>NC_058375.1:42350000-43550000 GCF_018350175.1 Felis catus
TTAAGAAGCACCCTTTAAAATGTGTTTATAAAAGCATCATAGCACACTAGACACTAGTGAATTCGTTAATACAGCATTCTAAATGAAGTAATATTTCATAATTTTACAAGTTGTGACTAATAAGTACTAGGATGCAATGCTGTGCAGCTATTTTCAAGGAGACATTACAGGGTGCTGAGCCTAAAGAAAATTTCAGCGTACAATCTACTCATATACAGAACATGTTGACTGACACAACAAAAAAAAGTCAACTTTTTTTAACCATCCACAATTCACCGCCTTATTATGGCACTCTCTCTAAATGGTCGTATCCAGTTGGGATTCTCCAATTTTATTAGCTAATAGTTCTCATTACTTTAAAAACAGAAACAGGATACGTTCTGTTTCACCAAGTATTACACGTTTCGCTACTACAAGACTTGGCAGGGGGAGGGGGACATTTAGGAAACAAAAGGTAATCTGATCCACTCCAGCTAATTACTAAATGCACGCCAACAATACACAATTTGAATTGCGTTTCTAGTCACTAAGAAGATCACAAAAGGAGGCTGAATGTCTAATGTGTAAGGAACTAGTTTTGTATCAAAAATATATCAAAATGAAGAAACAGGGTATACGGAAACAAGATCTCGCACAAGGTTCAAAATTCATCTGATTAAAGATCTGATAAACTTACGATAATAAAATGTTCAATTAGCGTCGTTAAAATAACAGTAATTCATCCCATTCAGGTATGACTAAAAATCCCGATGATGTGCTTCTTTCGGGTCTAAATATCTCATTCTTTTACAATCCGGATACCAAACGGACCCGAAACCTCTCGCGGAGGCGTGCAACACACACGGCTGGTGCTGTCTGTTTACAAATACGAATCTCACAGTTTCCCACGTCAAAAGCGTTCATTACCACCATTCGACTGGGGGGCGGGGGAGAGAGAAGGCGGGCAAGCAAGAAACGAAATCTATACAGGCACCTCTGCCTTCCCTCTTCCCGAAAAGGGTGAGCTTGTGTATTACAGGAGTGTGTATATTTACATGTTATATATGTACGTCCGTGTCTAAGCGGGGATGAAAGAAAAGGCATACATGACAAGGAATCGTACTGGACCCAAACGAATGCTTACGCCAATCCCGTTAACTCAAAATCCACCTCCCGAGGTCTACAGGTTTCGGCCCGGGGCCGAGAACCTCAGCCTCTCTGTGAAGTTCGGCCCCCAAAGCGCCCCAATGCCCTCCTCAGGCCGCCAGGCCGCCGCCCCTACCTCCCTTATCTCTGCCTTTCCTTGGGACACCCGAAGCCCATTCCCGCAAAGAAAGAAGTGTCAGGCCCCAAGGGGGCGACTGGGCCCCCGACACCTGCGAGGCGCGGCACCTGAGGAGGCGGACAGGGGGCCGCCTGGCCTTCCCCGAGCACACCCCTCGGCGCGGAGCGCTGAGTCGCGGCCGGAACCTCCGTACCTGAGAGGCCCGCGAGCTACAGGCGCGCGCGGCGCCTCCTCATCTCAGTGGCTCCCGCTCCCCCCGCCGCCTCCCGCTGCCGCCGCCGCCGTCACTGCCGCCGCCGCTGGAGGCCGGGACACGACGAGCTCAGGACTCCACCGCCATGTCCGCCGCGCCGCGAACTGCATTGTGGGGGGGAAGGGATGGGGTGGGGGAGGAGGAGGGAGAGGGAGAGAAAAAGGAGGACCCGCTGAGGGGAGGGGGCCGAGGGGGAGCCAGGGAAGGGGGGAGGGGAGAGAGGGACGGAATCTTGACGAGTCCTGACCCCGAGGGTTGGGCAGGGGAGAGTCGCGGAGGAGACCCTGGAGAGGAGACGCAGAGGGTTGAGTTCAGGGGTACCCCCCCTTAGTTCTGGGGGCCCGTAGGCGCCGCTTAAACCGGGGAAAGTGGGGGCGGTAAACACCAATGGGGGGAGGGGTTGCGTTTGGAGGCTTGTGGTGGCGTCGTGAAACAATAGGGAGGGGCCGAGGTGGGAGGGCAGCACACTCACACTCAAAGCCGAGGGAAAGGGCGCGCGCGCGCGCGAGGACACTCGTTAGCCCCCGAGGAGGGGGCGGGGCCCTCCAGCGTTGGGGGAGGGTCGAAGTCACCACGGGCTCGCGGGGAGGGGCGGGGCCACCGAGCCGGGGTCGCTAGGTCCCGGTACCCGCCTACCCGCCGGGGCCCCACTGGGGAGACGGAGGACGCCGGCATGCCTGCGGAGGCCCGGGCTTGCGGGCACGGCCGCGCCACTCAGCTCTAGCTCCTGGGCTGCGGGCCGCCCTACCAAGGCCCCCAAGCGAGAAGGACCAGAAAGCCGCCTCCACGCCTTCCTCCAAAAGCTGTCCCCTCACCTCACAAGGAGGCCAGGCGCTGGACGTGCACCTTGTGGCCTGGCACACGGACCCGGCCTGACCTGTGCCTCCGTGGACCCTCGGCGCCTAGCGCGGGCTTCTGAGCATCAAGGTGGAGCTAGACGAAGGAAGCCGGGGTCGACACCCGTGTATTCACCTTTGCCACCAGTCCACCAAAGCTGGAATTCTTTTCTTCTTTAAAATGCAGCCAACCTAGGAGTTAAGGAACTCAGCAGAAAAATCTCAAGAGCATCCCCCCACCCCGGGGAAGATTTCAGAATCATTTATTTAGTTTCACTTGGGTTTGCAATCAACCCATGGGCCCCTCCTTCCTTTGCTTTTAATGTGTTAGGTTCGTCTGCATAGTTATTTAAAGTCACGATCCGAGAGAACCTATGATTTAATTAGTTTTTTTTTTAAGACCCCACCATGGACATTATTTAACCAACCTCTGACCTCAAAGCTGGACAAATCACACAACTACAATCCTTGCCTTTGACACACACACTAAGCAGGAAAAGAATGTAACCGGTGGACAAGGGTGGACATGGTGAAGGAGGATGCTAAATCTTACGTGTTTACAAAATATTGCCTTGTGAAATTTCTTATAATATGTCTCAGAGGATAGAACCTATGTGTAGTCCATCTACTTCTCACTACACCTCAGAACTGGATACTTATTTATCTGTTCATGTACATAAGAATTTGAAGCTTGTGAGAAGGGACCAAGCATTGCCCAGTAAGTGCTAAGCCTTGAGCTAGGGACTTCACATATTTCACCCCGTTTAACCCTCATAACAATCCCATGTGGTCCGTACTATTGCTCTCATTTACAAAGGAAAAACCAGAGCTTTGAGAATAAGTGCATTTACCCCTACTTGTCTGATGCCACATGGCCCCAATACAGTGCAGAGAGTAGTGGATTTCAAGTCAAAAGAGCCCTGCTTGGCTTCAGAACCTAGCTGGATCACTGGACAAATGGCACCCTCTGAGTTTCCTCATCTCTAAGTTTTTAAAGGCAAAAAAGACTCTACTTCACAGGGATGATGTAAGAAAAACAGCAGGACACAAAAGTTGAAGCCTATAGAGACATGAAGATGATACCAACATGTCCTTCACTTTAGTGAGTGATACAATGTCCTTGGAACAAGTTCAGTTGAATAAAATTTCCTGATTATTTAATAAGAGCAAAGCATTGAGTTCAGTACCAGATTCCCATCTCCAAAAAGTTCACCATTAAGCAAGGAAGTGGTTCTATTAAGCTATAATAAAAGCAAGGGGTCATATGAACAAGGGCCTGGGCTAATATAGAGGAAAGCACTGTAAATTTCACCTGGGTGAGGCTGGAAGGGAAGAGGTAGAAGCTGGGCCTTGGAGGCTTGCCTGCTATGTGCCAGACACATGCTTGATTCAGAGAACATCATTTAGTATGAAGTGTGCAGAAGATAATGAGTATGAAAATAAAAGCTGGGGGCAGATTGAGAATCCCAGTACCTCTCTGTTCTTATCCCTTCCAGATGACTCTTTCTATCACCTTTCCTATTCCTCCAGACCCAGCTCAACTCCTATCTCCTTTATTAAATATACCTGATCACATCCCCTGCCTCCACTAAATGTAATCCATCCTTTCTCTAGATCCTTACATGTTACTTTTATAAGTCTGACCCCAATAGAATATAAACTTGAATACAAATACTTATATTTGTATTCCTTATAATACATACTTGCTGAGTTAAAATTTTGGGCAACTAAAATTGTATATAGTCAGAAAGTATATGTAGAACACTACATATACTTTTGGGCAACTAAAATTGTATATAGTCAGAAAGTATATGTATAAAATTGTATATAGTCAGAAAGTATATGTAGAACAAATATTATTTCTACCTGAATAATCAGAAAACTTAGTACATAAGAGGTTTAATTAGAAACCAGGATCATACAGGAAGTCACAGGCAGGACTAGACCAGTCCTGTGTTCTTTCCATTGAATCACAGCTCATTGAGAAATAAGATGGTAAATGACTGCTCTACAAAAATAGGAGTCACTGAGGAGGGCACCTGGGTGGCTCAGTCACTTAAGCATCTGGCTTCAGCTCAGGTCATGATATCACAGTTCATGAGTTGGAGCCCCACACTGGGCTCTCTGCTGTCAACACAGAGCCCACTTCAGATCTTCTATCCCCCGTCTCTCTCTGCCCCTTCCCCACTCATGCGCTTTCTCTCTCTCTCTCAAAAATAATAAATAAAAAAATTTTTTTAAATACACTGAGGACTTACATCTGGTACTTGCAAGGAAGACATTCATAATTGTGGTTAAGTCTCTAAATTTAGCCTTCCAGTCCAGAAGTTCTGGGAACAATTTCATCTAAACTCAGGTGAAAATTACTGGTAGCAAAAGTCTTATTTCATCATACATAATGAGAAATATAAATGCCCAGTGGATCAATATTCATATTATATTCTCTTCCTAGGTGATAGAAAAGCCTATAAAGCAAAAGATATATGTTCAAAGTTTAAAACTTTTGTAATGCTTACAAATACACAATACCAAAGATCCTACAGTATGTTTCCACCTGAAAGACAGTGTAAAGGATCTATTCCTTTGTCTTTTTGCATTCTTAAAATTAAATAATCTAAAATATGTTTAAATGTCTATTATATGGGTGCCTGGCTGGCTTAGTTGGTAGAGCATGCGACTCTTGATTTCAGGGTCATGAGTTCAACCCCTACATTGGGCACAGAGCTTACTTAAAAAATAATAATAAATGTCTATTATATAGTAAACATTCACCAAATGTTAATTCCCTTTCTTATTAAAATCGAGTGATAGGATCAACAAGACTTAAATGACTTATCAAATGTGTTGTGCATGTTAGAGATGAAGGCTTTCATGTGAACAAGGCCATTCTTGTCCAGGGAAGTTTCTCCAGTGCCAACTCTCAACATTGAGTAGCGGCTGCTGGTGCACAGTTTAGGAAAAGAACCTAAAACTCAATCGAGGCATAATAAGAAAGAATGATGAATAATAATATCTGCCATGATGCAGAATAGGAGAGTCCAGCACATGACAGATATTTAGCATTCCTATTGTCAGGCAGAGGAAACATAAAAATGTACTATGTGGTTTGTTTGTTTTTTTTAAGTTTATTTACTTATTTGAAAGAGAGCAGGGGAAGGGCAGAGAGAGAGGGAAAGAATCCCAAGCAGGCTTCCCACTGCCAGCACAGAGACTGATATAGGACTCGAACTCACGAACCAAACCCAGAGATCATGGGTTTGAAATCAATCATGGAGCTGAAAGAGTCGGAGCTTAACCAAGGGAGCCACCCAAGCGCCTCTGGACTACATGTTTCAAAGAATACTTATGGTGGGCACCTGGGTGGCTCCCTCAGTTAAGCGTCCGACTGTGGCTCAGGTCATGATCTCACAGTTCGTGAGTTTGAGCCCCTAGTGGGGCTCTGTGCTGGCAGCTGGGACCCTGGAGCCTGCTTTGGATTCTGTGTCTCCCTCTCTCTCTACCCCTCCCCTGCTCGTGCTCTGTCTCTGTCTCTGTCTCTCTCTCTCTCTCTCAAAAATTAATAAACATTAAAAAGAAATTAAAAACAAAAAAAATAATACTATAGCATGGGGGCCTGGCTGGCTCAGTTAGAAGAGCATGCAACTCTTGATCTCGGGGTCGTGAGTTTAAGCCCCATGTTGGGCATAGAGCAGACTTAAAAAAAAAAAATCATAGGGGCACCTGGGTGGCTCAGTTAGTTAAGCATCCAACTCTTGATTTCGGCTCAGGTCATAATCTCACAGTTCATGGGATCAAGCCCTGTGTCAGGCCCTGAGCTGAACCTGCTTGGGATTCTCTCTCTCTCTCTCTCTCTCTCTCTCTCTCTCTCTGTCCCTCTCTTCTCTGTATGCACACTCCTTAAATAAATAGACATTTATAAATAAATACATAAATACATAAATAAACAAGCATACATGTCTATTATATAGTAAACATTCACCAAAAATTAATTCCCTTTTTTTAAAATTAAATTTGTTCTCATCTGCCCCAGTTTGGATTTCATGTGCCCTTATACTCACAGTAGCACATGTGTGTACCTGCTACCCATTGATTCCATTTAGTTGTTCCTAGGATTCTATGTGTGGAATTTTAAGCTATAGCCACACCCTTTAGCTTACTTCCTTGAAGCATTAGAAACAGTCTGTTTTATTAAGATGGTTGTTTTATTTTTTTTTTTAATTTGAGTAAGATCTGAGAATTAAAAATGACAGATCTCACAATACAGTTAGATATATCAAGAACACAGATACCTGGCAGGAAATGATGCTATATAGGTAGCCTGGGACCACATCTTAAGGGTTATGTATGCCATTTCAAAAAGCAGGCCCTTATCCTGAAGTTAATGGGCAGTCCTGGAATATTCACAAGCAAGGAAGAGAAATGATCAGACCTACCTTCTACAGCAAAACTTACAGGTGATCATCCAACTTCCGTTTGAATATCTGTAGTTATAGAGTTCATTCTTTAATCTAGCTATTCCAGATGTTAGAAATTCTTCCTTCACTAAGTTGAAATCTTTCTTCTATAATGTCTTGTTGGATTTTGTTTTGTTTTGTTTTGTTTTGTTTTGTTTTGTTTTGTTTTGTTTTGTTTTGGTAATTCTGATCTCAAGAGAAACATAAGCCCTCTTTTTCTTCATATATAAAAACAAGGATGTGAACTAGATGAACTAGGCAGGAAAGGGGTTTGAGGTCTACAATTCTGACATGAACTCCTTTTAAGTCAGCTGTTTTACCTCCTTCTAAAATCATTTCTCTTTTGTTTTCTCTAAAACAAAAATGAGATCCAACTCCATTCTAACAACCTCCTTATGACCAATATAGTGTGTTAGGACAATCTGATTCATCTTTGTATCCTATGAAATGCCATGCACTCTACCCAGAAATAAACCCTCACCTATATGGTGAGGCACCCATGGCAGTAATTTTTTGGATATGACACCAAAGGCACAGACAACCAAAGAAAATAAAGACAAACTGGACTTTATAAAAATTAAATTTTTGTGTATCAAAAGACAGTATCATCAGAGTAAAAAGGCAACCGAGAGAATGGGAGCAAATGTTTGCAAATCCTATCTCTGATAAAGGATTAATATCCAGAATATGTAGAGAACTAGAAGTCAACAACAACAAAAAAAACATATTCAAAAAACGGGCAAAGGACTTGAATACACAACACTCCAAAGAAGATCTGCAAATGGCCAATGAGCACATGAAAAGATGCTCAACATCACCAATCATTAGGGAAGTGCAAATCAAAAGTACAATGAGATGTTCACCTCACATTCATTAGGATGTCTACTACCAAAAACAAAAACAGGGACATCTGGGTGTCTCAGCTGGTTGAGCATCGGACTTTGGCTCAGGTCATGATCTCATGGCTCATGGGTTCGAGCCCCGCGTCAGGCTTTGCACAGATAGCGTGGAGCCTGCTTCGTATTCTCCATCTTCCTCTTTCTCTGCCCCTTCCCCACTGGTGCACACATGCTCTCTCTCTCTCAAAAATAAAATAAACATTAAAAGAAAAAACATAGAAAACAATAAGTATTGGTGTGGATATGGAGAAATTGGAACCCCATGAGCATTGTTGATGGGAAAGTAAAATGGTGCAGCCACAGTGGAAAACAGTATAGTGGTTCCTCAAAAAATTAAACATAGAATTACCATATGATCCAGCAATTCCACTTCTGAGCAAATACTCAAAGGAATTGAAAGCAGAGATTTATACACTCATATTCATAGCAGCATTATTCACAATAACTAACAAGCAAAAGCAATCCAAGTGTCCATTGACAGATGAATGGATAAGCAAATTGTGGTATATACATACAGTGGAATATTATTTGGCCTTCAAAAGGAAGGAAATATTGATACATGCTACAACATGAATGAACCTTGAAGACATTGTGCCAAATAAAATAAGCCAGCCACAAAAAAAAAACAAATACTGTGTGATCCCAGTTATAGGGGGTACTTAAAGTAGCCAACTTCACAGACAGTAGAATGGTGGTTGCCAGAGGTTAGGTGGAGAGGAGAATGAGGAGTTGTTTAGTAAGTATGGAGTTTCAGTTTTGCAAGATGAAAAGAGTTCTAGAGATAGATGATGGTGATAGCTGCATGACCATAAAACTATACTTAGCACTACTGAACTGTACACTTGAAAATGATAAAGATGGTGACCTTCATGTTATGTGTATTTTAGCACAATTTTTTTTAATTGTAAAAAACAGGGTGCCTGGGTGGCTCAGTCAGTGAAGCATTGAGCTTTTGATCTCAGCTCAGGTCTTGATCTCAGGGTCATGAATTCAAGCCACACATTGGGCTCTGTGCTAGGTGTGAAGCCTACTAAATAAGTAAACAAACAAACAAACAAACAAACAAACAAATAAATGTAAAAACAGATATCATTCACTGATGAGTTCTGGAGCTGCAAAGCTCTCTTCCCTCAAAGAACTCTTAGAAATGTAAACAGATAATAATACAACATGATAATTGTCATAATAAGGATATGTATAAAGTATTATGAGGATACAAACAAGGGATAATTAGTTTTGCCTGGGAGAGAAAAATCATTTGTTAGGGAAAGAATGACCAATAAAGGTTTGTATAATAAATATCCTTGAAATGTCCTTATAGAGTGAAGGAGACTTAGCCATTTAGAAAAGAAAAGCAAGATTAGAGGAGAGAGGCGCCTGGGTGGCTCAGCCAGTTGATTTGAGCATCCAACTCTTGACTTCGGCTCAGGTCATGATCTCACAGTTCATGGGTTTGAGCCCCACATCAGGCCCTGCGCTGACAGCATGGAGCCTGCTTGGGGTTCTGTCTCCCTCTCTCTCTCTGCCCCCCTCCTGCTTGCTCTCTATCTCTCTCTCAACATAAATAAAACTTTAAAAGGAAAGATTAGAGGAGAAAGAGGGCAGGGCATGTTGCAGAAACCTGCAAGCTGCTGGCACACTGGAAGGCAGTGTGACAGGAGATGACACTGGGGAGATGGGCAGGACCAGATCACAAGACCTGCAATACCATGCTAACCACTTGGGCTTAACCTGAAAGATAGTCCCTTAAAGGTTTTAACCAGGAGAATGACGTAGTATATCATATTTGCATATGTAAAAAAAGATTCATCAGCAGTGTGTGGAAAAGAATAGAGATGCCAAAATTGAAGTTAAGGAAAACAGTGAGGGGTTGTTGTAGAAAATCAGGTGAGAGATTATGAAAGTTTGCAATAAGCAGAGAAGTGAGAATGGATAAAAGGGACAGATTGGAAAGATATTACAGTGATAGGATCAATAAATCTTAAATGACTTACCAGATATGTTGCACGTGGTAGATGAGGGCTTTCATGTGAACTTGTCCAGGGAAGTTTCTCCAGTGCAAACTCTCAACAATGAGTAGTGGCTGCTGGTACACAGTTTAGGAAAAGAACCTAAAACTCAACTGAAGCATAATAAGAAAGAAAAATGAATTAGTAATATCTGCCATGATGCAGAAAGGGAGAGTCCAGCACATGACAGATACTTAGCATTCCTATTGTCAGGCAAAGGAAACATAAAAATGTACTTTGTGTTTTAAGGAATACATAGGGGTGCCTGGCTGGCTCAGTTGGTAGAGCATGTGACTCTCAATCTCAGGGTCGTGAGTTCAAGCCCCATGTTGGGCATAGAGCTTACTTTAAAAAAAGAGAGAAAGATGGGGCGCCTGGGTGGCTCAGTCAGTTAAGTGGCCGACTTCGGTTCAGGTCATGATCTCTCGGTCTGTGAGTTCAAGCCCCACGTCGAGCTCTGTGCTGACAACTCAGAGCCTGGAGCCTGTTTCAGATTCTGTGTCTCCCTCTTTCTAACCCTCCTCTGTTCATGCTCTGTCTCTCCCTGTCTCAAAAATAAATAAAACATTTAAAAAAAATTTTTTTAAAAGAGAGAGAAAGAGAATACATATGGTGTATTTCCATTTTTTTAAGTTAAAGAACAGACAAACCTTTGTTGATGGAAGTCAAAATAGTGTAGATATGGACTAAGGGGGGTATAGGGGAGCCATCTAGAGTTTAGAAACGTTCTAGATTTTGATCGTGTGTATACATACATGAACAACCATTGAGTTGTACACTTAAGTTTGGTGCTCCTTATTATATGAATGGTATACATCAATAAAATGTGAAAAAAAGTTAATACGTGTTTAAGGAATGGCAAGTAGTCTGATGTAACATAGGGTAAGGAAGGAAAAAAAAGGTTAGCAGATTACTGGGACATAAAGTTGGAGAGGTAGAATAACAGTAGATTATGAAGGGACTTGAGAGCCATATTAAAGAGTTTGGACTTGAACCTGCAGGCGCTGGGGTTTTGAGGTAAGAGAAATATATGCTCATATCTCTATTTTGGCTGTAGATAATCTGGAGAGAAAAGATGCAGAGAAAGATGGAGAGAAAATTTAGAGAGAAAAAGATGTTTCTTTGACCCAGATAGGATCTCAGACCCTGTATCTTCTTGTCTAAAGGGATATCAATTTTATGACATCGAAAGGAAGAGAATCATGAAAATCATGAAAAGGAAGAGAATTCAAAAATTACCTGTGAAAGCACAGAGAGTGACTTTAATTCAAACTTCAAATATTTTTGTTATAGATCTATCATAACCACATTGTAAAATTTCAAGCCTAAAGAAAAGTGGCATAAACTACCAATAAATCCACCACAGTATTATTAGCATTTTGATATACTGAATTTCCTATGTCTTTTTTTTTTTTTTTTAAACAGTTAGCTCTTCAAGATAAGGCAGCTGGCTTATGCTGATAGGAGAGTACCAGGGGCTAGGTCAGATATGGAGAAGCATTGCCAAAAGTAGTCTCTGAGTATATTTTGGCCGGAGCAAGGCAGAATCTAAATGAAAACCAAGTCAGAAATACATGTCTAAAAAGAGGAAGTAGGGGCATCTGGCTGGCTCAGTTGGTGGAGCATGCAACTCTTGATCTTGGGGTGGTGAGTTTGAGCTCCACTTTGTCCATTTGCCAAGCCTATGCCACCAGGTGGGGTGCAAGACAAAGGGCTCTGTTCAGCAAAAGGCTGAAGAGGAAGTAAGGGGCAAGAGTGCAAAGGATGAGAAGTTCAAGAGCTAGCCTTTGCAAGAAAGCAGTATCTATAGGAAAGTCCTTTTTCTGGGCACCACTCTATATCGTTGCTTACAATGTTGGCCTAAATAGTTGTAATCTTAATTATTTTGGCCCCTTTGCACATAGCCTTAAATCATAAGCATTTCTCACGTTGTTATGTTGTCTTCATGACTACTTGTGTTTTCAAAGGCTGCTTTATTTTTAATAAAATGAAAATCAAAAATAATATTAAAAAAAAAAGCTTTGGGGGGTCGGGCTGTGTGTGCATGGAGACTGTCTGGTGTTGAATCCTGGGCCAGCCCCAGCTCAAAGTCCCAGACCCAGGGGACACCAGAAGAAGCTAAAGGACTTGAGGTTCAGGAGCAGTCCTGCTGGCTGCTGCCTCTGCTGCTCTGCCTGGGCCCCTGCCACCTGAGGACTCGGCCCTGACAGCCTCTAGGCCTAGTGTAGCCAGAGGAGCCCTACACGCTGCTGCCTGCCGGTGCTGCTGTAATATGAGCACCTTCTCCACAGTTGTTTAGAAATTAAAATGAAGGACAGTTCTTTGTCTAACCGAGATACCAACAAGCTAGAGGCCATTGCTCAGGAGATATATGTAGACCTAATAGAGGATTCTTGTTTGGGCCTCTGCTTTGAGGTACACCGGGCAGTCAAGTGTGACTACTTCTACCCAGAGTTCGAAGAAACTGGCAGCATGAAGGATTTTGGCACTCAGCCAGTAGAAGATAAAGGAGCGTGCTGCCTCCAGCTTTGCTCCCTTCCTGGAGAATCTGGGAATAGGCCCGATCAGCAGCTGCAACGCTCACCCAGAGAATTCTAGTAGCTGCTCCATGAAAGAGTCAGAGGGTGACCAGGACAATAACATAGACCGGTCCTGTGGTTTGGAGAAGTTAGGTATCTAAGTAGAAAAAGAAAAAAAAAAAAAAAATCGGACAAAAATCCCAATTTCCCATTGAAGATTCCAGCCTTTAAAAACCCAAAGTGGAGGGGTACCTGGGTGACTTAGTCAGTTAAACAGCAGACTGAGATCATGATCTCACGGTTCATAAGGTCGAGCCCCGCATGGGTCCCCACATAGGCCCCTATTGACAGTGCAGAGCCTGCTTGGGATTCTCTCTCCCTCTCTTTCTGTCTGCTCCTCCCCTACTCTCTCTCTCTCTCTCTCTCTCTCTCTCTCTCTCTCTCTCTGTGTCACTCAAAATAAGTAAACCTAAAAAAGAAAAAAAACCCAAGTGGACAATTTAGGAATTTTGATCCTTTTATATTACCTGGAATCAGCTTTGAAACCCTGGGCAGGGGGAGCTGTGCATCCCGACACCATACCATGCAGGTAATCTCCACACAAGGAAGTGCACAAGATCTATTGTTTCCCATGCACAGGTGAGCATCTGTGTGCCCGGTGTATAAATCCTTTGGTTCCTCAGGCTTTCTATCTATCTGATGTCAGGGCTTTCTGGATAACTGATAGATGAACGTGGCTGATGGTCAGGCCTTTATCATTGGGCCTCAGTGGGACTGCTCCTCTGATCTCTGAGCCTGATTCGGACTTCCTCAAAACAAATGCAAGTCAGGTGAGAGATCTGGATATTAACAGTTCCAATTTGGGAAACCAAGAAAAAGAATTACAACTGAATCTGATAAGCAAAGCTCTGTGATCTTGGCTCCAACAAGAAGAAAAGGACAATGCTACCAGTTTCCAAAATATCTAGCATTTATAGTGACTTGAACAGACTTGGGGACAAGGGCAAATTTGCTGAACAGAGCCCTTTGTCTTGCACCCCACCTGGTAGCATAGGTTTGGCAAATGGACAACTTGGTTATCTAGGCAGGTTGAGGATTCAGTTATGATCCCCTGAAGAGGCAGCAGGGGCTTCTACAACTATGTACCATCTCTTAAACTGCAAGATCATATCTGGATATATTATGCTGTGAACAACAGTTTTGTGGGGCAGTCATTTTCCTACTCTGGGTTGTTAGTTACCTAGCCAGTCCATGTGTCTGATTTGGTCCAGGTCACTACCTGCCTTCCATGCCAGGGGCAGGCCTGAATTATAGAAGAGCATAATGGCTGTAGAGACTGTGGTTTGAAAGCTGAGCCCAGAAGGGACCTCTTCCAACTGCCCTCAATGTTAATAGGTTAGTACTAGGAGCCAAGGACCAAGGCTGGGTCTCTCATCTGATGGCAGTATCCTACTGAATGTCCCTGTTCCTTGGGTTGGGCAGTCGAAGCTCTGTTATGGTGAACATACAGACTGCCACCACCTGTTGTCCCTCATGAGGGGCAGCCCCTTTCTATTCAGTCCCTTTTGAACATTCTCGACAAGAGCTGTCCTTTTGTTGTCAGAAGTCAGGTAATGGGATAGGCAAGGATGGGAAATGTGAGCCACATATCAAAACTACCTTCCACTTTACTTTCTTATCGAGGGTTTATGAAGTGTAGAGGTGTGAGAGCCCCAAAGTGAACGGGAACAGTGCTGCCTTATTTGAAATGTTTTCTTAAACCTCATTCTGTGCCCCAGTAAGGGGCCCAGCCTCGTCTGTCTGGCTTGGCCCCATGTCCCCTGCTCCACTGCCCATCTGGTGTAGCTCATGACCCAGGTACTGCCTGCCACCCTGCTTTCATACTGACCAATTTCAATTCATCTCTCTTGATGCTCCTGCTTCTGAAGCCTGCCCAGTTTCCCTTTCCTTAGCTTCTTTTAAGTTTTTCTTTTTCTTGTTCCCCGCCCCCACCCTTGTTCTTTTAGGAGATCCAGAGAAGAATCTTGCTGGTAGGTTCCTCTGTTGGGATCAAGATGGGGAGACAACCAGGGTGCCTGAGTGGCCCAGTAGGTTCAAACTCTAACCCTTGATTCCTTCCTTCAGCTTTTGGCTCCAGTAGTGGTCTCACAGTCCGTGGGATCGGGCCCTGACTCAGGCTCTGCACTGGCAGCATGGATCTTGCTTGGGATTCTCTCTCTCCTCTCTTTCTCTTTCTCTTTCTCTTTCTCTTTCTCTTTCTCTCTCTCTCTCCCCCTACCCCCACCCCGCTTGTGCTCCCCCCACCTCACTTGTGCCCCTCTCCCTCACTTGTGTGCTCTCTCTCTTTCAAAATAAATAAATAAACATTTTTAAAAATTCTTTAAAAAATAAAGATGGGGAGAGAACATAATTTTTTGTGTATGAAAGGCAGTATCATGCATAAGCATTGTTCCTATAGGACTGCCTTGCTAGATGCCTTCCTGCTGTGTCTTACTTCATAAGGAATTACATCTTCCCACCTCCATTTGGATACTGTCTCTTAGGACCTAAGTAGAAGACCAGGAAAGGCTAAATGACACACACAGGGATGGAGTGGGTACTAATCTATTTTCTCTAACCCCTGGGAATGCATCCTTCCTTACCTGAGAAGGAACTGTTTGGACTATATGGACTAATTAGTGTTACATATAGACTTTAAGGGAACCATAGTAATAGGCCTCAAGACTGTCTATTATTGTATTCTCCCCCTAAAATTGTCCAGGTCAGGGTTGAGGTGTAATTACAGACTGGTCTGTCAATCCAAGAATTGTGATCACTTCTTAGAAAGGTAAACCTTGGCAAGAGCTAAAATAATTTTGGGTGTTCTGCCCTTGACTTTATAGACATATCCTTCTAAGGAGATACAGAGGAAAAGGAGAGTCCAAGTAAATTTGGCCTACTTCCAAACAATGTCTGGGAAACAAGCTGAAAGTAAGGTCATGGTCCACTCTTCCTTCAGAGAGGGAGCTCTGATTGTGGGAGGAAGAAGTAGAAATAATTTTGAAAAATCATTGGTTCATATTAACTCCCTCTTATTTATTGTTTTTGGCTTTTGCCCTCCCATTACTAGGGCAATAGTCCTAGGCCTGTCCTGGATGGGTAAGAGGTGGGCTAGGTAGAACAGGTTCCCTGAGGGGGACAAACTAACTCCTTTCTTCTCTGGGGAGTGAATGTTCCCCACCATATAGTTTACAGTGGTTAGGAACTTGCCCTTTCCCTACCCATCTTCCCTCTAATAGCAGAATTCCTATCCTTCCTTCCTCAGTTAAGTATAGTGATCACCCTGTGATTCTATTATGTATCTGAATGTGTGTGTGTGTGTGTGTGTGTGTGTGTGCGCACGTGCATGGGGGGGGAAGGGGGTTCTTTACAAATTTTTGTAGTTTGTGACTTTTTCTTCCATACATTTGTTCCCACCACCGCATATCCAGGGGCCATTGCCTGGCATAATCACATCCTGGAACCATTGGGGAAGTGTTGTGAAACTCTCCACTGTCCTTTGTTTTGGAGATTATTATTTTTGCATAAGTAGTTGATCCTATACAGATTGCTAACTAACTGTCTATTCCCCTTGCCCCTATGGCTGCTGGTGTAAATAAACTGCATCTCCGCTTTGGTAAAAGTACTAATAAAAAATTTTTAATAGTTAAAAAAATAAATAAATACATAAATAAAAATAAAAGTTTTATTGCATTCCTTTTAATAATTTTTTTATTTCCTTTAGAATTTTATTAAAAAAGTTTTTTTAATGTTTTTTTTTTCTTCAATGGGGAAAAACTGAGAGTTTTTCCCCTAAGGTCAGAAAAATGATAGGGATGTCCATTCTCACCACTGTTGTTCAACATAGTACTGGAAGTCCTAGTTTCAGCAATCAGACAACACAAAGGAATAAAAGGCATCCAAATTGGCAAGGAGGAAGTCAACCTGTCACTTTTCGCAGATGACATACTACTCTATATGGAAAACTCAAAAGATTCCACCAAAGCACTGCTAGAACTGATCCATGAATTCAGCAAAGTTGCACAGAAATCGGTTGCATTCTATACACCAACAATGAAGCAACAGAAAGAGAAATCAAGGAATCAATCCCATTTACAATTGCACCAAAAACCATAAAATACCTAGGAATAAACCTAACCAAAAAGGTGAAAAATTTACACACTGAAAACTATAGAAAGCTTATGAAACAAATTGAAGAAGACACACACAAAAAAGGAAAAATATTCCATGCTCATGGATTGGAAGAACAAATATTGTTAAAATGTTGATACTACCCAAAGCAATCTACATATTCAATGCAATCCTTATCAAAATAACACCAGCATTCTTCACAGAGCCAGAACAAACAATCCTAAAAGTTGTGTGGAACCAGAAAAGACCCTGAATAGCCAAAGTAATCCTGAAAAAGAAAACCAAAGCTGGAGGCATCACAATCCCGGACTTCAAGATGTATTACAAAGCTGTAATTATCAAGACAGTATGGTACTGGCACAAAAACAGACACTTAGATAAATGGAACAGAATAGAGAACCCAGAAATGGACCCACAAACATATGGCTAACTAATCTTTGACAAAGCAGGAAAGAATATCCAATGGAATAAAGGAAGTCTCTTCAGCAAACGGTGCTAGGAAAACTTGACAGCAGCATGCAGAAAAATGAACCTGGACCACTTTCTCACACCATACACAAAAATAAACTCAAAATGGATGAAAGACCTAAATGTGAGACAGGAACCCATCAAAATTCTCGAGGAGAAAGCAGGCAAAAACCTCTTTGACCTCAGCCACAGCAACTTCTTACCATACAAGTTTCCAGAGGCAAGGGAAACAAAAGCAAAAATGAACTATTGGGACCTCATCAAGATAAAAAGCTTCTGCACAGCGAAGGAAACAATCAGCTAAACTAAAAGGCAACCAACAGAATGGGAGAAGATATTTGCAAATGATTTAGTAGATAAAGGGTTAGTATCCAAAATCTATAAAGAACCTATCAAACTCAACACCCAAAAAACAAATAATCCAGTGAAGAAATGGGCAAAAGACATGAACAGACACTTTTCCAAAGAAGACATCCAGATGGCTAACAGACACATGAAAAGATGCTCAACATCACTCATCATCAGGGAAATACAAATCAAAACCACAATGAAATACCACCTCACACCAGTCATAATGGCTAAAATTAATAACTCAGGCAACAGATGTTGGGGAGGAGGCAGAGAAAGAGGACCTCTTTTGCATTGCTGGTGGGAATGCAAACTGGTGCAGCCACTCTGGAAAATAGTGTGGAGGTTCCTCAAAAAATTAAAAATAGAACTACCCTATGGCTCAGCAATTGCACTACTAGGTATTTATCCAAAGGATACAAAAATACTAATTCGAAGTGGCACATGCACCCCCCAATGTTTATAGCAGCATTATCAACAATAGCCAAAGTATGGAAAGATCCCAAATGTCCATCGACAAATGAATGGATAATGAAGATGTGGTATATATACACAATGGAGTATTAGTTGGCAATCAAATAGAATGAAATCTTGCCATTTACAACTAAATGGATGGAACTAGAGGGTATTATGCTAAACGAAATGAGTCAGTCAGAGACAGACAAATATATGACTTCACTCATATGTGGAATTTAAGATACAAAACAGATGAACATAATGGAAGGGAAGCAAAAATAATATAAAAACAGGGAAGGGGACAAAACATAAGAGACTCTTAAATACAGAGAACAAACTGAGGGTTGCTGGAGTGGTTGGGGGTGGGGGTGGGGATGGGCTAAATGGGTAAGGGGAATTAAGGAAGATACTTGTTGGGAAGAGCACCAGGTGTTATACATATGGGATGAATCACTGGAATCTGCTCCTGAAATCATTATTGCACTATATGCTAACTGACTTAGATATAAATATAAAACATAAGTAAATAAATAAAAATTTTTTAAAAATGTTTATTTTTGAGAGAGAAAGAGACAGAGCACAAGCAGGGAAGGGGCAGAGAGAGAGGGAGACACAGAATCCAAAACCAGCTACAGGCTCTGAGCTGTCAGACCAGAGCCCAACATGGGGCTCAAACCCACGAACACTGAGATCACTACCTAAGGTGAAGACCTATGTGCTGCCTTTAGCATTTTTTAAAATACTGACTTTTTTTTTAAGTTTATTTATTTTGAGAGAGAGACACAGAGACCATAAGCACGTGAGGGGCAGAAAGAGAGGGAGGGAGAGAATCCCAAGCAGGCCCAGCACTGTCAGCACAGAGCCGGATCGGGCTTTCAAGAACTGAAAGATCATGACCTGAGCCAAAATCAAGAGCCAAATGCTTAACCAACATGAGCCACCCAGGCATGTCTACTTGATGTTTTATCTTAAGTATTTCTCCACATCACTAAGAATTCTTTGTAAATATAATTTTAGCAGCTCCAAAATATTACATAAGAGAGGTGCTAGCGGTGACTGGGTACTTCAGTCAGTTAAGCATCCAACTCTTGATTTTGGCTCAAGTAATGATCTCACGGTTCTTGAGTTTGAGCCCCACATCAGGGCATCCCTGCTTGGGATTCCCTCCCTTTCTCTCTCTACCCATCCCCTACTCGTGTTCGGGAGCACACGTGCTTTCTCTCTCTCCCACCCACCTCCCCTTGCCAAAAAAAACCCCAGTCTTTTCAGAATCTCTGAGCAAAGGCTATAGTAATCTACAAAAGTATTTTCCTTCAAAAAATAAATACTGTCTGGTAGCATAGAAGTCCCAGATTTAGGGAGAAGCAGGGACTTCCACACTTCACTCACTTTGATGTTTCCCAAGAACCTGAGAAACACACTTTTAAACTACTAAGTACCCCCATCTTGCAAGCCAGCAATGTTTTAGAGAGAGGTTTCCTGAAGGTTAGACGACATCAACAAAACATCTGTCTGGGTTTCCACAATTCCCCAGAGAGTATCACCCAAGATCACTTTACAGCTTTGAGGGGGGCTAGGCTCTCTAGGGGATCCCTCGAGGGATCACCAGTTCTAGCAGACAGCAAATGCAGCTTTGAGTTTTCTTGTTTGCACAGCCCTTGGTCCAGTTCCAAAATCTTTTCCCAGCCTTAGATCTCTCCCAACTCTCCCCCAGACTTTCACAACCTTGAGAGAAACTTCAGGTTTCCCATTTGTCTCTCTTGCCCTTGCCTGCTTGCTTGCTCTAGCTCCCCCACCCCCTACTCCAACCTCATTCTTCCGCTCTGGTTCTTCCTAGCCTTTCTTCCTTTCCTCCCACCTGCCTGAGTCTGTCTTTCAAGATTTTCTGTAAGTTTCTCTTTTAATGCTATTCTCTCTCTCTCTCTCTCTCTCTCTCTCTCTCTCTCTCTCTCTTTCCCTCCCTCCCTCCCTCCTTCTTTCTCCTCTGAGCGTTTGTATAACTTTCTTTCAAGATCTCTCCGTCCTGGTTTTCTCAAATTTTCAGCCTTTTCCTCTTCAATGGGGACACAGCTGACCTTCACTAGAAGCAGCCTTTCCCTATTTTGTTCCCAAACTTCTCTCCCTTGGACTTTTCTATTATCTCCAAATGGCACAAAAACATACTTAATTTTGCAAGAGTACCTCCCAGCGTCTTTCACACCAAAGATGGCTTTTTTACACCCTGTTACCAAGGAATACTCTTTAGGAATACTCTGAGCACTGTTATCCCTCTAATCTCCAGCATAACTTCCTTCTGGTATTTATCCTTATCATAAAGGCCAAGAAAGTATCACTTGTATCACACCTATATTTTCCCCTCTATCCAAATTGGGATACACAAGAGCACACATTTATAAGCATACTTATAGTTACAACAGGATAGGATATTTGAAATCTGGGCTGTCCTCAAAAATCTGGGACATACGTTGCTATAAATTCACCTATCCAGAATCTAGCTTTCAAACAATTTCACAGGCAAGAACTCTGAGCATCCTCAGAGTTGTCAGGAAGTTTGTGTTTGATATATTGCACTCATACTAAAAACAAGGTTTTCTCCTCTTTTCGTCCCCTCTGGGAATCAGAATTTTGACTGCACACGGTAGGATCTAGCCATGCATATTGCTATCTATAGGTCATACATAGAGGGATTCTCTAACTGGAGACTTTTTTCTAAGCTTATTTATTTTGAGTGGGGGGCATGAGTGGGGGAAGGGGAGAGAGAGAGAGAGAGAGAGAGAGAGAGAGAGAGAGAGAGAGAGAGAGAGAGAATCCCAAGTAGGCTCTGTGCTGTCAGCCCAGAGCTCGACTCGGGCTCAAACTCATGAACCATGAGATCATGACCTGAGCCAAAATGAAGAGTTGGACACTTAACCAGCTGAGCCACCCAGGCACCCCTCTAACTGGAGACCTTATGAAGGTCATATAAGGGTTCACTGAGAAAAACTGAACCCATACTCTGAAATGAGAGTATACAGTTCACTACCCATTGACTTACACATAAATATGTATGAAGATCTTCAAAGGTGGTTTAATAGGTTCTGGTTTAGGCTTTCAGTTCCTCCTCCTTAAAAAAAAAAAAAAAGTAATAAAAATAAAAAAATAAAAAAGATTAAAAAATGAGGGAAACCTACCAACTAACTGAATTCCTCAGGTCCGATTTGGGAACTTTCCTACTTACACTGCCCAAGTTCTGCTGATTCTCTTCTGTCTGGAAACTTTAGTCTAAATCTTCATGGTCGCAGGGTGCCTGGGTGGCTCAGCAGATAAAGCGTCTGACTTTTGATTTCAGCCCAAGTCATGATTTCATGGTTCCTGAATTCAAGCTCCACGTCAGGCTCTTTGCTGTCAGCATGGAACCTGCTTCAGATCCTCTGTCCTCCACTCTCTCTGCCCATCCCCCACTCATGCTCGCTAGCTCTCTCTCTCTCTCACACACAAAAAATAAATAAACTTAAAAAAATAAACCTTCATGGTTGCATTTGCTCAGGGTTCACTTCAAGTACAGTCTTAATCAATCCTATTTCTGAGGAAGTTTGCTTCCTCTAGTAAGTCCCAAACCTCTTCCTTCTTATTTATTCCTCATGGTCCCCTGGAACCAATGTATCTCTTTGTGAATTAATATGGCTCTGCCTAGCTCTAGATAATCCTAACTCTTTTTGTCACATAACTTGTCAGTGTTGCATTTTCCACCCCGTCCCTACAGTAAAGGGAGTATTTTAAAATTTTTTGTTTCCAGAGAAGAGTAACTTGCTGGTTAAAGGATCCAAGTTTAAAATGGACCCCCAGAAAAATAAATAAACATTTTAAAAAAATTTTTTAATTAAAAAAAATGGGGCACCTGGGTGGCTCTGCTGGTAAAGCATCCGGCTTTGGCTCAGGTCATGATCTCACAGCTCATGAGTTAGAGCCCCACTTTGAGTCTATGCTGACAGCTCAGAGCCTGGAGCCTGCTTCGGATTCTGTGTCTCCCTCTCTCTCTGCCCCACCCCTGCTCACACTGTCTCTCTCTCTCTCTCTCAAGAATAAACATGAAAAAAAATTTTTTTAATGGTCCCCCTGAGACACATGTGTGGCCTGAGACATCCTTTGTAATTCAATAAATATCCACCTCTTCCCCACCCCCACCCTTGCTGGCTATGGCAAGTGGAGAGTGAGAGAGGGGAAGGAGTTATTTTTAAGTATTTTGTGCTCAGTCTTGTGCAGGCTACATATGCTGTAGAGTTTATGCACTTTGTTCCCAAATGTGACTTTCAGCTTTTACTTTACATGCAGTTTCAGCAAGTTTGGGTATCTAGTTTCTATGTCTACAGCAGCCCAAAAACAACAACTAGTGAGTGGGTAGGAGTGGGGAGGGGGCAGAACAAGAATAGTGATTAAGAGCACAAATTCTGGAGTGAAACTGTGAGTTTGAATTTTGGCACTGCCATTTCAATGCGCTATGACTTTGAATGATGAACCTGACTTTTTGCCTCAATTTCCTCATCTGTAAAATGAGAATAATAACGGTACCTATTTCACACAGTTGTCATAAGTTTATATAGTTAGTACATACAAAGTGACTGCAACATTAAGTACTTTATGAGTATTAAGTGGAGTGGACACGCAGGCAACTGTTTTATGAAAAGTAAAGGAAATAACTTACAGAAAATGCGTAATACAGACCATAATAGATGTCCAAGTGCCCCTTGCCATTTGCTAAACATGCTTTAGGCTGGCATCCTACTAAACGTATGCAGCATGGTGCTTCCTTGGCCCGATATATCCTACTGCCTTTCTTTGCTGGCAAGCTGTTCATTCTGTGTCACCCAACTTAAATGCATTTTACCCTCTAAAGCCTCCCTTGGCTTCTTTGGAGAGAATGAGTCACTCCCTCTCCTTCAGTTTTGCAGTACTTACCCCACCACCACATTTGATTGTATTGTGTTGTAATTACTTATTTATGAATCCTCTTCCTCACCAGATTGTATGGTCTTCGTCCATGGAAGAGAAATAAGACCACATCTTATTTTCACAGCATCTAGCACAGTACTTAGCCCTCAAGAAATGTTCTGGTGAATGGATGAATAATAGCAAACACTTACACAGTGCTTAGTTCTAGGCTCTGTTCCAATGCTTTACAAGTATTAACTCGTTTAATCTTGACAACAATCCTAAGAAATAGTATTATCTTCTCTAACTTAACAGATAAGGTAAATGACACAAAAGAGCTTATGTAATTTGTCCAGGGTGACCTCAGCTATTAATTGTGGAAGCCAGGATTCAAATCTAAACAGCTGGTGTCAGAGACCGGGCTTTTAACCAGCACGCTACAATGCTTCCCAGAGAACAAGAGCACAAGCAATCACACACAAACCTGGCTTCCCCAAACATCTCACTTTCTTACGTTTTGGAATGGCTCACTCATTCATCCAACAAATATTTACATAGTGTTTTCTATGTGTACACCATCATGTTAAACACCCAT
Organism: Felis catus; assembly: GCF_018350175.1. Lineage (NCBI taxonomy): Eukaryota > Metazoa > Chordata > Mammalia > Carnivora > Felidae > Felis > Felis catus. The sequence goes on from NC_058375.1 coordinate 42,373,180, forward strand.
TTCTAATTGTTCCCCTCTTCCCTCACTACCCTCTCCCTCCCCAGCTTCTACTAGCTCTACTGCTCTGTAAACTTTCATTTTCTTTTTTCATTTAATTTGCATTTCTTTCAGTTTCTTTTTTTTAAGTTTATTTATTTTTGAAAGAGAGAGTGTGCACAAGAAAGGGATAGGCAGGGAGAGAGAGGGAGAGAGAGAGAGAATCCCAAGCAAGCTCCCCAGTGTCAGCACAGAGTCAGACCCAGGGCTCAAACTCACAAACCCGTGAGATCACGACCTAAGCTAAAATCAAGAGTCAGACACTTAACCGACTGAATCACCCAGGTGCCCATTTCTTTCAGTTTCTTAAATGTATTGTGCTCTCTCTCAGCTCTGGACCCATGCCTGGCTAATTCATGCTTATCCTTCAGTTCTTAGCTTAAATTACTTCCTCCTAATAGCCTCCTTGCTCTAGGCTTCCCATTGTACTTTACACTTTCCTTATCATAGCATTTGTCATATTTACTGTTCTTGCCTGCTTACTCGTCTGCCTTCTGCCTTCTGCAACTGACTATAGCTCTGTTAGAACAAGGACTGAGTCTTATCCAGGTTATTAGTGAATCTGCAGCACCTATGTGATGTCCATAGTAGATGTTTGATAAGTATTTTTTGAATGACCAATAGGACATGAACAAGACAAAATCTCTGTGCTTAGGTGGCTCAGTCAGTTAAGCGTCCGACTTTGGCTCAGATCATGATCTCATGGTTCCTGAGTTTGGATCTTCTGTGTCCCCGCCCCTGCCCCTTCCCCGCTTGCAGAGCTCATAGGTGCCTGCGTGCTCTCTGTCTCAAAACTAAATAAACATTAAAAAAAAAAGAAAAGAAAAGAAACCTAGCAGTGAGAAAAAGTCTAGGGGGGATACATGAAAAACAAACCAACCAGATTTCTAATTCTACCTGGCGTAAAGTGAGAGAGGGGAGTTCAGCAGAGTTTTAAGAATGAGAGTTTGTGAAAAGGAAAGGAAAATGTAGTATAGAAGTCATAAGCAAGAACTATAGTAGAAATTGGTTCGTTACCTAAGTGGCTAAACCATTTTTCTGGATGTCTCAAAATAACATGAATCTAAACTTAGGCCTACAATTGACTGATCTAATATGAGTTTGGAAGCAATAGGAAACAACTTAAAAGGTAATATGATGAAATTATTTTTACTCCTTTTAAGTACCTCTCCTGTGAATTCCCATGAAAATCTCTTCATATCTCTATTATCATATTTATCATACTGCATTGCCATTGTCAAAGTGTCTCTATTCCACCTGATGAACTATTCAAGACCTGGGATTAAGGTACTTTAAAGTCTGATTCAATTCTATATATCCCTAGTACCTGAACAAAGCCAGTGCCAGTGAAAGGCTCTGAATAGTCCAACATGACCATAAAGTCTTAAATGAGCTGACCCCCATCAGTCTTCCAGCTTTGTCTCATGTCTCATACTTGGTGCTCTAGCCATTACACACCTTCAGTTCTCTGAACAAAATTTGGTTCCTTAAAGCCACTGGCCCCCACCCCCCCAACACATACCAATGCCACTCCCACTGTCTCTTCCCACTCATTTCTCTAGCTCTTCATCTGCCTAACTCCCACTCAATGTTCAGATTTCAACTTAAACACTACATTTGAAGGAAGCCTTCACCAACCCAAAGACAAGTTTAGACATTCCTATTACATAGTCCTATTGATGTGAAATGTTGGGGTCTGGGAGCCAATGGTCAAGAAAGGATTCTTGAGACCTCTACCGTGCAAAAAGGGTGGTTTTATTAAAGCATGGGGACAGAACCTGTGACAGAAAGAGCTGCACTGGGATTGTGAGGAGTGACTAATTATATACTTTCAAGTTGGGAGAGGGTTAGGGATAGCATAAGTCTCTAAGGAATTTGGAATCAAGGTTTCTAGGACCTTAAGGGGCTAGCTGTTTTTAGGAAAAAGTCATTTACTTCTGTCTAGTAAAACCTTCGTCATGAGACACTTCAGTTGTATATCAGTGGGCCATATGCTTGGAGGATGTATCTTGCGGGAATAGAGACAAAGGAAGTTTCCAAAGGGATTTTTACAGGATCCTGGAGATCATGCTAAAGTCAAGCTAAGGTTGCCTTTTGCCTCTAGCAAAGTATTAAAATGGAGGCAGCTGAGCTCCGTGATGAAGGTTACTCTGCCTGTCTCAAATACTTGTTAGTGGACTTTTAAGTTGTAAGGAAGTTTAATTTTTTCCTTTGCCTTTGTTCTCCACATCACTATAATATTCTATATTTCTCATTTGTATCATTTATCACACTTGTAAATACTTAATCATCATCTCTCCAGTAGATCATAAGTTTCATAATTCAGCACCTGGAACAGAGCCTATAAGATAACAGGTGCTCAATAAAAATTATTTTGAATAAGTTAATGAATAAATGAATAAAATGCTATTATTTATTTATAGCATGATTTTAGTGGCCCAGCTTTCAGGAAGCTCTGTATGGTGTTATGATAGATTGGAACTAACTAAATCAAACTAGTGAATCACCATTTAGTATTAGAAACACTTCCCATTCACCATTAAGAATCGGGATTGTTGGGGTGCCTCGCTGGCTCAGTCAGTAGACCATGAGGCTCTTGATATCAGGATCGTGAATTCGAGCCCCACACTGGATGTAAAGCTTACTTTAAAAAAAGAAGAAGAAGAAAAGAAAAAACTTTTCTCATGAGCTTACTTTTCCTATACTAACTTTCAACTCGTCTCTTGCTTCAGGTCCTTCTTCCTAGTTCTTCAAAGGCTTGCCCTAGCCAGCCAGCCCCAGGATTCACCTTTCCTCAACAGCCTTTCCCAGAGCATCAGAATATTATTGCTCCTAGCTCCAGACCATCTTACTTAGTACCTCTCCGGCTCCTACCAATCTATCCTTCTAGTAAGCTCTGGCACAAGGCATGGGGCCGGGTGGTGTGGAGGAGCCAAAAAAAAAAGACAGCTCTTGCCCCAGTCTGCTGAGGAAACAGAGGATAAATACAAAAAGCAAAATAACATAGCATACTGTATACCCTTAAATGTCAAATACTTTAAAGATCATTCATGAGGAAATTCAGAGGAGTCATTATCTTTGAGTCTTCATTCTTACTTACCTCACAATCACACTCCAAGTTTTGATATTTCCTTCTTAGCTCTTCTACCTTTCCCTTTCCCACTATCCCCACTACCATTACCTTATTGTAGACCCCATTCACTCTCCTCTGCTCTATTGCCACAGTCTCCCGGTTTAACTTCTTGCTTCTATTCTCAATCCCCATTCAATTGTTCTCTATTGTAGCCAGAGTGAGATTCATAAAACATGAATCTGACCATACCCTCCCCCACAGAAAACCTTTTAACAGCTTCTCATTGCTCTCAGGATAAAGTGCAAGCATTCAAGGTCCTTTACAATCTGCCCTCAACTCACCATTCTGGCCTCAAACCAAAGACAGGAGCAAGGGGAGAGTAGCTCAAGTTTTAGCTACTGTTTAGTGGTAAATCTGTACAAGGGAATAAGGTAAGGCCTTATCTCAAATGTTCGTTTCGGCATTGAACTCTTTCTTTCTTTCTTTCTTTCTTTCTTTCTTTCTTTCTTTCTTTCTTTCTTTCTCTTTTTTTAGATTTGATTTTTAAGTAATCTCCACACCATAGACCCCCTGGGTGGCTCAGTCGGTTAAGCGGCAGACTTTGTCTCAGGTCATGAACTCCCAGTTTGTGGGTTCAAACCCCAAGTTGGGCTCTGTGCTAACATTTCAGAGCCTGAAGCCTGCTTCAGTTTCTGTGTCTCCTCTCTGTCTGCTCCTACCCTGCTCATGTTCTGTCTCTCTTTGCCTCTCAAAAATAAATAAAAAATGTTTAAAAAAATTTTTTTTAGAAAGTAATCTCCACACCCAATGTGGGGCTTGAACTCACAACCCTGAGGTCAAGAGTCTCATGTTCTATCAACAGAGCTAGCCAGGTGCCCCTATATATTTCCTTTTTCTTCTTCTTCTTCTTATTTTATTTTTTTATTTTATTTTATTTAAGAGAGAGAGAATCTTAAGCAGGCCCCTATATATTTCCTTTTTCTTCTTTTTATTTTATTTTATTTTATTTTATTTTATTTTATTTCATTTTATTTTATTTAAGAGAGAGAGAGAGAATCTTAAGCAGGCTCCATGCCCAGCTTGGAGCCTGAAGCGGGGCTCAATCCCATGTCCCTGGAATCATGACCTGAGCTGAAATCAGGAGCTGGACACTCAACTGACTGAGTCACCCAAGCAGCCCATATATATTTCATTTTTAATGAAACATTTCCCAGATGTACAAAAAATTATAAAAAATAATATAATAAATATTGTATGCCCATGACCTACTGAAGAAATGAAACATTATCAATAAAATTAAAGCCCCTATATACTCCTCCACAGTTGCCTAGTCCTCTCTTCCCCTCCCTTAGCATCCAGAAGTATTTAGAATCATGAATTCGGTGTTTTTCATTCCTATGTATGTTTTTGTTTGTTTAATTTTATTTAAATTCTAGTTAACATACAGTGTAATATTAGTTTCAGGTGTATAATTTAGTAATTTGGCACTTCCCATACAACACCTGGTGTTCATCATGACAAGTATACTCCTTAATCCCCAACACCTATTTTTTTCTATTCTCTTCTATTTTATTAATAGTTTTTTTAATTAGAAATTAATAGTGAATTTTATCACTCTACCTCCACCCTTTATCAAGATGGTTATATGGGTTGTCTCCTTTGTCTTATTGAAATGGTAACTTACAAATAATAAACCATTTCCAAGTTGAACCATCATTGCATTCTCGGAATTGGGCCTCCCTGATCATGATGCATAACCTTGTGTTACACACCTGAATTTTATTTTTTAATGTTTTAATTAGTACTTTTGTATATAATAAGTGTGGTTGGTAATTCCCCATCACCTATTTAACCCATTCCTCCACCCAACTCCCCTCTGATAACCATCAGTTTGTTCTCTATAGTTAAGAGTCTGTTTTTCCATTTCTTTATATCAAATGATGAATGGATAAAGAAATTGTGGTTTATATACACAATGGAATACTACTTGGCAATGAGAAAGAATGAAATATGGGCTTTTGTAGCAACGTGGATGGAACTGGAGAGTGACATAAGTGAAATAAGTCATACAGAGAAAGACAGATAACATATGTTTTCACTCATATGTGGATCCTGAGAAACTTAACAGAAGACCATGGGGGAGGGGAAGGGAAAAAAATAAAGTTAGAAAGGGAGGGAGCCAAACCATAAGAGACTCTTAAAAACTGAGAATAAACTGACGGTTGATGGGGGGTGGGAAGGTGGAGAGGGTGGGTGATGGGCATTGAGGAGGGCACCTGTTGGGATGAGCACTGTGTGTTGTATGGAAACCAATTTGACAATAAATTTCATATTAAAAAAAAAAAGTCTGTTTCTTTAGTTTGCCTCTTTCTCTTTTTTTCCCCCATGCTCATTTGTTTCTAAAACTCCACATAAGAGTGAAATCATATGGTATTTGTCTTTCTCTGACTGACTTATTTACACTTAGCATAATACACTCTAGCTCCATCCAAGTCATTGCAAATGGCAAGATTTCATTCTTTTTATGGCTGAGTAATATTCCATTGTGTATGTATACCACATTTTTTTTTTTAATTCATTCATTAGTTGATGGACCTTTGGGCTTCTTCCATAATTTGGCTATTGTAGACAATATGCTGTAAACATTGGGGTGCATGTATCCCTTCAAATTAGCGTTTTTATATTCTCTGGGTAAATACCTAGTATTTAGTAGTGCAGTTGCTGGATCATAAGGTAGTTCTATTTTTAACTTTTTGAGGAACCTCCATACTGTTTTCCAGAGTGGCTGCACCAGTTTGGATTCCTACCAACAGTGCAAGAGCGTTCCCCTTTCTCTACATCCTCGCCAGCACCTGTTGTTTCTTGTATTGTTGATTTAAGTCATTCTGATAGGTGTGAAGTGATATTTCATTGTGGTTTTGATTTGTGTTTCCCTGATGATGAGTGACGTTGAGCATCTTGTCATGTGTCTGTTAGCCATCTGTATGTCTTCTTTGGAAAAATGTCTATTCATGTCTTCTGTCCATTTTAAACTTTTTAAAACATTTATTTATTTATTTATTTTGAGAGAGAGAGAGAGAGAGAGCGAGCGAGCATATACAAGCAGGGGAGGGGTGGAGAAAGAGGAAGAGGGAGAATCCCAAGAAGGCTGCACTCTGTCAGTGGGTAGCCCAACACAGGGTTCAATTTCAGGAACTGTGAGATCATGCTCTGAGCAGAAATCAAGAGTCATCATCGCTTAACCAGTTGAGCCACCCACGCACCCCATCCATTTTTAATTGGATTATTTATTTTGAGGGTGCTGAGTTTTATAAGTTCTTTGTATATTTTGGATACTAACCCTTTATCAGATATGTCATTGAAAATACCTTCTCCTATTCGGTAGGTGGCCTTTGTATGCTTCTATGCTTTTTTTTTAAGAATTTTTTTTTAAGTTTTATATATTATTTTTGAGAGAGACAGAGACAGCATAAGCAGGGGGAAGGCAGAGAGAGAGAGAAAGAGAGAGAGAACCCCAAGCAGCGTAGAGCCAGACGTGGGACTTGAACCATGAACTGTGAGATCATGACCTGAGTTGAAACCAACAATTGGATGTTCAACCAACTGAGCCACCCAGGCACCCCTAGACTTTCTTAATTTTTTTTAAAGAATCTCTTTTATGTATGATGTATGTATGTATGTATGTATGTATGTATGTATATATTTATAAAGTAAGTTTTATGCCCAATGTGGGGCTTGAACTCACCATAACCAAGTCAAGAGTTGCATGCTCTCCTGACTAAGCCAGCCAGGCACACTTGCTTCCAGACTTTCAATGCATATTCATATCTGTGAACAATATGTTGTATTATTTTGCATCTTAAAACTCTTTATTTTTTTATATTTTTAAAGATTTTATTTTTAAGTAATCTCAACAACCAATGTGGGGCTCGAACTTCCAACGCCAAAATCAAGAGTCACATACTCCACCAACTGAGCCAGCCAGGTGCCCCAATTATTAACTCTTTAATTCAAAATAATTTAACATTTTATGGGGTGCCTGGGTGGCTCAGTTGGTTAAGCCTCTGACTTCGGTTCAGGTCATGATCTCACAGTTTGTGAGTTCAAGCCTTGCATCAGGCTGTCTGCTGTCAGCACAGAGACTTCTTTGGATCCTCTGTCCCCCAACCCGCCCCCCCCCCCCGCCCCGCCTCTCTCTGCTCTACCTCTGCTCATGTTTGTTTGTTTTTCTCTCTCTTAAAAATAAACATTTAAAAATACAGTTTCAAAATAATTTAACATTTTAAATTTATAGAAGAGTTGCAAAAACAGTTTTTCTGAATATCTTACTCAGCTATGTTGTCATTTTAAATAAAAAAGCAACAGACAGACATTAAATTGAAAGAATTCAAGGAATCCAGCATCCTTCTTTAAATAACTTCTTAATGCTGCAATCCAGCTAATCAAGACATGAATGTAAGGAAAGAAAAGAAACTATAATAAAGGACTGATGATGAAAATGGAATCTACTTAAAACTGGAACTAAGCCTAAACAGCTAGATGAGTTATAGTTATAAAATAAAATGTAAATATTATGAATCTTGGCAAAGTAAAAATAATGAGCCACAAAAATTAGGCAGTAGAAGAGAGGAGATGGGGGAAGTATAATGTATTAATCACACCATGACAGACAATAATAAGTTAATATTGTCTAACATTAAAATGTGTAGTTTAAAAAAAATGACAATTCCAATTATTTTCATAATCTTTTAATAAATATAATTTATCACCTTTTTTGTTATTTTTATTCTTAAGTTAACTTCAACAAGACCTTTTTATTAAACATTTTATTTCAAATATCTTGCTCAGTATGAGCCCTTTGAAATTATTTCAGGTATTGATTATGCTGTGTAAATACATATAGAAATGTCCACAATGATTTTCCCCATACATTAAAAATGCTATTTTGAGAGTTACAATTAAGGGTGATCTGTTACTTTCTTCCTTGTGTTTTTCTGTACTAGAATTTTTTATGAGCGTGGGTCATTATTTTTTTTTAAGACTTTATTTTTAAGTAATCTTTACACCCAATGTGGGACTCGAACTTATAAGTCTGAGATCAAGAGTCACATTCTCTTGGGGCACCTGGGTGGCTCAGTCGATTGAGCGTCCAACTTTGGCTCAGGTAATGATCTCACAGATTGTGGGTTCGAGCCCCCCATTGGGCTCTGTGCTGACAGCTCAAGAGTCTGGAGCCTGCTTTGGATTCTGTATCTCCCTCTCTCTCTGCCCCTCCCCTGCTCAATAAAAATTAAGAAAAAAAAAAGAGTCACATTCTCTACCAACTGAGCTGACGAGGCATCCCTGTATCATTATTTTTAAAGCATGATAAATTTCTACTCTAAAAAAGTAAAGAGAGAGGGAGTTTGGTTCTGAGGAAATACTCCCTAACTTTCGAGAGACAGATTCTTTCAAGAATACCAATAGTAATAGTTTTATTATTGAGTGCTTATGCTATTCCAAAGAGTTTTCATACAGTATCTTTAGTACCCACCACAATTATAAAAGCTAGGCATGATAATGCCTAAATTACAGATGAAGCCTTTTGCCCAAAGTCACATATCTTGAAAAGGTCAAAATCAAGATGTGTACTCAGACCTCTCTGATTCTTTTTTTTTTTTCAACATATGAAATTTATTGTCAAACTGGTTTCCATAAGACCTCTCTGATTCTTTACATTGAACCACTTTTGTATCCATATAGGTAGGGTTAACTCATTATAATTAAACTTTCTCTTTGAATTTCTACAACCTTGGATTATTCTCTGGATGCTTGATGATGAAAGAGTGGGACACCCTCAAAAAGTCTGGAATCAAGATTGCCCCTGAAATAAAATCTACTCTGCACAAATGAAATTAATCATCTGTAGGAAACTAAGAACCCATGTGTAAAACTGTGTCTGAGAGGTTTGGGAACATTCAGAACTCCAATCAACACGATCTGGGAGTATTCTGAAAGCTGCAGGCCTAGAAACTGACTGCTGTGTAATAACTGGAAACCACATCAATTGCAATACATCTTGTTTGGAAAACATCTATGTGAATGGAAAGGAAAGATGGTCAACCATGGAATCTTGAAAAAGGAAAGTCACAGAAGTGTCTCTCCAGGCAATGTCTTGTGGTGAGAAATCTTAGCTAAGCAACATAAACACCATGATTTCCTTGAAAGACCTAGAAAACAGCCCTTTGTTGCATGTTGGACTTGCCTTAGCAGCTTTTAAAATAAGACTCCAAAACAAAAATAAGGTAATTAATTAATTAATTAATTAGTTAATTAAGATTCCTATCTGGGCTTTAACACAGAGCAACTGAATCAGAATCTCAGTGGGTCCCTGGCATGAGTGCTTTAAAAATCTTTCTAGGTGATTCTAATTTGCAATCAGTGTTGAGAAACAGCTGAAGTGAGTAGAGTGTCCAATCTCATTGACAGAGGGGACCTCTCTTGAGATTGACTCATACCCTTTGCTTTAATTCCAGGCCTACTCAGCTACTCTCCAATACTTGGCTTCCCGTGTAGCATGTTTGGAGGGAGAAAGTGCACGGATCTTCTGATGTGAGTGTTCTGGCCTGCTTTGCAAATTAAACTGTCTTTGCAAATAATTTTTTTGCAGATGAATAAATGGACTTCTGGTTTATGCATGTTACATTGAGCTTTGTTAATGTATGTTTGAGGATATGTCTCTAATCTGAGAGACATATCCATTCTTTATGTGCCACAAAATCAGGGTTCCTGAGACGGTCAGGATCCTAGACAATGGTAATGCCAGTCTATGGGAATGAGTCTGAGTGGCCATCTGACCTTCTCCAGGAACACATCCTTTGTCCTACTACAGACCTATTTTTCTCCACAGCCAGATTATAAGATCTTTAAGAGCACAGACCATGGCTTCCTTTTTTTTTTTTTTTTTTTTTTTTTTTTTTTTAAATCTCCTACTTCTGCCTAGTACACAGCTGGGAAGTTTTAGAAACTTCCAAAAGAGATTAGGAATATTAATGAAGGATAGAATGTACGTAAATACTCTTACTTGTGGAAACTTGTGTTCAGTCTCTGTTCTCAGACCGAAAGGCTGAGGCACCCAGGCAATGGTGTCCACAGTTCTGAATTGGATGCCAGGTGCCAAGCAAGGTACCTCATAGCTGAGGCTTTGCAAACAGGTGCCTGGGACAGTAAGAGGGAGGACAGAATTCCTAGCTAGCTAAAACTCCTTTGTTCTTCAGGTCTCAGACATCATTTTTCCCAGAATATTTTCTCTGGTTTCTCCTGATTCCTTTATGCTAGCCAGTTCCTCTTCTCTGTAATCCCACAGCCTGCTCTGCTTTTCCTCTATCGTGGCCATTATCACAGTGCATTCAAACTGCCCATTCACACTATACCAGACTTGGAACTCTTAAAAGCAGATGCTAGTCACTTTTGTGGGTTTTTTTTTTTTTAACGTTTATTTATTTTTGGGACAGAGAGAGACAGAGCATGAACGGGGGAGGGGCAGAGAGAGAGAGGGAGACACAGAATCTGAAACAGGCTCCAGGCTCTGAGCCATCGGCCCAGAGCCCGACGCGGGGCTCGAACTCCCGGACCGCGAGATCGTGACCTGGCTGAGGTCGGACGCTTAACCGACTGCGCCACCCAGGCGCCCCTGTGGGTTTTTTTTTTAAATGTTCATTTATTTTTGAGAGAGAGAGAGAGCAAGCGCACTAGTAGGGGAGGGGAAGAGAGAGACGGAGACACAGAATCTGAAGCAGGTTCCAGGCTCTGAGCTGTCAGCACAGAGCCCGACGTGGGGCTCGAACTCACGAACCGTGAGATCACGACCTGAGCCAAAGTCAGACACTTAACTGAATGAGCCACCCAGGGGCCCCAATGCTGGTCACCATTGTATTCCCAAGGCATGATCTTAAAAGTTCAATAAGATGTGCCTGGTTGGCTTGCTTACTTAAAAATTCTTAACAATTTTAAAGTTCAATAAATATTTGTTGGGGCGCCTGGGTGGCTCAGTTGGTTAAGCGTCCAACTTCAGCTCAGGTCACGATCTCACGGTCCGTGAGTTCGAGCCCCGCGTCCGGCTCTGGGCTGACAGCTCAGAGCCTGGAGCCTGCTTCGGATTCTGTGTCTCCCTCTCTCTCTGCCCCTCCCCCGTTCATGCTCTGTCTCTCTCTGTCTCAAAAATAAATAAAACGTTAATAAAATAAAATAAAATAAAATAAAATAAAATAAAATAAAATAAAATAAAATAAAATAAAATAAATATTTGTTGAGAATAGTGGACACTTGTAATTCTGAGTGATGCATATCTGAACCTCTTCCTTATGTTAAGAGACTCCTCAATCGGTTAAGCATCTGACCTCGGCTCAGATCATGATCTCGCGGTTTGTGGGTTTGAGCCCCCCATCAGACTCTGCTGACAGCTCTGAGACTGACGGCTGCTTCAGATTCTGTGCCTCCCTCTCTCTGCCCGTTCCCTACTCGTGCTCTCTCTCTCTCTCAAAAAATGAATAAACTTTTCATTTTTTTTTAAGTAAAAAAAAGAGACTCCTTATGTGTCTTGATGGAAGACAGAGCCTAATATAGAAGCAGAAAACACAAGATGCTTGTTTTCCTAGCCTCTCTTGCAGGTAGGCAAGGGCATGTGTCGCCCAATCAGATACACTTGCCCCAAATTTTGAATCAGGAGCTAGTGATCCAGAAGGGGCCATAGAGTATTCATTCTAGTGGCAAAGTGGGAGTGGCAGCAGGCATGCCAAGTTTTCAGGGAGCAGTGCAGGAACCAGAGAGGGCAGTGTCACTGGTCATGGCAGTGATACTGTCATCAGACTGGTCTGGTGGTGTGGTTTGAAACGTAGGCTGGTTACTCACTGCCTTACCTCTCTCATTCCTGCCTGACTTCCAAGGCTTCCCTGTGATTCTGTGAAATCCCCAGTGCCTTTTAAGTCATTTTTTCCCCCCGAAATCAGTGAGAGTCCATTTCTGTTGCTTATTACTTAGAACCCTATTATGGACTGAATTGTGTCTCTTCTCTCCCATCAAAATGCCCATGTTGAAGCCCCAACCCCTAGTACCTCAGAATGTGACTATATCTGGAGATAGGGACTTTAAAGAGGTGATTACGTTAAAATGAGGTCATTATGATAAGCCTAATCCATTCTGATTGGTGTCCTTATGAGAAAAGGAAATTTGGACACGGAGAGATACTTGAGACACACATGCACAGAGAAACAACCATGTGTAGATACAGTGAGAAGGCAGCCACCTGTAAGCCATGTGGAGAAGTCTCTGGAATAACCAAACCTGCAGATACCTGATCTCAGACTTCTTACCTCCAGAACTGGGAGAAAATAAATTTCTGTTGTTTAAGGCACCCAGTCTGTGGTATTTTATTATGGCAGCCCTTGAAAACTAATAGAAATTCTGACTGAATTTAGTGACTGATCAAACAACAAGATTGGAAGATGGAAAGAAGATTATTATATGTAAATGGAGCAAGACAAGAAGGAAGAGTCAAGGTGTGAAACCAAGCAGGACCCTAAGTAAGAATGGACTAGAAGGTACAAGCAGCAGTAGGAAAGAAAGCCTAGAGGAATTCCCCAACTCCAGTGGAAGTGTTTCTATGGGCCCCAAGACTGAGGGTCTCAGAACAAAGACCTAATCTCTAGCAGAAAGAACCTGGATTTCAGCAGCGAAAACCTGGGTTCAAAATCTCACCCCATCCTTTGCTTCATATGTGATTCTGAGCAAATTACTGCAACTTTCTGAGCCACAGTTTTCTCTTTAGAGGGAAAATGAAAAGGGGTGCCTGGGTAGCCCAGTTAGTTAAGCATCTGACTTTGGCTCAGGTCATGATCTTGTGGTCTGTGAGTTCAAGCTCCACATTGGGCTCTGAGCTGACAGCCTGGAGCCTGCTTCGGATTCTGTGTCTCCTTCTCTGTTTGCCCCTCCCCTGCTCACTCTCTCTCTCTCTCTCTCTCTCTCTCTCTCTCTCTCTCTATCAAAAATAAATAAACCTTTAAAAAAATTGTAAAGGAAAATGAAAAAAATACCTATCTCATATAGTTGTTAGGATTAAACTAAGCAAGAATGCATATGTAAAGCTACTTAGGATTTAATAAATGTTAGCGTATTTCTCCTTTTTCTCTTGGGCTAGAGGAAGAGAGAAGTAAAGACCCAGTCAGGAGAAGTCTGAATATCTTCTGGGACCAAAGTGCAATGTTCAGAGTGTGATGAGCTCAGACATGGTCTGGGTAGGCGCTTTGGGTGGCAAGAAGCTCCAATTTAGCAGGTGGAAATGGCAGCCAGTCTAGGCAGCAAATGACATTGAAAAGAGTCTGATAGGAGCAATGCTGTAGTTCTAGGTTATCATTCTATTCCCAGCTATATGCCAGCTAGTGGCTAAAATAAGGAGCAGGATCCATCTCTACTCCCTACCCAGGTTAGGATTAGCAGGATTTATGCAGGCTGACAACCCCAGGACAGGTGTATTCAGTAGGAGAACTGCAGCTGAAGACTGGTTGTACAAACTGGACCAGTCTAGCCTGTGCCAAACCAGGTCTAATTCTTGGTCCCACATGCTAGTAGAGGTAAGGCAGTCTACCCCTACATTGGTCAGGCAGGACTGGCTCAAAAACTGGGCAGAACTGATCCTTTGGCTCCAGGGTATAATGTTAATAATAGTTATAATTTATTAGTGATTACCGTGTGCCATGATTTTCACATATCTTTTCTCTTTACCTCATTACAACCCAGGGAGGTGGAACTGTTATTTCCAAAAAATATATATATTTTTTTTTTCAGAAAAAGAAATTGAGTTTCAGAGATGGTAGGCAACCTGTACAAAACTATATAGTTAATAAATGCTAGGGCCAGGAATTTAATAAATTTCAAAGTTTGCTTACTGAAGAAAAGAAGAGGTTTCAGTTGTTGGCAATGCAAAGAAATTTCTAAGGAATTTTCTAATATTCCAACAGATCCCTTACAAGTACAGTATACCTCCTAATATCTCAATATGGGGCCCAGATTCAAACCTTTGATACTTCTACCAGAAACCCACATAACAGAGGGCAGCCCTGTGGAATATTTTCCACAGGAAGCATCTGCCCAAATATTTCGGAGGCTGCAAAGTGTCCCAAGAGGAAAGGGGGAAAGCTGAGGCCAATCACAAACACCGTGGTTAAGTCCAGGTACCAGGTGGACTGAAGCAGAGAGAAAATGCAGGCTTCCTGCTTTCCGCTCCCTCTGGAAGCATGTTCTAGTAAAATAAACTCTTTCCAAGACTCAGGTTCCTAGGTTAGTGATCTGGTTTTCTTCTAATAGGAAGTGAGCTGTCTCTCAATCAGGGAGTGGAGGAGGGGGAAATTATTGCCAATTATACTAAATACGTTAGGAGGGAAGATTCAGACATCTTATGTCTTTACAATTAAAAGACCTCCACTTTATTCTTTTTTTTCCCTTTCTCCCCGCCCCCTGTCCCCCCACAACCTCCACTTTATTCTTAGAGTCAATTACCCCAGCCATAGGACAGACATTCTTTCTTTGAGTGTTTACAAGAGAATCAATTTTAAAAGATTTTTTATAATCCTTTTTTGTTTAAAGAAACGGACATAATAGAAAGGATTGAGTCCCTGCCAAGAAAAGGCTTTCTGAACCTTCTTTGGCTCAGATCGACAACACTTTAAGGTCTTTCAATAAACCAAGTCATTGGCCCCAGATAGAAAATTGCTACCAGGGAAGAAGAATTTTTGTTTAATGGGATGTCTTTGAGTTAAATTAGAGCCCATAATCACCCTGAATGTATTATTCAGACTGTTTTTTTTTTTCAGACTCTTTTTTTTAATCCGCTCCTTTTATTTTTTTAAATTGAAGTATAGTTGACATACAATGTTACATTAATTTCAGGTGTACAACATAGGGACTTGACAACTCTCTAACGTTATGTTATGCTCACCACAAGTGTAGCTACAATCTGTCACCACACATTATGACAATCCCATTGACTTTATTCCTATTCTATACCTTTCATCCTTGTGACTTATTCATTCCATAACTGGAAGCCTGTTTCTCTCACTCCCCTGTACCCATTTTGCTCATCCCCTACTCCCCTCCCCTCTGGTGACCACCAGTTTGTTCTCTGTATTTATTAGTCTGTTTCTGCTTTTTTGTTTGTTCATGTTTTGTTTTTTAGATTCTACATGTATGTAAAACAATATGGTATTTGTTTTGACTGATTTCACTCAGCATAATACTTTCTAGATTCATCCATGTTGTCCCAAATGGCAAAAGCTCATTCTTTATTAATAGCTGAATAATATTCCATTTATATACCACATCTTCTTTATCTATTCATCTACTGATGGACACCTAGGCTTCTTTTTTTTTTAACTTGTTTTATTTTTTTTAATTTACATCCAAATTAGTTAGCATATAGTGCAACAATGATTTCAGGAGTAGATTCCTTAGTGCCCCTTACCCAATTAGCCCATCCTCCCTCCCACAACCCCTCCAGTAACCCTTAGTTTGTTCTCCATATTTACGAGTCTCTTCTGTTTTGTCCCCCTCCCTGTTTTTATATTAGTTTTGTTTCCCTTCCCTTATGTTCATCTGTTCTGTGTCTTAAAGTCCTCATATGAGTGAAGTCATATAATATTTGTCTTTCTCTGACTGACTAATTTCACTTAGCATAATACCCTCCAGTTACATCGACATAGTTGCAAATGGAAAGATTTCATTCTTTTTGATTGCCAAGTAATACTCCATTGTATATATATACCACATCTTCTTTATCCACTCATCCATCGATGGACATTTGGGCTCTTTCCATACTTTGGCTATTGTTGACAGTGCTGCTATGAACATTGGGGTACATGTGTCCTTTAGAAACAGAACACCTGTATCCCTTGGATAAATGCCTAGTAGTGCAATTGCTGGGTCATAGGGTAGTTCTATTTTTAGTTTTTTGAGGAAACTCCATACTGTTTTCCAGAGTGGCTACACCAGCTTGCATTCCCAGCTAGGTTTCTTCTATATCTTGGCTATTGTAAATAATGCTACAACAAACATAGGGGTGCATATATCTTTTTGGATTAGTGTTTTCATTTTCTTTGGGTAATGCAAGTACTGGGTCATATGGCATTTCTATTTTTAATTTTTTTCTCTTTTTAATTTTTTTGAGGAAATTCCATATTGTTCTCCACAGTGGTTGTACCAATTTATACTCCAACCAACATTGCACAGGGTTCTTTTTTCTCCACATCCTTACCAACACATATTATTTCTTGTTGTTTTGATACTAGTCATTCTGATAGGTGTAAGGTTATATTTCATTGTGGTTTTGATTTACATTTCCATGATGATTAGTGATGTTGAGAATCTTTTCATATGTTTGTTAGCCATCTGTATATCTTCTTCAGAAAAATGTCTATTCAGGTCTTCTGTCCATTTTTTATTATTTTATTTTAGTTTTTAAAACTTTATTTTAGAGCAAGCAAGAGAGAGAGCATGGGGGGGGGGAGCAGAAGGAGAGAGAGAATTTTAAGCAGGCTCTATCCCATGAGCCTGGGATCATGACCTGAGCTGAAATCAAAAGTCAGACGCTCAACTGACTGAGCCACCCAGCTGCCCCTTCTGTCCATTTTTTAAATCAGATTATTTAATTTTTTTGGCGTTGCATTGTATAAGTTCTTTATATATTTTGGCTATTAACCCCTCATCAGATATATAATTTGTAAATATCTTCTCCCATTCAGTAGGTTGCCTTTTCATCACACTCATTCCCCATGTGCCAGGCATTGTACCAGGCACTGAGGAGCCAAAGGTATTAATCCATCCTGATCCTTGTTTGCCAAGGACTTCCTGTGTGGGGAGATGAAATCACACTCAGAGATAGAATGAAAAGACAATGGGGAAAGTGGGAAGGTCTAAAGGGGACTGAGCATGTAACACTGAGTTAGAGGGTTGTAAATTGGAATTTGGGGTCCCTGAGTGGGAGGCACAGTGCTTCATCTCTCAGTGATGAGGGGAAAATAAGCCTCTTTCATCTGGGGTTGGAAGGGAGTCATCTTTTCCTTGTTTTTCTTTTCCTATCCCTTCTCTTCAACCACTGCCATACACCTATCTGCCCATTCATGCAACCAGCATTTACTATGCACTGAGTAGGGGTACCTGAGTGGCTCAGTTAAACATCAACTCTTGATTTCAGCTCAGGTCATGACTTCATGGGGATTGTGAGATGAGCCCCGTATTGGGCTCTGCACTGGGATTCTCTCTCTCCCCCCTCCCCTGTCTCTCTGCCCCTCCCCTGTGCTCTCTCTCTCTCAAAACAAACAAACATTGGGGAAAAATAAAACTATGTGCTGAGTATTATGCTAGGCATGTCATACACATTTTTTCCACTCACCTTTCACAGAAGCCTTGTGAGGATGGAACTATTGCTTCACTTGACCATTGGGAAACTGAAGGCAAGGAAAGTTTAAGGTCATATGGCTAATACCTGATTCAAATGACATCTGCCCCTTGTCTGTCCCTGAAAACCTGTGCGCTCTTCACTATACTCAAAAGCTAAAGAGTTCTGAGAGATGTATTAGATAGGATCCCTGCCCCTGAGCAGCACATAGTTCAGTGGAGAAGAAAGACATATAAAGAGTTTGTTAATTCCTTCAGTCATTCAACAACACTTACTAATTGCCACTGTTTGCTGTCACAAAGCCGAATCAGACATAGTCTCCTGGTCTTTAGGAGAATAGACAAAACATTACAATTTAGATAAATGATAATATAAAGTAATGAACCTTCTAAGAAAAGACATTGTAAGGCTTCAGGAAATAGGAAAGGATGCAAGTGTCCCTGGGATAATTGGGAGCAGTTCCACAAGGACAGGGGACATGTTTGAGTGGAAAAGAGGAATGTGCAGGAATTTGCCACGAGAAGCTCCTTCCAGTCTAAATGCGCCAGGCTGCCTCTGAGCTTTTACACATGTTGACCCCCTAATTAGACCAGTTCCCTGCTCCCCTTTCCTGAACTGGTTCACCCCACACACGTTTCTGGCACCTGTTTGGAAGATACTTCCTCCTGGAAGCCTTCCTTCATGCGCCCTTTTTCCTTCCTTCATCTGGACTACGACTTATTGCCATGGTTTCCCATAGAACTGTGTGTGTGCAAATGTTAGAGAGGGACAGCACTTTTGTTTATTGTGTAAGGAACAGTGAGAAATTCAGTGTGGTTGAAGTATAGGGTACGTGGCTCAACCAAGAAATATTTGTGGAATGAATTATTGAATGAATACTTTAAAGAACTATAATTTCACCCAGAAAAGTAGGCATTATCAAATCTCTCCTAAATGTACACATCCAGACATTTGAACTGTCCCTATCACATTCCCCTTATCTTTACCTGGTCTTCTACTCATTGTTCAAAACATCCCTTTGTCCTAGAATCCTTTCCTGACAACTCTCCTCTGTTCTTCCAGTCTGAGTCAAGTGCTTACCACTCTGTTGTGCCTTTCTGGGATCAGTGAAGTCAGGAGACAGGCTCTGGAGTCCTGATGTTGCTGCTCTCTGGATCAAAGCACACTAATTGAAACTCCATATAAGAAATTGGATGGAACCTTCAAGATTATCCCTTTTCTGACAGGGAACTGGTCTCCTAGCCTTATATGTTTTGTTTGTTGCTGAAGCACCTACTCCATGGAAGGCTTTAATGGGAAGGGCAGCAATGTGACCCATGGACTCTTGGATCTCTCCACTTGATGACTTGTGGGCACCCCAAATTTAACTCGTCCAAAATCAAAATACTGGAAAGGTCTCGGGTTTTTGAATCAGAAAAACCTGGGTTTAGCTCTGCACTTTATTTGTTATGTGGACATTGGGCAAGTTATTTCAAATCTCTGAACCTTAGTTTCCTCAACTGACAGCCCAAAGGTTTTGGAATAGGGGAGTGCTATGGTCTATGCTTGTTTTAGAAAGATCTATCCTGCAGCTGTGTGGGGGATGGGCTGGAGGGGCAAAACCAGAGGCAGTTCAGAGGCTGCTGAATAGAAGTGTTTCTAATTACCTCAGCCTCGGCCTCCATTGCACACTCTCCACTGTGACCCCAGAGCCAACCTCATGCTGTTGCCTAGCAACTCACCTGCATCACCCAGGGATCTGAAGCTGGGGCCCCACTGACGATGGGGAAATGGCCAGTTTAATTACAAAGTCTCAGGGGAATCATGCATCCGTTCATTCCTCAAATACTCACTGGGCTCCCACCAAGTGCCAAGCCTTGGGCTAGCTATTGGAGATTTAGAGATTAATAAAACACTGTCTCTTTCCTCAAAAAAACTCATAATGTAACAGAATGGATAATCAAATGGCCTACGATGAGTGAAAGAAGCTAGATAGAAAAAGATATATTGTTTGGTCACAGGCTAAGTCACTGAAGAGTATTTAAACAAAGGAGAACCATGATCAGATTTTTGTGTGAGAAAGAAAGATAATTCTGGTTTCTCTGTGGAAAATTGCATTGGATTGGATGGGGAGAAAGTGGAGGCAGGGAGACCAAGGAGAAAGCTGCTCCAGGAGTCCAAATGAGAGACACTGAGGCCTAATTGAGGATAGAGGCTAAGGAGAGGAAGGGAAGATTTTTAGAAATCAATGACACTTAGGTACCTGGGTGGCTTAGTTGGTTGAGTGTCCAACTCTTGATTTTGTTCAGTTCAGGTCATGATCCCAGGGTTGTGGGATTGAGCCCAGCATTGGGCTCCATGCTGAGCATGGAACCTGCTTAAGATTCTCTCTCTTTCTCTCTTGCTCTCTCCCCCTCTGCCCCTCTCCCTGGTTCGCCTGCTCTCTCTCTCTCTAAAAAACAAAACAAAACAAAACAGGCTGGGTTGCTCAGTAGGTTAAGCATCTGACTTCAGATCAGGTCATGATCTTATGGTTCATGAGTTCAAGCCCCGTGTCGGACTCTGTACTGACAGCTCAGAGCCTGGAGCCTGCTTTGGATTCTGTGTCTCCCTCTCTCTCTCTGCCCCTCCCACACTCACACTCTGTCTCTGTCTCTCAAAAATCAAATAAACGTTGAAAAAAAAGAAAAAAGAAAGAAATCAATGACACCTATCTGCTTTACATTTTACATATACTGTTAGAAGTAAAATCCCCCCAAAAGGCAGAAATTATAGTATTTTATTTTATTTTAAGTTTATTTATTTATTTTTGAGAGAGAGAGAGAAAGCAAGAATGAGTCGGGTAGGGGCAGAGAGACTGGGGGAAAGAGAATCTCAAGCAGGCTCCACACTGTCAGCACAGAGCCCAATGCGAGGCTTGAACTCACAAACCATAAGATCATGCCCTGAGTAGAAACCAAGAGTCTGACACTTAACCAACTGAGCCATCCAGGAGCCCCTATTTTATTTTATTTTTAAATTTTAAGTGCAGATAGTTGAGGTAAACGTATTACTCAGTTGTCTTCTTTGGCCTTGAAGGCCTGTCTCTTATTCATTCATTCATTCATTCACTCATTCATTCATTCATCCTCTCTCCCCCTCTCTCTCTCTTTTTTTAGCATAATCTCTACACCCAACATGGGGCTTGAACTCATGATCAAAAATTGCATGCTCTCTGAACTGAGCCAGCCGGATGCCCCTATCGATTCTCTTTTACCCTCTTTCCTCTCCCTACCCCTGCAGGTAACTCTTTAAAGTATTGACTGTGCAACTGGTTTATATTGTTCTTGAAAAATGTGCATTTTCATATTGTGGGCACATATTTTACATTTATGTAAATGGCATCGAATTATGTATCCCACTCTGTATCTTACTTTTGCACAACACACTATATTTTTCAAGATCTATCCCTGCTGCTATAGGTATCTTTTGTTTGTTGACTCTAACTGCATGCCAGGATTTTACAATTGGATTGACAATACAATACCATAGAAAGTGCTCTACCATGGAACGGAGAGACTTCAACTATAACCTCTGCCTCTCCACCAACTTGTCATGTGAACTTGCATAAGTCCCTTCCCCTAGTTGAGTCTTAGCTTCCTCACTTGTAAAATCAGAGGTTCCTTTTATCTCTAACTTCCATTCAGTCTCTCTCACTGTATACACAGGAAACTCTGGTGCAGAGTGTGTGACTTGATCAAGGTCACACAACAGTTATCAATAGTTTAGCCTATCTATTGAGTAACAGGTATGGTGTTAAGTGTTTTGGATATTCAAACAAGTAAGCCCTGCTTAGTCCCTACTCCTAAGACCTCTAAACAGAGCTGTACTAATTTTCCAAGAGCAGGTGCAGAGATAGCCTGTGGGCACCGGTCAGAAGCAGTAGAGATATTAATAGGACCTAGCCACAGATAGAATCTAAGGCAGCACCTCCACCACCCCAATCAGGCCCCACAACATTCCTGACCTCAAGAAAAGGAAAGCGGTCGGGTACACAGCTTCCTATTTGTAAAAAGTTATTTATTGCCATAGCATTTTCCAATAATAACTGAGTTAAGAAAAAAAAGCTCTTATCTACCTGTATGCCTAATATTGTACAGTAGTAATTGCAGGATAAATAAAATTTCATTTATTTATTTATTTATTAAACATTTTTATAAGTTTATTTATTTTTGAGACAGAAAGACAGCGAGCACGAGCATGGGAGGAGCAGTGAGAGAAGGAGAGAGAGACTCCCAAGCAGACTCAGCAGTGCCCAATGCAGGGCTGGAATTCACCAACCATGACATCATGACCCGAGCTGAAACCAAGAATCGCATACTCAACCAACTGAGCCACCCAGGCACCACTAAAATTTTATATTCTGCTTTTAAAAAGTGTTTTTGTTGTCGAACAATAAAACAAGTACTGTTGATTATGTACTCTGCTAGACACCAAGCACTTTACATGTATTACTTCATTTAATCTTCATTACAATCCCATGAGATAGGAGGTACTATGATTCTATTTTAAAAGATAGGGTGGGGCGCCTGGGTGGCTCAGTCAGTTGAGCATCTGACTTCAGCTCAGGTCACGATCTCAGGTTCGTGGGCTGGAGCCCCGCGTTGGGTTCTGTGCTGAACGCTTGCTCAGAGCCTGGAGCCTGCTTCAGATTCTGTCCTTCTCTCTCTGCCCCTCCCCCACTCGCACTCTGTCTCATTCTCTCAAAAATAAACGTTAAAAAAAAATTTTTTTTTTAAAGATAGGTAAACAGAAGCACAGAGAGATTACTTGTCCTAGGTCACTGGATTTCAAGCATTGTGAATGCAATTCACAGCAGACACAGTTTATGTTGCAATCTGGATCACCCATACCTGTTTCACAACACTACACTAACCCTTACTATATGTCACCTACTCTTGAATTTGTATTCAATTTTTCCCCCGTGCTGGTCTATGACCTACTAAGGGGTTGCAACTTGCAGATTGAAAACAATACCGTAGGTGACATATATACCACAATCCTAACAAAATTACACAAATGTGAAGTCCTCATACTCTGTAATGTGAACTTTCATGTCCTGAGCACCTGCCCTGTATCAGGTTCCATGCTGCACGTTAAAGACATGATCTTACCCTCAAAGCACTCAGACACTCCTCAATGAAACATAGGTAGGTAGGCAATGACAACACAGCAGTGGTTCTCAATCCTGGCTGCACCTTAGAATCACCTGAAGGATTTTTAAAAAGCATTAATGTTGAGGACCTACCCCCAGACTTTCTGATTCAATTGGTCTGGAATGGGACTGGACATCAATATTTTTAAAAAAAAATTTTTTTTTAACGTTTATTTATTCTTGAGACAGAGAGAGACAGAGTATGAACGGGGGAGGGGCAGAGAGAGAGGGAGACACAGAATCGGAAGCAGGCTCCAGGCTCTGAGCCCGACGCGGGGCTCGAACTCACAGACCGCGAGATCATGACCCGGGCTGAAGTCGGACGCTTAACCGACTGAGCCACCCAGGCACCCCTGGACATCAATATTTTTAAAAAACTCCCTGGGTGATTCTAAGGTGCAGCCAGGATTGCAATACAGCATTAAGTACTATGTTAAAGGGAGGCTTAGAATAGGCACTCCTAACTACCTAAAGATGTTGAGAGGGGTGGGTGCCTGGTTGGTCACTCAGTGAAGCATGCAACTCTTGACCTTCAGGGTTGTGGGTTTGAGCCCCAGGTTGGGTTATTTTACTCAAAAATAAAATTAAAAAAGGAGCATCTGGGTGGCTCAGTTGGTTGAACATTCAAGTCGATTTCAGCTCAGGTCCTGATCTCAGGGTTGTGGGATCAAACCCCACATCGGGCTCCATGCTCCAAGTGTGGAGCCTGCCTGAGATTCTCTCTCTCTCTTTCTCTCTCTCTCTCTCTCTCTCTCCCTGTGCCCTTCTCCCCTGCTTGCATGCTATCTCTCTAAAATAAAAGAATTAAAAATAAAAATAATTTTTAAACAAACATTGAGAAAAGCTTCAGAAATTGTTTTCTGAGCTGGGTTTGTGTGCTGGATACCTTCTGTTTGGCTTTTAGATCCACTGTCCACCCACCGTCTGCCCAGTACACTGAACCTGTGGAGACGAGGTCAATTGGCTCCTTTGCTCTCTGGCTTCCACTTTCCACTTAGGTCTGGGCCAACACCCTTGCAGGGGATTGGTGAGAGGGAGGGCTAGATAATTAATTCCCTGACTACTTCCTGCAAGTTTCCCTTGTGGTGTGAACCGTGAACCTTTTTTTTTCTTCTAAGTTTTGTTTTTATTTATTTTGAGAGAGGGAGAGCACGTGCATGAGCAAGGGAGGAACAGAGAGAGAGAATCCCAAGCAGGCTCCTCACTGTCAGCACAGAGCCCAACAGGCTCCACGCTGGGCTCCATGGGGGGCTCCACCTCCAGAACAGTTGACATTGTGACCTGAGCTGAAGTCAATGCTTAACCTATTTACCCACCCAGGTGCCCCTGGCTGTGAACCTTTTTTGAAAGTAAGTGTCTCTTTCACGATGGCTAGATGAACAGTACTCTTGCAGTTTCTGAAATCTCTCCTCCCTCTCCCCACCCTTCAGGTCAAGGGGTGTAACAGATCACATAGTTCTTGAACTATCCCTTGTCTTCCTCTATACTCCACCCACATGTTTTAAACTAGTCCCTTTGTAAATAAACCTTTGTCTAATTGTCCTAATCTGAGTGTGTCATCTGTTTCCTATTGAGACTCTGACTGATAAAGCCTGGAAGCAAGATGGGAGCTTGCTCTAAGGATAAGGAAGGGGGAAAAATGTCAGAGAGAGCAGCATGAGTAATGCCAAAAAGGCATGAAAATATTGTATTTTTGTTTGATTCTCTTTATTGGTTAAGAACAAATTGCTAAACCCAATGTTCACTTCTCAGTCCTAATCTTACTAGATCAGCAGCATTTGACTAGTTAATGACTGCTTGGTAAAACAAAACAAAATAAAATTTAAAAATTAAAAATTAAAAAAAAACAAAAAACCAAAAGATACAAATAAATAAATAGATAAATAGATAAATAGATAAATAAATAAACGAATAAATGAATAAATAAATAAAAGCTCCATCTTGGAACAATTTTGCCACTTGGCCCCCTGATACTGCACTCTATTGATTCCTGTTCTTCTAGCTACTCTGTTAAGTCACCTCTTCTGGTTCCCTCCCACTTTTCTTTTTTTTTTAATTTTTTTTTTCAACGTTTATTTATTTTTGGGACAGAGAGAGACAGAGCATGAACGGGGGAGGGGCAGAGAGAGAGGGAGACACAGAATCGGAAACAGGCTCCAGGCTCTGAGCCAACAGCCCAGAGCCTGATGCGGGGCTCGAACTCAGGGACCGCGAGATCGTGACCTGGCTGAAGTCGGACGCTTAACCGACTGCGCCACCCAGGCGCCCCGCCCTCCCACTTTTCTGATGTCTTCTTCATCTCCCCGATGCTGAATGATGGCGTCCCAAGAACTGTTCTCAGTTCTCCCGTCTATCTACACCAACTCTCCATCAAGATTCAGTATCCTGGCTTTAAGTACTCCATATGCTATCCACTCCCAAATTTATACCTCTGACCTAGAGCTCTCCTCCAAGTCCAGACTGAGCTATCCAACCTAACTAGAGAAAGGAGTAGTGTTCTAGAGCCAATTGTTGTATTTTCAGGAATTTTTCCAGCCTCTTGTTAAACATAGTCATTACTAACACTTAAATTATGTAAACTTAAAATTAAATAAATTGTAGTATAAGGTAAAATTCAAAACTCATCATTTTCTAATTACTTTATTTTATTATTTTCTATGCTCTTGGTGTTATTTACATCTATTCTCTCTGTATTGTGGAAATACTATATAATGGTGTAGTATTCTTACATCTTTTCCTAACTCCACATTTAGTGACATTATGTTGGTAGCTCCAAAACCAGCCATAGTGAGAGTATCACACCACAGAAATTGGCAAAATACTACCAGAGTTTGCCCTATTACTATGTTGATTGCCTATACTTAAGAAAGTGATGTAAAACATATTAATAATGCAGATTAAATTTAGATTGCATTGTATCTGTAGCTATTACACTGTAAATAACATTAAAAAATTGAGGAATTATTCTTCTAATATTGAAAAACTACTATCTGAGTCAGCAAAGCAATCATGTGTGTCATTGACTAGTGAAGTTCCAACATTAGTCTTTATTGTTTCACTTTCATCTTACTATTTGGTTTTTGTTTGTTTGTTTTTAAGTAGGCTCTACACACACTGTGGAACTTGAACTCATGACTCTGACATCAAGAGCTACATACTCTACCGACTGAGCCAGCCAGGCACCCCCCCCCCCCATCTTACTGTTAATGTGAACAAATATCAACCAATATTCACCTTGGACTATACTTCTCTTAAATTTCAATTTTTGTTTTAATTCCACTATAGTGTTATATCAGTTTCAGGTGTACATATAGTGATTCACCAATTCTATACATTACTCAGTGCTCATCATGGTAAGTGTACTCTTAATCCCCTTCACCTATTTCACCCCTTCACCCACCCACCTACTCTGGTGATCATCTGTTTGTTCTCTGTAGTTAAGAGTCTGTTTTTTGGGTTGTCTCTTTTTTTTTTTCCTTGTTTGTTTTGTTTTTAAATTCCACATATGAGTGAAATGATGTGATATTTGTCTTTCTCTGTGACTTATTTCACTTAGCATTACACTCTCTAGAGGTCATTGTCATTGCACATCCTTGCAAAAGGCAAGATTTCATTCTTTTTTATGGCTGAGCCTTGAAACTATACTTGTTCAGCAATTTGCAACCATTAAATGGCTACAGATACAAGTTTAGTGAAATCGTGGTGCTTGGCTAGCTCTGTCAGTAGAGCCTGTGACTCTTGATCTTGGAGTCGTGAATTCAAGCCCTATGTTGGGTGTAGAGATTACTTTAAAAAAAAAAAAAAAGTTTGGCAAAAATCAAAACATTCTGTTAGAACAAATTTGGAATTTATGATAAAGAGCATTTTTTTAATTTTTAAAAATGTTTATTTATTTTTTGAAAGAGAGCAAATGGAGGCGAGCAGGGGCAGATCTGAAGCATGTTCCACCCTAATAGCAGAGAGCCCAATGTGGGGCTTGAACTCACAAACCATGGCCACCGAGGCTCCCCTGTGATAGGAAGTGTTATATAAAGTAGTCTTCCCTCATCCAAGTTTTTGCCTTTGCATTTTCACTTATCCTGGGTCAAAGGCAGTCTAGAAAAAGACAGTCCTCCTTTTTTTTTTTTTTAATTTTTAAAAATGTTTATTTATTTGAGAGAGAGAGAGACAAAGTGCCAAGTGGGAAAGTAGCAGAGAGAGAGGGAGACACAGAATCTGAAGCAGGCTCCAGGCTCTGAGCTGTCAGCACAGAGCCCAACATGGGGCTCAAAATCATGAACTGCAAGACCATGGGGCTCAAACTCATAAACCATGAGCTCATGACCTGAACTGAAGTCGGACGCTTAGCTGACTGAGCCACCCAGGCACCCTAGACAGTCCTCCTTCTGATGTACCACCAAAAGGTCAATTTTTGCCTAATGCTACATCACAAATGCCTAATTGTTTACCTCACCTCCTCTCATCCTACAGGCATTTTATTTTCTCACATAATCACAAGAAGGGTGAAAAGGGGACTTCCAACTACCTGCATTTTGACCTCAGTCTGTACTTTCACACATTAAGCTCTTTTTTCCAGCTTTCTCTTTTTTAATGTTTATTTATTTCTTGAGAGGGAGATAGAGAGAGAGACAGACAGACAGAATCCAAAGCAGGCTCCAGGCTCTGAGCTGTCAGCACAGAGCCCAAGGCGGGACTTGAACTCATGAACCATGAGATCATGACCTGAGCCGAAGTCGAATGCTCAACCGACTGAGCCACCCAGGAACCCTTTCCAGCTTTCTCTTACTTAACTGAAGCAAAAGACTCTGTGGGCAATGCATCCTCTGATGGGAACCCAAAATACCCCTCAAGCAATCAGGACTGCCCTGAGCCAGCAAGACCCCATGATGATTGACCTCAAGATAATGATCAACCTGACCTTTACTGCCCACCAGCAAGTACCCACCCACCATTGTGGCACGTTTTCCTTATATAAACCTAGAAGTTATTTTCGGCACTTTGGAGACAGTGTTTGAGATGCTGGTCTATTGTCTTCCTGGTGTTGGCCTCACTGAAATAAATCCCTTTCCTGTTTCCCCACCACCCTTCTCTCTGCCTTTGGATTTTGTCAGCTGCCAGTGGCTGAACTTGGTCTCTTTGGGGACTCTGGAGCCACATGCTCTTGCACCCCGGTTCCCTGGTTACAAACACAGTACAAGGGGTTTGGATAGAGAAAGACCACATTCACATAACTTTTATATCGCTACAACTGTTCTATTCTATTATTTGCACTTGTTATTAATCTCTTACTGTGCCTATTTGTGAATTAAACTCTCTCAGGTATGTATAGGAGAAAACATAGCTTTATGTAGGGTTTCAGGTATCTACTGTGGGTCTTGGAACATATCTTACGTAGACAGGGGGAGAACTACTACATTTTAGTATTTGTGAATCGTGTGCCATGCGTAAACTTTATAATACACTTATATGGGTGTATGCGCACATATACACACACACACCTTTTTCCCTTGGCGCAGAAGTTGTCAAACGTTTACCAGCATACCACTGCTAGTAAGCCACTCAAGTTTAACAGGTCCAAAACTGAGCTCTTGATTTTCCATCCCAAACCAGTTGCCTCTGTAGGCATCTTCATTTCAGTTAACAGCAGAACTTCATTCTTCCAGTTGCTCTGGCCAAAACTTTAAAGCCACCCGTGACATTCAACAATCAGGAAACCCTTTTGCCTCTACTTTCAAAATATATTCAGAATCTGACTACTTTGCACTACCTCCACCGCCATCACTTTTGTGAAGGCCTGCATTTTCCTTCACATCCATTATTGCAAGAGCCTCCTGAATGGCCTCCTTACTTCAATACTGCTGTCAGAGCGATTCTGTTAAAACATGAATTAGAAATGCCATTCCCTTGCTTAAAACTCTTTAATAGGTTCACATCTCAGATTCCAAGCCAATGTCTTTAGGATGGCTTATAAGGCCCTACAGTGTGTGCTCCCTTCCCATCCCATTACCTCCCTAATGTTATCCCCAGTTACTCCCCCCCCCCGCCCCCCACTCACTCCACTGCAGTTACGCTAGCCCCTTTGCTGTTCTCCCAACACATTATGCATGCTTCTGCCTCATGGCCTTTGTACTTGCTGTTTCCGCTGTCTGGAATGTTGCTTCTTGTTTTCCCATCGTTTGCTCTCTTTCTTCAGGTCTTTGCCCAATGCCACTTTCTCAGTGAGGCCTCCTGATCATTCAATTAAAATTGCAATCTCCCCACCCTACCACCACATTCTCCATCCCTCTCCCCAGCTTATCACCATCTAATGTGTTATATGTATGTTTCCTATTATCAATTTGTATTATTCTTTTCCCCCTGCTAGAATGTAAGTTCAAGAATTATTGTCTTTTTTGTCTGTCTTATTAACTACTATACTCCTAGACCTTAAAATGTGTTTTGTAGATAGTAGGTTCTCAACAATTTGATGAACAAACAAAACATTAAGGAGTATTCTAAATGCCCATTAAAAGCTTCTTTGAGCTTTTACAGGAGCTCCAGGAGGGAGTCCCTCACCCTTCTAGGTGTTCAGCTAAGAATTTTATGTGCATTTGTCAGTGCCCTTGGGTCTCCCACTTGTATAGATAGACCACTTGGGAATAGGTGTGCTCTTTCAGAAACACAAAAAAAATTCATAGTGGACTGAAAATAAAATGACAAAACATACACTGATGGCTAAAATCAATAGCATCTCATATCAGATTCCAGCACAAATAATGAAAGAAAGTTTATGAAAAATGAATATTTACTGAGTAGCTAATGTATACCAGGGAGACAAAGATGATTCAGATATAGTCCAGCCTGCCCCCAAGCCACAGAAATGGACAACTGCACAATATTATCATCAGCCCACTGAGAGGAAAATGTACTAGGTACAAAGGCATCAGAGAAGAGAGAGTGATTTAGTACCACAGGGGGGTGATATCTGAACTGGGTTCCAAAGCATGAATAGGGGAGAAGGGTAGGCCTCAGAAGAGAAATTTACAACTGAGAAACATTTCACCTCTAACTTTTTTTTTTTTTTTTTTTCTGCTTAGTAGAAATGCCTGCCTATCTGGATTTTACAGGAAACAGCTTGGCCAAGCTTGCAAAACTCTGTATGGAGCAGAATTTGAGAACTCGTGGTTATTAGGACATCCAGGGAAAGGCTGAGTGAAAGGGACAGATGGCAGGAAGGGAGATCAACATCTTTGTGGGGCAGAGTAAAGCGGGAGCCATTTAATACCAGAGAAGCATCACAGGCTCAAGGTTCCCACGGAGGTGGGGCGGAGGAGGGAGTAGGAAGGCCGGAGCACTTTATTCCTGTCTTGGCCCTTGTCTGGAGCACATTTTCTCTGGTCTTCCTCTTCTCCCAATAATGCTGTCTGCTCCTGAAGAGAGAGCCACACTGGCAGTACAGAAAGACTCCATGTTCTGAGTCTGAAGGCCTGGATTTAAGTTTCATTAACTGTGTAATCTTGTGCCCACCTTCAAACTTTGCTCACCACAGCATGGAGAGTGAAGTCCAAGCTCCTAGGCTTGGCACTCAAGACCCTTCTCCATCTGGCCCCCGATAACTGTTCCCACCTCATCTACGCTCCACCCTCTCATCCCAACAGCCAAGCAGACTCTTGTGAAGACTGTGCCCCTTCATAGACACTGCTCTCTCAGGCCAACATCTTTGCCCTCCCCTTGCCCAAACTGGAGAATTCCCATTCCTCTTTGAAGACATGGTTCTAGTGTTACCACCTACAAGAAGACTTTCCTGACTACTAGGTTAGCAACCACCTCTAGGCCTCAAAAACGCACAGTTTCCTTTACCTCAGCATCTAGAACACATGCACTCTTTCTCCTTTCTACCCACTCTCTTTGGAACAGCCAGAGGTACCTTTCTACACCTACACCATAGGACTCACCACCACTACTCTGCTTTAAACAACAACAACAACAAACCACCCTCATTTCTTGCCTTAAAGACCATAATCTTGACTGTGGCCTACTAGGTATTGTGTGGCCTCACCCCTACCTGCCTCACTACCTTCCCTTACCCTTTGCTCTCTCTGCTCCAACCGGACTAGCCTTCTTTGTTTCTCAATGCACCATGTTTCTCTCTCACTCAGGATCTTTGAACTTGCTTCCTTGTTTCAACCTGCCCAATTTCTACTTATTCTTCAGAATGCAGCTCAGACCTTCCTCTGGGAAGCCCTCCTAGCCTGCTTCTGCCTCTCCTTCCAGGTTAGTTTAGGTGGTACTTAACACAGCAGTAATTATAGACCTATTTGTGAATTATTTAATACCTGTCTCCCCCTGGGTAGGGACCATGCTGTCTTGTTCATCACTGCACAAGAAGCATCTAAAGCAGAACCTGGCATAGGCCAGGTGCTCAATAAGTGTTTGTTGAATGACTGTAGGAATGCTTAGCTCTTACCACATTAAATGAAATCTCCAGTTTACCTGGTTTCTCATGAAAGTGGATGTTGGCTGCCTCCATTTCGGTCTCAAATTTTCCAGTTGGGTTTTTCATCCAGTTCGTCCCTTGGCTCAGGTGGAAGACCCTGCAGGCAAAGCATCCCTGGCTTTGGGATGTGGGAACCCACACTACTTTCTTAAGCCATCAGGACTGCCCTGAGCCAGCAAGACCCTGCCTGTGATGGACTCCAAGACAATGATCAGTTTGACTGTCACTGCCTATCCGCATGTGCCTTCCTACTTTTGTCCTACATTTTCCTTATATAAACCTGGATGTATTTTTGCCACTTTGGAGACAGTCTTTGAGAGGCACTAGTCCATTGTCTTCCTGGTGTTGTCCTCACTGAAATAAATTCCTTTCCTGTTTCACCACCACTTGTCTTTCTGCCTTTGGATTTTGTCAGCAACGAGTGGCCAAACTTGGTCTATTTGGGACCCTTGGAACCTGGCGCTCTGTACCTTTGCATCCTGGCTACACTGTCACACCCAGCACCATGCTTGGCATTTGGTGCGGCTCAGCAATGTGGTGTTTAAATGGTGTGTCTGTCCGATGGGATGGGACCCCCAAATGTGGGGTGACGATAGGGTGGAAGCCTGTGGCACAGGCGGTGAAAGAATTTACCGGAGGCAGAACAAAGCAGCTAGAAGTTTATTGAATACACAGCAAGGGAGCGGCTGGGTGAACAGCAAACAGGCAGTGGGTGGGTCTGTTATTTTTGTTTGTTTGTTTAAGGTTTATTTATGTATTGTGAGGAGGGGACAGACAGAGAGAGAGGGAGAGAGAGAATCCCAAACAGGCTCTATCTACACTGTCAGCGTGGAGCTCAGTATGGGGCTTGAGCTCATGAACTGTGAGAGCATGACTTGAGCCAAGATCAAGAGTTGGATGCTTAACCAACTGAACCACCCCGGCGCCCCAAGTGGGGGCTGTTTTTAAAGGGAAAAGATGAAGAGGTATGGCCAGATATGGAATTCTCCCTTTTTTGGTAACTGTGCCTAGTTGTAAGTAGCCCATTGGTCAGTTAGGGCCCATGGGTATTTTGATGGGCCTGTCTATACTCAGCCAGGTGGTTGCTGTGGCCCTTTCTACATTCCATCCTTCAAGCCTCTTTGTCTAAAAGTGGCCTCAACAAGAACACATTTTCTGAGTGTGGGAGACATTGTAATGTGCTGCCCAGATTTCCCGTCAGTGAAGACCTGAGACACCAGCTGCTGGGAGTGCTGTCAGTGGAAAGCCTTTAACTGTCAGCCCTTCCAGGGACAGGGTCACCTTTGCTCCTATCGCACCCTTGCCCAGATGGCCTCACATCCAAAGACAGGTGTAGCAGGGATATAAAGTCTTGGCCTGGCCATTTTCATTTATCTGGGGACTACTCTGATGGGCCGTTCTAGCTCCAGTGTCCCCATGGGATCAACCAAGACTGTCCTTGGACCTGCATGGAGCTCTGGACTTGTGCCCACTCCTGTTCCCTCCCTCCCTTCCACAGGTGTTGATCCCAGGGAGGCTCCCTCGTAAATTCCTGCACTGCAACCTCTATCTCAGAATCTGCTTCCCTGGCACCCAACCTACAACAGACCCTCTCTCCTCTCTTCCTTTTCTCTGCGTCATCTCTTGCAGGGACCGTACACATTCATTCCTCTAAAATTTGTAGGCACCATTCAGCAGACAAAGTGTTTAGATGTGATGTGAGCCAGGAGTAAACGGTCAAGAAAGAATTCTTGAGACGTTTTCAGTGCAAAAAGTGCTCTTATCAAAGCACGACTCAGGACCCGTGGGCAGAAAGAGCTGCACTGGGATTGTGAAGACTCACTGATTATACACTTTTTAGTTAGTGGGGGTTAGGATAGCTTAAATCTCCAAGGAATTTGGAAGTAAAGCTTTCAGGACCTTGGGGGGGCTGCTGCTGCTATGATAAGGTTATTTACTAGTGCCTAGTAAAACATCAGTCTGGGGACTCTTCAGATGTGTATCAGTGGGCCATATGCTCAGGAGGTAATTGCAAATATATCTCGGGGCGTGTTTACAGCTATCAGGGAAAGTAACACTATTAAGAGCAAAGCTACAGAGGTAAAGCAATAAAGGAAGTCCTTGAGAGAGCTGCGGGAGTGTTAGAATTTGTAAGCCTCAGGAATTCTGCCTGGAGACTGAGAGCCGCATGAAGCCTGACATTTGTTTCCTTTTCTCCCATCAGTTTCACCTCCATTTTTTCTATTACTCCCATTCTATATTGCCCAGGTGCGTCTGGGAGGGAGGCTAGCGCCACTGAACTAATGGAGAAGCTGAAGCCCAGAGAAGTGGCCTGACCAGCCTAAGGCCACTGAGCTAATTAAAAGTTGAACTCTCAAATCGAATTTTTCACCTCTTTCCCTACCAAGTCGCTGCATCCTGAAACAAGACGGAGCCTCACTGCAACGGGTCAGAACGGTCTCAGTGGTCAGACGCCTGAACCCACGACTCTGGGGTCGGAGACGGGCGCGCAGTCCAACGCTCCCACGGTGCAGATGGGGAGACTGAGGTCCAGAGCCCCGCGCTCCACCGCCAGCGGGACAGAAGGCGAGGGGGCGCGTCCTGCCTCGCCGGCCCCCTGGCGCGGGTGCCGCCTCCGCCCGCCCCCCACGCTGGGTCCCCCCGCCTGATTTTGCCCTCTCAGAGCCGCCAGCTCGGGAGCGAGTCATGGTGGGTGCATTGGTGTTGGCGTGGCTGCTCCTATCGGCCGCGGCCTGCGCGCAGCGGGAACAGGACTTCTACGACTTCAAGGCGGTCAACATCCGGGGCAAGTTGGTGTCGCTGGAGAAGTACCGCGGTTCGGTGAGTGTCCGCCGGCGGGGCCTCGGAGCCGCCCGGGCAGGGCCTGTTGCGGGAACCCCGCAGCCCGGGACCCTGCGGGCGTGGCCCCGAGGGGGTTCCGCAGCCCTGCCCTGGCTCCCACTCCCCCAGCTATTCCCCCCCGGGGTGCGGCGCCCCCAGATCCTGCGCTGAGCCTATCCCGCGACTACGTGGCACGGCCTCGGCGCGCAGTGAAACCCGAAACTCTTCCAGCCTACGCCGATTTCCCTCGCAGCGACTTTGGGCAGTGGAGCCCGACCTCTCTCAGAGGCTGCTTGCCTCGGCTAGGCCTTTGTCAAGCACCGGTCGAAAGGCAACCCTAGCATCCTGCCGCCTTTGTCTCTCCCATCCCCCGTTTCCGCTCTGGAACTGGGATTGTTGCTGATACTGAGTCCAATGAGAACCCCGTGGATATGGATATGCAGTGCTGGGGGAGTTAGTTAAAGATGCACGGCGACCTTTACACAGATCATCCTATAGAGAGGACAGGAAGGTCCAGAGGAAAGGTCATACAGCTCTAGAAAGCACAGAGCCTGGAGAGAACTACCCATCCATCTGTGGACTTCTCTAGGCAAACTCCTAAGATGGCAGCTCGGGCTGAGATACAAGAGCCATCCAGGCTAACTGCTATCTCATTACCAAGTCTCTCAGAGAGGACTCAGAGAAGAAATGTACCTGGGTGAGTCTTTGAAACAAGAGTGAGTTTTGGCAAGACCAAGAAGAGCTTTCCAGGCAAAGAACTGTTCATACCAAGTCTCTAAAGCAAACAAACAGCAAGAAGGATGGAGGAGGAGTGGGTGGCCTTCAAGCAGATCTGCTTGAAGGAGTATAAAGCATGAGGCTGAGAGGTGGAAGATGAGGCTGATGATAGTAGGGAGGGACGGAGAGGGGCCTTGAACAGTATATTCAGAGGCCTAGATGTTACACTGTGTATAATGAAGAGCACTCTGAGCCCCATTTCTCAAGATGGCCCTAGGGCCTTAATGTGGGAAAGGTGGGGAATTGGTAATGAACACACAGGTACAGCATCCAGATTTGGATGGACCACACAAAAATGGCTATCGGCATTCTTCTCCTGGGAGCGAGTCTTTAGTGAAGAAAGTACTTTCTAAACCTGAAAATGCTCAAATATGCTGGTAGTCCTGGGGGCAGTATTCCTTGTCCTGATTGTCCCCCAAGGTATTGTGAATTTCAAATGAGATGACAGTGTGGAAGCTCTTGGTAGAGTGCTCCGTACCTGTGTTTGGTGGGCTCCAGCAGGAAACTCATCCAGGACTGAGGACAAAGAGCCAATAAGAGTAGGGCCCCTTCCCAGTTAGGCCTTTCCTTCCTTCTAGTGCAGCTTAACAGAGAGCTCCAGGTTTAGCACTTGACTAGCTCTGCTATTCATTCATTCATTCACTCATTCATTCATTCATTCATTCATTATTGAGTACCTACTGTATACTAAGTACTAGGCCAGTCTTTGGGACACAGTGGTGAACAAAAAAGATAAGTTTCCACTTCAATAGAGCCTATATGCAATGGAGAGACAATAAACAGGAACAGAAACGAACAAGGTAATTCCTAGTACAGTGGTAATAAGTGCTAAGATGGAAATAGAACAAATTTTATTTATTTTCAGAAGTAATAAGGCACCCAGGATGTGAAGAACAGAAATCCTGGAGAAAAATGACCCAGAGATTCCCAGTGATCCCAGAATTCTGAGTGTTTTCATTCTCTTGGTTACTGGTATATCCTAAAAAGCATAGGAGTGAGAAGCCAAGAAATCAATCAGAAAGAAAATGGAAAAAAGAAAAAGAAAAGAACAAAGTCACACACCTGCTAAGAGATAGAGTGAGAATTTGAACATAGGCAGTCCAGCTCCAAAGCCCAAGCTCTTAGCTGCCAGGTTTAGAGGGAAACCAGAAATAGTCCAGGGAAGCTGTAAATGATTCTGTTGAGTTAATCCAAGCTAGGACTACCACTTGGTCATTCACTGACCTGTAAATAATTACTGGCTCATTATGTATATTTTACCACTGTCTTTTAAAAATTGAAAGAGATTTATTGGCTCCCACTACATGCCTGGCACTGAGTCTAGCCCTGGAGACAAAACCATAAGCAAGATTATATAGTTTATGCCCTGTGGCTAACTGGAAGGCAGTCATTTAGACCAGTGTTGAGTATGGATGAATGGGTGACTACCTGGGAATGTGATTGTCTACGGTGTGAGCTTATATACATGCAGGCCTGAGTGTAGTATGCATGCAAATAGTTTATTTGTTTCCTTGCTTCTATGTGCAAGCCTGAGTCTGTATCTATGCTTTGATATGCACATATGTAAATTAACTATGTATATTTGGGTGTCTCTCCATCCATGCTTTGATCAGTTTTTTTTTAATTTTTTTTTTAACGTTTATTTATTTTTGAGACAGAGAGAGACAGAGCATGAACAGGGGAGGGTCAGAGAGAGGGAGACACAGAATCTGAAACAGGCTCCAGGCTCTAAGCTGTCAGCACAGAGCCTGACGCAGGGCTCGAACTCATGGACCGCGAGATCATGACCTGAGCCGAAGTCAGCCGCCCAACCGACTAAGCCACCCAGGCGCCCCGCTTTGATCAGTTTAAGGAGAAACTTTTTGGTTTCAGGTATGGAACTAGAAACAGGATTTCCCTCCTTCCAAGGGTAGGCAGACGCACAAGACATAGGTTAAAAAATAAGCAACTTTTAATGCTTTCACTGCCCAGGGATCCAGCAGAAAAGAAAGAGGAAGACCCCCAATTAAGGAAGGGAATTAAGGGTCCCAGTTTCTCAGCACCACAAGCAGAATACGACATGCTGACACAGATAGGGGAGGTTGTTCTAATGGCCTGTGGCCCCATAGAATGGGTCCTTCCTCATCTGGTGGAGGCAGGGTAGGGGAGTTATAGCTCAACAGTTCTCATCATCCAGCCCAGTAGTTCTCAACTGGGGGTGATTTTGCTCCTCAGGAGACATACAGCAATGTTTGGAGACATTTTTGATTGTCAAAACTAGACATCAGGGTGCCCGGGTGGCTCAGTCGGTTAAGCGTCCGACTTCAACTCAGGTCACACTCTCACGGGTCATGGGTTCGAGCCCCACATTGGGCTGTGTACTGACAGCTCTCTCTGCCCCTCTCCTGCTCACGCTCTGTCTCTGTATCTCTTTCTCTCTCAGAAATAAATAAACATTAAAAAAAATTTTTTTTAAGCTAGACATCTAGTGGGTAGAGGCCAGGGATGCTGCTAAACATCCTACAATGAATAGGAAAGCCCCTGCCTGCATAATAGAATTATCTGGCCCAGTGGGGTGCCTGAGTGGCTCAGTCCATTAAGCACCGACTCTTGATTTTGGCTCAATCATGATCTCATGGTTCATGAGATTGAGCCCCATCTCGGGCTCTGCACTGACAGCTGAGAGCCTGCTTGGGATTTTCTCTCTCTCTCTGCCTCTACCCCGCTTTGTGCTCTCTTGCTCTGTCTCAAAATAAATAAATAAATAAATAAATAAATAAATAAATAAATAAATAAATAAATAAATAAAAGGAAGGAAGGAAGGAAGGAAGGAAGGAAGAAGGAAGAAAAGAATGGACCAAGTGCTGAGGTTGAAAAAGCCTGTCTAGCCTGAGCAGTTTGTGCCAGTGTATGTCCAGTGCCCCAGGCTGTCTCTGGGAGGTGGCCCTCTTTATGGAGCCAGCTAGTATAATCCCAGCTCTTCCAAAAAAGTGGCCAAAGAG
This sequence comes from Felis catus, assembly GCF_018350175.1. Lineage (NCBI taxonomy): Eukaryota > Metazoa > Chordata > Mammalia > Carnivora > Felidae > Felis > Felis catus. The sequence goes on from NC_058375.1 coordinate 42,410,941, forward strand.
ATAGGGCTGGGCTCCACAGACACAGGGTAAGATTTAAGAATTCTTTAACAATGTATACAGCATTGGTGCCAAAATTCTACTTGCTGTATTGTCAGCAGTTGTATTTATCAGCCAGCTTTGTATGTATCACCTAAAGGCTATAAATAAATGCATTTATTATAAGGTGGTAAGAAGTTTAAGGAATAGTCTAGTGACTCAAGAAAGTGGTATTTGTGTGCTGGAGGGAGAGGCGCAGAAAGGGATTGCCATGGGTCCTTTTATGAAGAAAACCTACGTCTGTCTCTATATCCATGTGATTGTGTATGTGTGTACATTTACTTATTCATTTAGCACTTTCTGAGACCTGAAGAGGACATGGCTCCTGCCTTCAACAGGTTCACAGTGGGTTTCTTAGAAGGGTTTATTACTCATGTAAAGTGATGAGTGCCAGTTAACTGAACCAGAAATTGAACCCAGGTCTGCCTTTCCATTCCCCCACATTACCTCCTTTTTTGTTTTAATTTTATTTTTTAAGTTTTTTTTTAATTTTTTTAATTTTTTTTTTTTTTTTTTTTTTTTTTTTTTTTTTAGAGAGAGAGCATGCCAGCACGGGAGGAAGGCTGAGGGGAAGAGAGAGAGAGAGAATCTTAAGCAGGCTCCATATGCTCAGCGTAGAGCCCGACATGGGGCTCGATCTCACGATCATGAGATCATGACCTAAGCCAAAATGAAGAGTTAGATGCTTAACAAACTGAGCCACCCAGGTGCCCCCACATTACCTCCTGATGTGAGCTCACCAGTGTGTGTGCCTCTCTGTGTAAATGTGTTGTGTGTGTTTGTGGGCATGTGTGATGTGTGCTAATATATTTTTGTGTCATGGGGCATATGCATCCCCATTTATGTATATTGTATGCTTATTCTCATGGATGTTCATGTATGTGTATGCACACATATCTGCAAGCCCCTGAATGTTTGATTTCATTTGTGCCTATGTGCATGTGTTTGTGTATTTGTGAGAGCATTGCACATTTATATATGTATACATTGTGCTCTTGAATATATGAGAAAGCATTAATTTTTGGGGGGTGGTCACCGTGTGGGCACGTCTGGCATGTGAAAGTGCATGACTCTTCACTGGGCTGTGTATGTATCTGGGTTTTGTTTTTGCCACCCAGGTGTCCCTGGTAGTGAACGTGGCTAGCGAGTGCGGCTTCACAGACCAGCACTACAGAGCCTTGCAGCAGCTGCAGCGGGACCTGGGGCCCCATCACTTCAATGTGCTTGCCTTCCCCTGCAACCAGTTTGGCCAGCAGGAGCCCGATAGCAACAAGGAGATCGAGAGCTTCGCCCGTCGCACCTATGGTGTCTCTTTCCCCATGTTTAGCAAGGTCGCAGTTACTGGCACTGGTGCCCACCCTGCCTTCAAGTACCTGATCCGTGAGTCCTGATCTGTTCCCTTACTTTCCCTCAGCTGGCTGAGGTCATGGCTCCCTGGGCAGCAGAAACTACTTGCTGATTGGGTGACCTGGGGCCCATTCCAGACTCCTGCATATAGGTTCATGGTCTGTTCGAGCACTCATCTTTGAGGATGAACAGAGAGGTATTCCTGCCTGAGGATACCTCTTCCCCTGCTGCCTTGAAGTTCCCCCTCAGGGGCACTCTAGCAGACTTCTCTGAGGTCCTGTTTTCATACACAGGGATTTTAAAAGGAGACTGAGGCCCTCAGATTTAGTCTATGTGAATTAGTCGAGCTTATGGATTTCGGATGGAGACACCAAGGGCAGACAGAGGATGCCACATGTCTGGAGAAGGCTGACCAAGATGGCTGACAGGTTATCTCCTGTCCTGAGTTAGGGGCAAAGTCCATATACCATGGAGGGAAACCTTCAGAGCAAAAATTCCAGATCTTAATATTTCAGAAATAGGTCCCCTCTGCATCCCCAGAAGCTTCAGAACTACAAAATGAGGTCATGGGCCAAGCTTATCATTATGGTCCTGTTTCCTTCCTTGGGCCTTTCTCTTCCTTTGGAGGCTCCATTTTTGCCATCTATGCTGTATATCTGATTGCCTTCACATCCCTCACTACCACCCCCCACCCATTTACCTGGAGGAGTAAATGAAAACAGTGTAGCAAACAAAAAATCCCTTACTGATGCAGATTTGAATTTTGCCCTATGGGTCAATCCTAATATTTGCTTTTTTTCCCCTGTGTGTTTTTATTAGTACCTTTCCAGTTCCCATAGTTATAGATCAAACCTAACTGTGCTTTAAAAGCAACTGGGAACTCTTAAAAGTGGTTTAGTCTGAGACCTACTGAAGCAGGGCCCAAGAATTTATTTAAGGACCTCCCCCCACCCCCACAACCAAGATTCAGATGCAACCAGTCCACAGACTAACATTTGGAAACCATTAAGATTTCCTTAGAGAATAGGCTGTAGACTATTTAGTGGTTTGAGATCATTAAGAAAGGAGGATCTGATACTACTTTATCAAGTACTTCACAGAATCCTAAAGCAGTAGTTCTCAACCTTGGGGCCATATTGGCATCTCCTAGAGAGCTTTTAAAAAAATACTGATGCCTGGGGGCGTCTGGGTGGCTGAGTCAGTTAAGCATCTGACCCTTGGTTTGGGCTTAGGTCATGATCTCACAGTTCATGGGATCGAGCCCTGTATTGGGCTCTGCACTGACAGCATGGAGCCTGCTTGGGATTCTCTCCCTGTCTCTGCCCCTCTCCCACTTGCACTCTCTCTCAAAATAAATAAATAAACCTAAAAAAAATTACTGATTCCTAAGACTTACCACCAGAGATTCTGATTTAAGTAGTCTGGGGTGTGGCCTGGGCATCAGGATTTTAAAAAGCTCTCTAGTTAATTCTAAATAATGGAACAACTGCTTCAAGGGAAGGATGGACACCGATAATGGAATTCCAGGAGAGTGGACACAGGGAAGCACATTTTGCTTTCCTTCTTCCTTTTTCTCTAGAGACTTCTGGGAAGGAGCCCACCTGGAACTTCTGGAAGTACCTAGTGGCCCCAGATGGAAAGGTAGTAGGGGCTTGGGACCCAACTGTGTCGGTGGAGGAAATCAGGCCCCAGATCACAGCACTCGTGAGGAAGCTCATCCTGAAGAAGCGAGAAGACTTATAACCACTTTCTCTCCTCTCCCACTGTCCCATTCCCCCCACCCTACACCTTGGATGGTGACCAAAGCAAACTCAGTCGTGCTCAATGGTGCTCGGAGGGAGGGCCTATGGACTCTCCTTCCTCCACTTTTATCCCATGTACCCTATCCTTCCTATGAGGGAAAAATCTGGTATTTTGTAGTTGAGTCTTAGAACAACCTTTAGGAACTCCTGGCCAGTGAGAGCTCTTGACCAATGAATCACCAGCCAATAAGCACCTCTAGCCCATGAAAACATGTGGCAAATAGAAGTATATCAAGCAATAATCTGCCTATTAAGAACTCTATAAGATGGGACCAATTCCTACCTCACAGGGCTGTTGTGAGGATGAGGATGAACAACCTATGAAAGGTGCCTAGGGCAGTGCCAGCTCACTAGGAGCATTCAATAAATGTTTTTTGCATATGAACCAAAAAATAACTTGTAATCAATAAAAACTTGCACCCAACATGAATTTCCAGCCATTGAGAATCCAGGCCAAAGATTTATTTGTTGTTGTAGTTGTTTTCCTCTGTATTATTTTTTTAATTGAAAAAGTAATCCAAATAGATTGTAAAATAATACAGGATGATAATAAATAAAAATGAAAGTATCTGGGCACCTGGGTGGCTCAGTCCGTTAAGTGTCCAACTTCAGCTCAGGTCATAGTCTCATAGTTCGTGAGTTCAAGCCCCACATCAGGCTCTGTGCTGACAGCTCAGCCTGGAGCCTGCTTCCGATTCTGTGTCTCCTTCTTTCTCTGCCCCTCCCCTACTCGCACTTTCTCTCTCTCTCTCTCAAAAATAAATAAACATTTAAAAAATTTTTTAAAAATGAAAGTATCTCCCTCGTTTTCTATATCTCACTCCCTGGAGGTAAGTAAACACTGTTAGGAATCTGGTACAAAGACTTCCTAATTTTTTTTTTATCAAGCCAATCATTGCCCAGTAAGAACGCACTGACCAAAAGTACACTACAATAACAAATAAGCAAAAGATATGAAGAGATCATTCACAGAATAATGTAGATGGATAATAAGGATATGAAAAGATGCTCAGCCTCATTAAAATTGGAAAGATTTTTTAAATGATAATACTCATAGTTGGTAAGGATGTGGGGAAATGGGCATTCATAGTAACTGTTGGTGGGACAATGAACTGACATAAGTTTTTGGATGGTGATTTGGCAGTATCTTTTAATTTTTTTTTTTTTTTTTTTTTTTTTTTTTTTTTTACTGTTTACTTATAATTTGAGAGAGAGAGAAAGACAGAGTGCGAGTTGGGAGAGGGCAGAGAGAGGGAGACACAGAATCTGAAGGAGGTTCCAGGCTCTGAGCTGTCAGCACAGAGCCCGACGTGGGGCTCGAACTCATGAGCTGTGAGATCATGACCTGAGCTGAAGTCAGATGCTCAACTGACTGAGCCACCCAGGTGCCCCGGCAGTGTCTTTTAAAACAAAATGCTCATGCCCATTGATCCATCATTTCTCATCCTAGAAGTCTCCCCAACTGTGCAAATATATATGTACAATAATATGTATGTTTACTGTTCAAATAGTGAAAATTGGATGCACCTCTATGTCCATCAATATGATCTGATAATAAATTAGTGTACAAATCCAAATAGTTCACTAATACAGTTCTTAATATGAATGAATTAGATTTTTGTCTTAAAATATTTTTAAGATATCTCTACACCCAACGTGGGGCTCAATCTTACAACCCTGAGATCAAGAGTCACATGCTCTACCCACTGAGCCAGCCAGGGGCCCCAAAATGAATGAATCAGAATTCTATATACTACCATAATAAGTTTTCGAAAAGCAAAAAAAGGGCAAGTTGTAAAACAGAATGAATACACGTGCACACACACACATACACACACACACACACACACACACACACACACAAGCCAGTAGAGGGGCACCTAGCTGGCCCAGTCAGTAGCATGCAACTCTTAATCTCGGGATTGTAAATTCAAGACCCATATTGGGTGCAGAGATTACTTAAAAAATAAAATCTTTTAAAAAATCCACTGTAAGCAACCATAATATTTTTATCAAAAATTTCAATGTTAAGTAAGAGGGAGAGAGGGAGGGAGGAATATAGACCAAACTATTAATGGTGGTTGTCAATGAGCGAGTCAGGGCAAAGAGGGCATAACAGGAGTCCTTCACTGTCTTTGTTAAGTATTTTTGTAATGTTTGAATTTTGTATATAAAATATGTATTTCGCTTTTATATAAATATAAAAAGAGGCAGCTAAAAACTGAGGTGATGAGCAAAGTCACCGATCAATAATGCACTGGCTAATAAGAATTTCATGTCCACTTCTCCCAAGGTCACTCTTCTAGAAGGGAGACTCAGATTCAAGTCCTGGCTGTGTCCCTGACTCCTAGACTGAGCAAATTGTTCCCTCTCTGTTGTCTTCCATTTTACCACTGGACAATGAAAGGGTTGAACTGTGCTTACAGTTTTTGCAGTGTCCCTTAACGGTCCTTCTCAAAAGTTACCCAGAATAAAAGAAGGCTCTCTGTAAGCCGACCACAAGTCCCTCTATCGTGGCCTCCAAACCTGCCTTTACACAACACACCCTGCTCCAAGTTCCAGGTCTGCATATGCCGTGCACATACACACACGCAACGAAATGCAGCAATCAAAGAAATGTTTGTGATGGACACCTCAGAACCACATTCTCTTCTCTGCCCCTCCCCCATGGGCTCGCGCTCTCTCTCTCTCTCTCTCTCTCTCTCTCTCGAAAATAAACATTGGGGCACCTGGGTGCCCCTTTCCCATGCTCGCTCTCTCTCATCTGATTGTTGGTTTCAGCTCAGGTCATGATCTTGCAGTTCGTGGGTTCAAGCCCCACATCAGGCTCCACACTGTTGGCATGGAGCCTGCTAAGGATTTTCTCTCACTCCCTCTCTCTCTGTCCCTTCCCCACTCACTTTCTCTCTCAACATAAATAAGTATACTTAAAAAAAATTTTTTTTTAATGTTTATTTATTTTTGAGACAGAGACAGACAGAGCATGAACAGGGGAGGGTCAGAGAGAGAAGGAGGCACAGAATCTGAAACAGGCTCCAGGCTCTGAGCGGTCAGCACAGAGCCCGACGCGGGGCTCGAACTCACGGACTATGAGATCATGACCTGAGCCAAAGTCGGCCGCTTAACCGACTGCGCCACCCAGGCACCCCAAAAAAAATTTTTTTAAAGAGTTGCACACTCCACTGACTGAGCCAGCCAGTTGCCCCCAGAACGACATTTTCAGTGGATGTCTCTCTGGCTTATCCTGCTTAGCCTCTTAGCCACATCTGACACTGATGACTACACTCTTCTCCCTGACACATTCTCTGCTTTCATGCCACTATCTTCTCTTGATTCCACCCCAATCTCTTTGAGTGCTTTTACCTTTCAGTATCTGTTAATGTCTCTTCCCCCTGCCCACTCCTTTGCTACTGGTCTTCTTTGGAGTAATAGGCTGGTCCTTTTTCTCACACCATGTACTCTTCTGCAGCCACCTCATTGTTTCTCATGGTTTTGACCACCACCCATGCTCTCTTGACACCCAAATCTCTACCTGGCATCTACACTGGATAGATATTATTCACCTATTATTCACTTGCCTACTGGGCATGTCTACAAACGTTTCAGTTCAACATGTCCGGAACTAAACTCATCATCTCTCCTGGACACACCTCTCTCCCTTCCACTCAGCCTTCACAAATCCCCAAAGCCTTTACATTCACACACCACTCACTCACTATAGTATTATTGTTTAAGTGACTGCCCTCCCTTCTCTCCATAGCACAGTGCCTGGCTCTTAGTATTACATTTAATTATAAGGTAAGCATTTTGAGCACCAGCTCTGTGCTGTCAGTTTCCCCCAAAAATTTAGAGTCCAGCTGAGGATTTTGTAGTCCCAATTAGACCTTCGTTCCTAGGCTTTATCAGCTTTCTGCTGTCCCCACGTCCCCTCGAATGTGCAAGAGTCCCAGAGGAAAAAAAATCTCACTTTAAATCCTTATCAACTGTTACCTTAATCGTCATTGACTAACCAGTATCTGCTAACAACTTAGTTTTAAATTAATCCCTTGGTAAATCAGCTATTACTTGAGTAGTTAATATTTGATTTTCTACTTACACTTTAGTTATCTTCTAACTCTTTATAAGCATTATACTTTATCAGGTTTTATCTTAGCACTTAGTGGTTTAGCTATTTGCCAAGCCTTAATTATTAATCAATACTTAGTTGGCATTTGACAATGTCTAGAGACATTTTTTGTTGTCACAACTAGGGGATGGGTACTATGGGCATCTAGTGGGTAGAACCCATGGATGCTGCTGAACATCTATACTGCACAGAACTGTCCATCACAACAAAGAATTATCTCAAAATGTCAATAGGTTAATAAATCCTGGTCTGGAGTATTGCAGAGCACGAGTCACAATCCCAGCTCTGCTGCTTAGCAGCTGGGTGACTCATGAACAAAGTACTATACCTTGCTGGGCCTCAGTGTCTCCCTCTGGGATATGGGGGATATTAATAGCATTTAATGCATAAGCCTATTATGATGATAAATGCTAATACACCCACAAACCACTGAAGTACCTGATACATAGTAAATATTCAGTAAATGATAGTTCTTCTTGTGGTTATTTAAATTTATTGTCTCCATTTAAAAAAAAACAGGAAATTGAGGCTCAGAGATGGGAACAGACTTGGCCAAGGTTAACAGAAAAGGCAGTTCCAGTCATAGGGTTGACAAATGTCACTAAGAATCTTCTGTAAATAAATGCTGAAGTTTTCTTGTGTGTGGACCTAACACAAGACACAATCCTTGTTCTCAGCAAAGTGGAAGGAAGGGGAGAACTAACCTTTCCCAAGGGCTCATGTACCTCTATCTCACTCCTATGAGGTCAGTATTTTGACTTCCATTTTACAGATGAGGCTAAGTAAGAAGTCCAAATTCTCCCAGGAAGTCAATTGCCAAGTATTGATAGGCTGATCCGGTACCAAAGTCCTTGCCTTTCCCTAGTCTCTGTTTCCTGGACTCTAATGACACTCCAGCTAGGATGGAAAGGGAGCAGTTAGGATTAGAGACATGATCCTAGAAGAAGGCAAGACATTCACTCCAGGGTGCAGAAATCTTAGAGTAAATTCCAGGAGTGGCTGATCTCAGGCTGAAAAAGAATTGTGAACATGAAAAATGCTTACTAACACGTGAAGAGCTGGACTCATGTTGAGACCAGAGAAGGAGGTAGGCAAAGGCAGTGTTTCCTTGAGTTTTGGGGATTAACAGACCTGGGACAAATCCCAGCGGGGCAAATACCAGGTTGGGATTTAAACTACTCAGGTGAGTAGTTTAACTTCTCTGAGGCTTGATAGATATATTGTCTACATATTTATATATAAAATACCCATACTTCAGAATGACTTGTTCAGTTATTAATTCCTCCCTTGAGGTACAGTTGACCTTTATGGCCATGCAGGTTTTAAAGATATGCAACAGAAGGGACAGGTGGGAGTTGAAATCTGGCCTGAACTCTAATTACCCAGCCTTACCTTTGGCATGGAGCTACATCAGGCCACGGGAAAGGTCACTTTTTTCCTAATATGCACAAAGGAACAAAGGCAGTGCAAAGCAGCAGTCCTGCCTTCTAGAAGACCCTAAGCCAACTGCAGTGAAACTAGGGCTGAAGCAGGCACTACCTCCGTCATAGAGGAGCTTGTGGTCTGAAGCTGTAATTGCCAAGTGAGATGATGACACATGGAAGGTGCTCAATGAATGGTACATATATAGTCAGGACAACAGATACTGCAGAAAAGTACAATGTCCTGAGAGTTGGCCACAGAAAGGCGTCCAGCAGAAGGGGTTATTTCAAGCCTGGCCTTGAAAGGTGGAGAGGATTTAGATAAGTACAAGGGGGGGGGGGGGAACTACATGAGCAAAAACTTGGGAGAGGGGGTTCCTTTCCCAGGTCAGACTGGTTAAATCGGAAGCTTCCTGTAGGAAAGAAGAGGCAGGTATAGTTGAAGAGACAGGGAGAGTTCAGATTTTAGAGGTTCTGGAATCACTGGGACAACTCAACAGATCAAGTGAAGCCTTCAGAAAATCTGTGAATCCAATGGGAGAAAGGATAATCTTTTCAAGGGATGATTTTCGGAACAACTGGATATCCACATATATTTTTTTATAAATAAAAAATTTATTTATTATATTTAAATGATCTCTACACCCAACATGGGACTCGAACTCACAGCCTTGAGATCAAGAGTCGCATACTCTCCTGACTGAGTTAGCCAGGTACCCCTGGATATGTGTATGCAAAAGTGAACTTCAACCATTGCTTCACGCTACACATAAAAACTAACTCAGAAGCATAAACATAAAACTTCTAGAAGAAAACATAGGAGAAAATTTTTGCTATCTTGAGGTAGGCAAAGATTTTTTTTTTAATTTTTTTAATGTTTATTTATTTCTGAGACAGAGAGAGAGAGAGACAGAGCATGAGTGGGGGAGGGGCATTCAGAAAGGGGGACACAGAATCCGAAGCATTCTGTCGGCACTGAGCCCAAAGCGGGGCTCCAACTCCCAGATCGCGAGATCATGACCTGAGCGGAAGCTGGACGCTCAACCGACTGAGCCACCCAGGCGCCCCGGCAAAGATTTTTTTTAGATAGAACACAGGAAACACTAATCTTAACAGAAAAAAAGTGATAAATTAGACTAAAATTTTAATTTCTGCTTTTTGAAAAATGCATTTAAGAAAATGAGAAGGGAGGGGCAGCTGGCTGGCTTGGTGGGTAAAGCATACTACTCTTTGTCTCTGGGTTGTGAGTTCGAGCCCCATGTTAAGTGTAAAGATTACTTTAAAAAACTAAAATCTTTTTTTTTTTGAGAGAGAGAGAGAGGAGAGAGCACATGAGCAGGGGAGGGGGAAAGGAAGAGGGAGAGAGACAATCTTAAGCAGGCTCCATCCATGCCCAGCATGGATTGCGACGTGGGGCTCCATCTCACAACAGCGAGATCATGACCTGAGCCGAAATCAAGAGTCAGTCACTTAACCAGCTGAGTCACCCAGGCGCCCCTACACCTCAATAAAGTTGACTTTAAAAGAAAAAAACCCTCAAGAGCAGCATCATCGTATAGCAATAAAAGAATTGAAAGGAACCTAAATGTTGAAGAAACTGGATAATCAATCATCACATATTCACTAAATGGAAAACTACATAGCAGCAAAATTGGATGAACCAGATTGAGCATACACATCAGTACAAAGTTTACAAACACACAACTGAGTGGAAAAAAAAAAAAAAAAAAACAGGTTCCAGAAGAATACATGCAGTATGATTTTTATTTAAAGTTTTATCACAAGTAAAGCAACTCCCTACAATTTCTCAAAGATCCATACTTATGTGATAAATGCATGAAGAAGAGCATGGGAATGATAAACACTAAATTCAGGAGAGCAGTTATCTGGGGGAGGAGAGGGCAGGCAGGAAGGAGTACACAGGGGGTTTCAAACAGGACTGATCAATGTTTGTATTTCTTAAGCTGAGTGGAGGGTACATGGGTGGTCCTTATACTATCCTTTATGTTGTTTAATGTGTCTTAACAAAAACTCTACACCTGGAGTCAGGAAAGAGTTTGGCTGGTATCAGGAGCTCTGAGCCTAGGTCCCAATTTGTCCCTGGATGTCATTTGTCCCTGGATGTCATCAAGGTGTTCCACTGTGGTAAAGTCACTTCTCTCAGGATGAGACACAAGAGCATCATTATGGACAGGAAAGGAAGGATTCGTACTGGGCATCAACGGGGAGGCCCTGAGAGGAACTGGCACTTAGAGGGAAATAATGCACCTGTGCCTCCTTCCTTTGCTTCTCCAGCTGCAGTGAACTGCAAGCTGACCCCAGAGCTCGGTGGGGGCCCGAAGGTGAGGATGGGGGTGTGTAGGGGATGGGTTCAGGGTGGGCACAGCTGCAGGAAGCAGGGCAAGGGGAGAGGGGTGCTCGGCGGTGTCGAGTGCAGACACTGCCCGCGGGGCCCAGCAGTGACTACTCAACCTCAGGTTGCACACGGGCTCTCAGCCGCTGCTGACTGAGGTCACCGCACTGCGTGGCCCACCCCAGCGAGGGGCCATTTCTTTCTAGAGCCTCTCTGAGGGGACTGGGTTCCTGGAGCAAGGGTGCTGAGGTCTAGGGGCACTGCTTTGAGAGCCATGCAGGAGAGGCTTCCAGTTATGGCTCCCTGGGTGCCAGGGGACACACGCTTCCATCTCCAGTAATATAAACTACTGCCCTAATGTAATGCACAGGCAAAAAGTGACTGACCTAAGGTCACACTGCAGGTGACTGGAACTTACTCCTTGCATATAGTTGGGCAAGCTACTTAACCTGTTTGGGTCCAAGGTGTGGTGTGTGTGTCTGTGTATCTGGAAGACACCATACCAAAGTATTTGTTTTGTGTGATGAGATTATGGGTGATTTTGATTGTTTCCTTTAACTTACTATAATTTCTAGTTTGTTGTTTTATAATGAATATGTATATATTTTGTTATTTAAAACCGGGAGAGTAATAGTACACAGGGTTGTTGGGAAGGTTAAAGGAGAGGATGAAAAGCACAGAACACAAACTCTAGATTACAGTGTTTTCTCCATAAATGTGAATTCTCCCTGCTCACCCTTCCCTCCTATACTTTCTTTCCCTTGTGGTATTGGAGAATCTGGTCCCCAGACCTCAGCTGGGGAGGAAGGAATTGATGGAAGGAGTCACACTGGCTGTGTGACTTTGGGTAAATCACTTAACCTCCCTGAGTTTCTTACTTTGCAAAATGGGAAGAATAACACTGATCTCAAAGGAAGTTTTCAAGGACTGTATGACATACAAGATGGAAAACTTCCTGATACTTAGTAGGTCTACAATAAGTGCCTGCAAGAAGAATAAGCATTACAGTAGGAGGTAGGCCAGAAAAACTAAAGGATTTTAGCATATGGTCCACAGAGCCCAGGGGGTCCATGGTTAGAGTTCAGGGCGGGGTGGGGGGGTGGGGGGTAGTCTATGAACCTGGAATGAAAAAAAATTACATCCTGTTTTCACTAACCTGTAACTGGAATTTAGCATTTCTTTCTGTCATGCAGGTAAGGAACAAGCCACAGTACTATTTATCAGTACCTGTGACTTTGTCACCAATAGAAATCCTAGATAGTTTTGTATTGCATTGCAGTAGCAATATCTTGAAATACTATTTACACTCATTCACCACCTCAAAATTACAATAGTTAATAGACCAATCTCTAGATCTTGCTTTTTAATGTTTAAAAAAGACACAAAATAAATATTTCGATAATGATCCTATATAACTAGTATTCTTGTTATCCTAAGTAATTTACTCTTTGTAGTTAAAAATATTCTTCCAGGGGGGCGCCTGGGTGGCTCAGTTGGTTAAGCGTCCGACTTCAGCTCAGGTCACGATCTTGCGGTCTGTGAGTTCGAGCCCCGCGTCGGGCTCTGGGCTGATGGCTCAGAGCCTGGAGCCTGCTTCCGATTCTGTGTCTCCCTCTCTCTCTGCCCCTCCCCTGTTCATGCTCTGTCTCTCTCTGTCTCAAAAATAAATAAAAACATTAAGAAAAAAAAGAATATATTAAAAAAAAATATTCTTCCAGGAGCGCCTGGGTGGCTCAGTCCGTTGGGTGTCCAACTTCCACTCAGGTCACAATCTCACAGTTTGTGAGTTCGAGCCCTTTGTCAGGCTCTGTGCTGACAGTTCAGAGCCTGGAGCTTGCTTCGGATTCTGTGTCTCCCTCTCTCTCTGACCCTCCCCAGCTCACACTCTGTCTCTTTCTCTCCCTCAAAAATAAATAAACGTTAAAAAAAATTTTTTTAATAGTCTTCTGAATGGGGGGGGGGGGTGGTCTATAAATCTTCATCAGACCACTAAAGGAACCCTTGGATAAACAGACACGTTTATCATGTTTATCAATGCCTGGGCCATTGACTGCTGTGTGACATTGGGTTTGTTATTTCTCACAATCATCCCTGCTTGGCTCATCCCACAGGGTTGTTGGGAGGAACAAATTAATTCTTGGCTGGAAAAGTTTTCTGGAAACTGTTGGCAGCTTCACAATTTTCCCAAAAGTCAGAGTACAGTCCTTTTTACCTTTCAGTTAAACCTCTCTCCTTTCCATGGGATTCCACTCCACCCCCTTTACTTTCCATCTGATAAATAAAGAGGTCAAAGTGCACCTTCATTAGGGTATGCCATCCAACTCCCAGTTTGCAGAGATCCATAGCTCAGTGGAAATGTTTTCTGGGGGATAATAACGATTCCCTCCAGTTTTCACATTTGACCTTATAGTGACCCTTGAGGACACTACCCCTTCCAAAATTATTCTTCTGTCCTTCAGATGGTGACCCCTCTGTGGCCATGGTCCCTACATTTCCCCTTACACTGCTCTGTCCTATGATCATCTGTGTGACTCCCCCACCATACTGTGTGTTTCTCAAGGGCAGACCCAGATCTGACCCCCTCAGGGACTCCAGTGTTCAGGTCAAAAGCATGGCACACAGGGGCACCTGGGTGGCTTAGCCGGTTAAGCATCCGACTTCAGCTCAGGTCATGATCTTGTGGTTCGTGGGTTTGAGCCCCGCATTGGGCTCTGTGCTGACAGTTCAGAGCCTGGAACCTGCTTCAGATTCTGTGTCGCCCTCTCTCTCTGGCACTCCCCCACTTGCCCTCTGTCTCTCTCCCTCTCAAAAATAAACAAACATTAAAAAGCATGGCACACATTAGCGTCTTAGAAGCTGGCCTAGATGAAGAAAGGTGACCTGAAACACAGAAAAACCAGGGAAGGAGTAGAGCTAGGGCTTGAACCCAGGTCACCTGATGCCCATGATATATCCCCCATATACCCAAAGCAAGGGATGGAGGAACTGAGGAGTTTCAAGGCATCACAATAACTATTTCCTCCTCTACCCACTCCTGTGAAAAATGAAAAGAGCTAAAGATCTTGTAATCTTGAGTTAGCCCCTGCCCATCTGTCCAGTGGGAGGTGTCAGATTCAGTGGCTTTCAAGCCTTTTTGACCTGATTCAAAGTAAGAAATGCATTTTACATTGTGATCTGGTCCATAATGCATACATACATATGTAACTGAAAGAGACATTTTATGAAAGAACACTTTTACTATCTGCAGTGCACGTTTTCTATTCTGTTCAATTATTATTTTTTAAACCTTGCTGTGACTCAGTAACTGGTTACATGCCCCACAAGTCTTTTTCAACCCCAATACCCCGTGTCTAGCTGAATGGGCATGATTCGCATATAAAATAGGACAGCTAAAGCTCAGGAGTCTCTAGTCCTGGATCAGTGTAATTGGGCAAAGCTGTGTAACTCTCAGAGCCTCAGTTTCCCCAGTGTACCCTGAGAGGACAGACAGGCAATTCCTAAGGGCCACATATGGTTCCTTCAGTCTGTGGTTCCCTGATCCTAGTGAGAATGCTGCTCTTGTAATCTATAAATAACTTCTGAGAGTAGAAAGGTGTGTTGGCTTTGCTTCCTGGCAGGGGCGGGGGTGGGAGGGTTGGGGGGTGGGGGTGGAATTATAATTTGGGACATTGTGTAGCTCCCCTGTCCTAGGCCAGTATGGCAGGGAGTCTGATCAGGGTGTGAACAAGTCAGTACATAAATTAGCTGCTCAAGGAAGGCAGAGACAGGCAAGGAAGTCAGAGGATGAAGATATTTAAAAGTCTACTGGAGGGGCACCTGGGTGGCTCAGTTGGTTAAGTGTTGGACTTTGGCTCAGGTCATAAATCTCGTGCTTCATGGATTCCAGCCCCCGGTTGGGTTCTGTGCTGACAGTACGGGGCCTGGAGCCTGCTTTGGGTTCTGTGTCTCCCTCTCTCTCTGCTCCTCCCCTGCTCGCTCTGTCTCTCTCTCTCTAAAATGAATAAACCAAAATGACTTTTTTTTTTTTTTTTTTAAGTCCACTGGAAAAGAGGCGCACTGGAAAAGAACAAGGGCTTGGGGACTAGACAGACCCAGGTTAAAATCTCAGGGTTTGAGGACTGGGGGAAACGACCTCTATGGCGCTTAGCTCTCATTTATAAAACGGGTTTGAAAATCTCTGGCCCTCCGGGTTGGTGTGACGGTTAAGTAGTGTACGAATCATCCCATACTGACGCTACTGAGGGGTCGCGGAGGCGCGCACTAGCCTGGAACTGCCCTGAGACTGCCGGCGTCGAGCACAGTGCCCAGCACCAGGCGGGTGCCCAAGCGCCAAGTGTGGAATCCACGGCGGTGGCTTCCATGCCCACCCTGCCACCCTGGACTTGTGTTGTCTGAGCACCCAGCACCCCCGTGCATAACCTGGGAACGCAGCAGGGCGGGTAAGGGAAGTGCGGGCACAGACCCGCGCCCAGGAGGCTCCCCCGGGCTGCTCCCACCTCCCGGCTCCGCCGGTCGCCCTCCCATCCGGCCCCCCCAACTCCCGCCCCGCACTCGCGCTCGGGCTCCGGGTCCCGCCCCGCTTCCAGCCGCTCTCCACTCCCACCGCTCCTCCGCCCTCCTCCTCCCTCTCCTCTTCCTCCTCCACGCCCCCTCCCGCTGCGCCCGTCCGCGTACCTGGCTGCCTCTCTGGGTCCTCGGGGAGTCTAGAGCTCTAACCGCTGCGTTTCCGCGCCTCTCGCCGCGTCTCTCCCTGTCTCGCTGCTTCTCTCCGCTTCTTTCTCCCTCAGTCTCGGTCTTTCTCAGGCTCGGTGCTGTCTCCGTTCGTCCCTCGCCCAGCCGTCTGGTGGCCCGAGGCGGCAGCGGGCCCGGCGCGGGGCGCGATGAGCGGCGCCTGCACGAGCTACGTGAGCGCCGAGCAGGAGGTGGTGCGTGGCTTCAGCTGCCCGCGGCCGGGGGGCGAGGCGGCCGCCGTCTTCTGCTGCGGCTTCCGCGACCACAAGTACTGCTGCGACGACCCGCACAGCTTCTTTCCCTACGAGCACAGCTACATGTGGTGGCTCAGGTACCGGCCGGCCGTGGCCCTAACCCCAGCTAGAACCCCACTCCAGCCCTAGCCCCTTCGCCGCACCCTCGGCCCAGCGCGGGCTAAACCCTGAGCCCTCACCCAAATGCCCACCGCGACATCAGCATGGACCCCACCGGCCCTTTAGCCCTTCAGGCCCATTCCTGACCTTTGCTCTCATCCCGTCACCAACCCAACTCCCTCAGTAACCTCTTCCTCCATTCAGATCTAAGCTTGAACCTCACCCCAACTCCATCCCTACTCCCAACGTCATACTCCACCACCCTCAAACCAGCCCCAGATTACATACCAGCCCTCTTCCTGACACCACACTGTCTTCTCCCACAATCACTGGAAACCCAAACTCCACCCTCATTCAAATGCAAACCAGGGTCCCCATCCTAACATCAGCTGGACATCATCCCTGACTTTACCCACTGCGAAATACTGATCACCAGACCCAACCTCCCCCTGAATCCTCCAGGCAACCCACCTCAGCTCTTCTTCCCAACCCTGACTCCAAACATGGTCCAGCCCTACACCCAGACCTCAGCCCCAAGTCCTACTCCTCATCTCATACTATATCCCTAGTCAATCCCAGCCCAGTCCAGGTTCAACTCTTTCTTCCCCCTCATATTTACTTATTCTTTCAGCTACCCCTTACTGAGCACTTAGTTGTGCCAGGCCCTGGAGTGGGTACTGGGGATGTACTCCACTCCCGAGCTAAAGCAGAAGACCAAGGGATTAGAGATGCCTCCAAGTTCATCAGTGGCACAATGCTACAGCAGAAGCCAGCTCAGGCTATATTAATAGAAGTGTAATTTGGGTGGATCCCCACTCGTAGGACCTTAGTTTCCCTGCCTGTTCAGGGGAGGGGGTGGGTAGGACAGCACTGACATTCCTGGAGCTTAAGTGTGGTGCTGAGAGGGCAACGGGTCTCAGTGTCTCTCTGTCTCTAAAGGCCTCACCCAGAAAATAGGACGTGATCCTGAGCCTGCTCTGGAAAACAGACATCAGCAAAAATGGCGTGGGCCATCTCAGTAGATAGTGATTTTTTCTGTTCCTGTAGGTATGTGACCGGAGGCTGCATACCCTCTGGGTGGGAAAGGACAGTCTGCTGCAGAACCCATTCTGAGCCTCTGTCTTTGCATCTATCAAATGAAGAGCATGATAAATGATTGCCCCAATTTCTGACTTGGACCAAATGAGATAGAGGTGAAATCAACTTGGCATATGCCACTGACAATTACAGATACCACTTTTTGTAGACTGATTAATCTGTAATTCTGAAACCATTTTCAGATGGCCAAGTTTTCTGATCCTGCACATTTGGCTGCTGTCTGTAACCTGAGGAATTATACTAATTTATTCTCTATTCCCCCATATATTCATTCATTCCTTATAGCCTTTGCTTTGTGCCTGGTGCAATGCTAGGCAATAGTGACACAGAAATCAATTATTCCCTGCCCCCGAGGAGCTCATAGTCCATTCAGAGAGATATGTCATGCACCTAGAGTATAACAATGGAGGATTTGCTGAAGACTGAGTGTACTTAGCACTGAGCTGGGTGCTGAAATATGTCAGTGCTGACCTCCCTTTGAGGTATAGAGACAGTATAGAACTTTGGGGATGATTAGAAGGCTGTCCAAACCTTGGCTTTGTCACTTAATAGCTATGTGAATTAGGGCAATTACCTCTGAGTGGTATTTTTTTTAAGTTTGTTTATTTATTTATTTATTTATTTATTTATTTATTTATTTATTTATTAGTAATCTCTACATCCAACATGGGGCTCGAACTCATGACCCCAAGTCACATACTGCTCTGACTGAGCCAGCCAGGCGCCCCTCTGAGTCTCTTTTTTCATCTTCAAAATAACAATAGGAATACCTATCTCGTTGAATTGTTGTGAGGATTTAGTGAAATAAAATAATGCATGTGAGAGTGACTAATACATATTGCAGATGTTCAGTAAAAGGAGGTTTCTTTCCCTGGTTCATAGGTTGGGAAAGTGAAGCTTGGAGTATCGAAGTGAATTGTCCAAGACCATCTAGCAATGTATTGGCAGACTGAGGTTTAAAGAACAGTACCTAGGATCAACCGAGAGTTAGATGAATTCACACATTCACAACCCTGGCACATCTTTTCTCCAGTTTACAGATGAGAAAACTTGCAAGGAGCTAAGTTCCTATCTGGGAATGCCCTAGTGAGAGCAAGTGGCAGAGCTGGGATGAAAACTCAGGCCTGTCTGGCCCCACGTCCAGGTCTGTCCTGTGGCACAACTGTTTAAATCTAGCCTGGCTTTCTCATAACCCGCTCTACTCAGATCATTTGAAAAGATACTCACTGACCCTCCAATTCTGTGACCTCAAGAGCAGTTGAAAGGTTTAACATGCAGGGCTGACTCTTCCTAGGCTTGGACATAATGTGGTTCATAAACATCACAGACAGTTGCAAAGTGGAGGAGAGGAACTGAGGGTCCCCAGGACATCCAGGTAATCAGTGTGCTCTAACCCCTGAAACAACCCTCTGGTGTGCTCCACAGAGCCCTACCATAGCAGGGTGGAGACCTTGTTTGGCTCTAGACTCCATTTGGCCTTTTTCATGAAAGTTGGCCCTCAAAAACATAAAAATCTCCAGGTAAACAACTGTTTCCTTGTATAGTGCTCAAGGAGAATTGCTGTCTTTAAAAGTGTGTCTCAGGAAGTGAAGACTCCCTGTGGAGAAGCAGCTGGTGCTATCACATGTCTGGTCCACTTTCCAAACACCCTCTATCAGTAGCTCCATTTTTTTTTTTTTTTTTTAACCAGAATGTGAGCCAAAAGGCAGCAGCCTTGCAGCAGGACAGAACTGGGTGTCAGGCACTGGATATACACCACCTCATTTAATCTTTATGGACACCTGGTGAGAAAGGAACCTTTACAAATAAAGAAAATGAAGGTCAAGAGATGCAGGACTTTTCAGTTTACATGTGACAGAACCCAGATTTGAACTTAGAACTGCCCGACTCAAAAACCCTACCAAATGCTAGACTACCCCTCCAATTCTTTCCTAGAGGACACAGTGTGATCTTTCAGACTTGTAGATCTGTGAAATCCTACAAGGCTAGCAGCTCTTCAGCTTCCCACCCAGGGCAGGAAACTCCAACTTCATTGAAAAGTGTACTTATCCAGGTGTTCTTCACAAACCTGTGCAATAATAGAGAGCTTACCACCTCTTGAGGCAGTGCATTCACCTGGGGACAATGCTAATCATTTGAAGTTCATCTTATACCAAGCACAGATTTCCCCCTTAGAGCTTCCCCTGGCATTCCTGACTCTGTCCTTGGGGGCAGGTTCCTCTGTTCCCAGACAGACCATCAGAGACAGTGCCCGCTCCCTGACTGACTGCTAATCTAGGATGTATTCCCCCAGCTCTCTCACCCATTCTTCAAAGGGCCCTACTTTTATTTATTTATTTATTTATTTATTTATTTATTTATTTATTTAAAAAATATTTTTAATGTTTATTTATTTTTGACAGAGAGAGACAGAGCATGAGCAGAGGAGGGGCAGAGAGAGAGGGAGACACAGAATCTGAAGCAGGCTCCAGGCTCTGAGCTGTCAGCACAGAGCCCGACGCGGGGCCTGAACTCACAGACCTCGAGATCATGACCTGAGCCGAAGTCAGACGCTCAACCGACTGAACCACCCAGGCGCCCCAGGACCCTAGTTTTAGAGGTGGCCACAGATGTCCCATGGAAAGTATAGGGTCCCAACTGGAGCACAAGCCTTCCTTATAAACAGCATATCTCAAAAGAGGAAATAATGTTTAATTAAAGTACTTATGAGAACCAAAAGGTACTGCATGTTCACTGTGGAAAATGTGGAAGGGACAAGAGAAACAAAAAAGGAAAGAAATCATGGGAGATCAGGTGTCTTAGCTTGGATTCCCCCCAAAGACTCAGATACAAGAATTTGAGGTCAAGTAGTTTATATGGAAAGGCATCCTAGAAAACATCGGT
This sequence comes from Felis catus, assembly GCF_018350175.1. NCBI lineage: Eukaryota > Metazoa > Chordata > Mammalia > Carnivora > Felidae > Felis > Felis catus. The sequence continues at coordinate 42,431,091 of NC_058375.1, forward strand.
AGACGGTGGGGGAGAGAGGCGGGGAAGGGTAGGAGCAAACAATGGTGTGTCACCACTGAGGGTCACAGGAGCTTAAACCTGCTGAACTCTGCTAGCCATTGCAGAAATTATACCTCAGAGTCATCCCACCTGAGGACCAGGAATTTATATACCAGTTTATATACCAGGGTATATAGGGAATATATGCCAGGGAATCTGTATACCAGGGTATTTATATACCAATTTCTGTCAGTCACTGGTTGTGTGCTGATGGGAGAAGGGAGGCATTAATTTTCCTGTACTTATGACCTGCTTGATGTACAGACGAAGACTGTTCTGGCCCAAGAAAGCTTTCAGGCAAAAGGATGCAGATGCTGGCATTTGAAACTCTGGCCAGAATATTCTATAATTATAAGACCAAATGGGACATAGACAGGACAACCACAGCCTGCGCTACACCCAGAGAGAGCCTGTTAGCAATTTGATGTATTTCTACCCGACCTTACAGATGTATAATTATGTAAATGTTTATGTTTATTTAAGTTGGCATTATGCTATATATTTAGTAGTGTGTCCTAGTCTTTTCACTTAACATTTTCCCATCAGAATTTATTCTTGACCTTAAATAATATTTGAAAATGTGTTTTTAATGGCTCTATATGATTCCACTGCAGTGTGTTCAATAATTTATTTAGCCAGGGGCACCGGGGTGGCTCAGTCTGTTAAGTGTCCGACTCTTGGTTTCACGTCGGGTCATGATCTCATGGCTTGTGGGTTCGAGCCCCGCATCTCAGAGCAGAGCCTGCTTGGGACTCTCTCTCTCTCCCTCTCTCTGCCCCTCCTCCCCTCCCCCAAAATAAATAAATAAACTTAAAAGTAATAATTGACTAAATAATTTATTTAGCCATGGTGAGGTGAAGGAACAGCAGTGAGGAGATATTCTAGATGTGGAATCCACACTGGTGCAATGACCCACTGGAGGGTGGGTCAGAAATTACTTTGAGGCTGGAAGGACAGCTGATTTTTAACTAAGGCTTACTCTTTGTCTTGATTTTTTAAGAAACAGCATCGTGGGGAGGGCTCTTTAAGACCATCTCCAGCTCCCTGGGGTGGAAGCAGGTTGAAGAAAGTAGGGAGGGAAGGCGAACAGAAGAAGGGGAATACATATTGAGTCCCAACTACGTGGTTGCACTGAAGCATGTCATGTTACATGTATGGTGAGTACTTGGCGTATAGCTAATGCTCTTTCTCATGCTTAGGTGCAGAAAGTCTGAGACAAGTAGAGACAGAACAAAAGCTGAAGCCAGCTGATTCCTATAATATCTACAATACTTCACATCTAACAGGCTGCCTCCCAAGTCCCTTCCCGACACTCAGCTCCCTCCTGTCTTCTCTCCCCAGTATTGGAGCCCTTGTGGGCCTGTCCATAGCAGCAGTGGTTCTCCTGGCCTTCATTGTCACTGCCTGTGTGCTCTGTTACCTGTTCATCAGCTCAAAGCCCCACACGAAGTTGGACCCAGGCTTAAGCTTACAGCCTACAGGTAAGAAATAGGCCTCAGGATTTCCGTGTATTGAACAGGCTAGCACCTTTACAGAGGGGAAATATTTAGAAGTGACGTACGAAATATTTGCTTCACGAGTGTTCCTAGAATATCCTGAAGCAGCAACACGTTTTTTAAGAGGGTCATGATCTGAACATTTTCATCCGAAGCTCTTCATGTGCTCAATGTTTATCAAAATAATTTGATATAGTCAAGATTCTATTTGTCACACAAAGATTAATCCATCTTGTGGATTTGCTAAGATAATGTTTTCATTCTAGCCTTAGAGAGTGAAAACTGATTTTAATATTGTCCCAAAATAGAATTAATAAGAAAAACTGAGTTTGTTCAGAAATTAAATAGTTATTTTTCGATAATCTGAATTTTTGGACTACCCCTTCCTTCATTAGCACAGGCCATCTAAAGCCTCAAAGGGGGGCGCCTGGGTGGCACGGTCGGTTAAGCGTCCGACTTCAGCCAGGTCATGATCTCGCGGTCCGTGAGTTCGAGCCCTGCGTTGGGCTCTGGGCTGATGGCTCGGAGCCTGTTTCCGATTCTGTGTCTCCCTCTCTCTCTGCCCCTCCCCTGCTCATGCTCTGTCTCTCTCTGTCCCAAAAATAAATAAACGTTGAAAAAAAAAAAATTTAAAGCCTCAAAGGCCCCCTGCCCAAAAAACAGTATTGCTTTTTCATAAGTCTTTATTGCACACATTTTTACGACCTCTGCAAGGTACTATGAAAGATACAAGTCCCTACTGGCAAATGATCTTTCTGTATGGTTTGGCAAACAACACTCAAAATGAGTATTATTATCTCCACTTTACAGATGAGATGAGAGATGAGAGAATCGAGGCTAAGACAGATTAGATGACTTAACTCAAAGTGTCACAGCCAATAAATGGTAAGGGTGAGTGGATGCCTGGCTGGCTCAGTTGATAGAGCATGTGACTTTTGATACTGGGGTCCTTAGGTCAAGCCCCACGTTAGGTGGACAGCCTACTTTAAAAAAATAAATTAAAAAAATTTTTTTAAAAGGTAAGGCTGGAATTCAGCTCATGTTTTTCTACCTTAAATCATGCTCTTCTGCCCAACCCAAACAAGAGTAGATTTGAATGAGTGCTGAGTTAGCAAAGTTGTTGGTTGGGTAAAAGGAGGAAAGGCATTCCAGGTTAGAGTAAATAATGGGTAAAAGTGTGTGGGCAGTTCTGAGTAAGAGCTATGCAGTGACTGGTTCATTTATCACGGGGCCCCACAGGAAATAAGGCCAGGCAGGACCTGAGGAATTTAAGCTAAGCAGAAGCAAGGGCGGCAATTATCAGGGACGTAGAAAGGTGCGGAGTAGCTAAGTTTCAGAAGAAGATAGAGGGTTTTTTCAGTTGTAAAAGATTAATTTTCCAACTTAACAACTTGTGCAACAAACAACAGCACAAGAACCCTTCTCCGATCCTGATGACAATGAATAATCCTGCTGCTGCTGAGCAATGAAAAGCAGAAGGGATGAGGGTGGAAGGATTCTTCTGGCTCCCCTTGTAGTCAGGAATATGGGAAGCAGTGGCAGGGAATAGGAAGAAAGCCCTGAGCCTAGATCCAGACAGCTCAGGGAGACCAGAGACAGCCCAGGCTTCAACTTTTCCAGAGAAAGATCAGAGAAGTTAATGAAAGGCACGAAAGAAACTATCTCAGGAGATATAGCATGTATGTAGATAGGAAGGCTCAATATCATAGACATATCAGATCTTAAAAAATTAATCTATAAATAAAAATCCCAACAAAATGTTTCATGGAATTTGTCAAATTAGTTCTAAAATTAATGTAGAAGAGTAAAGGGAGAGACTAAACAAAACAATTTTGGAAAAGAAAGAAGAGGGGCACCTGGGTGGCTCATTCAGGTGAGCATCCGACTCTTGGTTTTGGTTCAGGTCATGATCTTATGGTTCATGAGTTCAAGCCCCACATTAGGCTCTGTGCTAACAGCTTGGAGTCTGGAGCCTGCTTTAGATTCTGTGTCTCCCTCTCACTGTGCCCCTTCCCTGCTCATACTCTGTCTCTCTCTTAAAAATAAATAAACAGTAAAAAATTAAAAAAAAAAAAAAGGGAAAAGAAAGAGACAAGGGACTTACCCTATCAGATAACAGACATTTTAGGAAGATATATTGTCTGCTTGATATTGGCACAGCAATTGACAGACAGAATTAGCAATGCAGTGCTAATTTGTACATTTGCCCCCCAGGGACATTTGGCAATGTCTGGAGACATTTTTGGTTGTTCCAACTGGGGAAGGTATCTCTTGATAGAGACCAGGGATGCTGTTAAACATCCTACAATACAGAGGACAACACTCCACAACAAAGAGTTATGCAACCCAAAATTAAATAGTGCCAATGTTGAAAAACACTAGATTAAAAAAAGAGTCCAGAAACAGACTGATTAAAATGTAGGAATTTGAATTAAACACTTAAAAAAATTTTCTTAAATAAGGGAAAAATTGGCAAATTTGCCTTCATCAAATCCAAATAGACATGAAATAAAAATAAGATAAAAGTGGGGTGCCTGAGTGTCTCAGTCAGTTAAGCGTCCAACTCTCGGTTTTGGCTCAGGTCATGATCTCACAGTTTTGTGAGTTCAAGCCCTGTGTCAGGCTCTGCACGGGCAGCGTGCAGCCTGCTTGGGATTCTGTCTCTTCCCCTCTCTCTCTCTGCCCTTCCCCTGCTCATGCTCTCTCTGTCTCTCTCAAAATAAATAAATGAACTTAAAAAAATTGTTTTTAAAAAGACAAAAGACATTATAAATAACATTACAAAACAAGTGGTGGACTGCAAAGTTATTAGAAACATAAAAATAAATACACACATATAGACAATCCTCATTATTCACAGATTTGATATTTGTGAAATTGTGTACTTGCTAAAATTTATCTGTAACCTCAAAATCAATACAGTGTTTTTGAGGTCATTTGTGGATGTGGACATGTGCAGAGCAGCAAAAAGTTTGAGTTGCCCATCACGCACATACCCAGCTGAGGTTAAACAAGGCTACACTCTGCCTTCTTGTTTTCAGCTCTCATACTGTAAACAAGTATATATTTAGTACCATGTTTTTTGCATTTTTGTGATTTTTGTTAATTTCACTGTTTAAAATGCCCCCCAAATATAGTGCCAAAGTATTATTGTCTACTGTTCCTAAGCATAAGAAGGCTGCTGTGCCCTGTGGAGAAAACACATGTGTTTTAAACTTTGTTTTGGCAGGAGTTATAATGCTGTTGGTCATGAGTTCAATGTTAATGAATCAACAATGTATATTAAATAATGTGTCTTCAAACAGAAACACACACAAAATAAATTCATGTATTGGTCAGATGACAAAACTGTTGTGACCAGAGGCTCACAGGAACCCAACCTAGCATTTCCCCAGGAGCAATGATTCAGTATTCATTAATTCAGTGTTTGTGATGACTTTATAGAATATAACTACTGCGGGGTGCCTGGGTGGCTCAGTCAGTTGAGTGTCTGACTCTTGATTTTGGCTCAGATCATGATCTTGTGGTTGTGGGACCAAGCCCCGCATCAGGATCTGCACTGACAGTACAGAGCCTGCTTGGGATTCTCTCTCTCTCTCTCTCTCTCTCTCTCTGCCCCTCCTCTGCTTCTGCTCTCAGTCTCTCTCAAAATAAAGAAACAAATTTAAAAAAATAAATGTTAAGAAAAGAGTATAACTACTGTGAATTATGAGAATCAACTATATATAAAGTAGAGGCGAGGTATACAGGCACATCTTTAAACAAATGAGAAAAACATAATCTACAAAAAAAGAAATTCAAATGCTCAGTACACATGAAAAGATGCTCAGCCTTACTAATAATCAGAAGAGTGCAGTTTAAGAATGAAGTAACTTTTAAAAACAATTACATTGGCGGGCCCCTGGTTGGCTCAGTCAGAAGAGCATGTGACTCTTGATCTCGGGGTTGTGAGTTCAAGCCCCACATTGGGGGTAGAGGTTACTAAAAAAATAAATAAATAAACTTAAAAAAATCAATTACACTGGCAAAAGTCCAAAAATGGATCATATTAATAGTGAGAAGTTCAGGTGTGAGGAATTGATCCCGTCATATGCGACTGGTAAGAGAATAACTTGGACAACCACTTTGTGGAGCAACTTGGCAATATCTATTGAAACTAAAAAAAATAAAATAAAATAAAATGTATATATACACACACATCCTATACTCCATAATTCCACTGTAATTATCTGCCTTAGAGAAATAGTTGCACTAGGAGGGGCTTGTAAAGATAGATCCATGATAACTTGTTATAATTAGAAACAAACTAAATGTCCATCAGTAGAGGAATAATGAAATATGATATCACAGTTAAAAGGAATGAACTAGCTCTAAATACACCATCTCATTTGCTCTTCAAATAACTGGGCAGAGCACAGATCTTATTGCTATCCATTTTACAGATGAGGATTTTACAGACTGAGGCCCAGCGTCACCTAGTGAGTGAGTGACAGAACCAACTCAACCTCCACCCTCCTTCCTCTCCTTATCCCTGTGCCATCAAAGGGAAGTCCTCACCATGTGCCAGACACTGAAACTTTATGTGCACTCTCTCATCTAATTTTCCCAAATGGGTTAATGATTGTCACCCCTTTTACAGATGTGAACACCAGGTCTCAGAGAGGTTAGATGACTGGCCCAAGGATTTACAGCTTGTAAACTGCAGAACTGGAATTCAAATACATGTGTCTTTCTGCCTCCCAAGTCCTCCTCTTTCTGTGTTGCCAGGCCAGGTGTGTGAGGTGTTCCTGCTTGTGACCTGCTTCTCTTACCTCTCCTTGTTTTATCCCCCAAACCTTTCTGACTCAAAGGAGATATAGTTCATTCTTTGGCCGTGTGAATGAAAACCACCCTCCTACTTTTCACTGCTCAGCCACCAGGTAGATTATTCAGTCCGTAGGGTTTGAGGCAGTTGTGTTCTTGCTTTTTGCTGCTGCTGCTGCTGCTGCTGCTGCTGCTGCTTCTTCTTCTTCTTCTTCTTCTTCTTCTTCTTCTTCTTCTTCTTCTTTTTTTAAGATTTTATTTTTGAGTAATCTCTACACCCAATGTGGGGCTTGAACTCACAACCCTGAGATCAAGGGTCACATGCTCTAACAGAGTGAGAGAGCCATGCGCCCCTTGCTTATTTTTAAGACGGAAAATGCATTTCCTGACCTTTTATTAAGTGATAGCTTTCAGCTCTCTTTGCATTTTGCCCAAACTCAACTCTTAGCTCCTCCCCTTCTTCATTAAGTGCTATGCTCTCCTTCCTCTGAATACACAGTGTTTAACCAGGAGCTTCTCATTTCTCCAGCATCTGAGACAGTTTAAAAAAAAAATTAATGTTTATTTATTTTTGAGAGAGAGACAGAACATGAGTGGAGGAAGGGCAGAGAGAGAGGGAAACACAGAATCCAAAGTAGGCTCCAGGCTTTGAGCTGTCAAGACAGAGCCCAACACGGGGCTTGAACCCATGAAACGTGAGATCATGACCTGAACTGAAGTCAGATGCTTAACCGACTGAGCCACTCAGACACCCCATCTGCATCTGAGACAGTTTATAAGCCCACTATCTTACATTCATCAGAGCTTTCCCCTTCACAAAGAAAGACTTTTCACTTCTGTCTCCCTCTCTGGTAGGACATGTGGAGAGATCATCAGCCCCATTTTACAGCAGACGGAACCAAGGCTTAGCCAAGGGAAGTGAATTAGCCAAGTCCACACAGCTAGTGAGCTTGTGTTGCTGAGGTATCAAGCCCAATCTCCCAGACTCTAAAGACTACGATTATTGCACTGTATCTTGGGGCCATGATATCTGACTATGGGGACATGGGCAGTGTAGGGAGTGAGAACCTTAGTAAGAGCACAGTGGGAATGGACCTGAGTTTCTGAAAATAGTTCTTTCTGCTGCTCAGGCATTCTGTACTATCCCATCACACCCACACCAATCCCATCACCCAAACTCAGGATGCAACAAAGACCGTAACTTTCTTACTCTGGTACTTTGTGAGGAACTAGCTTGATCAGAAGGGTGACTGAGTTCCTACTGTTGTGCCAGGTGCTATGCTTTAAACACCTTATCCCATTTAACCAGCTCAACTACTCTGCCAAGTGGTTATTATCAACCCTATTTTGCAGATGAGGTGAATGAGGTAAGTGTAGAGGTGATATTCCGACCTAGGTACGTTTAGTAAGAGACCAAAAAAAGGGGGGGGAAATGAGAGACAAGAGTTCAATTTTCCCTCTAAAAGTGTTGGTGGGAGATCATTAATCAGCCATTCTCATCATCCATCAGCTTGGTGTTTTCATAAAGTTAAACATACACTTACTATACGTATTAGTTTCCTACAGCCCCTGTAACAAATGACCACAAACTTGGTGGCTTAGCATAACAGAAATGTATTAATTATCTCACATTCCAAATCAGTTTCACTGGATTGAAATCAAAGGCTCCAGGGGAGAATCTGTTCCCTGCCTTGTCCAGTTTCTGGTGACTGCCAGCATTCCTTTGCTTGTAGCTGTATCCCTCCAATCATACACTCTACATGTGTCTTCATATCACTCTGCGTGTGTCCATCTCCCTCTGCCTTTCTCTTATAAAGGCAGTTGTGTTGGCATTTAGGGCCCACCCAGATAATTCAGGATAATATCCTCATCTCAAAACCCTTAATTTTATCACATCTGCAAAACTTTACCATATAAGGTAACATTCACAGGTTCCAGAGATTAGGACCTGATATCTTTGGGGGCCACCATTCAGCCCACTATACCATACAAATCAGCAATCACACTCCTAGGTGTTTATCCTAGAGAAATGAAAATGTATGTCTGCACAAAGCCTATACATGAATGTTCATAGCAGCTTTATTTGTAATTGATGAAAACTAGAAACAACCCAGATGTCCTTCAATGAGCAGATGGTACAACTATACAATGGCACATATGCAGCCATAAAAAGGAATGCACTATTGATACGCACAACAGTTAAATGGATCTCAAGGGTATTATGTCAGATAAAAAAAGCCAATCTCAAAAGGTGGTATACTATATACTTCTATTTATATAACACTTCTGGAATGACAAAATTATAGTAATGGAGAAAAGGTTGGTGGTTACCAGGAGTTAGGTTTAGGAGGAAGGTCTGACTATAAAGACATAGCATGAAGAAGTTTTTTCTGTGGTAATGAAACAGTTCTTTATCCTGACTGTGGCAGTGATTATATAACTATGTATGTGATAAACTTTGATAGTACCATACACCAAAAAACAAAAAAAACATATAAAAACTGGTAAAAATTGAACAGGATTTGTAGTTTAGTTCATCGTATTGTATCCATGTCAGTCTCCTAGTTTTGAAGTTATTCTGTGGTTATTTAAGATTTTACCATTGGGGAAAGCTAGGTGAAGGGTAAACTGCAACTCTCTACTATTTTTGTAACTTCTTATGAGTCTTAAATTAGTTAAAAAATAGAAAGGTCAAAAGAAAACAAAGGAAATCTATTGGCTCTGTGGGTGAGAAGTCCAAAAGTCAGGTGGGCTTTCTGGATGGTTTGAATAGAAGTTCACTATGTCCTTAGGCTTGTGTCTCCATCCTCTAAGATTCTCTCGGCTCTACCCTCTATTTTGTGTTGGCTTACTCCTCAGGCTGACTTTTCTTATGGTAGTAAGTTGACTACCAGCAGTCCCTGGGACCACTAGCTTTTTGTTTCCTTCTAGCCAGGAGAAGAAAGAGGGAACTATCCCTTCTTTCAAGGGGAAAGGTGTGAGCTCTACTCTTACTGGACCGTTAAGGTCATGTGTCCAACCCTAAACCAATCACCGTGCCCAGGGAAATGCTATGCACCCATTGCCAATCCATGTGGCAAAGGAATGGGATTACCCGATTGGCTCAGACCACCCAGGCCCCACAACTGGAGCTGGGATGGGGCCAATACCACCCAAATATAATTGCTATTAACAGGTGGGAAGAGGTGGGATGTATGTTAGGTAGCCAACTCCAATATCCAATACAACCTCCTTCTTGAAACTCACTCTTCCCTTAGTTTTGAAGGCATCATTCTTCCTGGACATCCCCCATCAATGGGTCTTTTAAAGCATAGGTGTTTTTTAGACAGATAAGGTATAAAATGTCATTCCAAGCAGAAGACATCGCATAAGCAAAAAACCAGAGATGTGAAGGAATGAAACTGTTTAGGGAACAATGAAAACCTTGGTAACCCAAAGTGTAGAATTCTTAAGGGAAGGGTGAGAGTAATGAAGCTAAAGAGAAGGGGGATTGGGCCAGTATGTGAAGAGCCTTGAATACGACCCCAAGGACGCAGGTAATGGGAAGACATTGAAGGCTTTTGAGAAAAAACAGTACGTGGACTCACTTGACTTTAGAAAGCTCTCTCTGGCCACAAACTAGAGGATAGATTGGAGGGGGTCTAACTGGAAGCTGTTCCAGTGGTCTAGGAGGAAGAAGATGTGACTGAGGGTGGTAGCCTTGAAGATGTAAAGAAATGGGTGAATATGGAAGATGGTGATTGGTGGAATCTGCAGGACTCACATTTCTGGCTTGAATACTTGATACACTTTTTTTTTTTTTTTTTAGTTATCTCTACCTCCAACATGGGGCTCGAACCCACAACCCCAAGATCAAAAGCCACCTGCTCTACCAACTGAGCCAGCCAGGTGCCCCTGAACACTTGATGCACTCTTTATTCAAAAAAGCAGGAATGCTCAATTGTGTTAAATGCTCCTGATAAGTCAAGGGATATAAGGATTTGTAAGTGACCATGGGATTTAGTGACAAAACATTTTGAGGCAAGTTGGGGGAAGTACCTAAGTCAATTACAGCAGAATAAGTCATGAATGGGAAATAGGGAATACTAGGGAATACTAGGGAATACTAAGGCCAAGCGAGCCTCCTTTCAAGCTCATATATAAGAAGAGAGAATAAAGCAGTAGCTGAAGAGAGTCGTGGAATCTATTCTTAAAGAAGAGAATAATGTATCTTTTAAAATTTTCCAGCACTTCTCTGCATGCTAGCTATGTAGTCAGCCTGTATCTTCATCTATAAAATGAGTTTTCAGTAGTACCTATCTTATGGGTTTATGGTCAAGGTCAAGTCTTCATTTTTCCTAACAATTGTTTATTGTCCGTCTCCCCGAGTAGACTTTAACTTCATTAGAAACACTGATAGCTCGGGGCGCCTGGGTGGCTCAGTCGGTTAAGTGTCCGACTTTGGCTCAGGTCATGATCTCACGGTCCGTGAGTTCGAGCCCCGCATCAGGCTCTGGGCTGATGGCTCAGAGCCTGGAGCCTGTTTCAGATTTTGTGTCTCCCTCTCTCTCTGCCCCTCCCCTGTTCATGCTCTGTCTCTCTCTGTCTCAAAAATAAATAAACGTTAAAAAAAAATTAAAAAACAAAAGAAACACTGATAGCTCCTAGTGAATGATGTAGTATGTTGTTAATAACTATTTGTTAAGCAAATGATGAATTTAAGACTATAAGCACAGTCCTACTCCAGGTAAGCACTCAGGGAAGTTAGCCAGGGTGGATGGGACTGTGGGGGAGGAAGGTCTGCATGAGGAAACCCCATACCTTCAGCCTGCTGTTTTCCAGACCCCAAGGAGGAGGCGCCCCCTGACTGCCAAGGTGGGAATACAGGCACTTTGATGGAAGTGCCAGGAGTGAGCGCTCTTGGGCAGAATCACCCTTTCCTGAACCCACGGCTGGACTGCAGTGAGGAGCAGGCTATGGACCCCAAGTGCTTTCTCCAGCACTGCTTCATGGCCACAGTGACTGTCAGCGACATTCCAGGCAGCCCTGAGGAGGCCCCTGTCCCAAATCTAGACCCACGTGGACCAGCCCCATAAACATCGAATAAATGTCTCTACATCATCCTTTTCTGGAGCCTCTTTTCCATGAAAGATGGGGGTGGGGATGATCAAAGGGACCTTGGAGCCCAGTGGGATACATGAGGGCTTTCCCCAGAAATCCCACCCAGGCCTTGCTTTGCACCCATTTATATTGCTGTGCCTGGACTACTGTGGGCCAAAGACAGTTTAGACATGAGTCCCAGAGAAATGGTCGGTAATAACTCCATGCAATCAGAGGGAAGCTTGAGGCCTCTGGAGGCTCAGAGGAGCCCCTTACCCAACTTAGGGAGCAAGAGAAGTCTGACTTGGTCTTCCTGTCACAGAGCAGGTATACCTAGGATGCCCCGGAAAGATGGCTGGGACCCAGAAGCAGGTGACTTCTACCTCTCCTGCAGCTCTGCCCCAAGGAACAGAATGAGAGGGAGTGTAGAGTACACGGAGCCCAGCCACATTTAATATCATTTAATTTCTTAGTTGGATGAAAGAGTGAATAAACAAGAGAGGGAATGTATGGTTAACAGACTGAACACAGGCTGCACAGTGTAGACGCAGCCACCTCCTGTCCTCATGTGGTCTTGATAAAGTCCCTAACTCTCCCTGAGCCTCAGTTCCCTTGCTGGGTTATGGTGAGTGTTCAATGAGATGATGGTTATGTTCTGCCTTCATAAATATGAAAGTGCTACAAAGACTTTTGAAACTACAGTTGGGTGTTTTTCAATATAATGAGTAAGAGCAGGGACTCTGGAACCAAATATCTGGTTCAAATCCTGTCCCTGCCCTTACTTCCTAGGTGACATTTGTGCCTCAGTTCTCTCATCTATGCAAGCAGGTATAATAGTAGGACCTGCCTTATAGAGTTTGGGGGAAGATTAAATCACTTAGTCCATACAAAGTACTTAGAACAGTGTTGGCAAATGGAAAGCACTATGTATTAGCTATTGCCATTATATTATTATTATTATTAATTTTATTGTTAAGGGATCTTAGGGGGGATGGCTGACTTCCACCCCTCTCCTGGCTGTTCTCTTTATCTTAACTTTGCAAGTGGCTTTAGGCTTTGCCTTGGGAGCACAAGGTAAGGATCGAGGAGATTCGGTGGCCACTGAAAGCAGCTCTTGACATTTCTAAGAGTGACATGAACTGCTGCTAGATTTGGCAACAGTGAAATAGCCACTCTTAGATATTTGTTCATGGGGCCTGAGCCAGCCAAGGGCACATGGTGGAGTGGCAAGGCAGAGTGAGTCACCTTCAGAAGTGCCCTAGACTGAAAGTCAAGAGGCCTCGGTTCTGGTCTTCATTTGTTGTCCTGTGTGTATGTATACACACATAGGTAGGTATGTGTGCATGCACATGTGCCTGCGTATATGTCTATGTGAGTGCACATGTGTGCATGCATGTGTATTTTATTTTGTGTATGTATGTGTCTTTTATTATTAGCTCTCTGAAGCCAGCACCTTTGTCCACTTATTGTATGTACATCCATCTATTCTGTGCCAAGAACTGTGCAGGTTACTGGAAACAAAAAGGAATCAGCCACAGCTGCTACCTCAAGGGGCTCACATGGAGAGCAAGGAGAGCACACAAAAGGGCAGTGGGCCCAATGGTGGCCCCTTATGCAGTTTGAGTGAGGAATAAGTGATGTCTGAGCTGAATCATCAAAGATGAGTCAAAGTTTCCAGGTGAGACAAGGTCAGAAGACATAATGTTCAGAGTACAACCTGTACCAAAACAGAGAGAGCCTAGCACATCTCAGGAACTGCAAGTCATATGTTGGAGCGAGCGCTTAGGGTACTTTTTTTGTGTGTGTAAGTGGGAGTGGGTGACAGACGGGAGGTTTAGTCACTGACGTTTTGTATGACCTTTCACAGGACAGATCCTGTCTCTCTCCTTAGTATCCCCATCAGTAAATTTCAGTTTTCCTCTGAACTTTCTGTGCTGGATCTTCTGGGAGGTTACAAGGGAGAATCCAACACAGCCTTTAGGCTGCTCACGGTCTGACAGGGGGACATAATCGGTAAATTCTAAAAACTCAAGTGGTCATCAGTGGCCTAAGCAGTGGTTCTCAAACTTCAGACTGCATCAGAATCAGACGGAGGGCTTGTTAAAGCACAGATTGCTGGGTCTGCCTCTCTGCCACCTCTTTCCTACCTTGGAGTGTCTGAATCTGTAGGTCTGGAATAAGTCCCCACAATTTTAACTGGTTCCAGGGGATGCTGCTGCTGCTGGTCTGGGTCCACCTTTTTGAGCATGACTGGCCAGGAAAAACAAAGAGGAATCAGCTGGAGAGATTAAGAGCCAGCCTCACACTGAGCAGGGTCCTGAAGGTCTAGGAGAACATCCCCCAGCAGGAGTCTGTATGGATGGGTTGCGGATAGGTGAAAAACAGACTGTGTGTGTTGCCTTTGCTGACCTGTACATCCCAGGCCCCATAAAGCTCTTCCCATCCCCCATGTTTAAGGTTCTCCCTTTTGAATTTAATCAATCCTCAGAGCTGGCTTTCACTGGGGTTGGCTTGTCTGAGTCTGAGGTCAGAAACAAACTGCCCACCCTCTGCAGTGGGAGCCCCCCCCCCCCCCCAGGGCAGTTGAGGAGGAAGGAAGCTGGGTGGGCTGACGCACAGACAGAAATAGTCTGAGCTCACCGCTGCTCCCAAGCACACATCGACCAGCAATTATCTCTTGTAAATTGCTTTCCTGGTTATGTTCAGAACATGTGTGTGTGCCTGCCTGAGAACAAACACTCGGAAGCCACAGGGTGAAGGTGGCTAGCTGGGGAGTGGGCTCTAAATGAAAGGGAGCCCAAGTCTGAATCTTCAGCAAAGAATTAGGAAACTGCTGAATCTTAGAACTCAGAAATACTAGAACTTTGCACTCGCCTTTATAATACTCCTATCAGTTGGTTTTCCAGCCTCTCCTCAAACATTCTCATTTGTTTATTCCTTCAACATTGACTGACAACAATTCTCTGTCAGGATCTGGGCTAAATGAAGTCCCAGTCCCTGTCCTCAGGAGCTCATGGCTATGGCATCTACAGGAGATCCCTAACACAGCTAAGGGCTTCGGGAAGCTTCTTGGAGGAAGCGATGCCTGAATTAAGTCTTGAAGCACCCAGTGACAGGTGAAAGGGGGTTTGTGGTACAAGACGGGGAACAGCATTCAAGGAAGGCACAGGGAACAGTATACACAAAGGTCCAGAGCTAGGAATGAGCATATGGTGTTTCAAGGGACAATAAATAGTTCACTTTGAGTAGACACTAGAATCAAGGTGGGATGGTGAGAGATGAAGTTGGAGGGCTATGTGGGCCATGTCCTGAAGCCTTGGCCATATTAAGGGGCTCAGGCTTTATCCTGAGGGCAAGGGAAGTGATGGCAAAGAGTTTAGCATGGGAAGGAACTTGGCACCTTATGTGATAGCTTGCTTTCATATTCTTCAAGACACTGAAGTAAAATTTGTTACCCAGGAGCTCTGCCTTGGGGGCCTATTGAACACCAGTCCCTTTGGTTCCTGAAACCTCAGAAGTGTGAAGGACAGTGATGGCTCCCATGTCCACAAGAAGTGCCTCAGGCCCTGGACTCTTATCAGGGGGAGGAGGCCATTCCACTGTCATATATGACTCCGTTCTTCCTGGTCTTTGCCCACTTAGCTTAGGGGCCAGAGCCTGGTACAACCAAGGCCCAGGCCATAGACCAGAGCCCAGAAGAGCATTGTTTTGCTCTGTCCTAGAGACCTGGGAGACTCTCATGTGCAGAGCACTAACAAGGGTATGAATGGCTCCTTGCATGCCTTCTTCATACCTCACAGGATCAAGGCCATCCAGAGTGGACAGTCCACTCAGGGAATATTGACTGAGGACATCCTGTGGGCTCAGCACTGTGATGAGCCCTTTAGGGTAGAAGATGCAGCTCAGCCCTTGGGGACTCACCACTAGGGATGAAAAGTAAGTTTCACCCATAAAACCCCAAGGGAGCAGTCAGAGAATTCAAAAGCAAATGCAGAGCTGTGGGTTAAGAGCCATTAGAGTTGCAGAGAATCTACAATAGAAGAAAATAAGCAGTCTGGAAGCCTTTTTGGAGAAAGTAGGTGTTGAGTTTGACCTTGATGGATCATGGCAATATTTGAAGGGTCTCAGTGAGGTATAGAAAGTGTTCTATAATGTCAAGTTTATATTTAAAGAAAATACTACTGGGGCAATTGGGTGGGTTAGTCGGTTAAGCATCTGACTCTTTCGGCTCAGGTCATGATCTCACAGTTTTATGAGTTTGAGCACCACATCAGGCTCTGCGCTCACAGTGTGGAGCCTGCTTGGGATTCTCTTTCTCTCTTCTCTCTCTGCACCTTCCCCACTCACACTGTCTCTGTCTCTCTCAAAATAAATAAACTTTAAAAAAAGCAAAAAAAAAAAAAAAAAAAAAAGAGAGAGAGAGAGAGACAGAGACAGAGACAGAGATGGAGAGACAGAATACTACTTGTGGCTCCCAGGGCTTTGGACAAGGTAGAACATTCACCAGCCCTATCCCAACCATAGCCATTCAACAAACATAAACTTAATATCTTTTGTATGCCAGGCCTCATCCTGAGCACTAAGAACAAGGTAACGAATCAGTCAAAATTCCTGTCCTCAAGGAGTTCTCAGGCTATTGGAGAACACTGATAACCTAAATAGACAGTTACAGTATAGTGGAAAGTGCTTTGTTCATTCATCAATTGAAAGATGGTTATGCTAACTGTATTGCTCCATGGTATTACATGGTATTACATTGTATACCATCTTCAGTCAAGCAGTGGCGTGTATTTTCCCCATCCTTTGTTTCTCGCTAACTTTGTGATTGACTTGCTTTGACAAATAGCAAGTGGCAGAAGTGACACTGTGCCACTTTTGAGTCTAGGCCTCAGGAGACTTTGCAGCTTCCTCTTTCACATTCTTAGAATGCAGTGTCACTACATAGGGAGCCTAGGCTAGCCAGCTGGAAGATGAGACCATGTAGAAGATATATGAGCTCTCCACTGAGGTCCCCTAGAGCAACCAGCTCCCAGTTGAGGGACCAGATGAGTGAAACTACATGAGTGGCCCCAGGTGAGATCAACTAGGGGAGAATCACTAGCTAAGCCCAAAGTGCCAATTCACAGTATCATGAGCAAATAAATAGTTATTGTTTTAAGCCATTTGTTTTGGGGTACTTCGTTACATAGCAAGAGATTACTAATACAGGTCTTTTCACATATTTTGTCACAATTGTGAACATGTGTATACGTCTTCTCCCTTGGTCTGTGAGCTCCTCCTTAGAGGAAAAAAACTGTCTGTGTGCTGAATATCTTCCGTTTACCACTCCAGATCCACTCTCTTCCCTTCTCCACCTTGCTCTGTACCTTAAGAGGGTTACACAAAGAGGCTAGGTTGCTGTCTGGAATTTGGTAGGGTCTGGCCAACTGAAGTCCTAGGAGAATACATATTTTCCTAGCTTCCTTCCTGAAGGTTCACCATGGGCCGCATCTCTGGACCAAGGGATGTAATTCCTGTAACAAGGGATATAATTCCAATCAGGTAGCCCTTACAACAGCTTTCTTTGTCTCCAGATTCTAGTAATTACTCCCACCCTCGCTCCTTTAGGCCTAAGGGTAGTTACCAGTGCCCTAACACGACTTGCCCTGGAGTATTTCCCTATTCCTTGTCCCTCTATTAAATAATCTCCTTATTAAACTCTTCTCAAAGGGCTCCTGGGTGACTCAGTAGGTTGACCGACTGACTCTTGATTTCGCCTCAGGTCACGATCTCACAGTTCATGAGATCCAGCTCCGCAGTGGGCTCTGCACTGAGTGTGGAGACGGCTCAAGATTCTCTCTCTCTCTCCCTCTGCCCTTCTCCCCCTCTCATGCTGTTTCTCTCTCTCTAATATATATATATATATATATATATATATATATATATATATATATATATATATATATAGTGTGTGTATATATATATATATAATACATATATATATTATACACACACACACACACACACACATATATAAACCCTTTTCAGATTACCCAGTTTGAGAATGCCATCTATTTCCTTCTGACACCCTGAATGATACTGTCTTATTCCTTAATCTATCCCCAGCTGCCACTTAATTCACAGTATATACTCAATAAATGTCATTTGGTGGAGGAATGTCATTTGGAATGGAGATTCCAAGGAATTTGCTGTTAAAGTTATACTTTGATCAGAAAGACTAGGGTCTGGATCCTGATCCTGTGGCTTCCTAGATGTATGGCCTTCAACAAATTTCTTCACTTCTCCAGAAGAGTCTGTTTCCTTATGTGTTAAATTTGGATAACAAATACCAACATTGCAGGATTGCTGCTCAGTTTATAGATAATGTTTGTAAAATGTTTGGCTCACAGTAAATGATAAATAGGATTCTGGTGAGGAGGTAGGAAGGATTTCATAGCCATTTTCCTACTTCATTCTCATTACACCACTATGAAGATTATCTATCTATCTATCTACCAATCTATCTATTTACCTATCTATCTTAGCAAATGACGACCGGGGAAGGAAAACAACCTGCGGAAGGCCACACACTGAGCTGGAGATAGTCAGAATTTGAATCCAGGTTTCTGACTCTTGGTTCAGTGTTTGTTTTGCCATACCAGGTGAGGGATGAGGAAGAGGCATGGCCTCAACACACCTCTCCAATAAGCCAACTGGGAAAGAAAGAAATAAAGTGGGACCTCTCAGGAGAAGCTGACAGGGACCACCTGCCTCACCCTCTTCTTCAACAGAACTTCCTGAGTTTTTCCAAGAAAAGGTCTTAGTCCAGCTGCATACCTCACTGCTCAGTAGGAAACTTGAGAATGAAATCATCCTTCTGGAGACAGGATGAGGAAAAGTCATACTTGGCTGGGAAGCCCTCCTCCAACAAGGCTTCCAGAACACTCCAGGCCTCAGTGAGTGAGCACTTCTGTGAGCTATCACAGTACCTGCCACAGAGTAGGTGCTCTTTAAACCCTGTGGAACAAAAGAATGAATGTGTCCATCTGCATAAATACTCGTTCTGATGTAGGAAACAAAGGCAAAAGAAAAGAAATTTCCTTACAACTTACAGCCCACTGACAAGTCCTTGAGACAGGCAGAGGACATTCCTCTAGAAGTTCAGCTGCCTCCATTTGACAATTTGCTAAGGGCAAAAAGGCAATCATAGGCTGACCCCCCAGGATCCTATGAGTCTACTTGAAACATAGAAATTCCTTTGGAAACTTCCTTTATCTCCACCCCACAAGATGCATGTTGGCAAACATACTCCAAGCATACGGCCCACTCATATACATCTGAAGAGTCTCGTAACTGAGGTTTTACTAAACGATAATAAATGACCTTTTCCTAACAATAGCTAGCCGCCTCAGGGTCCTGGAAAATTTGTTTCCAAAACACCTTTGAGGCTTGGGCTGTTCCTAACCCCCTCCCAACTTGAAAGTATATAATCAGCCACTCCTCATGACCCCAGTGCAACTCTTTCTGCCCATGGGTCCTGTCCCTGTGCTTTAACAAAACCATCTTTTTGCACCAAAATCATCTCAAGAATTCTTTCTTGTCCGTCAGCTCCAAATCCCAACATTTCTCTACATCAGTTCCACAAATACCAGTGCTCACCCCACATTTGTTGGGGTGGGGGATTCAGAGACATAATCAGGCAATGTGTGGGCCACATGGTGGCCCCATGTGGGATCAGATCACATGATCCTCATCTTAGCATTCACCATCTCCGGTGTGTTTGCTAATAGTTTCATTGAAAACTGTCAGAGCTCAAAGGGCCCTCTGAGACCTATTCCTATCAGCTGTCTCATTATACAACCGGGAAAACCAAGGTTCAGAGAAACAATGTTCTGGTACAGAGAAGGGCACCGATTAGAGGTCAGGACAGCTGGGTTCAAACGCGGGCCCTGCCAGTGACTTGCTGGCTACGCTCCTCCTCTCCCTGGGCCTTGTTCTCCAAGTCTGACAACAGGGGGCAAGAATCACGGCGCAGCCCTCGCTGAGGGCAGTTCCAGGGCCGAGGCGTGTATCTCGGCGGCCTTTCTCCGGAGCGGAGGGAGCTTCCTTTGTGAAACGTTCATTTTCAAAACCTCCAGCCGAGGGTTCCCAAGCCCCGCCTTCCCTCAAGGCTGCTGTGCGTTACCATGGAGACCGTAAGCCCCTCACAGCTCCCTGCTGTTCTGAACCCCTCCCCCTTCTCCATCTCTCTCAGCTCTTTCTTCTGTGGCTGCAGATCTCCCCCCTAACTCGCCTCCGGGCTGATAAGCCCGAACTTCCCCAGGACAGGAATTATTATCCCCGTTTGAAATCGGGGAAAACTGAGACCCAGAGAAGGGGAGAGACCTGCCCCAGGCTACCCACAGCCTTTTAGTGGCAGAATCCCAAACACACTTCATTTCCTGCACGGGGCGCACCTTGACCCTCACCACAACCACCCCTCCTATCCAGAGAGTCCTGTTGTTCCTTTTTCCTTCTTTCCGCATTTTTGGTAGTTTAACTTTCTATTCTAAGAAATTCAGAACATGTTCTGACTAAACCTGGAGTGACGTGAAGTTCAGTCTTTACATTGGTGACTTCAAATCTATTCTTGGGTAAGCTGTTGAAGTCCTTGGTGAACTGAAATAGTGCTGGATGATAAAACCTGCCAACAAGCTACTGCAGAATGTACCCGCCCTGACTATGCAGATGCAACAAAAGAGCATCACATCTTAGAGCCTTGCGATTTTCCAGAATGCATTAAGAAAGCCAGTACAGGACCATGCAGAGTTTACACAACAAACACCTGAGAATTTTGACACATTCTGCCAAGTAGTTAAGTGCTCCTATAACTTTAACAGACAAGGGTATCAAAACCTTGGCATATGGAAAAGAGAATTCATCCTGCAAAGCTGAGTTCCAGTCCCAACCTGCTCATTTTGATCTTGTGCACATTACTCAACCTGAAAGAATACCACTCCCTCCTGTGTGACGGCTGTGCTGATGTGAAAGGACTTGGGAAGGTGTGATAAGCTAAGCTCACCAGATGTGTTATTTATTGTTATTAAATGAAGGCTGAAGAAGGATCGCCTAAATTTTTTCCCAAGGGCCTCCAACTTTCAGATTGTTAGATTCTGAACTTTTCCATGATTAACATGTGTGATGCTAAAGGTCTATGATTCTAGAATCCTGAGCCTGATTCTAATCCCAGAACCCTGTGAGTCTGACATTCTCTGATTCCATGCAGGTGTGAAGGCAAGGTCTGAAGCCAGGCAGGGTGAAGACCCAGGTCAGCATTCTAGGCCCCTGGGGAGGAGCAGCTGTCCTTGCTGTCCAGTGTCTGGGCTCACCCACGGAACCACAGCCTAATTCCCCTCAGACCTGTCTTCAGCTTATCACCCTTCCTCCAGCCAACTTGCCTTGGGGCCTCATCACCTGTATGATCCATATTCATCACACATATTTTTCCATTAGGTCCAATTAAACCACTTTGCCAACACTGCAGGAATCAAGACTTCCCTCAATTAGTAGGCCCGGCAGAAGAGGCCCCAATCTAGGATGGTTCCACCTGTAGCCCCCCTTACCGCATACCCCAAGCACCATCCCCCCTATTCCCTCACACCCATTAGCATGTAGCTACAGGAGCATTCCTTTCTGCAGGTTCTGGTACATGGTGTTCCTCTCTGATGGCCTCACAGGCAGCTGGCTGCTGACTCACCCCAGGTGGCTAATGCACCAGGTTCCCATGTAGTCCGATGGGGCTGCTTCACTAGGTGCACAGCATGGGTACATGTGAGCTTATATATGTGGACACCACAAGGATACCAGCTCTGGGCCGCAGACGTGAGATCCGGCTCCCAGGCCACTACTGATAATAGGGTTACATTAAGCTAACACCTTCCTCTTTGTCTAAAGAGAGTATTATGGCCCTGTGGGCCTCACAGGGTGTTCTGAAGCTTCTGAACAAATGTATCAACAATAAATTGTTCAAGAGTTACATGCTGTGCTGTAAACTGATATCTAAATACAATGTGCTACAAAGATGTTCATGGTTAGCCCCATACCAGCACCACTGCCTAGCTATGTGACCTCAGGCAGATCATTTTACTTCTCTGAACCTTAGTTTCTGTGTGTGTGTGTGTGTGGTTTTTTTGAGTGCTTAGTATATAATGGGCATTGTGTCTGGCATGCTACATGGTTTACTCTATATCAGTCAGGATTCTCAGTTGCAAACAACTGAAACCATCCCTGGCAAACCTAAGCAAAAAGGGGCTTTATTGGAAGGCTGTTGGATGGTTTACTGAAATGATGAGGAGACTAGAGAGCCAGATAGAATTCAGGGGTAACTGGGCATAGCCAAAGTCCTCCACAGGAACTGTTTAGGACAGACTTCACCTCATGCTACTTGCCACTTGCTGTTCACCACGGCACTGCTGTGCTCTTGTCTTCACCTCAGCCTCCCGACATAATCTCTGTCCTCACCCCTCTGCCTAACTCCCACCAGACTCAAGGCTCAGGTGAGGGCATCAGCTTTGCTCAGTCCAGTCCCACATGGGTCAGGGGAAGAGTTGCTGCCCCCTTCAGCTTCTGTATAGCTTGGAATTCCTCCAAACAGACAAAAGTATCTGGATGTTGGGCAGCCAAAAACATCCAATGTCCACTAAAGCCTTTAGCAATCTTTTTTCAAAAAAATTTTTTAATGTTTATTTTTGAGAGAGAGACAAGAGTGTGAGTGGGGGAAGGGCAGGGAGAGAGGGAGACACAGAATCCAAAGCAGGCTTCAGGCTCTGAGTTGTCAGCACAGAGCCAATGTGGGGCTTGAACCCACAAACCGCAAGATCATGACCTGAGCTGAAGTTGGATGCCCAACCAACTGAGCCACACAGGCGCCTCAAGCCTTTAGCAATCTTGGAATCAGGTAATATTACATTTTACAGAGACTTTGTCTCTGAAGGGTTTATTTACTGGTCACCCAGCAGGTCACTAACACTCACCTTGCAGGAATGGAATAAAAAGAATGGATGTAGGTAGTCAGGAAATATTAACTCCCTTTTCCCCCTGAGTAGTAGCTATTGCTGGGAAATGTTTGCTCAGCCATGGGGAAGGCTTTCAAAGACTTGTTCATATTCCCTAGGATTCTGGAGTTGGCCACTAACAACACTCACAATTGTAGTTTACCCCAAGAGACGGACTCCAGTGTCGACAGATTATCATCACCATCATCATCATATTGCCTTTATTTAGTTCATGGGAGCCTCACAAAACCCTGTGAGTTAGGTATTACTTCAGTTTACCAAAATGAGAACACAGGGCCTCAGAGAGGTTTAGTGACTGTTCCAAGCTCAGAACTTGTGACTTCCAAAGCAAGTCAGAGCCCAAATCATATCCAGGTCTCCTGTTCCCAGGGTCTGCTCTAACGCATGGCCTTTATTTCAAAGGAGCAAGCTGAAAGCAGGACATTCAAGATTCAATACAGACACAAATGCCAAGGCAGGAAGAGGCCTCAAGACTCTGCAACCCTTCTCCCTTTTTATTGATGGGAAAGCTGAGGCCCAGAGAGAGGAGGTGCCCTGCCCAACCTCACACAGAACCGTCTATAAAGCCTCTGTACAAGAGCCAGGGTTTGAATACAGTTGTCTTGCCTCCCAGTTTAGTGAGCTTTGCTCACACCATTATGGAGCTCATTTTAAACTTGAGGTAACTAAAATGGACAGAAGGATAGTTAAATGGTGCACTCAGCTGTTGGGATAAGGCTTAGGTGTGGGCCCAGAAAAAAGCAGCAGGACGGCTGAGAAGTAGGAGGCTTTGAACCTCCAGAAAATCCTGTTCTCTCATAATCAGGAAATGTCTCCAAACATTGAGAGCCAGTTATCTCATCCTGGTTAGAAATGATTGACACAGACTTAAATTTGTGGGTTATTAGAATAGTTGGAGAGAGGGATCTGAAGGCAATTAGATTAGACCTGGACAAGATCAAACTTGTGTGGCCCAAAGAGCTGGACAGTCTGTGATCATTAGCGCCTTCATCTAAGGCCCACACCTAGACACTGGGAAATTTCCATGTGCCTTGGCCCTTGAGGCAGACTTCCCTCCACACAGATGCCCCTCCTCCTACCCCTCCTGACTCCATCCAGAGTCAGCTCAGATAGCATTTCCCTAGGAAAAATTTTTGATTCTCACGCTGGGTTGGAACCTACTCT
This sequence comes from Felis catus, assembly GCF_018350175.1. Taxonomy (NCBI): domain Eukaryota; kingdom Metazoa; phylum Chordata; class Mammalia; order Carnivora; family Felidae; genus Felis; species Felis catus. The sequence continues at coordinate 42,454,705 of NC_058375.1, forward strand.
GGTCTCCTGCAGCCCCTACAGCTTTCCTATGTATGTTACATCAGTGACCACACTGGGTTGTCATTGAATATGCCCCTGTCTCCTGCATTAGAGACTGTTAACTCCAGGGTATGGAAAAGTCTGCCGCAGAGAAGAGTCAGCAAATGTTAGCTAACTGAATGAATGGATGGAGAAAAAGGAGGAGAGAACACCCAGGAACGCAGCCCTCTCCCCAGTTCCTCTTCTATTCCCACTCTAAGCTCCAGGCCGAGGGATATCAGTCTCTGTTCCATCCCAACTCCTGGATTTGGCCTTTGGATCTAGTTTCTTTGATAATGAAGCCTCAACTCTCCCCCAACTAACTCTGACCTGGCTTCCCCTGCTCCTGACCGACTACAAGGATCCTGAGTTGCCTTCAGTCTAATGTCCCCAGAAGGTGAACTCCAGTAGTGAGAGCCCCATCTGCAGGCAGCTTGCTGGCCAGCAGCTTAGTCAGGCTACCCTAGAAGAAAGGACATACAGTAGCCACAGGCTGGCATGGTCTCTGTGCAGGCCCCGACATCTCAGTGTGAAGCTGACAGAAGCCCAAGAGCCAGCCAGATGCCCATAAGTGAGAAGCTCTAGCAGCCAACTAGGTCTTTACTGGGCCCTTATAGGCCACTAAGCTGGGGATATGGGAATCAGAGTCTGAATCAGAGGCTCAACACTGAGGTAAAACTAAGCAAGAAGGATGCCAGGATATCTAGAAGGCGGTGTTTTAGGGACCCAGTGACATCAACATTCCAGAACATACTAATATTCTAACACACGGATGTTCCAGCACACTACATTCTGTCACCTTGCCATTCCCTATGGATGACATTCCACCCCTGCAACATTCCTCTCTCTGCCATTCCAACATTCTGCTCCACCAACATTCCTCCATACCAGCACTCCAACATTTTCAAATACCAGCACCACAACTGGAACTTTCAATCCTCCAACTTCCTTCTACTATAACCATTTATTTGTCTCTTGGTTCACTTACACCACTGGCTCTTAAAATTTTGGAGAACACAAACTCTTTTAAGAAATTTCTTAAAATCTCTGGCTCCTTCTTCCCCAGGAAAAAAATGTACACATACATATCATTTTGTGTATCATTTCAGATTTTCAATAACCCTCAGCAGGATCCATGGACTCTAAGCTAAGAACTGCTTAATTTTACCCTGCCTTAATCCAGAAAGACATTTAAAATAAAACAAGATCTAAGTTTAAGATAGGATAAGACTGAAAAAAAAAACAAACAAACAAACATGGTAGGGACAAAGCGGAGCCTGGAATGATGCAAAAAGTGCAGAACATAGTGACCTACAACAGCTAAATTTGTATCCCACATATTTAGCTCTAAGACTTCCAGCAGCCAAGGCAAAAAGGGAAACCCGTTCACTTACACAGTTCACAGTGTTCATGAGATAAAAGCAAACCACTTACTCTTTAGGGGACATACAACTATTCTTGGTAGGAAGACCAGACAAGAGTTTCTCCTGAGATCCTCCTAAAGAATGATGTAATGGACCGTGGCCTCAACAGGGCTCCCTCACAATAGACCCAGAGATGTGTTCTGGAGTAGAGTGACCAACTCATCCCAGTTGGCCTGGCACTTTCTCAGTTTTAACACTGAAAGTCTTGTGCCCCACGAGCCTCTTTGGTCCCAGACAAACTGAGATGGTTGATTACCTTATTTGTGAGCTATTGGTCAGTCAGAGATTACCTATGGTAAGATTCTAAAGTAGCATGTATAATTGAAATTATCCTTGGAGGGGTACCTGGGTGACTCAGTCGGTTGAGTGTCTGACTCTCGATTTCGGCTCAGGTCATGATCCCAGGATTGCGGGATTGCTGAGCGTGAAGCCTGCTTAAGATTCTCTTTTTCCCTCTGCCCCTCTCCCCCACTCACTTTCTTTCTCTTTCTCAAATAAAATATTAAAAATAAATAAAATATATAAATAAAATAAATATAAGATAATATATAAAATATATAAAATAATTAAATAAATATAAAAAAACAAATAAAATTATCCTTGGAAAGCCTTACATTCATTCAAGAAGTAAAGTACAGAACCCACCTCTCAATAGCACAGCCAATTATCCCCTAGCAACAGAAAAGACTGCTGTTTCTTTGGTGGTGTATCTGAAGAGACTGCCTTGCCTTAAACACTAGAATCACATACGGTGTGGCAAAATGAGCACACACCAAGGATTTTATGAGGCATGTAAGAGCTGATACCAATGAAAGGAACAACAGATTTACCTCTCCCCTAACACACTCTTCTGGGGAATATGCTGAGTGAATGAATTAATATTTAATATGTTATTGGTCCTTCTCTTCCCATCTGTCTCTTTTCACTCACAAGTAAAATTGAATTTCTGTAAGTCAAAAAAATAGTACCTATCCCATAGGGTTGTTGTGAGAATTAAGGGTTAATATTCATAGAACACTGGAAAGAGTACCTGGCACAGAGTGTTTGCTCTAATTGCTGTTAAATATAGGTATGCTGGCACTCCACTCTATGTCCTACAGCAATCCTGGCTATAAGCTGATAGCAATTTGGGAAAGATATTCTCTGGCAGGGATGAGGGTTAGGACCCCAGCCCTCTGTAGTTCCAATTTCATTGAAGGCATACCTTCTAAACTTCTAGAGTTGCTAAGAGACTGCCTGTCTTCAGATAGTTCTTCCCAAGCAATGGATCTGAGTCTGAGGTCGTAAGTGTGAGTGGCCGTGAACATACCCTGCTGAGGGTTTTCCCCTCTCAGTCCACTCCTTGGTTTAGAGGATCCCCACACACCAGCTAGAGGATAACAGCTCACAAGCTCCCTCAGTGTCCAGACTGTACATGCCTCCCACGCAGTCTGCCCTGCCGTTGGGGGGTAGCCCTGCCCAGCTGGGGTCTGTGCAGAGGCCTGGCATGAGTACTGAGCTGTTTGCCACACAGACCAATGAATCGCTGAATGTGAAAACACTGTGCACTGTGAAGTGCTCTGCAGGTGTGAGAGACCAGGATTAGTACACAGTGGAACTGGGTTCAGAGTCCAGAGAGATGATGAGACTGGAGCCTGAGTAGTGTCCACAGGATGAAAGGAGGAAGCAAACAGCAATTATTTCAGAAGGCTTGGAGGGAGACACACTTGATACTTAACTATGCTAAGGCCAACAATCGGTAAGAAATCCCAAGCAGTAGGGTTCCTCCAGGCAGAGTGCACATTTCCCTGAGAATCTCAGAGAGAAAAAAAATAATAAATACTTGATTAGTTTACCAAAAACTCACCAGATGCCTACTCTGGTCTATGCACTGGGCATAATGGTCACCATGTCTGACCTAACTCCTAAGGGGGGGTTCTCCTTGAAACTTCCTTGACAGTTGTTGGCTCCACCACTTACCAACTCTGTAGTCAGCAAGCCATCTACCTCTTCTAAGGTTCAGTTTATCTATCTGTTAAATGAAAATAATGCTGAACAATACCTATACCACAGGATTATGCTGGCCATTAAATAAAACAATAAACACATACAGTGCTTAGCATACGTCCCATACTGTTCTAAGTGTTTTCCACATGTAAACTCATTTAATAAAAATAACCGTAGGAGGTAGGTACCATTTTTATCCCCATTTTCCAGGTGATGAAAAGAAGGCACAAAGAGGTCAAGTAATTTGCCCCAGATCATACAGCCCATCAGTGGTGGAGCCAGAAGTGAACCCAGGCAGTACATCTCCAGAGCCTGTGTTTTTTATTTTTAAAAAAAATTTTTTTTTCAACGTTTATTTATTTTTGGGACAGAGAGAGACAGAGCATGAACGGGGGAGGGGCAGAGAGAGAGGGAGACACAGAATCGGAAACAGGCTCCAGGCTCTGAGCCATCAGCCCAGAGCCTGACGCGGGGCTCGAACTCACGGACCGCGAGATCGTGACCTGGCTGAAGTCGGACGCTTAACCGACTGCGCCACCCAGGCGCCCCCAGAGCCTGTGTTCTTGACCACTCTGCTAGCCACCTTCTTCTTCTTCTTCTTTTTTTTTTTTTTTTTTTTTTCCCAATAAGCTCTATGTTCAGTTTGGGGTTTGAACTCACGACCCTAATATCAAGAGTGTATGCTCTACTGACTGAGCCAGGCAGGAGTCCTGATCCCTCACATTTTCAATGAAGTACTTAGCATAACTCCTTGTACATAGTAAGTACCCAGTTGATGTTAGCTGCCATTATTATGATATTTTTTACATCTTTAATGAGGTATATTTTAAACATTATGATTATATTTTGACTTAATATTAGGAAACACTTTCTCTCACTGAGCTGAAATCCCCCTGAGAACATGCCCCTAGAATCTCCTGAAAGCCTGTCTTCTTCCTTGTCCCATTCCAGTCTCTTAGAGATTTTCATTCACAGGCCAGACCTGCATGATGGGGCTTGGTCCGGCCTCATTCCTGTCTGTTGATGACTCAGTCATTGGCCCATAGGGGTCGATAAGCTTCTGACAAGTCCCAGGACAATTGCAGGTTGGGGGCTGCTGCTTCCCACCCCAGAGCACAGCACCTACATAAAGAAACCACATAATCTGTAGGACCCAGTGAAATTAAAATGAAAATGCAGAGGTCCTTGTTAAGAAATTATTAAGAATTTTAAGGCAGTGACAGTAGAGAATTAAACCAAGCATAAGGTTCTATGAAAATGCACAGGTGGCACATTCATGAAACTGGCCCTGAGCAGCACCTTCTAACTATGGCTCTTCACCACCCCACCCCACCTTCAGCCCATCCTGCCACGCACACAAGAAGCTGAGCCTGGAAAGCTCCTGGCACACCTGAGAAACACAGGAAGCATTTGGCACCAAGAGTTAAAGCCCACTTGAGCTCTGGAATCCATCAATTAGCTATAAGTCTACCTTGAACTTTACTGGCTGTAAGATTCAATCTGCCCACTTCCCCAATGGCTCCCTTTGTCAGAGGCAGCCCTATGGACTTAGTGGATAACAGTACAAATACCAGATTAGGTGCTGGGGACCTATCATAATCTTGCTGGGCAACTGACGGCACTTCATGTCCTCTCCAGTCTGTTTTCTTGTGTATTAAATGAAATGGTTGAATTCAGTATCAAAGTAAATGTTATTTTACTGAGTACTGACCAGGCATGTTCACATCATAATGATATCATTAAATTGAGCACTTATTTACCAGGCACCACTACCAGACGCATTACACCTTTGTACATTCCTTGGTTTAACCCTCACAACAATCTAATGAGATATTGTTCAGAACTCTAGAATTTAAACTTGACAGGGGTAATGATTTTTGTCTTTCTTTTTTTCTACAATGTATCCCCAACTACTAGAATAATGCCTGGCACACAGTAGGTGTTCAAAAGCCATTTGTGGGGGGCACCTGGGTGGCTCAGTCGGTTGAGAGTCCAACTCTTGATTTTGGCTCAGGTCATGAGCCCAGGGTCGTGGGATTGAACCCTGCATCAGGCTCTGCATGGAGCATAGAGCCTACTTGGAATTCTCTTTCTCCCCTTCTCCCTCTGCTCCTCTCCACAGATTCTGCTCTCTTTCTCTCTCTTTAAATAAATAAATAAACAAACAAAAAATAAAAATTAAAAAAAAATCCATTTGTGGAACAAATGAATGAGAAAACAATCCAGAGAGGCAGTGATGTGGTTTGTCCAAGGTCTTACAGTTAGAAAATGCCACAGTCAGGATTCGAATCCACATGTGCCTGGCTCCAAAGTCTATGTTTATGCTCTTCCACCTGCCATGTGGGTGTGAGTCTCATTTTATAGATGAGGAAACAGGCTCAAGCAAATGGAGTTGCTCTCCAGGATCTCTACTGGTTCTCAGATTTTGTGGTTCTAAGCGCCTGGGCCCACCCTGCTGGAAGTAATACCACTCTGAATGTTAATGTCATTTATCACCTCTGCCCAAGATTCTTCTCAGGCCTCAAGAACATTCTTCTTTCTTCACAAAAGTAGGGTCACTGGCATAGGCAGCTCAGGTTCAAATCCTGCTCTGCTACATACTGTTGTGACCTTGGGCAATTTCTCAGTATCTCTGAGCTCCAATTTCCTCATCCAACATCCTAGACGTCCCTGGAAAGATGTCCCCTCCTCCAGAAGGTGCCCTGTACACAGAGGGCCCTTCATAAATGTAGCCATAATTACTCGAGCCCAGAGCAGCTTCACGGTCAAAGTTTGCTGCCACTGATGTCTGGTGTCTGCTGGGGCCTCCTAGAACCTGATTGGAGGCCACCAGCCCAGGGAGAGCCGGGTCAGCTGCTATTCTTGGAGCTGATGGAACCTAGCTGGGTTTCAGGTTCCCTCAGAAAGTCGAGGCCCAGGCAGCTCGGCTACTTACGTGAGCAGTAAGATCTGACCTCAGCATGTTCTCCTGGGCTCTCCACATGGCCCAGACTGGAGAACCTTGGGGCACAGAGCATCTGAGGGAGACCACAACCTCCTGAAGCTGACCTCAGCCTTTTAACTCTTGTTCATCAGCATCTGTTTGGTGCCCAGAAGAGCCCTGGATGCTGTTTTGGGATCTCCCAGATAATGCAAAGAATTTTCAACATCTGGATGACGGGCAGCCTCAGGAAGTGGGAAAAGGAGTCAGGAAATGGGCAGGACTCCATTTTAGTCCCAGCTGCACTACTCTCTGGGTCTGTCTCTTGACAAGCCACTTTTTCTGAGAGTTTCTCACAGGGCTGCTGAGAGGATTAGAGCATCTGGCACGTCATAGATGTGAGCTCCTAAATGACAGGGAACCTGTCAGATTCAGCCCACTCTCAGTATTGGTTGAATGGGTGATGAATTATGGAGAGCACTGAATAGAAAAGCCTCACGGGGCTCCCATCTTTCACCACACAGACCTCTGACCCCAATTCTCACATAGAATTGTGGAGATCTCCGCATCAGCCCTGACAGGTGAGCATCTACCCTTGGCTTGCATATTCCTGTGATAGGACACTCACCACTTCCTAAGGCTTCCATACATCGGGCCTAGTTCTGAGGTCTGTCTCCCGGCAGCTTCCATCATCAGGCCTACTGCTGCTCTCTGCAGTTGTACAGAACAAGCCTCGCTCCCCTTCCAGAAGATAGTCCTCCAATGATTTATTACACAATGAAAATGTGCCAGCCATTGATAGCATCTCACTTTATCTCATTAAACCCTTTAACCTTCACAGTAGTCCTGAAAAGGAAACATTATCCCTACTTTAGTGATAAGGAAAATGAGGCTCAGAGAGGTAACATAAACACGTTTGTACATAGCAGAGAAGTGCTGTAAATCCAGATCCTTCTCCAAAGTGCTACCCTTTCAATGTTCAATGGATCCACCAGAAGATAGAATTTGTGCCTCAGAGTCCCTTCCCTTTCCTTCAGTAAAGAGTTTTTAAGTATCTTATCTGTACTGGTCTTGAGCTAGGCACTGGGAATAGAGATGAGTCAGACACAATACAGGCCCTTGAGGCACTTACAGCCTGTCCCAAACCATGTAAAAAAAACTGACAAGTACAAGGACTGTCAGAGCACCACAGACCCTGAGGGTCAAGGAGGGCTTCCTGGAGGAGGTGACATTGGGCTGAGTTTTAGAGGATTAGGAATTGGCTAGGCTTGTGTGAAGGGGGGCAAAACGCAGGTGTTTTGGTGGAACTGCTGTTATAAAAAGCTGAAGCTATGGAGCCCAGACTGCAGAGGGTCATGGTGCCAAACCAAGGAGTGAGGACTACATACCACTGGAGTGGGCCATCTGCTTTAGTATGTGTGAGAAATCTCCTGGGCTTTGCTTGTTTAGAATCCAGAATTTTATTTAGTACATCTAGGTGGGCCCAAGAATCTATTTTAAGCAGGTGCTCTAAGAGAATAAGGAGTAGGGGGTCACCATTGCTATAAGGGACATCTTTGAAGGATTTCAAAGAGGACAGAATTCTTGGGGAGCCTAGTGGCTCAGTCGGTTGAGTGTCGGACTTCGGCTCAGGTCATGATCTTGTGGTTGGTGGGTTCGAGCCCCGCATCGGGTTTGCTACTGTCAGTGTGGAACCCGCTTCGGATCTTCTGTTCCACCCCTCTGCCCCTCCCTCACTTGCACACTCTCTCTCAAAAATAAGTAAGACATTAAAAAAATAAATTAAGAAAAAAGAGGATAGAATTCTTAGTCCCTGTGTTTGGAGCTTCATAAACTCCTGATAAACTCATAATCAGGGACACAACCATGAAAACAAGAATTTATAATGATGACTAATTCTTAGTATTCCAAGAAAAAAAAAGTGCCAAACTTGGACTTGTGGTTCTTTAGCCATGAGGATATTGATTTATTGGCATTAAGTTTTTGAGCATGTACTTTAGGGTGCCAGGGTAGCACTCTTTTGGGTCCTTTTCCTCCATTATCTTAAAACCTTTTTTATTTTTTTTATTTTTTATTTATTTTTTTTAATTATTTTTTTTCAACGTTTTATTTTATTTTGGGGACAGAGAGAGACAGAGCATGAATGGGGGAGGGGCAGAGAGAGAGGGAGACACAGAATCAGAAACAGGCTCCAGGCTCTGAGCCATCAGCCCAGAGCCTGACGCGGGGCTCGAACTCACGGACCGCGAGATCATGACCTGGCTGAAGTCGGACGCTTAACCGACTGCGCCACCCAGGCGCCCCTTAAAACCTTTTTTAAAAAGACCCTTCCTGAACACAGCCCAAGAAAGAGTATTGATCCATCATGTGTCAGCTCTGACTTAGGAACTTTTCTTGATGAGCAGTTTCAAAAAGAATATACCCCTGTGGCTTACACTGGTCCCTAGATATGAATATGAGTCTGGGCCTGATTTGTCCTGGGGTGGTTGGAGGCTGCTAAGGTGCCACGCTATGCTGTTCATCTCAGCAAGCAGCCACTGATGGTCTAGCATGTTCCCGGCCTCATCCTGGGCACTAAGGATACAGAAGAAGCCAATCAAGTCCCTATTCTCCAGGAGCTCATAGTCCTGTGGAAAGTGGAGACCATCAACACACAGATGATAATACAGTGTGATCAGCGCTGTGATGGATGAAATTTGGGGCAGAAAAAGCCTCTAACCAGCCTGGGTGATGAAGGGAATGCTTCCAAAGTGTTAAAAGATGAAGAGCATTCTACTTAAAAGGCAGAAGGAAGCAGGGGCCCTCGCACTCTGGTGCTGGCGTAGGGGAGAGAATCAGGGGTGGGGATCCGGACTTGGGAGGGGTGACAAAATAAATAAAAATAAAAAAGTAAAAGATAAAGGAACATTCCGGAGAGAGGAGCCAGCATCATAAATGCATGGCAGTAAGAAACAGCCAGGGTGTTTTGTTGTTAATTTTTTTTTTTTTTTTTTTTTTTTTTTTTTAGCAGTGGTGCAGAGACTACAAGCAGCTCCCAAGTTAGGAAGATGGAGCTAAATATGGAGGCAAGGAGGGACTGTATCATGGGGGCGGGGAGACTTATATGTTAGGCAAAGAATTTTGGCCTTTCCTCTTCAGACAGTGGGGAGGCCTGATTTATAAACTGTAATACAATCACCATTCCTTAAGCCTGGGGAGGGGCACCAGCTGGGAATAGTTTCCACTCCAGGCCCCAGCAGGTGCAAGTCTTCTCAGTGACTCTGTCTCCACTGGGGCCATGGTGGGGGGGGGGGGGGAGGAGGAGGAGGAGGAGCAAGAGGAGGAGGAGCAAGAGGAGGAGGAGGAAGAGGAGGAGGCGGCGGCGGTGGCAGGAAGCAGGCCCCACCCCCCACCCCCTTCTCCAGGCCTGTAGAGCAGCTGTTTTAGGCCCTGAATACCTCTAGAGAGCCTCACCATCAGCTCCCTGGATATTAAAAGAATGGCAGCAAAGGGAGACTGTCTTAAAAGTTAGACACCTTCACAAGTTAACACTGACACATGGAGAGAAAACAATGACCTAATTATAAAATATGGTCCCATAAAAATCTTCTATCCCCATGTTATAGGTAACAAAACCAAGACCCATAGGTCAGATAACTTGTCCAAGGTCACAGAGCCAATAAAGGCAAAACCCAGATCAGAATCCAGGTTAAGACCTTTAGACCTAAGATCTGGAAAGAGTCTGGTACCTCCCCTCCCCAACCCTAATAATAAATTTAAAATAAGAGATCTAAACTGCAAAATCAGTATCAGAAAGCCAAAAATGTTTACCTTTTTTTCACATCAAGTGGTTATTTGATGTTTTTTAAAAATACAAAATTATATTATTGATTTATATCTTCTCATTCTTTGTTAGGTGCCCTAATTACTCATGCTTATTAGTATGCCTTTGACTAATCCAGAGTTGCCCACATCTGTAGGATCTGAAATCTAGGCATTTTCCCTCTACCATGTTGCCTCTCACAAAATTTTTTCAGGCAATTGTGTAAAACTTTAACAAATTAAAATGCAATTTATTTCTAAATTAAAAAAAATTTACTGAACGGCTCTAAGAAGTTTTTTGTCCCCCTCCTCATTTCACTCCACATCAATATGAAGGGGACCCCTCCCCCTCCCCCATTCACCCAGGTACTCAGGCTAGAAATTTGGGTTCTTTTTTAACCCCAGGCTTGATTCCACCCCCTTCTACCCCCACATTGCTCTCCAATTCGTTTTCCACAGTAGGGTGATCTAATTTCCTGCTCAAAACCCTTCAGTGACTCTGCATGACCAACAAGATAAAACCCAAACCTCTAGGCCCTCTGTCTCTGAGACTCTTGCTTCCCTTTCTCACAACACTGAGCACTGCACTATGAAATTTTAGTGAAAACACAAACCACTAGTCAATTAGGAAACTTCTTCATTAGACTATCCAGGCCAAGCCTGGCACAGAGGAAACACATTAGAAATAATTGCTAATGATGATTCGAATACCTGCTAGCCAGAGGACACGGTAATGAGTAGCTTGCTGTGAACAGAGTCTGGAAACCCATTTTCAAACCTTGCCTCAAACGTTGCACAAAAGTGAGAAACTCAACCATGCTGGCTTTTATCAATCCATTCCTTCCCAGAGCGACTTGGGTATGAAATGGCCTTGGGACCTTTCTGGGCAGTAAATTCTTACTCTTTACATTTTAATAACTTTTGTGAAGTATACATTTTGAAACTGTTAATGCTTACTCTCTTGCTTTCAGCCCCATCTCACTATGTGATCCAAGGAAGGCAGGCACCTTAGGTCCCAGGCAGGAACTGGTCCATAAAAAAATAACCCAGTACATCTGCTACCAAAAATCAAATTAACTCTTCAAAATTACAATACCAATAATTTAATTGGAAAGATGTAATTCTTTAAAAAGTAATTAAATGACAACACTATTGGGCCAAAGAATGATAGTAGGTTGTAAAGGATAGTGATGGGTAATTGTTTCCTCTGCCATGTTCCAAAATGCATTTCATGAAAACATACCGCTTTTATAACCGAAAACTTCAAACCTTGCATTAAAAAAAATTAAATGTTTACATTTTTTTATTGTGGTAAATGCACATAAAATTTACCATCTTAATCATTTTTAAATGTATAGCTCAGTAGTGTTAACTACTTCGCATTTTTGTGCAAGTAATCTCCAGAACTATTTCGTCTTGCAAAATTCAAACTCTATAACCATTAAGTAACTTCCCATTTTCCCCTTCCCCCAGCCTGTGCCAACCACCATTCTACTCTCTCTCTGAGTAGATCTAGATACCTCATGTAAATGAAATTACACAGTATGTCTTTTTGTGATGGCTATTTCATGTAGCCTGTCTTTTAGGTTCATCCATGTAGCATGGGTCAGATTTTCCTTCCTTTTTTTTTTTTTTTTTTTAATTACTTTTTTATTTATTTTTGGGACAGAGAGAGACAGAGCATGAACGGGGGAGGGGCAGAGAGAGAGGGAGACACAGAATCGGAAACAGGCTCCAGGCTCTGAGCCATCAGCCCAGAGCCCGACGCGGGGCTCGAACTCATGGACCGCGAGATCGTGACCTGGCTGAAGTCGGACGCTTAACCGACTGCGCCACCCAGGCGCCCCAGATTTTCCTTCCTTTTAGGGCTGAGTGATATTCCATTGTATGTATACACCACATTTTGTGTATCCACTCACTCACTGATAGACATCTGAGTTTGCTTCTGCTTTGTGGCAACTGTAAATGTTGCTATGAACATAGGTGCACCCAGAAATGGAACTGTTAGATGACATGGCCATTCTATGTTTAATTTTTTGAGGAACCACTATATTGTTTTCTCCCCCCCCCCCACTATATTGTTTTCTGAAGTGGCTATATCATTTTACATTCCCACCAATAATGTGTAAGGGTTCCAATTTCTCCATATCTTTGAAAATGTTTGTCTTTTTTATTATTATTATTTTTTAATATTTATTTTTGACAAAGAGAGAGAGATAGAGCATGAGTGGGGGAGGGACAGAGAGAGAGGGAGACACAGAATCCGAAGCAGGCTCCAGGCTCTGAGCTGTCAGCACAGAGCCCAATGTAGGGCTCGAACTCACAGACCGTGAGATCATGACCTGAGCCAAAGTCGGACACTCAACCGACTGAGCCACACAGGGAGCACCCCCCTTTTTTTAATAGAACAGCCGTCCTGACAAGTGTGGGATAATTATCTCATTCTGGTTTTGATTTGCATTTCCCTAATGATTAGCGATGTTGAGCATCTTTTCATATGCTTGTTGGCTTACAGAGTTTATTTTAAACCAAACAAAAACTACTTCACATTTTAAAAATAAACTCACTTTTTAAAACTTATCTGCTCCTGGGAAAGTCCCTTTCCTCCATCAACTTGAGAAACTGGCAGGCTGAGCTTACAAACCTTCATCTACATTGCATGCCTTCCTTGTAGAACAGCTGCAAAACTGGAAGCTCAGAAACAGTAGGTGGTGACAGACCAGTCCTGTTATTGCAGGAAAATGACAAGCTTGCCCCCTAGTGACGGGTTAGGAAGATAACAGAAAAGGCAAAGGTTTACCTTAAAAGAAAAAGCACAACCACCACAAAGAACATCTCTACCCTACCCAGAATCTGGAGAGAAACTAGTAACACAAACTACTAATCAATCACAATAGTTTATTCACAGAGACAGTTAAAAAGATCCAGTTTTGAGGGACAAAATGTGTCACAAAACCTTTGCTTACAAATCCCTAGATGAAGTTGCCTTGGGAATAATCTGTCCTTCAGCATGATGAGCAATGCCAGGTGAGTGGACTGGGGATGCTAATTTTCAACTGTGGATGCCTCCACTAAAGCGCAGCTTATATTTCATCCTCTTTGGCAATCCTGAAGCATAATGACCTTTAACTTTTATGCTGCACATCCCTCCCAATCTCTAAGAATTTATTGAAGCTCTGACTCTAAAGGCAAAAAGGAAGCCCACACCAATGATTACATAAGTCAGAGGGTGGAAGTCGTGACTATTTAACTGTTCTTAGCTCCTTAAGCCCTCTATTATGTAAGTCAAGACTCTGATTTTCAAGCCCTCCCAACTAAAATAATAATAATGATAATAATAAGGTCTGATTCCTTCAGGCACTGTGGCTGCTGAGTCTTCCTGCTCTTTGTCTCCCCTCTCCACCCCCCGCCCAGTCTCTACTGCTCTCTAGTTTGCCTTTTTTCACAGAGCACAGACTCTGAGACATAAAATCCCAAAAATGTGTGTGTCTTCACAGAACACAACAGATGAAAGAATACTGACTGAAATAAACATTTCAGGCTACAACCTAGTAGGTGACACTCTGGGGTAATGGGTCTATGTAACCAGAGCTACTGACATTAAGTCCCAAGTCTTCCTGCTCCAGCAGGTTGACTTTCAAGGGCTATGTAAGACATAGGAGGTGCCAGCCTCAAGCTGTGTGTTACTTAGAAGCATGGGCCACACTACCCAAATGTCAAAGGCTGGACATTTTTCTGCTGTTCTTTGTGCAGCTGCCGGGCCCGGTTTTTTAGCACCTCGGCCTTTGCCTCATCTTTATCTACACCATCCCCCAGCCTGTACATGCGGCTGGCATTGGCACAGGCCCAGACATGGCCCAAGTCACAGGCTTTCATTGAGTATTTACATGCCAGGCCCATGTCCTTGGGAAAGCCAGGGGCTCCCTGCAGGAACATGGCACTGAGATTGAAGCAGCTGGAGGCATAGCTGCCTTCACAGGCCCTTGTGTAGTAGTCTCTGGCCTTCTCCAGATCAGGCTGGCCATCTTCATTGACCTGTCCATCATGTGCCAAGAGACCAACGTTGTGACATGCCTCCACAGACTTCCTTCCAGGCTTCTCACACGCCATCAGAAAGCAGCTGGAGGCAGCTTTCAGGTCCTGGGTCAGTCCACCTGGGAGGAAGGAAAGGGAAGAAAAAAATAAACCCAACCAGGGCAGAACCTGCATGTCTGAGGCCAAAGTTAGAGACTAATTCCTGAATAAAGTTCACACATTTTGAGCTAAGGCAGCATGAAAGGAAGGTGGCCTGGTATATAGCACAAAGACTTTCCAGCCTTGGAATCTTTGTTCAAATGATATCCTATGAGGCAGACCACCCCTAAAGGAGGTGAAAGGTGGGGACTATAAGAACTACCTCATGGGATTATAGGGAGAACATGTGATCTTATAAGCACTTTGTTAAATGTTCATTAAATGTATATTGAATACATATTATTTGCCAACTACTGTTCTAGGTTCTGGAATAAACAGACACAGTCCCTACCCTTATAATCTAATGAAACAGATATTTAACAACCACACAACCTAATGTATGATTTTAAGTGTGACAAGCATTTGGAAGAAAAGTCCAGGATGCTATGAGAATGTATCATGGCTCTGACCTAGACCAGGTTAAGATCAAGGAAAGTCTCCCCAAAGAAGTGATATTTGAGATGTAACATAATGGGGAAAAAAAGAAGGAAAAAAAAATGGAGTAAGAATTGTTCTAAGCAGGAGGAATAGGATACAAAGAGAAAAAAAGCTCATATGTCTAGAACCCAGAAATCGCTAGGGAAAAAAGGCTGTAGAGACAGGTAAGGGTCAGATCACAGGTCTGACGCATCTTATTAAGGATCCTGTACTTTATCTTAGAAATTATGGGAAACTGCTAATGGGTGATTTTAAGCAATGGTGGTGACAGGGCTCAATTTTCTCTTTAGTTTTTAGATTTTTCTTTTTAATGGAAAATTTCAAATCCCTATGTACTATCACTCATTCTCAAAAAATACAAACACTATCTTTTAACATTATTTTTTAAAGAAATCACTCCAAATCTACCACCTAAAAATAACCATCATTATCATTAAGAGAATACCATTCCAGTTAGCTTTGTAGTATATATTCAGATTACATGCTGGCTGGCTGAATGGACAGCTAGATAGACGTATGTACTTTGAAAAATTGGATTGTATATGCTAATTTTATTTTTTAAAGTTTATTTATTTATTTATTTATTTATTTATTTATTTATTTATTTATTTCACATGTGTGAGAGCACAGGAGGGGCAGAGAGAGACAGAATCCCAAGCAGGCTTCGTGCTATCAGCGCAGAACCTGATGTGGGGCTCAGTCACACGAACCATGAGATCATGACCTGAGTTGAAATCAAGAGTCGGATGCTTAACCAACTGAGCCACCCAGGTGCCCCTTAACTAAATCTAAGAAGTACTAACTCACAACTATAAAAGGTGAGGATACTGGTGTCTCACATTTCCTTCCATCTTTCCTCCTCCGCCCTCTACTTTTTGTTACTTCTCTATTATTTTAATTTAGGAAGACAGCATAGCACAGTGGTTAACAGAAGCCTGGGCTCTGTAGCCAGAAAACCTAGGCTCCAGTCCTGGCTCCATTCCTTGCTGGCTGTGTGACATTAGGCAAGTTACTTAACCTCTATAAGCCTCCATTTTCCTCACCTGTAAAATAAGGAAAACAGTACCTATTTCATATGTTAGAAGCTTAAATGCGTTTTTACAAAGAGCCTGGCACATAATAAGTGTCCGGGAAACACTGTGGTATTTCTATGCTCTAAAGGTTTATATTATTTACATTCTATTCAGTAACCTAATAAGCCCAATAGTCATTCTAAATGGATTCCACTCATCACCAGTCTTTTCATTAGAGCTTCTCCATTCCTGAATTGTTTCTTTTGATTAACTTCTTTATTGGTTATCATAGATTTTTCCAGAAAAACTCATACATAGATTCTATTTCCCCTGAGTTCTTTCAGTTCTGAGAGTGTATTTGTGCCACCTTATATTAAAATAGGATATAGGTCTTGCTTTTATACACAGCCTAACAATCTATGCCTTTTACTGGAGTGTTTACTTACATTTAATGCAATTGTTGATTATAGCTGGGTTAAAATCTATGATCTTACTTATTTCCCATTTGTCCTAAATGCTTTTTGTTTTTTCTCCTTTCTTGGAATCCTTTCTTTGGAATCGTGTATTTCTTTTTTTAAAGATTTTATTTCACTTTTAAGTAATCTTTACATTCAATGTGGAGCTCAAACCCATAACCCTGAGATCCAAGAGTCACACTCGGGGTGCCTGGGTGGCTCAGTCAGTTAAGCGTCCGACTTTGGCTCAGGTCATGATCTCGCGGTCCGTGGGTTCGAGCCCCGCGTCGGGCTCCGTGCTGACAACTCAGAGCCTGGAGCCTGTTTCAGATTCTGTGTCTTCCTCTTTCTCTGACCCTCCCCTGTTCATGGTCTCTCTCTGTCTCAAAAATAAATAAATGTTAAAAAAAATTTTTTTTTAAATAAAGAGTTACACTCCACTAACCCAGCCAGCCAGGTGCCTTGAATCGTGTATTTCTTTGAATTTTTTTTAATGTTTATTCATTTTTTGAGAGAGAGAGAGAGAGAGAGAGAGAGAGAGAATGAGTGGGGGCAGGACAGAGAGAGAGGGAGACACAGAATATGAAGCAGGCTCTAGCCTCTGAGCTATCAGCACATTTCTATGCGGGGCTCGAACCCACGAACCATGAGATCATGACCTGAGCTGAAGTTGAATGCTTAGCCAGCTGAGCCTTGCATTGTGTATTTCTAATAATCCATGTCATTCTTATCACTGGTTTTTTAGTTATACTTCCCTCTTCAGTGACTTATCTAGTGAACATATAACATTAATTTATCACAATCTACCACAAATATTATACCACTTCACATATAATGTAAGAATCTTAAAATACATTTTTATTCATTTACCACAGTTCCATCCTTTGTATTATTGCTATTATGTCTTACTTATACGTATACTTTTAAATTTTACTTCTATATATAAACCTCACAATACACTGCCATTATTTTTGCTTTAACAGTCTTTTAGAGATATTAAGAAATGAGGAAAAAAGTCTCATATCTGCATGCATATTCTAATGTGCTTTATTCTTATGTATGGATCTTAGTTTCCATCTGTTATCATTTCTTTCAATCCAAACAACTTTAACATTTTTTGTGGTGCAGGTCTGCTAATGATTCATTCCATAAGCTTTTGTCTGTCTTAAAATGAATTTATTTAATCTTTTTTTATTTTTTTTAATGTTTATTTATTTTGAGAAAGAGTACATGTGCAAGAGTGGGGGAGGGGCAGAGACAGAGAGAGGGAGAGAGAGAATCCCAAGCAGGCTCCATGATGTCAGTGCAGAGCCGGACATGGGCTCGATCTCATGAACCATGAGATTATGACCTGAGCTGAAATCAAGAGTTGGACGCTTAACCGACTGAACCACCAGGTGCCCCCATCTTCATTTTTAAAGACATTTTTGCTAAAGTAGAATTCATGTTGGATAGTTTTTTCTTTCATCCCTTAAAGATGTTGTTTTGTCTTCTGGCTTATGTTGCTTCTGATGAAAAGTCAGGAGTTGTTCTCACCACTATTCCCTTCAAAGTCTTTCTCTGATTGCCTTTTTTTTTTTAATTTTTAAAAATTAAAAAAAAATTTTTTTTTATAGAGTCCACATGGGGAGACAAGCAGGGGAGAGGCAGAGAGAGAGAGAGGGACACAGAGAGAGAGAGAGTTCCCAACACGTGGCTTGATCCCATGACCCATCATGGCCTGAGCTGAAATCAACAGTTGGACACCCAACTGACTGAGACACCCGGGTGCCCTTCTCTGATGGCTTTTAAGATTTTCTCTTTATCCTCATTTTTCACCAAATTGGTAATAATGTGTCTAGGTATAATTTCATTGGTTATCCTCCTTGGGTTCAGTGAGTGCCATGGATCAGCAGACTGATACTTTTCATCAAATTTGGAAATTTTTCTGCTGTTATTTCTTCAAATATATACATATTTTGCCCCAGTCTGTTTTCTTTCTGGGACTCTGATATACATGTGTTAGGTTGAAGAATACTGACTCCTACAGGTTGAGGCTCTTTTTTTTTTCTCATCACTTCATTTTGGGTAATATCTATAATCCTATATTCAAGTTCACCAATCTTTCAAATTGTCTATTTTGCTATTAAGCCTGTCAAGTAACTTCTCATTTCAAATATTATGTTTTTCTACTGTAGGATTTCATTTGGTTCAAGTGTTAATTTCTCTAATGTGATTTCCTATCTATTCACTCATTATGCCCATATTTTATTTTAACTTTTAAAAATATTTATTACACCTGTTTTAAATTTTTTTTTAATGTTTATTTATTTTTGAGACAGAGACAGAGCATGAACGGGGGAGGGTCAGAGAGAGGGAGACACAGAATCCGAAGCAGGCTCCAGGCTCTGAGCTGTCAGCACAGAGCCCAATGCGGAGCTCAAACCCATGGACCGTGAGATCATGACCTGAGCCGAAGTTGGATGCTTAACCGACTGAGCCACCCAAGCGCCCCTATTACACCTGTTTTAAAATATTTAACTGTTAATTTCAACATCTCTGTCATATCTAGGTGTTTCTGTTGACTGCTTTTTTTCTGTTTAGCAGTTTCTTATTTTATGCTAAACACTGTACATGATACTTTGTTGAATCTGGATTTTGCTATATTCCTTTGGAGGTTGTTGAACTTTTGTTCTGGTAGCCAAAATCCCTATGGCACTTGTTTGTAAGTTTTGTTAGAGCAGATTATAGAACAGTCTTGCTACTAGGGCAATCTCAGTTGAATGTAGTGTTCAATGTCTCTCCACTCGGGCTGGTTGGAATTCAAACCACTCCCATTACTGTGAAACCTCTGGAACCTCTTCTCAGTTCACAGCTCCCCAGTAGCTTTTCAATGAAGGTCTCTCAGTCTCCCTCTATGCATGTGCTGCTTAACATTAGGCCAAAGACCTAAAAGTACTCCTATATGGATTTCTGGAGTGCCTTCTCAGTATAGCTTCTTTCTTCTCTAGCATTCTGTCCCTCAAATTCCAACTGCTTTATTCACCAGAAATTCTGACTTCTGCCTCATCAATTCAGCAAAATTGTCATGCTCTCTTTGGCTTCCATCTCTGTGATAGTCTGGAAAGAACTTCCAGGCAGAAAAAGTAACCATGGACGGGGCTCACATTTTATGTTTCCCTTTTCTTGAGGATCACAGCACTACACTGCCTGTTTTTCATACATTTTATCCAATCTATGGTTTATATTCTTTTTTTTCTTTTTAACTAAAGAAAAGGGTGGAATTTAATCTTCATTTACAGGATACTGCAAGATACGAAATTCCACACAGAAATAAGAAACCTATTGAGAAGAGAAGCTTCAGACAGTATACATAACTTGGAACTGTTCAAGTATAACTGTAGTGTAAAAAATGCTGTAATAGCAAACCACATTTAAAAAGAATTCTTGGGGGGGGGCACTTGGGTGGCTCAGTCGGTTAAGTGTCCGACTTTGGCTCAGGTCATGATCTCACAGTTCGTGGGTTCGAGCCCCGCATCGGGCTCTGTGCTGACAGCTCAGAGCCTGGAGCCTGTTTCAGCTTCTGTGTCTCCCTCTTTCTTTGCCCCTCCCCCACTTGCGCTCTGTCTCCCTCGGTCTAAAAAATAAATAAACATTTTAAAAAATTTAAAAAAAAAAAGAATTCTTGGGGCGCACCTGGGTGGCTCAGTTGGTTAAACACGTGACTCTTGATTTCGGCTCAGGTCATGTTCTCACAATTGTGAGATCTTGCTCCATGTTGGGATCTGCACTGAGCAAGGAGTCTGCTTAAGATTCTCTCTCTCTCTACTTCTTTTTTAAATTTTTCTTTAATGTTTATTTATTTTTGAGAGAGAGAGTCAGAGTGTGAGCAGGGGAAGGGCAGAGAGAGAGGGAGACACAGAATCTGAAGCAGGCTCCAGGCTCCGAGCTTCCAGCACAGAGCCCGATGCGGGGCTCGAACCCACAAACTGAGAGATCAGTTTGTGATCTGATCCTGAGCCGAAGTCAGATGCGTAACTGACTGAGCCACCTAGGCACTCGCTCTCTATTTCTGCTCCTCTCCCAAGCTTGTATTCTCTCTTTCTCTAACATAAAAATAAAGTAAAATTAAAAAATTAAAAAGAGTTTTTGGGGCACCTGGGTGGCTCAGTCAGTTCAGCAGCCAACTCTGGAATTTGGCTCAGGTCGTGATCCCAGGGTCATGGGATTGAGCCCTGCATCAGGCTCTGCACTGAGCATGGAGCCTGCTTGGGATTCTCTTTCCCTCTCTCTCTCTCTTCCTCTTCCCACTTATGAGAGCACTCTCTCTCTTTAAAATAACATAAAAAGAAAAAATAAATAAAAAATAAAAAGACTTCTTAGTAGAGAAACAGTAAGACAAACATATAGCAAACATAGTACACAACAAACAACTTTCTGCCTCAGCTGTACAATCTAAAAGTTAAAGGTTCCAGATCTGCAATCCTGAACTGAGAATGTATAGCATTTGGAGGTAATTTCTGGCACATTTTTTCCCCCTCTTCTTCTACAGAGAAATACTTCTCAGTTGAGTGCAATGAAGCTTTGTATAAAACTCATGGTTTTGTGGAGCTTCAATTTTGTCCAAACCTCCACTTTCTTCAATCATTATGCTAAGTTTCTCAGTTTCACCTACTTTCTTAGCAGCCTGAAAGATATTTGAAATAGCGTTCAGAATAACCCCAGCATCTTCCACAGTTAAGAGGTTCATCAGTGGTTCTATTATACCACAATGAATAAGATTTATAATCTATTCAACTGGCCCACCAGTTGAATAGTTGGTCACAGCCCATACAGCTTCCTTTTGTGTTTTAAAGTTTTCTTTAGAATGCCAGTGAGAAATGGGATTAACCCATGATTCGCAACTTGCTGTGTCTGGTGCCGGCAACCAGCTGTGATGTTTCACACCGTCCACACTGCTTCCTTCTGAGTATTAGTTTTGGGGCTCATTACCAGGCTGGGGAAGATGGCAAGTGCTCCCACTTCTATTATAACATGAGTCGGTTCATCTGTCCCAGTGACAATACTTCCTATGGCTCTTAGCACAGAAGTCACAATTGACAATTTAGGAGCTCTTAGAAGCATTACAAGTTGGGGCACAACTCCCCTTTCAACAACCACTTTTATCTGCTCATTTGGACCACCAGTCTGGTAAGAAATGGTCCAGCAGGTGTCTGCCAATACTTCTGGATCACCATAATGTAGGAGAAGAACTAAAATAGGAAGAAGTTGCTTAACAGCATCTACAGGAGTACAGGATCCTTTCTGTAACAAAAATTTGGAAGCGTCCAGATAAGATTACCTAAGTAACCACATGCTACAGACGACATATCAGAAACTGCAAGAAGGGCCAACAGTGGGTCAAATGTACCATACTTGAAAACCAAATCTCAGAAAACTGAACTATCGCGTACAATGTTTCCTAGAGCTCATACAGCTTGTTCGCTGATGCGAGCATGGGAAGATGTCAATGGAGAAATGAATGCTGGGACAGCACCTCTATCTACCACAGCCTTGGTCTGTTCTGATATTCTAGAAGCAATGTTAGTGAGAGCTCAAGCAGATTCAACTGAATGGGACTACAAACAATTCTGTCCAAAAAGGACACAAATTTTGGAATGAAACCAAGCCAGATGATGTTCTCTATGGGGGCTGCTTTTCCCCAGAAAGCAGTTTCTTAGCAGCTCGAGTAGCCTGGAGGTGGCTTTCCAAATTGTTGCTATTTATGCTTTTGACAATGCTATTAACAGATCAACTTACACTGCCCTGGTTGTTGTGGAGAAGTAGATTTATTAGGAAATTAGCTTACGTTTCTCCTTTTCAGCATCTAGTCTTCCTTCTTAGCTTTCCTCAGGTCCACATTAACTTCTACTTGACACCACCTCATTTTTATACTGTCTTTCCCCTTGTTCTTGAATCTGTTAAGGTGGGCAGCTGGTGAACTGCAGTGTCATTGGAAGACTGGGTTGTGACACAGAGGGAGAAAGCTACAAAGGCCGACTCAGGCTTCCACAGAAAGCACAGGCTATGGGTTGGCTGCCCTCAAAAACATCCACCACAGCTCAGCCCAAGACAGTGTCCATGGTTTATATGTTTACAAGTTCATTTTAGGGGTGCCTGGGTGGCTCAGTTGGTTAAATGTCATACGCTTGATTTCGGCTCAGGTCATGATCTCACAGTCGTGAGATGAAGCCCCACTTCGGGCTCCATGCTGAGTGTGGAGCCTGCTTGTTTGGGATTCTCTCTCTCCCTCTCTTTCTCTGCTCCTCCCCTGCTCATGCTATCATAAAATAAACTTTTTTAAAGTTCATTTTAGTTCCTTATGTTAAGAGGATTAGAGACCTGCATTAATCTCCTAACTGTAATTCAAGCAGGAGAGGAAGGTAGCTTGGCTAAGAATAATGCAGGAGAGGGAGAGAGGGCAGATTTGAGACATATTTTGGAGATAAACTGGCTATTAGCTACTACTAGAGAGAGATCCACTTGCTAAGGTGGAAGATAATGGGCATAATAAATTGGGGTGAGAAAAAATTAAGAATTCCATATCTGATTTAAGTTAAAAAATTTTTTTTGAGAGAAAAAGAGAGACAGAGTGCAAGCGGGGGAGAGGCAGAGAGAGAGCGAGACACAGAATCCGAAGCAGGCTCCAGGCTCTGAGCTGTCCACAAAGAGCCTGACACAGGGCTTGAACTCACAAGCTGTGAGATCATGACCTGAGCCAAAGTCAGACCCTTAACCAACTGAGCCACCCAGGTGCCCCTGATTTGTTAAGTTTGACATGCCTATGATAATTCTAAGTAGACAAGTCTAATAAAAAATCAGGTACGTGTGGTCTGAAGCTCATAAAAGCAATCTAGATTAGAGATAAAAGATCTGTTTGCGGGGTGCCTGGGTGCTCAGTCAGTTGAGCATCAGACTCAATTTCAGCTCAGATCATGATCCCAAGGTCATGGGATTGAGCCTCACATCAGGCTCTGCGCTGACTGTGGAGCCTGCTTAAGATTTGCTCTCTCTCTTCCTCTGCCCCTCTCCCCAACTCATGCTCTCTCATAAATAAATACACAAATACATAAATACATACATACATACATAAATTTTTTAGAGAAAAAAGATTCATTTGCAACTGTCATCAACTTATCTGAGCTTTCATGTCCTCCTCTAAAGCAATCCCACTTTTTAAATTTTTTTTTTTCAACGTTTATTTATTTTTGGGACAGAGAGAGACAGAGCATGAACGGGGGAGGGGCAGAGAGAGAGGGAGACACAGAATCGGAAACAGACTCCAGGCTCCGAGCCATCAGCCCAGAGCCTGACGCGGGGCTCGAACTCACGGACCGCGAGATCGTGACCTGGCTGAAGTCGGACGCCTAACCGACTGCGCCACCCAGGCGCCCCACAATCCCACTTTTTAGAAGAGGAAATTGAAGACTCTTAAACAGAAGGGAAACAAAAGTCATCTATTGTTACCACCACCTAGAGACCATCATTACTTAATTTTTGGTGTATTTCCTCCTAGCACTATGTAGTTTTTTATGTAGTTTTTTTTTTTTTTTTTTTTTTAAGTAATATCTGTGCCCAACATGGGGCTCAAACTCACAACCCTGAGATCAAGAGTCCCATGCTCTACTGACTGAGCCAGCCAGGCGCCCCAATTTGGTCTTTTTACATTTGTAATCATGAACCTTCTTTGCGCCCCATTAGAAACCCTTCTTAATATCTGTTTTATTGGCTGCATAATATTTCCTCAAAGACATATGTGTCAGAGTTAACTTCTACTTCTTTTCATAGGACACATAGATTGTTTCACAAGAATAGTTTAAAGTTGATTTCCCAATATGAAAACATTTGTCCAACGTATTCCTTGGATGTGCACACTCTAAGTGTGCAATCCAGAGTAACTTCTGCAGCACAACCAGACCTGTTCACGTTGATAAAACGTTTTACAATTTAACAAAGCAGTCACATCTATTCTCATTTGATGCTCAGAAAAATCCTATGAAGAAGGTATGAGTGGACCTTCTTACTCTAATTTTGTCAACAAAGAAATTGCTACTCAGAGAAAGAAAATGCCTTGCCAGATGCTACACTGTCTAGAAGTGGGTTCTTTGGCCTCCCACTCTTTCCCTTGCCCCAAGCTATCCTTGGTAAAAGAGTTATTAACCTGTCTGTGTCAAGAAAGGACACGGGGTGATTTTTTAGCAAAAAGCAAAAGCAAAGCAAAAAGCAAAAAGCAAAAGCAAAAAGACTGGAAAATTCTTTGGCTCAGAACTAGGCAGGGGGAGTCAACAGTTTTGGCTTTTAAACATGGCAGAGCCCAAGGTCTGCCAAACAGCAATCCAAAATGGCTTGAGTAGCAAAGATCAGCTAACAGGATCTTCCATGACCACTTTGGTTTGAACATCCAGAGAAATTTAACAGGATTAAGTACTGATCTCTAAACACTCTGTGTTCTTTCACACCCACATACCTTCTCTTTGCCTGAGATAACTCTTATTACCACCTCCACCAAACAAACCACACTCTGTCCTTCAAGGACCAGTTTGAATGCTGCCTCTTCTGCGACAGCACCCCCTGTGTCAACACTGAACACACACTCCCAGCACTGAGCCTCTATAGTATTTTACATATCTCTCTAAAGATGCTTCTCAAGCTCTCCCAGGTGTAACAGGTATTAGAGTCCTTCTTCCCTCCCTCTATTGGTCCATACTTAATTCATTCTCTCACTAAAGACAGTAAAAGTGTGCTCAATAAAGTAACATCTAAAAGAAAAAAAAATGTCAATATACAATCATTAATCACATCAATTTGTCTAATAAGAGAACAATTTCAGGGCCTCTTTTGTTTTCTCTAATTCAAAAAGAAATTCAAAGTCCTTGTGAAAAATATAGTAAAAAACAGTAAAAAGATTACTTAACATTAAAGGGGGTGGGGGAAAATGCCTGGCTGGCTCAGTTGGTAGAGCATGTAACCCTTAATCTCAGGGTTTTGAGTTTGAGCCTCATGTTGGGTGCGGAGATTACTTAAATCGGGTGAACGTCCAACCTCAGCTCAGGTCATGATCTTGCAGTTTGTGAGTTTGAGCCCCACATCAAGCTTGCTGCTGTCAGCCTGTCAGCACAGAACCCCCTTCGGATCCTCTGTCTCCCTCTCTCTGTTCCTCCCCCATTTGCACTCTCTCAAAAATAAATAAACATTAAAAAAAGAAACATTATTTTTTAATGGGCTAATTAACATTCCATCCAATGGAGGTAACATTATTTATTTAACTAAGCTGCTACTGTTGGCACACAGGTTTTAGGGGTTTTTTTTTAATCATTATTTTAATGAAATTGTGTATTACCTGTAAACTGTAAGTTAATGAAAATAAAATTTTGCCAGATAAATAATATTAGGGTATCTTTTCACATAACTTTTACTTGCATTTCCAGTTATTTCCTTAGGAAGGACACTAGGAGAATTATTAGGTCAAAAAAATGCCTCTCTGCTCCATCAAGGGAAGCTGATATTCCTGCTGATGCTAAACTTTCTTCAAAATAGTGACTACCACAGGCCCCACGTCCCATGTGAAAGCAGAAATAGTTCACACAACTCCAGAGAATTAAAAAGACACCCTCTTCATCAAACTTTCACTGAATATCTTTCTAACCAGGCTTGGCTGGGCCCTGGGAACAAGAGATCAATGAATCATACAATCCTCGAAAAAACAGTTGCCTGTCAAAGGTCATATTCTCTATTTGTGGTGTTTTTAAAATATGCCCATAAATTCTTTGCTATTCTTTCCTTCAAAAGCCTGGGTGTTAGTTCTCTCCTATTAGTGTGGACTGGACTGATTCACTTCTAACAAACAGAATGTGATAGAAATGAAAAACATGTGACCTCCAAGGGTAGGTCATAAAAGACACTGTGGATTCCATCCCACTCTCTTTTGGATCACTCACTATGGAGGAAAGCAAGATGCCATGTCAAAATGACACATAAGCAGCCCACAGACAGATCCCTGTCACAAAGAATGGAGGTCTCCTGATAAGAGCTAGAAAGGAACAGAAGGCTTTCCTAACAGCCATGTGAGTGAGCCATCTTAGAATTGAAAACTCTAGCTCCAGGGGCACCTGGGTGGCGCAGTCGGTTAAGCGTCCGACTTCAGCCAGGTCACGATCTCGCGGTCCGTGAGTTCGAGCCCCGCATCAGGCTCTGGGCTGATGGCTCAGAGCCTGGAGCCTGTTTCCGATTCTGTGTCTCCCTCTCTCTCTGCCCCTTCCCCATTCATGCTCTGTCTCTCTCTGTCCCAAAAATAAATAAATGTTGAAAAAAAAAAAATTAGAAAACTCTAGCTCCAGTCAAGCCTTCAAATGACTCTAGCCCCAACTCCTTGGCTAATGTCTTAACTACAACCTCATTAGAGATCCTGAGGCATATAGCTAAGCAGATCCCAAATTCCTGACCTATAGAAACCATGTGAAATAATAACTTTGTTGGAATAATTTCTTATTTAGCAATAGATAATTTAAACACTACTCACTACTATAGTGATAACTGCAGTTAGGGAATGAGGAGAAAAGACAGATGGCAGAGAATTAATAATTGGTCCCTTCCTCTGTGGCAGGCACATGCTGATGTCTTTACCTGCATTATCTTATTATACTTATTTAATATTACCTAATAGCAAGTACTATTTTTTCTCCATTTTACAGGTGATATAACTGAGGCAGAGTTAGAGTGAATGGGTCAAGGTCCCACTTCTTGCTAATAACATTCCCTAAGGTCTGCCTAACTTGAAAGGCTATGTTCTTCCCCCTTGAACTATCTCCAAATCTTCCCACAATGTGCTTGCCCACAGCCTGGCCAGTGAGGACCCTGAGGTCCTGAGCATGAGGCTCAGGATGTCATGCCAGTACTACCATCAATGACAATGACCAATGAAAGTAGGCACCACCTTACCTTTTCCGGTCACATAATAAGCCCCCAGTTTATAGCAGCTATCACTGTGTTTGTTCTCTTCACAGTTGAACTTCAATACCTTGGCAGCCTCCTCAAAATTCTTCTGGATCCCTTCCAAATAGTCCACCAACCGATAGCATCCTGTGAGGAGAAGGCAAGAGCTGTTCTTCATGTCAGGGGTTGCTGCTCAGCAGTGGGGAGGGCTGAGGTGTGGCAGGCCAGAATGTGTCTTTTATTGAGGACCAGCTTCTTTCTGTCCTCCTGAGGAGTAGCAAGGTGACCTCACCACAAAGAATGCAGGTGGTGCTCAGCCATTCCTACAATTGGCATTGTCTGTCCTTAGCCAGGGCTGAGCAACGTACAGTCTGGGGAGACAGTGGCCACTATTCTGGCTCCACCAGTCACCAGCCATTCTGGTGGAGCCCTTCTGCTCCCTGTTAGCCAGGGCCAAAGATCCACTGCCTTTCATGACTGAAACTTTGCTACCTTTGGAACTTCCTGGGAAGTTCAGCAATAAAACAACGAAAACCAAAAGGGTCCGTGGGCTAGTCTTTGTAGTAGCAAGAAAGTGGTGTTTCCCTGACTATATTCCTCAGCCAGGCTGAGAATGAGAAGCCCAAAGACTGAGTAGAAATGGTAGCTACTAAAAAAGTTGGAAACAGACTCTCCCTTTTTAGCAGTCTCTAATCCCAGTGAGTATCTTCTTAACATCTCTCCCCCCATCCCTTCTTCATTCCAAATGACACTCATGTCATTAATTTTCCTTCAACAAATATTTGAGCTTCTATGTGCGACCACGTACCACACACTGTTATAGATGGTGGGCATACAGTCACTTCCCCTCCTAAAAATTACATTCTAGAGGAGGGAAAAAAAATAAGTAGATAGGTGAGCAAGATGCATTTATATTTTTTAAGACACATTTAAACAGTAACAAATGTTATGTGATTGAAATAAACAGGGTAAGATAGTTTGTTGTGCAAACAGCCAGAATAGTTACAAGACTGGGCAATCAGGGAGGACCTAGTAAGGACTTTAATGTCTGAGCTGAAATGTGAATAACAAGAATGAACTAATGATTTAAAGACAATGAAACAGGAAGGGGGCAGAAAGTCCCAGGCACAAGAAACAATAAATTAAAAGACCCCAAAGAGGGAATAAGCTTGGTATAAATAAGGTATTATGTGGCTGGATCGAGGAGAAAAGGGGTAGGAAATGAAGAGAGAAAGATGGGGACGAAATAACGGGGCATTGTGGAACACAGGAAGGAGTTAGGATTTTATTCCAGGTCAATGGCAAATCACTGGAGGGTTTTAAGAAGGGTAGTGATAGAGGCCCCTGGGTGGCTCAAGTCGGTTGAATGTCCAACTTCAGCTCAGGTCACAATCTCACAGTTCATGGGTTCGAGCCCCACGTCAGGCTCTGTACTGACAGCTCAGAGCCTGGAGCCTGCTATGGATTCTGTCTCCCTCACTCTCTGTCCCTCCCCTACTTGCGCACGTGCGCACTCTCTCTCTCAAAAATAAATGGATATTAACAAAAAATTAAGAAGAGTAGTGATATGATTCAATTTGCATTTTTAAAAGGTTATTCCAGGGGGCACCTGGGTGGCTCAGTCAGTTAAGCATCCGACTTCAGCTTGGGTCATGATCTCATGGTTCATGAGTTCAAGCCCAGCATCAGACTTGGCGCTGACAGCTGGGAGCCTTGGGCCCTGTTTCGATTCTGTGTCTCCCTCTGTCTCTGCCCCTCCCCCTGCTCATGCTCTGTCTCTCTCTCAAAAATAAGTAAATATAAATAAATAAATAAATAAATAAATAAATAAATAAATAAATAAATAAATGTATGTCATTCCAGTATATGTTTGTATATGCCCAGATGAATATAGAAGAACAAGATGCATGAGGGGGTATACTCCAGTAATGGTGACAACCAACATGTTGTTTTGTTATTTAAAAATCTAATAAGACAGCATTTACTAGAACAAAATGAAATTTTAACTATCAGTTTGAAGGTAGATAACAGATTTTAAGGGAATGAGCATGCAAACAGAGAGGTTAGAAGGCTATTTTAGTTATCCTGGTAAGAGATCATGATGACTTCAAAAGACAGTAGGTATAGTCACTATTGCCTCCTCTCAGGCTCTATTTCTAAAGTGCTGCAGCCAGTCCTTGTATGCCCACCCTTCCCCATTCCAATGCTTAGTATACTCTCCAGAGTACATTACCATGAACTCTCTCCTCAAAAACATGTACGGCTCTTCACTGCCTACAGAATAGTCTAAATGCCTTACCCTGGCATTCAAGGCCTGACACACCTCACTCTTCAATCTTATTTAACTACACTACAGTCTCGCTTCAACCTTCCAGAAGACAGCATTCTATTCTCCCACCCTCTCCTCCATTATCAACAGTTGCCTGCTCCTCCTGACCTCCCCCCAGAAGTCTTTCCCGACAATCCTGCTCCTCAGTGACTCCAACTCCTCTTAGGACACAGGTGAGCCCTCAAAGAACCACCCTGGGTTCTTATTAAGCCATCATACTGCAGAGCAACTCTGGTTAGTTGGTTAGCTTCAAGAAATGGCTATATCGTATTCTGGAAACCAGACTGCAAGCTATTAGAAGATAAGACTAGTGGGGTGCCTGGATGGCTCAGTCGGTTAAGCATCCGACTTCAGCTCAGGTCATGATCTTGCGGTTTATGAGTGTGAGCTCCACGTTGGGCTCTGTGCTGACAGCTCAGAGCCTGGAGCCTGCTTCAGATTCTGTGTCTCCCTCTCTCTCTGCCCCTTCCCTGCTTGTACGCTGTCTCTGTCTCTCTCTCTCAAAAATAAACATGAAAAAATATTAAAAAAAAAAAAGAAGAAGGTAAGACTAGTGTCATTTTTCCCCCCTTTATAAACCACTCACCTGGTGGATGAGCCCACACCAGGCTGCTCTGGGTGACCTCTTTTGGACACCAATATCCACCCACACACTCAAGTCAACTCAATGTTCCCAGAACACAAGGGGCACGTTCATGCCTCAGGGCCTTTTCTTCACTAGATGTTACCTCTGCCTAGCATTGATCTCACAGACCTTCAAGGCTTAGTTCAAATATAACTTTCTCAATGACTACCTTTGACCCTTAATTCAAAATTGCCCTCCTCAACTCCCTATACCTCAGCCCTTTTTCCCATTGCACTAATGACTAGATTCTAACACACGATTTCATGCATTTCCTTACGTTTTATTGTCCAATTCCCTCCACTAGAATGTAAGCTCCAGAAGGACAGGGAATTTTATCTGTTCATTGATGTATCCCCATCGCTCTACCCCCAGCACCCAAGCACTTCTCTTCGTACCCGCCCCGGCCTCCAGGCTCTGTCCCTCCTAGTATGCCGCCGCTGCGATCCCCGCAGGTCCTCGAGAAACCCAACCTGTTCCTCCCCAACATACACAACATCGTTATCGTCCCATCGCGTCCCAACGTGTCCCCGGCCGGAGACCCCTTCCAGACCTCTTCCAGAGGTTGCTAGTGACCCGTCTAGCCCCCTCCCCTCCCCCATGCGTCCCCACGTGTCCCCAGGCTGCGCCGGAGGCGCTCACCGTTCGGGTCCTTCTCGCGGTAGCACTGGTAGTTGCACTCCACCTCCATGTTTTCCAGAAAGGACTTCACCTGCTCCTCGTCCTGGAAGTCCACCACGCCCGCCATGGCCCCTGCTCGCTCAGCCGACTTTAGCCGGCCGCTCCTCCCCTGGTGGTTCTGCACACCCGCCCCGCGGTCACGTGAGCCAGCGGAGGGGCGGGGCCTGGGGGCGGGCCGCGGAGGTCTGCGCTCACCCGTATCCCGGAAGGGGGGGCGCAGTGAACCTAAATCCTTGAGCTATTGAGGCCTCAAGCTGTTTGGCTGAGACGTCTCTTGCTACGTTCACTCCTTTCCTAAAACTGATGACGATCTCTGTGCAACACTTTTTTCTGAGCCGGCTTTGTGCCCTAATGATTTTCTGCCTGCAGTTACTTATTTCTTCATTCATTCATTCGTTTGTTCGGGGATCTCCAAGTGCCTACTGTGTGCCTCACCCAGGTCTTGGTTCCAGTAATACAACAGCTAGGAAGTATGGTCCCTGCCTTTAAAGAGCTTCCAGTTTAGTGGGAAGACATTTGTTGATTCTGTTCAGCAAGCATTCTGAGCATCTACTATGTGTTAGGTATAGCTGCACAAACCAATATTCATAAGTCTGTGCCATGACGTCTGGTTCATCTGTATGTTCCTCCCAGACCTATCCCCCACCTTCCACCCTCAACCTGAATGACCTAAGAAATGAATGGCAGTGGGAGATGATTACTGGAACACAGTGGCTACAGAGGTTGTAGTAATAATTCTGTTATAATAGCTACTGTTTAAACAGTGTTGAACTTTGTTCCACATTCTATTCTAAGAGATTTTATACATGTTTTCATTTAGTTCTCACTATGACCCTCATTGTGACACTATGGGGTAGGTATTATTATCCCCATTCTGCATATGAGGAAACTGAGCTCCAGAGAAATAACTTGTCCAAGATCATACAAGAAGTGAGAGAATAGTGGCATGATAAATACTTTTTTAAATAAAAGTGCATGTGGTACAAGAGGAACATATGAAGGAGATGGGGCAGAGGAGAGAAACTTCACCTGGCTTTTGCTTTGTTCTCTTGCACAGAATCATCAGTTCCATAAAGCCTAGACTGCAAGCTCTCCAAAGACAGTCAGATCCAGTTCATCTTTAAGTCCCAGACAGCCCTATTCTAGAGTCCTCAGTGGTACTCAATCCTTGGTTTCTCATCACCTACAGGAATGCTTCCCCAATGACTCCTCTATTAACCTATCCCGAAAGACATCAGAGAGTGGACTACTTCCAACCACTCCCTTATCCGGGAGCAGCTTCCTATAACTGGGAAATGTTTCTGAAGTCCCAATTTTATTTTAGTTTAGTTCTTTAAAAAATTTTAAATGTTTATTTTTGAGAGAGAGAGAGAGAGCACAAGTGGGGGGGGGGGGGAGGGCAGAGAGAGAGGGAGATACAGAATCCAAAGCAGGTTCCAGGCTCTGAGCTGTCAGCACACAGCCCGACAGGGAATCATGACCTGAGCCAGAAGTCAGACGCTTAACTGACTGAGCTACTCAGGCACCCCCAACCCCAATTTATTTTTAAAATTCTTATGATTTCACATTAAGTTCCATAATATATCTTTTATAGGAAAATACAAGATTGTCTTTTCCCAAGCCCTTCAGTAAAATTGACATTCCAAGTGATATGCCACATTTTTGTGTGGTTTCTCATATGCCTGATCACCTTGGGAGACCCCTCAGTACACATACACCTAGAAGGGAAACCCTAACCTTTGATTTTGAGCCCACCTTCCTTAGCCTGGCCTTTAAGGCCCTGGTACAATGTGATTCTAGCTTCATATCATACCTCTCTTTCCTCATACCCCACTCAACCTTCTGATCTCTGAATAGGTCCCAGGTTTGTGTCCCTGTTTACTGCTGCTCTTAAGGCCTTAACCCCCCTTCTCTGCCCAAATCAGAGGAGAGAAGTCTTCCCTGTAGTCTTCCCAGGTGCAACAGCCACTTGTCTCCCAAAGTAAATTTAAATGCGCCCATTCCAGTGTTCCACACTTTTTATTCTTGTATAATATAGTAGGAAAAGACTAACTTTGGAGGACAGATTTTTTTTTTTTTTGAGGACTGATCTTAATCAGAATCTATGCCCCATGTTTACTAAGTAGTTACCTTCAACCAATCACATTTATGAGCTTGATTCCTCTTCTGTAAATTAAAATCCTTTGTGGCTGTTGGTAGGACTAAAAGTTCATGTATACAGAATGCTTAGCAGAGTGCCTGGCTCAGAGTCATTCCTGTTCCAGAAACGTTTCTTGTTATGCCCATAATGGCATGAAAGTCCATGTCCCCCATGACACTGTGAGCTTTTTGTCCCTTGTGCCAGTCATAGGGTCAAGAACAAAGAAAGGCTTGGTGAAGATGATGTAGATAGCTAAGGTCAGGAACAGGCCACAAATGGTACTTTTCCCTTAATCATTTGCTGAACTACATTAAAAAGAGCCCACCTGGGCAGTAGAGGGTGATAGAGAGTTGGGGAAAAGATGGAAGACAGGCTGGGCCAAGTATGAAGTTACACCTTTAAAAGAAAATTTAGTGTCATCAAAAAGGTAGCCAGTTTCTTTTTTAGTCTTTTCCTTATCTCTGTAGATTTATTCCTCCTTATTCTTATAAATGTTCACATTTACTTTTTAAACTTATTTAATTATTCAAGTAATACATGAATATATGCTTCTTGTAAATTAATCTCATGTTTTTTACCTAACATCCCTTTTTGTTAAGCAGGATACAGCTTGTAGACACCGTTTAGAGTGTTGCTGAAGCTGAAGGTCAGAGAAGTTAAGCGATTTACTCTAAAACACATAGTGAGACGATGAAGGAGAAACCAGCCTTCTTAGAATCCTAGAGTTCGCAATAACCATCCCAAATCCTGGAGGGAAGAATTGAAGAATATTATAGCACTCAACTCCTGACTCTAGACTTAGATTCAACTAATATTAATTGATCACTAATTATGAGTTTAGTACTTTAGATCCATTATCTCATTTATTCTTCATTCACTCAACAAACATTCCCTGGATGCTTGCAAATGGCTAGGGCTTAAGGGATGCAAAATTGAAAAATGCAAGCTTTCAACAAGAGCATGCAACTCTTGAAAGAGGAAAAGCACTGGTCAATAAACATATGACGAGATGCTCCTCCAAATGATCAAAGGAAGGCAAACTAAGAACATTATGATACCATTTTCATCTCTCAGATCAACAAAGGTTGGCATCTAGTGTTTGTTAGAATGTTGAGAAATGGGCATTCCCATACACTATTGGTGGGAATGTAAATTGATGTCTTCTCTTTGGAGAGCAATTCAGTAACACTTATTAACATTTAAATGTGCTTATATATATTTTAGGGGTGGGAGAAAAAATTGCAAACCACCTATCCCACAATGGACTCGGATCCTAAACATGCAGAGAATTCATACAACTCAACAATAAGAAGACATTTTATTTTATTTTATTTTATTTTATTTTAAATTTTTTAAGTTTATTTATTTTGAGAGAGACAGAGTGAGTGGGGGAGGAGTAGAGAGGGAGACAGAGAAGCTCAAGCAGGCTCTGTGCTGCCAGTGCAGAGGCCGATGCAGGGCTTGAACCCACGAAACCATGAGATCACGACCTGAGCTGAAACCAAGACCACCCATGTGCCCCAGAAAACATTTATAGACAAAATATTTGAGTAGATGTTTCACCAAAGACATATGGAGAGGCAACAAGCACACAAAAAGACATCCAACAAAGGGGCGTCTGGGTAGCTCAGTTACTTGGGTGTCTGACTCTTGATTTCAGCTCAGTTCATGATCCTGGGGTTGTGGGATTGAGCCCTGCATCATGTTCCATGCTGGGCATGAAGACTGCTTAAGATTCTCTCTCTCTCTCTCTCTCTCTCTCTCTCTCTCTCTCTCTCTCTCCCCTCTGCCCCTCTCCCCAGCTCATGCACATGCTGTCTCTGTCTCTAAAAGAAAAAGAAGGAAAGAAAAAAAAAAAGAAAGAAAGACACCCAGCATGGAGAAGTGCAAAAAAAAAAAAAAATCTGCATTGAGATATCACTACACAACTACTAGAATGGCAATAATCAACAAGACAAACAATACCAAGTATTGATGAGAATATAAAAAAAACTAGAACTCTTATGTACATTTCTGATTGGAATGCAATATGCGGTAGCCAGTTTATATTTAAAAAAATTTTTTTTACATTTTCTAAAGTTTATTTATTTTGAGAGAAAGAGAGCATGCATGTGTGAGCAGGGAGAGGCAGAGAGAGAAAGAGAGAGAAAATCCCAAGCAGGCTCCACGCTGACATGGGGCTCAATCCCATGAACCATGAGATCATGACGAGCTGATATCAAGATTCAGATGCTAAACTGACTGAAGCACCCAGGTGCCCCACCACTTCACATTTTTCATGTTTTTGTTTGCTTGCTTAAATTTTATTTTATTGTGGTAAAAACACTTAATATGAGATCTACGCTCTTAATAAATTTTTAAATGCACAATATATTATTGTTGGCTGTAGGTTCAGTGTATAGTATTGTACAACAGATTTCTAGAGCTTATTCATCTTTCTTAACTGAAACTGTATGCCCTTGATTAGTAATTCCCCATTTCCCCAGCTGCTGGCAACCACCATTCCACAATGTGAGTCTAAGAATTTGACTGCTTTAGATCCCTCATATAAGTGAATTGTGCAGTATTTGTCTTTCTGTGACTGGCTCATTTCACTTAGCATAATGTCCTCAAGTTTTATCCATGTTGTAGCATATTGCAGAATTTCCTTCTTTTTAATTTTTTTTAATGTTTGTTTATTTTTGAGAGAGAGAGACAGAAAATGAGCTGGGGAAAGGGCAGAGAGCGAGAATCCCAAGCAGGCTCCAGGCTCTGAGTGGTCAGCACAGAGCCTGATGCAGAATTTGAACCCACCAACCGTGGGATAATGACCTGAGCTGAAGTCAGACTCGTAACCAACTGAGCCACCTAGGCACCCCTCCTTCTTTTTAAAGGCTGAATAGTATTTCATTGTATGTATAGTCTACATTTTGTTTATCTGTCTGCCTGTCAAGGACATTTAGGTTGTTTCCACATCTTGGTTACTGTGAATAGTGCTGCAATGAACATGGGTATGCTAATATCTCTTCAAGATGTTGATTTCAATTCTTTTGGATAAATAGCCAGAAGTGAGATTGCTGGGTCATAGTATAATTTCATTTTTAATTTTTTGAAGAACCTCCATATTCTTTTCCATAGTGGCTGCCCCATTTTGCTTTCCTACCAACAGAGTGCAAGTGTTCCAATTTCTTTTTTTTTTTAAGTTTTTATCTAAATTCCAGTTAGTTAACTCATAGTGTAATAATAGTTTCAGTTGTACAATTTAGTGATTCAACACTTCCTTACAACACCAGGTGCTCATCACAACAAGCATCCTCCTTAATCCCCATCATCTATTTAGCCCACCCTCCCTCCCCCCTCCCATTTGGTAACCACCATTTTCTTCTCTATGGTTAAGAGTCTGTTTCTTGGTTTGCGTATCTCTCTCTCTCTCTCTTTGGTTTCCATTTTCTCCCTATCCTTGACAATACTTCTTCCTCTTCTTCTTTTCCCTCTTCTTCTTTTTCTTCTTCTTCTTTTTTTTTCTTTTATTTTTTTGCATGTAAGCTTCACACCCAGTGTGGAGTCCAATGTGGGGCTTGAACTCACGCCCCTGAGATCAAGACCTGAGTTGAGATCAAGAGTTGGATGCTTAACTGACTGAGCCACCCAGGCACCCCTCAACAAAACTTCTTGTCTTGTTTTGTTTAAAAAAATTTTTTTTAATGTTTATTTTTTATTTTTGAGAGAGAGAGAGAGAGAGAGAGAGAGAGAGAGAGAGAGACAGCGTGTGAACAGGGGAGGGGCAGAGAGAGAGAAGGGGACACAGAATCCAAGAGCCTGTTCTGAGTGGTCAGCACAGAGCCCAACGCAGGGCTCAAACTCACAAACCATAAGATCATGACCTAAGCCGAAGTTAGACACTCAACCACCTAAGCCACCCAGTACCCATTAAGCATTTTTTTTTTTTTGAGAGAGAGAGAGGAAGAGGGCACAAGTGACTGAGAGGCAGAAAGAGAGAGAGAGAAAAGTGGAGATCACCTGGGGCTCCTGTTTTTACCTGAAGTGGGCCTGAGCTCACCCAATGTGGGACTCGAACTCAAGAACCATGAGATTATGACCTGTGCTGAAGTCAGATGCTTAACAACCAAGCCACCCAAGCGCCCCTCTTGTTGTCGTGTTTTTTTTTTTACATTTTTTAATGTTTATTTATTTTTGAGAGAGAGAGAGAGAGAGAGAAAGCACACGTGCACAAGTGTGTGTGCGCACAAGTGTGTGCGCGCACATGCACACAAATGGGGGAGGGGCAGAGAGAGAGAGGGAGACCCAGAATCCGAAGCAGGCTCTAGGCTCCCCTGAGCTGTCAGCACAGAGCCCAACGCGGGGCTCAAGTTCACTAACAGTGAGGTCATAACCTGAGCCAAAGTCAGACGCTCAACCAACTGAGCCACACACCCCCCCCCCCCTTGTTTTTTTAATAGCCATCCTGGCCAGGATAAGGCAATATTCATTATGGTTCTGATTTACATTTTCCTGATGTTTAGTGTCTTTGAGCATCTTTTCATATACCTATCAGCCATTTGTACATCTTTGGAGAAATGTCCTCTTGAATCCCTACCTCATTTTTAAATCAGGCTATCAGTTTTCTGCTGTTGAGTTGTAGGAGTTTCCCATATATCCTGGTGATTAACCCCTTATCGAATATCTGGTTTGCAAACATTCCCTCCCACAAACTTTTCATTCTGCTGATTATTTTCTTTGCAGTGCACTTTTTAAAAATATTATTTATTTTTAGTAATCTCTATGCCCAGCATGGGGGTGGAACTCATGACTCCAAAACCAAGAGTTGCATGCTCTATTGACTGAGTCAGCCAGGCACCCCAGTGCAGACAGTTTTTAGTTTGATATAATCCCACATGTTTATTTTTGTTTTTGTTGCCTGTGCTTCTGGTGTCATTAAAATTTATATTTTGACCTAGAAATTCAACTTCCAAGAATATATCCTACAGAAACTCTTACATAAAAATAAATATTTGCTGCACTTTTTGTTGTCGTTGCTGGGGCTGTTGTTACAATAGAAATAAATATCGAAGAATAGGGGATTTGAATTCAATGTAGACATTAACAATAAGTAAGTCTATTCATACCAACATTGAAAGATGTTCAAATGCATTAAGTGAAAAACAGGGGCGCCTGGGTGGCTCTGTTGGTTGAGTGTCCGACTTCAGCTCAGGTCATGATCTCACAGTTCATGGGTTCAAGCCCTGCATCAGGCTTTGTGCTGACAGCTCAGAGCTTGGAGCCTGCTTTGGATTCTGTGTCTCCCTCTCTCTCTGCCCTTCCTATGCTCATGTTCTCTCTCTCTCTCTCTCAAAAATAGGTAAAACATTTTTAAAAAGTGAAAAGCAAAAAATTCTATGGTACAACAATTTTTTTTTAATGTTTATTATTTTTGAGAGAGAGACAGAGAGAGACAGAGAGCAAGCAGGGGAGGGGCAGAGAGAGAGGGAGACACAGAATCTGAAGCAGACTCCAGGCTCCGAGCTTCCAGCACAGAGCCTGATGTGGGGCTCAAACTCACAGATGGCGAGATCATGACCCAAGCTAAAGTCGGCCGCCCAACCGACTGACCCACCCAGGCGCCCCTATAGCATAACAATTTTTTATTTAAAAAATAACCTTTTGGGGGGCACCTGGGTGGTTCAGTTGGTTAAGAAACCAACTTGATTTTGGCTCAGGTCATGATCCCAGGATTCTGCGCTGAGTGTGAAGCCTGAGATTGAGATTAGCTGTCTCTCTTTCTCTCAAAAAAAAAAAAAAAAAAAAAAATCTAAGGGCACCTGGGTGGCTCAGTCTGTTAAGCGCTGACTTAGGCTCAGGTCATGATCTCACAGCTCATGAGTTCGAGCCCCACGTTGGGCTCTGGGCTGACAGCTAGGAGCCTGGAGCCTGCTTCAGATTCTGTGTCTCCCTGTCTCTCTGTCCCTCCCCCTGCTTGCACTCTCTCTCTCAAAATTAAATTTAAAAAATGTAAAAATTAAAAAAAATCTAATAAAAAATAGCCTTTTTATGTTTATAGGGAAAAAGAAAAAAAGAAAAAAAACGAGGAAAAATACCCTGAACTGTTAATAGTTAACTATGAGCTGGAAAGGAGGAAGGGAATAGAGTACAGAGGACTTTCAGTGTTTGTATCCCATCTTTATTTTTATGATAATCATATATTATTTTTGTAAGCAGGCAAGATAATAAAAACATTTTTAAAGACATGATGTCTTCCCTAGACATGTTCACAGTCTTATGGGTCATTTCAGGATAGATATTAATATATCCATTTCATAAATGAGGTTCAGAGAAGTAAAGCGATTTCTTCAAGGTCACACAGCCCGCAACCCTTCCTCAAAGATTACGTATCTGAGAGCTGACAGGATTCGCCCAGGGCAGAAATGACCGGACCAATCACATTGGCTGTGAGGTCACTTTGAAGGGTTGGGATTGGTGCTTGTGACCAGCCGTCTGTCCGCCCCTGCAGGTACAGCTTCGGATGTCAGGAGGCTCCTGACGATTAGGCTTTCCGGGGTTAATCTAGGGCACCAGTTCTCTGTTCTCTGCAGGTCCCCTGTGGACCCTTAGCACTGGGTGGGTTAGCCGTGGAGGCGCCCTGCCCTTCCTGCTGTGGCGGGTCAATCCCCCAAGCCCGTCCCTGCACAGCCTACAGCACTCCCTCCCTGAATCCTTCCCACCGAAATCAGGGAAACGCCATGACAGGTGCCAGCGCTGCTCAGACTCGCGTTTCAATAGTGGTGATTGCACATCACCTAGTCCCCGCCTGACCTGCCTGGCCTCGAGCCAGCGCGATGCAAGCAAGAACAGGATTCAATGCCACCTCTCCTTCTCTCCTGTCTTTGAGGCGCCCTGGCTGTGCTTCAAGCTGGAAAGGCTCCTGCTTTATACAGAAGGGGACTGGGAGCCAGAGAGAGGAAGGGGCTTGGCCCAGGGCACAGAGCAAGTTAATGTTCCTTCAGGGAAGCAAATTGGATGGTAACCTTTCCAACTTTATCTTCTCCGCCTCCTGACAAATAACCTCTCTCCTCTCTGCCTCTGGTTTCCTCTGTGTTTCTTGCCTATATATCATCATCTGAGGCAACAAGGTTTATTAAGAATGATAAGGACTTTGGGGGGCGCCTGGGTCGTTCAGTCAGTTAAGTGCCCGACTTCAGCTCAGGTCATGATCTCGAGGTCCGTGAGTTTGAGTCTTGTGTCAGGGTCTGTGCTGACAACTCGGAGCCTGGATTCTCTGTCTCCCTCTCTCTCTCTGCCCCTCCCCTGCTCATGCTCTGTCTCTGTCTCTCAAAAATAAATAAACATTAAAAAAAAAAAAAAAGAGTGATAAGGACTTTAGAATCACACTATCTTTGAATCCCACACTTGCTATGGGACCTTGGACAAATTGTGTTACTTTTCTGGCCTTATTTTCCTCATCTACTATTGGATATTAACTTCTACTCTATTTACCTGATATGAATAAATGAGAAATTGGTATAGAGCAGTGGTTTTCAAATGTGGTCTCTGAGCCAGCAGCACCAGAATCACCTGAGAATTTGTTAGAAATAAATATTCTCTGGCCTTACCCCAAATCTACTGAATCAGAAACGTTGGGGCCCAGCAATCTGTGTTTTAACAAACTCTTCAAGTGATTGCATGCTAAAGTTTGAGAACCACTGGCATACAATGAGTAAAACCACTGGGTTCAGGTCAGACAATTCTGAGTTCTTCTAAAAGTGTCTTAGTTCTGCCTTTTACTACCTGGGAGGCCTTAAGTAAAGCATTTTACTTACCTGTTCCTTAGCTTACTGATCTGTGAAATGGGACTAATGGTTGTATTCACATAACAGGGTTGTTTATTCATTCAACACAATTTTGAGTGCCATTATGTGACAATCACTTTTCTAGATTCTAAGGATACATCAGTAAACAAACAGACAAAAATCCCTGCCCTTATGGGGTATACATTCTAATGAGATTTTTGAGGATTAAGGTAATTATGATACTGGTGTATAAAGCTTAGTACAACACTGCACATATTAAGCACTCAGCGAATGGCAGCTATTATTAATGATGGGGAAAGGGCTTGTAACAATGAAATGCTATATTAGATGAAGCTGTGGGTTTCCTGAGACATGTCTGACTCATGCCTGTGTCATTAGAATCCAACATAAGGCTTGGTGCAGATGAGGGCTTGGTATATATGGGATAAATGTATGTACAAAAGTCAGAGATTAGTGTTGAGATCTCTCGTGCCCGAATGAATGGCTTTCCTATATAATCCATGTTTAAGAGTGGGCAGCTCAACAACGAGCCACCCTCTCCAACGAGCCTTCTTCTCCCCCTACATTTATATATTTCACTCTTTCTAGCGATTGAAAGGTAACTTTCACATGTTGTGACAGGTCTGAAATATAGTTGGTGTATGATAAATTTGTGTTGAGTGAATGAATGGATGCACTGAAATAGGGGTCCGGAGGCTTCAATTCTAATGCCTGTTCTGCCACTTCTACAGTATTGGCCTTGACTAAGTCCATTTTTTTTTTTCAGATCCTCAGTCTCCTCATTTGTAAATGGGAATCCTAATCCCTACACCAGCATGATACTGGTAGGAAACAGACCGGTTGTAATACCTAAGTTTTAAAGATACTTTGCACAACCACAAATGTGTTGTCTCCTTATCTGACCCTTCAGGAAGAATTGCAGAAAGCAGTAAAAGGAGGTAATGTAAGTATATCTCTTTGCAAACCTTAAAACAATGCTAAAATTAAGTAAGATACTATTTCTAATCATGTAATCTAGAATTTATAGGTTGCAAATGATTCTAAGTCTTTCCTACTGAAAGTGTGATCTGCAGCATCGGCAGCATTTGAGATTTGGTAGAAATGCAGACTCTTGGGCCCCACTCAGACCTACTAAATCAGAATCTACATTTTAACAAGATCTTCAAGTCATTCACATGCACAGTAAAGTCTGAGAAGCACTGCTTTAAATCAGACTCGTAGGACACACCCTGAAAAGATTTTGAAGATCAGCTTTAACTCCTACATTT
Organism: Felis catus; assembly: GCF_018350175.1. Taxonomy (NCBI): domain Eukaryota; kingdom Metazoa; phylum Chordata; class Mammalia; order Carnivora; family Felidae; genus Felis; species Felis catus. Next base: position 42,496,767 of record NC_058375.1, read on the forward strand.
TACAGGTGAGTGCGCTGGAGCCCAGCAGAGAAACTTCTTTTTCTAAAAGGCAGATCTAGGGGCGCCTGGGTGGCTCAGACAGTTAAGCGTCTGACTCTTGATTTCAGCTCAGATTATGATCTCACGGTTTTGGGGATCGAGCCCCATGTCGGGCTCCTAGCTGACAGCATGGAGCCTGCTTGGGATTCTTTCTCTCCCTCTCTCTCTGCCCCTCTTTCACTTGCATGAGAGCTCTCTCTCTCTCTCTCTCTCTCTCTCTCTCTCTCTGTCTCAAAATAAGTAAATAAACTTAAAATAAAAGACGAATCTAACTATGTCATCCTCATGTTAGAAACCAATGACTCCACCACCTTGCCTAGCTCAGCATTCAAGGCTCTGTCATCTGGCCCCTTCTTAGCCTCCACTTGATACCTCCCCACCTATATTAGACAAACCAATTACTCTCACCTACTCCTCTTCTCTGTCCTCAGGCTGTTTTCTCTGTGAGGGCTGCCCTTCCCACTTCTCTTCAGCCTCAGCTCAGACTATAACAGAGCTCAGACATGAGCTCCCCCAGCCCTTGTTTAGGACACCTTCTTACCTTTACTGGTTGACGGTGGGCGGTGATTAGCCAGCTATCTTCTCCACATCCTGAAGCACTGTGGTCATAACCCGTTTTTATGTTACCTGTTTTACCAGATTGCGAGCTCCTTAAGGATAGGAACCGGGTCTCAGGCCACAAAGGAGTCAGGCACTTTGTAAGAGCTCAGTTTATCCCATGGGACTAATGATTTGTAACATGTCTTCCAGGTCTGACTTTCTGAGTTTTTAAACTGTGAATTCCCAGAGAGCAAGGACTTGATATCCTTTTTCCATCTCACTCATGAGGATCCATGTGCCTGAGCACAGTAGGCACTTATTCACCATCCAGACTGACTGGTTCAGCTGTTGCCGTTGTAGCCATTCCCATAATGTGTCCCGGACCTGGTTCACTGCAGCTTGTTCAGGGAAGTCCAATGACCCAACACCAAGAGCAGGGAAGGGATAGGGTTTCAGGGTAAATCATCTCAAGCCTGGGCTGAGATTTAGTGCCTTCTATAAAAGCTCACAGGATTTCTTTTTTTTTTTTTTTTTTAAGTTTATTTATCTATTTTGAGAGAGAGTGTGTGTGAGCAGGGTAGGGGCAGAGAGAAAACAAGAGAGAGAATCCCAAGCAGGCTCCATACTGTCAGTGCAAAGCCCTATGCAGGGCTGGAACTCACAAACTGTGAGATCATGACCTGAGCCGAAACCAGGAGTCGGACACTTAACCAACTGAGCCACCCGGATGCCTCCAAAGCTTGCAGGCTTTCAATCTGTGATTCCAAAAGTCGATTCCCGAGGCCTCTTGTCCCTGCATAAGAACTGATAGGTCCTCAGTACATGTTGATAATTGAATAAATGAATGGGTAACTTAATCTGGATTTCTAAGTGTAACTGAATGCTGACTGCCAGAAAAACAGAAGCTGTGCAGGAAGAGGGTTGCAACCAAATGTCACATAATGTTAAAGCTGAATTACAAACTCCTTACCTTTGCACACAAGTCCTGCTGTGATCTGCCCCAGCCTGCCTCTCCAGCTTTCTCTCTTCCCTTGCCATACATATACTCTTTGTGCCTTGTCCAAAACTATTTGTAGAGCCTAAACACATCATTGTGGTTTCATCCTCCGGTGCCTTCACGCACGTGGTTCCCTTTCCTCTCAATTTAGGAAATTCATATTTGCCTTTCAAAACCCAGGTCAACTGGGCTGGATGCCTCCTCTGTGCTCTGGTAGACACATGTGAGACACATATGAGTCCTGATCCTATTCTTCTGCTGTTGTCTTTTTCCCCACAAGACTTGAGCACCTTGATGTCAGGGACTGAGTCTTATTTATGTTTGTGTCCTCAGTGTCCAGCATATGGTATGACACAAAGGAGAGGTATTTACTGGGCATGTGAACCAGTGGAAAGAATGTAGAGTAAACGAGTTATTGTTAGTCAGGGAATTTGCCACCCATAGAATTCTTTCAGGTTTAAGAAGGGCTTTGCAAAGCCTCATTTAATATTTATTGAAGAATAAATTATTTGTAAATAATTTACATGCATATGACCTCCTAGGAAAGAGCTAGGACACTGAAGAGTAGATGACAGGCAAGGGTGCCTAGGGAAGTGGAATTTCATATGCACACGGCCCCCTGCCTCCTGTCCATGGCATATCATGATTTGGAGAACATGGGTAGGTGACCGTCTGCAGAAAGGTACATGGAGACAAGGCCGCAATAGTCCGATTGGGGTGAATGTTCCAAACTAGCTGCCACTTCCTCCTTTCTCCCACCTCATCCTGACAGAGTGGCAGAGGGGTTAAAGACAAGAAAATGTGTACACAAAGTATGAGATCTTGATCAGTTACCAGGCCTGGGAGTCAAGTTAATTCTATGACCTCTCTGTAAACTTCAGTTTCCTCATCTGTAAAATAGGGATAATAATACCTAGCTTGCAGGATTGTCAGGAGGATTTTATAACAATTGTTAATACTTACATAACGCTTATATCCTGCCAAGTCCTGTTCTAAGACTTTATATATATATATAATATTATTATATATAATAATTATATAATATATAATAATTAATCCTCTTAACCTTCACCAAAATTCTATCAGGTAAGTACAATAAAATTTTATAAAGAAACAGAGACACAGAAATGTCACATAACTTTTCCAGGATCATGCATCTAGTAATTATGGAGCTAGGAGTGAAACTCAGGCAGATTGGCTTGCTCCAGAACCTATAGTTCTAATAGGTTCTGTACTCTATATTGCCTCTTTAAAAAGATAATTTTGTGAGAGTGAAGGTGTCTGGCTCCTAGTAGTGTATGACAAATACTGACAATAAAAAAATAATCCAGGGTCTGTAGTTGAGAGATGGCTCCAAATAGATTAATATTAATCCATTATTAATATTACTCCTTTTACACGTCTTGTTTTTCAACTAGTACACACTGCTGCAACTGGAAGAAGGTTTTGTGTCTGAATCGTCTGGGCTATTTTAAGATGCCCTAAAGGTAAGCTGACTTTGCCTTCTCCTGAGGAACTGGAACAAGTTCCTAGCACTTCAGCCAGAGGGCATTTGAGGGACATGAGGATCCCATGAAATTAATTCCTCCAGTCATGCCATGTTCTGGGCCCTGAAAACAGAAGTAAATTGAATCCAGTCAATACTCTCAAGCTCACAGCCCAGTTGAGGATACAAGCAAAGAGACGACTCTGATATAGTTTTGCTATAGAGGGAAGCTCATAAGGGATATCTAACTTAGTTATGGAGGGTTTGATCAGGAAAGGCATTCTAGGGGAAGAGATACATAAGTCTAGTATCAAAGACCAAGGGGAAGACATATTTGAAGAAACCAAGAAAGGGTTTCTTGACAGAGAGAATGCTATAAATAAATGCACAGGGGCTTGAAATAGCAATATATATATATATATATATATATATATATATATATATATATATATATATATATATATATATTCCAAGAACTATGTGTAGTTTAGTATGGCTAAAACAGAGAGCTCAGGGACACAGAATGGACATGTTGTTGCGGGAGGCATGGACAGAGGCCATGTAGGAAAGTGCCTCAGTTGTCAAATTAAGGGGGTTGGCCCTTACCCTGGAGGAGATGTAGAGCCATTAAAAACCTCCAAACAGGAATGTAATGTGGTTTAGAAAAATAATTTGGTAGCAAAAGGGGGTTGAATTAGAGATTTAAGACTAGAGACAGGGGTGCCTGGGTGGCTCAATCAATTGAGCATCTGACTCTTAATTTTGGCTCAGGTCATGATCCCAGGGTTGTGGGATCAAGCCCTGCGTCGCTTAAGACGCTCTCTCTCTCTCTCTCTCCCTCTGCTCCTCTTTCCCACTCACACTCTCTCTCTAAAAACAAGCACCAAAGCGTGAGCGTGTGCACACACACACACACACATACATATTTTTATATATTAAAAAAAGACTGGAAACAAGTTTTAAGTTCATGAAAAGATGCTCAACCTCATTAGTCATTAGGGAAATGCAAATTCAAATCATAACAAGATACAATTTGACACCTACTAGGATGCCTATAATAAAAAATATGGGGGCACCTGAATGGCACAGTCAGTTAAGCGTCCAACTCTTGATCTAGGCTCAGGTCATGATCTCATAGTTCGTGAGTTAAGCCCCACATTGGGCTCTGCACTGATGTTGCAGGGCCTGCTTGGGATTCTGTCTCTCCTTCTCTCTCTGACTCTCCCCCCTTGTGCTGTCTCTCTCTCTCAAACTAAATAAATAAACTTAAAAAAAAATTTAAAGCTGGACAATAACAAATGTTGGCGAGAATATGGAGGAATTGGAACTTTCATATATTCCTAGTAGGAATGTAAAATGGTGCAGCTTCTTTGGAAAACAGTTTGGCAGTTCATCAAAATTAACCCAGCAATTCTACTCCTAGGCATGTACCCAAAAGAAATGAAGACATGCATTTACATAAAACCTTTTGCATGCATGTTCATAACAGTATCATTCATAATAGCCAAAAAATGAAAATAACCCAAGTGTACGTCAACTAATGAATGGATAAACAAATTATGGTACTTCCATACCATGGAATATTATTCAACTATGAAAAGGAATGAGGTCCTGATACATGTTACAACATAGGTGAGCCTTGAAAACATAATGTTAGGTGGAAAAAGCCAGAGAGAGAAGGATACATATTATAAGAAGATACCATTTATATGAAATGTCCAGAATAGCCAAATTCATAGAGACAGAACAGAGATTAGTGATTTTCAGGGCCTGGGGGTAGGAAGGAATGACTGTTGTTGGGTACAGGTCTCTGAAACTACTGGTGATGATTGCATAATTATGTGAATTCACTAAAAAAAAAAAAAAACAACAACACTGAATTGTACACTTCATCTATTGTTTGTTTTTAAGTTTATTTTTTTTAGTAATATCTACACCTAGTGTGGGGCTCAAACCCAGTACCCCAAGATCAAAGTCACATGCTCTTCTCAACTGAGCCAGCCAGGTGCCCCTGAACTGTGCACTTTAAAAGGGTGAATTTTATGGCATGTGAATTGTATATCTAAATAAAACATGGGTGGAAGAGTGGCCAGTGAGGCGACTGAAATGATTTAAGCAGCAACCTTCAAACAGAGAACCCACACCCCTGGAAGTTCATGAAGACTTTCCAGTGGGGTACAAAGCATGAAAAATTTCTACATCCACAACTTTTATGTATACACTCTCCCCTAAAATTAATCTGCCTGATAATGTGCCTTTTATTTCTTCTCTTTCACAACAATGTCTCTTTCACCTTTAAAGGAAAGATATACTTCTCACCTATGCTGAATATTACTGTAAGAGTATTGCCCTGGGGATAAAAATGTCTGGACCACCAATTTATGATGCCCTAAGAGGTAAACCTGATGGGATTTGGACAATTTCTTGACTGTAAGGGGTAAGGGAGAGGAAGGTGTCAAAGATGACTCCTAGGTCACCCTTAAAACTCATTGATTTGATTATTCCAGGCTTCTGAGGGAGAGTCCCAGAAGAGCAAAGCAAGAATGTTTGGAAAGCAATTATTAAACTGCTAATAAAAATATAGATGTCAAATTTAAAATGTGTGAGGAGAACCATAGTTTATCAGAGTTCTTTTGGAAGATGCCAAAGGATAAAGTTGACAACTGATTTTGCCTTAGAATCATCTAAGGTGCTTAAAATGAAAAACTCTAGGTTTCGTGGGACATCCAGACAATGGAATATTATTTAGCACTAAAAATAAATGAGCATGAAAAGTCATGGAGAAATCTTAAATGCTTATAACTTCTACCAAGTGAAAGAAGCCAACCTGAAAAAGCCACATACTATATAATTCCAGCTGTATGACATTCTGGAAAAGGCAAAACTATGGGGACAGTAAAAAGATCAGGTTTGTCAGGGGTTTCAGGGGAAGGAGTGATGAATAGGCAGAGCACAAGATTTTTAGAGCAGTGAAACTATTCTGTATGATAATATAATGGTGCATATATGTCATTATACATTTGTCCAAACCCATAGAATGAATAACATCAAGAATGGACTCTAACATAAACTATGGACTTCAGGTGATTATGATGTGTCAATGTAGGTTCATCAGTTGTGACAAATGTACCACTCTGGTACATCTGGTGTGGGATTTTGATAATGGGGGAGACTAGCATGTGTGGAGGTAGGCAGTATTTTAGAAATCTCTGTACTTGGGGCACCTGGGTGGCTTAGTCGGCTAAGCACCTGACTTAAGCTCAGGTCATGATCTCGCCGTCCGTGAGTTCGAGCCCCACGTCCGGCTCTGTGCTGACCGCTCAGAGCCTGCAGCCTGTTTCAGATTCTGTGTCTCCCTCTCTCTCTCTGCCCCTCCCCTGTTCATGCTCTGTCTCTCTCTGTCTCAAAAATAAATAAACGTTAAAAAAATTTTAAACAGAAATCTCTGTACTTTCCTCTCAGTTTTGCTATAAATGTAAAACTCCCCTTAAAACAAACAAACAAACAAACACACACACACACACTGTTTCTGGAGTCCCAGCCCAGTCCCATTAAATTAGATTATCTGGATACTGGAGCAAGGCCTTATAGTTCTGAAAGCTTCCTATGCGATTCTAATGTGAAGTCAGGATTGAGAACCACTGGCCTAGAGAAGGAATATTGCGACTAAAACATAGGCACCGGTGCTAGGGATGTGAAGGAGGAAGGAAGAACAGATTTGAGGGAATTACCCATAGGATTCCTGGTCTGAAAGGGCTTTGCAAGACTCAGTATTTATTGAAGAATAAATGAATAACTTATGACCTCCAAGAGGTAAAATTGGCCGAGATTTGGGTGACTTTTTGGCTGTAGGGGGTGAAAGAGAGGAAGGTGTCAAGGATGACTGCTGGGGTGCCTGGGTGGCTCATTTGGTTAAGTGTCCAACCTTGGCTCAGGTGATGATCTCACAGTTGGTGGGTTCCAGCCCTGTGTCGGGCTCTGTGCCGACAGCTTGGAGCCTGGAGCCTGCTTCTGATTCTGTGTCTCCCTCTCTCTCTGCCCCTCCCCCTCTCACATTCTGTTACTCTCTCTCTCAAAAATAAACTTAAAATTTTTTCTAAAAATTAAAAAAAAAAGGATGACTCCTGGGTCACCCTTAAAAACTCATCTGTGAGCATCTGCCTCTGAGATAGGGAGCACAAGAAGGGGAACAAATTTGGGGAAAAGATAGGGAGTTAATTTTTGGACCATTGCTATGAGACACCAGCGGGATACCCAGGTGAAGTCTGCATTTGGCATTGGATGTGGAGGTCTGAAGCTTGGGAGAAAGATTCAGGAGAAGATTTTTGGGCTCATCAGAATATAGGGCTGACCTCTCCGTGTCTACATGAAGTCCTCAAGGAATTTGTTACCATTCAAAGCACAAACTGTACAAAGATAAAGGGATTGTAATGTGTGTGTAGGATGTTTTCAGACTTCAGATATGAAGGACTTTTGAGTCTGTCAAGGTCCAGGATGCAGCCGCGGGAATGGGTGACTGCAGTGAAAGGGAGAGTCATTAGAATTGAGGATGTCAGGGAGCAAGAGGCTAGAGAGCTGAATGGTCATTGAGCTGAATATTGAAGTCACTCAACTTATAGGATTGCAATAGCCCAGTAGCTCTCAAACTTTAGTGTGGATCAGAATCCATTAGAAAGCTTTTTAAAACACATATTTCTGGGCCCTACACCCAGAGTTTCTGATTTAGTTGTCTTGGTGGCCTGAGAATTTGCATTTCTTTTTTTTTTTTTATTTTTTTATTAATGTTTATTTATTTTTGAGACAGAGAGAGAGAGACAGAGCATGAACGGGGGAGGGGCAGAGAGAGGGAGACACAGAATCTGAAATAGGCTCCAGGCTCTGAGCTGTCAGCACAGAGCCCGACGCGGGGCTTGAACTCACTGACCGCGAGATCGTGACCTGAGCCGAAGTGGCCGCTCAACCAACTGAGCCACCCAGGCGCCCCAGAATTTGCATTTCTAACAAGCGGTCTGGTAACTACCCTTTGACAATTACTGCAATAGAGTGAAGACTGGGTCAGATGCCAAGCTCTTCTATGAATGTGTTTAGTTGATAAGAGCAATGAAGGAGAGATACCAACTTGAAACAATTGATTTAAGTGTGGCCTTGGCACTTGGATGCTTCACCTGATGATCATTTCTATATCAACTTTGGGCACATACTTCTCCCTACCCTCCACAGCATAAGTTTGGGAAGCTCTTCTCTCCCCTCCTTAAGCTTTGCATCTTAGGGCTCTGATTCCTTGTTCTATGGAATATGTTTCACCTTGATGTTTGAATTAGAAACAGCTAAAGACACCTTAATTCTAAAACCAACAACTTCAGGGGAGTAAAAGAAGCCTGAACTGCCTAACCGCTTTCTACTCCCAGAGGTTTCACTATGTGTTGGGGAATAAAGAAAGGAAAAGGAAAACACTAGAGAGGTAGTTTATAAATTAAGTGAATAATAGCAGGCATATTTTTCAAAGTACCAGTAACACCTTGGTTTGCAAGCATAATTTGTTCCAGAAACATGCCTGGAATCCAAGGCACTTGTATATCAAAGTGAATTTCAAGAACTTTTGGTTCAGTTGTCATCATGTGACATTTGGTGTCACAGACTACTCATATTGTAAGACATTGCTCGTTTATCAAGTTAAAATGTATTAGAAATGTTTGCTCATCTTGTGGAACACTCGCAGAACAAGTTACTCGCAATCCAAGGTTTTACATAATGCTCTTTCTCACAGTAAACGTGTTTCGTGCCTTTATGCAACTCTCTGAAACGTATTTTACAAGCTTTAGGAGTTACCCCTATCTATTTACATTAAAAGTTGGGAAAATACAGAAAAGACTTGCAACTTACATTAAAAGACAGAACATGGTAAAAATGTACTCTTACTGGAGACCTCTGCCTTAGCCTGATTAGTTACATAAAAAGGCTTGTTTTCTATCACTAATAGGTCTGAAGAGTTTGTTTCCTTTCCGTACAAAACCCTCTGTTGGTTGTTTCTTTTTAATTAAGACAGAACAAGAAGATATTTAATTGATTTTTAACCCACATTTCTCTTCTCTGGAGACATAATTTCTAATTTCACAATCCGGAGTTCTCATCAGCTCCCCCATGAGGTCTCAGAGCCATCACGTGAAGAGGATTTCTCATGCACTTTCTGATTTCTCAGAGCTCCTGTGGCTTATGTTAAATATCAGCTACTCTGTCCACCTTGGAGGCGTGGGCACCTAGAGAAATCAAGATTCGAGCTGAGTAAGTATAGAGTCAGAATGTTACAACTGGCAGAGACCTTGGAGGTCACCCCACCTGACCACACAACGCCTCAGGACATTTTACAATCCTGATCAAACGGCTCCAGAGAGAGAGAAGAAAGATTTGCCTAAGGCCTCAGCATCTCAGGGATCTAAGTGATCTTAAAGGCATTACATCTCACCTCCCTAGTGTCACAGCTAGGGCCTTGAATTCCATCCTTTGACTACTGGCATAGTGCTCTTCAGTCTCATCCTGAGACAGCACATTTATCTCAGCAGCAGGCAAGGTGTAAAATCCTTCTGTTTTTCTGCTCAAATCATCCTCATTTGCCTTTGGGAATCTGAAAAAAGACAGTGGAAAGGAAGGATAGAGTAAGAGTGGCTCTCCCAGTGTCTTCCTGGACTAGCATCATCAGCATCTCCTAGGAATATGCTAGTCATAAAATCTTGAACCCCAACCCAGACATAATGGATCAAAAACTCTGGGGGAGGGACCTAGCAATCTGCTTTAACCAGTGCTCCAGATGATTCTAATAGACCCTAAAGTTTAAGATACCTTATAGTAACTAATTCCTCATTAGACAGACCTTCTGTTCACATGGTCTTTCCTATCCTACAGAGAAATTCCAATCTTCTCCAAAGCTGTGAGGTAGTGGAATGAGCTCTGGGCTCAGATTTAGCTCTTTCATGGCTGACTTGGGAGGTTTCCTGTCTCTGAGCCTGTGTTTTCCCATCTATCATATAGATAACAGCCCCTTCTATCAGCTCCAGGGGATTGTTACAAGGATTACATGTGAGGGTAGCAGGGTGCCTGGTGGCTGGCTCAGTTGTTTAAGCATCTAACTTTGGCTCAGGTCATGATCTTGTGGTTTGTGAGTTCGAGCCCCACATGGGGCTCTTTGGTGTCAGCACGGAGCCCGCTTCAGATCTGCCCCCCCCCCGTCTCTCTGCCCCTCCCCAACTTGTGCACATGCTCTCTCTTTCTCTCTCTCTCTCTCTCTCTCTCTCTCAAAAAAAAATGAGGGTTGCTGATAAACTGCTTTTTAAAAAACTGCTGTGACTTAGCGAGGGATTGTGAGAGTTAGTATATGGATTGCTACTTTCAGCCCTGAAAAATCTCTTTGGTACTGCTTAGCTCTACACAGAGAGTAGCTGGCCACCAACCAGGGTGGACTTTCCTAACAGGTAATGCTTATTGGGAACTTCTGCCCTGAGTCTTAGGTTCTGAGTGGTTGGAATGCAGCTCGGCACCTCACACTCAGGAGAAGCCAATTTAAATGTCATCATCCTCAATCAGTTGGTTTCCCCTTTGCCAGATTGTTAAAGAGAAGCTTGTTTATTTTTAACTGGGAGCCTTTTTCATTATCCAACGTAATACAAAAGACAGAAGACCTTTAGAATTGTCCCCTCCCTTAGAGATTCAGGGCACTGAATATTAAAAATAACAGGAAATCCTGCCCTGAAATCAGGGAGTTGAACTGAAATTCCTAATCCTTTGTTTTCCCCTTTTCCCCTTCAGCTTTCTTGAATCACTTTTAGAATTAGAAGGAACCTGGAACGTCTGGGTGGCTCAGTTGGCTAAGCGTCCGACTTCAGCTCAGGTCATGATCTTGCAGTCGGTGGGTTTGAGCCCTGCGTCGGGACCTGTGCCGACAGCCTGGAGCCTGCTTTGGATTCTATGTCTCCCTCTTCCTGCCCCTCTCCCACTCACGCCCTGCCTCTCTCACTCTCAAAAATGAACAAATGTTAAAAAAAAAAAAAAAAAAAAGAATTGGAAGGAATCTGAGCAATCCAGTCCATTTCTAAACGAATCATAGAACTCCTGTCTATCCACCTCCAATGTTCTGTCGATCAGCTACTTTTTGCACATCTTTGGTGATCAGGAGTTTACTACCTCACAAGTAGCCCATTCCATGTGGGATAGTTCTTGCTTTTCGAATGTTCTTCCTATTGTTGAACTGAAATCTTTCCTGTAGTTTGTCATCCCATTTATCTCTAGTTCTAACTTCTCTCCTTTAAAAAAAAAAATGGTTAATGTTTATTTATTTTTGAGAGAGAGAGAGAGAGCATGAGTGGCAGAGGGGCAGAGAGAGCAAAGGAGAAACAGAATCTGAAACAGGCTCCAGGCTCTGAGCTGTCAGTACAGAGCCTGACGTGCGGCTCGAACTTGGGAATGGCGAGATTGAGATTGTGACCTGAGCCAAAGTTGGATGCTTAATCGACTGAGCCACCCAGGTGCTCCTGTAGCTCTAACTTCTAAAGCAAAATGGAACAAATTGATATTCTCTTTACAATAATGACAGCTATCATTCAAGAATATGAAGAAAGTCCACATTCTGTAAATAATTGACTTTCTGGATAAAAAAATTTTCACAAGCCCTGAATACCTTAGATTCAGACTTGATTATAGTTAGATTGAGACCAAAGGCCACAAGCTCAAAGTAAAAATTTTGTAAGGGTACAAGTGTTTCTGAGAGGACAAAACACTGATTTAACCATTAACTTCTGTTCACATAGGTAAGAAGAAAGAATAGTGTACAATTATGTACCATTTTTCTTTGAATTTAAGCTAAAGCTACACTTAATCTTGCCTCATAAAGTTGAGTTTCTATGTTTATCAAAAGGAGCAGGGTTTCCCAATAATATCAAAGGTTATTTTAATCACTTCAAAGAATCTCGATTTGTAACCTTGGGATTATGAATTGTCATAGGAAACTACATTTGTCAGAATGTTTGTTTCAGAAAATGATATTTGTTCATTTAAAGTTATAAACTGTTTGCCAAAAGAGGTTGATAAACCAAACAATGATATTCACCACTTACAATGAGTAATGACTGATCTAATTCTTTTTTTAAAATTTTTTCCAATGTTTGTTTATTTTTGAGAGACAGAAACAGAGCACAAGCAGGAGAGGGGCAGAGAGAGAGGAGACACAGAATCTGAAGCAGGCTCTAGGCTCTGAGCTGTGAGCACAGAGCCCAACATGGGGCTCGAACCCACCAACCGCGATATCATGATCTGAGCTGAAGTTGGATCCTTAACTGACTCAGCCACCCAGGTGCCCTACTACTGATCTAGTTCTAATTTACTCAACAAGAATAAAAGACTGTCAGAATCTCTTAAAATTAGCGACATCAATAAAGTCATTCTTCACTGTAAAAAATTATTTTACTTGTAAAATAAATAAGTGCCTCCCAATGATTATCTTTTGAATATATTTTTAAAAATTATCTTTAAAATCTTACTTACTTTTAGAATAGATAATACATCCTCATGACTAAAAAATCAAAAGGCACAGGGGTGCCTGGGTAGCTCAGTCAGTGAAGCATACGACTCTTGATTTCAGCTCAGTTCATGATCTCATGGTTTGTGAGATCGAGCCTCAAATCAGGCTCTGTGCTGACAGTGTGGGGCCTGCTTGGGATTCTCTCTCTCTCCTACTCTCTGTCTCTCTCTGCCCCTCTCCCCCTCACGCATGCTCTTTCTCTTTCTCTCAAAATAAATAAACATTTTTTTTTAATCAAAAGGTACAAAAGACTATATTATGAAAAGTCTCCCTCCTGCTATCCAGTTGTCCTTCCTAGCAGCAATCAATTGATGATATTAGTTTCTTTTAAATTCTTCCAGGGATAATTTTTGCATATGTAAGCAGTGTATATATACATTACTACCATCACTTCTTACGGGAATGTTTGTATGCAATACACATTGTTTAGGACTTTGCCTTTTCACTTAAGAATAGACCTTTTTTTTGGGGCGCCTGGGTGGCGTAGTTGGTTAAGCGTCCGACTTCAGCCAGGTCACGATCTCGCGGTCCATGAGTTCGAGCCCCGCGTCGGGCTCTGGGCTGATGGCTCAGAGCCTGGAGCCTGTTTCTGATTCTGTGTCTCCCTCTCTCTCTGCCCCTCCCCCGTTCATGCTCTGTCTCTCTCTGTCCCAAAAATGAATAAACGTCGGAAAAAAAAAAAAGAATAGATCTTTTTTGAAATTTTTTTCATGTTTATTTATTTATTTTGAGAGAGAGAGAGAGAGCATGAGAAGGGGAGGGTCAGAGACAGAGGGAGAGAGATAGAATCCTAAGCAGGCTCTGCACTTTCATTGCAGAGCCCAACAAGGGGCTTGATCTCACAAACTGTGAGATCATGACCTGACCTGTAATCAAGAGCTGGTTGCTCAACTGACTAAACCACCCAGGAGTCCCCCTCTTTTTAAATTTTTTTAAAAAAATGTTTACTCATTTTTGAGAGACAGAGCGTAAGTTGGGGAGGAGCAGAGACGGGGGAGACACAAAATCTGAAGCAGGCTCCAGCTCTGAGCTGTCAGCACAGAGCCTGATGCAGGATTCAAACTCATGAACCCTGAAATCCTGACCTGAGCTGAAGTTGAATGCTTAACCAACTGAGCCGCCCAGGCACCCCCCCCCAACTTTTTTTTTTTAATTTTGGAGAGAGAGAGAGTGGGGGAGAGGGGCAGAAGGAGAGAGAGAGAGAGAGAGAGAGAGAGAGAGAGAGAATCCCAAACAGGCACCCCATGCTCAGTGTGGAGCCAGAGTTGGGCTCGATCCCACAACCCCAGGAACATGACCTAAGCTGAAATCAAGAACTGGACACTCAACCAACTGAGCCATCAGATGCTCCTCATTTAACAATAGATGTTGAAGATCATTCCATACCACTAAAGAACTTGCTTATTCTTTTTTGTGGCAGCAGAATATGTATTGTAGGAATACACTGGGTTTTTTGCCAGTTTATTGATAAGCTGTTTATTAATAAACATTTAGGTTTTTTGCCATCTTTTGTTATTATAAAGAAAGCTTGTTAGAAGAGGAATTTCTGAGTAAAAGGGAATGTGCATTTAAAAATTTGATAGGGGTGCCTGGGTGGCTCAGCTGGTTAAGCGTCTGACTCTTGGTTTCAGCTCAGGTCACGATCTCATGGTTTGTGGGTTTGAGCCCTGCATCAGGTTCTGCGCTGGCAGTGTGGAGCCTGCTTGGGATTCTTTTTCTCTCTCCTCTCTCTGTACCTCTCCCACTCGTGCTGTCTCTGTCACTCTCAAAAATAAATAAATAAATAAATAAATAAATAAATAAATAAATAAATAAATAAATAACTTTTTAAAAATTATTTTAAAAATTTGATAAATATAACCCTCAAGGGGCACCTGGCTGAGCTCAGTCGGTTAAGGGTCAGACTTCGGCTCAGGTCATGATCTCATGGTTTGTGGGTTCGACCCCGCGTCGGGCTCCGTGCTGACAGCTCAGAGCCTGGAGCCTGCTTTGGATTCTGTGTCTCCCTCTCTCTCTCTCTGCCCCTCTCCCCCACCTCACTTTGTGTCTCTCTCAAAAATAAATAAACATTAAAAAAAAACAAAACACCTCAAATTGTCTTCCATAGAAATTGTTCCAACTTACACTCCTAGCAACAAAATAGAAGAGTACATGTCAAATTGCCCCTGCCACTCTATGGTGTCTTTCCAGTCTTGTAGATCTTTATCAATCTGATAGATGAAAAATAGCCTTTCAAGCAAATTCCAATTCACATTTCTCTTATTAAAAGTAAGAATGATCATTAAAGAGCCATTTCTATGTTCTTCATATATATACGTATTTATATAAAGTTTTATTTAAGTTTATTTATTTTTGAGAGAGAGAGAGAGAGAGAGAGAGAGAGACAGAGCACAAGTGAGGAAAGGACATAGAGAGAGGGAGACACAGAATTGGAAGCAGCCTCCAGGCTCTGAGCTGTCAGCACAGTGCTCAAACTCATGAGCCATGAGATCATGACCTGAGCCAAGTCAGATGCTTAACTAACCGGCTGAACCACCCAGGTGTCCCTATATTTCTTTTTCTATTAGCTATCAGTTTATGTTTTTTTGCACATTTTTTCCCTTTGGATTTTTGTTCTTAATGATTTCCACTGTGTATATAAATATGAAAATTATCAATTTCCTATGATATGAAATGCAAGCATGCTTATAGTCATTTGTTATCTCGCTCTTCTTAAGGTAGTTTTTGCCCTACAAACATTTTTTTTAATTTCTACATAGTTAAATTTATCAATCTTTTATAGCATCCAAGTTTGTTTTGTAATTTTTTTAATGTTTATTCAGTTTTGAGACAGACAGCGCGAGTAGGGGACAGGCGGGGGGCAGGGGTGGACAGAGGATCTGAAGTGGGCTCTGTGCTGATAGCAGTGAGCCTGATGTGGGGCTCCAACTCACGAATCATGAGATCATGACCTGAGCTGAACTGACTGAGCCACCCAGGCACCCCTATATACTTTTTCCCCCGTATTTCTTTTTAAGTAGGCTCCACACCCAACATGGAGCCCAACACAGGGCTTGAACTCACGATCCTGAGATCAAGACCTGAGCTGAGATCAAAGGTCAGATGCTTAACCAAAAGGTCAGATGCTTAACCAACTGAGTCATGCAGGCCTCTCTTGTTCTGTATTTCAAAAGCCCTTACTCACTTTGAGATTATAAAAATTTCTCCCATGGTTCCATCAAGTACTTTTTAGTTTCATTTTTTTTTTTACATTTAAATCTTTGATGTATGAAATTTATCTTGATAAATAGTGTGAGGTGTAGATCCAAGTTAAATTTTTCTAGATGGCTATGCAGTTATTCGAACACCAAAACCAATACTACCTTTTTTTTGGTTACCTAAAAATTAACTTTATCATATAAATTCCAATGCATGTTTGGATACATTTTGGATTTTCTATTCTGTGTCATTGATTACAGATCAACTGTGGCTCCATTCTTTCTTGATGGCAGAACCCTAATTTTTTTTAATGTTGATTTTCCTCCTCTACCACCAGGTCCTCAGGTAAGGTGACTAAGGTAAGTCACTAAGGTGACTCCCAGATCAGACATAGAGACTAACTCATGATTGGCCAAAGCTAATATTGGTAGTCTTATTCTCTTTGTTATTTGTTGGTTTATTCATGGCCAGTAGGACTTTAGGGAAAGTCTATTGGGTGGCTACTACAAATAATAGAAATCAGTTAGACTTACAAGGAGAGGTGTATGGTTGGTAGTTGGACATATAAATCTGAAATTCAGAACAGAGGTCCGGAATGGAGGTGTAATTTGGGGGATTAACTCTGCATAGATCATAGTTAAAGTAATGTGATGGGATAAGATCCAAGGAGCAAGTATAAATGGAAAGGATAAAAGGTCAAAGTGTTGACTGGGGCAGTGTTTAGAGGTCAGAGAAATATGGAGAAACCAGGAGCACCAGTGAGATAGAAGAAGAACCAGGGGAGTGGAATGCCATGGTAGCCAAGGAGAAAGAAATGTTTAGTGCACATGGCAGGTCAAGTAACTGTAAGACTTGACTGTTAATAAATGATGTCACTGGTGGCCTTGATACAAGCATTTCAGTGGAGTGGTAGAGGACAGGGTCCCACAGAAAATGGGAAAAATGAAGTCAAGACATCAAGGAGTACAGTACAGGCCTCCTTTATGAGACATTTTGCTGTAAATAAGGGTAGAGAAATGGGGCAGGCTGGAGAATCAGGCTGAGAGCTGCAGGATCAAGCTGGGTCAAGAGACGTGTTTTTGTTTTTACTTTTGTTTTTTGAGATGGAAGAGATAAATCCATGTGGGTATGTCAATGGAAAAGACAAATAACAATGATATAGGAGAGAGGAAAAACTTCTGGACAGATGTCTTTGGGGAAATGAAAACATGTGGGACTTGGCATTATGCTGCTCAAAGTGTGATCTGTGGATTAGAGATGGACTGTGAACAGCTTGTTACCAGTTTATGGTAGAAACTGAGAGTAAATATTTAGAAACCTTTATTGCAAGTTGATAGAAAAAATTTAGACTGTAGGATCTAATAACGAAAAGTCTGACCTAGCATTGTCAATTTCATAGAGACAGCAAGTAGAATGGTGGTTGTCAGTTGGGTAGAGGAGGAGAGAATAAGGGGTTATTGTTTAATGGGTACAGAATTTCAGTTTTGCAAGATGAAAATAGTTCTGGAGCTGGTGGTCGGTGGTAGCACAACGATGTGAATGTACTTAGTGCCATTGAACTGTACACTTAATAATGGTGAAGATGGTAAAAAAAAATTATCTGGGCTTACATTTTGTATGTCTGCTTTTAAATTTAATTTGTTCTAGTAATTAGTCTTTATTGCATTTTGCTAAAATTAGGTTTGAGATTGGAAAAAAAAGTCCTTTATTTTATTTTTTAAATATTTAAAAATCTTTTATTTTTGAGAGAGAGAGAAAGAGACAGTGTGAGTGGAGGAGGAACAGAGATAGAGGGAGACACAGAATCCAATGCAGGCTCCAGGCTCTGAGTTGTCTGCACAGAGCCCTACACAGGGCTTGAACTCACTAGCCCTGAGTTCATGACCCGAGGGGAAGTCAGATGATTAACTGACTGAGCCGCACAGGCGCTGCCCCCCACCCCCCTCCAAAAAAAAAGTCTTCCAGCATAGGTAGTTTGAGAAGAATTAAGGAGGGTTTGACCTCAGTTAAAAGTCGAACGGTTCATGCCTACTAAGGAAAGGAAGGCAGAATGTAGAAGCAGAGTTACAGGCAGAGCAGTCAGAGGTTGACTAGAAGTCATGGTGGCTAGAAGTCATGGAGACTGGTGGGGAACTTGTAGATGTTCTCTTTTTCTTTTCTCTTTCTTTCTTTCTTTCTTTCTTTCTTTCTTTCTTTCTTTCTTCTTTTTCTCAGTGAATTGGTAGCAAAATCATCAGTTAAGTGAGGATGAGGGAGGAACGTTTAAAAAGAGATGTGAGATAGTCATCTAGTAGGCTGGGACAGTGTGTGGAATTGGAAAAATGTAGTAGTATAGTTAAACATTAAGGGTCTATTTGAGGATAATGATTATCAAATTTAAAGACAGCCAAGTCAGTATGATTCTGGATTTTTTTCCACTCTCCCCAGTTTTGCTGCAGGTTCAGGATTAGATTTCATCAGCTGAATACAAGGAAAGGATTGAAGAAATGAAGGCTAATACCTAGGCTTTTGTCTGT
The DNA here is from genome assembly GCF_018350175.1 of Felis catus. Classification (NCBI taxonomy): domain Eukaryota; kingdom Metazoa; phylum Chordata; class Mammalia; order Carnivora; family Felidae; genus Felis; species Felis catus. Next base: position 42,515,111 of record NC_058375.1, read on the forward strand.
TTGTTTATTGAGAGAGAGAAAAAGAGCACGCGTGTGCATGCAAGCGTGAACAGGGGAGGAACACAGAGAGAGAGGGAGAGAGAGAGAGAATCCCAAGCCAACTAGTGCTGTCAGCTCAGAGCCCAATATAGGGCTCAATCTCAGGAACAGTGAGATCATGACCTGAGCCAAAATCAAGAGTAGGAGACTTAACTGACTGAGCCACCCAGCTGCCCTGGAATGATTTTCATGATGGACAACAGAATCTAAACTCAAGAACTTTCAAGGAGGGAAAGTGAGGACAGAAGGAAGGGTGAGGGAGGCCATGTAAGGAAGGGTGAAAAGATAATAGGATCAGTGGATTTTGAGTCTTGGAGAACGAGTTGAAGCAGTTTTGGAGTGGGGTATTAGAGGAAGAGAGCTAGAAATGAAGGGATTTGTGATGGGAGAGCCAGATGATTAAAATTGAGATTATAGAGGCGTTACAATGATTGGATATGATAAGATCTAAGGTAAGAGCATGGAAATGAGAGACTGAGGCAAGGGTGATCTCTAGTGGAGAAGAGCCTGAGAGGTGAGGGCATTGCCAGAATTACCTAAGAGGGCACAGATCACCCATAATTATGACAATGGTAGTAAATGACAATGAACCAGAAACGCAGGGTCTATAGGTTACAGAAACGAGTTAGTGCTCTAATTTCCTGTTATGACGTAATATTTAAAACTCTTATTTTTTAAAAGGCTAGGATTTGAGGCTCCTTTAAGGACCTAGCAGGGGGAGAACCCAGAGGTCAGGCGCGCGGTCGGGACTCCTCCGCTGAGTCTGCGCAGTGAGAGCGGAGGCGGGGCCAAGCTCAGGCTCGCCATGGGGGTGGGCCATGCGGGGGCGGAGTCTATGCTCCGGATCGGGCTGCGGCTGCGGCTGCGGCTGCTGCACTTCCAGCTTCTGAGGGAAGGAGGCCGAGGCCTGGGCCAAGCCCGGAGCCGCCGCTCCCCGGAGCCTCCTGGAGCCTCCGCGCCGGCTCAGCCTGGGGGCGGGCTCAGGCCCAGCCCGCCGCCGAACCCAGGACAGAGGCTGCACGCCCGAGGACCAGGCCGGCGCAGCCATGGTGAGGGAGCGAGGCCTGCCTAAGCTGCAGCCGCAAGCCACCCTAGCCCCCGCGGCCTGCCCCTCCCTGGCTCTGATGTCCCCTCTGCCCCCTGCCTTTACTTCGCTCCCTTGTTACTACCCCCTCGGCGCCTCGCTTCTCCTTCCCCCTGTTCCCCGGCCACCTGCTGGGGTGACATACCCCCCCCATCACCCCAGCGCTCTCCTTCCCGGTGACACCCTTTTTTATCACCTCCAGTGACAGCTTTCTCTGTCCCCTTTGCCGCCCCCTCCTCGTCCTTTAACCCGACCTTCCTTTTCTCTTACCATTTTACCTTTTTCTCTGTTTTGGGATCTCTACTCCTCTCTTTTTCCTCCCTATTTTCGCTCCTGCTCTTGGCTCTTGCTTCTTACTCCCTTTCATCATTTTATCTCTACTGCCCCCTCCTCTTCGTATCCTTTCTCCCCTTCGTCCTCTACCAGCCACATTTCCTCTCCCCCTTAATCGGATGTCCTCTCTCCCCCGCTCTCACAGCTGTCCCCATTTCCTTCTAAGGCTTCAGGGGTCTATGCAGAAACAATTCGAGGGCGATTGCTTCCCAGGAACAGTGGGGCTGGTAGATTCATAGGCTTTCTTCTTCCTTTTCTTTTTTGTAAAGGGAAAGGAGGAGATGGGAAGTATTGGGGAGAGCCTGGACGCCTTATTGCCTAATGTTATTGCAAAACCTGGGTGATAGTGTGTTTTGGAGTGAAGCATGGGGTGAGGGCTGGCATCTGTACTATGACCTTTTGAGATATCCAGCCTTTTGACAAATAATTAAACATGTTTTGAAATGTATTTTTATCTTGTGTGTCTTTTAGTGTGGAGGTACGTACAGTTTGGGAAGTTTAAAAATATTTATTTACAGGCTTGACTGTTGCTCAGAGCAAATGGTTTGTGTTTGTTTGGAGGCAGAGACCAGGGCATCAGAAAACTGAAAATCAGGTTGGCAGATTGTGACAATCTCTTTGATACCTTCTGATACCATCGTTTGTTTTGCTCTTTCTGTCTTTGGTTGGGAGACCCTGATATTTGCACATTTTCTCCTTCCTGTTTCAAAATAAGTTGAGGCTTCAGTTGGTTTTTCATTGAGTTGGGTTACACATGGTTTGCAGTACATTTAATGAACACATTGCCCTATCATATATAGCAATCTAAATTTTGGTCCCTGGGAGGAATAAGACATTCCTAATAGTCATGTTCTCCTAGGAGGTTAGTCAGTTTTTGTTTTTCCTCCATTCGTTTTAGGAAAGTGGTTTATTATAAAATCATTTAATCTGGGAACTTCCCCTAACTGACTACATTTTTAGGGTATTCTTTGTCTACCTCTACAACAACCCTTCACATATAAAACCCATCACACTATCTTTGTGTGTTAACCTGTTTCTCCCCCTGAAATGTGGGTTTTTCTAGGCAGCAATGTGCCTTACTTACTCCTGTTGTTCCCAGCCCTCAGGCCACATACATGGTTGAATGATTCACTTTGTGGCCTCGTTTTCCTATCTGACAAGTATGATTTTAAACTGAAATTTGAGGCAACTAGGGGACTACATAGAAAGAGTGAGTTTGAGAATTGTATTTTTGGTTCAAAAAATAAATTTAGTAAGATGGGATGATCACTTTAGAATAACACACCAAAGAGCTGTCCTGCCTAACACACCAAATTTCTAGGTTTTTCGAAGTGTTGGCCCTCCCACTGAAAATGAATTTATGAGAACAGAGGGAGAAGATTTAAACTCTTTTTGGGTGTTTAGGATCCAGAAGTGTCATTTGAGCTGGGCCTGAAAGATGAATGTGATTATGATAATTTGGGGAAGGCACAGAATGCTTTGTTGTGAATGTGAGTAGAAAGTAATGAGAGTATATTGTAGGTAGCAGGATCATCTTTCTTTAGCATGGAGAGATGGGGAAATGAGGATGTATAGTAGGAAATGTAACTAGAACGGTATATCAGGATGACAGTAATTTCAACTTTGCCTGTAACTAACTTAATTTTCTTTACTTGTTTAAACACATACATACAGGGGAAGGGTGTATGTCTGGAAAAAGTGAAGAGAATGCAAAATAATAGCTTATGAGCTAAGAATTGTCTTTAGAGGCTACTCTATTTTCTTGTGCAATATATGTAGTAGGCAGTGAGTAAATAGAGTTAAACATTATAAAGCTTTGTATTTTAGATTTTTCAAATTTTTCACTGTTGTGTTTTGAATAGTTGTCTAAGACAAGGGTTCTCAGATTTTACCATAAATCAAAATCAGCTGGAGGGCTGTGCCACCACTTCCTGAGTTTGATTTATCAGATTGGAATTGGGCCTGATAGTTTACATTTCTAACAAGTACTTATGTCATGCTGATGTTTCCGTTTTGTGACCAACACTTTGAGAACCTCTGGTTTAAGGTGTAGTTCTTTTTTTTCCTAATTTTTTTTGAGTGCCATTGACTGTGTTGGCACTGAGGGTATTACAAATAACGGAACAGATATGGACCCTACCTTTTTGTATATTGTGTGCGTGGACAATATAGACATCAAGCAAAAAGTAATTTTAAATGTGAAGAGTGCTAAGAAAAGTTGTGGGATCATGGTAGGGGGTAGTCAGGGCAGGCTTCTCAGAGGATTTTACTTTCAGGAAGGAAACCAAAGGATTAAGTTATAGGAGTTGTATTGTGGAAAACCACATAGAAGGAATAGCACAGTAAATGACCTGTGGTGGTACTCTCTCTTGCCTCCTTAACTCTGCATATCCTGCAGTCCTCAGCTCAAGGAACTCAGGGAAACCTCATCTGCCCCACTAACCCCTCAAAGAAAAATCCCAAGTCACAACCCCTCCATTGTGTAACCAACCCTCTTTCATAGAATACATATGAATTGTAATTATGAGAACTAGTCATAAATGCTAAAAAGTAATAAATCAGGGTAAAATATAAAATGACATTGTATAGTTGACCCTTGAACATTACCCTTGGGGGCATCGACCCCTGTGCAGTCAAAAATCCCAATATAATTTTTGATCCCCAGAAACTTTACTAATAATAGCCTATTGTTGACTGGAAGCCTTACTGATAATATAGTCAATTAATATATATTTTGTATGTTGTATATATTTTATATTGTATTCTTGTAATAAAGTAAGATAGAGAAACAATGTTACTAAGATAATCATAAGGAAGAGAAAATACATTTTTTTTAAGTTTACTTATTTTTGAGAGAGACGAGAGTGAACAGGGGAGGGGCAGAGAGAAAGAAAGAGAGAGAGACGGTGCGGAACCTAATGTGGGGCTCAGACTCATGAACCATGAGATCATGACCTGAGCCAAAACCAAGAGTCAGATGCTTAATGGACTGAACCACCCAGACACCCCAGGAAGAGAAAATACATTTGTAGTATCGTACTGTAAAAAATCTGTGTATAAGCGGACCCACAGAGTTCAGACCCATATTATTTAAGGGTCAAAGGCATATTAGTGTGTGGCAACTATTTTAGATAGTCTAGTTAGGCTAATATTTATTGAAAATTATTGTGTTAAGTACTTTATATATTTTATCTCATTTAATCATCATAGCAACCCAATGAGAAAAGTACTAGCTCTGTGAAGGTGGAGACCATGTTTTGTTTGGCTCACAGTTGTATCTTTTTTTTTTTTAATTTTTTTTTTAATGTTTTATTTATTTTTGAGACAGAGAGAGACAGAGCATGAACAGGGGAGGGGCAGAGAGAAAGGGAGACACAGAATCCGAAGCAGGCTCCAGGCTCTGAGCTGTCAGCACAGAGCCCAACGCAGGGCTCGAACTCATGAACCGTGAGATCATGACCTGAGCCGAAGTCGGACGCTTAACCGACTGAGCCACCCAGGTGCCCCTCACAGTTGTATCTTTAACACTCACATAGTGCCTGGTGCATTTTAAGTGCTCAATAAATATTTTTTAAATGAATGAATGACTTTGGGGATGATCATAAAGTCAGGCATTGTTGAGAAAGGAATGTTTGAATCGGGGGTTTTAACAAGTGGGATTTTGTTGGGTAGGAGTTTGGGAAGGAAGGCCATTCTTGGCAAAGGGACCAGCTTGAGCTTAAAAACTAGGACAGAAGCAGGCATGATGTATTCTGGGAAATATATGGCTTTACTATTGAGGGTGCAGGAGATGAGACTAGGTGAGCCTAGGGTCAGATCATGGAGGACCTTGAGTCATAAGCTCAGGAGTTTTGGCTTCACTATAAAGACCCAGAGTGCCTTGAAAGGTTTTCTTGTGTGAAGGAGTATCATAATTAAGAGATTTTGAAGGTTATCACTCTAAATCAATATGAAACATGATGGGGGGGGGGGTAGAGCTATTGCACTAGTCTAGGTGAAATGTAAGTGTATGAACTTTCACTCTAGGCTTATTGTGGTGGTGATTTAAATTGGAGGAAGGAGAATATAAGGAAGTAAAATGTGAAGATCTGGCATACACTTTTTGGCTACGTGAATTTTCCATAGAGGCATTACTGTGGAGTTGCAGAAGCACAGACTCACTAACAGCTTTGCAATTTTCCTCACTGGGCCTCAGTTTTTATATATGTTGCCGTTAAGGATTTATGAGAATATTGAAACAGTAAATTTACTCTACCAAAGACTTTATTTATGTAGAGTATGTCTTCCAAATGTCATATATTAGGTCACCGAAAGAGAATCAGTACTTCCCAACCTTATTTAATTTTTTTAATGGATTTTGTGGTATAAGAAAGGAGAGATTTTGGGGTGCCCGGCTGTCTCAGTTGGCGGAGCATGTGGAACATGTGACTCTTGATCATATGAGTTCGAGCCCCGTGTTGGGTGTAGAGATTATTTAAATAAATAGAAGATTAAAAAAAAGGTAATTTTAAGTAAAATATACTCTATTTTTAAATTATTTATGTAGTTTAATAATACATTGAACAAAACATATTAAAACAAATTTCAGCCTTTTCCTATTTAACAAATGACACGTTAATTAAGATAAAGCACCATTTGTCATATTTTAAAATGAATATATTGCAGTGTAGATTGAAATTATGTTTGTGGCATCAAAATAGATACGAAATGACTTTTTAACCTTAAATTTGGAATCCTTGCATTTTTGTACTTAAAAAATCGAAAGGTTTTGTGCTGTTCTGTTTTATTTCTAACAACTTAAAAAAAATTTTTAACTTTATTTATTTATTTTGAGAGAGAGAGAGAGAGAGAGAGACATTGCACACAAGTGGGGGAAGGGCAGAGAGAGGGACAGAATCTCAGGTGGGCTCTGTTTGCACTGATGGCGCAGAGCATGATGGCGGCCCAGACTCACAGACTGTGAGATCATGACCTGAGGCGGGATCAAGACTGGATGCTTAACCAACTGCGCCACCCAGGCGCCCCTGTTCTGTTTCATTTCTAAATGACAAAAGGAATGGTATTAAGCTGCTACTTGCAAGCCTGTTTCCACAAATAAAACATTGGAAGTATAGTTCATTTCCAATAAATGAAGAGTCAAATTGAATATAACTATTACCACATTTCTTGTTTTTTAAGTTTTTATTTTAATTCCAGTTAGTTAACATACAGTGTCATATTATTTGCAGTTGTACAATTTGGTAATTCAGCAGTTCTGAAAATCACCCTGTGCTCCTCACAGGTGCACTTCTTAATTTCCGTCACCTATTTAACCCAAACCTTAACCCTCTCCCCTCTGGTAATGGTCAAATTGTTCCCTAAAATTAAAAGTCTGTTTCTTGCTTTGACCCTCTCTCATTTTTTTCCTTTGCTTTTTGGTTTTGTTTCTTAAATTCCACATATGAGTGAAATCATTTGGTATTTGTCTTTTTCTGACTTATTTTGCTTAGTGTTATACTCTTGAGCTCTATGGCAAAGTTTCATTCTTTTTCATTATTTTTTATGGCTGGAGATATAGATATCTCACACAGTCTTTATCTGTTCATCAATTGATGGACACTTGACACTTGGGCTACTTCCATGTCTTGGGTTGTAAATAATGCTGCTATAAACATAGGAGTGCCTGTATTCCTTTGAATTAGTGTTTTTGTATTCTTTGGTAAGTACCCAGTGGTGGGATTGATCGTTGGGTAGTTCTGTTTTTAACTTTTAAAGTGATACTTCACTCTTAATTTTAACAACATTGAAAATAGTAGATATTTCAAGATTTTATTTTGTACAGAACATACATGGTATGCATGTGAATTTATGGACTCTACCATACTTAAGGAGTCTGCAGTTTGGGTCCCGCTAGTTTATAGTGGTCCTATAGTGTTGCTAGGGCTGCACAAATTGTACTGTAGAGCTCAGGTGGCAGCTATAATATGGACAGCAATGGGTCTACGAAGATCTGTATCCTGGGTACTTGGCAGTGTCTAGCACATAGTAGGGTTCAGCAAATAGTTGTTAAATGAATGTGTTTTGCATATAATACTAGGACCCTTATTATCTTTTAATCTAATGATCTAATCATTTTATGAGAAAAGTCTGCATGCTCAGTAATACTGAGTACACATTATGTGTTTTTTGTGCTTCTGAGTTTTGTTTACACTGTTCCTTTTGTCTAGGATGCTGTCTTCTTTCTTGACTTTTTGACTTTGAGTGTCTCCTTAAGACCTATCTCCTTTGTGAAGCCTTCAGTTACCTCCAGGCATCCTTGGGTTACTCCTTTCTTTGTGTCTCTCTTGTGCTTTGTATTGTTTGTTACGGAGGGTGGCTGCCTCTCCAGATTGTGAGCTCTCTGAGGACAAGGACAGTAGTGTTTTTCAACTTCATGTTTTAAGCATTTAGCATAATGCCTGAGACATAGTAAGTAAATAAATATTTGTTCAGTAAAAGAGTATGTGTACTTTGTAGAGAATTGCCTAAGGTAATGTTAACTGAGATGTGAGTTATGAAAAGGAAAGAAAGATGAATACGCTGCACAGGTCCCCTGAGAGGAAAAAGAGGTTTGATGGGCAAGAAATGTTGGATCAGATAGTTTCTCTTACTAGCCCCCAAGAGGTGCTTTTGAGCTAGAATAAATGTTTCTGTCCAGAAGAGTTCAACAGGAAGACTTGGGGAAGAAGCCAGATGATTTTGAGATGAATTGCCAAGCAATGTCTTTTTGTATAAATACTTTCCAATTATTTGTCTATAATTTGTGGAGATGCCCTTCCAGAGAATAGCATATTTAAACACAGATAGTAAAGAATCAGTTACTGTTAAATCTAGAGGGGTGGTTAATTATTTAAACATTTTGTTAGCTCTGTGTAAAGATCTTTTGTTTTTCTTTTCCTATCTTTAGTTCTCCCTTGTACAAACATTTTTCTTAGCTCTCCAGCATCTTAATGCCTGTTCAATGTCATATTCTCCTTTTCTAAGGACATTTTTTAAGCTTGAATGTTCTTGGTTATATAATGTCAGGTTTTTTTTTTTCTTTTCATAGACCTTGTAACCTTTGGCAAATCATTTCACCTGTGTATGCCTTCATTTAAAAATTTCTCAAATGGAAAAGTTGTGTTTAATCTTCTCTGTGATCCCTTCCACCTCTTAAAAAATGTGATAAGATTCTAGCCAGTTAAGGTAAGTTGTTATATAGTAGATACATTCTGTTAGCTATAGTACTAAGGGGTCAGGGTACTTGAGCTTTTAATCTCCATGAATATATTACCAACTTTTCACACCCCTTCATTCCATTATGTTAAAATTTGAATAGTACTGTAGTGTTTTAAAGGCATTTTCATATACGTCCCATTTATTCTTCATTACCATTTTGTGAAGCAGTCAAGATAGAAGTTTAGCATCAATTTTACAGGTAATAAAACTGAGAAGTTAATTTATTTTCCTGAGATCACACAGCTAGTAAGTAGCAGAGCCAGAACTGACTGCAGGCCAGTGTTCTTTCCATTATTAACCTGGCTTCTCTGTTTACCATATTATATTTCAAAACTCATGTTAGTAGTTAGGAGAAAAATAATGCTGAAGTATCGGTTTGAATTAGCGATTCCTAGGATCTATTCATATGTTCAGTGATTACTGACCTGAATTTTTGTTTTGTTTCTTAGACTGTTTTATTACAGGAGTTAAAATGGAAGAGAAGGGTATTTATTTACCTTACGAGGCCTTGATCTTTTTAAGTAGAACTCTAGCTCCTTGCCCTTTAGCACATAGTTGTTTGCCACACTGGCCAGGCCTTGAAGTGATACGTACAAGAAGCTTGTCTTACCTGTGTTTTCATTTGGCATCCAGGGATTTAGAAAAATAAGACCCTATAGTCCATGCCAAATAGTTCTATAAATCTGTACCCTTAGGCACAATATATCTGTTCCCTTGGTGTTACCTTCCTTCTTCATTTATAAAATGATTGTGTTTGGGGACGGAGAAGGTAAAAGGTTTAGATCGTAGCTAAGGTTATCTTAGATGTTTATTGCTAGAAGTTTGACTTGGTTGAATCAGTAGTAGAAAATGCAAAAAAACAAAACAAACAAAAAAACCCCAAAACCAATAAACTAAGAAGAGATTTCCCGTGGAGTACTACTAAAATAAGGAGTCAAAGATTGTCCAGTATCTGAACTTTCTTATACCTGTGGACTCAAATGACACTTGTGTGCCTTTCATTCCCAGTCTTTAATTTCAGGCCTGGACTTAGGACTTAATATTTCTCTGTGGGCATACAGTCTTTTTATCTAGGAGTTAAAATTATCTTAAGTACATCTAACAATAAATTTGTGCTTGATTGTTTATTTGTTCACTCAATAAACATTTAGTGCCCACTGTAATAGGCATTACTTTAGGCTCTGGGAATGCAGCAGTGAATAAAACAGTTCTATTGAGTTTATCATCTATAATAATAGGTAATATTTACTGAGCAGTTAATATATCAGTCACTGTTCTAAGTGTCTTCCACTTAGAATTTATTTAATTCTGACAATACTCCTATGATGTAGGTACTGTTATTGTCTGCATTTTGCAGATCATGAAACTGAAGCACGGGGAGATTAGGTACTTTGCCTAAGATTTTATTGTTTTGTGAGTGGAAGAACTGACACTTTAAACTAGGCAAGCTGACTCTCAAACCACCACTTTTCAGAACAGTATTACACAATCCTTCAGGGAGATGTCAATAAAAATTTTATTTTTAATCATAAAATTGTCAAGTTTGTAATCTTTGTAGTCACCTGGTTTTTGTCCCAGTCTTAAGAAAAAAAATCATCCAGGGATACAAAAAAAAAGGAGCACTATCAGAGCCATTTGTCTTCTCTTGGAAGATTTGTCAGGTTTAGGAACATTTCAGGTATGTTGAGCCTGATTCACATGAGTTGGAACTGAGACAGCTACAAAAAGCCAGGATCCTAAAATGTCTACACCATTAGTGAAAAGGTAGCATAAAAAATAAATGTTTGGGGTGCCTAGGTGGCTCAGTCAGTTAAGCGTCCGACTTCGGCTCAGGTCATGATCTCACGGTTCGTGGGTTTGAGCCCTGCGTTGGGCTCTGTGCTGACAGCTCAGAGCCTGGAGCCTGTTTTGGATTCTGTGTCTCCCTCTCTCTCTGCCCCTCCCCTGCTCACACTCTGTCTCTCTTTCTCTCAAAAATAAATAAACATTAAAAAAAATTTTTTTTTTAAATATCTGCTTGATGGTGTAGGGAGACAAAGAGGGTTATTTGTCTTGACATGGACTCTGCATGGGAAAAATCTCTCGAGAATTTACAACCAACAACCTGCTGTCCTACGTGTCTGAAACCTAAATTTATATTACTTGCGTGAGATCATGGCTAGTAAGAAGGGAATATTTACTGAATAATTACTCTGTCAGGCATTGTGTTATGGGCTTTGAACATACTTTCTCACTTCATCCTGACAACAGCATCATGAGGTAAGTACCAATATTACCCCATTGTACCAAGGACAGAACTGAGGGTCAGAAAAGCTAGATAGTTTACAGTTTAACACCACTAGAATTCAACTCTAGGTCAGTATTCTTCCTACTCACCATAATGCCTCTGAAAAGGGTACTTCATGTTTGTCCCTCAGCTGCCTTATCTGTAAAATAAAATTTGCAATATTTTCTCTTTCATTTCATAAGACTATTGTGTCAAATGAAATAAAGAATGTGAGCTTCCTTTGTTTACTGTAAGCCATTGTTACCAGCATCATCCATAAAGTATATTTTTCTTATAATTAATCAAAAGAGAGACCTCAATATTCAGTGATCCTGAAAGCCCACAAGTTCTGTCTTAAGGAATTAAGGCAATTTTGATACTTTTTTGTATCAGATGTTTCCTGAAGTAGTATCATTAGGAGAAATAAAATAAGTTTTGAGACAAGTTACCATCCAGTAATTTACTAATTCATTCAAGAAATAACTTATTGGATGCATTTTCTGGGGCTTTCAAGAATGAAAGAAAAGATGCCTGATCTCTTTCATTTTTTGTCATACCAGCAGTAGTGGAAGCCACAGTGCCCTCCAACAGTAGACTACAGTTGTGATAATAGACAATTCCCAGTGTCCCTCACCTTCCCACTTGGTAGGAATGAGTGGGCCACTACTTAGAATATTGAAATGCTGCTTTGCCATGACCCTGGCAACATAGTAACAGATGAAGCTTTTAAATTTATAAAACAAACCAACCTACAAAATACATAACTAAGTCATGGGAAAGGGACTGAGAATGCCTTTCCTCTAACTGAGTGTTGTATAGATGACTAAATATTTCAAGGAAAGAGAATATAAGGAAGCAAAAAAAAAAAAAAAGGAGAGATTAAAAGAAAGCCATGAGAAGGTTTAGGAAGAGCTAATGAGTGTTAACATGAGCTTCTTCAAAGACAGACCCTGTAGCTTCCAGAATCCCTTGAGTAATGAGGTCTCTTTTTTGGTTAATTACAAGGAAAAATACACTTTATGGATGTCCCTAGTAACAACGTCTAAAAATAAAATAGTATATTCATATCCTTTATTTCATTTGATTCAATAACCTTATGAAGCGAAAGGAAAAATATTATAGGTGTCATTTTGTGGATAAGGAAGCTGAGGCACAAAATAAAGTGCCTTTTCCAGAGGCTAGTAGGAGGAATACTGGACCTAGAGTTTTAAAGAGCAATAGATAAGGAGGGATCCTCTTGTTGTTGGGGTGGTATGGAGCTAGGTTCTGTAGAAATGGAAAGCCATCCAAAAAGATACACTGCTATATAAGACATATGTCTTTTATGGGGGAGAGAGAGAGAGAGAGATGATATCTCGGTAAGACATTTTCTTGCTCTTAGAAACTAGTACTTGCCACAAAAAGTAGTCAAGTGGAAAAAGCTGTTTTGAGGAACTATTCTTTTTTTCCCCTGGCTTCATTATCCCACACCCCTAGCTGTGCCATGTTCTTATAAGAAGCAGCGTTTCAAAAGCAGGGAATCTGCTTACAGGTAGTTCACGTATTCACAGACTCAAGTAGACAGGCATTTGCTCTGTGCCAGAGTAGGGGATATAAAAATGGGTAAGGCATGGATCTTAACTCCAGTCGTTTTCAATTTGTGAGACAGAAAGCTCCTCCTGATAGGTGATGAACTGTTCTAAACATCCTTTCCTAACTCCTAGGGGCTGGTAAGTGATGCAGTTCCCCAGACTTCTCATTTTTATATCTACATACGAGAGAACTACTTAGTGTGTAATTAAGAATTACTGCAATTTAGGGGCACCTGGGTGGCTCAGTTGGTTTCACGTCCGACTTCGGCTCAGGTCGTGATCTCATGGTCTGTGAGTTCAAACCCCGTACTGGGCTCTGTGCTGACAGCTCAGAACCTGGAGCCTACTTCGGATTCTGTGTCTCCCTCTTTCTCTGCCCCTCCCCTGCTCATGCTCGCTGTCTCTCGCGCTCTCTCTCTCTCTCTCTCTCTCTCACAAAAATAAACATTAAAAAAACCCTACAATTTAGTAATCATAAGCTAAAGTTACCAGATTATGAGTTAACTGAAGACTAGTCTTTAATGAACAAGTTTGACACTTGGAAGTGTTGCAAAGCTCCTACTACATATGTACAAATGTAGCTTGTTGGATTTCCTGTAATTTCTTGAAAGAGAGCTTTGTAATCAGTATATCAATAGTCTTGAGTTGGTACTTTTTTATTGTTGCTAGTTTTGTATCTTAATTATGAACTGTCCTTAATTTAACTTTATTATTGGTATCATTTGTTGTGTTTTATTTGTTAAGCTAGTGTGTGGTAATGTATATTTGCATTAATAGTACTCTCCACATAAAAGTTTCCCAATTTAGGGGCACTTGGGTGGCTCAGTCAGTTAAGTGCCTGACTCGATTTCAACTCAGGTCATGAGGACCTGGGATCAAGTCCTGCATTTGGCTCTGCACTGACAGCGTGGATCCTGCTTGGGATTCTGTCTCTCAACCTCTCTCTGACCCTCCCTTGCTTGTGTTCGTTCTCTCTCAAAAAAAAAAAAAAAAAAAAAAAAAAAAAAAAAAAAAAATTGAAAAAATTTCCCAATTCAGACTTTGACAATGTATTGTTAATCAAATAGGAAACATTCATTTTCTTGTTATTAAAACAGATATTTATAAAATTTCCTTGTAATGATACTTAATTGTTAATTTCCCCCTGGAGCTTGGGAACCAAGTAAGCTGTGAATTTTTTTTGCCCCACCTAAGTGAGCCACAAACAAAAAAATTTGAGAGCTACTAACTTTCTTTGGATTCATAGTCTAGAGGGGGAGACAGCCATCTAAGAAAAAGTTATACAATAGGTGACTATAATAGAACTATATACAAACTGTAGTGTGATTACATCTGTGTGTGTTTTGGTATATGAGGAATATCATGGAGGAGTGGGCATAATGTACTGGCTTTTGTAGAAGGAACAGGAATTTGATAGATGGACAGACGGGAAAGGGCATTCTAAGAAGAGGGAACAGCATATATAAAGAAAGGGAGGCATGGCTACCACTGGTAACATTCCTTCTCTGAACATCAGTTTCCTCAACAGAAATAATGTCTATTCTCCTTAACTCACAGAGTCATGATGATTATTTTGAAAAGGTTTTGTAAATTGAAGTGCTAGGTATAGCACTTCCTTCCTTCCTTCCTTCCTTCCTTCCTTCCTTCCTTCCTTCCTTCCTTCCTTAACATTTCCAACATTTGAGAGCCTTTTGTGTCTCTTGTAGGTAATGTCACGTCAAGACCTCTTTTGACATCCTTTCATTCTAGTCATTCTTTTCCTCTGTTTTGTTCCTTCAAGGCCCTGCTCTGTAATATCTAAACACAGGTGCAGAAGAGAAGATTTGTGTATATACCTAGCTTTAATAGTAGGAGAAATTCTTTAACTGCTTATATATAACTGTTTAAATTGTGACCTATGTATCTAGTCTTAACAGTATCATAATCCATGGACCATAATCCCCCACAGCCAAAAAGTCATTTCAAAATAAGTGTAAGTCTTTATTTGTAAATTGTGCAACATTGTGAAGTAGAAGGGAGCTCACAGATCTGCCTCTCAAAATTCTCTTTTTATTTCCTGTCTGCTTCCCTTATACATCATAGCTGCTCCTCTGCTTTTCTTCTGAAAACCCTCGTAAGGCTCCCTTTCCAACAGTCCATCACTAGCAGATGGTAAAACCTGTGGGGAATGTAAGACTACATTGGGAAAGGGTATAAGAGCAGTGGTAAGAAGTTACATTATGGCCAATTCAGGAATAATATGTGTGCCCATGCACGTGTGTACACATACATGTTATCATTCAAAATTAAAATATTGTTACTGAGTCCAATCAAATGTCTGTTTTAGTTTGAATATGAAACTATTATATTGAAAAATATCGTCTCTGATAAAATGACAGTTTCTTGGTTATTTTATAATACTCGAAAAGCAGAAACAAATACAGCTTTTTTGGTTTCCATTAATTTCTATTTTTGTCTTTTTTCCATTTTTAATAATTTGATATATTCAGAAGACCATATGAAACATTTATGTAAGTCATGAAACATAGTAAACAAATACCTAAAAACCTAGTATCCCAAGTTAAGAAATAGAGCATGACCACTGCCATTTTTTTCCCTGTGTGCACCATTCCTTTATGCCACTTTCCCTACCTTTGAGGTATCCTCTATCCTATTTTATTTCATGTCTTTCCCTTGCTCTTCTCTGTAGATATACGACAGCATATTATTTAATTTGGAGGCAGCTCTCTAATCTTCTGAAATGCTTTTCAGGCAATATAATTTCCTATGACTGTATAGATGTTTAATTAAAATCCTGCCGCATATATTTTTTATTTAACTTAGGTTAATACTTTATTCTTAGTGTTTTGCCATGTCTTTAAAATTTATTCAGAACCACACATATTGCTGTGTAATATTCTACAGAGTTGATACACTATGATTTGCTTACCATTTCCCCCTATTTTTTTTTAAAGATTTTATCTTTAAGTAATCTCAAAACCCAACGTGGGGCTCGAACTCACAACCCCGAGATCAAGAGTCATGTGCTCTACTGACTGTGCCAGCCAGGCACCCCTCCCCCTATTTTAGACACTTGTATGTGTCAATTTTTTTTTTTTTTTTTTGTCAGAAAAACTGTGATCAGTCCCTTTGTGTAAATACCTTTGTTAATATCTCTGATCATTTACTATTTTTTAGGTAAATTCTTGGATGAAGAGGTACTGGATCAAGAGTGTATATGTTTTAAATTTTTTTTTCAGTTTTTTAGTTTATTTTTGGGACAGAGAGAGACAGAGCATGAACGGGGGAGGGGCAGAGAGAGAGGGAGACACAGAATCGGAAACAGGCTCCAGGCTCCGAGCCATCAGCCCAGAGCCTGACGCCGGGCTCGAACTCACGGACCGCGAGATCGTGACCTGGCTGAAGTCGGACGCTTAACCGACTGCGCCACCCAGGCGCCCCGAGTGTATATGTTTTAAAGACTATTATTAAATCTTTCATATCCAGAAAAATTGTGCCTGTTTACACTCTGACCAGCAGTATTGGAGAAGACCAATCTGGGCAAACTTTATTTGAATAATTCACTGTGTCAGGATTATATCCTGTTCCAGAAAATACCATATTAACCAAAAAAATGTTTAAAAGAGCTGTGTTGTTCTTTCATACTGGAAATTGGTGTTTTTCCTATTTGCTATAGGATATTTTTTCAGCCATTGTTCAGGGACCATGTCATTCTGCCTGCTATACTTGTGATAGTTAATTATAGGGCTTAGTTAATCTCTACTGATCTATCACTCCCTCTGAGAATTTATCTATTCTTACCATTCAGTTGTCACCACTAGGGGATGCTAATTAAATCTGTATATTCAGTTCAGTTCTTTCACCAAAGCATTAGTTCCTTTTCTGTACTTGCCTAAGCAGACAGACTCCATGACTACAACAAATTCTTCTGAAGAAGTAATCCTTTGCCTAGTCTTGTCAGTTTTGTCAGTGAGGTTATGTGAGTATTAATCACTATTTCGTTTTTTATTTTTATTTTCTAACTTTTTATTTTGACAATTTAAGACTTATAAAAAGTTGCAAAAATAATACAAAGAATTCTTATGTAACAGTCACCAAAATTGCCCAAAATGTTAGCATTTTATTCCATGTGCTTTATTGTGCTCCCCTCTTCTTACACCACACACACACACACACACACACACACACACATTTTTTCCTTCCTGGTTAACTCCTTTAAATCTTGGAGTTGTTTTTGTTTTTGTTTTTTTTTCCTTTTTATCTCAGCTTCCCTTCTTCCTACTTCCCTTCTTCACCTTAGGGTGCTATATAAGATAAGAAAAAGGGCATAATATTTGAAATTATATACCTTGATTCAAAACTCAATTCTACCACATTCTAACTGGATGAATTTGGTCATATTCTTTCTGAGCTCTGGTATCATCATACACAAAATGTCTGTTATACCAGTCCTCAAGACTGTTGTAAGGGCTAAATGAGATAATGTGTGTCAAAAGTATGCTATATGATGAATGTTGGTCAGTCCTTCAGAGAACATTTGCCTGTTTAGTAGAGTGCCAGGCATTGTGGTAGGTACTGGGGTTCAGAAATACTTACTTCATGTTGTCAATTCTTCCCTCAAATTATTTTTTACTTTTGGTTGTTTTTTCCGTTTTCATTACCTCTACCCAAATCCACAGCATCATCACCTCATGTCTGAGCCATCGTAACAACCACTGGGTCCCCAAACTGTTTTTTGGAATTTGCATCAGTGCCAAACTAATAATTGTTCTGAGAGATGGTATGGTATAGTGGAAGAAGTATGTACTTCATTATCAACAGATCTGGGTTTGTGTCTTGGCCCTACTTCTTAGAAATATTGTGACACTGGACAAGTCCCTTTACTGGTTCTAATTTGAATCCCTTTTCTTTCCTTCCTTCCTTCCTTCCTTCCTTCCTTCCTTCCTTCCTTCCTTCCTTCCTTTCTTTCTTTCTCCTTAAACCAGCAAATGTCAGGGACTGTGCTGGGTGCTAGGAATATAAAGCAAACATTAAGGGGCATCTGGCTGGTACAGTCGGTAAAGTATGCAACTCTTGGTCTTGGAATTGTGACTTTGAGCCCCATGTTGGGTGTGGAGATTACTTAAAATCTTAAAAAAAGAAAAGCGTTAATAGGTTCCTTGAACTTAAAGAACATCATGGTCTGGTGGGGGAGACACACAGTGATTAATAACTGTGGTTAACATGGCATTGTAAAAGAAACCTAGAGTTGGAGTCAGATATAAGTGGCAGCTTGTTATGTAGTGATTAAAGCACAAAATTAACTTTACAGTCAGATTGCCTGAGGTCTAGTCCTGGCTTTGCCACTTCTTAGCTGTATCATCTTAAGCAGATTACTTAACCACTCAAAACCTCAGCATCCTCATCTTTGTAGAATGGAGATACTGATAGAATTTAACTTACAGAATTCTCATGGGAAGTAAATGAAATTATATATGTAAAGTGCTGACCATAGTTTAGGCATATAGCATATATTAACAAATAGCATGAGCTCAATAATTATGATTATGATACTGTTATAGCTTAGTGGGTAAAAGCTTAAAAATGTAGGCTGTGACCTCATTCTTGTGTTAGGAGTCCCAGTTGAGTAACCTGTTGGCCATGTAAATATGAGGAAGATATTTAACCTAAATCTCAGTTTCCTCATTTTTAAAATGCATCTTGTAATGGTGCTTGATTCATAGAAATTGAAAGAACTCATGTATCTAAAAGAGCTCTGAACCAGGACCTGAGACTTAGTGTTTCATGAAAAATAGCAGTGGTAATTTTTATTCTTGTTCTGCCATCTGCTGGCTGTTTTATCTTTGACATGTAAATTAATTTTTCTGAGCCTCGGTTTACTTACTTTGTTCAAAACAAAGTTGTTTTGAGATTGCCAGCATGTATAAAGTAGTTACGTTAGTGCCTGGTACCACACAGCTGTCATTCAGTACATGATAGCTGTTGTTATGGTGCAGTCTAATTTGTCAGGTGCTGAGAGTAAAATCTGCTCTGGAAATTAACAAAGACATCACAGAACTTGTGATGTTTGACTGAATTTTGAAGGACATGTGAAATTTTACCACATAGAAGTACTAATCTAAAAAAAAGACTCAGAGGTATCTAAGTGCCTGTCACAGTGCTTAAGGAACAGTGTTAAGTAGTAGGTTGCATTAAGTTACACATAGTTTAGTGTACCTGGTAGGGAGTATATTTGGTGGGAGAAGGGAACAGTGGAAAATGAGAGTTGAAAGGAAGGTTGGAGCCTGTTAGTAAAACATTTTGAATACCTTGCTGAAGTGTTTACACTTTATTCTTAAGGTCTTTGTTTTTCCAACTTCTTTTTTTTTTTTTTTTAATTATTTATTTATTTTGAGAGAGAGAGCGAGAGAGCATGAGTTGGGAAAGGGCAGAGAGAGAGAATCCCAGGCAGGCTCCACACTGTCAGCTCAGGCCCTATGTGGAGCTCTAACTCACGAACTGTGAAATCATGACCTGAGTCAAAATCAAGAGTCAGATGCTTAACTGTCGAGGCCACCTGGGCACCCCTGTTTTTCCAACTTCTAACAGCAGAGGAAACTAAATTTGCTGTGGGATAGGAAAGGGAATTTTTAGAAACTGGTGTTACAAACATTAATTTCTTGATAACTTCTGTTTTGTCTTAAAATTCATGCAGTGTTTGCCGTCTACATCATGTATTTGTTTCAGTACAAAAATATTTGAAGTCACGTATTGGTTACATAATTCCCTCTCTGCCATCCTCCCATACTCTTCATCCCCTCAAATAATCTTTGGATATGTTTAATGTTCTGTGATGTGCCAAGTTTATTCTCTAGCTTTAGTTCCCTGGCACACCTCTGCTGGGAACCCCTTGTATGTGTTCCCAGCATGAGAACTGTGGTTACAGATAATCTGGCACCTTCGAAGCTTTTTTTTAGAAGTAGAGTAATAGGATAAGAGCTGTGCATTAAAGAACTGGGTAGGGCTGGATTGAATAGATTGCATTTCAATTAATTAAAAAGAACTTTCCTGGAGTACCTGGGTGGCGCAGTCGGTTAAGCAATTAAACCTCAGACTCTTGATTTCAGCTCAGGTCATGATCTCACAGTTTTTGAGATCAAGCCCCCACATTGTCGGCTTGGAGCTGGGTTAGGAGTCAGTTTAAGATTTTCTCTCTCTCAATCCCCACCTAACACCCCTACACCTCTCCCCCGCTCACACTTACTCTCTCTCAAAATACACACACACACACACACACACACACACACACACACACACAAAGAAGGTTCTTTCTCGTCTCTCAAAAAAAAAAAAAACAACTCTCCTATTCTTTCTAGAAATTGTTTAGTCTTTGAACTGTGTGGATTGTTTTATGATCCAGATGAAATCAGGGGCACCTGGGTGGCTCAGTTAGGTAAGCATCTGACTCTTGGTTTCAGCTCAGATCATGAGTAGGTTTGAGCCTTGAGTCGCGCTCCGTGAGGAGGCTGCTTTGGATTCTGTCTCTATACCCCTCCCCCCCCCCCCCCCCCCCAAATAAATAAATTTAAAAAAACAACAACATTCAAATGAAGTCAGATTTGACCTCCTCTCTCTTCTGCTATTTTTGGTAGGAGTTTTGTTCTTACTCTGCCGGGGGTGTACCTAGTTGGTAAAGGGGGAAATCTCTGAGCAGGAATTTCCAAGAGATTCATTTTTTGGGCACTGAATTCTAGCTTCTCCTTTATCCTTTCTTTTTTAGTCTTCTGTGCTACTGTTATTTGTTTCAAAATAAAGTAGGGGGCATCTGGGTGGTTCAGTTGGTTAAGTGTCTGACTCTTGATTTTGGCTCAGGCCACGATCTCATGGTTTGTGAGCTCGAGCCCCGGATCAGGCAGAGCCTGCTTGGGATTCTTTCTCTCTCTCCCTCTCTCTCTGTCCCTCCCCTGCTTTCTCTCTCTCTCTTTCTCAAAATAAATAAATAAACTTAAAAAAAATAAAGTAGAAAGCACTGGTCTCTCAATACTTCTGTATTAGCTTAAATGACTAGGATTTGGGGAATCATGGGAGTTTAGATATTGGCTTAGATAACCTAAGTATAGTTCTAGTTCTTTCACTGCTTGATACATAACCTCTCTGTTCTTAAATGGGGGTGATTATCCTTGTTCATATCACAGGCCTACTTTTGAGTATAGGTGAGATACTGTATTCAACATTGGTATATAAAGTTGGAAAGGTAATATATTGCCATTGGATAAAGTTGTAGGCTCTGGAGCCACATTTCCTGGGTTTCAATTCTGGCTCTGTCCCTTACAAGCTCTGTGTTTCCAGACACACTGCCATTATCCTATGTTCTCTGGTTCCTGCTTTATCTCATTTAATCCTCACAACAACTTCCATGAAATAGGCATTATGATTATCCCTATTATAAGTGTGAAAACTGAAGAACAAAAGTTTGGGTAATGTGTATGATGTCACACAGTTAGCAAGTAAGAAGTTAGGATGTGCACTCTAGCTCCAAAGCCCAGGTTATTAATATTAGGCAGATACACTTCCCAATGGGAGAACAACTATCTGGAAAATTCTTTGGCTTACCAATTAACAAGATAAAGTGGAATTTCCTTGAAAAGGAAAAATTTATGGGGTCCAAACCTCCTTGTTGAGTATATTTTACCACTTGTTAAAGAATGATTATTTAATATTATAATCCTTCATATATTACTTCCTGAGTTTATTCTGCTAAATGTCTTGTAAAAAGCATGTACTCATAAAGTTTGATATCTTCCCTCTGACACACAACTTTCATTTATTTTCTCTTCTGCAAAATAAATAATTTTGAAGTTTACCAACTGAGGTGGAAATATAGCTTGTTTCATCTGGGGGATGAATTTTAAACATTTAGGAAAATGGTACAATGAAGAATAGAAAAAGCAGGAAGAATTCATAGTTAAAACTTGGGAAATAAGATAGGTAAAGTTCTATGTGGCAGCAGTTGAATTTGATGAATTATTTCCTTTGAAATTGTTCTAATGTGTCCTTACTACATCTAGCTGCAGAGGAAGCTGGGATGTGTGGTCTTTGTTACAAGTGGTTGTATGGTCTGGTAAAAATAAAAGGTTTTATTAACATAGAAACAGAGGACAGATATTACGGTTGGCAGCCAATAGTCAATGTCACACTGGGCCAGCCATTTATGGCTTTTATGAAGTCTGTTTCCTCATGTATAAAATAATATATTTGTTACCTTACTCAGCACAAAATCAAATATGTGAATGTGAAAGTACTCTGTAAACTGTAACATGTAAATATTTTAATAACAATTTTTGATTATAGAAATCTGTGCTGAATAGAAAGTCTGATTTTTTTTTCGGAGAAGAAAACTGGTAACATCCGCAAAATTAACTACCATTGACATTTCGATGTATTTTTTTTTTTCTAGTCTTGTATTTATTTACAGTTTCATAAACTTTTTTTTAAAAGTAGGTTCCATATCCAATGTGGGGCTTGAACTCACGACCCTGAGATCAAAAGTTGCATGCTCTACCAACTGAGCCAGCCGGGTGCCCCTATAAACTATTTTTTACGACAGTTTTTTTGAGATATAATCCACATATTATGCAGTTCACCCATTTAAAGTGTATCCCAATTCAGTGGTTTTTAATATATTTGTAGAGTTGTGCAGCTATAACCACAATGAATTTAGAGCATTTTCATCACCGCCCCACAAAAAAAGCCCTATAGCCATGAGCATTCACTTCCCATTTTCCTTCAACTCTTCCTCCACCCATCCCTAGCATCCAGTTATCTACTTTCTGTCTGTATAGATTTGCCTATTCTGAAAATTTTATATAAATAGAATTATACGGTGTATGTTCTTTTGTGACTGGCTTTTTTCACTTAGCATACTATTTTTTTTAAGTTCATTTATTTGTTTGTTGTAAGTAATCTCTACACCCAATGTAGGGCTCGAACTCACAACCCTGAGATGAAGAGTCACATGCTCCTCCAACTGATCCAGCCAGGTGCCCCACTTAGTGTACTATTTTCAAGGTCCATCCATGTTGTGTAATATATCAGGATTTTTTTTTTTTTTTTTTTGCTAAATAGTATTCCATTCTGTAGATATGCTATATTTTGTTTGTCCATCAGTTGATGGACATTTGGGTTGTTCCTACTTTTTAGTTATTCTGATAATTTTTCTATAAATATTCACATACAAGTTTTTCATTTCCCTTAGGTAGATACGCAGGGCTGGAATTACTAAGTTATATGGTAAAATGGTATACTTTTTTTCCTCAAAGTGTCCACATCACTTTATATTCCCACTAGCAATGTATGAGAGTTCCAGTTTTTCTATATCTTCATAAACACTCATTATTTGACTTCCTGATTATAGCCACCCTCTTGGATGTAAGGTATTTATTTCATTATGATTTTGATTTGCATTTCCCTGATCGCTAATAATGTTGAACATTTTTCATATGATTATTGGTCATTTATACTTATTTGGAGAAACATCTATTCAGACCTTTGCCTGTTTTTAATTGAGTTTTTTTTTATTATTGAGTTGTAAGAGTTATTTATATATTCTAGATACAAATCTCTTATTAGATATATGATTTGCAACTCATTTCTCCCATTCTGTGGGTTTTCTTTTCATTTTCCTGATGATGACCTTTGAAGCACAAAAGTTTCTTATTTTGATGAGATTCAAAGTGTCTGTTTTTTCTTTGGTTGTTTGTTCTTTTTGTGTTGTATCTGAGAAACCATTTATTAATCCGAAATCAGGAAGATTTATACCAGTGTTTTCGTCCAAGATGTTAATTAGCTATTACATTTAGGTCTTTGATCCATCTTAAGTTAATTTTTGTATATGATGTGAAGTTGGACTCCCATCTTTGTCCTTTTGTATGTAGATGTCCATTTGTCCCAGCACCATTTGTTTATAAGCCTGTTCTTTTGCCCATTTAATTGTCTAGGCATGCTTGTCAAAAATATTGACCATAAAAAAATATTTACCACTGGGGGACCTAGGCGGCTCAGTCGGTTGAGCATCCGACTTCGGCTTGGGTCAGGATCTCGCAGTTTGTGAGTTCGAGCCCTGCGTCGGGCTCTGTGCTGACAGCTCAGAACCTAGACCCTGTTTCCGATTCTGTGTCTCCCTCTCTCTCTGCCCCTCCCCCGTTCATGCTCTGTCTCTCTCTGTCCCAAAAATAAATAAAAACGTTGAAAAAAAAAATTAAAAAAAAAAAAAAATTAAAAAAACATTGACCATAAATATAAGAGTTTATTTCTGGATTCTCAGTTCTATTTAATTCATCTATATATCTATTCTATCTCAATTACTACACTATCTCAATTACTGTAGCTTTGTGGTAAGTTTCAAAATCGGCAAGTGTGGGTCCTCCAACTTTGTTGTTCTTTTCCAAGATTATTTCAGTTATTCTAGGTCCCTTGTATTTCTTTTCTTTTTCCTTCAAATTTTTACTTGAATGCTATTTAGTTAATGTACAGTGCAATATTGGTTTCAAGAGTAGAATTCAGTAGTTCATCACTTACATACAATACCCAGGGCTCATCATAACAAGTACCCTCCTTGATACCCATCACTCATCTAGCCCATTCCCCCATCCACGCCCCCCTCCCCCATCAACCCTCAGTTTGTTCTCTATCATTAAGAGTCCCCTCTCTTTTTTTCTCCTTCCCATATGTTCATCTGTTTTGTTTCTTAAATTCCACAGATGAGTGTAATCATATGGTATTTGTTTTTCTCCAACTGACTTATTTCATTAACATAATACACTCCACCTCAATCCACATCATTGCAAATGGTAAGATTTCATTCTTTTTGATCACTGAGTAATGTTGCATTGTGTGTATATACCACATCTTCTTTATCCATTCATCAGTCAGTGGGCATTTGGGCTCTTTCCATAGTCTGGCTAGATCCCTTGTATTTACATATGAATTTTAAGATCAGTTTGTTAATTTCTGCAAAAAGTAAGCTGGATTTTGATAGAGATTGTATTGAATCTGTAGATCAATTAATAATATTAAGTTTTCTGATCTATAAATATGGATGTCTTTCCATTTAGGTCTTTAATGTTTTAACACTTTTCTTAAATTTATTCCTATTTTATTATTTTTGATGCTATTGTAAATGGAATTTTCTTTTTATTTTTTTCATGTTTTATTTATTTTTGAGAGGGAGAATTAGCACAATTGGGGGAGAGGCGGAGAGAAAGGGAGACAGAGACTCTTGAAGGAGGCTCCAGGCTTGAGCTGTCAGCATAGAGCCCGATATGGGGCTTGAACCCATGAACTGTGAGATCATGATCTGAGCTGAAGTCGGATGCTTAACTGACTGAGCCACCCAGGCACGCCTGGAATTGTTTTCTTTTTTTTTTTTAATTTTTTAATTTTTTTAACGTTTATTTATTTTTGAGACAGAGAGAGACAGAGCATGAATGGGGGAGGGTCAGAGAGAAAGGGAGACACAGAATCAGAAGCAGGCTCCAGGCAGAAACAGGCTGTCAGCACAGAGCCTGACACGGGGCTTGAACTCACTGACCGTGAGATCATGACCTGAGCCGAAGTCGGCCGCTTAACCAACTGAGCCACCCAGGTGCCCCTGGAATTGTTTTCTTAATTTCATTTCAAATTGTTCATTATAAGCATATAGATATAATTGATATTATGTATTATAAATAAAACAGGTCTTATAGCCTACAACCTTGCTAAACTTGTTTTTTGTTTTTTTTTTTTTTAAGTTCTGATAGTTTTTGTTGTTAATTCCTTAGGACTCTCTCTTTTTTTATTTTTATTTTTTTTTAACATTTATTTATTTTTTAAGAGACAAAGCAGGGGAGGGGCAGAGAGAGAGGGAGCCACAGAATCCGAAGCAGGCTCCAGGATCTGAGCTGTCAGCACAGAGCCCGATGCGGGACTTGAACTCACGAACCACGAGATCATGACCTGAGCCGAAGTTGAACACTTAACTGACTGAGCTGCCCAGGCGCCCCTATTTTTTTTTTTATGTTTATTTAATTATTTTGAGAGAGGGAGAACGTGCCAGCTGGGGAGAGCCAGAGAGAGAGGGAGAGAGAGAATCCCAAGCAGGCTCCCCACTGTCAGCACGGAGCCCCACCCGTGCCTTGATCCCACAAGCTGTGAGACCATGACCTGCACCGAAATCAAGAGTTGGACACTCAACTGAGTCACCCAGGTGCCCTCCTTAGGATTTTCTTTATACAGGATTATGTCACCTGCAAATAGTGATGGTTTTACTTTTTCTTTCCAATCTGTATGCTTTTTATTTCTTTCTCTTGCTTAATTCTAGGACCTTCAGTACAATATTGAATAGAAGTGGTGAAGGCAGGTATCTTTGTCTTATTCCTGAGTTTAGTGGGGAAATATTCAGACTTTAAGTATGATACTGACTGGGTTTCTCATAATCTTTATCAGGTTGAGGAAGTTCTATAAACTATTTTTATATCTTACTTCTGTGTGTCATTAATTATGAGTACTTCTGTATGTCATTAATGTATCTTTGAACTGTACTTTTTAATGGCTGCCATTAAAATGTCACATGTATGGTATAATGCGTTTAAGATTTGTGCTCCTGAGTCAGTTTTTAATTTGAAGATATACCTTATCAGTGTGTGCAGAATGATGAGAAAGATGTTACTTTTCTGCACTAGTTTTCAATTAAAACTTTAAAAATGAAGACAATGCTTGACTACTTTTTAGAATAGGGGTGAAAGAATAAATGAAATAATGGATAATTCAAGTAAGATACTCAGCACAGTCACATAGAAAGCATGTAATGAATAATAGCTCCTATAATTGTATTTTAATTATATTATTGGGGATATTTAGAGTGTTTATTTCTATAATTAAAACCCTTACACTCACATCTTTGTGCTTATTTGATTAATTCTTTATTCCTCAGACTGGAATAACTGGTTTAACCTTTTCTATTTTGAGAATGCTAATACCTAAAGCAAATTCTTTTACCCACAGAAATTCATCTTGTTTACATTATCAGATTGGGATGGGGATTTTGTGGGAGATCAAGTTGGAAAATAAATGGGGCTAGATTTTGGAAGAACTGAGTCATCAGTCTAATAATCTAAGAATTTTGTCTTCTTCAGACACATGGAAGTCCATTCAAGGTGTGAGCAGGGAAGGGTCATGAATAGTAATTTAGGAAGATTAATCTGCTATACCTCTGAGGTCTTCCCTGACCATCCTTGACTGATTAGGGCACCCTGCTTGTGCTTACATACTACCCAATATGTCCTCTAATATGGTATTTAATGCACTTTATGTAAATACTTGTTAAAATGTTTCTCTTCTGCTTCTTGAAAACATGGGCCACCTGTTGTATTCCCACTGCCTAACACAATATCTAACATATGGTGGACTGAGTAAAAATACTTGTTGAACGAGTAAATGAATGTTTTGTTCTCTACTTTCCTAGAAACTAACTTGTTGGCTTTTGTATTCCTTTTATGTTTTTTCTGGGCTCCAAGGAGGAGGCATCTCCGTATTCCTTACTTGATATCTGCTTAAATTTCCTGACTACTCACCTTGAGAAGTTCTGTTCAGCAAGACAAGATGGAACATTGTGTCTGCAGGAACCTGGAGTATTCCCACAGGAGGTGGCTGATCGACTGCTTCAGACCATGGCCTTTCATGGTAAAAACTAGACAGAGGAAACCAGAATTATGCGCTGTTAATTAGCATTGGATTTTGAAATGCTGCTGTGGCCATTTAATTATTTTCTTAGAAAAGGCCAGATGAGCCTGATTCCAGGAAAAGGAATTCATTTATTTTTGCCTATCCTGCCACTTACTGTGTAATTTGGAATAAGCGTTTTTCTTTTCTAATCTGGGAAAATTGCTTTTTATCTTTCTTCTTCTTTTTCTTCTTCTTTGCTTTTCTCATGGCAAAAATAATTTAAACTTTCAAAATATCCATTTAGAAATTTGCTGGTATAAAATACCTTACATTTTTCCTTTTTTCTTTTGAGAGAGAGAGAAAACACACACACACACACACACACACACACACACACACACACACACACACACGATGAACAGGAGAGGAGCAGCAGGAGAGAGAGAATCCCAAGCAGGCTCCATGACCAGTGCAGAGCCCCACACAGGGCTCGATCCCACAACCCTGGGATCACTACCTGAGCTGAAATCAAGAGTCAGACACTCAACCGACTGAGCCACTCAGGCACCCCTACCTTACATCTTCATTTGGCAGTGGGAGAATAAATACTATTAGGGAGAAACTAACTTCTGCTGTTGACCTTTGAATTGGGAAAGTGTCGCTTAACTTAGTACTTCTGTTTTCAAAAACAAATTCTGAACATAAATTGGGAAAGTCTTCTCTCTGAAATTCTGTTTACGTATATTGAGGATTTTTGTTATTTCTGCTTAAATTCAAAGGGATAATGTCTTTATATATTTCTGGTTTATAAACTCTTACAAGTAGAAAATAAAACTTGTCCACAAGTATAAAATAGAATGAAAGTGTGGCGATAATAACAACTTTCATTTATGTATTGCCTGTTACATGCCAGACATTTTATGTTTTCCTTGAATTTTGTCAAAAACCCTCTAAAATAACCATTACTATCCCATTTATATATAAGCAGATAAAGAAACCTAGGTTCAGAGAAGTAACTTGTTAAAGGTCACAATGCATCAGCCTGGTTTAAATGTAAGTCTGTCTGATTCCAAATCTGTGCTGTTTTCACCGCCACACAGTCTTTCTACATCCCCCTTAGAGATATCCCTGCTCCTAGATGCCAGATAATGCTATACATTTTTGCTGTGGCCTTAAATGTATATATATTTATATACATAGTTTATATATACATAAAGTTTGAATCTAGATAATGCATTCCAAGGAAGGGTAGGAGAAATAAGGCTGTAATTGAGGCATTTTGGAATAATTTTGGAAAGAAGACGTCTGCACTCCTTTTTGCACTAGTTGCTCAAGTCTGTAGTCTGTTTGAATTCTTCCAGCCTGCCAAAAGGAACTAGGGTAAATTTCAAAGGTACTACATATGGTAAAGTTAAAGATCCCTTACAGAGCTACGCAAGAATTTAAGAGATTATGACAGTGCCAACATTTCTTTCTTAGTCTTAGTTTAATGATTATGCTTAACATACTCAATTCACATATATATACATATAACTAATCTTGTAAATCAAAAGCATAAATGTTGGGGCGCCTGTGTGGCTCAGTCGGTTAAGTGTCCAAATTCAGCTTAGGTCATGATCTCATGGTTTATGAGTTCAAGCCCAGCATTGGGCTCACTGCTATCAGCGCAGAGCCCTCTTTGGATCCTCTGTCCCCCTCTCTCTCTGACCCTTCCCCACACACAAATGCTCTCTCCCTCTTTCTCTCAAAAATAAAAAATGAACATTAAAAACAAAGAATGTTAACTAAAGTTTTAACTTTGCCACATTATTTTTGAAATATAACCACTGATAGCTAAGAATAGCAGCTAACAGTTATTGAATACTTATTATCACATACCAGGCACTGTAGCAAATGCTTTATATGGGTAAAATCATGGAAGTATTTTTAAGTGTAACTAAATAGTTATACTCCAAAGTAGTGTCTTAGAGAGGCTATATGCTTCATCAGTGTGTTTTCTACCTCTCCTTTGCAAGCTGCTATCAGATGAGGAAACTGAGAGTCAAAGAAATAACCTGTCCTCCCATTGTGTTACCCCAATGTGATTACCTGCCTTATTCACCAAAAAATGTTCTGAATTACTTAATCTCTTTGCAAAAATTATACCCACTTGCAGACAATCAAGGGTGGATACTATTCACCTGAAACTAATATAACATTGTATGCCAACTATACTTCAGTAGTAAAGATAAAAATTTAAAAAGTAGAAAGCTGTGGGAATGCAAGCTGGTGCAGCCACTCTGGAAAACAGTATGGAGATTCCTCAAAAAACTAAAAATAGATCTACCCTATGACCCAGCAATTGCACTACTAGATATTTTATCCAACGGATGCAGGTGTGCTGTTTTGAAAGGACACATGTACCCCAATGTTCATAGCAGCACTATCAACAATAGCCAAAGTATGGAAAGAGCCCAAATGTCCATCAATGGATGAGTAGATAAAGAAGATGTGGTATATATATACACAATGGAGTATTACTTGGCAATCAAAAAGAGTGAAATCTTGCCATTTGCAACTACGTGGATGGAACTGGAGGGTATTATGCGAAGTGAAATTAGGGAAAGACAAAAATCATATGACTTTACTCATATGAGGACTTTAAGAGACAAAACAGATGATCATAAGGGAAGGGAAACAAAAATAATATAAATACAGGGAGGGGGACAAAACAGAAGAGACTCATAAATATGGAGAACAAACTGAGGGTTACTGGAGGGGTTGTGGGAGGGGGGATGGGCTAAATGGGTAAGGGGCAGTAAGGAATCTACTCCTGAAATCATTGTTGCACTATATGCTACCTAATTTGGATGTAAATTTTTAAAAATTAAATTAAAAAATTATCCATTAAAATATTCAAGCCCTTTGGAAAAAGAAACTTAAAAAAATAATAAAAAGTAGAAATCTGCGGGAAAAAAACCTTACAGTACTTCTAGGCTGTATTATATGTTACATGACAAGTTTGAAATTCAACTTATGTATTTGTCAAATGTAGATTAAGAGATAATAATTAAAATATGAAAAATTGAAAAACAAGTGGATACTACTGATAATATGCAAAAGAACATACTACCAATTCTTGTCACAATTTATAAAATTGTTTTATCAGTTTTTCTGTGTATTTGAAAATTTTCATAATAAAGTGGAAGAAGTCCTATGAATACTTTTAGAATTTATAATATCATTTTTTCTAATAGCATAATGATTTTAGAAAATACTTAGCTTCTTTACATCAAAAATTCTTTCTTATTTACCCAATTCAAAGGAGTAATGATACTGGTAGCAGGTTTTATTAAAATAAGCCAGATACTGGGGTACCTGGGTGGTTCGGTTGGTTAAGCGTATGACTTCGGCTCAGGTCGTGATCTCGGTTCACGGTTCAAGCCCCGTGTTGGGCGCTGTGCTGACAGCTCAGAGCCTGGAGCCTGCCTCAGAGTCTGTGTCTCCCTCTCTGTCTGCCCCTCCCCTGCTCACGCTGTATTTGACTCTATCTCTCAAAAATAAATGTTAAAAAAAATTTTTTTTAAATAAAATAAGCCAGATGCTAACAA
This sequence comes from Felis catus, assembly GCF_018350175.1. NCBI lineage: Eukaryota > Metazoa > Chordata > Mammalia > Carnivora > Felidae > Felis > Felis catus. Next base: position 42,545,909 of record NC_058375.1, read on the forward strand.
GTTTTACTTATGGGATCTTTGATTCTCTTGCCATAATCTTTGCTTATTCTGTGTCATGGTGCTAAAAACTTTCAAGGGAATGTGTGCATAAGAATTAGAAATCAGAATAAGAATTTTGTCATCTAATGGTAATATCTCTGTACCTAAACTGATACACCTTGACATGTTCAGCCTTCTGTTTGAGATTAAATTGAAAAGAATAATACCTTTTGAAACATTATGGATTTCATCCTTGAATAGTCAACTAGACTTTCTAGGTGACTGAGAGCTCATACTCCCAGAGTAGTACCCCACTTATCTGGAGCTCACATTGCTGGTCATCTTTGCTGTCTATAGTCTAAACCAGAAAGAAATAAAAAATGCTGTCAGGCGAAATCCTTGCATTTAGGCTTGTGTACTTCACTTCTTGAAAGAAGCGCTTGAGGAAGCTTCATTTAGAGCATATTCTTGAATGGGAGTACTGAGAACTGTGGTAGAGTAGGAGGATCCTAAGCCACTTTGTCCCATAGATACTCCTAAATAATACCCACATCAGTGTAGATAATCTTGAGCATATTCTTAAATATACATGGTTCTAGTTACCTTGGGTCTTTTTTTTTTTTTTTTTTTGAGAAAGATCTCTCTCTCTCTCTCTCTCTCTCTCTCTCTCTCTCTCTCTCTCTTTTAATGTTTGTTCATTTGAGAGAGAATGGGGAAGCAGCAAAGAGGGACAGAGAGAAATAGAGAATCCCAAGCAGGCTTTCAGTGCAGAGCTCGATGCGGGGCTTGATCCCATTGAACTGTGAGATCATGACCTGAGCTTAAATCAAGGGTCAGATGCTTAACTGAGTGAGCCGCCCAAGCACCCCCCTTGGTTCATAACAAACTAAGAATTGATCATCCAAAGGGGACAGGCTGCCAACTAACAACCCAAGTAGATAGTATGACAGTGAAGGAAGATTTAGCTTAAATATACTGTAGCAAGTACAGTTATTGGTCATGGAAAAAAGTAGGCGATTCTTAAATATGTTCATTTTTGAAAGAAGGGGAAGATAATCCAGAAAGATTTCCTTTGGATGTAGTAATGACATTTGGGTAATGCTTTCAGTTTGCAAAATGCTTTTTTTTTTTTTTTTTCCAACGTTTATTTATTTTTGGGACAGAGAGAGACAGAGCATGAACGGGGGAGGGGCAGAGAGAGAGGGAGACACAGAATCGGAAACAGGCTCCAGGCTCTGAGCCATCAGCCCAGAGCCTGACGCGGGGCTCGAACTCATGGACTGCGAGATCGTGACCTGGCTGAAGTCGGACACTTAACCGACTGCACCACCCAGGCACCCCTGCAAAATGCTTTTTATATGTATTGTCTTATTTAATCTTCATAGCAGTCCTTGTGAGGGAGACATAATTATTCCCATTTTATAGATAGGGAATCTTAGACTTGTGGAATAATTTGTCTAGTGTCAAAAAGCCAATAAATGTTGGAACCAGGACTTAAACACAGGACTGATTTCCAGATATCATGCTCTTTTTAAAAATTTTTGCTGTTAAAAAAAATAATAAAAAAATTTTAAAAAATTCTTTGCTGTTTTAATTCCATTACTATTAAATGTAGGACCTTAAACTTAGTTATTAGAAAACTTTACTTAGCACCCGGGTGGCTCAGTTGGTTAAGCCACCGACTTGATTTTGGCTCAAGTCATGATCTCACAGATCCTGAGTTCAAGCCCCACGTTAGGCTCTGCTGTGACAGATCCTCTGTATCCATCTCTCTGTCCCTCCTACCCCCTCCTCTCTCTAAATAATAAATAAATATTTTTTTTAAAAAAAGAAAAAAATTTACTTAATATAGATTGACCCAAAGAGACCAGGAGTAACTATTTTACAAAATGTATGTATATGATATCAAAATTTGACAGCACATTTTGTAATGCACGGTGATAGTCACTATAAGATTAAAATCAGTCTTAACTGAAGAGTCTAAAGTTTCATCTATAAAAGACAAAACTGACATTAAAAAATATGTGCAAATATATTTTGTGGTATAAATAGGAAAATATTGATCCTAACTCAGAATCTATTTCCATTTTTGCTTTGCACAAGGGTCCTCAACAGCAGATCCTTAACATATGTGTAGAGGGGGTTACTAGTGGGTTCAGAAGAGGCCCAGTAGAAGTAAAATGTATAAGAAGGAAGCTCCGGAGAAGAAGAAAATTATTAAACACCTGTTGTGTACCTGGTGTTATGTTAGGTATTGAGTGTACAATATTGAACACAGGAGGAATCTTGCTTTCATGGAGCATATTGTTCAGTAGGACTTGTTAACTTACTTAACTGTAATTAAGAAACAAACCAACATATGGAATTACAACTTGTGATCAATTCTCTGAGGGAAAAAGAACATGGTTCTCTCAGGGAGAATAAAAAAAGAAGGCATCTACTTTAGATTGGATGGTCAGAGAAAGCTTCTCCAGGGAGGCAATAACTTGGCTGAGACCTGCATGATGAGGAGGCGTCAGTAATGTAAAGATGGGGTCTCTCAGCACTGGCCAGGAATTCTTGAATATTTCCCTGATCAGCTACCCAGTGCTCCTAAAATTTGTTTAAAACTGTTTTCCAGAGTAGCTCTACCATTTTATATTCCTACCAGCAATATATGACTAATTCAGTTTCTCCAAATACTTGCCAGCATTTGCTATTATTACTGTTTTTTGTTTGAGTCACTCTGATAGTATTTGAGTCATTTCTTTAAGTATTTTTGCAGTCCTGCCTGCTTTCTCTTCTGGGACTGCAGCGACATAAATAGCTCTATTCACTTTTTTTCCCAGTATATATATGTTTTTCTGGTTATTTAGATTTAGGTAATTTCTGTTGTTTTATCTTTTAGTTCACTGATTCTGTTGTTCCTTACATTCTGTTGTTGAGCTCAACCATTATTTTTCATTTTTAAGATTTCCCTTTAGTTCTTTTTATATTTTCTGTTTGTTTGCTGAGGCAATTTTTCATTTCTTTTGAGCTTGCTTATAATTACTTATGAATTTTTATGATGGCTCCTTTAAAATCTGTCAAGGGATGTCAGGGGGCTCAGTCAGTTAAGCATCCAACTCTTGGTTTCAGCTCAGGTCATGATGTCACGGTTTGTGAGATCGAACCCCATGTTAAGATCTTCATTGACAGTGTGGAGACTGCTTGGGATTGTCTCTTTCCCTCTCTGTCTGCCTCTCCCCTGCGTGCGCTCTCTCGCTCAAATAAGTAACATTTTTTTAAAAAAAGGATTTAAAATCTGTCAAATAATTTTAACATTTCTCTTATCTCAGTGTTGACATCTATAGATAGCCTTTTTTCATTTTGAGATCTTATGATAAGTGATTCCTTGGTATAATAAGTGATTTTTGATTAACATCTAGACATTTGAAGTATTATGGGACTTTTCTGTTTTAGTTTGTGTCCCTGACACCATTCCATTGAGGAAGGTAGAGGCCTTTTTATTGCCTACCTTGTTATTGCCAGATTGGGGTATATATTCTGGTTCCCCTCTTGACTTCTGTTGACACCCAAGACATGGGGCTTCTCAGTACAGTTATGCAAGGGATGGAGTTCTGGTTCCCCACTAGGATTCTACTGATATCTTCCTAGCAGAGAGGGATGTGACTACCTCATTTCTCTTCCCATTTGACTTCCACTGACATTTTGGGGTGAGGTGGCCTCATTACTGTTGGGCATTGGTGAAAGACTTGACTCCTCATCAGGCTGTGTATGAGACTATCCCAGCAGGGAGGGGAAGGGCACCTCATTACTGCCAGATGGATGTGAAAGTCCAAGCTCCCTGGATGGTATCCACTGCCATCAGAGGGGAGAAACTGGTTCTTACCGCCCAACAAGGATGAGAGACCTGGCTCCCTACTCAGCCTTCTCTAACACCTTCCTGTGGGGAGATTGGGGCAACTAGTTACAGGTAAGGAGGGTAAAAGTCTAGGCCCGCTGCTTGGCATATGATGGTATGGGTGAGGGTGGGACCACAGTCTTTTCTGTGGTGGTTGGCTAAAGTAAAGTAGTTACTGCCTATAAGTTTTCTGTCCAGGGGTGCATGGCTGTTTCAGTCACGGGAACATATGACTCTTGATCTTGGGGTTGTGGGTTTGAGCCCCACACTGGGTATAGAGATTACTTAAAAAAATTAAATCTTTAAAATAAAATAAAAGTTTTCTGTCTTGTTAGGTTGCTTTCTTCCTGGTTCTTTAGCTAGAATGAACAGATTTGGGGGGGAGCTTTTTTTTTTTTGGTCCCTGTCTGCATTTCTGGGTTGCCAACTTCTTCAACTTTAAGAGGGATATATGGGGCAAGGAAAAAAACTTCAGGAACTTCATCATGTCATTCGTTGGGTCCCAAGGTCCCTAGCTGATCTGCTTTTCTTCTCTTTAAGCATGATCTAGCCCCAACTCACCTTCCCATCTTGTTTCTTGTCTTTCCCCACTTGCATGCTTAAATCTCTGAGCATATCTCATTCCTCTTCCCCTCTTTATTAGGGAAACGTAGCTCTACCCTTTCTTATGTTCAAGCAGTGTAGAACTACTTGCCATTTCCTAACTATTTTTGTGCTTTCACATCTCTGAGGTCTTTGGGAGGGCATTTTTTAATTGAGATAAAAGTGACATATAACATATTAGTTGAAGTGTACAACATGATTTGATATATGTATGCTAAGACTTTGTTTATGCTGTTTATTCTTTCAATACCACTCACCTTTCTGCATCCTTGAATTTTTCTTCATCTTTGAAGGACTTACTCAAAGATCACCTCTTCCATTGAATCTTTCTAGGTCTTCAGGCATAATGAGTTGCTTCCTTTTCTTTGTTTTCATGGTACTTTGTACTTAGCTCTGGTATACCATATACTTCAGTTTGTTACCATTGTTTGAGACTTCTACTCCATGGGATTTTGAATTCTTTGAGTTTAGGGACATATCCTATTTTTCTTTGTATATACATTTCATAGTGTTTGGCATATAATAATTGTTTAATAATTGTTCAATGGCTGGAAACTTACCATGAATTAATTAATTAAATTAACTCCCCTGAAATAGAATTGAGGTGGTTTAAGACTATCTCTAGAATGGCACTGCTCAAAGAAATACAATATAAGCCACAAATGTGAGTCATATATGAAATTAAAAAAAAAAATTAACATGTATTCCTTTTTGAGAACAGAGAGAGACAGAGTGAGAGTAGGGGAGGGGCAGAGAGAGAGGGAGACACAGAATCTGAAGCAGGCTCCAGGCTCTGAGCTGTCAGCACAGAGCCAATGTGGGGCTCGAACTCACAAACCGTGAGATCATGACATGAGCCAAAGTCGGACACTTAACCTACTGAGCCACCCAGGCACCCCATGAAATTTTAAATTTACAAGTGACCACATTTAAAAAGTAGAAACATGAAACTAATTCATATTTTTATTCAATCTAATATATCCAAAATAACATTTCAGCATATAGTCAGTAAGAAAATTATTAGTGAGATATTTTTCATCTTTTGTACTATATCTTCAAAATCTAGTGTGTATTTTACACTTACAGCATCCCTCAGTTTGGACTATCTGCATGTCAAGTGCTCAATAACTGTGTGTGCTAAGTAGCTACTGAATTGGACAGCACAATAATTCCACAATAATGGAATTCTTTTTTTTTTAAGTTTATTTATTTATTTTGAGAAAGAGAGAGAGTGGGAGAAGGGCAGAGAGAGAGAAAGGGAGAGAGAGAATCCCAAGCAGGTTCCATGCTACCAGCGCAGAGCTCAATGTAGGGCTCCATCTCACAAACTTGTGAGATCATGACCTGAGCTGAGATCAAGGTTAACTCTCAACTTACTGAGCCACCCAGGTGCCCCTGTAATTCTTAATATATAGTCATTTTTGTCCGCTGTGACAGGTAAAGGTTTTTCTTGAGTTTAACTCTTTAACCATAAATAAGTCTGCAAAATCCACTAGAAGGCAGTGCTCCCTTAAAAGAAAAAAACAAAAACAAAAAAACTTTCGTTCTAATTTAAGGGTGAGAGGCTGACCGCCCAAGTTCTATCTTTAGTATGAGTCTGCTGAAGTACCACTTAGAGTTTTTCCCTTGACTCCAGGCTATTTATTTACCTGGTCCCAACTATTCACTTACCCCAAACTATTCTTAGGCCACCTTATATTGGCATGGCCATTATTTCTTTCACAGTAAATGTTGTTTAATTGATTCATGATATTGTTGAGATAGATGTGGTTCCAAAGCATCATATACTTCTGGCACTATTAAGATCAGGTAGATCTCTAAGGGAGGTTTTTTGTTTTTGTTTTTGTTTTTAATTTTTTTTTCAACGTTTATTTATTTTTGGGACAGAGAGAGACAGAGCATGAACGGGGGAGGGGCAGAGAGAGAGGGAGACACAGAATCAGAAACAGGCTCCAGGCTCTGAGCCATCAGCCCAGAGCCTGACGCGGGGCTCGAACTCACGGAGCGCGAGATCGTGACCTGGCTGAAGTCGGACGCTTAACCGACTGCGCCACCCAGGCGCCCCTAATGGAGTTTAAAAAGTTGCTGTATCCACTTTGAATTCATCTGACGGAAAGGGGTTATAACCTCTAGATACTTTTAATAAAATTTCAGATCTAGCCAGTGGTTCAATGAGTTATAGACATGCATGTGGTAAATATATGTGTGTATATATATGTTTGTATGTATAATAATGTGTTATAGTGAAATTGAAGAATAAACTTATAATGTAGTAGTAACAAATTAATCCCCCAGATGGAATAGCTTAACACAAAGTTTATTTATACTTCACTTATGGTACATAAATGGTGCAAGTACATGGAGGGTTCCTCTCCATGGTTGCCCTTGGATCCAGGCTGATGGAGACTCCAGTCTCAGAAAACTATACTGTCTAGAACTTGAAGATTCCTCATTTGACATGCAGGAAAAGATAACATGGGAAATCATGCACTGACTCTCGGGTCCTTCAGCCTAAAGCCCATTGGCCAGAACTAGGCACATGGCCCCATCTAACGCTAAGGGTGGGCTGGAAAATGTAGTTCTCTCTGTGTCCAAGAAGGCAAGTAGAACCAGATATTAGTGAATATCTGTAATATCTACCACAGTCCTGATTCTGCCCCTTGCTAGCTCTCTGATCTTGGAAAGCCACTTTTCTGAGCCCCAGTTTACTCATCTACAAGTTGTAGATAATAATATTTTTATCTTGTGGAATTGTTAACATATATTAAATGAAATACTGTTACATGGATGTGCTTTGGAAATGTAAAGTATGCTGGAAATTTTAGCAATTCTTTAATCATTTTTTGAAATTAAGTGCTGCTTGTTTTTTTTCCAGGTCTACTGAATGATGGAACTGTAGGTATTTTCAGGGGCAACCAGATGCGCTTAAAGCGAGCTTGCATTCGCAAAGCCAAGATCTCTGCGGTTGCTTTCCGGAAAGCCTTCTGCCACCACAAGTTAGTGGAACTTGATGCCACAGGTGTGAATGCTGACATCACAATTACAGACATCATCAGTGGGCTTGGCAGTAACAAATGGATCCAGCAAAATCTCCAGTGCCTAGTGCTGAACTCATTAACTCTCTCCCTCGAAGATCCTTATGAGCGGTGCTTCAGCCGGCTTTCTGGCCTTCGAGCATTAAGCATCACTAACGTTCTCTTTTATAATGAAGACCTGGCTGAAGTTGCCTCGTTGCCAAGATTAGAGAGCCTGGATATTTCTAACACCTCGATCACAGACATCACAGCTTTGCTGGCCTGCAAAGACCGACTCAAGTCTCTAACCATGCACCACTTGAAATGTTTAAAAATGACAACTACCCAGATATTGGATGTTGTTCGGGAACTGAAACATCTGAATCATCTTGATATTTCAGATGATAAACAGTTTACATCAGACATAGCTCTTCGCTTACTAGAACAAAAGGACATCCTACCCAACCTTGTCTCACTAGATGTTTCTGGGAGAAAGCATGTGACAGATAAAGCTGTTGAAGCCTTTATACAACAACGGCCCAGCATGCAGTTTGTAGGTTTGCTGGCCACTGATGCAGGTTACTCTGAATTCCTCACCGGCGAAGGACATTTGAAGGTTAGACTTTAAAAATGTATTATTTTGTCAGGCTGACCAATGTCTTAGTTTGCATAAAACTCCACTAAGATGAATGTCTAACAATATATGGAACATGTTTGTGAAAGAGGGCATTGTATAGTGGAAAGGCCTTGCTTTAGAGTGAGAGAGTCCTGATAAAAATCCTAGCTTACTTGCTTCGTGACTCAGAGCAAGCTATGGATGTAACTTCTTGGGTTTCCATTTCTTTATTTGTAAAACAGATATTCTTACAGAATTCTTCTGAAAATTAATAGTCATATATGTAAAGTGCAAGTCCTAGTAGGCCCTGGATAAATGATCATTTTCATGCTGGTAATGTTTAGATATTTTGAACCACTGAAACATACCATTTCTAATGGGTTGCTTTAAAAAACTCCTTGTTGAATTGGTATCCATTGGGAAGTCAAGTTCTCCAAGGAGATCTTTGCTGTAGAAATGGTGGAATTTTGCTTTTCTTAAGGTTTTCCATGCCTAATAGTTTAAATTCATCTGCTTGGTACAGCTTGGGATTGAAAGATGAAAAAGATACAGGATCTGCCTCCAAGGAGCTAAGTCTGACAGGAGTGGTGATGGTACAATCCTCAACAACTGTAAAGCCAAGGATCAGTGTAATTGCTGTAAGAGTAGGAGAAATTTCTTCTAGCTGGAGAATCTGGGACTTGATGGAAAAAATAGTATCTGAGTCAGACCTTGAAGGATAGAATAATGGCAAGTTTAAGAAAAACTAATATTTTTCTAATATACACTGTATCCTCTAAATGCTTTACATTGATAGGTATTAGCTCCCCCCACCCCCATTTTATAGATGAGAAACAGACTCATAGAAATTACATGATTTTATAGTTAGTTAGAACCAACAACTGGATTTATGTTTAATTCCAGAGCCCCATTTTTTTCCCCCTACTGCCAACACTACTTAAGCAGAAGCATCTTTTGATCCCACCTGGAGCAGAGTCAGGGATGGCCTAGAAGCGGATACTGTGACCCAAATGGCAAGGTATCTTTTTTGAGTAACCAGCATTGACTCAAAAAAGGAGAAGGAGAAGTTAGTTGTAAACATCTTATGAACATCTCAGTTCTTAAATTATTTGTAAATTTAGACCTTAAAAAATAGAATGTAAAAAATGATTTTGAGTCACTCTTTTTATTCATTCAATGTTTATGTGCCTCCATGCACTAGGCACTGTGCTGGACATGGGGATTTGATGGTGAGACCAGACTGATGTGATCTTGCCCTCATGGAGCTTGTAATTTAGTGAGGGAGTCAGACAATCAAATATCATATGCCAACAGTGTGTGTGTGCTTTAAGTATATATACACACACATACACATTTAAATATATGTTTAAATATATATCACGTACATATATATATTTTTATATATACTATATATACACACACATATATATGCTTTAAACTTTATTGTGCTAAGAATCTGGAAGATACACAGTATTATGTATGAGAATGTTCAACAAACTTGATTTAATTTAGGCTTCTGTAAAGAATTAAAAAAAATTTTTTTTAATGTTTATTTTTGAGTGACAGAGAGACAGAGTGCAAGCAGGGGAGGGACAAGAGAGAGAGGGAGTCAAAGAATCTGAATCAGGCTCCAGGCTCTGAGCTGGCAGCACAGAGCCTGACATGGAACTTGAACCCACGAACTATGAGATCAAGACCTGAGCTGAAGTCAGATGCTTAACCAACTGAGCCACCCAGGTGCCCCTTCTCTAAAGTTTGTTTATTTATTTTGAGAGAGAGAGAGGGGGAAGGAGGGAGGAAGGGTGGGAAAGAGAGAGAGAGAGAGAGAGAGAAAGTGGGGAAGGGCAGAGAGAGAAGGAGAGAATCCCAAGTAGGCTCCAAATGGTCAGCACAGAGCCCAATGTGGGGCTTAAACTCATGAACTGTGAGATCATGACCTGAACCAAAATCAGGTGTTGGATGTTTAACTGACTGAGCCACCCAGGTACTCCGAGTAGGTGTAAATCTTAAGGATGAGTAGGTTGGTAGAGGACATTCTAGACAGAATAATATATGTAAATACATGTAATAGGAAGGAGCATGGTACATCCAAGGTACTAAAGAAGGCCGCTGTGGCTAGAACGCAACAGTAGAAAGTCATAAAGCAATGAGATAAGGCTGGAGAAGTAGGCATCAGGGCCAGACTTGGAAAGATCGCATAAGCCAGGTTCAGGGCAACAAGAAGTGTGAGGACCTTACTTAACAACCTGTTATGGAACAAGACAGATGTTTAGCACAGGGCTTGTTGATGAAGGAAATATAAAAATGTAAATTACTATTGTAATGTTACAAATTGCTGCCTAGCAAATTGGTCTGATGGTAAAGAATGGCAAAAATTAGAAGAGAAGAAATCCCCGTGTGCTGAGAATTGAGGGAGAATTTCCCAGAAAAGGTGAGCTTGACCTGTGTCCTGAAGGATGGAAGGAATGTGTTCCTGGTACATTAAGCTAAATAATATTCTCAAGGCAAAAATCCTACCAGAGGATCTGGTGTGATACCAGAGCAGTAAAATTTTTGCTAATTCTTTTTAAAAACCAACAGACTCTTCAGTGAATTAGCCTAAGTTGCAAAATTGAGGCTAGTAGGACATCTGTATTCCATAATGCCTCTGTGAAAACAAGTTTGATTTCACGAACAGAACAGTTATTGCTTTGAAATCTTGGCCATATGAAGCACCTACTTTATTTGCTATTATTGTCTAGTTTCTACCTCTGTAAACATTGAAGCAGTGATTCTCAACCTGGACTACAATTAAAATCATCTAGAGCATAATTATGTGAGGTGATGGATATGTTAACCAACCTTATCATGGTAATCATTTCACAGTATATACATGTATTAAACGATCATGTTGTGCACCTTAAACTTATACAGTGATATATATCAATTATATCTTGATAAAGCTGGAAAAAAAATTTAAGTTTTGTTTATTTAAGTAATCTACACCCAATGTGGGGCTCAAACTCACAACCCTGAGATCAAGAGTCGCTTGCTACTCTGACTGCGACAGCCAGGCAACCCTGGAAAAAATTTTTGATTAAAAGAAATCACTTGTAGAGCTTTAACAATTAAATCAGAACCACAGGAAAGTGGGGCTCAGTCATCAGTATTTTTTTAAAGTTCCCGAGGTGATTGCAATATACAGCTAAAGTTGAGAATCGTTTTAAAATAATTTTTTTTTTTGAAAAAAAGGAGATCATGGGGTGGGGGGCGCCTGGCTGGGTTAATTGGGAGAGCATGCAACTCTTGATCTCAGGGTCATGAGGCCTAGCCCCACATTGGGTGTAGAGATTATTTTAAAAAAAGAAACATACTTAAAGAGATCATTGGAACTTTTGCCCTTTATTCAACTATATTCAAAAATTGATGTTCCTTTTAAGTTATTTGTTTACTAATTTGAGAACTGAAAAATAGTCATGTTAAGGAAGGAGAGCCGAGATTACCAAATCTCTTTTTTAAAAATAGTCCAGTGTAGGGGCACACCTGGGTGGCTCAGTCTATTAAGCGTCCAACTCTTGGTTTCGGCTCAGGTCATGATCTCATGGTTTCTTGAGTACAAGCCCTGTGTCAGGCTCTGTGCTGACAGGGTGGAGCCTGCTTGGGATTCTCTCTCTCCTTCTTTCTCTTCCCCTCACCTACTTGCACTGTCTCTGTCTCTTAAAAGACTTAAATTTTTTTTAAAAATTGCCCAGTTAAGCAAAGTTGATGAAAAACTTGTCTGAAATGATTGTCTTAGTAGTGTGATGCTTTAAATTAGTTGAGGTTGGCTTTTTGGCTTTACGTGCCTCAGTTTTTTAGGCCACACTAAAGAATGTAAGAAATAGAAACACTGTGACTCTCCAGTATTCCTTATAAGGCATTATGTGGTACTCTGAGTTGGTGGTTATAAGAACAAGTGGTTTGTTTATCACACTTTCATGTATATTACTTAGTTGGATTTCTTGACTCTCTGAGAGAGGTATTATTGCCCTCAGTGAGAGGGAATGGCTTTAAGGGTTACAACCAACTGATACTAGAGTCTGCCTTTGTGTTGGACTATTTGATGCCAAAGCATGTGTCCTTTCCACTACATCTCATTGTCTGTATTTGAGAATCTTAAGTACTTTCCTACTTACCATAGAATTTCTATCGTCAGTATTTCCCCACCAAATTTGCTCTCCTGTCACCATCAGCTTCCTGAATCTTCCTTTTTTCCATAACTACCATCTTTTCTTTTTTCTTTTATTTTCCTTTCCTTTCCTTTCCTTTCCTTTCCTTTCCTTTCCTTTCCTTTCCTTTCCTTTCCTTTCCTTTCCCTTCCCTTCCCTTCCCTTCCCTTCCCTTCCCTTCCCTTCCCTTCCCTTCCCTTCCCTTCCCTTCCCTTCCCTTCCCTTCCCTTCTCTTCTTAGAAAGAAAGCATGAATGGGGAAGAGGGACAAAGGGTGAAAGAGAGAATCTTAAGCAGGCTCCACATGCATGGAGCCTGACATGGGGCTTGATCTCACAACTGTGGGATCATGACGTGAGCTGAAATCAAGAGTTGGACACTCAACCAACTAAGCCACCCAGGTGCCCCTCCACAACTAGGATTTGTTGGCCATCTCATTCCCAGACTTTGGGGTAATCTAGCATGCTGTGGTTCCCAGTCCCTGAGAATCACTGGAAATGTGCTAAATCCAATATTAGTTCTTAGTCTTTATCTTACTTAGATCAGGTGGTATTTGTCACAGTTGATGTTATGCTCCTTTTTTTTTTTTTAATGTTTATTTTTTGAGAGAGAGAGAGAGAGAGAGAGAGAGACAGAATGTAAATGGGGGAGGGGCACAGAGAGAGAGAGAGGGAGACACAGAATCCGAAGCAAGCTTCAGACTCTGGGCTGTCAGCACAGAGTCCGACGTGGGGCTCGAACCCACGAACCGCGAGATCATGACCTGAGCCAAAGTCAGACGCTTAACTGACTGAGCCACCCAGGAGCCCCTGATGTTATCCTCCTTGAAATACTTATTTTTATTCAGCTTCCTGGGTATCACTCTTGTCTTGTTTTTATAAAAAAACTCTTCTTCCTCTCCCAGGTCTCTAAATATTGGAGTGTTCCTTTTCTTGGTCCTTAAATCTATATGCTAGACTTTTCCCTTGAACTAAGACCCCTATATTGAACTGTAATAATCAACATTCAGTGAAGAGCTATATAAGTTTTTAGGCAGAAGAGTTGATCCATTTCAAAAAACACTTACTAAGTACTTTTATTTATTTATTTGTTTGTTTGTTTGTTTGTTTGTTTGTTTATTAAAAACCCCAAACAGCTCTTTACATGTACTGGGAAGGACTCATCTCAAAAGTATATTGTTAAGTGAAAAACACACAGTTTTGAATAGAGCATACAGGAAGCAACTTATGTAATAACAAGTACAGGCACATGTATGTATATGTTTGTAATGGATTGAATGTGTCACCCCCAAAATTCATATATTGAAACCTTAATCCCATTGTGGTGGTATTTGGAGGTGGGCCCTTTGGGAGGTAATTAGGCCATGGGGGTAGAGCCCTCATAAATGGGAATAGTGCCCTTATTTAAGGCTAGAGAGCTAGCTAGCCCTCCTTCTACCATATGAAGATATGAGAAGTCTGTAATCTGTAACTCAAAAAAGGGCCTTCACGAGAATCCAACCATGCTGGCACCTCGATCTTGTACCTCCAGGCTCCAGAACTTGGTAATTTTTTTTTTAATTAAGATTATTTATTTTGAGAAAAAGAGTGGGGAAGGGGCAGAGAGAGAGGGAGAAAGAGAATCCCAAAATGAGATGAGGGGCTCTATCTCAAAGCCATGAAATCAATCATGATCTGAGCTGATATCAGGAATCAGACACTTAATAGAGCCACCCAGGCACCCCTATTTATTTATTTATTTATTTATTTATTTATTTATTTATTTATTTATTTTTAATGTTTATTTATTTTTTAGACAGAGAGAGAAAACAGAGGAGGGTTAAAGAGAGAGGGAGACAGAGGATCCAAAGCAGGCTCTGTACTGACAGCAGAGAGCCTGATGTCAACCACGAGATCAAGACCTGAGCTGAAGTCAGACATTTAACCACTGAGTCACCAAGGCTCTCTGAACTTGGTAATTTTTTATACAGGAATCACTTTAGGTCATCTGCCATAATGAACCCCTTTCTCCCACAGCATCAATCTCCCCTCCTGGCGTTCTGGGCTGCCGTTCTGGGCTGCCGTGTTCTCTCAGTTGTAAATTCAGGAACAGCTTCAAAGACAGTCTCCTACTGAGTACTTTTTAAAGATGTCTGAGTTAGTGCCCCTGCCCTCGAGGAATTCTATTCTAGTGGAGAGGATACAGATAAACTTTAAAATAGCTTTAATTCAGTGTGGAAGATGCTATAATAGAGTTATATACAGAGTGCTATAAGAAAATTTTTCCTTAGGGGCTCCTGGTTGTCTTAGTCTGTTAAGTGTCCGGACTCTTGAAATCCACTCAAGTCATAATCTCACGGCTGTGAGATCAAGCCCCGCATCAGTCTCTGTGCTGACAACATGGAGCCTGCTTGGGATTCTCTTTCTCCCTTTCTCTCTGTCTCCCCTGCTTGCTTTCTCTCTCTCAAAATAAATAAACATTTAAGAACAAAAAAGGAAAGAAAAGGAAAATTTTCCTTAGAATATAAATTTTAATTTTACTCAGTATATTAAATATTAACAAGGCTTAATTTAGTGGTTGAGGACATTTTCTCTGTTTTAACCTGGGTGGCTCAGTCATTTAAATGTCTGGCTCTTGATTTTGGCTCAGGTCATGGTCTCATGGTTGGTGAGATTGAGATCCTGTCAGCCTGCTTGGGATTCTTGGTGTCCCTCTCTCTTTGCCCCCTGCCCCTCCCCCCCATCCCTGGCTTGCACTCTTGACAAACATACAAACACACACCTTAAATTAATTAATTAATTAATTTGTTTGAGAAACTAATACATACAGATACTTGTTTTTTATCATCTAGCATATGAACTTGACTTAACTGAAGATGCTTATAGTTTGAGGAGCCAGACTACTTGATTTGAAGGTTTATCACTGGCTAGAGAAGTATTGATCACTGAATAAAACATACATGCAGTGAAATTTGTTTAGAGTATTTAATTCCCAGTAACAAAAATTCTTTAATTTTACATTCAAAGATAACTTGAGGCTGTATTTCATATAGATATTAAAAAGTAGTTGAATCAACCAGATGTGAGTAAATCAAGTATTACTGAAATCATTGTTATACATTTTCTACATTTTCCTGCTTATAATCCTTTTTATTTCACATAATATTTTAATGTCTTTCTAAATCTAAGAAAATCTAAGAAAAAGTTTAGGATGATTAAAAAAGAACTGAACACTTAGAAATTTTTCATTATTCAATAACCATTTATATATGTGAGTACATAATCAAGACCAATATGTATGTGTGTATATTTTACATAGTTTAAAAAGAATTTGTAAAAAAACTTCCTTTGTTATTTCTACAGTCTTATAAATGCTTAATATGTGCTCTTGTGTCAATTGGCACACATCTGTCCTGTAGTCTATCTTCCAACTTAAAGAGATTAGCTCCTTGAATGACAGATAGAGGTTGTTTTTGCTTTTTTTTTTTTTTTTTTTTACCTTAATGTGAATAAGACAGATGTCAAGACCATAAATAACAAATGTGTAGCTTAAGAAGGTGCATATAAGGTGAACACACTTGAGGACATTACTCAGGTTAATAAATAGAACTTTTCAGCTACCCTGAAGTTCTGTGTGCCCCATCTAGATCACAGCTCCCTCTTTCTCCACAAAAGTAACCTCTTTCCTGACTTGAATAATATGTCCTTTGTTTTTTCAATTTTTTAAATGTTTTATTCATTTTTTGAGAGAGAGAGAAACAGAGTATGAATGGGGAAGGGGCAGAAAGAAAGGGAGACACAGAATCTGAAGCAGGCTCCAGACTCCCAGCAGTCAGCACAGAGCCCGATGCGGGGCTCGAACTCACAAACCGTGAGATCATGCTTTTTTTAAATCTCTCTCAAAAATGAATAAACATTAAAAAAAAAATTAAAAGATCAGAGAAAAAAGGCCAATGTAGCTTTAACATTGAGTTAGGGAAGTTAAGGGGTTACCTTAAGGGAGAGATAAGAATCTAATCACGTGGTAAGGCTTTATAAATAGTGTTAAATATCTTAGGATTTACTTTAGGTGCACTATAGAAAATCTTACCCATAGGCTTATAGGGGGGTCTAAGCCTATCTAACATCTCTTTAGCATATGTCCACCTTCACAGGATGACTATCCTGAATAGGTTGGAAAGTAATCATTCCCATTTGTTTCAGGCCTTACATAGTTATCCTGGGTGCCATCTATGCAAATGATGTTTGGAAAGTTAGAGGGTTGAAAAAATCCTAAAAACTAATCTTCTGGCTATGTTCAAAGGTGTCTGGAGAAGCCAATGAAACTCAGATTGCAGAAGCATTGAAGCGGTACAGTGAACGGGCATTCTTTGTCCGGGAAGCCCTATTTCACCTTTTTAGCCTGACTCATGTGATGGAAAAAACAAAGCCAGAAATTTTAAAGGTAAGAATAAGGAACATGAACATTTTGAAATTATCTCCCTTGATATAGATGATGGTTTTGTGAAGAAAATAGTGAAAATTTGCATTTAATCTTTGGACTTTGGGGGGTGGGGTGGGTAATGGGATTGATGATGTATGATTTTAATTTTTAGCCATAAATGAGAGAGAAAATAGTTGCATAAAGTTTTTGAAGTATTATAGTAGTCTCATTAAGCAACATCATTGCCTTCCACCTCATATTTAACTACCTAAAACCAGTGACCAGTGTGATATTTTTTCACCATCTATAGTAGAAAATTGAATTATAACACTAGAATTACACTACTGCATTGTATTGCTTCCATATAGACTTATTAACGAAATACAATATTGGAATTCCATAAGGCATCTTTCCATGACACTTATTAACCACCTGTGCTTTCATAATTAATTCATGTTATTCCTCAATTAAAATCTCTTAACCAAGACAGCTTTTGAAGGCCAAGAAAGTATGTTTTTTTTTTTTTAAGTAGGCTCCAGGCACAGTGTGTAGCCAAACTTGGGGCTTGATCCCATGACCGGGGGATCATGACCTGAGCTGAAATCAAGAGTCGTATGCTTGGGGCACCTGGGTGGCTCAGTCATTTAAGTGTCCAACTTTGGCTCAGGTCATGATCTCACAGTTCATGAGTTTGAGCCCTGTGTCGGGCTGTATGCTGACAATTCGGAGCCTGGAGCCTGCTTCACATTCTGTGTCTCCCCCTCTCTGTCCCTTCCCTGCTCATGCTCTCTCTCTCTCTCTCTCTCTCAAAGAATAAATAAACATTAAAAAAAAAAAAAAAAAAAGAGTTGGATGCTTAACTGACTGAGCCATCCAGGTGCCCCAAGAAAGGAAGATTCTTAATTTTAGTTGATAGCATAGGGCAGTGTTTGTTAGAATGTGGTCCTTTGGGGGCGCCTGGGTGGCTCAGCTGGTTAAGCGACCGACTTCGGCTTAGGTCATGATCTCACAGTTTGTGAGTTCGAGCCCCGTGTCAGGCTCTGTGCTGACAGCTCAGAGCCTGGAGCCTACTTCAGATTCTGTGTCTCTCCCTCTCTCTACCTCTCCCCTGCTCACGCTCTGTGTCTCTCTGTCTCTCAATAATAAATAAATGTTAAAAAAATTAAAAAAAAAAAAAAAAAGAATGTGGTCCTTTGTCCACCAGGAGTCTGGGATATTGTTTATTTTAAAAGCATATTTGTAAAAATAAAAACACAATTTTAAATAAAAAAATAATAAAAGTATATTTGTGAACCCCACTCCAAGAAATTTAGATTCAATAGGGCTGGATGAGGACAGGAATCTGCATTTTTATAATCCCCAAAGATAATTCTTATACACATTTGAAGCCAGTGAATATAGGACTGTATTATATTTGATGCCTCATTTAGTGGGCACAATAATCCCAAGAGAAAAGTTTTATCTCTTATTTTACAGATTGTGTAACTGAGGGTCTGTGAGATTAAATAATGTAACAGTAAGTTAGTGGCAGAGCCAAAAATGACTTAACCAGCCAGTTATCTTGAATTTTGAGAATGGGGTGCTTAACATTTCAATCACTGAGATGCTATTGTCCCCAACACCTGTCATCCCCTCCATATATACCAGAGGATACTGGTACTTGCTATATGAACTATCTTTTTTTGGTTTTGGTTACTATGAACCTGAGCAACAAAGGACCTCTAGTCCTCATCTAAAATACTTATTCATTGATTCAGGGAATGGTACAGAGAAATTTAAAAGAATATAGACAGTTCTTTTAAGGAATTTAGCTGCAAAAGAGCGCAAAGGAAAAAGATGATAGTTAACCGAAGAAGGAGGTTTTTTTTCTTTTTTAAGATGGGAGAAAAACAGCTTGTTTGTCCTATGCTAATATGAATGATCCACTACAGAATGAAAAATTGATATAGGAGAGGGAAGAAGAGCTGGAGCAATGTCCTTGAGTAAACAAGAAGGAAAAGATCTAGCATATAAGTGCAGGGCCTACTTTCAGAGATGAGCCCAAAAGATCCTTTATGGTAGTGGGCAGGAAGGCAGCATTTGGGTGTTTGTATACTGGTAAAGGGGATACATGTGGTAGTGAGAATCCCAAAGTCTTCTCTGAATGTTTTCATTTTCTCAGTGTAATTGGAAGCAAGGTCTTCAGCTGATAGTGAAGATTGGGAGGATTGAGGAGAGAGGAAAAGATGAGAAGTGGTTATCTAGGCCCAGAGGGAAGTGAATGGATTTTATGGTACTGTAACTTTAGCAGTGTCCTCAAGGAACTGAATGTCAGGATTTGAAAATGAAAAGTTTGCCACTTGTTTACTCTAAAGTCAGTAAAAATTTATTTAGTGCTTAGTGTATAATAGGCACTGTACTATGTCTGAAAAATACAAAGATGAGTTATCTGGATAGAGAAAATTCATTAGCCCAACAGAAAAATACCCCAACATGAACAACTTGATACCTTCCTGAACCAAGTAGGCAGGAACTACATGTTGATGAGTGACTACTATGCCCTAGGCTCTTTGCACTTGAGGATAAAAAAGATAAGACATCATAGAAATTATCATAGATAGCAAAGTAATGATGCTATGTTAAGAGGGCTTGTATTTATACTGTAAATAAAAAGAACTAATTTTTTTTCCAGCTTGTGGTTACTGGGATGAGAAACCACCCTATGAATTTGCCAGTACAACTTGCTGCAAGCGCCTGTGTATTTAACTTAACTAAGCAAGATCTTGCTGCAGGAATGCCTGTCCGACTGCTGGCCGATGTGACCCATTTGCTGCTCAAAGCCATGGAACATTTTCCCAATCACCAGCAGGTAAGCATGTGGGAATTCCTAATCAAGTAGTCCTTTTAGTATCCCCTACCCTCCTCCTTATCTCCATAAAGTTCAATTTAGTAGACCAAGACTAGAATTTCAAATGCCTTTACAGGCTGTAAAGTAATAAATTTATGGTATGACTGAGTGTAGGACAACAGAAAAGTAGAAAACTAAAGAGTGCATTCCCTGCCTAAAAGTATTTAAATCCAAATGTTGAGGGAAATAGTGCAAACCATAAAAAAACCGCATCTTCCACCTCAATCTTGAGTTTGTGATAATTTCAGCAAACAGCCATAGCCTATTTGTTCTGGGCCAGGCACTATCAAGTACTGGGATACAGAAACGAATAAGACGTGGATATTCTGTTTCTAGCAGTATGGTAGACTACATAACCTGTCCTGTCCTCAGGATGAAAACTAAAAATGTTGCTTGAATTATACTAAAAAAATTTTTTTAATTTAATTTGGGAGAGAGAGAGCATATGTGCATATATGCAGGGGGAGGGCAGGGTGAGAGGGGAGGGAATCATAAGCAGGCTTCACTCCCATTAGCACGCAGGACTCAGTCTCATGAATCGTGAGATCATGACGAGCTGAAATCAACAGTCAGATGCTCAACCAAATGAGCCACCCAGGTACCCTTATATTTTTAATTAACATTTAGCAGGCAGTTGATAAATTAATAAAAAATACTCAGAGGTTGGGGTGCCTGAGTGGCTCAGTCAGTTGAGTGTCTGACTTTGGCTCAGGTCATGATCTCACAGTTCGTGAGTTCAAGCCCCACATCGGGCTCACTGCAGTCAGCGCAGAGCCTGCTTTGGATCCTCTGTCTCCCTCTCTCTCTGCCCCTCCTCTGTCCATGCTACCTCTCTATCTCTGTCAAAAATAAATAAACATTAAAAAAAATTATGTTAAAAAAATACTCAGAGGTGAAAAACCAAGTAAAAATGACAACCCAGATTGGTGAGTGAATCATTAAAGATACCTTCCCTCATTGAGGGCAGTTGCCAAATTGGATGAACTTTAGGCTTTGGCTTTTGTGGCCTCTGGAAGCCAGGTGGACAGAGAAAAAAGCAAGATCCACCCAAAGGCCACCAGAAGGGAAGGAGATTAGCTGGTATTAATTCTGTTTATTATCCTATCTTGTCTAATGGAGACAAAAAAAAAAAAATGTACAAGTAAACTTGTATGGGTCCAGTGGAAGTTAGTCTTTCAACAATAGGTGGGCAGAATAAAAGTTGTAAGAAATCATTGGTATTTCATCAGCCACCTTTTTTTATAAAGGCTACCCCTGGTTAAAAAATAACAAAGCAATATTTCATTCAGGAATTTTTTTCTCCCTTTGGTTCTTTAGTTACAGAAGAATTGCCTCCTTTCACTTTGCAGTGACCGGATCCTTCAAGATGTTCCATTCAACAGGCAAGTGATAGCCGTAGAACTTAAAATGGGGCAAAATCTGTCTTGGGCCATTTCTTACCAGTTGGGATATCCTTGGTGTACAGTTAATTAAGTGGATGGGATTGTGCATTAACTGATGAAATGCTAACTCTACTTTCTCTAATTTAGTACTTTGACATTCCTGATAGCAGATTGGCCCCTGTTTTCATAGCCCTTTGCTTAAAAATGTGTATTTTTATATTATGGTTTTTAGAATATCCACACAATATTGTAGGCTGAAGAAACCGAGGCATTTAGATTCCATGTCTTGATCAGAGTTTTGTGTCTAGTGACTACAAGGCTAGAAAGACTCAAGCCTTCTAGTTCTAGGTCCAGTGTTCTTTTCTCTGTATCATATCTCTTATTATTACTGTTATTTGATACTGAGTTATAGAAGAAACTTCTTAACCAGAGGGTAAGGGAGGTTAGATAGTTGGATTCAAATAAGTATAAACGATTCCCTTGTTTTCTAGGATACTATGATTTGAGAGCTAAAAAGGTGATTTTTTTTGTCATCTCAATATTTTAAATATAATTTTTTAATGGTGGCATTTTGAAAAAATATATCTTATGGTTTTATGAAAAGTGTATATCTCAAGCAGCAATTTTACTGTGATTTACTTTTATTCAGGTAACAGTACACTGTTATCTGGCACAGCTGAGGAATGAGGTGTTCCATTTACTATTTCAAATAAATAGTTTGGATAAAAATATAACAACAGCTATCTCATGTAGATTACTAATTTTATTTTATAAATATTGAGCACCTGCACTGATTACATGAAGTCATATGTAGGAAGGACATAGTCACTCTCCTAAAAGAAAAGTATCAACTAACCGAAGATTTGGCAAATTTTTTTAAAGGGGCAGCAAATAATATTTTGGGCTTATGAGCCATAGGGTCTCTGTTGGAACTACTTAACTCTGCCAGTGTACCTCCAAAGCAGTCATAGACAATATATAAAAAATGGGGATTTTACTATGTTTCAATAAAACTTTAGAAAACAGGCAGCTGGACCCACAGCTATTAAAATCACTCTATGTAGGCTACAGTTTACTTACCTCTGCTCTAGCCAATGCACTCTGCTAGATTTGAGCTTCTTTGTGGTCAGAGATTGTGATTGGTTAATCTCTTTGTCTCTAGTGCTTAAGTGGATGTTTGGTGGATGAATGAATGAAAAATGAGTATAACAGAAGACAGAATTTTTCATAGAAGAAGATGACAGAATGCATTGGGCCCCCAAACGAGGAGGGAAAGATTTCATCTGATTGGTGATCATTAAAGATTTCATGTTAGTGATGGCATTTGAGATCATAAAGATAACAACTAACCTGTATAAAGCACTTCCTATTGCCAGATGCTATGCTAAATGTTTTACTTATGCTTATTCAGTCCTTACAAACAGTCTTGTGAAATCGTTACTTTTGTAATCTTAATTTTATAGATGAAGAAACAGAGGCATAGAGAGGTTTAGTAGCTTTCTTAAGGTGATAAGATAGCAAGTAGCAGAATTTAGATTTAAATCCAGAATGGCTCCAGAACCTCTACTTTTTACATCCATGCTGTGTTGCTTTGAAGATGAGAGCTGGTTGAATTGATTGTTTTATGTTGTGGGAACTGCACAAATAAAGGCACAGAAGTTGATAATAATACCAGTAAAAAATGACCTTTATCAAAAGCTTGGTATGTGCCAAGTTCTATACTAAATCTTAAGCTTTATGTGTAGTATCGTTTAATCCTCACAACAATCCTATAGAATAGATCTTATCATTTTGCAGGTGAAAAAATAGAAGTTCATAGCGATTAAGGAAATTGCCCTAGGTTCCCAAAGTTAGTAAGTGGTAGAAATGATACTTGAATCCAGACTGAATTCAGTGTGTGTGATATGCTTAATGACTTTATGGCATTGCTTCACGTGGTAAAAGAGTTTATTTTATTATATCAGCAACATTAGGTAGAACTAAAATTCAAACCCCAAAATGCAAGGAAGTTCAGAATCTGTGCTGTTAACTATCAAGCTATCTTAACTCATAACTAGGGCATGTTTGGGGACTAACAAGCAGTAAGCATAGGGTAGGCAGGAAAAAAAGATGTGAAAGTATGGGCCCATTGTTAGAGTCCAAAAATACTGTGAATACAGGAGTGACATCATAACTAAGTTTTCTGACAGATTTATGTATTACTGATGTGTAGACACAAATTGAAGGGAAAACAATGGAGGCAGAATGGCCCATTAGGAATCTATCATAAAACAATCAGAGATGGCCTTGGGAATAGAAAGGAGGCAACAGTAAATTTGATGGAATTTGCAGAGGAGTACTTTATATCACTATAATTCAGCCAGCATGTATGAAACACTGTTTGTGTGTAAAGCTCTGTAATGAGTTCTTGGTAAAGAGGGCTAAATAGGATATGGTCCTTTACCCCAAGGAACAGGTGAGGCTACAGATAACCACAGCTCTCTGACAGAGTTACAAACAAATGCTAAGGAGCAGTGAGAAGGCAGTGATAAACTTGTCAAGGAAAGCTTCTCAGAGGAAGTGATATATGAGCTGAGTCTTGAAAGATGAAATTGTGGGTAAGATAATCAGATATATTCTGTGGTGGTGTCCTGATTTCTCTCCTGTCTCACACCCCACATTCAGTCCTTTGACAAAGCCAGTTATCTTCAAAATATATCTAGAATTCAACCATTTCTCTTCACTTCCATTTCTACCACTTGGACTGGGCTAAAAGTGATTTCTGTCCTGAATCATGTGGTAGCCTCTGAACTGTTCTCTTTGCTTCTTTCTTTGCCCTCTTGAAGTTCATTTTAAACACAGCTAATAGGATAATCCTATTAAAAATATAAGTCAGTTCATGTCATATCTCTGCTTAGGATCTTTCTATGGCTTTCCATCTCATCTGGAATAAAAGCTAATTCTTTACAAAGACTAAGATCTGGTCCCCCTGTTACCTCTGACCTCATCTCTTTTTAAGATTTTTTTTAAATTAGTTAATTAATTAATTACATTTTTTTTTTTTTAATGACTTCATCTCTTGGTACTACACTTCTTGTTGTTCTCTCTGTTCTGGCCTCACTGGCTTCCATGCTATTTCTCAAAACCTCCAGGCATACTCCCTATTCAGGGTCCCTGTATCTACCTTTCCCTCTGCCTGGAATGCTTTTCCCCTAGATATCCGCATGGCCAGCTCTCTTACTTCCTTAAAAGTTTCAGTGAGGCTTTTCCTAGTTACCGTACCTAAAATTCAACATTTCCTATCCTTTTTACCTGTTTACTCCTTTTTTCTCTATAGCGTATACCATAGGTTTTACTTGTTTGGTTTATGATCTGGTGTCCATACTGCGATGTAAGCTCTATGAGAGTAGAGATATTTTCCTGTTTTGTTCACTACTCGATCTCCAGCACCAGGAACAATATCTGGAACAAAGCAGGGGCTCAATCAATGTTTGTGAATGAATGAATGAATATTTATTTCTGTTGTGCTAGGTACTGTAAGGAACCCAGACAAAACTCAATACAGTGTAGAAATCACTACAGAATAGAAATATGTTACAATCTAGAAAATGAATGCGGGATAGTTTTGATATTTTCCAAACTCTTGTTTCTTTACAAAGTTTCAGAATTAATAATGAGGCACCGGCTCCAGAGCACGAAGTATAATTGTTATTCTGTATCAGTTAAGAGGAATTTTCCCTTTCTTTCGCACCTACCTGAATTGTAGCATCAGCTCAGCTAGAGCTGTAAGACTGTGCTTGAGCCTCCAGGATTCATTCATGAAACCTTCTTGTGTGTTTTCAGGTTTGAAGCAGCCAAGCTTGTCATGCAGTGGCTCTGCAACCATGAGGATCAAAACATGCAAAGGATGGCAGTTGCTATCATTTCCATCCTGGCTGCCAAGGTACCTGAACTCCTATGATTGAATAATTTTATGTAGGCAGCTATTTCCCATTACAGTTACTACTTTCCCCCAAAATCTATATGCCAGAAAAGTTAGTACACCTCTTCGCCAGTCTGTTTGTTCAGTCTACATTCAATATTGCAGAACTGCATGTTAATCAAAGATTTTAGTCTGACCTTTAGAGTTTGTTACAGTGAATGATATTAAACTGACACTAACTAGGGGCGCCTGGGTGGCTCGGTCGGTTTAAGCGTCCGACTTCGGCTCAGGTCATGATCTCGTGGCCCATGGGTTCAAGCCCTGCGTCGGGCTCTGTGCTGACCGCTCAGAGCCTGCAGCCTGTTTCAGATTCTGTGTCTCCCTCTCTCTGACCCTCCCCTGCTCATGCTCTGTCTCTCTCTGTCTCAAAAATAAATAAACGTTAATAAATAAATAAATAAATAAACTGACACTAACTAGTGAGTTCTTGGACATTTACTTTGTTATCTGCTTGCTCACAGCTTTCTACAGAACAAACTGCACAGCTTGGTGCTGAACTCTTCATTGTCAGGGTAAGTCTGTTATACCCTCTATGCAGATCATTAGAGAGTTTTCATTTTCATTGTTTTCAGGCAGTGTTATGTTATCTTCTGGTATTTCATTACTTTTAACTGGATGTATTCACTTATTTTCATAGAGGTAGCTTTATTCCCTAACAGAGGTGGAAAGAGCCTTGAACTAGGAGTCCGATGACCTAGGATCTAACTTGTAAACTCAGTTTGTCAATTTAGACAAATTATGTGAACCATTGGAACCTAAATAAGCCTTAAGATCCTATCTAGTTCTAAAATTCTGTTATTTTGTTATTTATGAAGAAAATGTAGACACTGCCATAGGCATAAGATTGTGCTACATGCTTTGGGGGGAAAAGATAATTTAGATAACTGACAAATGATTTTGCTTGCTTACACTCAGTTGAGGAGATGATATAGTGAACAATGAAAGGTTTAAAAGCTTTAAAGAAAATAAATATAAACAGTGTTCTTGGGAAGAGTGGAGGAAAGCAGTCCACTTCAGAGTTTCCTGTTACAATCCTGTCATGATGTATGTGAACAATAATGGTAGATAGAAAAGGCAAATGAAAGACTTCCCCTTTTTAAGATTTTATTTTTAAGTAATCTCTACACCTGACATGGGGCTCAACCCACAAGAGTCACACGCTTTACCAGCTGAGCCAGCCGGGCACCCCAAAAGATTCCCTTTTTTTATGATTTACGAGTTATGTATATAATGAGAAAGTCATTCCTTTGATAAATATGTATAGGATACTTAGCAAATTTCTACCACCTTACTAGATGAGGGATTCACATCGAATTATATCTATAATTTCTGTTCATAAGAGTAGTCTGTCTATAAGAAGTAGTAGAGAAAATAGTTATGTAGACATGGTTGTAATATAATCTACTAAGTATAATAATAGCAATATGAGTGAGAATAGTCATGTAAAGAGAGGAGAATGCTGTTGATGGTATGATAGAAAGAGTAGGAATTCTGGAGTCAACATATCTGGGTTTATTCCTAATTTTATCACTTACTAGCTGTAGTTTCTATAAACTACCTTATACAGTTATTATGAAGATTAAATGAAAAGGAAATTAAGATTAATTGAAGGGGTGGTGCCTGACCGGCTGTCAATAGAGCATGTGACTCTTATCTTGGGTCATTAGCTCAAGCCCCACATCGAGCATAGGGCTTACTTTAAAAAAAAATTAAGAAGGAATATATGCTAAGTACTTAGCACAAAATACAATATATGTTAGATAAGTAGAAAAGGATGCTACTTTTACTTAGTTTTTACTATTTTCAGGAATGATATTTTTAGTTTTAAATATGGCTATTTATTGCTATGTATGTGTTTCAGTAATTTTGGCTGGAGGTATAGTTAAAGATTTTAAGGAAGTCATCCACTTACATGCTTTGGGGGAAAATTAAGCTTAGTTTAAGCGGAAATTAGTAGCAGTAGTAGTGGTAATCACTAGCTTTTTTTTTTTCCTTTTTTTGAAGCTCTTAATTATCATTCACAATTTGCAGATGAGGAATCAAAGAATTCAATTAGCAAACAAGGTTACACAGATGCAAATTCTAGTACCACACTCTTAGGCACTATGCTTATTAAGTTACATAATTGCACCTAGATGTTTTTGTTTCTTAAAAAATTTTTCCTGAATTGTATGTAACGTTAAGTAATAGTGTTCGTTAATGTTTTCTTGTATCTGTTTGAGCAGAGCACCCTTCCCCTCCCCCAAATTATTATCTAAAAATGGAGTTATGGGTGCCTTATCTAGGTCTCAAAACATTCACTTTTCAAACTTAAATTTCTTAGGGTAAGGCTATAGTAGAAATTATTTACAAAGGGAATTTCAAAGCTGTGATGTTATTCAAAGCCAATGTAGATTTTAATTCTCTTACTGTTATATGTAATTTGTCCTTTTTTTTTTCTTAAGGAAAACTTAGAATTATATAGAATTAGGTCTCCCAATTCTTATTTTCTCATACTAAGTTGACTATGATCAAATTACTTAATATTTCTCACAATTTCCTTTCCCCAAAAAATGGGTATAACAGTATTACAATATAGGATATAATTTGCTGATGTTTATAATAAATGTTAGTTTCATTTCCCCTTCTCCCCCTCCACTTTTTTTATCCCAGGATCTGAAATGAATATATGCTATCACTGATTAGGTAAGATAGTTTGTCCTAAGCTTTAATCATTTTGCGTTTTATTTTATTTACAGGGTATTAGATTTTAGGGATGATGAGAATAATAAAGGATTTCTGAAGATCCTATATATTTTTTCTTGTTGAAGGAAAAATCTGATCCAAGAAGCTGGTTGTTGTACTTATAAAAACCTTTCTAGGAAATGTTTTAAGCCACAAGACCAATCCTCATGACTTGTGATTATTACCACCAATTGTAGTAACAGCTTAGTGATAAGAAATTCATTGTATTTTCCTTCTTTCAGCAACTTCTTCAAATAGTGAAGCAGAAAACCAATCAAAATTCAGTGGACACTACTTTGAAGTTTACTTTGAGTGCACTTTGGAACCTCACAGATGAATCTCCAACCACTTGCAGACATTTTATTGAAAACCAAGGGTTAGAACTCTTCATGCGGGTTCTAGAGGTTAGAATGGGAATTTAGCCTATAGTTTTGACATTGATTGATTAAAATATTCATTTATTATATTTGATTCTTTACGTAGTTATAGGTTTTTCTTTCTTTTTACAGTCTTTCCCAACTGAGTCATCCATTCAACAGAAAGTTCTAGGACTTTTGGTAAGATATAAATATTTCCTGCTAAATTCCAAGCTGTAATTAATTATTTTTCTTCTGAGATAATACATTGAAAGTTGTTTCTCTATTTGTAAACACTTAATGACATCAGAAAATATATACAATATAATAAAGTGGAAAAAAAAGCAGGCCATAAAACAATGTATACATATTAGGATTTTCACCACATTAAAAGGAAAAATATAAATTATATCATTTTCTCTATATTTTTTGGAATAATATAAAGCTTTATAGTGGCCCAATTTTACTTTTATAATCAGGGGGGAAAATCTCATTACAAAATCTCACTAAATTGTAAGTGTTCTCACATGCTATGTTTGGTAATTAATAATTACTACTTAAAAGACTGCTTAACAAATTAGATATTCCAAGGGCACATGGGTGGCTCAGTCAGTTAAGTGTCCCAACTCTTGATTTCAGCTCAGGTCATGATCTCACAGTTTGTGAGTTCCAGCCCGGCATAGGGTGAGTTCGAGCCAGCTTCTGGTGAGCTCAAGCCCTGTTTCCAGTGAGCTCTGAGCCCTGCAGCGGGTGAACTTGAGTCCTGCTTCAGGCTGCAAGCTGACAGTGTGGAGCCTGCATGGGATTCTCTCTCTCCCTCTCTCTGCCCCTCATGGGATTCTCTTTTTACCTCTCTCTCTGCCCCTTGTTCACTCATGCTCTCTCTCTCTCTCTCTCTCTCTCTCAAAAATAAACAAACTAAAAAAAAAAAAAAGAGCTTAAATCACACACACACAAAATTTAAAAAACATAGTGAGCCCTCTAGGATTTGAGATAAAGGTGAAGGATCAAATGTTTTGTTAACTTTAATCACTGCAACATTAGAAACATGCCTGTGTGGTAAAAGCTCTTTTTAGAGCAGATCTGTGCTTTTGAGGAATTAGATCATGGGAAGCATAGATTAGTGAGTAAAATATATATACAGCAGTGTTTGTTTTATAGATGCAAGAGTATGAGATACTGAGCAATGAGAGATGGATTTTAGGGAAAGCTAAGGGCTGGCATTTAAAGAAGACCTATCTGTTCACTGTAGCTTCAGGTTAATATAAAGTAGAAAATGTAAAAAGACCTAAATTCCCAGAGATAGGGAAGTATTAAATAAATTAAGGTATTTGATTATTTTATTCAGGGTTCATAGGGATTATTAGATACAGAAGTTGGTTCACATCACCACAAGAGGAAAGGTGGAATTTATTTTAAGTATTCCATAAGGCTTTAAGAGAGCTTCCATTGGGCTTTAAAAATGCTTTTTTTAATTTCAAAAAGAATACATGCTTATTATAACTAGTGAAACAGTGCAAAAGTGTATTTGAAAAGCTTAAGACTCTGTCCCCAGACTTCAATCATTTTCATTTCCATGAGGTAATTAATATTAATACAACCTGGTGTGCTTTCGTCCGGATCTTTCTCCATTACTTTGTGTTTGAATTTTTTTTTTCAAGAACCTATTTTGAAATATTGCATCTAAATTTTTTGTGATCAGAGAACATACTTTGATGTGAGTCCTTTGGAATTTATTGAGACTTGTGTATGACCCAGAATATGATCTTTGTAAATGTTCCATGTGTAGTATGGAGCCTGCTTTGGATTCTCTCTCTCTTTCTCTCTTTGCCCTACCCCCGCACATGCACACATGGGTCCATGCACTCTCTCTCTCTGAGTAAATAAAATGTTAAGAAAGAAGAAAAATGAATGGAAATGCCTTTTCATATTTAAATATGTGAGATTAGAGAGGAGTGATGATTAATCATTGATGCTGGTGGAAAAATAGATTATACACATTCACGTAGTGTATAGTTAAACTTGTCTCTTCTACCCTCTTTTTCATAGTTGAAGAAGAAAACTTGTTAGTCATTACAGAGAATACATTTGGACATGATGCCTTTCACTTTCATTTATTATAAAATGACTTAAGCTAAGGAACAAGTAGTCTCTTAATAATCGAAAGTTCAGTGTTTTGGTTCCTAAGAGATGGAATCAACATGTTAGGAAGAAAATTATTGTTTCATAGTAGATCAAATTAAGTTTTAAGAATGAGGATTAATCTTCAGAGCAGTATGTTAAGTTGGATCTTAGATCCTTTAGACCCATAGTCTAAATTGGAAACCCCTCAGTTGTTTCCCATGCGAATAGAGGTCTTCCTTATGTACTGTGTAAGGAAGCCATCACACCCCAAGCCCAGATAAAACGTCTACCTTATATAGGCCAACAGTCAAACTTTGGCGTTCAGTGGAGGTCTAAGGCTGTGAAATTTTTAAGACACAAATTACTATAATGAGGGGTGGCTGGCTGGCTTAGTTGGTAGAGCACGTGACTCTTGATATCAGGGTTGTAGGTTCAAGCCCCATGTTAGGTGCAGAGATTACTTAAAAATAAAAAATCTTAAAAAACGATCACTGTATTGCTCAAAGGGATGCTTTTTTGCCTTCATTTTATTTATGCTCTCCACATTATTCAGAACTGCTAATCCCTTTGTCCTTTTGATACACTCACCCCTCTCTGCTTTTTTGATAACCAAACTTTCCTGGTTTTTCTTCAACCTCTGTTACTGTTGCTTCTCAGCTTGGAGTTTCTCCAGACCACACAGATGGTATAAATTTGAACTACAATCTTGCATGAGGACAGTCCCTTATTGAAAATGGCAAGAGAAGACTTTTCCTTTTAGGCCAGATCCCAGATTACAATAGGCCTCTTTTTCATTCACCTATGTCAGTCTACTCTTTTTCTGAGGTGTGATACTTTGAAAGTCCTTGTCTTATATGTGAAGTCTTAGTTCCAGTTTTTAGCCTTACTTTCTGCCTTTGCATGGCTATTAAAACCCAGTGCTCTTGACTCTACAAGTCAGTGATGGCCTGTTACTGCTCTGATTTGGTTCCCTATTTGCTTTTTATCCCAGCAGGTTACATATTTAAAGGTTGTTGGATCACCTAGGTGGCTCAGTCAGTTAAGTGTCTGACGCTTGATTTTGGCTCAGCTCATGATCAAGTCTTAGTTCATGGGATCGAGCCCCACATCCAACCTCTGTGCTGGCAGCGCGGAGCGTGCTTTAGATTCTCTCTTTCCCTCTCTCTCTGCCCACCAACCCCCTTGTGCTCACATGCTCTCTCAAATAAATAAACATTTTGAAAATAAGTAAATAAACAAACAAATAAAGGTTGTTAGCTGTTTTCCCACTATCACTTCTAAATATTTTATAGCAGGGGATTTTTTAGGTTATCCACCTCATCATTTTGCCTGAAAAAGGAACTCACTACTGTTTCTGTATTATTTTATTGTTTTGTGAGGAGAGAAAATAAATCACCCGTAAACACACTGTGCTAACATAACAAAAGTCTTCACCTTTTATGTATATGCAGATAACATGTTTTTTTTTTTAATGTTTATTTATTTTTGAGACAGAGAGACAGAGAACGCGCGTGGGCACAAGTCAGGGAGGGGAGAGAGAAGAAGACAGATTATCTGAAGCGGGCTCTGCACTGACAGATGAGGGGCTTATACTCACAAACTGTGAGATCATGACCTGAGCCAAAGTCAGACACTTAACCAACTGAGCAACCCAGGCGCCCCTGCAGATACGTGTTTAAATTGTTACAATCTCTGTTCCTTCTTAGAATACAAATGGTCATTTAGCCATTATGCATATTACTTCAATTTTTATATCTTCTTTTTTTCCAGAATAATATAGCTGAAGTGCAAGAATTGCATTCTGAGTTAATGTGGAAGGATTTTATAGACCACATCAGTAGCCTCCTGCATAGTGTTGAAGTGGAAGTCAGTTACTTTGCAGCTGGAATTATTGCCCATTTAATATCTAGAGGTGAACAAGCTTGGACATTGAGCCGTAGCCAGAGGAATTCTCTTCTGGATGATCTGGTAAGGTCATTTGGTGTTTTCTAGAAGCATACAAACAAACATTCATCGTAGTTAAGCTATCAGAGTTTCATAATGCAATAATGCAGTGCTGAATAAATATTGTATTCTTTCTTGTGTGTCTTGTGTCTTGCAGCATTCAGCTATTTTGAAATGGCCAACTCCAGAGTGTGAGATGGTAGCATACAGGTAATTAGCAAGATAATTAATATTAAGCCCTTAACCTAGTCATTTCGCTTGCTTGGAGATTATTCCTACCAGGTGTATAATGTATTTTCCCTCAGGCATCTATCTTCTTACTGGTTTTAAAAGGATTGAAATATTTTCACTTTTTTCTGTTACCTGTCATTCATCATTTCTTCTTTCATTTCACATTTATTGAAGAAAGTGCCAAGGACCTGTTCTATGCTCTTAAAATTCAAAGATGAGTATGACATGTTGCCTACATTGAAGAGGCAGAGGAGAGAATAGGTGAACTAGAAGATAAAATTATGGAAAAAGAGGAAGCTGAGAAAAAGAGATAAAAAATCCAGGAGTATGAGGGGAAAATTAGAGAACTAAGTGATGCACTAAAAGAAGTAATCTATGCGTAATTGGTATTCCAGAGGAGGAAGAGGGAGGGAAAGGTGCTGAAGGTGTACTTGAAGAAATAATAGCTGAGAACTTCCCTGATCTGGGGAAGGAAAAAGGCATTGAAATCCAAGAGGCACAGAGAACTCCCTTCAGATGTAATTTTAATCGATCTTCTGCACTACATATCATAGTGAAACTGGCAAAATACAAGGATAAAGAGAAAATTCTGAAAGCAGCTAGGGATAAACGTGCTCTAACATATAAAGGGAAACAGATAAGACTCGTGATGGATCTCTCTACTGAAACTTGGCAGGCCAGAAAGGAATGGCAGGAAATCTTCAATGTGATGAACAGAAAATATATGCAGCCGAGAATCCTTTATCCAGCAAATCTATCATTTAGAATAGAAGGAGAGATAAAGGTCTTCCCAAACAAACAAAAACTGAAGGAATTCATCACCACTAAACCAGCCCTACAAGAGATCCTAAGGGGGATCCTGTGAGACAAAGTACGAGAGACAACGCTACAAGCATGAAACCTACAGACATCACAATGACTCTAAACTCATATCTTTCTATAATAACACTGAATGTAAATGGACTAAATGCACCAACCAAAAGACATAGGGTATCAGAATGGATAAAAAAATAAGACCCATCTATTTGCTGTCTACAAGAAACTCATTTTAGACCTGAGGACACCTTCAGATTGAAAGTGAGGGGATGGGGGCGCCTGGGTGGCGCAGTCAGTTAAGCGTCCGACTTCAGCCAGGTCACGATCTCGCAGTCCGTGAGTTCGAGCCCCGCGTCAGGCTCTGGGCTGATGGCTCGGAGCCTGGAGCCTGTTTCCGATTCTGTGTCTCCCTCTCTCTCTGCCCCTCCCCCGTTCATGCTCTGTCTCTCTCTATCCCAAAAATAAATTAAAAAAAAAAAAAAGAAAGTGAGGGGATGATGAACTATTTATCATGCTACTGGAAGTCAAAAGAGAGCTGGAGTAGCCATACTTATATCAGACAAACTAGACTTTAAATTAAAGGCTGTAACAAGAGATGAAGAAGGGCATTATATAATAATTACAGGGTCTATCCATCAGGAAGAGCTAACAATTATGAATGTCTATGCGCCGAATATGGGAGCCCCCAAATATATAAAACAATTACAAAAATAAGCAACCTTATTGATAAGAATGTGGTAATTGCAGGGGACTTTAACACCCCACTTACAGCAATGGATAGATCATCTAGACACATGGTCAATAAAGAAACAAGGGCCCTGAATGATACATTGGGTCAGATGGACTTGACAGATATATTTAGAACTCTGCATCCCAAAGCAACAGAATATACTTTCTTCTCGAGTGCACATGGAACATTCTCCAATATCACATCCTGGGTCACAAAACAGCCCTTCATAAGTATAAAAGAACTGAGATCATACCATGCACACTTTCAGATCACAATGCTATGAAGCTTGAAATCAACCACAAGAAAAAGTCTGGAAAACCTCCAAAAGCATGGAGGTTAAAGAACACCCTACCAAAGAATGAATGGGTCAACCAGGCAATTAGAGAAGAAATTTAAAAATATATGGAAACAAACAAAAATGAAAATACAACAATCCAAACACTTTGGGATGCAGCAAAGGCAGTCCTGAGAGGAAAATACATTGCAATCCAGGCCTATCTCAAGAAACAAGAAAAATCCCAAATACAAAATCTAACAACACACCTAAAGGAAATAGAAGCAGAGCAACAAAGACAGCCTAAACCCAGCAGAAGAAGAGAAATAATAAAGACCAGAGCAGAAATAAACAATATAGAATCTAAAAAAACTGTAGAGCAGATCAACGAAACCAAGAGTTGTTTTTTTGAAAAAATAAACAAAATTGATAAACCTCTAGCCAGGCTTCTCAAAAAGAAAAGGGAGATGACCCAAATAGATAAAATCATGAATGAAAATGGAATTATTACACCAATCCCTCAGAAATACAAGCAATTATCAGGGAATACTATGAAAAACTATATGCCAACAAACTGGACAACCTGGAAGAAATGGACAAATTCCTAAACACCCACACTCTTCCAAAACTCAATCAGGAGGAAATAGAAAGCTTGAACAGACCCATAACCAGTGAAGAAATTGAATCAGTTATCAAAAACTTCCCAACAAATAAGAGTCCAGGACCAGATGGCTTCCCAGGGGAGTTACCAGACATTCAAGGCAGAGATAATACCTATCCTTCTCAAGCTATTCCAAAAAATAGAAAGGGAAGGAAAACTTCCAGACTCATTCTATGAAGCCAGTATTACTTTGATTCCTAAACCAGACAGAGACCCAGTAAAAAAAAAAGAACTACAGGCCAATATCCCTGATGAGTATGGATGCAAAAATTCTCAATAAGATACTAGCCAATCGAATTCAACAGCATATAAAAAGAATTATTCACCATGATCAAGTGGGATTCATTCCTGGAATGCAGGGCTGGTTCAACATTCGCAAATCAATCAACGTGATACAACACATTAATAAAAGAAAAGATGAGAACCATATGACCCTGTCAATCGATGCAGAAAAAGCATTTGACAAAATTCAGCATCCTTTCTTAATAAAAACCCTCGAGAAAGTCGGGATAGAAAGAACATACTTAAACACCATAAAAGCCACTTATGAAAAGCCCACAGCTAACATCATCCTCAATGGGGAAAAACTGAGAGCTTTTTCCCTGAGATCAGGAACACGACAGGGATGTCCACTCTCACCGCTGTTGTTCAACATAGTGTTGGAAGTGCTAGCATCAGCAATCAGACAACAAAAGGAAATCAAAGGCATCAAAATTGGCAGAGATGAAGTTAAGCATTCACTTTTTGCAGATGACATGCTATTATACATGGAAAATCCGATAGACTCCACCAAAAGTCTGCTAGAACTGATACATGAATTTAGCAGTTGCAGGATATAAAATCAATGTACAGAAATCAGTTGCATTCTTATACACTAATAATGAAACAACAGAAAGACAAATAAAGAAACTGATCCCATTCACAATTGCACCAAGAAGCATAAAATACCTAGGAATAAACCTAACCAAAGGTGTAAAAAATCTGTATGCTGAAAACTATAGAAAGCTTATGAAGGAAATTGAAGAAGATATAAAGAAATGGAAAAACATTCCGTGCTCATGGGTTGGAAGAATAAATATTGTCAAAATGTCAATACTACCCAAACTATCTACACACTCAATGCAATCCCAATCAAAATTGCACCAGCATTCTTCTCGAAGCTAGAACAAGCAATCCTAAAACTCCTATGGAACCATAAAAGGCCCTAAATAGACAAAGTAATTTTGAAGAAGAAGACCAAAGCAGGAGGCATCACAATCCCAGACTTTAGCCTCTACTACAAAGCTGTCATCATCAAGACAGCATGGTATTGGCATAAAACAGACACATAGACCAATGGAATAGAATAGGAACCCCAGAACTAGACCCACAAAAGTATGGCCATCTAATCTTTGACAAAGCAGGGAAGAATATCCAATGGAAAAAAGACAGTCTCTTTAACAAATGGTGCTGGAAGAACTGGACAGCAACATGCAGAAGGTTGAAACTAGACCACTTTCTCACACCATTCACAAAAATAAACTCAAAATGGATAAAGGACCTGAATGTGAGACAGGAAACCATCAAAACCCTAGAGGAGAAAACAGGAAAAGACCTCTCTGACCTCAGCCGTAGCAATTTCTTACTTGACACATCCCCAAAGGCAAGGGAATTAAAAGCAAAAATGAACTATTGGGACCTCATGAAGATAAAAAGCTTCCGCACAGCAAAGGAAACAATCAACAAAACTAAAAGGCAACCAACAGAATGGGAAAAGATATTTGCAAATGGCATATCGGACAAAGGGCTAGTATCCGAAATGTATAAAGAGCTCACCAAACTCCACACCCGAAAAACAAATAATCCAGTGAAGAAATGGGCAGAAAACATGAATAGACACTTCTCTAAAGAAGACATCGGATGGCCAACAGGCACATGAAAAGATGCTCAACGTCGCTCCTCATCAGGGAAATAATCAAAACCACACTCAGGTATCACCTCACGCCAGTCAGAGTGGCCAAAATGAACAAATCAGGAGACTACAGATGCTGGCGAGGATGTGGAGAAATGGGAACCCGCTTGCACTGTTGGTGGGAATGCAAACTGGTGCAGTTGCTCTGGAAAACAGTGTGGAGGTTCCTCAAAAAATTAAAAACAGACCTACCCTATGACCTAGCAGTAGCACTGCTAGGAATTTACCCAAGGGATACAGGAGTACTGATGCATAGGGGCACTTGTACCCCAATGTTTATAGCAGCACTCTCAACAATAGCCAAATTATGGAAAGAACCTAAATGTCCATCAAGTGATGAATGGATAAAGAAATTGTGGTTTATATACACAATGGAGTACTACATGGCAATGAGAAAGAATGAAATATGGCCCTTTGTAGCAACGTGGATGGAACTGGAGAGTTTATTCTGAGTGAAATAAGCCATACAGAGAAAGACAGATACCATATGTTTTCACTCTTATGTGGATCCTGAGAAACTTAACAGGAACCCATAGGGAGGGGAAGGAGAAAAAAGAGAGAGAGAGGTTAGAGTGGGAGAGAGCCAAAGCATAAGAGACTCTTAAAAACTGAGAACAAACTGAGGGCTGATAGGGGGTGGGAGATGGGTATTGAAGAGGGCATCTTTTGGGATGAGCACTGGGTGTTGTATGGAAACCAATTTGACATTAAATTTCATATATTTAAAAAAAAAGATGAATCCAATAAACTAATCTGGAAAAAAAAAAAAAAGACATGTTGCCTACAGACAAGAACCTTACAGCCTAGTGAGAGACACCAAATGTGAATCAGACATAATTCACTATTAAGCTAGTTATATACATAGGATGCTATGAAATTAAAGATGACAGTACTTAAATGCAATGGAAAATGGTAAAAAGCTTCCAGAGGAAGTAAATTATGAGCTGAATTTTGAGAGATAACTAAGTAGGGGCAGAAGATTTTAGGAAGAAGAGATAATGTCTTAATGCAAAGAGGTCCAGGACAAGATGATACACTGAAAGAACTAGAAGTAGCACCAGGTTAGTTTGGGGAAACAGTTTGTGATAATTTCTTAAAGTGCATATTGGATGCCTCACTGTTTATGACAGGTGACTTCAGAGCTAAGTTACTAATTTCCTGAAGGACTCCATATTGCCATATAAATAACATTATTGCATCTTATTTTTGTTCTCTACTTCACAAATGCTGATAGTGCCAACATTTTTGATTCCCCCAACTTATGTTCTATCTATTTTGGAGCAGAAGGCAGAGGACTGGTAGAAATTGAAAGGCTGGTATTCACTTTCGTGGTGTTCTACCAGATAGTTGCCAATTAACTCCTCCTTTTCTCAGTTTCCAAAACAAGGTCTGTTGTTCTTAAATGTTTATCTTCAATACCAAAAGAGTATTTCCAAAAAAATATTTCTGCCAGTACCTTGTTCTGATCACCTTCCAACTTTTGTACCAAAACTTTATATGAACATGATCCTTTCTCAAGTGTCTCAAGACAAGGAAATAATGCTCTATAATTCATTTATATTAGTTTAAAAATAGTTGGATGAAATTTCTAGTATGAAAAGCTCAGGAATTATTGCTTTAGAAATGACACTAAGTATAGGATGTAACTTTATTTTTTTTCTTTTGAAACTTTAGGTCCTTTAATCCATTTTTCCCTTTACTTGGCTGTTTCACAACACCAGGAGTCCAGCTATGGGCAGTTTGGGCCATGCAACATGTCTGCAGCAAGAATCGTATGTACCAAAAAGAGAACTATGTTTTTCTTTTTCAAGTGATATTCTCCTTACACAAGAAAGCCATTTCTAAATGGTATATTTAAAAAAAATTTTTTTTTACCTTTGTTTATTTTTGAGAGACAGAGACAGAGCACAAGTAGGGGAGGGGCAGAGAGAGAGGGAGACACAGAATCCGAAGCAGGCTGCAGGCTCCGAGCTGTCAGCACAGAGTCGAACGTGGGGCTCGAACTCACAAATCGCGAGATCATGACCTGAGCCGAAGTTGGACGCCTAACTGACTAAGCCACCCAGGCGCCCTTTAAATGGTATATTGAAATGATTTTTTTTTTTTTTTTAAGGACACAGATTTTAAAAGACACAATATAAGAACCTTTAGGGGTGCCTGGCTGGCTCAGTTGGTAGAGCATGCAACTTTTGATCTCAGGATCATGAGTTCAAGCCCCACCCACACTGGGTGCAGAGATTACTTAAGAGAGAATCTTAGGTTATAAACTAAATTTATTCTTTCAGAATTATCTCAGTAATACTAGATACTGAATGACAGTGATGAATGAGACACTGTTCTGTCGTCATGGAGTATAAAAATTAGGTTCCTACATGGGGTGCCTGGGCGGCTCAGTTGGCTAAACGTCTGACACTTGACCACAGCTCAAGTCATGATCTCAGGTTGTGAGTTCAAGCTCCTGTGCTGGGCCTTTAAAAAAAAAAAAAAAAAGAAAAAAAAAGGAGCCTATAGTGAGTCCATCTGCTAATCAAAAGTTTTAAGGTGAGGGGCGCCTGGGTGGCGCAGTCGGTTAAGCGTCCGACTTCAGCCAGGTCAGGTTAAGCGTCCAACTTCAGCCAGGTCACGATCTCGCGGTCCGTGAGTTCGAGCCCCGTGTCAGGCTCTGGGCTGATGGCTCAGAGCCTGGAGCCTGTTTCCGATTCTGTGTCTCCCTCTCTCTCTGCCCCTCCCCCGTTCATGCTCTGTCTCTCTCTGTCCCAAAAATAAATAAACGTTGAAAGAAAAAAAAAAAGAAAAAAAAAAAAAAAAAAAAGAAAAAGTTTTAAGGTGATCCAGTGATTATGGTACATTTCAGTGCCCAGTCCTCATCCACACAAAACTTCATTGTTTAAGACATTGCTGTCTGCACTCATGGTCTCTGGAGAAGCAAGAATTTGGATTAGATTCCATATTATTCTTTTTTGAGGGTTATGATACAACTCTTTGTTGGTTATTTATTAATAAAATTCATTCCATTAAATGATTTGAAACACTGCAGAAAAAACACTTTAATAGTAGAAACATTTTAATACAGTATAAATTAAAATATTTGAAATTAGGGGTACCTGGGTGATTCAGTCGATTGTGTCTGACTTCGGCTCAGGTCATGATCTTGGGGTTTGTGGATTTGAGCCCCACGTCAGGCTCTGTGCTGACAGCTCAGAGCCTGGAGCCTGCTTCAGATCTGTGTCTCCCTCTCTTTCTGTTCCTCCCCTACTCGTGCTCTGTCTCTCTCTCTCTCTCTCTCTCTCTCTCTCTCAAAAATAAATAACACATTAAAAACATTTTTTTTTAGTATTTAAAATTAGAGATCAGGACCAAGGAAAAATAATTGGAAAAGAAATTAAAGGTTATAGGGAAAATAGTAGAATATAAATACATAGACCATACATGGTGATTCATGTTCTTTCTGTGGCTGGGCTGCAAATAATCAGCTACATAGTTCTCTTTACATATAAGGAGGAAATACCATTCCATATCCTTACAGGGAATTAAAGCTTTTCTGGGCAATTAACTACAAATTAAAATTTTTTTTACGGAACCTCAATAGGGATGATATTATAAATGGACTCATATAGGAAGTGTGAGAGTTGTTTTTAACAATAGTGATGTAGTAAATAGCAGTAACATCTTACAAGATACCTTCTTATTCTTTGATGAAAACTCAGTGCATAATACAAAAAGGCAATTCAGTGGAAGCTCTTTTATGTGAGATACACAGAGGACA
Organism: Felis catus; assembly: GCF_018350175.1. Lineage (NCBI taxonomy): Eukaryota > Metazoa > Chordata > Mammalia > Carnivora > Felidae > Felis > Felis catus. The sequence continues at coordinate 42,586,398 of NC_058375.1, forward strand.
GAGGTTTAGGGAATAGGATGTGATAGAGAAAACTGCCTTGTACCCAGCTAAACTTCTACCTCGGAGCTTTTTTGTTGTTGTTAAATTTTTTTTTTTAACGTTTTATTTATTTTTGAGACAGAGAGAGACAGAGCATGAATGGGGGAGGGTCAGAGAGAGGGAGACACAGAATCTGAAACAGGCTCCGGGCTCTGAGCTGTCAGCACAGAGCCCGACCCGGGGCTTGAACTCACTGACCGCGAGATCATGACCTGAGCCAAAGTCGGCCGCTTAACCGACTGAGCCACCCAGGTGCCCCTACCTGGGAGCTTTTCTGACCCCTCCGACTATATTCCCCAGTTCATTCATAGACACTTCCTCTGGGGTGCCTGGGTGGCTCAGTCAGTTAAGCTTCTAACTCCTGGTTTTCACTCAGGTCATGATCTCATGATTTGTGAGTTTGAGCCCTACATCAAGCTCTGTGCTGATGATGAGGAGCCTGCTTGGGATTTTCTCTCTCTCCCTCTCTCTTTGCCCCGCTCACACTGTCTCCCCCTCTCTCTCTCAAAATAAATAAGCTTAAAAAAATTGAGACTGCCTCAATAGCTATATTAAACTGCCTCTGATCCAAAAATTTCCTCCTTTTATTGTCCTTACAGGTTCTGAGAACTCCCTAGTTTCTTAACAGCCTATCACATAAGTATTTATTTTTGTTATTACTTTTAAGTGTTGATGTTCTTTTAAGTTTATTCTGTGGATGATCCTCCTGAAAAATTTATTCCAAAATGCACTGTAGGGGTGCCTGTCTGGCTCAGTCAGTAGACCATGTGACTCTTGATCTTGGGGTTGTGAGTTCGAGCCCCCTGTTGAATGTAGAGATTATTTTAAAAAAATGAAAATAAACAAAATGCACTGTAATTGGGGAATGTTAGAATATTTATCTCCAACTCAAGTAGTTTAGGTTTCTATATTCCTGCTTCCCTGGCTTATCTTGTTTATATTTAAATGGAATTGACTTCTCAGTTTGCATTAAAAGTTCTAATGCTGCTTATAGCTTTTAATAATTAAGAGATAGTATAGCATAGTAGCAAAAGCACACAGGAATCTACCTGGATTCAAATCATGTTCCAGCACTTATGTATGACATCTTGAAGAAATCAGTAAGCCTGGGGCCGCAGTTTCACATTTGTTAAATGGGAATAATAATAGTACCTATATCACACATTATAATGAGTATTTTCCCGTATTTTAGAAAGTTTTTGACAACATGATTTTTAGTAATCACATAATCTTTATTGTATGGTATATTAGTTTCCTAGTACTACCATAACAAAGTACCACATGTGGGTGACTTAAAACAACAGGAATGTTTGTCTTTCCGTTCTGGAGGCTTGAAGTCTAAAATCAAGGTGTCTTTAGGGCCATACTTTCTGGGACAGCTCTAGGGAAGAATTCTTCCTTGCTTCTTCTAGCTTCTGGTGTGTGCTACCAATCCTTAGCATTCCTTGGCTTTACACGCATCACTCCTGTCCGATGACCATCTTGTCCACATGTCTTCACATCGTTTTCTGTGCATATGTTTCTGTGTCCAAATCTCCCCTTTTCATAAAAGAACACCAGTCATAATGGATTAAGGTCCACTCTAATGACTTCATCTTAATTATATTAGCAACAACTCGATTTCCAAATAAAGTCACATTCTGAAGTACTGGAGATTAGGACTTTAACCTGTGTTTTTGGGGGACATAACCCTTAATACATTCCTCTATACTTAATAAATGAACTTAGCAGTAATTTATATAGCCACTTCCCTATTGATCAACATTTAAGTAGTCTACCTTTTAATTTTAAAATTATATCCAAGCACTTGTTTGAGAGATATTCATCAGACCGTTACTTATAATAGCAATTAAGTTTAAGTAACCTAGAGGTCCAGCAATAGATAAATGTGAAGTAATGTTGAAATACCAAGACAGTGGTATATTTGTATGTTATTAGTAAAGAAGACATGATAGAAAATTATATAAGCAGAAATTTATACTTTGGGGGCCATGACAGAGTAACTTGTACCAGACTCGCCCTCTAACCATTAATACTAGAAAACACAGGGTGGGAAAGATTTGGAACAAGTCTTTCTAGACAGTAGGCAAAAGGCAGCAAAGATTCCCATCCCTGAAAGAGAACCAAGTACAGCACAGCAATTTCATTGACCTGAGGAGATAAGTTTGGTGAGATTGAGGTATCGGACAAAATGTATGGAATTTATAAGTCAGAGAGTAATGCAGAGGTGAAAGCTACATCTAGAAGAGACTCCAGAAATCTTAAATGTTTCTTGAGTTTTTGTCTGATTAGTGAGCTGTGAATGTCTAGGATGAGACTCCTTGAGGTCTGAGAAAGAACAAATACCAAAGAGTGGCTAACTGAACAACACTTGGAGCTCACACAGGGTTTGGAAATACTAGACTTCCTAACACTGGAAAGAACTTAACACCCAGGGCATTCAGTATAGATGCTAGAAGAGATTAAACTAGCCCTAAAATAAGGGCTTCACTAGGGTGACACTAACACAGCTTAAAAACAAGTTTGAAATGGTTAAGTTGCTCTGAAAATAAATTAACTTTCTGCCGGAGAAAAACTAAGCACTCTTTTAAAAAAAGAACAAAATCTAGCCTAACTCAACAACATGTTTAGTATCTGATAAAAATTGCTAGATGAGGGAAGAAGCAGGAAAATGTGACCCATAACCAGAAGAAAAATCAGACACTTGAAATAGACCCAGAAGTGATGGTGATAATGCAAATACCAGAAAAGTAACTTCAAAAAAATTTTTATAGATACGATCCAAGATTTTAAAGAAAACATGAATATTAATAGAAGAAAAAATATAAAAAAGTAAATAAAATAGAGATACTATAGCTAAAACTTTAAGTATTTGACATGAAAAATATCTGGATGGGGTGCCTGGATGGCTCAGTCAGTTAAGCACCTGACTTCAACTCAAGTCATGATCTCACAGCTTGTGGGTATGAGCCCAGCATTGGGCTCTGGCAGATAGCTCAGAGCCTGGAGCTGCTTCAGATTCTGTGTTTCTCTCTCTCTGCCTCTCCCCTGCTCACGCTGTTTCTCTCTCTCTTAAAAGTAAATAAACATTAAGGGAAACAAAAGTAGTGTAAAAACAGGGAGTGGGACAAAACAGAAGAGACTCATAAATATGGAGAACAAACTGAGGGTTACTGGAGGACTTGTGGGAGGGGAGATGGGCAAAATGGGTAAGGGACACTAAGGAATCTACTCCTGAAATCATTGCTGCACTATATGCTAACTAATTTGGATGTAAATTATTTTTTAAAAAAATTAAATTAAAATTAAAGAAAAAAATAAACATTAAAAAAGGTTCTAAAAATGAAAAAATATATATCTGAATGAACTTAATAGTAGATAACAGAAGAAAAGATCAGCAAAATTAAATGCATAGCAGTAGAAGCTATCTAAACTGAAGCTTAGAGAGAAATAAAGCTTGGGGGGGTGGTGGGTATGTGGGGTGGGAAGAAAACCAGAATTACCCTGAAATCAGTACCAGACAAAGACCTTGTAAGAAAAGAATTACTGAACAATATCTCTCATGAATGTAGATGAGGAAATTCTTAATTTTCTAACAAATGGAACTCAACAGTGTATAAAAAGGACCAGGAAGGTTATTCTAAGAATGCAAGGTTGGTTTACATTTGAAAATCAGTGTGTTCGTTTCTATTACCAGAAGAGGAAAGAAAAGCAATCTGGGGCACCTGAGTGGCTCAGTCAGTTGAACGTCTGACTTCAGATCAGGTCATGATCTCACGGTTCATGGGCTTGAGCCCCACGTTAGGCTTTGTGCTGACAGCACGGAACCTGCTTCAGATTCTCTCTCTCTCTCTCTCTCTCTCTCTCTCTGCCCCTTTTCTACTCGCGCACTCTCTTGCTCTCAAAAATAAACATTAAAAAAAAAAAAAACGAAAAGCAGAAAATAGATGCAGAAAAAGAATTGACAAAATCCACTACACAGTCCTGATAAAGGATGTCTAAGGAAATCCTATAGCTAACATCAAAATTAATAGTGAAAAATTAAATGTGAATGTTGCCCTACCAAGATCAGGAACAAGAGGGTGTCCAGTCTCACCATATTGAACATTGTAATGGAGGATTTGTCCAGTGTGATCAGGAAAGAAACAAAAGACATCCAGAGTGGAAAGAGTGAGGTAACAGATGACCTGATTATCTCTGTAGAAAAATCCCATGAAATCTGCAAAAGGGCAACTAGTTCTAATTGAGTTTAGCAAGGTTCCAGGATACACGATATACACAATAATCAGTTGCATTTCTGTATACCAACAACAACCAATATAAATGGAAAAATGACATTTACAATTGTGTCAAAAACTATGAAATACTTAGGGATGGGTGTATCTGACCAAAATGTATAGACCTGTACACAGAAAAACAAAGCACTGCTGAGAGACATTGAAGAAGGCCTAGCTAAATGGAGAGATCTACCATATTCATGAGTTGAAAGACTTAATAATGTTAAAATGACAATTCTCCCCAAGTCTGTTGTAGATTTATACAGCCCCAGTCAAAATCCCAGCAGGCTTTTGAAGAGAAATTGACAGACTGATTCTAAAATTCATACAGAAATGCAAAGAATATTAAAATAACTTAGAAAAATGAAGAACAAAATTGGAGCACTTCCACTACCTGACTTCCAGCTATTCTATAAGCTACAGTAATCAAGACAGTGTTTTGTGGCTCCAGTGTGTGTTTTCTCCACAACTCACCAGGCAATTCTCCCATTCTCAGCAACACTGACTAGATGTCCTACAAATTTAGTTTAATTCTGACACTATTAACCTGGAGATGGCATCAGATCCTACAGTCCCATAAGACTACTGCCCTACTTCAGATGCCAGTCCCAAGTCTAGGTTTTTACCTGTGCTTCTGACTGGTTATAAAGATTAGAGGTTCCTATAAGCCCCTCTTCTGTTTGATTAATTTGCTAGAGCAGCTCATAGAACTCAGGGAAACATTTAGTGACATTTACCAGTTTATTATAAAGGATATTATAAAGGATACTGATGAACAGCCAGATTAAGAGGTACATAGGGTGGGGCCCAGAAGTATCCTGAGTACAGGAGCTTCTGTCCCCACAGAACTTGGGGTGCACCGTCCTTCAGGGCATGTGGATGCATTCACCAACGTGGAAGCTCCTCATATCTTCTTGTTCAAGAGTTTTTATAGAGCTTAATCTGCACCTTCCTCACTTACCCTTTCTAGAAGTCCAAAGATGGGGCTGAAAGGTCCAACCCTCTAATCATTTGGTCTTTCTGTTCACCAGCTTCATCCTGAGGCTAAGGACTCTGCTCTGTCACCTTATTAGCATGTTCTCAAAAGGGACTCCTGATAAATGACAAGATACTCCTATTGGGAAATTCCAAGGATTTGAGGAGCTCTGCCAGGAACCTGGGACAGAGACCAAATAATTTCTTATTCTACCATGAGCCACCCCAATCTTTGGCCACAGATCCTTTGTAACAAAAAGATCATAACAGTTAACAGATACTGGCACATCATGAGAGTCCTATTCAGTCATTAGTAATCATATCATATGAAAATGTCTGCCAGGGCAAGGCCACTCAGATTTGCAGGCTTCCATTAGATCTTGTGAAGTTTCAAAAGCAGAAGTGGTCTTAAGGTGAAGCCATATATTGCTCTCAGGCAGCTGGTACAACTGAGCTAAGAGATATCTCTTGCTCTGAGCTTCTTTAGCGGTGTTAGTGTTCTCTTGGATTTCACTCATGACATGACCCATTTGTTCATTTCTGTACCTTTAGCTACTATTTTTCTTTCTCTTCATTTATACCAAACTTTTCTACCTCTGGAAGGGACATTAGTTTTGGCCACTGTGCTGATCTAGATTGCAGGCAGTAATACTAGATTAATACATGTCTCCCACTGAGTCAACTCTCATTCAGAGAGGGTAAGATTACATAGGTACAGAACTAGTGGGCTGTATTTACTTCCGGGCAGTATAATTGCCTTCACTTTTAATCCCAATTCTGTCAGATGGAACATCTCCTCTCCGTTAGGCTCTGGGGAATTCTGACAAAAATATTTTATTATTATTTACTCTTTTAGGGAGAGAGTGTATGAGAGGAGCAGAGAGGGAGAGAGAGGGAGAATCCCAAGCAGGCTCCATGCTCAGTACAGAGCCCAACTCAGAGCTTGATCCCACAACCCTAGGATCATGACCTGAGCCTAAATCAAGAGTCAGACACTCAACTGGCTGAGCCACCCAGGCAACACAAAAACATTTTAAAATACAGTTACAATTTCTTACTTAGGAATCATCCCTGCTTCCAACATGGGTAGTTGCAGCCCTGATCTGTGACCACTGCATCAGGCTGGGAATTTTTAATTTTTTTTTAAGTTTATTTTGTTTTGAGAGAGAGAGAGAGCAAGCGTGCATGTGCGCACAAGTGGGGAGGGGAAGAGAGGGAGGCAGAGAGAGAGAATCTTAAGCAGGCTTTTAACTGTCAGTGCTGAGCCTGATGCAGGGCTCGAACTTAACAAACCTCAAGATTATCACCTGAGCTTAAGTTGGATGCTTAAGTGACTGAGCCACTCAGGTACCCCTTGGGAATTTTTTTTTTTCAATGCTTGTTTATTTTGAGAGAGAGCACAAGCAGGGAAGGGGCAGAGAGAGGGGAAGAGAGGATTCGAAGCGGGCTCCGTGTTGAGAGCAGAGAGCCCAATGCAGGGCTCAACTCAAGAACCATGAAACCATGAGATCATGACCTGAGCCGAAGTCAGATGCTTAACCAACGGAGCCACCCAGAAGCCCCTGGTTGGGAATTTTTTTTTTTTTTTTTTTTTTTTTTTTTTTTTTTTTAAGTTTAATTGGAGCTCCTGGGTGGCTCAGTCAGTTAAGTGCCAGACTTCAGCTCGGGTCATGATCTCACGGTTCATGGGTTCGAGCCCTGAATCTGGCTCTGTGCTGACAGCTCAGATACTGGAGCCTGCTTCAGATCCTGTGTCTCCCTTTCTCTCTGCCCCCCCCCCCCAACTCTGCACTGTCTCTCTCTCTCTCTCTCTCAAAAATAAACATTAAAAAAATTTTTTTTAAGTTTAATTGATACAGGGAAGAAGAAGAAGAAGGGGGAAAAAAAAAGTATAGTCATTTTACCAGTATCCTCCCTTAGCAAGAATTACATAGCCATACCAGCATCCTTTCCCATTCCCTCTTCTCTGGATCCACCAGAAAAACGGAAGAATATCTAGTGGGGACACTCTTTTTAGCCCCACTCATATTGAGCATGAGCATACTCTCACAAAGGCATGGAATCTAGCTCTTCAGACCTGTTTCTCACCTCTACCCCACCCCGTTTTTATTTTTTATTTTTATTTTTAATTTTTTTTTTTTAACGTTTATTTGTTTTTGAGACAGAGAGAGACAGAGCATGGACAGGGGAGGGGCAGAGAGAGAGGGAGACAGAATCTGAAACGGGCTTCAGGCTCTGAGCTGTCAGCACAGAGCCCAATGCGGGGCTCGAACTCACGGACCGTGAGATCATGACCTGAGCCGAAGTCAAACACTTAACCGACTGAGTCACCCGGGCGCCCCCCACCCCCTTTTTAAAACAACCAATATATGAATTGCCCATTCCAGTTCTTTGAAACTGTTACCCTGAGGAAGATCTCTCTCTGCCCATTGTTGGACATTGGAAGGGAGGAAAAAGTGTTACTCAGCTCTGCCAATTTGTGCCTCAGAGGTTGCAGGAAGAATGTCTAGATTCAGCCTCTGTCTGCATTGCTGCAGTACCCCAGATCGACTCATTTCATGGACCCAGGTGGCTACCTCGAGGGAGCAGATGGGCCTGAAAATTAAACTGATGAAGACAGATTTACAGAAGAAAAGCATACAAATTTTATTAAAACTTCAAAGTTTTATATGTGGGAATCTTCAAACAAGAATGAAGCCCTGAAGTGACCAGAGCAGGAAGCTTTTATACCTTTTAGATAAAGAAACAAATTTGTGAAAAATTGACAAGACAAAGATGTTTTGGCTAGGGGTAGTAAATGGTGAAGAAGTGGCTAGGAAAATAAGAGTTAGTTAAATACAGTTTGTTTGTACAGATTCCTCAGCCCCCAATTCCAGGTCTCTGGTGATAAAATATCTTCCTTCTTCCTGGTACAAGGAGGGTGCCTTTCACATGGGCGTTTTATGACCTATTTCAGGGAAGGAAGGTGAGGGAGGGAAGTCAGAGTAATCTTCCCGCTTCTGCTGTTTTCTCAAACAACTTTAGCTTAGGATAGTCAATATGCCAAGAAGCCATGTTTTAGGGCAATGTGTCCTGAACTCCATCAACATTATACACTGTAAAATATGTTCCTTGATCAGAAGAAATGACAGTCGGCTGTCCAAATTGTTTCAATGTCTTATGTTTTGGTTGCTCTATAGCATTCTAAGCATTCATATCTATCACTGTCTGAGCAAAGCCCAGTCCAGAGTCAGTATCTACTTCTGTCAAGACCCATCTGTATCTCCCCAGGACTACCAGTGCTAGTCTGACTTGCTAGCTATGATCAGGGCCTTTCCCCCCAGGGAATTTGCCACATAGCCATCTACAGTGTCTGTCTCCTTTGCTGGCAGGCTGAACAGTTCTTGCTGGCAATTTGTGCCTCAGAGATTGCCATATGTCTACATTCAGCCCATATCTGCATTGCTGTAGTATCTCCATATCCACTTATTTCATGGACCCATGTGGCCACCCCAGGCCACCCCAGGCAAGTTCTTCTGCTGGTCTATTCCAGTTATCTTCTGAACCTACAAGGAGTTCTGATGGGTGTAGAAATGTCCTACTAGAATGCATTCTTCAGATTCCCACAGTGATTTCCATAGGGCCATGTCTCATACGAGCACCCCTTCAATTCTGTTCCTATTGCCCTTGTGCCCATCCGTATGCTCAGGCCATTGACCACTGCCCTCAAGACATTAAAAACCCAAAAAGAGCCTTTTATCACTTTTCAGTTCTTTAATCACTGCTGCGAAAACAGCATGCAGTTCAGCTCACAGAGCTCATTTGCTTTTACCTTTTTTAGTCAGAGTGCTGGCCTTTCAAACAGGATGTTTTCTGTTCACCTTGGAACTACTGTCCACAAACCAAGCAACTCTTTGTCGGCTAGTGGACAGCTGTTTACAAGGTACTGTCCAAGTGATGTTAGAATGTAGCAGCTCCTTGTGCAGTTTCAAAGTGGGTCCTAGGGAGAAAGAGTCTTCCTGCCCATGATTATACCCTCCTTGCATTCCCCAGGTAGCATTATCCTGTATAAACAATTTCCATTTCACTAGGGAACTCTCCTAGCACTGCCATCCCCATTAGAGTGTTTCTCTGACATCACCCAGAACACCATGCATATTTCAGGTTTTAAGATCATTTTTTAATCCTTCTGTCATAAGGTAGCTTCAATTAATGTCAGATAGCAAGGTAGTAAATGCCTCTTGGTTGGAAATTCTCTAGTCCAATGCCCCAGTCTGTTCTTCACATAAGTAAGGCACAGAGAATTTGTCTCTACCAGCACTTCGGCCTATATTCTACACTGCACAGGCTTGAGAAACCTTCTGGTACCCATTTAGCATGTCTACTTAACATTGCTTGAAGAGTAGATTTACATGCTTTCTGTTTTACAATGTTAGGTAGGAGTAACATTTCCTAGTCAAATAAAATGTCCATCCTTATAATACAGTTAAGTAAAAGAAATACAATCACTTTACATAAAGCCTACTCAACCATACCAGTTGTCCTACAAACTTTTAGTTTAATTCTATTACATTCCTGACTGTAGCCTTCATTAGGACTTCATCCACAGATTTTGACTTTATATTACTAGGTAGGTGAAGTGTTCCCTAGCGAGACATAATGCTCATTCCCATAAGACATTCAGGTAAAGGAAACACAGTTTCTTTACATAAAACCTGTTTAAACATTCCACCTTTCATAATTCCATCAACCCATACATTAAAAAAATTTTTGTTTAATATTTATTTATTTTTTTTTTGAGAGAGAGAGCAAAAGAGTGTGAGTGGGGGAGGGGCAGAGAGAAAGGGAGACACAGAATCTGAAGCAGGCTCCAGGCTCAGAGTCCAATGTGGGGCTCGAACCCACACACTGTGAGATTATGACTTGAACCAAAGTCAGCCGCTTAACTGAGCCACGCAGGTGCCCCTCAACCCACACATTTTTATTTTCTCTCGATCTAATTATAAGCCCACATTAGGGCTTCACCAGTGGATTTTGGTAACTTTTCCATTCCCTGACCAATTTACCCAGTCTTACCTGAAAGGCTTTGAGTCCCCAGTGAGGGGTCATGCCAAGGAATCCTGGACCTTTTATCTTGATTAATCTGCGTAACCACTGCCACAAGCAGTTGCTGGTAAGGTTTAGATCCATCTCTAAATTCTGTTGGCAACTTTTACCTTTAGTAACTGATTGCAGCTCAGCTGCTACTCCATATCATGGTGAATACCTGGCTACTCTGGAATCAGAGGTTTTTCATCCCTCTTTCATCTTTTCTCTTCCCAAACCACATATTTTTATGAGCTACAGCCATTATAGCAAATCCCATTTCTTTTTTAATTTTTCTTTTTTTTTTTTATTCTGAGGGAGAGAAAGAGCACATGCGAGATGGGAGAGGCAGAGAAAAGGCGAGAGAAAATTCCAAGCAGGCTCTGCATAGATGGTGCCGAACCCAATGCAGGGTTCGAACTCATGAACAGCAAGATCATGACGTGAGCCAAAAGAGTCAGATACCTTAACCAACTAGGCTACCCAGGCACCCCTCAAACCCCACTTCTGACATCAATTCTAACACCTGTTTTTTCCACACTCCACCAAGCAGTTTTCCAGTTCTCAGCAGACAGCATCTGTGCACACTACGAATTGAATTCAATTCTGACATTTACCTGGAGACAGTGTCAGATCCCATAGGTTAAGGGTTAGTCCCACAAGACTGCCTTCACTTCAGACACCAGTTGCAAGTCCAGGCATAGAAATAGGCAAAGGTTCAGTGGACCAGAATAGAGAATACAAAAATAGGGCTAGACATATATGGTTGATTAATTTTTGACGTAAGTTTAAAGTGCATTCAATAAAGAAATGATAATCTTTTCAACAAACGGTGCTACAACAAATCCAGCTACAACCACTGGATCTCTGGATGCAAAAAAAAGTGAGGGGTGCTTGGCTGGCTCAGTTGGAAGAGCAACTATTGATCTTGGAGTTGTGAGTTTGAGCCCCACATTGGATGTAGAGATTACTACAAAAAATAAATAAATAAATAACTACTTTAAAAAAAGCCCCACTTTAGGCATGGAGCCTACTTTAGGAAAAAAAAAAAGTGAGCTTATTCTACCTTGGACTCTACCCAGGCAAACACCCCCAAAAATTAACTCTTAATTGATCATAGGCCTACATATGAAACAAGAAACTATTTAAAAGTACTAGAAGACATGCCTGGGTGGCTCAGTCAGTTAAGCATCCAACTCTTGATTTTGGTTCAAATCATGATCTCACGGTTTCATGAGTCTGAGCCCTGTGTCGGGCTCTGCGCTAAGTGGAGCCTACTTGGAATTCTCCCTCTCTCTCTGCCCCTTCTCCACTCATACTCTGTCTCTCTCAAAATAAATAAACGTTAAAAAGAAAAAACAAGTTCTAGAAGAGGGGCACCTGGGTGGCTCAGTGGGCTAAGTGTCTGACTCTTGGTTTCAGCTTAGGTCATGATCTCAGTGGTTTCTGAGTTCAAGCCCCGTGTTTGTCATATTCTGCACTGACAGTGCAGAGCTTGCTTGGGGTTTTCTCTCTCTCTCTTCCTCTGCCCCTCCCCCTCTCATGTGCATGTGCTCTGTCTCTCTCTCAAAATAAATAAATAAACAAACTTTAAAAAAGGCTCTAGAAGAAAACAAAAAATCTTTGTGACTTGATGTTAGGCAGATTTCTTTTTTTTTTCTTTAAGATTTTATTTTTTAAGTAATCTCTACAATCCAATGTGGGGCTTGAACTTACAACCTAGAGATCAAGAGTTGCTTTCTTTACCGACCAAACCAGCCTGCCACCCTGCAGATTTCTTAAATATGCACAAAAGCATGATCTACAAAGGAAAGAAAATAGCTAAATTGCCCTTGATCGAACTTAAGGACTTCTGTTCTTTGAAAGATACTGTTAAAAGAATCAAAAGCCAGTACACATACTGGATCAAAGTATTTGCAAATCACATGTCTGATAAAGCATAGGTATTCAAAACTTTTATAAAGAATTCTCGGGGCACCTGGCTGGCTCAGCCAGGGGAGTGTGCGCCTCTTGATCTTGGGGGTGTGACTTTGAGCCTGTGTTGGGTGTAGAGATTTCTTAAAAATAAAATCTTCTTTAAAAAAAAAAAGAAAAAGAAAGAAAGAAAGCTCTCAAAACTTAATAAGAAAACAATACAAGTGAGGAGAAAATGGACAAAAGAGTTGAACAGATCCTTTACCAAAGAAGATTAATGGATGGCAAATAAGCACATGAAAAGATGTTCAACATCCTTAGGACAGACATATATATCAATGCATTAGAATTGAGAGTCCAGAAATAACCCCCAAAATTGATTTTTGACATGGGTGCTAAGACAATTTAATGGGGAAGGAGTCATTTTTTCAACAGTGCTGGGAAAACTGAGTAGGCACATGTAAAAGAAGAATCTGATTCCTTACTTCATACTGTATATAAAAATTAACTCAAGGGGCGCCTAGGTGGATCAGTGAGTTGAGTGCCCGACTTCGGCTCTGGTCACGATCTCCCAGATTGTGAGTTTGAGCCCCACATCGGGCTTGCTACTGTCAGTGCAGAGCCCGCTTTGGATCTTCTGTCCCCCTCTCTTTGCCCCTTCCCCACTTGCACACATTCTCTCAAAAAATAAATTAAAAAAAAAAAACACAACAACATTAAAAACTAACTCAAAGTAGATTCTAGACCTAAATGTAAGAGCTACATCTACATCTAAATAAGCATATAAAATTTTTAGGAGGAAAACATAGATTTAAATCACTATAACCCTGGATTAAGCAGTAGCTTCTTAGGACACCAAAAGCTTAAGTGACAGAAAAGCTAGTTTAATTGGATTTAATTAAAAAAATGAAAACTTTTGTGCTTCAAAGGACACCATCAAGGAAGTGAAAAGACAATTTACAGAGGACACCATCAACAAAGTGAAAAGACAATTTACAGAAAGGTTGAAAATATTTGCACATTATATATCTGATAGAGGGACATGTTTTCAGAATATATAAAGAGTTCTTACAACTCAATGATAAAAATAACCCAGTTTAAAAATGGGCAAAGGACTAACTAGACTTTCTACAAAGAGATCATGTGAACGGCCAATAAGCACATGAAAAGAAGCTCAACATCATTGGTCATTAGAGAAATACAAATTAAAACCACAATGAGGGGTGCCTGGGTGGTTCAGTCAGTTAAGTGACTTTTTTTTTTAATCTTTCTTTTTTAATGTCTATTTATTTTTGAAAGAGAGACAGAGAGCGAGTAGAGGAAGGGCAGGGAGAGGGAGACACAGAATCCAAAGCAGGCTCCAGGCTCTGAGCTGTCAGCACAGAGCCTGACACAGAGCTCGAACCCACAGACCACGAGACAATGACCTGAGCTGAAGTCACGTTTAACCACCTGAGCCACCCAAGTGCCCCAAGTGTCAGACTCTTGATCTCAACCCAGGTCATGATCTCTGGGTTTGTGGGTTTGAGCTCTGTGCTGTCAGTGTGGAGCCTGTATGGGATTCTCTCTCTCCCTCTGTCTCTGCCCCTCCCCCACTCGCTCTTGCTCTCTCTCAAATTAAACAAACATTTAAAAATTAACACCACAACGAGACACTAGTTTATGCCTACTAAAAAGGCTGCCTATAAACAAAAAAGATGGATGATGGCAAGTGTTGGCAAGAATGTGAAACAGCTTTCTCATTCATTACTGATCAGATTGAAAAACTGTACAGCCATTTTTGGGGCACCTGGGTGGCTCATTCAGTTATGCATCAACTCTTGATTTTGGCTCAAGTCATGATCTCATGGTTTGTGAGTTTGAGCCCTGCATCAGGCTTTGAGCTAACAGTGGGGACCCTGTTTGAGATTCTCTGTCTCTCCCTCTCTCTTTGCCCCTCCCCCAGTTTCTCTCTTTTTCTCTGTCTCAGAATAAATAAACATTTAGAACAATGAAAAAATTATGCAACCATGTTAGAAAACAGTTTGATGATTTCTTATAATGTTAAGCGCACATTTAGCATTTGCCCAGCATTCTAAGTATTTCCTCAAGATCACTGAAACAGAAAGTCCACAAAAATACTTCTGTTGGGCTCCTGGGTGGCTCAGTCAGTTAAGCATCCTACTTCGGCTCAGGTCATGATCTGATGGTTTGTGAGTTTGAGCCCTGCTTTGGGCTTTCCATCTCAGTGCACAGTCTGCTTCAGATCCTCTGTCTCTCTCTCTGTCCCTCTCCCTCCCTCCCCCTCCCCTGCTCATGTCCTCTCTCTCAAAAAATGAACATTAAAAAAAAAAAAAAAGATTAAAAAAATAAAAATAACGTAGTATAGTCAATGCAATAGAATATTTACTTAAAATACTTAATACTTTATTTTTTTATTATTTTCTTCCTTTTTTGAGAGAGAGAGAGAGAAAGAGAGAGAGAGAGAGAGAGAGAGAGAGAGAGAGAGAGAGAGAGAGAATCTCAAGCAGGCTCCATGCCCAGCACAGAGCCCAACATGGGGCTTGAACTCACAACATGAGGTCATGACCTGAGCCAAAATCAAGAGTTGGACACTTAACTGGTTAAGTCACCCAGACACCCCTGTTTATTTTGTTTTATTATTTTTTTTTAATGTTTATTTGTTTTTGAGAGAGAGAAAGACAGCCGGGGAGGGGCAGAGAGAGAGGGAGACAGAGGATCTGAAGCAGGTTCTGCACTGACAGCAGAGAGCCTGATGTGGGACTCGAACTCACAAAATCTGAGATCATGACCTGAGCTGAAGTCAGACACTTAACTGGGCCACCCAGGCACCTCCTAATATTCAAATTTTAAAAATACTTAAAAAAAAAAAAAAAACACTACCACATATACATAGCAATATGGACACATCTCAAGTCAGGCTGAGGGGGTGAGTTCCAGCCCTGCATGGGGCTCTTTGCTGACAGCTCAGAGCCTGGAGCCTGCTTGGGATTCTGTGTCTCCCTCTCCTTTTCTGCCCCTCCCCGACTCATGCTCTGTCTCAAAAATAAACAGTAAAATAAAAATTTTTAAATAAGCCATGCTGAGCAAAAATAGACTCAAAAGAATACATACTGTATGGTCCTATTTACTTGAAGTTCTAGACCAAGCAAAAGTCAATATCATAGAAATTAGAGAAGTGGTTGCCTAGGTGAGGCTGCAGAGGAGATTGCAAAGGTGCACAAGGAACCTTTTTTTTTTTTTTTTTTATTCTATATTCTGATTGTGGTGGTGGTTATACAAGTGTATACATTTGCCAAAACTCATCAAATTATAGATTAAATTGGGTATATTTTACTGTGTGTAAATTATACTTTAATAAATATGACTAAAACTAAAAATACTTTTAAAAGTGGTATATATAAAAAGAAGAAATACTTAAAAACAAGGCAAAGAAAATATTTTAAAAGAAAATTACGTGTACAATATGAATGCCATTAAATTTTTTTTAAAAAATATAGGAAATGCATAAAAGTGTAATAGCACCTATCTTACCTATGATTTGGGATCAAACAAGTTTTCTTTTCCAGATTGTCTATGCTTTAATGTTATGATTTTTATTTATTTATTTTTGGTAAAAAAATGGTTTATCCATTTCATTTTTTTGGTATAAAACACATGGGAGAAACCTATTCAACCTAACCAATCAACATACAGCCTTCCACATGGAAAGGTACTTTTATCAAACTTTGAGTCTAAGAACATACAGATGTTTCTTTTCTTTTTTTTTTTTTTAAGGACATGCAAATGTTTCTTTTACCATGTCTAAAGTAATTGTCTATGCTTTTCCATATAACTGTTTTAAAATTTCCATATGCCTCCATTATTTCATCTGTCCCAGTTAAAGTATAAGGAAAGGAGGAAGAGAGTTGGTTTAAACGTCTAAGTTTTCTACTGCCCTTTCTTTCCACATAGAGACTTGTGGATGTGAGGAACCAATCCCCCCACCCATAGCTGTGGTAGCCTTGATAAGAGAACCATATATATATGAATATGAGAATTGTATATATATATGAATTAGAGAATCATTGTTATGTGTGGAGCCTTGCAGTGTAGACATAACATCATTACAGAGGTATTTATCAAGGTTTAGCATGTATTAGTAGTCAATAGCAAAAATAGCTCAAATTTTGGGAATGCAAGCTGGTACAGCCACTCTGGAAAACAGTATGGAGGTTCCTCAAAAAACTAAAAATAGAACTACCCTCCAACCCAGCAATTGCACTACTAGGCATTTACCACAAGGGATACAGGTGTGCTGTTTCGAAGGGACACATTCACCCCAATGTTTATAGCAGCACTATCAACAATCGCCAAAGTATGGAAAGAGCCCAAATGTCCATGGATGGATGAATGGATAAAGAAGATGTGGTGTGGGGCGCCTGGGTGGCACAGTTGGTTAAGCGTCCGACTTCAGCCAGGTCACGATCTCGCGGTCCGTGAGTTCAAGCCCTCGTCAGGCTCTGGGCTGATGGCTCAGAGCCTGGAGCCTGTTTCCGATTCTGTGTCTCCCTCTCTCTCTGCCCCTCCCCTGTTCATGCTCTGTCTCTCTCTGTCCCAAAAATAAATAAACGCTGGGAAAAAAAAAAAAAAAAAGATGTGGTGTGTGTGTGTGTATATATATATATATATATATATATATATATATACATACATATATATATATATGTATGTATATATATATATATACATATACATATATATATATATATATATATACACACACTTATACACATACACACACACACACAATGGAGTTTTACTTGGCAATCAAAAAGAATGAAATCTTGCCATTTGCAACTATGTGGATGGAACTGAAGGGTGTTATGCTAAGTGAAATTAGTCGGAGAAAGACAAAAATCATATGACTTCACTCATAGGAGGACTTTTAGACACAGAACAGATGAACATAAGGGAAGGGAAGCAAAAATAATATAAAAACAGGGAGGGGGACAAAACAGAAGAGACTCATAAATATGGAGAACAAACTGAGGGTTACTGGAGGGGTTGTGGGAGGGGGGATGGGCTAAATAGGTAAGGGGCACTCAGGAATCTACTCCTGAAATCATTGTTGGACTATATGCTACCTAATTTGGATGTAAATTTTAAAAAATGAAAAATAAAATTCAAAAAAAAAGAATTAAAAAATAGCTCAAATTTTAAGTGACAAAAAGAACTTTTTTGTGTGTAGAATAATTTTTTTTAAATGTTTTAAGAAAAGCTCTTTCTCCTCTTTCAGCCTCAAGGTATTGCAGCATGCTGATTGAGGAAGGAGGATTGCAGCATTTATACAACATCAAAGAACACGAACAGACGGATCCCCATGTCCAACAGATTGCTGTGGCCATTCTAGACAGCTTAGAAAAACACATTGTGCGCCATGGGAGACCACCTCCCTGTAAAAAGCAGCCCCAGGCTAGACTAAATTGATAGCCATAAGTAATTGAATAACTGAATCACAGGAATCCTTTTTGTGATAGGTTCATTTGGAATATCTTACCCTCTGTGATGTTTTAGGGGTTTCTATGACAAGAGTCATAAGATCAGTTTGGGATTGACCGTGTAAAGTACTGCCCATGTGAACAGTCTCTAATTTGTCTTGTGATTTTTAACTTCTGAGGCAAGAAGGATCTGTTCCTTCATCATTGCCTTTTAGGAAATTTTCCACATCTTTCCGTGTTTGAACTTACCTGTGCTTGAAATTCTACAGTTTTATGATAAAGTTTGCACGAACCCTTAAGCCAGACTTTTCTGATCTTAAAGTCCCTTCCAATCAATTTGCAGCTTCAGATAAGCTGTTAACCTGATTTCTGGCACTGCTTCAGTTGTAAGTTTTATACTGCTTCTGTATAAAATGGCTTTCTTCTCTGTGTACCTTTTATAAGATGTCCTTCTTAGTGTGAAAGAGCGGAAATCCAAGTCCTGTTTGAAAGCTACTCACCAACTGGAGCCTGGGTGGATGACAGAAAAAATATATTGGAAGGAAAACTATTAAGGGGGAAAGAAATAAGGAACTAGAGAAAGGTCTGCTCTTACAATACAGTTTTTAAACTGGGACAGGCTATCCTGGAGCCCACCTCTTCTGAGGCAGTAAGCAGTAGCTTATTCTTCATATTTATTCCTGGAAGCATGGGCTGCTGCTTCCTACACAGACTGCTGGTTACTCTCTAGAAATATTTCCCGGGACATCACAGTGTAAAATATTACAACATTCTGTGTTAAAGATTAATTGTCTGAATCTCTATAAGTCATACTATTGTGAAAATGTGAATTTTTATAAAATTGTCTCTTGTTAAAACTGAGCATTATTTTCCCTCTATTTCAAAGTCATTTTATTCAGTGACATAGAGACTACACACGGTATTACCTGCTCAGTTAAATATACTTAACAACAGTAAATTTTGTCACAAGAAGTTAAATTTTCTTTCTTTCTTTTTTTTTTCCAAAATACATGTATCTTAATGTTCTCATGTTGGAGAAAGATGTCCACACCTCACTGCCAAAAATCAATGATAAGCGTTAGACTGTTGTTAAATACAATGGTTCTAGATGTAGCGTGTAAAAGGAAATATTTTTTGATGGGTTATTTTTTAGACAATTGCCTTTCCTTTTGAGATACCCGTTACAGCAGAGTAAAGAATCAATTATCATTATATCAATAATGGCAGCTGGGAGGCAGCAAGTCACCAAGAAATTTAATTTCCGTTTAAAATTTTAGTTTGTGAATAAGGTTAATCACAATTTCAGATGACTGCATTTTTTTCCATAGATGGTTAAACTGTTTTCAATAGAGATTTAAAATGGTATGTTTAAATTATGGTGATTATTCAGAGGCATTTTTATTTAGAAAAGAGCTGGCTTATTAGTGTGCTGATAGCATTTTTGACATACATATTTCATACCACTATCACAAAAATCATACTTGAATTATTTCATACTCCTTCGCAGGGATGAAAACTTAAACTAAAAGAAAATAGTTATTTAGAACCATTAAAAACCATATTATATTGTGGATTACTTCTGACTTAATTGGTTTAAGGAATTTTTATAGGCACAAGATAAATTTTCACGGATTGTCTATTTCAGGGGAAATGGAAGATTCTTTTAGCTTTCCCCCTTTTTCCTAGATTTTAATGTCTAAGGCAAAATGTAGAAAATAGGCCGGCCTGCACTAGCTTGGAAATCGCTAGCTATTTTGACTATCTCCAGGCCTCTTAGCTTGTATAGTTAGGGAAAAGCCTGTTTGAGAAGTTTGGCTTCAAGTGTCTCTTCTGTCCTGTTGAAGCAAAAGTATGTGTTCCTTATTAGGCTAGGCTTAGGTTTTTATCTTCACAAATTGTTTTCAGAAATAGCTAACAATGTACAGAAAACAATAACTCCCTTCATTGCTCAGAATAACTTGATAGATGAAGACTTAAAAATATTGAAAATTAGTTTTAAATTTACTACTTTGAACATTGGTAATGGTGGGATATTTCTGAGTCTTAAAAGCAAAATAATTGCTCACATCCCATATATAAAAATTGTAGTGCCTTTGTGGTTGGGATGGTTCTTAAAATTGTGTATCTAACTAAGGCACAGAATTGTCTGTAAGGTCTTGAATCTGGCTAAAATATAGTAGATGTATATATTGAAATTATGAGGCGTAACTGGCCTGTGTCTACAGTTGGAATCTATTAATTAGGCCTATCTTTTACATGCATATAGTAGAATGTAACAGTACTTGGTGCCTTCAAGGGTTACCTCTTCAGTGGCTTAGAGGTGCTGTTTCAAGCACAATTTAGACTAGGGCTGAACCACTCATTGCTCAAATCACTGGTGCACTCAGATATTGTAAAATATCACTACATCAGTCCACAAGCAGCAGCAAGGTTTAGATCTACCAAAGGAAATGGAATTAGACTTTTTAAGAGCATAATGCTGCATGTTGGTATCATTGAGTAAAACAAGAACAGTCTAAAATTAAAGCAGAAATCAGGCATCTTGTTCTTTACATCAAATAAGTTTTGCTCGTGGTCTTTACACTCTAAAAAATCATTTTTTCCTTTTGGCAGTTGAAAAGAAACATAAATCAAGTAGTAATAAGGGGTTAGTTTACTCTCTGGCCAAGGACTCAGTGGTTACTGATCTTAATTGAGGATTTGAAAAATCGTATCAGACCCACAGTTCTAGGAATTGACCTTAAATACTGCTGCTCTTTACCCCTGGACAGAAATGCCAGTTAGTGGCACTAGTCAACTTAATTACCTAAGGTGGAGGTGAATCACCATAAAAGGGTGCTATAGGAATTGAATTTCATGATCTCTTTTGTTTGCAAACTTCAAAGATTCGTGTTTAAAAACATCAAATCTATCAAGCCTAAGAAGTTGTTCTTACTATTGAGACCTTTTGAGTTGGCCCTTTTCCTCCCTAGTCACTTTCATTTAGCTGTATGTTTAATTATGCCATGTGTCAAGATAAGATTGGGCCTTCTTCTAGCCCTTTGGAGCACGTTTTAATGAAAATATATTTTATGTTCTCAGTTACGATACATTAATGAACAATGGTTTTGGCTTAGTGTTTTAAAATGCATGGCGCCCTCATAGAACAACCTGCAGCCAATACCTGAGACTGAAAAGAGGTCATGAGTAGCAGGGAAAACCCACCCCTTTCCTGCCCTCTCTAATGCCATGTTTACAGTATTTGTTCATTGCGCAACTTTTATTTTGGAATAAACAGTATTATTAAACTGAAGGTGTAAATTAAAGGCAGTATCATAATGTCAGCTGATATGGGCAGTTTTATCTGTATGTTACTTATTTGGGAACTTTATATGGATAGGGCCTCAGAGTAGTGTTCTAAGGCAGCCTGTAGAGAAGTTTGCAAACTTACGGTTTCCCTCTCGAATCTGTTGTAGCAGTTTCAAATGATTGTGTGGATATTGGATGTTTAACCTTTACCATTTGCTTTGTATCGACACATTTTTCATTTTAAGTGTTAACTCATGTACTGTTTACTTTAGGAATAATGCAAATCCAACCTTCATCCAGTGATGAGAATAGCAGTATGATAGGAATTTGCTCAGTGTGCTTTAAATGAGTAATTGCTTTATCTTTTTTAGTATCTGATAGACTTTGCATGACACGGTACACTCCTAATTATGCATTCTTTAGTTTCCAAATCTTAACCTAAGACATTCTATATTAACTGATGGGTAGCCTGAGAAAGAGCTTTCTCTGACTGTTTCTCCCCTCAGCCAATATTTTTGGGTAAATTATGGGAAAGTCAATGCTATTTCTCATTTCTCTGGATGAAGCGAAGTTCATTTGGATGGCACAACCAAACTTTAGAGCTAGATAGAATGACTATTAAGAATATTTAGAAAATCCAAATTTATCAAAATTACTCTATGGAAAATCATACATCTAGTTCATTAATACTATTAGCATAATTTCGAACTTCCTTTTGAGGAAACTGTTCAAATGGGTTCTTTTAAGCTTATTTTAATCAGCTTAGAAGCAAGAAGCTACTTAGCTAATGAAAGCTGAGATACACTTTCATAAAAGCAAGAAACTGTTGAAAGCATTTTTTTCTTTAAAAATGGGATGATGTTAATGTTAAGATTTATACTGAGATAATCCGCAAGAATAAAATTTTAAAATCTTAAAATCCTTGACTTTTGTAGAATTCCCACTGTCAAATTCCCACGGACTTATGAGAGAAAGGCTATCTTTTGCTTAAATTTCGATGGAAGAGTTTAACTCCTTTCAAAGGATATGAAAAATTCATTGGGAAATGTAATGTGTATACATTTCCAAGGCTCTCAAATTCTCTGGACTGAAGGCACTGTTCTCACTGTGGCCAGATGAATGGGAGTGTTCTGTACATGAATCATGCTATATTTTAAATCAGGACATCACTTAGGTATTAATGTTGTGTGTACAGAGTTTTGTTTTGGGAATTTTTTTTTTTTGCCTAAATAAATGTTATAAATTTTATGTAAAGCGTGTCTTGTCTACTTTATTTCTAGACTATTTGCTTTAATGCAAGATATAGATTCCTTAGTTATTAACTTGTAGCAATGGCTTACCAGTGGTTTTATTGCACAAGTTTCTAGTACTGGATGGAACTCCATTCATTCATTTCATTAAATACCTGTGCTAGGTCCTGTTTAAGTGTTGGAGTTTATATAATTTATAAATCCCTCAGGAAACTTACAGTTTTGTGGGGAGGAAATATTAAGCATAGAAATATTATTTTAAATTGCATTACAAGCCAGTCCACAGTGCTTATTATAGAGGCACAGAGATCACAATCCAAACTGGGCACCCATTACACAACCCCAAGAAGACTTCCTAGAGAACATAACATCTGGGTTGACATTCATTCACACAACTACTGAGATAATTAACTGATATAATGTATATTAAGAGTATTTAATGAGGGAGATTACCAAAAAACAAGGTTTAAGCCAGAAAGAAGCCTTAGTTATTTATTTCAGTTTCAGAAATTCATTTTGTAGTTGAAGAAACGGTCTTAAATAAAACGAGCTTGTCTGTCACACAGGAAGCCAGTGACAGACTGTGCGCTACAATGCTTATTTCCAGACTTCCAATCCAGTAGGCCTCTCCTCCCCACCACATTGTTACATAATAGCATGAGATTTCTTAGATTTTAGGCATTATGTGATTAAGCATCAAGTGAATGTTACAGAAAAGAATGCACCAAATGGTCACAGAAGTGGAGATAGTCCCTGAGGATGATGTTCTAGGGCAGCGTTAGTGTTAGAATGCTATAGAATCGTTAATGAATGGTCAAAATAAATATGATTGCTTCACTAATATACAAATATGAGATTAGCTGTGTTAGGATGACAGGTTTTTTTTTTTTTTTTAAGTTTTATAACTTCAAAAAGGAAAAATTGTAAAACCTTACTCCACCCTTCCCCCTCCCTCACCCTTTGTCACAGTTTTTATTATGTAGATTGACCCAATCTCTCTTGACTGAATTCCTCCTTTCTTCCCATTATCCTTCCATCTTCTATTCCCCATTAATCTGCATTTTAGGAGTCCTATGAATTGTTCTAACTCCATTAACTCCTCGAACTGAGAGGAGGGGATGAATGGTAGAAACCATGAGCACTCACATTAATCATTTTTGTTCTTATAATTTAAGATTATAATGCAGTCTCAAAATTTAGTCTTTTTTTTTTTTTTTTCAACGTTTATTTATTTTTGGGACAGAGAGAGACAGAGCATGAACAGGGGAGGGGCAGAGAGAGAGGGAGACACAGAATCGGAAACAGGCTCCAGGCTCTGAGCCATCAGCCCAGAGCCTGACGCGGGGCTCGAACTCACGGACCACGAGATCGTGACCTGGCTGAAGTCGGACGCTTAACCGACTGCGCCACCCAGGCGCCCCAAAATTTAGTCTTTACACAGGCTCCAGCCTATGAAAGAGCAAGTCCTAGGCTGGGAGTACCCACAGTGAGCTCTTAGCTTTCAGAAGTAAGCCTTTAGAACAAGTTTGGGGAAACGACACCAATAGCCAGATGCTGCAAATGAATGGCTTACTCCCATGCCTTCAGTAAGACAGCTGCTCAAAATCATCTTGCAATGACTCAGTCAAGGACCATCTCTAATGAGTAGCCCTTCTTGACTTGGGATATGACTACTAACAGCTAAGAACAACAAAAACTCTTAGCTCAGGTGCCTGGCTGGTTCAGCACCACTTTGGGCACAGGGATTGGAAGACAAAACAAAACAAAACAAAACCTTAGCTCTCCTGTCACTTCACATTAATATACATTATAAAAGGAACCATTTTCAATTACATACCTAGAATGTTGTTGTCATATTTGAATATGGAAATTAAAGTGTTTCCAAAAACATATTTTACCTAATTCTCAGTCTCATCAATTTGGCCTTAAACAAAACCCTTCAAAACTGCCGATACTATGAATGATGAGCCAAGTACTGCATTTAACTCTCAAATATCTTGTAAGGAAAGATAATTATTCCCTACCTTTACAGATGAAGGGAAGCCTAACGAGATCAAATGACTTGCCTCAAATCATAAGATATAGAGGAACTTGTAGATTAAACCTAGACACTGTTTTGACACTAGTATCGCCACTATTTGTAGAACTTTTGCTATTTTGTAAAATTAGTACTAATGATTTTCAATGCAAAGCAAAGGTATAATCAAAATCCCTTTGAAACTGATTCATGAAATAAAGCACATTATTATTAGTGGATATTAGCAGTGGATTTAAAGATTTCCCCTTTAAAGACCTATGAGACTAAATCAACCATAATTTAGGTTTTGGGGTCAATCAATTAACACTATATGCCAAGTACTATTAGAAGGGGTCTATAATTTCAAATACTACTAGTTACTCGATAGATTCCAATGACTGACTTGGAATTCCAATGTAACTGGAAAGTATATCAAGGTAAGCACTATGCTAAACCTTTTTATGTGTATTTTCTCAGTTAAGCCTTGCAACCTTATAACAACGGTGACAATTATTCCATTTTATGGATACAGAAATTGTGAGGTATTAAATAACTTTGCCAGGGTCACAGACTATTAGGTGTCATAGTCACACCTTAAGACTCAGGTCTGTCAGGCTCTGAAATCTATGCTCTTAATCACTGTGCTATACAGAGGAAAAATCCAATTTAACCATTAATGCCAATCTCAAATCCAGTTTAAACCTTTCCTGTTTAGGGCTCCTGACACTTTGTGCTCCTCTGTGGTTCCAGTTCCTTTCTTTATTTCCTAGGCAGGCTCTTTCCATAACAAAGGTTTTATTGCTGATCACAATGGGAGAAATAAACCAAAGCTAACAGACATAGATATGGGTAAATCACAGATGTTAATAGCTCATCTTTGTGTGCTTCCTCAATGCCCAGAAAGAGACAAATACTTGCTCAAAGTCACAGACCTTTTCCCTTAGAAAGCATCCTATCTATTTGAAAGCCAAAAATAACACATAGGGTAGAAGTTCTATTAGCTTTTAAGTAACTGCCCAAAGGAGAGGTGAAGTGGAATTTGAATTCAGGCTTTTTTGACATCAAAGTTCATGATCTTTCCTCTATACTTCAGGTCCATGAGGCTTAAGAGATTTTATAAAATTCTTAAAGAATGTCAACCATGATTTAAAGAGATCTTGACTACAGTTTTCTAATTTCATTTCAAAGTTTAATTTCTTTATTTTGTTATTTTTAAAGATATTTTTATTAAGTTTATTTATTTTGAGAGAGATAGAGCATGTGAGGGAGAGAGGGGAAGAAGGAGAGAGAGAGAATCCTGAGCAGGCTCTACACTTCAGTACAGAGTCTGATGTGGGGCTTGAACCCATGAACTGTGAGATCATGACCTGAGCTGAAACCAAGAGTCAGACGCTTAACTGACTGAGCCACTCAGGTGCCCTATTATTATTGTCTTTAAGTAGGCTTCAGCCCAAAATGGGCCTTGAACTCACGACCCTGAGATGAAGATAAGAGCTGAGATCAAGAGTCAGATGCTTAACTTGTGGGACCCAAGGAATTTAACAAAAACCCCCTACCCCTGGACAAGCAGAGCAAGACTAACTCCATTTTGTGCTACACCCACCATCTCATGTATAACCCCCACATGACCTACTTATTGCTTAAGACACTCCCCCACCCTAGTCAAGCCGGAGGGCACACCCTTACTGGAAACCGGCTCACATAGGAACTTGGAACCCCTAACCGCCAAAGAGTGTAAACCCCGCCTTTTGCCTGCCAAACTTGTGCGCCAATTCTGACCAGAGTGATAGGCTAGTTCAAACAGTTACTATAGGGTAAATTGTAATTCAATTGTCCACATGCGTGTGGACTAACATGACTATGCAACTTTCTGTGTGTGTTACAATCTCATTAGCCATTGGCCCCTATAAAACTGCTATGCCTCTTAACCTAGGGGTCCAAGTCCCTGCTCCGCTGTGTCGGGTATACTTGGGCCCAAGCTCGAGCTTGCAAATAAACCCTCGTGCGTTTGCATCGGTATTGGCTCCTCGGTGGTCTCGGATTCGAAATCGGGGGCATTACAAATTGACTGAGCCACCCAGGTGCACTGAGAAGTTGAATTTCTTTAAACTTCTCAGTTTATCTACATCTGCACAATCCTTCCCTACCTTTTCTTCAGAGTTGGCAGGAAGAGAGTAGGGTATGTCAGTGAAGGCTTTGTAGAGGAATTGACATCTAAGTGAGATTAAAAGGATCAATAGGAATTAGGTGGGGGGGGTGGGTAGAGCGAACAACAACAAGTGTGCAAAAGTACATTTCTGGGGGCGCCTGGGTGGCTCAGTTTGCTAAGCTTCCGACTTGGTTTCTGCTCATGATCTCACGGTTTGTGAGTTCGAGCCTGGCATCGGGCTCTGTGCTAGCAGTGCAGAACCTGCCTGGGATTCTCTCTCTCTCCCACTCTCTCTGCTCCTTTCCTGCTCACACTGGTGCATGCTCTGTTCGCTCTCTATATTTAAGAGTCTCTTATGTTTTGTTCCTGTTAGAGCACCATCTTTAAGAATTTTTTTATTCTTCATGAGATGGGAGGTTATAGGAGAGTTTTGTTTAGAAGGGTGACATGACCATTTAAAATGATCACCCCATGGGACACCTGGGTGGCTCAGTTGATTAGGCAACCAACTTTGGCTCAGGTCATGATCTCACAGTTTGTGAGTTCAAGCCCCGTGTGGGGCTCTGTGCTGACAGCTCGGAGCCTGGAGCCTACTTTGGATTCTGTGTCTCCCCCTCTCTCTGCCCCCTCCCCTGCTCACACTCTGTGTCTCTCTGCCTCTCAATAATAAATAAATGTTAAAAAAATAAAATAAAATGATCACCCCAGCTCCTGTTTTGAGAATAGATTTCAGTGGAGCAAGGGTGGAAGCTGAGAAACCAGATAAGAAGATCTTGTAAAAATCCAAGCAGGGGCGCCTGTGTGGCTCAGTTGGTTGAGTGTCAGACTTTGGCTCAGGTCAGGATCTTGCAGTCTGTGGGTTTGAGCCCTGTGTCGGGCTCTGTGCTGACAGCTCAGGGCCTGGAGCCTGCTTCGGATTCTGTGTCTCCCTCTCTCCCTGACCCTCCCCCATTCATGCTCTGTCTCTCTCTCTCTCTCTCTCTCTGTCAAAAATAAATAAACATTTAAAAAAATAATAAAAAAAAATCCAAGCAGGCAATGACAAGCTGTTGGCCCAGGGAAGAGGTAGAACATAGATAATCTCTAGATATATTTTGAAGATAGAACCAAGGGTTTCTTAAAAGGTAGGATAGGTGATATAAGAATAAAAAACAAGGGGGCACTTGGCTGGCTCAGTTGGTAGAGCATGGGACTCTTGACCTTGGGGTCATGAGTTCAGCCCTAATGTTGGACCAAGAGCCTATTCTTAAAAAAGGAGAGAGAATAAAAGAGTTAAAAATGATTTCCAAGATTTCATAAGCAACTGAAAATGAAGAAATTGCCACATATACTGAAATAGAAAAGACTGGCAAGAAAAGCAAGTTAGGGGGAGGATATCAAGAGTTTACTTTTGGACACATTAAGGCTGTTTATATAACCAGGTTGTCTATATGTTGAATAGACAGCTGGGTATGAGTCTGAAGTTCGAAAGTGAGGCATGGGGTAGACATAAAAAATAGGGATACATCAGCATATAGATTGCTTGCAAAGTGATGAAACTAGAGAAAATCCTCACAAGTAAAAGAATGGATAGAGGAGAGGTATACAAGCACTGAGTCCTGGCATACACAAAGAAGTAGAATTCTGAGTGATGAGGAATCAGGAGGATGAGAAGGAGCAGCCAGTGAGGTAGGTGGAAAAGAGAAAGAAAGAAGATGTTGGGGGCGGGGGGGGGGGGGAAGAGATGTATTCTGGAAGCTAAATGAAAGTATGTATGTATGTATGTATGTATGTATGTATGTATGTATGTATTTATTTATTTATTTATTGATGTATTATTTTTTGTGAATATATTTTAGAGAAGAAGAAATCACTTGGGTCAAATGCTGCTGAACAGTCAAATAAGATGAAGAATGAAAAGTGCATTTATCAACTTGACAAGAACTGTTTAGTAGAGTGGCCAGGGTGAAAGAAAATGGTAAGAGACACCAGGTACAGACCACACTTTAGAGAGGTTTTACTGTAAACAGAGTAGAAGAGATGGGGGGGAGTACGTTGTCAAAAGTTTAGAAGTAGTAGAAAAACCAATGAATTACCCAAGTAGTGATTAGTATAAGTTTCTTGTGCACACCAAAACCCTGCAAACCAAGAGCACTCAAAACCAAGAAATGGAATGAGGCTCAGGGGTTATAAAGCAGCTTATATAGTGAGAAAGCAGTGATTACTCTTCACAGTGGTTGGTTATAATATTAGAGTTGTCTTAAATGATAAGGAATTGATTAGTGGTTACCTCATACCAACCTTGGGAAACAGTTTAAGTTTTGCTTATTATTTTCAGAAGCATAAGCAAGAAATGACCCAGGTTAAGTTAGCCTTGCAAAATAAATTAAATTAAACTTTGTACAACTAACTGTTTTTTTCTGTTCAGGGAATTTTTGAGGGTGGTCTCCATTTGTTTTTGACTTTTACAACCTGAATAATTAGGTCAAAAGTATTTTTTTGTTTTTAATTATGGAAAGAGTATAGGCTTTTTTTTTTTAATGTTTTTTTTTTTTTTAATTTATTTTTGACAGAGAGAGAGAGACAGAGCATGAGTGGGGGAGGGTCAGAGAGAGAGGGAGACACAGAATCCGAAGCAGGCTCCAGGCTCTGAGCCATCAGCACAGAGCCCCATGCGGGGTTCGAACTCACAGACCGCGAGATCATGACTTGAGCTGAAGTCAGACGCTCAACCCACTGAGCCACCCATGTGCCCCAGTATAGGCTTTTTTTTAAATTTATTTTTTATTTTTTAAAAGACTTTATTTTTGAAGTTATTTATTTATTTATTTATTCAGAAAGAAGGAGAGAGAGCCAGGAAGGGGCAGAGAGAGAGGGAGAGAGAATCCTAAGCAGGAGTTCGAACCCATGAACCATGAGATCATGACCTGAGCCAAAACCAAGGGTTTAATGCTTACCCACTGAGTCACCCAGGTGTCCCTTAAATATTTTATTTTTAAGCAATCTCTGCACCCAACATGGGGCTCAAACTTAACAACCCTAAGATCATAAGTGGGAACATGCTGCACCCACTGAGCCAGTCAGGTGTCCCTCAGCTTGTTTATGTGCTGGTGTCAATGATCCAAGAAAGGGGACAAATGATAATTCAGGAGAAAGAAAGGATGTTGCTGGGTGATGTCTTTGACTAAGCAAGAGCGGATAAGATCTAGTGGACAAGTCCAAATACAGGAGCTGGCCTTAGGTAAGAGCAAAATAGTTGATAGTAATAGGCAGTAAGGCAAAGACAGTTTGCCCATACAGAGAGGTGGGTAGTTGTTGATGGTGAGAACTTAGGATGCTCTTTTTTTCTTAATTTTTTTTTTTTTTTTTTCAACGTTTATTTATTTTTGGGACAGAGAGAGACAGAGCATGAACGGGGGAGGGTCAGAGAGAGAGGGAGACACAGAATCGGAAACAGGCTCCAGGCTCTGAGCCATCAGCCCAGAGCCTGACGCGGGGCTCGAACTCACGGACCGCGAGATCGTGACCTGGCTGAAGTCGGACACTTAACCGACTGCGCCACCCAGGCGCCCCAGGATGCTCTTTTTTTAAAATTTTATTTTATTGCTTTTCTTTTTTTCAGTAAAACAGGAAGCTGAGAATATGTTTGGAGGAGGAGGTGTTGGAAGTTGGAGGATAGAGAAGTTATGAAATAATAGTCCACTGAAAATAAACTCCCAACATTGACTGGACTGGGAGTTAGAAAACTAGATTTTGATTCCCAGGTTTTCTGTTCATCACGTGGGTAAAATTTAACTTGTCTATTCAATCTCTCAGGTGTTCAGTTTCTCTGTGGGTAAAATGGAGATACCTACTGTAAATAACTTATTAATATTTATTGTTTATTTTTGAGAGAGACAGACGGGGGTGGGGGGGGGAAGGGCAGAGAGAGAGAGAGAGAGAGAGAGAGAGAGAGAGAGGAGAGAGACACACAGAATCTAAAGCAGGTGCCAGGCTCTGAGCTGTCAGCACAGAGCCAGACAGGGAGCTCAAGCTCACAAGCAGTGAAATCATGACCTGAGCTGAAGTCAGACAGTTGATGGACTGAGCCATGCAGAAGCCCTGGATTTTTTTTTTTTTTAATGAGGATTAAATAAAAGAATAAATGTGAAAGGAAAGCATTTTGCAAAGTATTTGTACTTGAAAAATAACTAACTTTTGAATCCACTTATTAAGGACTTGCTATGTGTCAAGCATTATCATAGTTTTATGTATGTTATCTTATTTAATCTTTACACACCAACCCTGGGCGCGAACACATTCTTATCACATTTTACTGATGGAGATGTTGAACTTCAGTGAAATTAAGAACTTTGCTCAAGGTTCACAAATTAGTAGATGGCTGAGCAGGCATTCCAATCCAGGGTTCAACTCTAAGGCTCATACTCTTAAGAACTACCCTTTTCAAGACATATTTTTACTTAAATTAGCTGAAGTGTACTAATTTACTGCTTTCACGGTTTCTTTCTTGGAGCAGGTTATAAGGATTTTCTTAGTACCTTGCAGGTCACAAGAAAGCTGAGTAAAGGAAGTCAGAAGTGTTTTTGATACTTGATTCATTCAATGTCGGTAGGAGTTGGATCAACAGAGAAGAGTGATAAAAGAGGTGTTGTTACCACAGTTTTAGGAGAAAGGTCTTTAAAAATATATTTTTTAAAGTATTTATCTATATATCTATATATCTATATCTATATCTATATCTATATCTATATCTATATCTATATCTATATCTATATCTATATCTATATCTATATCTATATCTATATCTATATCTATATATATTCTAGGGGTGCCTGCCTGACTCAGTCAGTAGACCATGGGACTCTCAATCTTGGGTCCTGAGCTGAAGCCCCACGTTGGGTATAGAGAGTACTGAAAATACATAAGTAAATATTCTATTTTCCAACTTCACAGAGCTAGTCTGTGGGCATACTCTAGAGTGGCTACAGGAGTGAGGTATCAACCCCTGAGGTGTGGGTTTAAGGCAAGTTGGTCTCAGACGCGTGAGTAGGAGTTGGGTGAGCGCTCTCCGTGGCGTTGGTGTGCCCAAAGGAGGACGGTTGGGCCCTGATAGGGTGGGGTGGTGGTCGGCACGGGTAGGCGAGGGGCGGGCCGGGCCCGGGGGCGGGGTCTGCGGCGGTCCGGCCTCCGAGGGAGGGGGAGAGGCCGCGGCGGGCGCGTGCGCGTGGTCACGCCGGGCGTTTCAAAACCCCTGCGGTCCGGACGGAGCAGCGTGATTGCTGCGTGCGCTGCCCGGGAGCGGGCGCTCCTCAGCTGCCTCACAGCGAGGTTCGACCCCTTCTCTCGCGGGATCCGGGTCCGCGCTCGACGCTCGCTCTCTCCTGCCGCCCCGCCGACGGGGGTCGCCATGGTTCACTTCTTGCACCCGGGCCTGTCGCCCAGGAATATCGTCCCTCCCGACGCTCAGAAGGATGCCCTGGGTTGCTGCGTGGTGCAGGTGAGCACCGGGGCGGGGACGCGAACCTCGGCGGGACGCCGCGCTAGCCAGGGAGTCGTCGGGGACTGTGCGAAGGCACTTGCTGGTTCGTTTGGCTGACGTGGGGTAAAGTCTGAAGAGTGAGCCGAGGCTGGGCTCCTGTCGTCGCTGGGGAAGTGCACGCTGGAAGGGAGTTTTCTGTCCCGGGCGTCCCAGCCTCTGGGCCGAGCGCTCTGACCTGGCGCCGCAGCGTTCAGGCGCGGCGAGGGCGAGTCCCCCCCTCCGGCTGACCCGAGGGCATCTCCTCCTCCGGTCTGCGATTCCCATCTGTGGAGGCAGCCGCCGTTTGCTGAGTGGTGTAAGTTCGGACGTCAACTCTCTAGGCTTGGCCGGCAGTTGACGGTGGCGCTTATTATTGTCATAATGAACCCAAATGCCCCCGACCTCGACCGTACTGCCACGTGCGTTGTGAACGTGGTACTCCGTAGAGACTGTGACCCAGCAGTCCCTAGTACCCGAGGCCTGTGCCCCGGAACTCTAGCTGGAAGCCGCTCGTGCATCCGGCGAGGGGGTGGGGGGACTAGAACCCCAAGACTTGAAATTCTTTCAGTTCACGTGTACCCCCTTCCGCCCTCCCTCCACGGAATTCCTATTAAACTACACCTACAAAAATGCAAACCAAGAGAGTGTATTTTCTGCTGTGTTAAGTATCGCGTTTCTAGAGTAATCCGGTTATCTCTAGTCTTTTGTGTGCATTGATAGTCTCCATTTTTCTGTGGTCTAGGGCAGTTGAGAACTCTAAAGGTTAGTTGATTTGCTTAAGAACCTGAACTTGACTTCGGGTGTTCTGGGGTCAGATTCCACATTCTACAACGCCCCAAGGGCCACGACTCTTAGAACTCAAAATCCACTTAAGGCTCAACCTAAAATATGGAGGGAAGGAAACGTTCGTTGAGGTTGTACTTTACGTGCAATACCTTGTTGGAAGATTGTTGTGCCCTACAACGATCTGTCCTGTACTTCTCTGTACTCTGTTGGATTCACTTTTAATGCTGCTATATAATTTGTAAATTTGTTTGTAGCAAATAGAAAAGCTGGGTTTTTAAGCATGTACTATATAGCACAGTATCTCAAGCACATTTTTTGTTGACGCTAATTGGAATTGAAACAAGATTTTTCCCTAGAAATCAAACCAACCCATTTTCTGCCTGGTTCCATAGTGTACTGCATACATTCGTTTTCTTGGTAAGATTTTATTTTCAATTAATCTTGAAAATTAACACATTTTCGCTTATATATATTTTCCCATTTACGTCATCTTTAATTTTATTTAGTAATGTGTTGTAGTTTTTGATAATAAAGGTCTGTGACATATTTTGTTAAATTCATCCCTATTTTTGATACTGTAAAAATATTTTTGAAAAACAATGCAAAGAATTTTTTGGTGTATTGCTCTTGCATCCTACAATCTTGCTAGATTCACTTTTTTTTTTTTAAAGATTTCTTAAGATTTTCGTCACAGTTATGTCATCTGCAAATAAAGACAGCTTAACTTTATTCCCTTTTAGTCTATGCTTTTTTTTTAAGTCTATGCTTTTTATTTCCTTTTTCTAAATTGTATTTTCTCTAGAACCTTTGTAAAATGTTGAAGTGGTGAGAGTAAACATCTTTGTATTCTAGATCTTTCACCTTTAAGTATGATACTGGTTAAAGGTTTTTCCATAGATGCCCTTTATCAAGTTAAGGATGTTTTCTTCCATTCCTAGTTTGTCAGGAGTATATTTAAAAAAAAAAATTTTTTTTTAATGTTTTTATTTTTGACAGAGAGAGAGAGAGAGAGAGAGAGAGAGCGCGAGCGAGCGAGCATGAGCTGGGGAGGGGCAGGAGAGAGAGGGAGACATAGAATCAGAAGCAGGCTCCAGGCTTTGAGCTGTCAGCACAGAGCCCCTTGCAGGGCTCAAATTCACAGCCTGAGCCGAGCCGAAGTCGGACGCTCAACTGACTGAGCCACCCAGGCGCCCTTGCCAGGAGTATTTTTAAAATCATGAATGTGTGTTGAATTTTGTCAAGTGCTTTTTCAGCATTTATTAAGATTATATGTTTTTGTTGTTTTTCTGTTAATGTGGTGGACTTTCTAGATTGTGAATTTAACTTTACATTTACATCTAAACCCCACATGGTCATGATGTATTGTTTTTATATACCACAGGATTTTATTTGCTGATATTTCGTTAAGTATTTGTATGCCCCGTGTTTATGAGGGAGATTGCTCTCCAGAGATATTTTATCTAGTTTTAGTATCACGATAATGCTGGCCTCAAAAATGAATTGGGAATTGTTCCCTGTTCAATTTTTTTTCCTATTCAATTTTTTGAGTTTGTGGAGGATAGATATTATTTTTTGCCTTTTTAAAAATTTAATTATTTGTTTTGAGTAAACTCTGCCCTCAATGTGGGGCTCAAACTCATGACCCTGAGATTATTTCTTCCTTAGATGTTTAATAGCACTCATCAGTGAAGCCACTGAAACTAATTTCTTTGGGAGAGCTATTCATATACTTCATTTTATGTTTTATAAAAGCATCAATTTATCGAGTCATAACATTCCTAAATATGTATGCATTTATTAATGGATTATCAGTTTTTGTAGTTATTTAAGTAATTTGCCTATTTCATCTGAGTTACCAAATTTATTGGCAAAATTGTTCATAGGATACCTTTTTGTCATTTTAATTCTTATAGGATCTGTAATGATGTTCCCTCTTTTGTTCCTGGTATTGGTGTTTTCTCTTTTTACTTTCTTTTAGTCTTTGTATCTAGGGATTTAATAATTGTTAGTTTTTTTGAAGAACTAACTTTTGGTTTTGATTTATATCCATTGCACATCTGTTTTCTCTTATTTCTGCTTGTATCTTTATAATTTCTTATGTTTATCTTTGGGTTTAACTTACTCTCTATCTTTTTAAGGTGGAAACTTAGGGCATTAAATTTATAAGTTGTTTCTAAATTTTTTAAAATGTTTTTAAATTTATTTTTGAGAGAGGCATAGCGCGAGTGGGGGAGGGGCAGAGAGACAGACAGACAGACACACACACACACACACACACACACACACACACACACACAATCTGAAGCAGGCTCAAGTCTCTGAATTGTTAGCAAAGAGCCTGATGCGGGGCTTGAACTCATGAACCTTAAGATCATGACCTGAGCCAACGTTGGACGCTTCACAGACTGAGCCACCCAGGCGACCCTTACATCTTGTTTCTAATACAAACATTTCCTCCAATAGTGCTTTGGTTAATACCCATAAACTCTGGTATATTGTTCACAATATTTTCTAATTTCCATTATGATTTCTTCTTTGAGCCATGGGATGTTTAGAAATGTATTGCTTCATTACCAAATAGTTGGGGATATTTAACATACCTTTTTTTTTTTTTAAGGGGGGGAGGGGAGAGGGAGAGAGAATCCCAAGTAGGCCCCTCACCCAGTGCAGAGTCCTTCACGTGGCTTGATTCTAGGACCTGAGCTGAAATCAAGAGTTGGGTGCTCAACCAACTGAGCCAGTCAGGCACTCCACACATCTTTTTTTTTTTTAAATTGACTTCAAACGAGGGGCGCCTGGGTGGCTCAGTCGGTTAAACGGCTGACTTCAGCTCAGGTCATGATCTCGCGGTCCGTGAGTTCGAGCCCCGCGTGGGGCTCTGTGCTGACAGCTCTGTTCTGTGATTCAGAACAGGCCGAATCTGAAATCAGCCTGCTTCAGATTCTGTGTCTCCCTCTCTCTGACCCTACCCCGTTCATGCTCTGTCTCAAAAATAAATAAACGTTAAAAAAAAATTATAAATTGACTTCAAACATAATTATTGTTAGAGACCATACTCTATGATTTTAATCCATTTGTATACATATATTTTAAATGTTTGTTTATTTTTGAGATAGAGAGCACCAGCATGGGAGGGGCAAAAAGGGGTGGGGAGACAGAGGATCCAAAGTGGGCTTTGCACTGACAGTGGTGAGGCTTGAACTCAGGAACTGTGAGAATCATGACCTGAGCTGATGCTGGACACTCATCAGACTGAGCCACTCAGGTGCCCCTTAATCCATTTACATTTATTGAGATTCGTTTTATGGCTCAGATATGATTTATCTTGGTGCACACTTATGTGCACTTAAAGATATATATTGTACAGCAATATATATGGGTTTTATCTATGAATGTCAGGTGAAGTTGGTTGATAATGTTAATTTTCTACATTCTTACTCCTTTTCCAGCTCCTTGTTTTTTATCAGTTGTTTAAAGATGAATGTTCATTTCCAACTCTGGATTTTTCTTTTTATTCTTTGAGTTTGCTTCATGAATTTTGAAGCTGTTAGTAAGTGCATATACATTTAGGAATTACGTCTTCCTGATGAATTGATCCTTTTATCTTTATGTATTCTGGTAATAGTCTCGCCTTGAAGTCTTTTTCTGACATTAATATAGTTAACTCCCTTTTCCTTATGATTGGTATTTGACGATCCTGTGTGGTTGTTCATGTTTAAAGCACATCTCTTTTTTTTTTTTTATTTATTTTTGAGACAGAGAGAGACAGAGCATGAACAGGGGAGGGGCAGAGAGAGAGGGAGACACAGAATCTGAAACGGGCTCCAGGCTCTGAGCTGTCAGCACAGAGCCTGACGCGGGGCTCGAACTCACGGACCGCGAGATGGTGACCTGGCTGAAGTCGGACGCTTAACCGACTGCGCCACCCAGGCGCCCCTAAAGCACATCTCTTGTAGAAAAGCTCTTTTATTCAGTCTGACAGTCTGCCTTTTAAATCAGAGTAAATGTGATTATCAAAATTGTTGGGTTTAAAGTCTGCTGTGTTGCTATTTGTGTTTTATTTGTCCTGTTTGTCATTTTGTTTCTTCCTTTCCTGACTTGAAAACTTTTCAAGTTTCATTTTATCTCTCCTATTGACTTGCTAGTTCTGCTTCTCTCCTTTACCTTCTTCCAGTCTTTCCCCCCTCCCCCCTTCTGTCAGTCTTTAATGGTCACTCAAAGGTAGCAGTTTTTAAAGTGTGGATTTAGGACCTCTGTGGTCTTTAAGGCCCCATTTTCTTTTTTTTTTTTATATTTATTTATTTTTGAGAGACAGAGACAGAGCATGAGCAGGGGAGAGGCAGAGAGAGAAGGAGACACAGAATCTGAAAGCACGCTCCAGGCTCTGAGCAAGCTGTCAGCACAGAGCCCGATGTAGGGCTTGAACCCGTGAACTGTGAGATCGTGACCTGAGCCAAAGTTGGACGCTCAACTGACTGAGCTACCCAGGCACCCCAGCGTGGAATTGGGTTTTTAACTTCTTTTATTTCTAAATGAATTAATACAGGTTTTAAAGATTTCTGAGTTTTAACTTATGTAGGTAACATGTTGATAGATAGAATCCAGTTTTTAAGAGTATAAAGTGGTCCTAAGACCAAGAAGTTTGAGAGTCACAGCTCTGGGTTTTAAAATACACATTTGACTTGATCACATTCTACTTTAAAATATATCAGTTTAGGGGCACCTGGGTGGCTCAGTTGGTTAAGCATCCGACTTCAGCTCAGGTCATGATCTCACTATTCGTGAATTCGAGCCCCACATCTGTGCTGACAACTCGGAGCCTGGAACCTGCTTCAGATTCTGTGTCTCCCTCTCTTTGCCCCTTCCCCACTCAGGCTCTGTCTCTCAAAAATGAATAAACGTTAAAAATTTTTTTTAAATATAGCAGTTTACCTTAAAACAGTATTCTTTGATTTTTTTTCCCTTTTGTTTTGTCCTTGGTGCTAGTGAGATAATATACCTCTTACTTCTCCATGTTATAAATTGCACAATTTATTAATTTATTTTTGCTTTGATCAGTTATTTCTTAAAGACATTAGGAAATAAAAAAGTTTTTTTCTTTATCCACGTTTCCATTTCCATTACTCCCTTTTTCTTAAATCCCAAATATTCATCTTCTTTCCTTTTTCTTCAGCTTAAAGAACATTTAACCTTTCTTATAGTGTAGATTGGTTGGCAACAAGTTCTCTCTGCTTTTTGTTTGAGAATATCTTTATTTCAGCTTTATTTCTGAAAGCTATTTTAATTGTACTTAATTTTTTTCCCCTATTGTACTTTTTTGGGAAAGATTTTGTTTTATTAAATTTTTTTAATGTTTATTTATTTATTTTGAGAGAGAGAGAGAGCAGGGGAGGGGCAAAGAGAGAGAATCCCAAGCAGGCTTTGCACTGTCCGTGCAGAGCTGGATGTGGGGCTCAAACTCAACAAACCTTGAGTTCATAACCTGAGCCAAAATCAAGAGTTGGACACTTCACTGACTGAGCCACCCAGGCACCCCTCAACATAAGAATTTTTGAGGAACACAGTCTATAGCAAGGAGTGAGGGCTAATTTTAAAGGAGTGATTTGGGGGACACAGCCCAAGGCAACCTTAACAAATCATTAACAAGTCTTAACAAATGTTAAGAATCTTGATGAGATTAGTGGAATCTTTATGAGAGAATGGAGGGAGATTTGAGACCTGGAGACACAGGGAGGAAGGCCATGTGAAGATGAAGACAGAGATCATTTTTGCTGCCTCAGTTGGGGAGAGCCAGGAGCTTCTACAAGCTGATAACAGTTTTTCCCTTGAGCCTTCAGAGGAGAATGGCCCTGCTCTGGGGACTTGTTTTCTGGACTTCTGTTCTCCAGAACTGTGAGAGAACAAATTTCTGTTGTTTTTAGCCATCTCATTTTTTTTTCTCAGTCTTTATTTAATTTATTTTTTTATTTTATTTTATTTTTTTAATTAAAAAAAATTTTTTTTAACGTTTTATTCATTTTTGAGACAGAGAGAGACAGAGCATGAACGGCGGAGGGGCAGAGAGAGAGGGAGACACAGAATTGGAAGCAGGCTCCAGGCTCTGAGCCATCAGCCCAGAGCCCGATGCGGGGCTTAAACTCACGGACCGCGAGATCGTGACCTGAGCCGAAGTCGGCTGCCCAACCGACTGAGCCACCCAGGCGCCCCTTAATTTATTTTTTAAATTTACATCCAGGTTAGTTGTAATATAGTGAAACAATGATTTCAGGAGTAGATTAATGCCTCTTACCCATTTAGCCCATCCCCCCTCTCACAACCCCTCCAGTAACCCTCTGCTTGTTCTCCATATTTAAGAGTTTCCTCTGTTTTGTCCCCCTCCCTGTTTTTATATTATTTTTGCTTCCCTTCCCTTGTGTTCATCTGTTGTGTGTCTTAAACTCCTCATATGAGTGAAGTCATATGATTTTTGTCTTTCTCTGACTAAGTTTGCTTAGCATAATACCCTCTAGTTCCATCCACGTAGTTGCAAATGGCAGGATTTCATTCTTTTTGATTGCCTACTAATAGTCCAGTGTGTGTGTGTGTGTGTGTGTGTGTGTACACACCAAATCTTCTTTATCTACTCATCCATCGATGGACATTTGGGCTCTTTCCATACTTTGGCTATTGTTGATCGTGCTGCTATAAACATTGGGATGCATGTGCCCCTTCTAAACAGCATCCCTGTATCCCTTGGATAAATACTTAGTAGTGCAATTGCCGGGTCGTAGGGTAGTTCTATTTTTAATTTTTTGAGGAACCTCCATATTGTTTTCCAGAGTTAATCATCTCATTTGTTGTAATTTTAGCCACACTAGGAAACAAATACATGTTCTAACTTCATTCACCTCCCTTCTGTCTTCTTTGAGAGTTTCATGTTGTCAGAACCAAACTGACAGCAGGGCAAGGGAATCTGTTCAGGAGATCTGCTTTATTCCAGTAGAGAGCAGGGTAGAGAAGATTAAGGAGTGAGTCTGGGTAGGAGGTAGGTGGCAAGTGCTGTAGTACAGTTCTGCTTACATAAAGTTTACAGACATGGAGAACTAAATAGTATACAAGATAATGATTGCCTCTGGGTGAAGGGATGGGAAATAGCATCAGAAAGGGACTGCAGACATACTGGTATATTCATTTTAAGCTATGGGATAAATACAAAAGCCTATTTTAAAAATATACTTTATATTATATTTTATTTTTATATTTGAAATGTTTTATAAATTTTCTTTAATTTTTTTAATGTTTATTTATTTTTGAGAAACAGAGAGACAGAGCATGAGCAGGTGAGGGGCAGAGGGAGAGGGAGATACAGAATCCGAAGCAGGCTCCAGACTCTGAGCTGTCAGCACAGAGCCTGACGTGGGGCTTGAACCCACAAACTGTGAGGTCATGACCTGAGCTGAACTTGGTCATTTAACCGACTGAGCTACCCAGGTACCCCTGAATGTTTTATAAATTTCTAAATATCTTTTATGTGGATTTAGTCTTTAGTATACTATATTTTTATTTTTGTTCTTTTCAAAAAATGTTTATTTTGAGAGAGAAAGAGCGAGAGCAAGTACACAGGGGAGGGGAAGAGAGAGCAGGAGAGAGAGAATCCTAAGCAGGGTCCTCGCTGTTAGTGCAGAGCCCTATGCTGTGCTCAATCCAACAAAATGTGAGATCATGACCTGAGCTGAGATTAAGAGTCAGTGCTTAACTGATTAAATTAACAGATTAAGTGCTTAACAGATTAAGTGCTTGACTGACTGAGCCACCCAGCCATCCCTACTATGCTATATTTTTTAAATGGGGCTGTCATGTAGTAATATGGCAAATAATGTTAGAAAATCTTAAAACTAAATATTTGGGATCAAATGTTACAAACATTTGCAAAGTAAGAGAAATCCCCAGCACCCCCACCTAATCCAGATAAAGTGGAAAACATCACTGTAAGCAGACCCTAAATCTTTGACATTTACCAATATCAATAACTTGGGATTGGAGGCTAGGCTTTTGCCAAAATCTGGTAGGGAATTTGAGTGGATACTGTAAACTATAACTATATATATAATATAAACTAATATGGGCTAACAAAGGCTGGCTTTACTTTAGTGAAATGGTAGATCTAAAAAAAATTTGCTTATGGGAAAGGGAAATGGGGAATGCTGTCAGTTTTGGCGTGGATTTTGAGTAGAAAGATACCTCCTTAAAATTTGCTACTGGGGTGCCTGGGTGGCTCAGTCAGGTATCCAGCTTTGGCTCAAGTCACAATCTCGCGGTTGATGAGTTCAAGCCCTGCATAAGACTCTGTGCTGACAGCTCAGAGCCTGGAGCCTGTTTCAGGTTATGTGTCTCCCTCTCTCCGTACCTCTTTCCCCACTTGTGCTCTTTCTCTTTCAAAAATAAATAAACAAAAAAACAATTTGCAGGGCGCCTGGGTGGCGCAGTCAGTTAATTCGTTCGACTTTGGCTCAGGCCATGATCTCAAGGTTTTTAGTTCGAGCCCAACATCAGGCTCTCTGCTGACAGCTCGGAGCCTGGAGCCTGCTTTGGATTTTGTCTCCCTCTCTGCTCGTCTCCTGCTCGCATTGTGTCTCTGTTACTGTCTGTCTTTCTCTCTCAAAAATAAATAAACATTTGGGGCGCCTGGGTGGCGCAGTCGGTTAAGCGTCCGACTTCAGCCAGGTCACGATCTCGCGGTCAGTGAGTTCGAGCCCTGCGTCAGGCTCTGGGCTGATGGCTCAGAGCCTGGAGCCTGTTTCCAATTCTGTGTCTCCCTCTCTCTCTGCCCCTCCCCCGTTCATGCTCTGTCTCTGTCCCAAAAATAAATAAACGTTGAAAAAAAAAAAATTAAAAAAAAATAAATAAATAAACATTAAAAAAAAATTTGCTACCATAGGCTTGTCTTCACACACATTCAGGGTTTTTTGTTTGTTTGTTTATTCTGAGAGACAGCACAGCTTGGGAAGGGCAGAGAGAGACTCCCAAGCAGGCTCCACACAGTCAGTACAGAGCCCAGCGTGGTGCTCAGTCTCATGAACCACAAGATCATGACCTGAACCAAAATCGAGAGTTGGACACTTAACTGACTGGGCCCCACATTTAGGATTTCTTGCTTGGTTCAGGAAATCTATAGTTGAGAAATTATCAGGGTGAGCCTTGGTAATTCCCCTGGGGTAACCATAGTTTTGCAGAATCTCTCTGATGTGAACATCTTTTTTCTTCTTCTTTTAAGTTTATTTATTTTGAGAGAGAGAGAGTGCAAGAGAGAGAGAGAGACAGAATCCCAAGTAGACTCCACGCTGTCAGTGCAGAGCCCAGTGTGGGGTTTGAACTCATGAACTGTGAGATCATGACCTGAGTGGAGATTAAGAGTCATATGCTTAACCAACTGAGCTACCCAGGCGCCCCTGTGACATGTCTTCTACCCAGGCCTCATAGGAGTCCAGTAAATAAAATCCCATTAAAAGTGCATTCACAATCTTAATTTATGAACCATGAATCTCCATGAGTAAAATTCAACAGAATCAACAACAGGATTACGTTCCAGGAAACTTAAGGAAATGGATTATTAAAACACTATAAGTATATTTAAAAGTAAAGATATAAAAGATGAAATAAGTCATGAAAAAAGAACAATATACAATTAGACTATGAAGAAATATATAC
Organism: Felis catus; assembly: GCF_018350175.1. Taxonomy (NCBI): domain Eukaryota; kingdom Metazoa; phylum Chordata; class Mammalia; order Carnivora; family Felidae; genus Felis; species Felis catus. The sequence continues at coordinate 42,628,821 of NC_058375.1, forward strand.
CACTAAACAAAGAGATAGTGACCTGGGAGATATATGTGTGGAAATTACCCACATGAAGTATAATCTCCATTTTCCCATGGGCCTGTAAACCAATTCTGGCTTTTAAGACCTAAGTAGAAGTCTCCTGAGACTCTTTCTTTTTGCTTCCCTCAGTCTTTTGGACATGAATTCTGACCTGGGGAGTTGGAGCAACTAAAATTTTGGGAATGCAAAATGGTAGATCCACTTGGCAAGAACAGGTTGGCACTTTTCTTTTTTTAATTTTTTTTTTAAACGTTTATTTATTTTTGAGACAGAGAGAGACAGAGCATGAATGGGGGAGGGGCAGAGAGAGAGGGAGACACAGAATTGGAAACAGGCTCCAGGCTCTGAGCCATCAGCCCAGAGCCCGACGCGGGGCTCGAACTCACAGACTGTGAGATCGTGACCTGAGCTGGAGTCGGATGCTTAACCGACTGAGCCACCCAGGCGCCCCGGCACTTTTCTTATATAAAGTTAAATACAGACTAGTAGGAAGTGTGGAATCCCAGGGACCCAGGAATCCCATTCCTAGGAAACTACCCAAGAAAAATGAAACCCAGATTCACATAAACTTATATGCATATTTATAGCAGCTTTCTTCAAAACTGTCTAAAACTTTAAATAATACAAATGCCCTTAATGATAAAATTGTGGAACATGCGGTATAATACTTCTCAGCAATAAAAAAGGAACTAATTACAAAAACACAACATGGAAGAATCTTGAATGCTTTATGGGGAGTGAAATCAGATTCAAAAGGCCTACGTATTGAATGATTCTATTTATATGACATTTTGGAAAAGGGAGAACTCTGGGGACAAACACAGATTTGGTTGCTTGGGGTTGGTGGGAGGGATTGTCTACAAAGGGACATGGGAATTTTTGGGTTATAGAACTGTTCTCTATGTTTATTATGGTGGTGTGGCACATGACTATGCATTTGTTAAAATTTTTGGAACTAAGTACACCAAAAAGTAATTTTTTTGCTGTATGTAAATTAGACCTCAATTTAAAACAAAAAACAAAAAACACAGAAATGAATAGGAAGAAAGTGATTACAGTAGTCTCCCTTTATCTGAGGTTTCACTTTCTGTGGTTTCACTTACCCTAAATCAACTGTAGTCCCGAAGTAGGTCATCGTTTGTTTTATTTTATTTTATTTTTTTAACGTTCATTTATTTTTGAGAGAGAATGTGAGCAGAGGAGGGGCAGAGAGAGAAGGAGACACAGAATCTGAAGCAGGCTCCAGGCTCTGAGCTGTCATCACAGAGCCCCACGTGGGGCCTGAACTCACAGACCATGAGATCATGACCTGAGCCGAAGTCGGACACTTAACCAACTGAGCCACCCAGGCACCCCTCAGGTCATCTTCTCTTGGCATATTGTCAGAAAATCATTAGTAGTCTAATGCTGCTTCACACTGCCTGTGGCATTCACCTCACTGCTTTTCATCATGTAGGCATTTTATCATTTCATATCCTCACAAGAAGGATGAGTACAGTACAGTTAAGATATTTTGAGAGATAACATTGATATAATTTATTACAGTATATTGTTAATCTCTTACTGTGCCTAGTTTATAAATTAAACTTTATTTTAGGTATGTAGAGGAGAAAACAGTCTGTATCGGGTTTGGTACTGTGGGCAGTTTTAGGCATCCACTGGGAGTCTTGGAACGCATCTTCTGTGGATACGTGGATAAGTGGGGGACTACTGGATAGCATGTGAACTTATTGGAGAAATTTAGTTATGAAGAGGAGTAACTGAAGAGAATGTGGGTTTCGGCAGAAGGTGTTTTTGTTTTTAAGGTATATAGCAGAACAAATTATATGTTAAGAATGATCCATTTGAGGACACTCTGAAGATGTATGCATGAAGAAATGATAGGAGGGACCAAGGCAAGGGGGGATGAAGTCAGTCAGCACATGTGGAAGTGTTGGGTTTTGCAAGGAGGTACACATTTTCTTTTTTTGTTTGTTTTTGTTTTTAAAGTTTATTTTTGAGAGAGAACGCACACAAGCAAGGGAAGAGCAGAGAGAGAGAATCCCAAGTGGAGCTTGAACTCAGGAACCATGAGATCATGACCTGAGCTGAAATCAAGAATTGGATGCCTAACCCAGGTGCCCCGCCCCCCCAATATTTTCCATGTAAGAGGAAAGTAAAGGAAAGATGCATGCATTTTCCAGCTAAATTTGATGGTGAGATGGCCTCATTTTTCTCCGTGAAGTGAGTCAGATTCTGATAGCATAAAATGCATTTGAGGAATAAGTAGAAGGCATGGAATAATTCTTGCCTGATGTTGGGAGAGTACCCTGTCTTGAAGACCTTATGGACAGACAACTGTCTCAGAGCTACGGAGGGCTAATTTGAAGTTAATGATTATGAATTTGCTGTGACATGCTATGTTATGGGAATCTTCCTCCTTCCCATAGATGATTAGCTGCTGTGTGTTGCCACAAAAAACTAGTTAGTAGAGTTCTTCTAAGAATGGAGTTTTGTCTGGAGAGGGAATAAGGAGTTGAGGGTATTTGCAAAGGAGTAATTTTTACTTTGGATCATGGAAGGAACTTAATCATTTGAAAGTGGGGTGGAAGTCAAGGAATTATTCCATGTTGAAGCCTCTGACAAAGGTAACAACCTCTGTTTGACCTATGTCTATCTCTTCGTGTCTGATACAGTGCCATGCCTTTCAAATATTTGTTGGATAAACAAATGCCAGTTTCTCTTAGAGGAGAAAGAGACCATATGCCTCTTTACTCTCACCTCACTGTCAGTTCTTACTCTTCTACAGCAGCCTGGTATAGCACACTTTTACATTGTGAACAGTTGAGGGTAAGAATAGGCAGGCCTGGGGCACCTGCATGGCTCAGTCAGTTAAGTGTCTGACTTTTGGTTTTGGTTCAGGTCATGATTTCATGGTTTGTGAGTCTGAGCCCCGCGTCAAACTCTTTGCTGCCGGTGGAGAACCTGCTTGGGATTCTCTCTTCCTCTCTCTCTGCCCCTCCCTGGCTCGCACTCTGTCTCTCTCAAAATAAATAAATAAACTTAAAAAAATACACTTAAAAAAAAAAAAGAATAGACAGGCCTTATCCTCTGGGACATAGTAATCACTGAGTAATAAATATTTGTTGAGTGAATGACCATGTGATGTCTGAGTTGCCCCTGTGTTTCATTGAAGTTGTCAGATTTCTTGGTTGCGTTCCCCACTATTAGCTCCAAAAGGATTAAAATAATATTTTGCTCATTGCTGTATTTTCAATGGCTGGCACACAACAGGTGATGAGTGAAGGATTGAGAGAACTTAATTTTTTTTTCAAGATACAACAGAAATAGATAAAATCTTCCATTCAGTTAACAGTTGGAATAAGGTGGTTTCGTTACATATAAATCATGTAAATCACTACTAGGGTAAGGAGAATGTATCTTCAGATATCCTTACCAACTAGTTTGATGTCTTTTGCATGGTCTACTTCTGTGCTGAGTTTTTCTGGATGTATTCTAACAAAGTTTGTTTTCTAGGAGGAGGCATCTCCCTACTCTTTGGTCAACATCTGCCTGAACTTCCTGATTGCTAACCTAGAGAAATTGTGTTCTGAAAGATCTGATGGAACATTGTGCCTTCCAGAGCATTGGAGTTTTCCTCAGGAAGTAGCTGATCGATTCCTTGGGGTGATGACATGGCAAGGTAATAATAACACTCTTTTATTTTAATTTTTTAAAGTTTATTTCTTTATTTTGAGAGAGAGTGCACACTCGCGAGCACTCTTGGATGAGTGCACGGGGGAGGGGCAGAGAGAGAAGGGGGAGAGAGAGAATGCCAAGCCCGTGTGGGGCTCGATCCCATGAACTGTAAGATCATGACCTGATCTGAAATCAAGAGTTGGACACTTAACCAACTGAGCCACCCAGGTATCCCTATTTAATTTTTTTTGATAAGGTTTCTTTATATTGTACTCTTAAAGCATTTTACTATTTGAAGAGTGCTTTCATATCCAGTTCCTGTTTTACCTCTCACAACAAATGGATGGGAAATAGGGAAATAATTTCCATTTTATTTGTGTGGAGATTTGAATCCCAGAGCCTTTCTGGGATCCCTTGCAGGAAATTTGTCTTGTTTCTAGGTTTATCCTGCTATTAGCTTAGCAGAGTGAAGACAATGGAGAACTAAACCAAGTTCCCACTCATCTGTTTGCTCTCTAGCTTTTGAAGTGCTGTTCCTATAGTCTTGTCTCCTACTCTTTTTGTTGTGAATACGAGACTTGACTTTTCATTTACTTCCCCTTGTAGTGAGGCTTTCATAACCTCACCAAAAGTTGTTATTTTACTTTTTGATTACAGCCTTCCTGGTGGATGTGAAGTATTTATTGTGATTTTGTTGGATTTCCCTAATGAGTAATGATGTTGAGCATTTTAAATGGTGTTTAATTTATCATGTTACTGGTTTTTTTTAAGTTTATTTATTTTGAGAGAGACAGTGCAAGTGGGGGACGCGCAGAGAAAGAGAGAATCTCAAGCAGTCTCCACACAGTCTGTGCAGAACCCAATGTAGGGCTTGAACTCACAACCATGAGATCATGACCTGAGCTGTAATCAAGGGTGGGACACTTAACCAACTGAGCCACCCACGCATCTCCACTTTTTTTTTTAAATGTTTATCAGTTTTTTCTTAATATAAAGGCTTTTGGTAACAAATTACTGAGATGTGTTTCACATACTATATAATTCACCTACTTAAAGTGTACAGTTCAATGGTATTATTATTTTTGTTTTTAGCGATTTGGGTGGCTGTCATCACAATCAATTTTAGAACATTTTTTGTCACCTCAAAAAGAAACTCCTTACCCATCCCCCAATCCTAAGCAACTACTCATAGACTTTTTATTTCTGTGTTGTTGTTGTTTTTTCCTGAACATTTAATATAAATCAAATTGTATAATATGTGGCCTTTTATATCTTCTTTGGAGACATGTCTATTCATATCCTTTGCCCAGTTCTTTCTTTTTCTTTTTATTTACTTATTCTTTTAATTTAAAAAAAATTAATTTTTTAGTTTACATCCAAGTTAGTTAGCATATAGTGCAACAATGATTTCAGGAGTAGATTCCTTAATGCCTGCATTTAGCCCACCCCCTCCCACAACCCCTCCAGCAACCCTCTGTTTGTTCTCTATATTTAAGAGTCTCTTATGTTTTGTTCCTCTCCCTGTTTTTATATTATTTTTGCTTCCCTTCCCTTATGTTCATCTGTTTTGTATCTTAAATTCCTCATATGAGTAAAATCATATGATATGTGTCTTTCTCTGGCTAATTTCACTTTAGCGTAATACCCTCTAGTTCCATCCACGTAATTCCAAATGGGAAGATTTCATTCTTTGTGGTTGCCGAGTACTTTTTTTTTTTAATGTTTATTTATTTTTGAGAGAGAGAGAGGGAGGGGCAGAGAGAGAGGGAGAAATAGAAAATCCCAAGCAGGCTCAGCACTGTCAGCACAGAGCCCCAGAAATTTAAAAAAATGATCACCATGATAAATCTAGTTACCATATGTTAACCATACAAAGGTTTTACAATATTACTGACTATATTCCCTATGCTGTACATTACATCCCCATGTCTTATTTTCTTGTTACAAGTCCCTTATCACTTACATGGTTGCAATTATTTTCTTCCATTCTATGAATTCTCTTTTCACTTTGCTGATAGTGTGTTTTGACTTACAAACAGTTTTAATTTTTTAATGTTTATTTCTGAGAGAAAGACGAGTGCAAACGGGGGAGAGGCAGGGAGAGGAAGACACAGAATCCAAAGCAGGCTCAAGGCTCTGAGCTGTCAGCACAGAGCCCAACGCGGGGCTCAAACTCACAAGCTGCAAGGTCATGACCTGAGCCGAAGTCGGATGCTTAACCGACTGAGCCACTCAGGTACCCCAAAAATGGTTTTAATTTTCATGAAGTCCAATTTATCTATTTCTTTTCTGGCTTATGCTTTTGGTATCATATCTAAAAATTCATTGCCAAATCCAAGGTCCTAAAGATTATACCTGTATTTTCTTCTAAGAGTGTTGGTTTTTTCACTCCTACACTCTTAGGTTTTTGGTCCATTTTGAGTTTATTTTTGTATATGGCATGAAGTGTAAGAGTCCAGCTTTATGTTTTCCATGTGCCTATACAGTTGTCCCATCACTATTTGTTGAAAAGTTTATTCTTTCACTATTGAATGGTGTTGGCACCCTTTTAAAAAATCAGATGACCACAGAGCATTGTGTTTATTTCTTACCTTCATTTCTGTTCTGCAAAGCAATATGTCTATCCTTTGTCTGTATGACCCTATCTTGATTGCTGTTGCTTTGTAGTAAATTTTGAAATTCGAAAGTGAGAATTCTCTTTTTAGGATTGTTTTGGCTATTCTGGGTCCTTTATATTTCCGTATGAAGTTTAGAACCAGTTGGTCAGTTTCTACAAAGAATCCAGCTGGGATTTGAATAAGGATTGCATCAAATAGGTACGTTAATTTGGAGAGCATTACCATCTTAACAGCATTAAGTCTTCTGATGATGAACATGATGTCTGTTTATTTAGATCATCTTGAATTATTTTCTAATGTTTTGCCATCTTAACCATTTGAAATCTTCATGAGTTTGGGTTAACTTTCTATTAAACTGGACTTTCATTTCTTTGAACAGTGTTTTCTAGTTCATGTATATAAGTTTACACATCTTTTGTTAAATTTATTTCTAAGTATTTTATTCTTTTGATATTATTTTATGTGGAATTGCTTTCTTAATTTCATTTTTGTTATTTACATATTTATTTACTTATATTTATTTATTTTTTTGAGAGAGAGAGGGAGAGGGGCAGAGAAGAAGGGGCAGACCCTGGGATCATGACCTGAGCCAAATCAAGCTTAACCAGCTGAGCCTCCCAGGTGCCCCTTAATTTCATTTTTGGATTGTTCATTTTTAGTGTACGGAAATATAGTTGATTTTCTTTTTGAAATGTACAAAACTAGAAAATGTAAATAAACCTCAGTATATTCAACCTAAACAATTATCAACTCATGGCCAATCTTGCATCATCCACACACCTACCCACCTTTGTCCTGCCCCCAGATATTTTGAAGTAAATCCCAGGTATTATGTTATTTCAACTGTAAATGTAGGTGGGGAGTGGGGCTTGTAAAATGTATATACATAACCGTAATTTTAATTTAACACTTAAAATTTTAATATTCGTTTTTTAATATCAGATAGTGAGCGTTCATTTTGACTGATTGTCTTACAACTTTTAAAAACCTTTGTTTGAATTAGTATCTAGGTGAGGTCCATATATTGTGATCAGTTGATAGGGTTTTTAGCCCTCTTTTGATCTACAGGCTATCTTGTATTATTTTGCAATATGTATGTTATATGTGTATATATCTCTATCTTTGTGTGTGTGTGTGTGTGTGTGTGTGTGTGTGTGTGTGTGTGTGTGTGTAAGACTTTATTTTTTAGAGCAGTTTTAGATTTACAACCAGATTGAGGGTACACACATGCATAGTCTCCCCTATTGTCAACGTCACTCATTAGAATAGTACTTTTTTTTTTAACCAAGGATGACGCTACCTTTGACACCTCATAGTCACCCAAAGTCCATGTTTTAGTTTAGGGTTCACTCTTGGTGTTGTGTATCCTGTGGGTTTGGACAAAAGTATAAAGACATACCCATCATTATATCATAAAGAATATTTTCACTGTCCGAAAAATCCTCTGTCCTCTGCCTGTTCATACCTTCCTCCCATGCCTGGCAATCACTGATGTTTATATTGTCCCCATAGTTCTGCATATTTGGAATCCTGTGGTATGTAGCCTTTTCATATTGGCTTCTTTCACTCAGTAATATGCATTTCACTCCATGTTTTTTATAGCTTGATAGTCATGTCTTTTTAGTGCTGAATAATAGTCCATTGTCTGGATGTGCCACTGTTTATTCATTTACCTACCCAAGGATGTCTTGCCTCCAAGTTTTGGCAATTATTGAATAAAGCTGCTGTAAACATCTCTGTGCAGGTTTTTGTGTGGACATAAGTTTTCATCTCCTTTGGGTAAGTAACAAGGAATGTAATTGCTAGATCATATGGTAAGAATATGTTTAGTTTTGTAAGACACTGACAAACTGTCTTCCAGAATGGCTTTTGTACCATTTTGCATCCCACCAGCAGTGTATGAGAGCTCCTGTTGCTTCACATCCTGCCCAACTTTTGGTGTTATCAGTGTTCTGGATTTTGGCCATTCTTTTTTTTTCAACGTTTATTTATTTTTGGGACAGAGAGAGACAGAGCATGAACGGGGGAGGGGCAGAGAGAGAGGGAGACACAGAATCAGAAACAGGCTCTAGGCTCCGAGCCATCAGCCCAGAGCCCGACGCGGGGCTCGAACTCACGGACCGCGAGATCATGACCTGGCTGAAGTCGGACGCTTAACCGACTGCGCCACCCAGGCGCCCCTGGATTTTGGCCATTCTAATAAGTGTGTAGTGCTGTCTCACTGTTGTCTTAATTTGCATTTCCCTGATGACGTGATGTGGAGCATCTTTTCCATATGTTTATTTGCCATCTATATATCATCTTTGGTGAGGTCTTTTCAGGTCTTTGGCCCACTTTTTAATCGGAATGTTTTCTTATTGTTTTTGTTTTCTTATTGTTAGGCATTCTTTTTTTTTTAATGTTTATTTTTGAGAGAGAGAGAGAGCACACACTAATGTGAGTTGGGGAGGGGCAGAGAGGGAGACAGAGGCTTCGCACTGACTCCCATGTGGCGCTTGAACTCACAAACCATGAGATCATGACCTGAGCCAAAGTTGGATGTTCAAATGACTGAGCCAGCCAGGCGCCGCATGAGTTCTTTATATGTTTTTGGATAAGTCATTTGTCCGATATGCCTTTTGCAATTATTTTCTCCCAGTCTGGCTTGTCTTTTAATTATTTGGATATTCTCTTTCACAGAACATATGATTTTAATTTTATTTGAATTAAGTTAAATCAAATTTTGTTTTATTATACTTCTAAATGTTTATTTTTGGGTGAAAGAGAGTGAGTGAGGATGGGGCAGAGAGAGGGGGCCAGAGGATCTGAAGCAGGCATTGCACTGAAAGCAGTGAGTCCGATGTGGGGCTCAAACTCACGAACTGTGACATTATGACCTGAGCCGAAGTTGGACTCTCAATTGACTGAGCCCCACAATTTTAATTTTAATGAAGTCCAGCTTATCAATGATTTTTTTCATGGATTGTGTCTTTGATGTTGTATCTAAAAAGGCATTACTATACCCATTATACCCATAGATTTTCTTCTGTTACATTCTAGGAGTTTTATAGTATTGTGTTTTACAGTTAGGTGTGTGATCTGTTTTTGAGTTAATTTTTTTAATGCTTTTTATTTTAACGTTTGTTTATTTTTTGATTCCGTGAGCAGGAGAGCGGGGCAGGGGGACAGAATCCCAAGCAGACTCCAAACTGGCAGTACAGAGCCCAACTCGGGGCTTGAATACACAGACCCTAAGATCATGACCCAAGTCTAAATCAAGAGTCAGATGCTCAACTGACTGAGCCATCCAGGCACCCCTGTTTTGAGTTAATTTTTGTGAAACGTGTTAGTTAGGTCTGTGTCTAGATTCATGTTTTTTTTTGTTTCTGTTTTTTCATGTGGATGTCCATTTGTTCCAACGTCATTTGTTGAAGAAACTATATATTTGCCATTGAATTGTCTTGGTTCTTTGAGTCAAAGATCAGTTGACTGTATTTATTGGGTCTGTTTCTGGGCTCTCTCTTCTGTTCCGTTAATATCTTTATTCTTTTACCAGTACCACACTGTCTTGATTACTGTAGCTTTATAGTGAGTCTTGAAGTTACGTAGTGTCAGCTCTCCAACTTTGTTCTTTTCTTTCAATATTATGTTGGCTATTCTAGGTCTTTTGCCTTTCCATATAAACTTTATTTATTAAAATTTTTTTTTAATGTTTATTTTATTTTTGAGAGAGACAGAGCCTGAGCAGGGGAGGGGCAGAGAGAGAGGGAGACACAGAATCCGAAGCAGGCTCTAGGCTCTGAGCTGTCAGCACAGAGCCTGACGTGGGGCTCGAACCCACTAACCATGAGGTCATGACCTGAGCTGAAGTCAGATGCTTACCCAATTGAGCCACCCAGGCACCCTCCATATAAACTTAAAAAAAATGATTTTTAATGTTTATTTATTTTTGAGACAGAGATGAATGGGGGATGGTCAGAGAGAGAGGGAGCCACAGAATCTGAAGCAGGCTCCAGGCTCTGAGCTGTCAGTACAGAGCCTGACATGGGGCTCGAACTCATGGACCGTGAGATCATGACCTGAGCTGAAGCTCAACTGACTGAGCCACCCAGGCAAATATAAACTTTAGAATCAGTTTATTGACATTCACAAAATAACCTGCTAGGATTTTTATTAAGATTGCATTGTATCTGTATATCAACCAGGGGAAAACTGATACCTTGAAAAAAAATTTTTTTTTGTTTGGATACTTATTTATGTTGGGGGAGAGTGCAAGTGGGCAGGGGCAGAGAGGGGAACAGAGGATCTGAAGCAGGCTCTGTGCTGACAGGCTTTCAACAGCAAGTCCAATATGGGCTTGAACTCACGAACTGAGAGTTCGACCTGAGCCAAAGCCGGATGCTCTGCCCACTGAGCCACCCAGGTGCCCCTAAAAATTTTTTTTAATTCCAGTGTAGTTAACATACAGTGTTATATTAGTTTCAAGTGTGCAATATAGTGATTCAGCAGTTCCATACGTCACCCAATGTTCATCACAAGTGCCCTTCTTAGCCCCATTACCCATTTCACCCATACTCCTACCTCCCTCCAGTCTGGTAACAGGAGTGTTTGTTCTCCACAGTTAAGAGTTGTTTCTTAGCTTATTTTTCTCTCTCTCGCCCTCTCTTTCTTTCTCTTTGCTCATCTGTTTCTTAAATTCCACATATAAGTGAAATCATATGGTATTTGTCTTTCTCTGACTGACTTATTTCACTGAGCATTATAGTCTCTAGCTGCATCCATGTTGTTGCCAATGGTAAGATTTCTTTCTTTTTTATGGCTGAATAATGCAAAAAACTGATATTTTATAACATTGATATAACTGATATTTTATAACATCTTCCTGTTCATGAACATAGAATATCTCTCCCACTTATTTAGTTCTTTGATTTCATTTATCAGTTTTCTAGTTTTCCTCATATAGATCTTGTACAAACTTTTTTAGATTTATACTTAAGTATTTCATTGTTTTGGGGTGTTGATGTAAATGGTATTCTATTTAATGTCAAATTCCCTTTTTCATTGTTGGTATATAGGAAAGCTAGTCACTTTTTGTATAGTAACCTTGTATTGTGCAGTCTTGCTGTAATATTAGTTCCAGGCGTTGTTTTTTGTTTTGTTTTATTTTTTTGTGATTCTTTCTGATTTTCCATGTAAATAATATGTCACCCGTGAACAAAGAGCTTTATGTCTTCCTTCCTAATCTCTTTTTTCTCTGTCTTGTCATATTGCATTAGCAAGGACTTCCAGTACAGTGTTTTTTTGTTTTTTGTTTTTTTTTTAATTTTTTTTAACGATTTTATTTATTTTTGAGACAGAGAGAGACAGAGCATGAACGGGGGAGGGGCAGAGAGAGAAGGAGACACAGAATCGGAAGCAGGCTCCAGGCTCTGAGCCATCAGCCCAGAGCCCGACGCGGGGCTCGAACTCACGGACCGCAAGATCGTGACCCGAGCTGAAGTCGGACGCTTAACCGACTGAGCCACCCAGGCGCCCCTCCAGTACAGTGTTTAAAAGGAGTGGTGAGAGGGGACATCCTTGTGTTGTACCTTATCTTAGTGAGAAAGTTTTGAATTTCTCACCATTAAGTATGTTAGTTGTAGATTTTTTGTAAATAGTTTTCAAGTTGAGGAAATTCATCTCTATTTGTAGTTTACTTAGAGTTGTTATTAGGAATGAATGTTGGATTTGTCAAATGCTTTTTTTTTCATTTATTCATATGATCATGTGATTTTCCTTTTTGCATGTGATGGGTTACATTAATTGATGTTTGAATGTCGAGCCAGCCTTCTATACCTGGGATAAATCCATTTGGTTGTGGTACAGATTTCTTCTTATATGTTTTTGGATTCGGTTTGCTAGTGTTTTGTTGAGGATTTGGTTTACTGATATTTTGTTGAGAATTTTTGCATCTGTGTTCATAAGAGAGATTTATCAGTAGTTTTCTTTTGTAATATCTGTGTGGTTTTGCTGTTAGGGTAATGCTTGCCTCAAAGAATTAGTTAGGAAGTATGTCCGTATGTCCTCTGCTTCTATTTTTTTTTTTTTAAGTTTATTTATTTATTAGGAGAGAGAGAGAGAATGATGTGGGGCTTAATCCTATGACACTGGGGTCAAGACCAGAGCTGAAATCAAGAGTCGGATGCTCAGTCCGACTGAGCCACTGAGCCACCCATGTGTCCCTTCTCTTTCATTTCTGATATTAGTAATTTGTCTCCTCTTTTTCTTTTTCTTTTCTTTTTTTTTTTTTTTTACTTACCCTGGACTTTTTAAATAACCAGCTTTTGGTTTTGTTGATTTTTCTCTATTGATTTATATTGATTTCACATTTTCAATTTCATTGATTTCTGTTCTAATTCTTACTATTTCTTTTCCTCTGTTTAATTTGGATTTAATTTGTTCTCCTTTTTTTTTTTTTTTAAATGTTTATTTATTTTGTGGGAGAGAGAACATGCACACACGTGAGCAGGGGAGGGGCAGAGAAGGAGGGAGAGAGAATCCCAAGCAGGCTGCACACTGTGAACGCAGAGCCTGATGTGGGGCTTCAACCCACAAACCGAGATCACAACCTGAGCTGAAATCAAGAGTGGATGCTCTACCGACTCAGCCACGTAGGCATCCCTAATTTGTTCTTTTTCTAGTTTCCTAAGGTGGAAATTTAAATGATTGATTTTATTTTATTCTTAAAAATTATTTATTTATTAATATTTTATTTTTAAGTAATCTCTACACCCAATAGGTGGGCTTTATCTCACAACCCTGAGACTAAGAGTCTCATGCTCCTCGGAGTGAGCCAACCAGATGCCCCAAGATGATTGATTTTAGATCTTTCTTTTCTCTGATATGTATTCAGAGCTGTCATTTTTCCTCTAAGCACTGCTTTCACTTTATCCCACTAATTTTGATAAATTGTGTTTTCATATTGTTCCAAATTTAAAATTTCTCTTATTACACTGTAATTAACTAATTGTAATTTAAATAAAAACTTGGGAAAAGAATAAAATAGAAAAAAACCCCAAAAAACAATTTAAAATTTCTCTTGAGATTTCTTCCTTGATCCATATGTATTTTTTTAATGTTTGTTTATTCTTCAACTTTTTTTTTTTTTTTTTTTTTTGGGACAGAGAGAGACAGAGCATGAACGGGGGAGGGGCAGAGAGAGAGGGAGACACAGAATCGGAAACAGGCTCCAGGCTCTGAGCCATCAGCCCAGAGCCCGACGCGGGGCTCGAACTCACGGACCGCCAGATCGTGACCTGGCTGAAGTCGGACGCTTAACCGACTGCGCCACCCAGGCGCACCAATGTTTGTTTATTCTTGAGAGAGAGTGCAAGTGGGAGAAAGGAAGAGAGAGAGAGGAAGACACAGAATCCAAAGCAGGTTCCAGGCTCTGAGCTGTCAGCACAGAGCCCAACACAGGGCTCAAACCCATGAGCTGTGAGACATGACCTGAGCCTAAGTCAGACACTTAACCGACTGAGCCACCCAGGCGCCCCTCCATATGTTTGTTTAGAAGTGGATTATTTAATCTCTGTTTGTTTAGAGATTTTACAGTTATTTTTATATATTTATTTTACTTTTTAAAATGTTTATTTACTTATTATGAGAGAGAGAGCGCATGCATGCTTGTGAGCAGGGGAGGGGCAGAGAGAGGAAAAGAAAGAATCCCAAGCAGGCTCCCCACCGTCAGTGTGGGAGCTAGATGCAGGGCTCCATCTTAGGAATCATGAGATCACCACCTTAGCTGAAATCAAGAGTCAGATGCTTAACTGACTGAGCCACCCCAGCGCCCCCAGTTATTTAATTTTTTTAAAGAAATTGTGGTAGTTTTTCTGTAGCGTTTTCCCACAATCTGGATTTTTCCATTGTTTGACAGTGCTGTGATTTTGACTACTCCTCTGATCCCTGTAATCCCTATAAATTGAAAGTTAGAGGTAGAGGCTTGATCATATTCAGGTTTGATGGTTTTGGTTGTACCTTGTACTTCCTTAAGGGGATTAATTAAGTCTGGTTGTCCGGATGGTTTTGTGATTTTGGTGGTCATAGATGGTCATTGCCTAGATCCATTAAATCATCAGAGAATTCTTGTACCTTTGACTTTTAGTATTAATTACTCTTGACCTTTCTGACTTCAGAGTATTTCATTTTTCTGTTTTTTTCTTGTATCCTTGGTTACTCTGCCATAATTTCCTTGTATGCTCCTGTTTTTCTATATATCCCTTAAGTGTTTTATATTCCTTAAGGTTCCATCTTGGGTACCCATCTCACTTTATACACTCTTTGGGTCTGTGGGTAATCTTTTTAAATTTTTGTTGTTGTTGTTTAGCTACCACTTATTCTCCGATTCCCCAGAGTTCCCAGCACAGTACTTTTATTTTAAGTTCTAGAACCGCATGTCCAGGATGCCTCATGGATATACTGCATTTCTTCTCTGGGCTGCTCAGTCATCATATTTTTCCGGTTTTCTTCCTTCCTCAGTCGCTGTGCTGCTGATCTGTTTCCTTATCTAGCTCCCCTTGAAAGACAGTACAAATTAAAGTTTTAAGATATCTGGCTCTGATGCCAGACTGTCTAGGTTTGTACAGTCATGACTATTAGATGTTTCCTTGGGCCAGCTACTTAACTTTAGTATGCCTCAACTCATCTGCAAAATGTGGCTAACAATAATCCCTACTCATTGGGTTTTATGAGGATTTGGAGAGTTAATATATCTAAAACGTTTAGAACATTCAGCAGCTGTTAGTTGCTATTATGACTGTTATTCCTCATTCTACTGACCTTAAATGTAAATGTTTTCGGTACTTTGTCTTGCTCCTTCTTTTACATTCCCATGTTATCCATTCCCACAGTTTTAAATACTGTCTTTGTGCCAGTTAATTTCAAGTGTTTATACTTCAGTCTTGTAGGTTTAAAATCTATAGAATCTAGAATGCCAACTGATATTTTGGGGAATTCTGAAGGTGTAACAACTACTCAGATCTGTTTGGTTGTGGTGTAGAATTCTTTTTATACATTGTTGGATTCAGTTTACTAATATTTTGTTGAGGATTATATTATACCATAATTCTTCTATAATTTCTTTCAGAGAATAGAAACAGAGGACATAGTTCCTAACTCATTCTTTGAGGCCAGCATTACCCTAACAGCAAAACCACACAGATGTTATAAAAGAAAACTACTGACAAATCTCTGTCATGAACACAGATGCAAAAATCCTCAACTATTCAGATCTGTGTTGAGCTGGGCTGTGAACGCTGGACCTTATACCTCCCAACTCAGTTTTGGAAATGGGTCTGCATGGGGAAGTGGTGTGACCTTGGGTGGGACAACTGTTTGTCCCATTGGACTATAGCCAGTGTAGTCCCCATAGATGAGGGCTGTTAGCTGTTGGCACTCCCAACAGATCTAGTAGTAAGTCCTTTGTTCCTAAAAAGGATCTAGGTGTCCTATTGCAGCATCTACTACACTGCCATTTTCCCCATCTCCAAAATGACCATCTACCTATTTGTTTAGTGACATTTTTCATTTCTTCTTCTCTCCTTGGTAATATTGAAACATTTTCTACTTTCAAATATATATCTCCTTCTTTTCCTCTTACCTCCTATCATAGATACCTTTTCTTTCCTTTCCTCTGACCTCATATGCACTCTCTTCACTTCTACTTTTGCCCCTTGGCAAGCTCTGCCACACAGCAAACAGTCCTCTTAAAGTTTAATCAGATCTGGACATTACCTCTGTCACTCTTGAAAGGCTTCTCCTTGTACTTAGGATAAAAAGTCAGTTTCTTGCCCTGGTCTGCACGATTGACTCTTCTTGCCTTTGTCTCTAACCTGTCAGATGCTGGTATCCCCTCATCAACTGTGCTTCAGCCATACTGGTTTGCTCTTATTTCACAGAAAAAGCCAACCTGTTTCCCACATCAGGACTTCAGCTTTTCCTTCCATCTAGAATGACAACTGCTACCTTCATCTTTCATGTCCTTCAGGTCTCAGCTTAAACATCACCTCCTCAGCCTCCTCAGAGAGACAGAGGATTCTTGTTTTCCTTTTTCATTTCCTTACCCCTCTATCATGTTCTTGTTTGCTTCCTTTAGAACTCTCACTATATTTATTTAATTCTATTTTATTTTATTTTATTTTATTTTATTTTATTTTATTTTATTATTTATTTATTTATTTATTTATTTATTTTTTAACGTTTGAGACAGAGAGAGACAGAGCATGAACGGGGGAGGGGCAGAGAGAGAGGGAGACACAGAATCGGAAGCAGGCTCCAGGCTCTGAGCCATCAGCCCAGAGCCTGGCGCGGGGCTCGAACTCACGGACCGCGAGATTGTGACCTGAGCTGAAGTCGGACGCTCAACCGACTGAGCCACCCAGGCACCCCTATAATTTATTTTTTATTTTGAGGGAGAGAGAACGCATGCGTGAGCAGGAGAGGGGCAGAGAGAGGGAGAGAGAGAATCCCTAGCAGGCTCTGCTGTCAGCAGAGTGCCCAAAATGGGACTCAGTCTCACGAAGTGTAAGATCACGACCTGAGCTGAGATCAAGAGTCAGATGCTTAACCCACTGAGCCACCCAGGTGCCCCTTACTACATTTCAAAAATTTTTAAATTTTTATTTGAGTTATTTAACATACAGTGTAATATTACTTTCAGGTATACAATCTAGTGATTCAACACTTAACCTACAACACCCAGTGCTCATAACAAGTGTATTTCTTAATCCCCAGCATCTATGTTAACCCATCCTCCCACCCACCTCCCATCTGGTAACCATCGGTCTGTTCTCTATAGTTAAGAGTCTGTTTCTTGGTTTGGCTCTCTCTCTCCCTTTTTCACTTTGTTTTGTTTTGTTTTGTAAGTTCCACATAGGAGTGAAATCATACGGTATTTGTCTTTCTCTGACTGACTTATTTCCCTTAGCATAATACCCTCTTGCTCCATCCATGTTGTTGCACATGGGAAGATTTCATTATTTTTTATGGCTGAGTATATACACATACCACATCTTTTTTTTCCCCCCTATATCTTTATCTAGTCATCAATCGATAAGACACTTAGGCTGTTTCCATAATTTTGCTATTAATATGTAATGATTCTTTAAACATAGGGGTGTTATATATCCCTTTGAATTAGTATTTTTGTATTCTTTGTATAAATACCAAATAGTCTGATTATTGGATTGTAGCATAGTTCTGTTTTTAATTCACTCAATACATTTTTAAAAAATGTTTATTTTTTGAGAGAGAAAGAGCAAGTGAGCAGGGAGGGCAGAGACAGAGGGGGGACAAAGGATCCCAAGCGGGCTCCATGCTGAGAGCAGTAAGCCTGATGTGGGGCTCCAACTCACAAACCATGAGATCACAACCTGAACCCAACTTAGAAGCTCAACCAACTCAGCCACCCAGGCACCCCTCACTTACTACATTTTTAATGTTAGATATTTTCTGCTTGTCTGGTATTCTCCCTCTAGAGTGTAAGTAAACTCCATGATGGTATGAAGCCATGTCTGTCTCATTCACTGTGAAGTATAGCACTTTGCATACAGTGAACATTCAGTATTTGTTGAATAAATGTATGAATCAGTGTACTAAATTCTTCCTCAAAATCTGAAGTATAGGGACTTTCTTCCTCCTGTCTTGGTAGCACAGCCCAGCTCAAACTGAAAAGGTGGGAATCAGCTTAAATACCTTTTTCTCTCAGTTCTTTCCCCCATTCTGTTCAGCCACCATGTTCTGTCAGCCCTGTTTTAAACTTTTATCTTGCATTATGAGAAGCATCAATAATCTCTTGCCCCATCTTCCATCAGACACCATCCTAATTCCTTTACAGTCACATAATTGGTCTTTCTAAAAATATAATTATGACTTTTTTTTATTAAATTTTTTAATGTTTTTATTTAATTTTAAGAGATAGGACATGAGTGGGGGAGGGGCAGAGAGAGAGCGAGAGAGAGAGAGAGAGAGAGAGAGAGAGAGAAAGAGGGAGAGGGAGAGAGGGAGATACAGAATCTGAAGCAGGCTCCAGGCTCTGAGCTGTCAGCATAGAACCTGATACGGGACTTGAACTCATGAACTGTGAGATCATGACCTGAGCTGAAGTTGGACACTTAACCGACTGAGCCACCCAGGTGCCCCAATGACCATTCATTTTTCTGCTTCAAAATTGAATTGTTCCTTATTGTGCATAGGGTAAAAAAAAGTCTGGGTTTCATAACTTTGTCTACAGGCTGCATCTGCTTTTCACCTTCCTTTCTACTTTTCTTTCTAGCCATCCTTCCCTTTTACGCCACCATATTCCAGTAATGCTAATCTGCTTGGGGTCTTTCCAAGTAATCTGCTGTTCTTTGCCTCCTTGTCTTTGATAAGTTCTTCCATTCTCTCTGCCCCCACCCCCAAACTAATATTTAGTCTTCAGAACTTTTCCCAAAGTTAATCTCATCTGTACTAATTTAATACATGGTGCAATGTAATACACTATTATAATCATTTGTTTACCTGATGTGCCTTCCTAGACTGAATTCCTTGTGGTCACAGGTATCTAATTACCTTGTGTGACCATTACTTAACATAGAATGTCACACACAGAAGATGCTTGGTAAATCTCTTCTAAATAAAATCTAGTACAACCCATTCATTTTATAGATGAGCAAAATGAGGCCTAGAGTGGTAAGTGACTTGTTAAAGGCTATCTATTAATTTAGTTAAACTAATCATTGGTAGTGTTATTTGTATATTGTACGTATGTACTTATTTATCTATTTTATTTTATTTTTTATTTTTATTTTTATTTTTATTTTTATTTTTATTTTTATTTTTATTTTATTTTTTGTGAGCACGGTTGCTGTGGATAAAACTGTGGGCTCTGGAGTCCACCTGGTTTTGATTCCTGATTCCGCCACATATTTTGACTTTGAGCAAGTCACTTAACATCTTTAAGCTCTAGTATCTTATAAGATAGTAATTAATAGTATTACAGTATTATTATAAAGAGTAAATGAGGTGATCTCAGTAACGGGGTTAGAACAATTCTTGCCACAGAATGAGCAGTAAATATAGTCATTATTATTATTGGCATCTGTCATTGTTCATTGACCACAATGCTTCCTGGAAAAGGCATGAGATTTAGTTGTTATTACAAGCTGGTTCTGGTTTTCTTATAGGCAAGCTGACTGATAGAACAGCGAGCATTTTCCAAGGCAACCAAATGAAACTGAAGCTGGTCAATATTCAAAAAGCCAAAATCTCGACAGCTGCATTCACAAAAGCCTTCTGTCATCACAAAGTCATTGAACTGGATGCTACTGCAGTGCACACTGACCTCCCAATTCCAGACATCATAAGTGGACTCTGCAGCAATAGCTGGATCCAGCAAAACCTTCGGTGTCTCCTGTTGGACTCAACGAGCATCCCTCAGGATTCCAGATTACTGTTCTTTGGTCAGCTCACCGGTCTTCGCGTTTTAAGTGTTTTCAATGTTTGTTTTCATAGTGAAGACCTGGCTAACGTTTCTCAGTTACCAAAACTGGAAAGCTTGGATATCTCCAATACTATGGTCACTAACATCTCTGCACTCCTCGCCTGTAAAGATCGACTCAAATCTCTCACAATGCACTATCTAAAGTGTCTGACCATGACCAAACCACAGATTCTTGCAGTTATTAGAGAACTTAAATGTCTGCTTCACCTTGATATTTCTGATCACAGGCAACTCAAATCAGATCTGGCTTTTCATTTGCTGCAGCAAAAGGATATTCTGCCTAATGTTGTGTCACTGGATATATCGGGGGGCAGTTGTATCACCGATGGAGCTGTAGAACTGTTTGTACGGCAGCGGCCTGCGATGCAATTTGTGGGACTGTTGGCAACGGATGCTGGTTATTCTGACTTCTTTACTACAAAGCAAGGCTTGAGGGTTTGTTTTTTATCTGAAATAAGTTTGTTTTCATTTGTTTAGAACAGGATTAGGCTTTTGTTGTAAAACAGAATCTGTGCTAGGTATTAGGGTTACAAAGACAGATAAAAAATCCTTATGGAGCGAGCGTAACAAAAATGATTGTGTAGCTACCATGTGGTAGGTTGTGGAATTACAGCCTAAAGCAAGATATGGTCCTGGCGTGCAGGTCTTTAGTTTGATATGATAAGTATAGCCATTTATACATTCCTGCCTATATGCCGATGCCACTTTGTGCATGTTGTTTTCCTCTTTAATCCTCCCATTTTATAGATGAGGAAGTGGAAGCTCAGGTTAAACTTCTTATCCATAATCCTATAACTACCTATTAAACGGTAGAGCTAGGACTTTTATCCAAGTCTTTGTGACTCTAAAACTTGCTCTGTTCACCTCTATTGACAGCTAAATATAATTAGTAAGGCAGCGATCAGTGTTTTTGCTGAAGGTTTGAGAGAAGACAGTTTTGAAAAGGGTCTTAAGAAAAAAAGTTTGGAACATTGCCAGAGTAAGTTTATAGCCAATCATGATGCTGGTTTTTTTGTTTTTTGTTTTTTAAATATGGAACACTTTATGAATTTGCCTGTTATCCTTGCACAGGAGCCATGCTAATCTTTTCTGTATTGTTTCAGTTTTAGTTTTAGCTTATTGCTGAAGCAAGCACTCATGGTGCTGTTTTTAAAGCAACACACATTGGGGTGCCTGGGTTCAGCTCAGGTCATGATCTCACGGCTCGTGGGTTCGAGCCCTGCATCGGGCTCTGTGCTGACAGCTTGGAGCCTGCAGCCTGCTTTGGATTCTGTGTCTCCCTCTCTCTCTGCCCCTCCTTTGCTCACACTCTGTATCTCTCTGTGTCTCTCTCTCTCAAAAATAAACGTTAGAGGCGCCTGGGTGGCTCAGTCGGTTGAGCGTCTGACTTCAGCTCGGGTCATGATCTCATGGCTTGTGACTTTGAGCCCCACGTTGGGCTCTGTGCTGACAGCTTGGAGCCTGGAGCCTGCAGCCTGCTTCAGATTCTGTCTCTGTCTCTGCCCCTCCCTTCCTCATGCACTGTCTCTCTCTCCGTCTCAAATATAAATAAACATTAAAAAAATTTAAAATAAACATTAAAAATTTAAAAACCCACAAATTTAAATATTTTTGTTTCAGAATATTTCATTTATTTATTTATATTTTGAGAGAGAGTGCAGGAGGGGCAGAGAGAGAATCCTAAGCAGGCTCCCACAATGCCAGCATGGAGCCCCTTGTGGGGCCCAACCCCATGAACTGTGATATCATGACCTGAGCTGAAATCAGAAGTCTGACGCTTAACCGACTGAACCACCCAGGTGCCCCTAAAGTATTTCTTTTTTAAAACAGTGGTTTTCTACCTCGGTTGTACTTTGTAATCACTTGGGAAGCTTTAAAATATACTGATGCTGATGCCTGTGTCCTATCTCCCAGAGATTCTGATTTAATTGGTCTGGGACTTGGTGTGGGCATCAAAATTTTGAAAGCTCCCAGGTATTTCTAATGTGCGGCCAAGGTTCAGAACCATTGTTTTGAAATGCTTTTTAATTATACCATACGTAATTCTTTCTAGGCTGAGAGAGTAAAATGATTTGCAGTCATTACTTGTTTTCATCTATCTATCTATCTATCTATCTATCTATCTATCTATCTATCTATCTGTCTATCTATCTATTAATGTAGGCCCTACACCCACCATGGGATTGAATTCACAACTGGGAGACTAAGAGACACATGCTCCACTGACTGAGCCAGCCAGGCACCCCAGTTTTTTTTCACATTTTTAATCTTTTTTTCCTCAAACGAAAGGCCTCTTACATTTATTACTGAACCAGCCTACTGGTGCAGAAGCACAGTGACAGAAAAATCATTTCACCTATAAAACATGTCTGTTGTTCTGGTAGAAGTGATGTTTACAGAATGATAGGATATGAGCACATTACCTTCATGCAACATAAATACGTGTGCCATCTCATGTGCAATCCATTGCAGACCCAGCTTGGTTCTTCTCCAATGCCTCCTCTTGGAGCTATACCTTCTTTTTTTTTTTTTTTTTTTTTTTTTTGTACCTGATTTTTATTACCAGTTTTCTTGCGAGTCGACTAGGGAATGGAACACTTCTGCTTTTGTTTCTTGGCCAGGAATTATTTGGTCCTGAAAGTCTTATGAGAAGACATGGTGGGAGATAGTCAGCTGCATACCCCACGATGACAGAGAAAAGGAGAGAGCTGTTTTCATATTTTCATATTTTCATATTTCTTTTGATTTGAAAATAGCAATTGTATTTTGAAGTCTTTTTAATTTTCTGGCATGTCTAATGAAGGTGTAAGCCATCAATTAATTAGGCTAGAATTAGAGATAATAGTGAGAACTTTCAGATTAGATATGTAGAGAATTGTTTACTGGGAATGTATACTTAGGCCTGTTTCAGATTAATAGCATTTAGTGTCACAATGATCAAAAGACCACAGCT
Organism: Felis catus; assembly: GCF_018350175.1. Classification (NCBI taxonomy): domain Eukaryota; kingdom Metazoa; phylum Chordata; class Mammalia; order Carnivora; family Felidae; genus Felis; species Felis catus. The sequence continues at coordinate 42,651,592 of NC_058375.1, forward strand.
ATCGGGAAAAATTTTTTTTAGTACACACTCTTGGTATATGCAGTAATATGGGACAAATGCTGGAATGTTCTGCAGAGGGATTATGCATGTAGTTAAGATACTGTCAAAGTGGGTACACCAAAAGAAAATGGGAAACTGTGTTTCAGTAAACTTATCTGGTATACATGTAAGTTTATTTTGAAAACTTTAAAGTATGCATTCTATACGGTGTCAGATATTGTTGGGATGGAGAGGAGAAACCACAGTCTTCCCAGTACTAAGAAACTCTAAAGATCTTAAGCCAGCCTTCTGTGGAGTGTAAGGTATGGCAAATTTAAAATTTAAATGGTTCAGAAAAACTTTATTTAATGGAAATATATATGTTTTAGATCAGATGCAAAGTATACTAAGTATCTTTGTTATTTAGGTTGATCAAAAATTTGCTTGCATTAACATGAATAAAATCAAATGTAAGCAAAGACCTTTAAACACAACAAATACGTTATTTATTGTACCCCAAATTAGAATGGGCAGCATGTACTTAATTCTTTTAAAATGGGCAGAAAGTGGGGGCACTTGGCTGGCTCAGTCTGTATAGCGTGCAACTCTTGATCTCCGGGTCATGAGTTCAAGCCCCATGTTGAGCATGGAGCTTATTTTAAAATATAAAAATAAAAAATAAAATAGGCAGAAAGGGCACCCAGTATTAGTATTAAAAGCCACACACATCTTCATTTGGTAGGAAATCCTTGTGAACCCCCTGGTGGGGTGTGGCAGGGATCCCTTCTGAAGATTGTTTTATAATGGCATCTTCAGGAAGCCAAGAAGAGAGGGTGAGGCAACAGTTATCTGGTCTTCTGCTTGGTCATGTGGTTAATCCTTTTGTTTCTTTTTCATCTCTTAGATCTGGATGGCCATAAAACTTTTTAAAAAATTTTAGAATATATCCATTGTTTTACATTTTTAATGTGGAAGAGTGCCTTAGTCCTTCCTGTCCTTTGTGACATTGATATCTTTGAAGAATACAGACTAGCTTTGTTTTGTAGGCTTTTTGGAAGAATATTCCATTTTGGGTTTGTCGAATGTTTCCTTATGATTAGGTTCTTCATCTTTGGCCAGAATTCCTTGGGAGGCATGTTGTATCAGTCTCAAGAATACAATCCTGAAGCACACAGTGTGCCTCATTAGTCCTGTTACTTTTCATCATACATTCAAAGTATTGTCCAGATATTATATAAAATATCCAGTATAGATAAAATACTATCTATATAATATTGTATTGTTTCTATACTATATGGATAGTATTTTTTTCACTTGCAACTAATAAGTGATGTGTACTTGAAGACTATGCAAATATCCTCGTCCTCATCAAACTTTCTAATCTGGATTTAGCATCCATTGATGATTCTTACCTGAACCAGTCTTGGCTGGAATGGTTGCAAAGTGATGATTTTCAAAACTAGCCCTCCTACCATAAGGAAGAGCCCTGCCTTCTGCATCTGTCTGTCTAACCCAACCTCAATGTGAACTCACTGATTCTTATTGTTTTCAGTGGTTTACAATTTAGTACTGTCCTTAATTATTTTGATGCCCAGTTTGTTACAGATTGGCCAATGGATGCTCCTTCATACTGGCTCCTGTGTTATTTTTTTACATGTCTCCATTATTATAATTGTTGTTACTATTATTATTTTTTAAGATTTTTATTTTATTTTTTAAAATGTTATTTATTTTGAAAGAGAATGTGAGCAGAGGAGGAGCAGGGGGGGAGGGGGACAGAGGATCTGAAGCAGGCTCTGTGCAGACAGCAGTGAATCAGATGCAGGGCTCAGACTCACAATCTGCGAGATCATGACTTTAGCCCAAGTTGGACATTCAACCAACTAAGCCACCCAGGTACCCCTTTGTTGTTATTTTGATCACTTCCCCACTTTCTAGCACATGAAGATATTTTAGGCTTCATATACTTTCCTGTTCCTAGCCCTTCTGGCATTTCTACTAGGAGCCCTGGTTCCTTTTATTAAGCCAATATCTGAGTACTAGGTTTGTTCATAGTTGTTGGGGTATCTTTGTTGTTGTTGTTGTTGTTGTTGTTGTTGTTTAATGTGTATTTTGAGAGAGAGAGAATGAGAGGACGGGAGGGGCAGAGAGAGAGGGAGAGAGAGAGAGAAAGAATCCCAAGCAGGCTCTATGCTGCCAGTGCAGAACTCAATGTGGGACTTGAACTCAAGAACTGTGAGATCATGACCTGAGCTGAAATCAAGAGTCAGACACTTAACCAACTGAGCCACCCAGGCACCCCTGCATATTTTTGTTTTTAAGTCCCTTTTGGGAAACAGGGCTAAGGAGATATATGAAATAAGTTTCAGAGTAATACTTCCAAATGTCCATCCTCACACCATTCTCCTTTGCCTTTCTGCGTTCTTTACTTGCATCTCCTCTTTTCCACAGTGAGAACCTTGGTTCTCAAAACATTGGCACATTTGCTTCATCCTACAGTACACGTAAAAGAGTTTTCAGAATTGGTATACCCATACTATAGTGAAACACAAGCCTGTTAAAAAGAATTGAAAATTTATTTGCAGTTCCTTCCCCCCCTCCGCCGCCAGACTGAGGGTTTAATCAAGGTACTGAGCAGATGTATTTAGGTTCTCTTATTTCCTCTTCTTACACAATAGGTAGTATATACTTTGTATTTATTACTTAACAATATGTCTTGAAAATCACCCCATGTCAGTTCATATTTCCATTCCTTTTTTCTTCTTCTTTTTTAAAAAATAATCTTTACCCCCAATATGGGGCTCAAACTCAGGACCCTGAGATCAAGAGGCACATGCTCTACTCACTGAGCCAGTCAAACACCCCTATATTTCCATTCTTTTAAGTTTTTTGGATGACAAAACATACATAACATAAAATTTACCATCTTAACCATATTTAAGTGTACAGTTCAATGGTATTAAACACCTTCATAAAGTTGTGCAACCATTACCACCATCCATTTCCATAGCTCTTTTCATCTTGAAAAACTGAAACTATGTACCCATTAAACACTAACTCCTCATTCCCCCCTCTCTCCAGACCCTGGTAACCCTGATTCTACTTTCTGTTTCTGTGATTTTGCCTAAGTACATAAGTGGAATCATATAGTATTTTTGTCATTGGCTTATTTCATTAGCATAAATGTCCTCAAGGTTCATTTGTTGTAACATATTGCAGAATTACTTTCTTTTTTAAGGTTGAATTAAGTGTGTTATGTATATACCACATTTTGCTTATCCATTTATTGTCAATGGACCCTTGGGTTGGTTCCATGTTACTTCCAGCTATTATGAATAATGCTGGTGTCAATAAAGCTATTCATATATCTTTTTGAGACCCTGCTTTCAGTTCTTTTGATACAGACCCAGAGGTAGAATTGCTGGATCATATGGTAATTCTGTTTTTAATTTGTTGAGGAACTGTCACACTGTTTTCATAGCAGCTGTACAATTTTATATTCCCACAAACAATGGGTAAACATTCCAGTTTCTCCACATCTTGTCAACACTTATTATTTTCTGTTTTTGAACAGTAATGATCCTAGTGGGTATGAGGTTGTGTCTCTTTGAAGTTTTGATTTGCATTTCCCTACTGATGAGTGATTATTAAGCATGTTTCATGAGCTTATTGGCCATTTGTTTGTCTTCTTTGGAGAAAGGTCTGCTCAAGTCCTTTGCCCGTTTTTGAATGGGTTTACTTGTTTTTCATTATTGAGTATAGAAGTTCTCCATATATTGTGAATCTTAATCCCTTACCAGAGATATGATTTGCTGATATTTTCTTTCTGTGAGTTGCCTTTTTACTGTTGATATTATCTTCTGATGCACAAAACTTTAAAAAATTTTAGGTCTTATATATTATATATATTTTTTTTCTTTTGTTTCCTGTCTTTGGTATTCTATGCAATAAGTGATTGCCAAATCCATTGTCATGAAATTTTTGCCCTGTGTATCCTTTTAAGAGTTTTATAGTTTTAGGTCTTACATTTAGGTCTTTGATCCATTTTAATTTTTTTATATATAAAGTAAGAGCCTCCAACTTTAGTCTTTTGCATATGCATATCCAGTTTACTCAGCACAATTTCTTGAAAAGATTGTGCTTTCCTTGTTGAATGATTATGGCATCCTTGTAAAAGTCATTTGACCATATATACTAAGGATTATTTGGGGGCTTTCTATTCTGTTCCATTGGTATATATGTCTGTTTTTATGCCTTTAATATCTTTTAGTAGTGTTTTGTAGTTTTTACCATATAAGTCACCTCCTGGGTTAGTTCCTAAGTACTTTATTATATTATTGTAAATGGAATTATTTTCATAATTTCCTTTGCAGATTGTTCATTGTTATTATATAGAAATGTGGCTGATTTTTGCTTGTTGACTTTGTGTCCTGCGATTCTTTTTAGTTTCCTTTATTAGTGCTAATACCTTTTTGTGTGTGTGTGGAATCTTTAAGGGGTTTCTGCATATAAGTTTATATTACCTGCAAACAAAGATAATTTTACTTTTTCCTTTGCAATTTGGATGTCATTTGTTTCATTTTCTTGCCTGATTAGCTAGGACTTCCAGTACTATGTTCAGTAGAACTCATGAAAGTAGGTATCCTTGTCTGTTCTTGATCTTAGAATAAATGCTTCCAGTCTTCCACTATTGAATATGCTGTTTACTGCAGGTTTTTTTATACATGGCTTTTATTAAGTTGAGGTAATTTCCTTTGAATTCCAGTTTATTGAGTGTTTTTGCCATGAAAGGGTGTTGTCAAGTGTTTTTTCTATGTTAATTGAAATAATTATGTTTTTTCCCTTCATTCTGTTAATGTGTGTTATACTAATCAATTTCCATATGTTAAGCCATCCTTGCATTCCAGGAATAAATCTCACTTGGCCATGGTATATAATCCATTTCATACGCTGCTGTATGTAGTTTGCTTATATTTTGTTGAATTTTGAATCACTGTTCTTTAAGTGTATTTATCTTTAGTTTTCTTGTATCTTTCTGGTTTTGGTATCAGGGTAATGCTAGCCTCATAGAATGACTTAGGAAGGGTTTTTCTTCAATTTTTAACCTTTGAGAAGGATAGGTATCACTTCTTAAATGTTTGGTAGAATTTATTAACAAAGCCATCAGATCTAGGACTTCTGTTTGTGAGGAGATCTTTAATTACTGATCCTATGTCCTTACTAAGTTACAGGTCTCTTAAAATTTCCATTTCTTCAGGATTTAGTCTTGTTAAGTGTTGTGTTTCTTGAAACTTGCCTATTTCATCTAAGTTACTCAATTTGTTGGGGCATAACTGTTCATAGTATTCTTAAAATTTTTTTAAATTTCTTTGTGATTAGTAGGAATGTTCCCACATTCATTTCAGATTTTAGTATTTTGAGTTCTGTCTTTTTCTCTTAATCCATCTGGGAGCTAGTGGTTTGTTAATTTCATTTGTTCAAAGAACCAACTTTTGGTTTTACTAAATTACTCTATTTGTCTATTCTGTATTTCATTTATTTCTGCTATAATCATTATTATTTCCTTCATTCTGCTAGCTTTGGGTTTAATTTGTTCTTTTTCTTGTTCCTTAAGTTGTAAAGATAAGTTGTTGACTTGATTTTTTCTTGTTTTTATTGTTCTTCTCTCTTTTTAAGTTTATTTATTTTGAAAGAGAGGGAAAAGTAAAGAAGAGAGAAAGAGAGAGAGAGAGAGTAGGTGCAAGCAGAGGAGAGACAGAGAATTCTGAGCAGGCCCTGTACAATGCAAGACTTGATCTCACGAACCGTAAGGTCATGGCCTGAGCTGAAATCAAGAGTCAGACACTTAACTAAGTCACCCAGGTGCCTCTTCTTGTTTTCTTTTTTCTTTTTTTTTAAGTTTATATATTTATTTTGAGAGAGAAAGAAAGTGAGCAGGGCAAGGGCAGAGAGAGAGGAGTCAAAGGATCCGAAGCGGTCTCTGTGCCGACAGCAGAGAGACCAGTGCAGGGCTCAAACTCATGAATTGTGTGATCATGACCTGAGCTGTAGTCTGATGCTTAACCGACTGAGCCATCCAGGCACCCCATCTTGTTTTCTTTTTTTTTTTTTTAATGTTTATTTATTTTTGAGACAGAGAGAGACAGAGCATGAACAGGGGAGGAGCAGAGAGAGGGAGACACAGAATCTGAAATGGGCTCCAGGCTCTGAGCTGTCAGCACAGAGCCCGACGTGGGGCTCGAACTCACGAACCATAAGATCATGACCTGAGCCGAAGTTGGACGCTCAACCGACTGAGCCACCCAGGCGCCCCTCCATCTTCTTTTCTTAATGTAAACATTTATAGCTATAAGTTTCCCTCTTAGCACTGCTTTCCCTGGGTCCTACCAGGTTTAGTATTCTGTGTTTTTGTTTTTATTTGCCTTTAAATATTTTCTAATTTCCCTGTGATTTCTGATTTGATCCATTGGTTATTTAAGAGTGTGTTATCTAATTTCCATAAATTTGTAAATTTTCCAGTTTTACTTCTATTATTTCTAACTTCATCTTGTCAGAAAAGACACTTTGTATGATATCTGTTTTTAAAAATCTGTAGAGACCTAATTTCTGCTCTGACACATGGTCTATCCTGGAAAAGTCCCACGTACACCTTAAGGGCTGTGGATGCTGGTATCGTTGGGTAGAGTGTTTTGCATATGTCTGTTAGATCTAATTGGTTTATTGTGTTAAGTCCTTTGTTTCCTTACTTCTGTCTGGTTCTATCCATTATGGAATGGGTTATTGAAGTCTCCATTATTGTAGAAATGTCTGTTTCTCCCTTTAATTCTGTCAGTTTTTGTGTCATGTTTTTGGTTTGTTTTGTTTTTAGAGAGAGAGAGAGAGAGAGAGAGAGCGAGCGAGCATGAGCTGGCAAAGGGGAGGGGCAGAAGGAGAAGTAGAAAGAGAATCTTAAGCAGGTTCCATGCTCAGAGCAGAGCCTGATGCAGGGCTCTATCTCACCACCGTGAGATCATGACCTAAGCTGAAATCAAGAGTTGGATGCTGGGGGCGCCTGGGTGGCTTGGTCGGTTAAGCGTCCGACTTCGGCTCAGGTCACGATCTCGCGGTCCGTGAGTTCGAGCCCCGCGTCGGGCTCTGTGCTGACAGCTCAGAGCCTCGAGCCTGCTGCAGATTCTGTGTCTCCCTCTCTCTCTGCCCCTCCCCCATTCATGCTCTGTCTCTCTCTGTCTCAAAAATAAATAAACATTAAAAAAAAATTAAAAAAAAAAAAAAAAAGAGTTGGATGCTGAACTGACTGAGCCATCCAGGTGCCCCTATGTGTCATATGTTTTAATAGTCTGTCATTAGACACATCAGTGTGTATACTTATTATATCTTCTTGCTGTACTGCACCTTTTATTGATATATAATGTCTTGCTTTGTCTCTTGTAACCTCTTCTGATTTTAAAGTCTATTTTGTCTGACAGTAGTATAGTCACCCCTGCTGTCTTTTGGTTATATTTGCATGGAATGTTTTTTTCCATCCTTGCATTTTCCATCTAGCTATGTCTTTGGATCTGAAGTGAGTCTCTTGTAGATAGTGTATAGTTGGATCATATGTTTAATTCATTCTTCCAATCTTTGTCTTTTGATTGTAGCATTTAATCCATCTACATTTAAAGTAATTAGTGATAAGGAGGGACTTATGTCATTTTGCTCTTTGGTTTCTATATGTTTTGCAGCTTTTTTTGTTCCTCATCTCCTGCATTACAATTTTCCTTTTGTTCAGCTGATTTTTTTATAATGAAATGTTTAAACTCCTTTCTCATTTCCTTTTGTGTATTTTCTGTAACAGTTTTCTTTGTGGTTATCGTGGAGATTACATTTAATATCCTAAAGTCACAATACTCCAATTTGAGTATCAGCTTCACTTCAGTGACCTAAAACACTGCTCATTTACATCTCCATTCTCACCCCTTTTAATCAATGATATCCCCAAATTATATCATTATGCATTTTTTTGCCCCAGAGTATAAAAATTGATAATTCAAGTTATAATAACACTAGCTTTTAGAGTAATAATTTTTTTTTTTTTAGCAAATGTATTCGTTTCTTAAATCATGTAGAAAACAAAAAGTTACCAGTTTTTGTTTTTGTTTTTTTTTTTTGTTTTTTGTTTTTTTTTTTTTTGAGTAATCTCTACACCCATCATGGGGCTTGAACTCATGACCCTGAGATCAAGAGTCACATACTGTACCAACTTAGCCAGCCAGGTGCTCCTACAAACCAGTGTTAATATATCACTAGTTTTGTTTTGTTTTGTTTTTGTTTTTGTTTTAGTGTTTATTTATTTTTGAGACAGAGACAGAACACGAGTGGGGGAGGGACAGAGAAGGAGGGAGACACAGAATCAAAAACAGGCTCCAGATTCTGAGCTGTCAGCACAGAGCCTTATGTGGGGCTCGAACTCATGAACCAGAGAGATCATGACCTGAGACGACATTGGACGCTTAACTGACTGAGCCACCCAGGTGCCCCAATATATCACTAGTTTTTTATTTTATTTTATTTAAAAAAAAATTTTTTTTTCAACGTTTATTTATTTTTGGGACAGAGAGAGACAGAGCATGAACGGGGGAGGGGCAGAGAGAGAGGGAGACACAGAATCGGAAGTAGGCTCCAGGCTCTGAGCCATCAGCCCAGAGCCCGACGCGGGGCTCCAACTCCCGGACCGCGAAATCATGACCTGGCTGAAGTCGGACGCTTAACCGACTGCGCCACCCAGGCGCCCCTATCATTAGTTTTTTAAATGGACCATGTATATACCTCTGTTGAGATCTTTATTACCTCAGATGGCTTATTACTGTCTAGTGTTACTTTATTTTACTCTGCAGGACTCCTTTGAGCATTTCTTACAGGACAGGTTTAGTGATAATGAATTTCTTCAACTTTTTTTATCTGGGAATGTCTTGATTTCTCCCTTACATTTGAAGGACAGTTTTGCTGGATATAGGATTCTTGGTTAACAGGGTTTTTTTTCTTTTAACAATTCAAACATATCTGTTTTCCCACTGTCTTCTGCCCTTTAAAGTTTTTGATTAGAAATCTGCAGATAATCTCATCAGGGATCCCTTATGTATGATGCTTTGCTTCTCTTGCTGCTTCCAAGATTTTCTTTGTCTTTAGCCTTCAAAAATTTGATTATAATGTGTCTTGGTGTGAGTATTCTTGAGTTCATCTTACTTTAGATTTCCTAGGATATTTATATTAATGTCTTTAATCAAATTTGGGAATTTTTCAGTCATATTTTCTTCAGATATTCTCTCAGCCCCTCTCTTTGTCTTCTTCTGGGATGCCCACAATGTGTAGTTTGGTCTGCTCCTTGGTATTTCATAGGTTCCTGAGGGTCTCTTCACATTTTTTTTTCATCTTTTTGCTTTTTGTTCCTCTGACTACTCATTTCTGTTGTCCTGCTTTCGAATTGGTTGATTCTTCTATCTGGTGAAATCTGCCTTTGAATCCCTCTAGTGAAGTTTTCGTTTCAGTTATTGTACTTTTCAGCTCAAGAATTTCTTTTCTTTTTCTTTTTCCTTTTTTTAAAAAAATTTTTTTTAAATATTTGCTTATTTTTGAGAGAGAGAGAGACAGAGTGTGAGCAGGTTAGGGACAGAGAGAGAGGGAAACAGAATCCAAAGCAGGCTCCAAGCTCTGATCTGTCAGCAGAGAGCCTGACGCGGGGCTTGAACCCACGAACCGTAAGATCATGACCTGAGCTGATGTTGGATGCTTAACTGACTGAGCCACCCATGTACCCCTTCTTTTTCTTTTTTATGATTTCTGTCTGTATTGATTTTTTTTCTCTTTTGCTCATGCATCATTTCCTTGACTTTATGTATATCTTCCTTTAGTTCTTTGAACATCTGCAAGACAGTTGTCTAGAAGTCTTTCCTAGTAGATTTGCCATCTGGTTTTTTTTTTTTTTATAGGGACAGTTTCTGTTGATTCCTTTTTCTTTCAAATGAGCCATACTTCCTTAATTGTTTGTATGCCTTGTGATTTTTTTTCTTGTTAAAAGCTGGACATTTGAAACTTATAATATGGTAGCTCTAGAAATTAGATTGTCTCCTTTCCCTAGGGTTGGCTGTTTTGTTACTGTGTTTGTTTTTGTTTTGTTTTGACCTGTGCCAGATATCAACCTGAAGTATAAACTTAAAGGTCTTTTTAGGTCTTCTCTGAATCTTTCTTGGGTCTGTGCAGTCACTTTGGAATTTTCTCTGTGTATGCATTTGTTTTGAATGTTTTAGTCTTTAATGTCTGGCTTCCCAAATTAGAAAAAGAGTAAAAGGAACACAAGGGGGATATAAAGGACACTGGCCCTTTAACTTCCCTGGAAGTCAGTTTGGTTGGAGGGAGAGGTGCAGCAATAGTGGCTTCTCACCTGCGTCCTGTACCCTGTTCTCAGAAGCAGCGTTCTGTGATCAGAACACATATCCCTGATAATTGGGAGTCATGATCCTTTTTCCTTTCTTGGCTCCCACAAGCCAAGTGCATGCTGCCCTGGATGTATTTCTGGGGGCTGATGGGTGGGGTGGACAGCTGTTACTGTGCTAAGAGCTGAAATAGATGGAAACGAATCACAATTTCCTGTCTAAGCCTTCTCTGGGAAATTGCAAGCCTTTGATAAACTCCTGGGTTCTGACATAGTTATATCAGACAGATAATTTCCCAATGTACTTGTTGACTATGTGGGGACACAGATCTATGATTAAATATGTTAAATGTTCACCATCTGTCCTTTTGCTAGAGTTACCTCCGTCATCTCTTGGTTACTGTATGAAACTTACTCTCTAGCAGATTTTCCAGGAAGGAGATTTGTGTCCTATTCTCTGAGTTCTTATTATTCAGTATTTTATATTTTTATAACCTTGATATTTGAAGTATAGCTTGGCTGGATACAAACCCCTTTTTTACCCTTTTCTTTCCTGGTTTCTTGAAAATTTTCCACTGTTGACTTGCTTTGTATGTTGCTTTTTAAGTTCCATGATAATCTAATTCTCTGTGTTATTTATTTGATCTTTTTATGTGGAAGCCCTGCAGATTGTTTTTTTCTTTATCTTTAAATTTAATCTTTGTACTCTGATATGTCTCAGACGATCTCAGTTAGTTGTCCCTGGTACTGGGTGGATCCTTTCAATGTATTGATTTAGGTCTTTTTAAAAATTATTTCTGGAAAGTTTTTCTAGATAATAGTTTTAAATATTAGTTTTCCCCTAAGGACCTTCAAATATATACATCTTGGATCTTCTTTGTCTTTTTTCCATAACAACACTCAGTCTTAGACCATTTGTACTTTTTTCTTTCTTTTTGTTTTAAGTTTATTTATTTCTTTTGAGAGAGAGAGAGAGAGACAGCACATGAGCAGAGGGTGGACAAGGGGCAGAAGAGAGGGAGAGAAAGACTCCCAAGTAGGCTCTGTACCACCAGCAGAGTACAATCTGGTGCTTGAACCCATGCACCGTGAGAGCATGACTTGAGCCGAAGTCAAGAGCTGGACCCTTAACCAACTGAGCCACCCAGGAGCCCCTGTACTTCTTTCTTTTTAAAAAATTTTGTTTTCTTGCATTTCTTTCCATTACTAAATTTTTATTCAAATCCACGCTTCCTTGGGTGCCTTGTAACTTAGTTTTTATATTTGATACGATTTTGTCTTTTTCTTTCCTGAGTTTAAGCAACCATTGTCTCATCTTTTCATTGAGGGTATTTTTTCATATCCCCAAATGCTTACGGAGAATATTTAATTCAGATTAGTGCTGTGTTAAAATTTTCTTCTGATTTGTTGTTGGTTTATAGGAAGAATTTTTCTCAGATGAAATGTGTAGATATGCTGCTTAGAAATTTCTTATAAATAGCTATATATGGAGTTGGCTTGAATTTTTTATTTTTTGGTATTTAATGGACATAGTTCCTACTTCAGAAGCATTGTCCATTAGTGATGTCAATCAGTGATGTGAGGTTTCTTCAGTGATAATGATATCACTGGTCATGGTAGAGTGGAGAGGGGATTGTTTTCATTTTACAAGATTCTGAATTTTCCCCTTTATTTTCTTCTCCACTACCCAGGAATGCTGAAAATTGGGTCATACTTAGTTTTATTTGCATTCCTTATTTATGTTTTGGATCATGGTGGGGGGGGGGGTGGGTACCGTTATCCTCCAGACCCAAAGTCTATATGTAGATTTTTAAAAGTTATTATTTAGGTGGTAGCAAGAAAGAATTGTGTTAATATTTAATAAATAAAAAGTAATACTACAAAAAAAGTCCTTTTCCCTTCCATTTTAGTTATTTTATGTGGACTTTTACCTTTCTCTTATTACCTAATTTATTCTATATGAGTACTTAGAAAACATATGCAGTCATGTTTATTGATTGTTTAAAAATTTGTATGCCACCCATTATTCAGTTGAAGTCTTTTTTTTTTTTTGAAGTCTTAACTGTAATATAGTTGTAGGGAGATGGCATTTCAGTTTAGCTCCATCACTGAATTGGTTTGTTAAAATTAGCACCATACTTCATCTCTCTGACCCCATCTGTAAAAATGGGATTGAGGAGACCGTTTACCTATCAGACTTAGAATTCAATAAGAGTAACTTTGTAAAGCACCAGGAACACTGAATTGAATACCTGTCATTGTTTCTAACACTCAAAACCCCTTAAAAACCTGAGTAGTGAGGGGCGCCTGGGTGGCGCAGTCGGTTAAGCGTCCGACTTCAGCCAGGTACGATCTCGCGGTCCGTGAGTTCGAGCCCCGTGTCAGGCTCTGGGCTGATGGCTCGGAGCCTGGAGCCTGTTTCCGATTCTGTGTCTCCCTCTCTCTCTGCCCCACCCCCGTTCATGCTCTGTCTCTCTCTGTCCCAAAAATAAATAAAAAACGTTGAAAAAAAAAAACCTGAGTAGTGAAACCTATTGGTAATATTTTTGTTTTTCAGGTTGCTGGAGGAGCCAATATGAGCCAGATTTCAGAAGCACTGAGTCGATACAGGAATAGGTCATGTTTTATGAAGGAAGCCCTTTACAGGCTCTTCACAGAGACGTTTTCAATGCAGGTAACCATGCCTGCGATTTTAAAGGTAACTATACCTCAGAAAGGTAGTTTTTGTTACCACTTTTTGCTTAGTTCATTAAAGCTGTTCACAAAACACTGCAATAATTTATATGCCTTATTCTATAGTGAGCTACAGTACCCTCACAGAGAAAGGAAAACAATGTTAGACTTAACTACTAGACCATTTCTCATTTTGAGCATCTGAATCAATTAGAATCATCCAGCGTTTTGATTTTACCTGAGAAGGGTCTATAGGAGCACTGTACTATTTTGCCTACAATAAGAGATATAATTTATAAACACAAAGTCACTTTGCCCTAAATGTTGTTTCTTATTCATTCATTCATTTGGTTACTCTTTGTTTTTTATTTAAAAAATAATGTTTTTTAAATGTTTACTTATTTTTGAGAGAGACAGAGACAGTGTGAGTGGGGGAGGGGCAGACACAGAGGGAGACACAGAATCCAAAGTAGGCTTCAAAGTCTGAGCTGTCAGCACAGAGCCCAACGCGGGGCTCAAACTCACGAACTGCGAGATCATGACTTGAGCCAAAGTCAGACTTAACCGACTGAGCCACCCAGGCACTCCATTTGTTTACTCTTTAAAATCTAACCTCTGGTTTTCTAAAAGAAAACATCAGTATCTCCAACAAGAACAGAGCAAAATGTAATAATTGAAGGTGGCCAAATCTACCATTTAAAGTATTTTGTGAATAAAGTAAAATTACCAGTATTGGTAGGTCTAGGCTTTGGTTTACAGAAGAATGAATTTTTTTTAATTTTTATGTTTATTTATTTTTGAGAGAGAGAGGAAGACAGAGGATCTGAAGCAGGCTCTGTGCTAAGAGTGGAGATCAAACTCATGATCCGTGAGATCATGACCTGAGCCAAAGTTGGACGTTTGACTGAGCTGCCCAGGCGCCCCTACAGAATGAATTTATTTTAAATGTTATTGGAAGTATTAAGTGGTTTGGGAAAGAAAACTGCAGTTATTTAGAGTGAAATGTAACGTGGAAATGAAGAGTCTTAAAGTCACTGTGTCTTTATTATTTGTAATTCTTTGCATTTCCTTAAAAACATGGGTATTTCTGCCTCATGCGAGATTAGATTTGTTCATAACCTAAAAGCAGCACTGTATAAAGAGAAAAAATTCTGGACTTTTCCCATTTGTAATGATACTGAATTTGGTGTTCTAAAAGTCCATTTCATATCAAAGATTCTATGATTTTTGAAAACCATGGGTTTTTTTAAATTATTTCTGCATTTTTTTTTTTTAAATGTTTATTCATTTTTGAGACAGAGAGAGACAGAGCATGAACAGGGCAGGGTCAGAGAGAGGGAGACACAGAATCCGAAACAGGCTCCAGGCTCTGAGCTGTCAGCGCAGAGCCCGACGCGGGGCTCGAACTCACGGACTGCGAGATCATGACCTGAGCCGAAGTCGGCCGCCCAACCGACTGAGCCACCCAGGCGCCCCAATTTCTGCATATTTAATTTGCAGATGATGGCAATCCAATGAAATCCTAGGAGCAGTTTAGCAATATAGACAACAGTCATTTTTTTCTCTAGTAGAATGTGTCCCAGGTCTGTGTCTGTCTCTAGGCTCCATTACTTCATGCAGCTGTCAGAGTGAGGGGCTCTGGTCTCTTAAAATCATGGTTCATGCAAGTATCAGCAGACTAGTTTCTGAGGTAGATAGGGATGATTATTATCCCTGTTGGATAGACAAAACAGATTGCTTTGTCCTTAAATGTTAGAGCAGGGGTGGTCTAAGGTTAGAATGGCACCTCCATTTTACATGAGTGTTGTAGGTCTTTCACAGTTTGTCTTCCAGTTACCTTTCTAATGTTACGCTTTACCATTTTTCAAATGCTTTCAAAATTCTGTTAAATTCAAATTTTCTCCTCCGCTAATGGATTCATCCCATCCTTGTGTTTATTTTGTGTATTTCCTTATCACCTTTCCCTTCCTTGGGAATCTCCTCTTCATTTCATCCCTACCTCCATCTTATTCTGTCCAAATCTTAGCTGCAACCCTGCTTAAATGTGCTCTCTGAATGAAGTCTTCTGATTCCATAGCAGAAATGATTGCTCCCTCCACAGTGACCTTAGGCAGCACTTTATGTATACTTCTTTTATGATACTTTCTTTTTTCCAGTTTCATGTTTTGATAGCCCTCACAGTATCCTTTGTTTACATACCTTATTTTTCTCACAAGGCTTTATGTTAAGGAATTAGGGTGTAAGTGATTCATGTTTGTGTCCCCTGTAGTGCTTATCACAATGCTTTGTATGGAGTGAGGTTCGATAAAGGATTATGAAATTACTGAGGAAACAGAAGTCCAAAGAAGGGAATTGACTTGCCTTTAGTCACAGAGCTAGTTAATGGTTGCATTTGGATTGTAAGGTATTGCTGGTGTCCTAAAATAATAAATGCTGAGGATAGGGAAAATCTGTTACTTTCTGGCCCAATGAACAGATATTTTTGCCAATTAACACAAAAACAAGACAGTTTAAAGAATGCTAATGTTGTCATATGCCACTAAAAACAAGTTCATCTTCAGCTTGTGGCTGTAGGAATGAGGAATCATCCATTGGATTTGCCAGTGCAGTTCACAGCCAGTGCTTGCGCCCTCAACTTAACACGCCAGGGCCTGGCCAGGGGGATGCCTGTTCGTCTGTTGTCAGAGGTCACCTGTCTGCTTTTCAAGGCTCTGAAAAATTTCCCCCATTACCAGCAGGTAATTTGAATTGAATACTTGATTGTGCTTCTTACTTCAGGGCAAATACATGAAAAAAGTTATTAGTATTAGTTATTATTAGTTTTAGCCCTATTTTCTTTTAATTTTTCATCCTACCTGAAAGAATGAGAGAGAGAATAAATAAGGAATTTATATTTGTTATAGAAAAAAATAGCAAATTTGGATAAGCAGTTGGGTTCAAATTTTTAAAATTTCTCAAAAACTAGTTACCCAGAAACCCATGTACTGTTAACACTTCAGTACATCGTTATAAGCTTAACATCATATGTGAAAGTTAACTTGAATTGAATCATAGATCTAAATATAAAAGGTAAAACCCTAAAACTTGTAGAAGAAAACATAGAAAATATTTGTGACCTTGAAGTAGGCAAAGTTTTCTTAGGATACAAAAAGCACACATCATGAAAGAAAAATAATAAATTTAGAATTCATCAAAATAAGCTTCTCACACACACACAAATTGACAAGGGTGAGCTGTGGGCTGGGAAAAATGTTTATTTTGTATATATGAGAAAAGACTTTCATAGAAAATATAAAAAAAAAACTCTTAGTAACACAAGATAAACCAATTTTTTTAAAAGGCAAAAGATTTGAGCACTTTACCCAAGAATACATGCAGATGACAAATGAGTATGTGAAAAGATGCTCAGTGTGTTTAGTTATTAAAACCACATTGAGATACCACTGCATACCTAGTACTGCTACACACTAGATTGGTTGAAATTAAAAGTGTTGGCAGGGGTGTGGAGCAACTGAGATTCTCATATTGATGTTAAGAATGTAAAATGATGCAATTACCAGTTTGACGTTGGCTTACAAAGTTAGACATATACCTTCTACACTACCTAGTCATTCCACTACTAGAGAAATGAAATCATATATTCATACAGAGACTTCTACATGAATGTTCATAATACCTTTATTCATAATATATCTCCTAAAACTGAAAACTTTTCAGTTGTTCAGCAACAGATGAATAGATAAATTGTGGTATGTTCGTATAGAAAAATACTATTTGGCAATAAAAAGGAAAAAAGTACTCATGTGCAATATGGATGAATCTCAAAAACATTATTTACTGAGCAAAATAAGCCAGACACAGAAGAGTAGATACCATATGATTCCATTTATGTGAAACTTGAGAAAAGATTAGTCTCTTGGGACAGTGTAATTTTCTGGGGTTGAAGCTTGTGAGGTTAAGATTGACTGGAAGGTCATGCAGTGCAACTCTTTGGGGTGATGGAAATATTTTTTATCTTAACTATGGTGATGGTGGATGGTAGTGGTTACACAGCTGTATCAATTTGTCAAATCTAATTGAAGTATGTACTTAAAATGTAAAATTTTTAAAATACAATAAGGAAGGTGGTTTTTCCTCATTAAAAAAAAAATTTATTTCTACTTTCTGTTGAGAAGTTGGAAGCTCCTTCACAGTTTGGTGTTAATTCCTACATGGAAGGCATCAGTTGGAGTAAGAACTGCCCCTATAAGAGGCCATTAATTCTCGTTTGCCGTAATTCCTACAACTGATCTGCTCTGTCACATTCAGCTCACTTCACTTGTTTGTTACTGTCCAGTTCCTGTTGGCATTTCAGGCTTGCTGGCCCTGCCTCTTAAACTGCTTCAGTCATACAGCCCTACTTATTATGGCCTTTCAAAGAAATGGTATGTTTTTCTATTCCTACAGCTTTCCCATGAGGCTTTCTCTTTCTTTGCTGTCTCTAATGGCCCAGTTTCATCCCTGCTGGTCTTAGGTAGCAGTTATAACTCTATCACATAGTTATAAGAGATCTGGTAAGGACATTTGTAGATGGCCCAGGCTTCAGGTAATTGATTTAGACTGACCCATAGTCAGGCCATTGGGGTTCAGGAGAAAAGACCCCACTTTGTCAAAAAAAAAAAAAAGGTAGGGGGAGGATTGTTCTTTAGGCAGAGGTAAATGTGACAGAGTAAGATTAAATGAACTTGGAAGTACACAGAGGCAGGTACACCGTGAGCTCTCAGTAAATGCCTATAATCTTTAGAATGGGGTATACCTTTGCTCAAAATTATTTTTCTTTATTCCCTTAAAGTTACAGAAGAATTGTCTTCTCTCCTTAACCAATTCCAGGATTCTTGTGGATGTTCCATTTGACAGGCAAGTATAAAACTTGGTCATCTGATTTTGGGGTGTTGACTAGTGTTACTCTGAACATTGTTGGCTTTGGTTATTAGCTTATTAGCAAGGGTTTGATTAAGGCTGGGCTAAGGTGTTTGAGGAGAATGTTCTGTTGAGCCTCTTCCACAGAGGTGATTAGAAGTACCCTACAGATGACTCTTGAAAAAATGCAGGGATTAGGGACACTCACACTACACCCCCGCCCGTCAAAACGCATGTATAATTTTGACTCAACCAGAACTTTACTAGTAGCTTGCTATTGACTGAAAAGCCTTAGTGATAAAATAGTCGATTAACATGTATTTTGTATGTTAAATATTATATATTATATTCTACATTAAAGTAAGCTAGAGAAAAGAAAGTGTTATTAAGCAAATCATAAAGAAGGGGCACCTAGGTGGCTCAATCAGTTAAGCATCTGACTCTTGATCTAGGCTCTGGTCCTGATCTCGCTGTGGATTGAGCTCCACATTGGGCTCTGTGCTCTGACAGGCAGTCTGCTTGGGATTCTCTCCTCTCCCTCTGCCCCTCCCCCAGTCATGCTCTCCCCCAAAATAAATAAATATTTTTTTAAAAAGAAAAAAATCATAAATAGAAAACAATACATTTATAGTACTGTACTGTATTTATTGATACCAAAAGTTTATATTATCTACTTCTAAGGTGAATCTTCTGTCAGTACCTATATCAATATCATCTACAAAACACTGTAGATGTTTTATGTATTACTAACGCTAGATATCAAAAATGAAAAGATAATGTGGGGTATCTGGCTGTCTTAGTAGAGTGTGTGACTTGATCTCAGGGTCATGGAATTCAAGCCCTACATTGGTGGTAGAGTTTACTTAGGTTTTTCTTTTTTTTTTTTTTTTTAATGTTTTATTTATTTTTGAGAGAGAGACAGCATGAGCAGGGGAGGGGCAGAGAGAGAGGGAGACACAGAATCCGAAGCAGGCTCCAGGCTCCAAGCTGTCCTCACAGAGCCTGACGCAGGGCTTGAACACAAGAACTGTGAGATCATGGCAGGAGCCAAAGTCAGCCACCCAACCGGCTGAGCCACCTAGGTGCCCCGAGTTTACTTAGGAAGGAAGGAAAGAAGGAAAGATAGTGTGAAAAATATTTATTTACAAGTGTATTCATGCATTGATAATGAAGAAGCAGCAATATGATTGCTTTATGGTAGTATAGTATAATCAATGAATTGTTTCTTGGTAGCCTAGCCTTACACTAATGAATGAATTGCTGTAAAATTTTCATGGCATAGAGTAAAGCAGTCATATTTATCATACAGTGTTGAAAACATTGTTACTTTAAAAAAAAAAATCTACTGGGGTGCCTGGGTGGCTTAGTAGGTTGAGCATCTGACTTTGGCTCAGGTCATAGTCTCACAGTTTGTGAGTTCGAGCCCTGCCTTGGGCTCTGTGCTGACAGCTCAGAGCCTGGAGCCTGCTTCTGATTCTGTGTCTCATTCTCTCTCTGCCCCTCCCCCACTTGTGCTCTGTCTCTCAAAAATAAATAAATGTTAAAAAAAAAAAACAAATTAAAAAAAAAACAACTACTTGCCTTTGATAGAAATGCAGTTTCTTCAGTTATGGCAGAGGCATATTATATGGTAATGTAATTCTTGGAAAGCAAAATTACAAAATGATAAGAAAACTAACATGTTTTTAATCTTATATTAAATATCACTTACCTTATGCTCTATAAGAGTAGGCTGTCCACTTCCATGCAAGTCTTGCATGTGATGTTGTACATCCTGAATACTTAGGCATTAATAAGGACACAGACACCTCTCATACAATTCTTGCTATACAGTTATTAGATGTTCATATGAAGATACATACACAACAGAGAGGTTTATTAACTGTAGGCATGATGATTATTTACTGCTCATTAAGTAGAATTGGATCATCATAAAGGTCTTCATCCTCATTGTTTTCATGTTAACCAGGCTGAGGAGACAGAGGAGGGGTTAATCTTGCTGTCTTGGGGGTGAAAGAGGTGGAGGACATGGAAGGGGAGGCAGCCACACTTGGTATAACTTTACTGCATCATAATCTCTGTCTGACTTCTTTGCTTTTCCATTTCTCTAGAGATATTTCTATACAGTACCAATTTTTCTTCCACCATTTGCTTTAGTTTCATTGCCCGTATTATAGAAGGGTCCATGTTATAAAATAA
Source organism: Felis catus (assembly GCF_018350175.1). Taxonomy (NCBI): domain Eukaryota; kingdom Metazoa; phylum Chordata; class Mammalia; order Carnivora; family Felidae; genus Felis; species Felis catus. Next base: position 42,671,750 of record NC_058375.1, read on the forward strand.
GTCAAAAGCAGTCTTGAATAATTGGGATCCTTCTGCCCGACTGTCTAATGTCAATCTATTATCTGGTACTGCTTCTCCTACATCTTCTTCCTTGCTGTCCAGCACTGATTTGGAAGCGCTCATCTGTATCAAATTGACATCTGTTAATTCCTCTGGTGTGGGGTCTATTAACTCTTGAATTTCTCCAAGATCTGTATCTTGAAACTTCACCCCCCACCTTTTTTTGGCCATATCTACAGTCTCTTTCATGATTTCCTTGATTGGCTGTCATAAATCCTATAAAGTCATACACAGCAAATGGATACAGTTTTCTCCAGCAGAAATTTACTGTCTCCGGCTTGATGGCTTTTATGGCTTTTCCTGTAACAATAGTTGCATCTTCGATGGTGTAATACTTCCAGACTTTCATGATGTTCTGTCGGGATTCTCTTCCAAAATGTTGACAGTCCTTCCATAGAGTACTGTGTGTAATGAGCCTTAAAGGTCCCTATCACCCTGATCTAGAGGCTGAATTAGAGACCCTGTGTTTGGGGGCAGATAGACCACTTCAGTGCTTGAAATCATGGGGTTCTGGGGGCCAGGGGAATTATCCAATATGAAAAGAATTAAAAAAAAATTTTTTAGTGTTTATTTTTTGAGAGACAGAGTCAGTGCAAGCGGGGTAGGGGCAGAGAGAGAGGGAGACCCAGAATCTGAAACAGGCTCCAGGCTCTGAGCTGTCAGCACAGAGCCCTACACGAGGCATGAACCCACAAACCACGAGATCATGACCTGAGCCAAACTGGAGGCTCAACTGACTGAGCCACCCAGGCACCCCAATATGAAGAGAATTTTAAAGGCAGTCCTTTATTGGCAAGGTAATTCCTGACTTCAGGGACAAAGTATGGAACCAATCGATAAAACGGATTCTTGTCCAGGCCTTCTTGTACAACCAAAAGACTAGCATCCTATGTTTATCTTTTCCCTTCGAGTCTTCGGAGTTAGCAGCTTTATGGATAAGGGCAGTTCTTATGGTAAAACTGACTGCATTTGTACAAAACAGTAGAGTTAACAGTAGAGTTAACCTATTCTTTCCTGCCTTGAGTCAAACCTCTTTCTAAAAAGCAAACTATCCTTTGCTGGCATTAAATTTTGCAATTTTACGGGCACCTGGACTGGCTCAGAAGTACCTGAGGCTTTTTTTTTTTTTTTTAAGTTTATTTATTTTGAGAGAGAGAGCACACGTGCCAGCAGGGAAGGTGTAGTGAGAGAGCCAGTGCAGAGCCTGATGCGGGGCTCAAACTCGTAAACCATGAGATCACGACCTGAGCCGAAGTCAACAGTCGGATACTCAACAGACTGAGCCACCCAAGAGCCTTGGAAGAACATATGACTTTTGATCTCAGGGTTGTGAGTTCGAGCCCACTGGTTGTAGAAATTACAAAAAATAAACTTAAATTTTTTTTTTGCAGTTTTAGATCCTTTCCCTTCCTTTTCCTTTAACTTGTCATATGGTCACTTTTTCTCAAGTCATATTAGAGTCTATAACTATGCTTTTCTTATGGCAATCCCTGCCCACATAAAAGCTGCATTTTCAATAAGATAAAAGGGTGTTTTGCAAAAAAGCGCAAGGTTTCATGACAGCTGGCATAGCTGCAGCAACACCTTCACCAATTTCTCTTTTCTTTTCTTTCTTTTTTACTGTGGTCTTTATTCTGGATTCATTTATGAAATGATGGGCACCCCAGCTGCAGTCTTCAATCTTTGGTAGATATCAGGCAGTTCAACTTTTTCTTGTAACGGCATGATTTTTCTTTGTTTCTAGGGAGCACTTCCAACATCATTAGTGGCATTTTTATATGGGTCTCATGGTGTTATTCAGGGTTTACAATATTTTACTAAACAGTGAAAAATATGTGAGTACTGCAAGAGATTACTTTTTACTGCTGTATGCAGTTTACTGGAGGGAAAACTGATCATGTCGAGTGATTAATGTTGCAGGGCATTTTAAGTGGATATACACACACACTTCAGCTCATTGTAATGTTAACAGGAAGTGGCTGTGAAATAATTACGGTAGTACAGTATGTAGTACAGTTAACTATATAGTTACTTAATACTGTATGTTTGTTTACATTTCTGTTGACTGGTGCTATGTATGGTCTATAAGTGTTTGTGTAAGTTTCAATAAGTTTTAACCTTTTATGGTAGATGTGTATACATTTTATGGTAATAGTAAAAGAAACCAGTAACAAGTATCTATGTATGTTTTGTATAGTTATAAATCCCTAACTTTTTCTTATTTTTTTGATATTTCTGGGCTATGAGGTTTGTTTGTGAGTTTTTTCAAATTGTTGCAAATCTGCAGAAACATTTTCCAGTGTGTCTATTGAAAAAAACTCTGTGTTTAAGTGGACCACAGTAGTTCAAACCTATGTTGTTCCAGGGTCAACTGTGCTTGCAAATATTGTCTCTCAAAGTGATTCCAGTTCAGGGTAGTAAGTGTCAATCAAGAACATGGGCTCCAGAGAGTCAAACTTACTTGAAGTTTGACTCATTTGTAAAAGTTTCCTCATTTGTAAAATAGTGACTCTTATGAGGATTAGACATAATATTTGTAAAGTACTTATCAGGGTGCCTAGCTTAAGAAGTAGAGCCTGTTTAGGGGTGCCTGGGTGATGACTCAGTAAGCTGAGTGCCTGACTCTTGATTTCGGCTCAGGTCATGATGCCAGGATTGTGTGTCTGAGCCCTGCATCAGGCTCTGTGCTGAGCTCAGAGTCTGCTTAAGATTCTCTCTCTCTCTCTCTCTCTCTCTCTCTCTCTCCCTCTCCCTCTCTCCCTCTCTCCCTCTCTCCCTCTCTCCCTCTCTCCTTCTCTCCCTCTCTCTCCCTCTCTCTCCCTCTCTCTCCCTCTCTCTCCCTCTCTCTCCCTCTCTCTCCCTCTCTCTCCCGTACCTCTGCCTCTCTTTCCAGCTTGCACTTCCCTTAAAAAAAAAAAAGCCTTTTCTAAGTATAGGCATTCTTTTTGTTACTATTTTATTGAAAAAAAATTGAGAAAATCCTCATCCTGGACTCCAAAGGGACTCCTTTTGAGGCCTTTATAGTCTTCCAGATTCATGAGCTCAGAAACATTTATAATAGTTGCTGCTAACAGCAGAAAAATTCAGCACAGGCTGGCATGAACAAAGCCTGTGGTATGTGGGTGTGGAGTGTTAGGCTAAGCCATTCTCAAATCTAATTGAAATGTGTACTTAAAATGGGAGTTGACTTTTAAAGTTACAATAAGACCTCATTAAAAAGAAAAAATTGATTTCTGTCTTGTCTTGAAAGTTAGAAGATCTTTCTCATCTCAGTCTTCATTCCTACAATTGTAGTCAATAGGAGCTAACTACTATCTGCTTCTATAAAAGGGTATGAATTCTCTTTAGCTATGTGATTTGTTTGCTATCCCATTTTAGCACTGTCTACAATTCATATTACAAATTACTACTTGTTGGGTGGGTTCTTCCCATTTTTCAGACCCATGAAAGTAGGAACTGAATGGTAAGTTTTTCCTAGGTCTGCTAATCTTACTTTGTTTAAAAAAAATTTCTTTTTTAATGTTCATTTATTTTGAAGGAGAGAGAGCATGAGCAGGGGAGGGACAGAGAGAGAGGGAGACACAATCTGAAGCAGGCTGCAGGCTCTGAGCTGTCAGCACAGAGCCCAGCAAGGGCTCAAACTCATTAGCTGTGAGATCATGACCTGAGCCAAAGTCAGATGCATAACCGACTGAGCCACCCAGGTGCCCCTGCCTGCTAAACTTACTTTGAATTCTGTGCATTTTGCTTACATTCTTATTTGCCTTCTGTCCTCTTCCTCTTTTGACCTTCTCTTCTTTTTGCCAGGTGCTCTTGATTTTCATGCCTGAGGGTTTAGAAATCCAAGATACAGGGTTTGTTGGGGAGGTTAAGTGATTTCTTCTCTCCTCATGTACTGTTTAAAACTTCATTGTGAGAAAAAAAACCTGTTTTTTCAGGTTTGATGCTGCCAAGTTTGTTATGAGATGGCTTTGTAAGCATGAGAACCCCAAGATGCAAACAATGGCAGTGAGCATCACCTCTATTCTAGCCCTGCAGGTATGTGATTGCTAAAGTCCAGATTTCTCTCCTGAATCTTGATGGAGCTCTGATAGATGTCCAATGTTTTACTTTCGGCTTTTTGTTTGCTTACAGCTCTCATCTGAGCAAACTGCACAGCTTAAGGAAGAGCTCTTCATGGCAGTTAAGGTAAGTTGATTGTCACTTTTATAACCCTTTTTTTTCCAATAAAAAAATCTATGAACATAATTTTAAAAGTATAATCATTCTAAAAGGCTTATAAGTGAAAACTCTCTAAAGACCTGCTCCCCAAAAGAAACTACTTTCTACTCTCAGAGCTATTTCTTTTGGTATTTACCTCCACATCTCTAAATAAAATGCTTTTAACTTGATTTATCAATTTTATATGTTTTCTAATGATTCTGCTGCTATAGTAAATAAGAACTTAGCTCTCCCACATGTATCTTTAAAGAATTTTTTTACATTTATGTATGTTTGTATGTATGTATGTATGTAATTTATTTTAGAGAGGGAGGGATGGAGGGAGGTATCTGCAGAGAGAGAGAGAGGGAGAGAGAGAATCCCAAGCCGACTCTGCGTGGACAGATGCATGTATTATCCAACACAGGGCTCGATCCCACGAACTATGAGATCATGATCTGAGTCAAAATCAAGAGGTGGACACTTAACCAACTGAGCCACCCAGGTGCTCCTCTCCTACATGTATCTCTATAAATTATCTCCTTTCCCAATAAATTAATATCCTAATTTTTATTCAGTAATCAGTATTAACCTTATGATTATGCTAATACTGCTCACTAAAAAATGTACATCATTGTTTTATTTTGCACTTGTTTTGAGCAAGTAATACCATCCCCCTTCCCCCTCCAAACATTTATGTTTCCTGTGAACTGTTTTCATAGCCTTGATAGGTTTCCTTTTTTTTTTTTTTAATGTTTGTTTATTTTTGAGACAGAGAGAGACAGAGCATGAACGGGGGAGGGGCAGAGAGAGAGGGAGACACAGAATCTGAAACAGGCTCCAGGCTCTGAGCGGTCAGCACAGAGCCCGATGCGGGGCTCGAACTCACGGACTGTGAGATCATGACCTGAGCTGAAGTCGGACCCTTAACTGACTGAGCCACCCAGGCGCCCCAATAGGTTTCCTTTTTTTAAAAAATTAATTTATTTATTTTGAGAGAGAGAACCACTTGAGTGGAGGAGAGGCAGAGAGAGGGGGGACGAGGTCCGATGTGGGCTCTGCGCTGACAGTGGAGAGTCTGATGTAGGGCTTGAACTCAGGAACCATGAGACAATGACCTGAGCCACCCAGGAGCCCCTGTTTTCCCTTTTGGGTTGCTGGCTTTCTTATGATTTATAAGACTTTGCTATATGTTAAGGAATTGAGCCTTTTGACTCTGATGTGAGATGCATGTATTTTCCCCAGTTGGCTGTTTGATTGTTTGTACTTTATTTATGACATGTTTTGCCATGCAGTAATTTAAAAATGTTTATAGGTTTAAATTTATCATTTTATTTCTCTGGCATTGATGGCACAGTTTGAAAGTATTTCTGTGCTCCACAGAGTATATTTTAAATTTTTCTCATGATTTTTATCTGTGGTTTCCTTTCTTTTAACATGTAAATTCTTGATTTACTTAAAGCCTTTTTTTTGGGGGGGGGTATGTTGTAAGGGTCTGTATTTCTTCTCAATGTCTGCCTCTGCACCTTTTGTTGAACAAATTATCTTTTCTCCACTGTTATACATTGCTACCTCTATCATATATTAAATTCCCTTCTCTATTTGCATCTGTTTCTGGACTTTGTGCTGTGTTAATTTGTATGTCTGTTTATATGCTGATACCACACTTTTTATTTACTAGTTTTATAAATTCCTTAATAGTTAAGATCTTGAGTTTCTTTTTTTTTCTTATGTTTTATTTTTGTGGTTTTTTTTTTTTTTATTGTTGTTGTTTTTGAGAGAGAGAGGGCGCAGAAGAGGGGTAGAGAGAAAGAGGGAGATACACAATTCGAAGCCGGCTCCAGGCTCTCAACTGTCAGCACAGAGCCTGTCGCGGGGCTCAGTCCCATGAACTGTTAGATCATGAGCTGAGGCAAAATCAAGAGTCAGACACTTAACTGACTGAATCACCCAGGCATCCCTTTTTGTTTTTTTTAATGTGAACACCAGAACTGGCTTTTCTTGTTTTAAAAAAGCTTTGTTTTCTTTGGGATTATGTTAAATTTATAGGTTTACTTAGAAGAATTGACATCTCTTTGATACTGATTTTTCCTTGTGAGAATAGGAGATGTTACTCCATTTATTTGGTCTTCTATATCCCCCAGATGTATACGGGTGTTGTCTTAATGTTGATATTCTGTATTTCTTAAATTTATTCCTAAAGTTTTTACCTTTTGCATTGCTGTCACAAGTAGAATCTTACGAGTATTTGATCTGTAGTCAGTAGGTTTGGGGGATAAAAATCAAGAGTGACTTTTTAGACATGTTAATTTCTGCAATGCTTGAGATGTCACAGAGGCAGTTTGATATGGGGCACAGCTCAGAGTATTGTGTAAGAATAATTTGAGTCCTCAGTTCTGATACGGGATATAATCACCTGGAGAGTGTGGAGTGCATATAGAGTAAAAAGAAGGACTGAAATGAGTGTGTTAGAAAGAAGAACAAGCCGGGGAAGGAGAGTGGAGTTGTGTGGAAAATGAGAAAACCAAGAAAGAGTGATGTCTGAGAATCCAAGAGAATCATTTCCAGAAAAATTGAGCAGTCATGTCAGATGCTATTGAGTGGTTGAGTGAGATGGACAGAGAGGTGCCAGTTGGATTTGGCAGGATGGAAGTCATTAGTCATCTTGTTTACATTATTTTAGTGGAGTAGTGGGACAGAGCCTGTTTGGACTACAATGATGAGCAAATGGGAGGTGCAACACGGAAGCAACTTTTTGATATACTTTAATGAGAAAAAAAGAGAAAGGAAGATACTACATGGGGCCAGCAATTGGTTTTTTCCAAGATCTATTCTACGCCCTTAAACACTTCTGAAAAACAAGGAGAAATTGATGGCAATGGCAATAAAGAGGGAAGTAATTTGGTGCCAAATCTTTGTGTGTGTGCAGGAATTGTGTATAGAACAGGAGTAAAGATGTTCGCTTTAGACTAAAGCAGAAGGGAAAGCGGGGTGCGTTGATATATGTGTAGGTAGGCTGGTAGATTTTGTCAGGAGGAACAGCAGTAGCTCGTGAAAAACTAGATGAGGTGATCGAATGAGAGGTGTAAAAAGATGGTGAGTAAAGTCGGATGGGAGAGGGAATGATGAAAGAAGAGTGGTCTTGGGAGCAAATTCATTGAGAAATCCAGTAGAATTCCCAGATACAGTTGAATGCCCTCTTCAGAGTGCTCTGGCAGATATTGAAGATGAGACTCGAGCAGCCTTTTTCAGGATTCTAGGGCATAAAGTAGGGTGTTTGAGGCAGCAGTTTTCGTCAAGATGATGTGATGGAGTTGCTGGGAATGGTTAACAGGAACAGACAGAGGTACAGAATAGAGCGAGATAGAGAGCAGGTCCTGAAGTAACACGGAGGGAAGAGCAGCCCTGTAGTTCTCGGAGAAACAATTTTGGAAATGTTACCAAAAATTCAGGCTTTAGGTGAAAGCCATGTTCAGCCACTAGTCATAAGACCTTAGATAATTTATTTATCTTCTCTGTGCCTCAGATTCTTCATCTGAAAACTGGCATCATCTGAAAAACAGGTATCTGTCATAGGAGTAATATTTTGCAGTTATTTTGAATGTCATTAAGGTAAAAATATATAAAGCATCTAACCACGGGCCTGGCCACATTCGTTATTATTGTCAGGGTCAGCCTCACTTCCCCTGCTCCCTCCCTTGCCTGGGGCCATTCACCCCATTGGGCGTCTGAATGATTGCTACCAATGCTGTGTGTCACTCTTACACTTCCCTCTTGGTTCTCACAGCTTTATTTTTGTGATAAACTCTCTCGATACATTCTCTCCTGATTGGGTAAAATTTTTCAGGTGGTCTCATTCCTCCTGAAAACAGACATACTCTGCTTTGTTCAGTGCTGTTTTATTTTATGTGTTTTCATTAGGTGGTTAAGTGAAAATGGCTATCTTTTCCCTCTCTCACAACAGTCTAATACGCTTGCAGGAAAGTGAGGATACTAGCTTCACTTGTGTCCAATATTATTCTGCTATGAAATGGGGTTTTGGAATCTCTGTTAAAGTGAGCCAATGATTTCTTTATTATGACATATGGTTGTAGTACTGGTGTTACCCTCTAGCCATATTGATCTGCTCAAGTGTGCTCAAGAACAGCACACTTTTTCTCTGCCTGGCATTCTCCCTCCCCCTCTATGTCTCCACTCCTTGCTTAACTCGTTATCTTTCTTTCTCTTCTGGTCTCATTTGTTTCAGTATACATATTACCTTTGCATGGAGGTTTCCTTTTCCTGCCTTTTCTAAAGTAAATTCTTAGGCTTTTATGTGTTTCCTTCAGAACATTTTCCCAAACTTAAAATTCTTTTATTTAGTTGAGAGAAAAACCAACTTTTTTTTTTAATCTGTCGCTCTTACCTGAGGTGTTGACTAACCATGCTCAATAAATGAATAATGGAATAGCTAATATGTACTTGATTATGAGTCTTATTAACAAGGACCAAGAACTAGATTAAGTGCTCATTAAAGCTGAATTGTTTTTTTCTTTTAATCTTCATAAAAACCTTAGGAGTTAGGTATAACTCATTATATAGAGAATAAATGGATCACAGAGCTATTAAGTGGTAGAACAACTATTGCTTTTCTTATGTTGTAATTGAGTTAGTCACTGGGGCATCTAACTCTTTGTCTCTTTGGTTTTTAGGAACTTCTAGCAATAGTAAAACAAAAGACTACTGAAAATTTAGATGATGTCACCCTCTTGTTTACTTTGAAAGCACTTTGGAATCTTACAGATGAGTCTCCAGCTGCCTGCAGTCACTTTATAGAAAATCAAGGATTGGCAATCTTCATCCAAGTCTTGGAGGTGGGAAGACAGGATTGAGTTTATATGTAAAGTTCTTTTTTTCATGGTAAAGTAACCTGTATATTCTTTTGACAGACTTTTTCAGAGTCAGCAATACAAAGCAAAGTACTTGGTCTTTGGGTAAGGTGAATTGTTTCAGTTAATTCTGATTTCTAAAAAAAAATAATAAAACTAACAGTTATGTAGCACCTACTATATGCTAGGCACTATTGTAAGCAATTTCTGTGTGTTAACTCATTTAGTGTTCACGTGATTCCCTATAAAATAATACCACATCAGTCCTCTTGCTCTGAACAAACTACAGCTTAAAACAACAGCCATTTTATTTACTTTTGAATCTGTGAGTCAACAATTTGAACTCCGTTTAGCCATACAGTTCTTCTGGTCTCAGTAATTCCAGTGGAGTTACTCATGTTGCTGTAGTCATCTGGTGGCTCAACTAAGGCGAGGTGTGCTAAGATGGCCTAACTCTCACTGTGAGAGTTGGTACAGGTTGTTAGTTGGGCCTTGTATCTCCGTGGGCGATGACTTCTCCTCCTCCCCTTTCCCTTCCTCTTCTTCTCTCCCCCTCCCCAACCCCTAGGGAGTTCTGTGCCCAATGTGGGGCTTGAACTTACGACCCTGAAATCAAAAGTTGCATGCTCTACTGACTGAGTCAGCCAGGCACCCCTGTCACCATGGGCTTGTTTCAGTTTCAGGGTAGCGCTAGAAGGCAAGTCCCACTGTGCAAGTGCTTCTTAAACCTCTGCTTATGTCACGTTCTCTAATGTCTCATTGGGCAAAGCACACTAGGTGGCCTGGGTGTTTCCCAGTAATCACTTCTCCAACTCTCAGTAACAACTGAGTATGCTCCAATTCAGTTCAATTCCTTTCTTACACTACCTACCTAAGTTATCCTAAGTTATCCAAGTTAAAGGGCTCAGGTTCATAAGACTGCCCCACTTCAGTTGCCAGTTTTAAGTCTTGGGCCACCCATACCTCTGACCATCTGGCTATAAATTAGGAGTTTCCATGACCCCTTCCTCAGGTTGATAATTTGCTAGAATGGCTCACAGACTCCAGAAGGCGTTTTGCTTGATATTGTCAGTTCATTATAAAGGATACAACTCAGAAACAGTGAAATGGAAGAAAGATATAGGGCAAGGAAGGATGAATGCATGCAGAGCTTTCATACTCTGTCTGGGCACACCACCCTCCCAGCACCTTAATGTGTTTACCAATTCAGAAGTTCTCTAAACCCATCGTTTAGGATTTTTTATGGCGGTTTCATCACATAGGCATGATTGATCATTAATTTAATCTTCAGTTCCTCTCTCCTCCTCCAGAGGTTGTGGGGTGGGGCTGAAAGTCCGAGGCTTCTAATTAAGGTTTGGTTTTTTTTGGCAACCAGTCCCCATCGTGGAGTTATTTATTTAGTTGCCTACCAAATAAAGAACAAAGATGCTCTGATTACTCTTATCACTTGGGAAATTCCAAGGGATTAAAGACTTCTCTTTCAAGAACTGGCAACAAAGACCAAATATATATTTATTATATGTCCATGGTTAAGCCCACATTAAAGGAGGTGGCCACCCCTTGATGGGAGGAGCAGTGAAGTCACATGGCTAAGTCACATAGAGATAGGAAAAGTTGTGTTATGTTCTATTTATCCTGTTACCTAAGTAGTAGGAGGCAGAATCAAATGTCAAACTCAGGCAGTCTAGCTGTAGAACCTCTGATATTAACCACTTTACCATACTTTTTTTATCAAGGTAATCAATTCTTTAGAAATTTCTTTGATTATATTGTTATACTACCTCTCAATCAGGATATCCATAATTGAGAAATTTCTTTGTTTCCAAAAGATAAAGGTGAACATTTACAAAAAGTAATGAAGACATACTGTTAAGTCTTTGCAGTTTGCCATGCATGAAATACATCCAGCTGATGGTTCTTCAGTGTTGGGGAGGTGGTGTTAGACAGGTATATGAATAATTTTCTGATTTAAGATGGACTGTGGTAAGTGCTAGAAAAGCACAAAGTCTAGTGGAAGCTTTTGATTCTAGAGCATGCACTCCTTGAAAGCAGGGACTGTGTCTTTACTTTAGTATCCCTAGCACATATAGGACTTGGAACAGAGTAGAGGGGATTAAATGATTAATATTGGAAATCTTAATATTGGAAGGTACAAAAAAGTAGAAAGATAGAGGACAAAAGAAGTAGGAGACAAAGGTCTTTTGGCTAGGGAAGATGAGAAAATGTAATCATTTAAAGGATACTGTAATAAAGAATATCTGGAATTTTGGCAGAAGTTGGGAAAAGCAATAAATAAGGCCAGAAAGGTGGATTGAAGCCTCATATATGCTATATAAAGCTAAGTGTCCTACTATTAGCTAACCTTTTCTAAAAGATCTTTTAGTTTTTTCTGAGAGCCTCTCAGAATGCTGAGAGTTTTTGAGGATGCCTCCTTTCCTTCCTTTTTCTGAGTGAAGAAGACCCACATTCTCCTGTAGCTTCCATCTCTTCTCAACATTTTGTTCATAGACTATTGGAATGAAAAAGGTACTAGAAAAGTAGCCTCTGCCAAGCTTATAAGAGAAATTGTGAGATTCATCTAAGGTGTCCTCAGTTATAGTAAGGATGCTGTCATGTTGTCTCTCCTTGTCTGGGGCTTCCATCTGATCGACTTAATGCTGAAATCCTACTATTGATGAGGGTATGTATAGATAGCTTTGGGGAAAACTGGGGGGAAATCTCACAATAGTGCAGTTTCTGCTGAAATCAATAGGGTATAGCTGGTCTTGTAAAAAAAAAACCTGGGGTAAGTGATCTCAAAATAATGTAGTTTTCTGCATAGTGCTGTATGATGCTATTTTGAACATACTAGTCTCTAGGGTATACTTTTCTGAAAACTGCTTCAGAAGGAACAGTAACTGCTGTGTTCAATTTGACTATGTGTTTCACTTCTAAACCTTTGTGTTTTCATCTGTGTGGTAGACAGACCCTGAGGTGATTCCTAGTGGTTCTGATTTCTTCTTGCTGTTCACGTCTTTGTAAAAGTCCTCCTCTCAAATGTGGGCAGGAACTGTGACTTGCTTCTAACGAATAGAATATAGCAAAGATGATAGGGTATCAGTTCTGTGATTATGTTATGGTGTATAGACAGTAGATCCCTTCCCCTTATCCATAGTTTCAGTTACTCACAGTCTGGAAGCAGGTGATCCTCCTGAGGAATGGTCCAAAGGTCAGTAGTAGCCTAATGCTATGTCACATGCTTATGTCATCCACCTTTTTGTCTTGTCATATAGGCATTTTATCATCTCCTCACAAGCAGAAGAAGAGTGAGTACAGTGAAATAGGATATTTGAGAGAGGGTGCCTGGGTGGCTCAGTCGGTTAAGCATCTGGCTCTTGATTTCAGTTCAGGTTATGATCTCACAGTTTGTGAGTTTGAGCCCCACATCAGGCTCTGTACTGACAGAGCAAAACCTGCTTGGGATTCTCTCTCTGCCCCTCCCCCCGCTCATGTGTTTTCTCTCTCTCTCAAAATAAATAAATAAGCTTTAAAAAAAAGATATTTTGAGAAAGAAACCACATTCATGTAATTTTTTTTTTTTTTTAAGAGAGCAAGAGAGAGCACAAGCAGGTGAGGGGCAAGAGACAGACTCCCAAGCAGGCTCTGCATCATCAGTGCAAAGCCCAATGTTGGGCTTGAACTCAAACCATGAGATCATGACCTGAGCCAAAACCAAGAGTCGGACACTTAACCGACTGAGCCACTCAGGTGCCCCTATAACAGTATATTGTAATAAAAGTTACATGAGGGGCACCTGAGTGGCTCAGTTGGTTAAGTGCCCAACTCATGGTCTCAGCTTATGTCATGATCTCATGGTTCATGAGTTTGAGCCATTTGTCGGGCTGTGCGCTGACAGCATGAAGCCTGCTTGGGATTCTCTCTCTCTCCCTCTCTTTTTGCCCCTCCCGTGCCCATGCTCTCTCTTTCTCAAAATAAATAAACTTTAAAAAAACAGACAAAAGTAAACAATATATTGTTATGATTATTCTATTATTGTTAATCTCTTACTGGGCCTAATTTATACATTGAACTTTATCATAGGTATGTTTGTGTAGAAAGAACAGTATATTATAGAATTTGATACTGTTTGTGGTTTCAGGCATATCCATTGGGGGTCTTAGAACATATCCCCCTCTGATTTAGGGGTACTATGGTGTTAATCCCTCTTGCTAATAGACTTGCTAGAGAGACTTTTCCATGTATTTGAAAAAGCAAGCTGCCAAGAAGTAAGTAGTTGGAGAAAGAAGCCCCTGTGGGAAGTAACTATGGGCAGCTTCTAGGCGCTAAGGGTGGCCTCCAGCAAGAAAACGAAACCCTCAATCTTAATGAATGTGGCCAACAGTTTGTAAGCTTGGAAGTAGGTTTCCTTCCAGTGGAGCCCCCAGATGAGAATGCAGCCCAGCCAGCACTTTGATTGTGGCTTTTTGAGACCTCAGAGTAGAAGAGCCACCTAAGCCATGGATGAACTCCTGGCCCACAAAAACTGAGAGAGAAAAAATGCATGTTGTTTTAAGCCACCAAGTTTGTGGCAGTTTGTTAAACAGCATAGCAACCTAATATATAAAATAAAATACTACCTGCCTTTCGTTGTTACTGTTAAATTTCAAGCTAATGTAACATATAGTAGGCCCTGAGCAATCTTAAGTATTTGAGTCAGGCCTGGATTTTATTCTAGTTCAACCAGTTATTAGCAGTATAAACCTGACAAGTTCTGACTGACAAGTTAAATCTTGCTGAGTGACTTATTTCTTGGTAAAACTATATGAAACATTAAATGAGATAAGGCAGAAAAAAGGACCTTTTTGTTTGTCTAGTACAGTGCCTGGCACTTAGTAAGTGCTCGCTCAGTGATTTGTCATTACTGATATCCTCATCATCAAGGGGTGGGATTACGGGTTTTAGGCTAAATTGAGAGGGAGGAGGATGGGATGAAGTATTCTGACTGTATCTAAGTTAAGCAGTAGGAAAGGAAGAGAGAGAATCAGACACTGATTCTCTCTCCCTTTCCTATCCCTGATATTTTCTGCTCTCTTTTACCTGTAGAACAACATAGCTGAAGTTAGAGAACTGTCTTCCAAGCTGGTGACTGAAGATGTGGTGAAACATATTAGTAGCTTGCTCCATAGCAAAGAAATGGAAGTCAGTTATTTTGCTGCAGGCATCATAGCCCACCTGACATCTGACACACAGCCCTGGATGTCCCATGACCTTCAGAGGAGTGCTCTTCTCCAGGATTTGGTACAAGGACCATTCATTCTTCTTTACAAACTGTGTCGTGATCTCTTCTTGCAGGAGACTTACTTTTCTAGTTTTAAGAATTTTACTTTATTATTATTATTTTCTATTTCAGAAAGAGAGACAGAGTGTGGGCAGAGGAGGGGCAGAGAGATGGGGGAGACACAGAATCCGAAGCAGGCTCCAGGCTCTGAGCTGTGCGCATAGAGCCTGACACAAGGTTCGAACCCACAGACTGTGATGAGATCATGACCTGAGCCTAAGTTGGATACTCAACCAACTAAGCTACCCAGGCGTCCCAAGAATTTTAGAAATACGTATTCATTGTAGAAAATGGGAAACATAATAAAAAAGTACAAAGAAAATATTCTAAATCACTCACCGTACAATCAAGCTCTAACCTCTGTTAATACTTTGTTACATTCCTCCTGATATTTTTCTTTTATAAAAGTTACACGTATAAACAGTTGAATGTGGCTTTACCAGTTCTCTTTTCCACTTTCAGCTTTTTTTCAAGCTATTTCTTTTGATATTTTCTCCATATCTAAATTACCTCTGTTGCTACTTCATTTTGCAGTTTTAGACATTAATCTGTCTAAACCCTGGAAAAAGGAGATTCTTTTTCTCATTTTCCCTATGCGTACCCTTTCCTATACTCCCAAGTATGTATATCCTTTCAGTATATTGAAATATATTCCATCTACTTCAGCTTCTTAAGACTTCTTTCCCAAAACTTTCTGTTTTCTTCCATCTGGTCTGCTTATTTGTGTATTTGCTATACTGCTGTCATTCCAGGATATTCCTTTACTGGGGATTCTCTTTACTTCTCTGGTGTTCGATTCCCTGTTTCCTGGATTGCATGCCTTCCTGGTTTTTTGGTGTACTCCCTCATTCTGTTGGATCTTATCTAGTAGCTTCCTCAGAAGAAATGCATGAAATAGAAAATTTTAGACTTTACATGATCTCAGAGTCATGAGATCCGAGCCTCACGTCAGGCTCTAGCTTCTCTCCCTCTACCCTCCCAACCTCCCCACCTCCATACTCTCTCTCTCTCTCTCTCTCTCTCTCTCTCTCTCTCAAATAAATAAATAAATAAATAAATAATTCAGACCTTATTTGTTTGAAAAGGGCATTATTTTACCTTCATATTTAGTTAGTCACATGGCTGGGTATAGAATTGTAGTTTTGGAATATTTTTCTTTCTGAATTTTTAAGTCATTACTTCTTTGTTTTCTCAGTATCACTTTTGAGAAGCCATTTTCCTTCGGAACCTTTAAGATTTTTGTTCTCAAAAATCACACAGTGGTGTGCCTGGATGTAGGTTTATTTTCATCATTATCTTGGATACTAATTGCTCTAGAAGCTTGTTTCCTTCAGTTCTGAGAAATTTCTTTCTCCCTCTCTACTCTCTTCCTCTTTTTTCCCCCCACCTTAGGGTGTTGGCCTCCCTGGACTCATTTTTCCTTACCTATTTCCCTGTTTTCCTCTTTAAAAAAAATCTTTAAAAATCTCCACTGCTGGGGCATCTGGGTGGCACAGACAGTTAAGTGTCTGACTTTGGCTCAGGTCATGATTTTGAGGTTTGTGAGTTCGAGCTTCACATTGGGTTCTGCACTGGTGGTGTGAAGCCTGCTTGGGATTCTCTCTCTCCCCACCTCTCTCTGCCCCTTCCTCACTTGTGCTGTCTCTCTCCAAAATAAATAAATAAAAAAATCTCCACTCCTATTGGGTTTTGCATTTATATTTTATATATTTTATTATATAATTAACTATTTTAATGTAATTTTATATATTTATATGGTTCATCATATAGTTTAACATATACTTTAAAATTTTTTAATGTTTATTTTTGAGAGAGAGAGAGAGGAGGACACAGAATCCGAGGCAGGTTCAGGCTCTGAGCTGTCAGCACAGAGCCCAGCGTGGGGCTCAAACTCACGAGCTGTGAGATCATGACCTGAGCTGAAGTCAGAGGCTTAACCAACTGGGCCACCTCGGTGCCCCTTAATTTTTTTTTTTTTGAGAGAGAGAGAGTGTGTGCACACACGCAAGGAGGGGAGGGGCAGAGAGAGAGAGAGAGAGGAAATCCCAAGCAGGCTCCGCACTGTCAGTGCAGAGCCCAATGTGGGACTCAATCTCACAATCTGTGAGATCATGACCTGAGCCAAAATCAAGAGCTGGACACTTAACTGACTGAGCCACCAGGTACCACAGTATATTTATTTATTTTTATAGCTTATAATGTGTTTTTATATATTATGTATAGTTATATATTTGTATTTATATATTTCTATTTTAATTTTCAAGAACTCTCTTTTGTTCTCTGAGTGCTTCTTTTTCATATAATATCTTACTCTTTTCCCATGGTTGCTGTATCTATTATCTCTTTAAAGGTAGTAATGATTAGTTTGGGTTTTGCTTTTGTTTTGTTTTGTTTAAGTTTTCCTCTTCCTTCAAGGTTTCTGTTTTCTGCAAGTTGCTTTTTCACCCTATTTTTATCGTTTATGTTACAGACTTTCTTAAAGTATATGGAGATCTTCAGCTGTCCAGTCATATTTAAGAGTGGAGTTGTTTGGCAGCTAGGTGCAGATGGGTGGAACTTGTCAACTGTGGGCCTCACCTAGCGTGATCTCTATTAGTCACTGTCATTGTCATTAGATCTTCTGTCCTGAACTGGTTGGAATTTTCCTCAAGAAGAATCTTCTGTTCTCCTGACTGAAA
This sequence comes from Felis catus, assembly GCF_018350175.1. Taxonomy (NCBI): domain Eukaryota; kingdom Metazoa; phylum Chordata; class Mammalia; order Carnivora; family Felidae; genus Felis; species Felis catus. Next base: position 42,688,873 of record NC_058375.1, read on the forward strand.
ATGATAAGCTTGGTTCCAATGGTCTGAAATCCCACTAGAGGAAGAGAGTTGAGAGCAAGGGACTCTCAGCATTTATCATTTAGATTTTTACTTCATCCCTGTTTTTAACATGGTACTTCAACCCTTAATTGTTCACAAGGTTGCCCAGTCCAGAAATTTTTATTAGTGGTGGAAAGGAGATATGGGAGTCTTGATTCTTCGGTACTTTCGATCATTCCTCTTGTTTTTAACCCCACCTCTAATCTCACTTCCTAAAGTACTTGGTGTGCCAGATTTTTATGTCTGGGAGTTCTGTTCAAACTGGTTCATTTTTTAATCTTCTCCAGTGCTAGATCTACTAAATCACTCACCATTTTCTTTCTGCTTTGTTCTTGTTTGGTTGCCTTCTTTTATTTTAAACCATTTATATATTTCTGGTCATGGGATTTAGGAAAGGAATGGATGCATGCCAAGTCCTGCATCTTTACTCAGAAGCCCCCTCTTATTGCACTGTTTTCCACATGACTTTGTTCCTATTCTACATATTCAATGGTTATCTACTTCATATTTTGGCAGGTAGGTATACCTTAATTTGGGTGATCATTCCCATAATTTGAAGATTTGTTTTTTCATATATATGTAATTATAAATGGCATGAAACAGCCTATTATGACCTTTTAAAAAGGATGGAATACAATACTAGAATCCTGGTTTCTCTTTTTGTATAGTATGCAACCATCCAGAATTGGCCAAGTTCAAGTTGTAAGATGACAGCGTTGGTGACCTACAGGTAATCTCGTGATGGAGCAGTACTTTTCTTAAAGCTTGTCCTCATTGTACTATGTAGAGACCATGGTACAGTGATAAAATAGAGTCAGATAGCCTTATGTTCAAATCCTGTTACTTTGTGATTTTGGGAAAGTCACTTTTAGAAGATCTCTGAGACTCAGTTTTATTCCTCTGTAAAATGAGGCTTATTGTGTGCAAGATTGAGGATGAAATGAGATACTGAATATAAAGAGTGTCTAACATAGAATGTAAGTTCTTAAACGTTAGCTTCTGATATATGCTCAACAATACATCTGTCTCTATGAGGAAATGACCCTGTGGAGAGGTTAAAAATAATTATTGTATCACAGATGCTAGCCTGAATTCTAAATGAACTTCTTTGTGCCTCTTTAGATCCTTCAAGGCATTTTTCCCACTCCTTGGCAACTTCTCTCAACCAGCAGTTCAGCTCTGGGCACTATGGGCAATGTATCATGTCTGCAGTAAAAACCGTATGTATTCAAAACATAGTAGTTTTCCAACTGTTTTTCTGTATAAAGGTTAAGTTCAAGATAGAATTTTGAAAATTTGTTCACCTCTATTGAATTTAACTTTTTTAAAAAAGGAAGTTGGAAAATGTTTTTATTAGTTTAAAAAATGTCACAGAATTATAATCTATTTGGGGGTGGATGTCAAGCAGTATAGAAAGTGAAAGTTGGGGCGCCTGGGTGGCTCAGTCGGTTGAGCGTCCGACTTTGGCTCAGGTCACGATCTCACAGTCTGTGAGTTTGAGCCCCGCGTCGGGCTCTGGGCTGATGGCTCAAAGCCTGGAGCCTGCTTCCGATTCTGTGTCTCGCTCTCTCTCTGCCCCTCCCCCGTTCATGCTCTGTCTCTCTCTGTCTCAAAAATAAATAAACGTTAAAAAAAAAAAAAAATTTATAAAAGAAAGTGAAAGTTGGCTCTCACTCCTGTTCCCCACAGGCAGGTACTATTAATAATTTGATAATTATAACTATCCTTCCAAATACTTCTCTATACACATACTGTAGTTAATATATATGAATAAGGACATTTTTTTTTTTTAATTTTTTTTTTTTTAACATTTATTTATTTTGAGACAGAGAGAGACCGAGCATGAACGGGGGAGGGGCAGAGAGAGAGGGAGACACAGAACCGGAAGCAGGCTCCAGGCTCTGAGCCATCAGCCCAGAGCCCGACGCGGGGCTCGAACTCACGGAACGTGAGATCGTGACCTGAGCTGAAGTCGGACGCTTAACCGACTGAGCCACCCAGGCGCCCCAATAAGGACATTTTTAAACAAAATGGGCTCATTCTGTGCATGTTGCCCTGTAGCTGGCTCTTTTCACTCAACAGTTTATCATGAATACTCTGTCTATAGTAATATATACATCTGCCTTTTTGTAATGGTCTGGGGGAGGCTGGAGGGCCAGGAGTCAGGGGTTGTTTCCTAGCCAGATTAAATGTTTTTACATGTTTGGGTGTTGGGAGAATTGGGGACTTACATTCTTTGCTAAGGATTATTGTAAAATTTTTTGCTTTTATTATAAAAGAAATACAGAGTATAATTTTATAGTGAAAAGTTTCAAGAAATAGCTTTAGAATTAAAATATTAGCTACGAACAAAAGTATAAAATTCCCAAAATAATTTTAACAAACAATGAGAGCTCTGTGCAGTAAACTGAGAAATAATTGAGAAACCTGAAGTAATTATGAGACATACTATATTCCTAGATGGAAAGACTTTTTAAGAGACACATGTCAGATCTTTTCAGCTTATGAATATGCTGCAATTTAAATGAACGAGTGAGATGAGGGATCTGAAAATTATTCTAAAGTTAACCTGGCAGAATAAACAAGAAAGAACTGACCAAGAAAAATGGTTTCTAGGAGCTTGCCCTAACACTTCTCTTTAAATTATAAATAAGTATTGTGAATGGTGTTGGCATATAAACAACTACAGGCAGATGTGTCAGAATAGCTCTGAAATGACTTTGGTTTATAGCAACTAGAAGTTAGTTGAGTACTTTCTCTGTGCCAGGCAGTATTGCAAGGTCTTTATGAATTAACTCAATCTTTACAACAACGAGAAGGGGGTAGCATTATTATTATTATTCATCTATTACAGATGAGCAAACAAGGCACAGAGAACTTAAGTAACTTGCTAAAGTTAAAATAGCAACTGGCAGAGCTCCAGATTACCACTATTAGTTAGACTGCTCAGTATTTCTTCACTATATAGATACAATTATTTAACCAGTCTTCTTTAAATGGATATTGTTTCGGGGTGCCTGGGTGGCGCAGTCGGTTAAGCGTCCGACTTCAGCCAGGTCACGATCTCGCGGTCCGTGAGTTCGAGCCCCACGTCGGGCTCTGGGCTGATGGCTCGGAGCCTGGAGCCTGCTTCCGATTCTGTGTCTCCCTCTCTCTCTGCCCCTCCCCCGTTCATGCTCTGTCTCTCTCTGTCCCAAAAATAAATAAATGTTGAAAAAAAATTAAAAAAAATAAATAAATGGATATTGTTTCTAGTCTTTTCTATTATAAGCACTATTTTATTGAATATTAACATATTTATATACATGAATATGGATTAATGTACAATGAAAAATGATATACAAAGACTATATATCTGTAACTCTATCTATCTATGAATTGAAGATGCACATGTGGGTAATTAAGAGGACAGATGTTAGAACCAGACTGACTACCTGTGCTCTGTTCCCAGTTTCTGCCAGTTACTAACAGTGGGAACTTGAGCAGGTTACTTGACTTCACTGTGCCCCAGTTTCCTTAACTATAAAATGGGGGTGGAAATACCTACTTCATAGAGCTGTGAGAATTAAGTGGGGTGGGGTGCCTGGGTGGCTCAGTTGATTGAGCATCTGACTTCAGCTCAGGCCATGATCTTGTGGTCCATGAGTTCGAGACCTGCATTGGGCTCTGTGCTGACAGCTCAGAGCCTGGAGCCTGCTCTGGATTCTGTGTTGCCCTCTCTCTCTCTCTGTGCCTCCCCCACTCATGTCTGTCTGTCTGTCTGTCTGTCTCTCTCTCTCTCAAATAAATAAACATTGAAAAAAATTAAGTGGGTTAATATTCGTTAAGCATTTAAAACATTGCTAGCCTCATAGTATTAGCATTTGTGCATAGCACAGTATTAGTTCACGCATAGTACATATCATTTGTTAAGTGTATCATTTTGCAAGTGTCAGTTAATCTGCATAATATTTAGAATTGCTGAGTCAAAATGTTAGGAACATGATGATATTGATAGGCATTGCTAAACTGTTTTCTGGTGAGTTGATTATCAGTTTTCATTCCTGTCAGCAATGTATGAAAGCTTGTCATTCTTACACAGACAATGTTTAATCGAACGTTTTGTTCTTTGCCAATTTAAGGTGAAATGATGGTCTTGCTTAACATTTAAGTTACGTTAACTATCTTTTATTGAAGACTCGTTTTTGTTTCCTTGAATTGTCCATTGATATTCTTTATTCACTTTTTGTCTACTCTTTGTTGATCTTTTTAATTTGAAGGAACTCTTGCGAATATTTTTTCTGCAGTTTATTGTCTTGACTTTGTTCATTATGTTTCATCAGCCTTTTGTTACACAGCCTCTGGACTTCAGGTCACAGTAACACTTTCTAAAATTAATGAAAATTCTCAGCTGTTTAAAGATCTTATTCTTCCCCTATACTTTCCTTGTGGGGTGTCTGTCAGAAGTATCTTATACCTTCTCTCACTTTATTCTATCTTATCCTTAAAAAAAAAACAGTTTCCATGTCATTAGATCATTATTTCTCCCTGTGTCTAGTTGGCCTTTGGAATGATTAAGAGACTCCTTTTTAGACTACGCAGTTTTGTATTTGCTTCCCTCAGGTGCTCTAGAGGTTTTCCTGGGATTGAACTAATTTTCATATTAACTTCTCAGCTCAAGGGTTCCCAGAACATTTAGGCAGTATAAATTCAAATCCTATACCAACTCACTACTGTGGTTATGAATTCTTGGGGAGGATTTCTTCCAACCACGCCTGTATACCCACCTAGAGGCCAAATGTTTTCATTGTCTTATCCCTTCTCTCCTATAGTCCTTTGAAGGGTCAGCTTTATGCACTGATACATATTTTATTATATATAGATTGCTTCTAACTTTGTAAGTTGGAACCTAAATTCCTAGATTACTGAAACTGACAGTCCCTTTCTTCCCCGGGATAGCTGCAGATAAAGTTACATGAGCTTAGGTGCTCTCTGCAGTCTGTGTCTGGGTCCTGGACAAGTTCTTTACTTTGTACACATGAGTATACATTTAAAATTTTTTGTTATATTTTATCCAGCATCTAGTGTTATCAGGTTATCTAGCTCAGCATAACGCCTGAACTTGAAATGTGTATTACATTTATAATAAAAGAGGTTTCTATCCTTTTAGCTAGTATTAGAGATTTGAGGCATAGAGTTGTCTGGAAATAAACATACTAAAAAATCATTTATAATTGCACCACACAATCCAAGCATTATTTAAGTTTTGATGTATTTTTTTAAAGTTATTTTTATGTTTATTTTTGAGAGAGAGAGAGCATAAGTGTGAGAGGGGCTGAGAGAGGGAGACACAGAATCTGAAGCAGGCTCCAGGCTCCCACCTGTCAGCACAGAGCCCAACGTGCGGCTCGAACCCACAAACCGTGAGATCATGATCTGAGCCGAAGTCGGGTGCTTAACCGACTGAGCCACCCAGGTGCCCTTTGACATATTTCTTTTATCTGTTAATTCCTATGTCAAAGGGCTTAAACCTTGGTACCCTTTCTTCAAAAAGGTGAATGTGGTAACTTGGGAATATTTAAAATGCCAGTTTGTCCATCAGTTCTCTTTGATTTTCTTTCAGCTAGCAAATACTGCAGAATGTTAGTTGAAGAAGAAGGATTGCAGTTTTTGTGCGACATCCAGGAGCACAGTGAGGCAGATGCTCAAGCACAGAGGATTGCAACCTCCATTCTAGATGACTTCAGAATGCATTTCATGAATTATCAGAGACCCTCTCTGTGTTGAATGCCCTCCTCAGCCCCTGGGGCTTCAGAGGTGCTGTCTGTTCCTCAGTGTCAGCCCTTCTGCGTTGCCAGCAGTTCAGAGTTGAAACAAGTTATCATTGGAGTTTGTAAGTTGGCTGCCTCACTGGCCTTTATTGTTGATTTTCTGTAGGCCGCAAAAAGGTTGATTTTGAGTGATAGCCATAATCTCAAATCAAGTTGGAATCATTCTGGGAACGCTCCTTCAACAGCTTTGCAAAATCAAGCCTTGGACTATGTGGGGAGGCCTGTGAGCTTATGTTGGAACAGCTATGCCAGTTACTTTTCCTAGCCCTGGCCAGCTTCTTAACTCTGGGAGTTTCAGAGAGGAAGGAGAAACGAAAGACCTACAGGGAGACCTTGGTATTTATGTTAAATTTCATGTTTGAAAGAATATCCTGAGTTGTTATTCCTAGTGAGGCTACTAGAAAAGAAGTACATGAAAAAGTTTTGGAAAATACATGCTTATAAATGTGTTGTTTAGAAGGCAGAATCTCAGCTGGAGGGGAGGAAAAAGAGGGGAAATTTTTTTTTTTTTTTTTTTTTTAATAAATACCAAAGTACCTTCCACTTGTGGGGTAGAGGGAAGGAAAAAATATATTTTTTACAATTTTGGGTATTCTGCTTTTGGCCTCTTTTGCTCCAACTTTACACACTAAACTGAACATAACATTCTGTGTAAGTGGATGTGCTGGTGGAAAATAGTAGGACTTGATGACTGTGAGTAGAGGGTTTAGATAATGATTATATGGGCATTGTAAATCTTGATCCCTCAAAGTTTTGATTTAAATGGGATTGTGACCAAAACTGAGAAGAAGAGGAAGGGCCAGAAAAAAGACTTTGCTATAGATTTCAAGAGTGCTCTTACCTAGCATGAAGACAAGAAATATAATGGGCTTTTGAGAACCAGCCTCAACTGCAGTATAAACTATCAGAGGCTTCTGTTTGGGTCCTTTGCAAACCTCTGTGGAACAGAGTATGAATTCCTTCCTTATTATTGACAACCAACGAAATATGTTTTGCCATTCCTCTAAGTTTTCCAAAGAACGAAAGTATATTCCTTTTTGATTAGTGGCATATTTTTATACTAGATGTTTGTGCTTTAGCTGGCCAGACTTTTTTTTTTTTTTTTAATTTATTTTTTATTTTTTGAGAGAGGGAGAGAGAATCCCAAGCAGATTCCTTGCTGTCAGTGCAGAGCCTGACGTGGGGCTTGAACCCACAAACCACAAGATCATGACTCGAGCCCATATCAAAAGCTGGTCGCTCAGCACTCTGAACTGGCCCGATTCTTACTGGAGTTCTGTGTACTGTCTTTTGGAATCAAATGAGGCTTATCCTTACTCTAAATCATATTCAAAATTCTTGCTCACCAGTGAGCAAGATAAGGAGAATTTGTAATCTCTTTACTTCCACAGTTCTGAAACTGCACTGTATTTTCTTGTATTCACTTTTTTGCATGATTCCAAAAGGCTGTCTTCAGTTCCTGACCTGGGTTCCAGTATTTTAGAACATTCTGTTGCCAGATACTAACTCTTACTGATAGGAGGATGTGGTAAGTAAGAACTAGTGCCTGTTGAGGCAACCCTCTGAACTTTGTTTCATTCATGATAGTCCTTTGATATAGATAAGTTGCATTCTCCCCCATTTAACAGATGAGGAAAAGGAGGTTAAGTAACATTGTTACTTTGCTGAGTAGTTACAAGGAATGCGTGGCTCCAGCTAATGTGGTTCTTTCTGATTCTAAGGCCTGGGCTCTGTTACTATTCCTTCCAGGAAATGAGCACAGCCTTGGGCACACTTGTATTTAGCAGCACATCAACAATGTTACTGGTATGTATCCATGCCCTTGGCTTAGTATCTCTAGACCAGCCCTAAGCTGGGGAAGCTGAGATGAGTTAAAGAATGATCATAAGGCCACAGCTTAAGATGCAGCCTTCTCTTTTCCTACCTTGGTACAGGAGCAGGGCTATGAGGCTTAGTGTGCATATGTGTTTATCAGCCACCATCATTTCTAAGTGTGTCATCCTCTTGCTCACTTTCCCTCATGCTGTTTCCCTTACCGTTCCTTTCTTTGCCTCAAATGCCTATTGAACGTTCAGGCTTCACTCCAGTGTTACCTGACCATTTCCTGACCCTCCATTCTCTCCTTCAGACTTAACCTGCTCCCTTCTCAGTGCTCCTGAGAGCACTGTGTACTGCAGCCATCAAAGATTGCCTGCCACCCTATAGTTTACAAAAAGTTTTCACAGTGATGATTTCATTCGGTTCTCACAAGAGCACTGTACAGTAATAATAACTCACATTTATTGAACATGAGGCATAGGCTTTTTTGTTTTTAACAGTTTCATTTTGCAGCTGAAGAAGCTGAGGCACACAATGAATAACTAGGAGAGCTGGGATCTGCAGTCTGATTCCTGATGCCTGTTCTACCATGACCAGGGTTTCCATATTATCCCTATTGTATGGAGGAAGAAACTGGAGGGTTCTTACAACCTTTTGCTGTCTCTGGTGAGCACCTGATAATTGAGTGGCAGAGGTCAGGCCAGGCCTGAGAGTCAATAATATAAAGACCCAGAGTGGTCTATTTTAATCCTTAGTTTACCATTCAAATAGGGAGAGACAGATATTCTCCAAAGCTAACTTGACCCCAGTGGTCATCTAGCCCCAGGATAAGGAATAACGAAGGTAGCAGTCAGTGGCATGGTCAGTACCTTGGTATCAGACACCATGCCAGTTGTTTTATATCTATCCTTGTCCTTGATCTTGCCCTTGATGGCTTGCATCTCCCATACTTAAATGGGAGTCATTTGCCAACAAATCTGGGGGGCCGCTTCTCCCTGAAGGCTGCCATGCCCTCTAGCCGGTCCTGGGTGGGGATGTTCTGAAACAACAATACAGAGTATTAATTTGGGGTGGGGTGGGGGGCACAACAGGGCCAGAGGCCAATAAAGACTTGCTTAAGCTTGTCCAGCCCATGGCAAGGTCAGAGTCCAAGTCTTTTCATTGTTTCTGAACTCTGATGATGGGCCAGGCAAAGGTGTGGGCCTGACTCCTTGATCACCTGGGGAAGTTAGGCCACCTCTCTAGCATCTGTGACCTGTCACATTAGCCTCTTGCACACTGCTTACATGCTTCCAGGGAGCTGATAGTCTGCAGGAGTCCAATACGAGGCTGATCGTAGAGAATGATTAAGTTTTACAGTAAGAAATCTGGCTTTGAATCCTGGTGTGTAGTCAGTTTGCACTAGGTTCTACAAGTCCCCAGACCCCTTGTTTAGGAGTATTTTGGATATTTGTTAACCTGGATATTAGTATTTTTGACTCACCCAGGAGTCAAGGGCTAAATAAGTCAGCCTTAGGTAACCATCCTCCCCCAATCCTCCACAATTGAACACACACAGCCCGCAGGCTATAACCAAGGCCTTGACATTGCAAGGCCATCCTGGTCTCTACAGCAGCCACTGGTACAGAGACAAAAGAAGTGGCTCTTTGCCACTTACCTCTACCTGTGTGCTTTGTGACTCTCTGTGCACTAAGTGGGGCAGTATGAGCCACCATTAGATGGCTGAGGACACAGTACCAGGGACCAGTGTGGTTTCCCTAGGACCATCCCACGCTAATTGTGAGAGGGAGTGGCACAGAGTTTAACTCTTCAGGGTGGGAGGAGCCTACTAAATTGGTTATGTATTACACAAGTCTCCCCACTCTGGCCTGCCCTCTGCTTGCAAGTATGTACCAACAGACAGCGGTCACGTACCTGGGCATAGCATATCCCTTCAATGGCCATCCCTGATGCGATGTCCACCTGTGAGAAAGAAGTGGTGCCTGGATCAGCCTGACCTTCTTCCCCTCTGTCTGCTTGGGGTGCCAGCCCACCTTACTGCCTACACCATTTCCTAGTGTTCATGGATTCCTCCAGCAAAGTATTACTGAGGCTTACTATATGCTAGTCCATGGGAACAGAGATGAATATGATAAGGAATTCCCTACCTGGAGAGGGAACACCATTTGTAGCAGTGATAAAACAGTGTTTGGAACAAAGCGGGGCTGTGAGAACTGGGGAGGATTGCACTTGGCCTGGGGAGCTGAGGAGGGTGTATGGAAGCTGTACATAGCCAGTGTTCCTTCCTTCCCATGTGGCTGCCTCTCCACACCTCCTGTCACTCCTGGTAAGTGAACTTCACAGGCTTTCTGTTGTCCTGAGGAGTAAGGCCCTGGGGTTTATGGCTGGGCCCCTGGCAGCTTTCTAGTCTCTACTGCCCAGTGCTTACTGTTGCTCCCACTTATGGGCACCATTCTAGGAGAAATACCATGTGTGTATAAACTCGTTTACTTTTCACAGCAAGGGTTATTATCCCTACTATACAGCTGAGAAATCAGGCATAGAAAGGTGAAGGTCACAACTATATATGGAGAAGCAGGTCTTTGAATCCAGACAGTCCAGCATCAGAATGCCTGTGCCCCTAACTTACGTGCTGTATAGTCTCATTCACCCCTTACTCCCAGTGAAGTTACTTGTTTATACACGTCTATGCTTTTGCTCATACTCTTCCCATTTTTTTGAACCCTCATCCAACCCAAGGCCCAACCTTACAAAACATTCCCTAACCCAGCAATACCCAGCAGTAGCTCTGTCTGCTTGGTACCCACCCCTGCCTTTTTTTAGTAATCTCTACACCCATCATGGGGCTCAAACTCCTGACCCTAAGATCAAGAGTTGCATACTTTAGTGACTGAGCCAGCCAGGTACCCCTGCCTTGTACTAGTGACTGTGTCTGTATTTGTCCTGTTTCCCTACCTTAGGGGAGTGGCCATATTTGACTTCTCTCTGTGTCCCAGTTCTCAGCTCAGGTCTAGATTCAGTGTGTAATGGATGAGTTGATGAGTAAGTTGATGTCTGAGGATGGATTAGTAGCATCCAAGGCACCACCCTGAGCCCTATCCTTGAGGCCACCTTACTGACCACCAGCATAAACCCAAGAATGTGGACTGGGAGCCATACAGACTTCCATTCTTATTACACTTGTTCTGTGATCCTAGATAAGTCATTTACCCTTTTACTCAAATTACTTTCTCTCCAAGAGAAAGAGATGAGGATAAAATGTAATTCGGAATATCACTTGGCCAAATTTTCCATTTTGTGGGTGGGTAAACTAAGGCACAGAGAGAGGTCAGACTCCATGTTTGTTAGAAAAGTCTGGTTCCTGAGTTGTTTCTAGCTGTGCTCTCAGTCTGCATGAGCCATGAAAGCACTGTTTCCCAGCAATCCCACTGACTTCAGTGGACCCAGAACCTGCTTACATCCATTCCTCTGTCAATGGCTACTTTGCCCAGCCGCACAGCAATGGGTGCCTAGGGAAAAGAAAAGGAAAAACTCTTAGTTGAGGGGATCAATGCTGATAGTTGAGGGGGAGGGTTGGAATAAAGAGAGGGACCTATCTTCATGGGCGGGGCGAAGAGTCATGGACAGGGAGACAGGTCTGGGTCAAGTTCCAGCTGTTCTGTTACATTTTGTTAGTACTTTCTACTTCTCAGTTGATACTCTCTGTCTATAATGAAGGAAGCCTGACTGATCCCTGAGCCTCCCAAGTGTATCTGGGGTTCTTGCCATTTAACCTATCCCCCCAGTGTGTATAACATATGATAGTTTACAAAGTATTTTCCCACCTACAGACTTGCCTAAAGGTGCCACCCACTCTTCAAGCATGGTGCCATCTTTGAGGTTCAGGGAGGTGAAGCAGTTGGTCCTGTTTGTCCAGAGTGGTGAAGCTTGGATTTGATTCCCAGTCACCTTTCTCACTGCTGCTCTGTTCCCCTACTCATCTCGGCAAATGCAAACCTCTACTGCAAGCAGGTTTCACTCCAGCAGGGTGAAAAAAAGGTCAAGATTAGGAACTTGGGCTTTGGGGTCTGACAGGCCTGAGTTGAAATCCCAAGGGGCAGTTTACACAGCCACTGGAAGCAGGTGTATCAGAGCAGCAACCTGCGGTTCACTGGTCTTGCTTCCAATTAACTTGTGCCACCGCAGGCCTGGCAGTCTATCCCCGGCCTCACTTTAGGCAAAAAATGTATTTACTCCCTATATTGATCATATAAATTATTTGAAGTTTTTGTAAGTACAACTTTATCAGAAAAAGATTTGTAAAGTCTGTTAACATAGAGGCCATAAGTGAAAAGTCTAGCTACATAAACACAAATGACTTCATATTGGGGGAAAATACCATGAATAAAAGGCAAAAGTGAAAAACTGGGAAGATGTATTTGTGATGTTTCTGACAGGCAAATGTCCTTGATTTACAAAGAGCTGGTATAATTTTTTTACGAATATTCACAAGGGTATGAAAAGGTAGTTCACAGAAAAGGAAATATGAACACAAGGGTTATTCAGTTATACTGTTAAAGAAATGCAGCTTAAAAATCTGAGGTGCCCCCTTTCCCCTAAACTAGGTAAGTAGTAAGATGTTGGTGATGCCCACTGTTTGCTGAGATTCAGGAAATAGGTATTTGCATACATTATTGATGGAGTGAATTGGTACCATGCTTCTAAGGGCAAGATGTTAGGTGGATGCACATACCCTTTGATGTTTTAATTCCATGTAGGAATCCACCTTACAGATGCACTTCTAGAAGTACACAAAGATGTTCAGTTATGCACTCCAGCCATTTTGGTAGCAAAAAGCAACATAAAATTTCATCATTAGAGTACTAGTTGAGTAATGATGGCACATCTGTACCATGAATGAAAAAGCGTGCAGTTGTTTTAAAAGAATGAGGTTGATAAGTATATGCTGAAATGGGAAACTCCAAAATATTGGGTAAAAAAAATCAAGGGCTATACTAGTATGTACATTCTTATCTCATTTGTGTGAAAGTTGTTGGCATGACGTGCCTTTGATCTCTCCAGAGGGTCAGGAGAATGGACAACTTCACTTTTTGTTTTATACATTTCCATATTGTTTGAATTCTTTACTATTCATATTTTAATTTCATGTTTTTTATATGTCTGTTAGAACTGTATTAGCCTCTGCAAGTGTGCTCCTTGTCTTCCAAACCGTCCTAAAAGGAATTCAGAGTTCTTTAGATATGTGAGTGTAGGTGCATAATATGTATTCCTATATATACAATGAAAATTTTTGGAAGAGTATGTAAATTGTTAACAGTAATCATCTCTGGTGAGGGCTTGGGGAATCTAGAGCTGTTTGGGTGACCACCTATCCTGGTTTGCCAGTGACTGAAGGATTATCAAGATGTGGGACTTTCACTTTTAACTGAGACAGCCCTACGGAGACAAGGTCAACTGGGTTACCCTACTTGTGATTTTTTACTTTATGCCCTTATTCTTCTATTTGATTTGCTTGTCATGAATATGCATTATTATTTAGGTAACTACCTAATAAACTGATTTCTCACCAAAGAAAAGTAAAAACTGTATAGATACAATGTGTGTTGTGTGTGTGTTGAAAATGTAATTTTTTCCCTGAGTGTATGGATATCATTTGACTCCCTAGTCTTGGTGGTTTATCCACTAGAGAGCAGCAGTCTATCACACCATCCTTACACTCATCCTATTCGGGAACCCTCTCATTCTGGGCACCCAATAACTCGCCTAGAAGTTGAAGATTGGGATTAGTGAATGTGGAACTAATTTTTGGTAAGCTGGTGCCTTGGTATACAAAGCTATTTTTAAGTAATGAAATATAAGTAATTATATTAGTAGGAGACCATTGTTTCAGTATATTCAAAAATCTGAAATCTGAATCCTCTTGAGATGAAGCTCAAAGACCCAGTTATTCAGTTTATGCAAAAAGACAACCCTACAGTCCACATGTCTTGCTAGTGCAGTGAGCCACGCACTACCTTGAGTTTTTTTGTTAGTTCAGACTTCTGCTCAAGTGTAATAGAAACCTGGTAGCATTAGAATGGCCCAAGTAACATCATCAGGCTCCATTTGTATGTGATGAAGAAAAGAAAAAGAAATAAAGACAAAACAAATTCTTTCTTTTAAACCAACTCACTATTAATTTTTAAAGTTACAGTCCTTGCCCTCAACACCTGAAAGTTATGAGGGAGGATTATTTAAATTTAAGAGAGACAAAGTATTTTTTCCAAAATAAAATACTTATTTTCGTGATTAATTCAAATACTTTTTTCTGTTAATATTAAAATGATAATATATGGTTAACAGTTTTATAAGCTTATCTGTTTTATAAATGTAATTTTTTTGTGTTGGAAATGCATTAAGTATTTAAGTTTTAAAAATTTTGTATGTATTCTGCACTCTTAAGAATACCAGTTTTTATACTGTATTTTGTAGCATACAAAATAAAAGCCCAAATGCCAGTATTGTCTTTTTTTCTGATATTGCAATCACTTTTTGTGACCTTGATGAGCAAGTCACTTAACCTTTCTGGGTCTGTTGTATTACAAATACAACAGGGATAATCAACTCGGCTGGATTGTACTAGTGATTGAGAAACTCTTAAAATACCTGGGATTGTGTCTGATGGATAGGAAGGGCTCCATATGGGCTAAGTCATTATAAAACCTAGCTCCATTTCAAGCTGCTTTCATACGGAAACTTGGGACCTTCCTCCAGGGCCCAGCAGTGAGAAGTGAGAAGCCAGCAGTGAGAGGCTCTCCAGTCCTTGGAGACCCCATCAGCCAGATTCTGGCTGCCCTGCTAAAGGCTTTGGGCCTGGAAGCAGGTAGGATTACACCTAGCTGGGGTCGTAACACATGTCCTACATGATACATGGGAATTTCTCTGTGCAGTATGTTGGGAAAGATAAGCTTGTAGTTCTTTATCTGCTTTAGAATCTTGCTTTATAGTTTTGGGGACATTTTATTGCAGTACTGTCTGATCTAGTAGCCATTAACCACATGTAGCTATTAACATTTGACGTGGCGGAAGTGTAACTGAGAAACTAAATTTTTAATTAAATTTAAGTCCAGTTAGGTGGATCTTGTGTGTCCTCACAGGACGCACCCCCTTTGCCTCCCCACAGGTGTACACATACCCCCTCCCGTGGCACAGGCTCTCCTGTGCTAGGCTGCTACCTCACCTGGGGCAGGATCTCCTGGGCCAGCGCTCTTGCCCGGTGGTAGGCGGCATTGCCCTCCTCATTCTGGGGAACAGTGTGGTTCACCAACCCCAGGGCTTGAGCCTGTGCACCACTCAGTCTTCGGCCTGTGAAGATGAGCTCCTTTGCCAGGGCCACCCCTAGACATCGAGGCAGCCTCTGAGTCCCTCCTGCCAGGATGGAGTGCAGGTGGTAAATCGACATAGGAAGTGGGAGCCCAGAGGAGCCCAGTCTGGGAGTCAGCCAAGACTTCTCAGAGGAACAGATTCTGAGTTAGGATGGAAGGGCAGAGCCCAGAACATAAGGCAAAGGATGGAAGCAGGGGAGTAGCTCGGAGAGAGTGGGAATGGGTAAGTAGAGAAGGATGGGTGCTGTGGGTACAGTTACCTGCTCCTGGGAGGAGCCCTCGGGTGGTCTCAATCAGCCCCATGACAGCCGAGGAAGCTGCTTAAACAGAACAGAGTGAAGCACCCATGCTGTCCTGCAGTGCCAATCCCCAGGGAGAAGAGTCCTCTGCCCCTAGGCTCACCCCTCCAGCCAACCACTTCTGTCATGGGCTGGCCACAGCAGACCTCCCCAGACTCTGCCTTGGCAAGAGCCCTAACATAGAAGTCAGGAGGCCTAGGCCCTCATCCTGCCTCCTCCGGTGGTGGAGGTATGCATCCAAGCAAATCTCACCCTTTCTGAGCCTCATTCATAGGTGGAAAAAATACGGTTACTCTTCTGCCATCATCAGAGAGCTGCTTAGGATCAAACGAGGTACTGGTGCTTGTAACAAGGAAGGGGTTCTTGGGAGGTACCCAGTGCCTATTTGTGGGTTAATGGATTCTCTGTCTCATGGACCCTTAGCTCTGGCCTGGCCTATAGTATCACGACTCATGCTCACACCACAGTTATTCCTCCCAGCTTTTCATCAGCCTGAAAATTCCCATGTTTCAGTCCACTTCTCCTTTTGAGTTCTACTTCTCTAAGGAGCTCCCTTGTGTGTCCCACCCCACAGGCTTCTCCTGAATTCCCTCACAGACCATCTGAACCATGCAGTCTGGCAGCAGGGAATGGCCAATACTCCTGCCTATGAGGGGTTTTATAGTCACTCTCTGCCGTCTACCCAAACCCTGCAAGTTAGTTGCCCTAAACATGGGCACATGAGAAACAGAGTTGGAGCTATGATCTGACTTGGTAATTTGATACCTTCTCTTTGATATGCATCATGTAGATGCTACCTCTGTGCCTGGAGTTACACATTTCTAAATGTTCTACCTGGAGTGGCAGGAAAAAGCAGTGAAAGGAAGAGAGTAGCACCAGATAGCACTCGGACTTTCTGCCGCCAAGAAGGGCACACTAACCAGCAAGCCTGTAAGGTTAAAGGCAATCATCTTTTTCATCCCCTCCCTCCACTCTTCAAACTCAACCGCTCTGAACAAGTATTTTGCAACCCTTGCCTGGTACCAGTGAACCAGAGGGCAGTGTTTCTGCCCAGGCATGTTTGTGATTAACTGGGCTGGTGACAAACTGCCCCCATGGTTCTTTGTGCAAAACATGACAAATAAATGTGGCTTGCATAGAACCAGAAAGTTGAACAATTAATCTTTTCCTCAGTCTCCCCTCCCTGCGTTTTTGTTGATTGTCCTCTCGCCAACTGCTGTGGGGTTGGTAGAAGCATTCTGGTTCTGAAGAGTAAAAGGTACTACAGCAGTCAGTGGCTGGGCCAGGAGGGAAACCAGCTTCTCCCCAAACTTGCTCTGTATCCCTCAGGTTACATTTAGTTTTGCTGTTGATTGGAAAGCTCAGAGCAGTGGCTAAGTGCAGAATCTCCAGACTTACCCTGCTTTACTTCTTCCCTCCTCACCCTGTCCCACCTCTTCTTCTGCCCCGTACCTGCTACTCGGAGATCACAGGCCAGGGCAAGTTCCAGGCCTCCACCCAAGGCAAACCCGTCCATAGCCGCAATAGTGGGTGCCGGGAAGGCTGCTGTGGAGATGAAGAAAGGCTCAGCCTGAGAGGCCCTAGCAGGACCAGAACAGGGACTCAAGGTTGGAAAGGGGCTAGCTGGTTGGGACAGAGGGCCTCATGGGTCCCAGGTTTGGAACCTTACCTGGTGCCTCAGCCAGGTTATCTTAGAAGTTGGTTTTTCTATTGGGGAAAGTTGGGAAATTAGGTGGGCTACTGGGGTGGGGCGATGGGCTGAATGATCCGTGCTCAGGCCCGCTCTCCAGCTGGCATCCCCAGACCAGCCTTTCTGCACTTCCTCCAAGTTCTGTGTGCCAAGCCCCATGCTGGGTGCTGAAAACATAGAATTGAATAGATACGGGGAAGGCAGATCTGTAAACAGGCAATGATGACCCATGGTAATCAGTGCTCTGATAAAGAAATCTTGGAGAACCAGTCAGGGAAGGCTTCCTGGTGGTTTTAAAGAATGAGTAAAAAGTTCAGGTGGCCAAGGAGGGATATTCCAGGCAAAAAGAGCAGTAATTATCAAAGCCTGAAGGCCTGCAGCCTGAAATCTGACTCCACTGGAATAGCTGGGCTTGAACCCTGAGGGTAGAGAGGTGGGGAGGTCAGAACTAGCAGGACACAAAGGCTGAGCACCAGAGCTCCCTCCGGGAGAAATGCCCTCTGAACTCTCTTGTCCCTTTCCACCTTGTAGAATTCTTTGTGCCCTTCCTCCTGGGAGAGTCATCTGTCTTCACAGAGCTCACAACAGAAACTGTCCTCTCTTTACAGTGGAGGATGGTAGGTGTGTTGGGGCTGGGATCAGCAGGGCCCCTGAACGCCCTCCTCCAACCCACTCCAAGACCCTCACCAATCTCATTCATCAGGCCTCGGAGCCGCTGGACAAAGATCCCCACTTCCGCCTCACTCATCTGCTCCCGCTCCTTCAGGTCTGCACCTGCAGATAGTGAGGGGGTGGTGACAGCCCTTGGGAAATGACCTATTACTGAATCCCAGGTTGTTAAAGGACCCAGCAAAGGTGACTTGAGAGGCAGAGAGGAAGGCGAAATCTCAGAGAGGAAGGCATGGGCCAGGAAGCCAGGGAGGAAGGGGGTGGGGGGGCGGGTGGTGTGTCAAAAAAGGACAGGTGCAACAACAAAAAGGTCAGTTGGACTTCATTAGAATTAAAAACTTTTGTGCATCGAAGGACACTATCAAGAGAGTGAAAAGACACCCCATGGAATGAAGAATATACTAGCAAAGTACATATCTGATAAGGTATTAATATCTAGGATACCTAAGGAACTCTTAGAACTCACCAACCAAAACCACAAAGGACAAAAGGCTCAAATAGACATTTCTTCAAAGAAGACATATACAGATGGGCAATAAACGCAAGCAAGAAAAGATGTTCAACATCATTAGTCATTAGAGAAATGCAAATTGAATCCACAATGAGAAACCAACTTCACACCGTTTAGGATGGTTATTATAAAAAACCACAGAAATAGAAAGTAAGTGTTGGCATGGATGTGGAGAACGCTGGTGCATTGCTGGTGGGAATGTGAAATGATGCAGCTGCTCTGGAAAACATGTGGGCAGTTCCTCAAAAAGTTATTCATAGAATTACTATATGACCCAGCAGTTTCACTCTTAAAAGATTTAAAAGCAAAGACTCAAACAGAGACTTGCATACCAATTTTCATAGCAGCACTATTCACAATAGCCAAAAGGTGTAAACAACCCAGGGCACATCAAGATAGATAAAACATAGTATAAATACAATGGAATATGATTCAGCCATAAAAAGGAATGAAGTTCTGACATGTTCACTATGGGTGAACCTTGAGGATATTATGCTAAGTAAAAAAAGCCAGATACAAAAGAACAAATGTATGATTCCACTTGTATGAGGTATCTAGAATAGGCAAATTCATAGAGATAGAAAGTACAACAGAGATTATCAGGGGCTGGTGGGGGGAGGAGGAATGGAGAGGGATTGCTTAATAGGTACAGAATTTGGGATGATAAAAGATTTCTGGAATTGGACAGTGGTGATAGTTGCATGCCCATGTGAATGTACTCAGTGCCACTTTATTTTATACTTAAAAATGATTAAAATGTAAACTCTGTGTAATTTATTTATTTACCACAATTTAAAATATATATGATAATATTTAAAATGTATTATTTCTTGGGGCACCTGGGTGGCTCAGTCAGTTGGGCATCTGACTTCCATTCAGGTCATGATCTCACGGTTCGTAGGTTCAAGCCCTACATCAGGCTCCATGGTGATAGTATGGAGCCTGCTTGGGATTCTCTCTCTCTCTTTCTCTCTCTGCTCCTCCCTGCCCCCCCCATGCTTTCTCTCTCTCCTGCTCTCTCAAAATAGATAAACAAATTTAAACATCAAAAATGTATTATTTCTTCCCAGTTTTATTGAGAAATAATTGACATATTGATTTTTTTAAGGTTTATTTATTTTGAGAGAGAGAGTGCATGAGAGCGGGGGAGGGGGAGAGAGAGAGAGAGAGAGAGAGAGAATCCCAAGCAGGCTCTGTGCTGTCAGACCAGAGCCCGATGTGGGGCTCAATCCCACAACCCTGAGATCATAACCCAAGCCAAAATCAAGAGTCGGACGCTTAACTGACTGAGCCACCCAGGTGCCCCAACATATTACTTTTTGATAGGAGGGGTCAGTGTGGTCCAAGGAGACTACAAAGTCAAGATGAGAGAACTGACAAGCAAGTGCAGGATACAGTGGGATGGAGTTGGGAAGGACTTTGGTAAGAGTAGTACCACGGCAGAGTCATCAAAGGCCAGATGGCAGGGGGCTGAGGTGGGAGTAGGGAGTGAATATATTCTCTTCACATCTGAAACTATGGGAATTCAGAGCTGACAGCCCTTGCATGTCTTTGATTAGTCCCAGCCCCTCAAAGACAGATGGAGAAACTGAGGCCAAAGAGGGGTAGGGATTATCCCAGGATTCCAGAACAAGTCAGAGACAGACCCAGACCTCCTGCAGCCATCCCCCCAACCCCTCCACTTCCCTGTGCTTAGGTGGGATAGTGGGGCTACTGGGACCTTCATAGAGAAGGTCAGACAGGCATAGAGCTGAAGGAGGAAGCCAGGGTAGAGTGAGGCCCTCATCCAGGGCAGCTGCGTCAGGCAGACCCCTCTGCATACTTGTCGTGCCAGGGGAGACCCCAAACTGGGCACTGTGGTCCCGACAGCTCAGACCTAGAGACTGAGCCATATCACCTTGAAATTCCATGTTCTTCCTGTCCTACCCATCCATGGCCTCTTCTCACCTCCTCAGTGACTCCTGCCATCCCTTCCCCAATCACCCCAGAGTGGGTTCTTAGCTCAGCTCAGTGCATCTCTCACTCACTTGCTTCTTGTTGTGGGGATGTGAGTCAGTGTTTTGTGTCTTTGAAACAGAAGTTGGTGATGCTTGCCCTACTGTGAGGACCAAATTGTCCAGGGGCAGTGGAGAGTTTTGACGACAGGAACTGAGATCTTGTGGGTGGGCAAAGGGACACAGAGTACCTTCTTGGCCACAGACCTTGTCAATGTCACAGCACTTAGTTTCCTCGGTGAAGCGTCAGAACAGAGCATGGTGTAGCAGAAAGAATAAGGATTTGAGGGTCAGAGGGGCCAAGTTAAAATTGAATTCTATTCTACCTCTTACTAGCTGTGTAACACTAGGCAAGGCATTTTACCTCTGAGTATTTGAGTTCACATCCATAAAATGGGAATAATAAGTCCTATGCTAGAGCTGACCTTCGCCCCCAACCCCCTATAGGCTGGTGGGAACCCTGCTGAGCCCTGGGGTAGAGGCAAGGGAGGAAACCCACCTGCACAGAATACACCCTTCACTCCACTTCTGAATAGCAGAACGCGTACTTGCTGGTCCTCCCGCAGCCGGGCCAGAGCTTCCAGAAGCTGCAGAGGAGATCTTTTCAGGTATCTCCCAGCCCAGCCCTAGCCCAGCCCCCACCCACCCTGGTGCTGCCCTTTCTCACCTCACTGACCAAGACATTCCCCAGGGCATTACGGGCACTTGGTCTGTTCATCAGGATCTCCGTGATTCCTGCAGGTGACAGGGCAGCCTTGGGTAAGCCAGCTGGCCTGCTCACTCCTGGGCTGGGGCCTGGAGGCAGCCGCCTGGATTCTTGGTGGCCTCCACCCTTGATGAGCAGTGTGACTTAGAGCGAGTCACAGACACCCAGGCTTCAGTTTCCCTGACCATAACATGGAGAGAATAACCCCTTGCTCTTTCTCCCTCATAGAAGTGAAAGGGCTTGTAACCCCCATGGAGCAACCCGGAGAGATGGACAACAATGACCACTGCATTGGTTCCTACCTGCTTCTGCTGTTATTATACACACAAACACACAGGCAAGTCAGGAGGGCTTTCACATGCTCATCTGCCCCTTCTCCACCTTCCACACCACCTGTGTGCTTGCCTCCTGTATACCCAGAACTGCTCTGCATATCTGACTAGCTCAGAACTCTCCCCGGAGCTCTAAGCCTGAATACACAATTGCCCACTTGATGTCTTGACCAACCGGTCAAAAAAATGATCAATCTTTTCTCCTGTTCCCTTTGTGAGTAAATGATCTATCAACTCAGAAGTCCCCTCTTCCTCACCCATGGAATTTACTCAGTCTCCAATGCCAGTTCAACCTCTTAAATGACATCTCAGATACTTCAGCTAATATCCCTCCTTGCAGCCAGCAACCTATATGGGTTCTTTACTACATGGATCACCCAAAATGGGCCCTCCTGCCTTCGGTCTTGCTCCCCCTCCCTACTCCACATTCATTCCTCATTTGGGTCAGAGTCCTCTTTCTAACCCAAATCCAACCATGACCCTCCCTTTCCCTTTGCACCAAAATTAAGCCAAATTCCTTAATACCACCCAAAAAATGCCCCCCCCCCTCCATCCCCAATATGGCCATTGCATCCTACTCTGGCCTCAACTCACCCCCACAATCTGGGCCAGTTGTAGAGAAGAGAGACCAGTTCTGGGCAAGGGCTCAAATACTCTTGTACCTTCTTGGTTGTATCCCCTCCTGTATTTTTTTTTTTAATTTTTTTTTAACGTTTATTTATTTTTGAGACAGAGAGACAGAGCATGAACGGGGGAGGGTCAGAGAGAGAGGGAGACACAGAATCTGAAACAGGCTCCAGGCTCTGAGCCATCAGCACAGAGCCCGATGCGGGGCTCAAACTCACGAACCGTGAGATCATGACCTGAGCCGAAGTCGGACGCTTAACCAACTGAGCCACCCAGGCGCCCCTCCCCTCCTGTATTTACCTATCCTTTGGCCTCCAAAGACCCGTTAGTATTTTCCCCCAGGGTCCTGAGCCTTGTCTGTGAAATAAGCAGTATTTATTAAGATGGCATTCTCAGTGTGAGTTAATCTGAGACACAGAAGGGACAATAAAAGTTTTGGAGCGCTCAAGGGACAGGGTTTCCAGCCAGGAGTTAGAGAACTGTGGTTCAGGACAGAAATCTATAACATGCAGACTAGGCTGGCTTCCTTAGCCTCCCCAGAAACCTTCAAAGAGTTCTTTGAGCCCAACAGGTCTGGAGGTCCCACAGAACTCAGATGTCCCCAGGGTTTTCTCCAGCTCTAATGCTCCATGAAAGAAAATGCTGCAACTCTGGGGAAGGGAAACTCTGGTAGATACAAAGAAACCACATCAGAGGGATTGAGGAAAACAGTCTAGAGGTCCAACATCTTTGTGGCAGACAGGCCCCATCTTCATATCCTCAATAATCTCCTTCCCTGGAGTGTGGGCAGGGCCCCGTGAATTGCTTCTAACCAACAGAATACAGCTAAACTCATAAAATGTCACTTCGAAGATTAAAATTTAATGATATGGCAAAGGAGATGAGATGTTCGTTCCATAATTAGGTTACAACGTATGTAAGACTCTGTCTTGCTAGGGCATACTAGAAAAACTAGTGGACCTATAGAGAGGGTCCTGTGGCAAAGAACTATAGGCTGCCCCCAGGAGCTGCGAGACACCCCCCAGACCAACAGGAAGAAAACAGGACTTCAGTCCTACAATCACAGCAGGTGACTTCTATCAATCGGAGGAGCTTGGAAGCAGATCTCTCCCTAGTCAAGCCTATGAGGAGACCGTACCCCTGGCCAATTCTTGGATTGTGGCCTAGTAAAACCCTGAAGTAGAGAACCCAGCTACATTGTGCCTGGACTTCTGATCTATAGGAACTATAAGATAATACATATGTGTTATTTTAAGCAATGAAGTTTGTGGTAATTTGTTATCCTCAGGCAATATCCTGAGATTGATAGACGTTCTTCTCTCCTCTTCACTTTCCTATTCTGTCTTGCCTTTCTGGCTGATGCTCTCCCATATTTCATCTTTATCCCTTCTCTCCATCTCTATCTCCTTCTTTCAGAATACAAATGGGGTGCTTGGCTCATGTCACAGCTTAGTCATATACTAGTTCCACTGGTCTTGGGCAAGTTGCTTTACCCTCTGGTCTTCAATTTCCTGATCCATAAGTAGAAATAATAAAAAGGGGGGCACCTGGGTGGCTCAGTTGCTTAAGCAGCTGACTTCGGCTCAGGTCATGATCTCACAGTTCATGGGTTTGAACCCCACGTTGGGTTCTGCGCTGACAGCTCAGAGACTGGAGCCTGCTTCCGATTCTGTGTCTCCCTCTTTCTCTGCCCCCACCCCCCACTTGCACTCTGTCTGTTTCTCAAAAACAAATAAACATTAAAAAAATTATTTTTTAATAATAAAAAGGTTGTTATGAGGATTAAAAGAGATAATGCCTTGGGGCACCTAGCTGACTCAGTCAGCAGGGAATGCAACTCTTGATCTTGGGGTTGTAAATTTGTTTGTAAATCTTGGGTGTAGAGAGTACTTAAAAATAAAGTCTTAAAAAAAGAGAGAGATAATGCCCATAAGTGCTTAGCCAGAGTTTGTGAGTGAGCAGTGAGCAGGAAAAATGCATAGATGCTAGGGAAACTCTGGGATTTAATAGAAGGAATGAACTCCAAGCTGGGAGCTATGAGGAGCCAGACAGGGTTATGTTTGGCTTTCATTTAATTTGCACTTATCACATGTCAAGTCCTGGAGAAATAGGGAGGAATCAGCCATGGTCCCTGACTTTTTAGTCAAGCCCTGATTCTGGGAACATTGCCCTTGCTGGACCTCCACAGTAAGGATAGGTATGTACTATACCCTCCCCACTCTTACCTAGAAACTAGACCTTGAAAGGGACAGAAAATTCTTGTTCCCCAGAAAAAGTCAACAGGAACCACTGTAAGGTATTAGAGACCAACTCTTTTTACAACCCCTTACTATATAGAAGGGGAAATTCAGGCCCAGAAGAGAATGTACCTAATAGCTGGACCCACCTAGCAATCCTCACTCTCTAAGAGTTAACAACCTATGAGAGAGATAAGTTTAGATACATGGAAAGTAATGGGAAAATGGGAAGGAGGGGGTGTGTAATTCCATAAGGACTTACATAAGCAGAGTGGAAAGAGACTCCAAGTGAACAAAACAGAGGTGGGACAGTTTGAAATGAACCCAATGCGCTGAAGAGATAAGATGGAAAGGTAAGGTTGTGGTGGAGAATGTTGAACGCCCAGCTAAGGAGTTGGGCAGAGCCATAAGAAGAGCCAAGAGTGGTTAAAAAGGGAATCCCATTTTCAAGGACAACAGAAAATGTGACAATGTTGTGGTGCCGTCAGCTCAAGTGGAAGCAGAACCTGTGGCTTCTAACATGAATACCAAATGACCCCAAATCACTTTAGGTTGGTGGAAGGTGGGGGGGATGGAGGTAGGGGGTGGTGGCGGTGTTCTCCTTTGTGAGTCTCTTCCGGCTGCCTCCTCCATCCGTGGTTTCTCCATGGTTTCCTTCCCCTGTGGTTTCCTTCCTCAGTGACTTCCTCCTGCCTTCTATATGCCCTCTGGCAAGGGCAGCCGTTTAATCTGCTAATCCTTGTTATTTGTGGATAAAACATTCTGTATTTGCAAGTGAGCCCTAATTTGACATATGATAGTTTTTTGGTTTTTGGTTTTTTAAATTGATGTAGAAGTCTGTCTTTTGAGTCAATACTAAAGAAGTAGTGATGATCTAATAGTTGAGAAAACAGGTTTTGAAATCAGATCTGATTCAAACTGCCTAACCTTTGCCTCAATTTCTTAATCTGTAAAGTAGGGAGAATAATTATAACAATCTCAAAGCAAGTGCTGTTGTGCTTTGCAATGAACTAAGCATGAGAGTAAGGAGTGTTCTCTAAGAACCAACAATCCTAAGCACCTGGGTGGCTCAGTCGGTTAAGTGTCTGACTTCAGCTCAGATCATGATCTCACAGTTTGTGAGTTCGAGCCCCATGTCAGGCTCTGTACTGACAGTGCGGAGCATGGAGCCTGCTTTGAGTTCTGTGTCTCCTCTCTCTGCCCCTCCCTTGCTCTCTCTCTCTCTCAAAAATAAATAAACATTAAAAAAACAAACCAAAAAAGAACCAACAATCCCAAATGGCTAGAGGAAGACCCTTCATGTCCATGTCGGGGATGCACTCTACAGAACAGTATACAATAGCAGGGAGCAAGAAACTAGATTTATATGGCAAAGCAGCTCTTCAAAACTTAGTATCAACCAGGGAAAAAAGGAAGAAATACGAGTTATATAGTATGACACCATCTATGTACTTTAAAACTGTAAATTAAAACACAAACTATGCTACATCAAACTGAGGGAGAGAGTTGGGACTGGGGAGAAAGGAAAGGCAAGAACATGGCTTTGCCCTTATGGTAACACGCAGAGGACTGAGGGGTGTTAACGCCACTGAATGCACTTTGACATCCCCTTGCACCCCAGCAAAAAACAAAACGCCCTTAGTGGAAAATGGAGGGCTGCCTGGGTGGCTCAGTAAGTTAAGCATCCCACTCTTGATCTCAGCTCAGGTCTTGATCTCAGGGTGGTGAGTTTAAGCCCCACTTTGAGCTTAGGGCTCCGCGTGAAGCCTACTTAGGAAAAAAAAGTTCTCTGCCAGTGACCAGCACGAACTTTCTCCTTTGACTCAAAAGAGTGTAAAAGTCCGCCAGCCATGGCCAGCCACAGCAGGGCCAGAGCGCATGGAGACTTGCCCCGGTCTTTGCTCCTCCTCTGCTCTCCTCCCTCTTCGTCCCTGCATGGCGAGCCGGATTGGCTCCGCCGCCTCGGCTCCGCCGCCTCGGCGCTCTGGAAACTAGCCAGGACTCTTGGCCGACGGGACAGCAGGCCTTTTAAAGTTACTGGGGTGGAAGCGGTGAGGGGTGGGGGTCGCCGGTGCTTGGTCTATCGCTGAGCGAGTCTCCGTCCCTCCGTCACAGCCCCAGGCCTTCGAATGGGGGACTGAAGGGACTTAGACTGACCTAGAGCTCCACCTCAACTAGGGTCTGGGCGGCTAGTGACGGGGCCACCCACTTCCCCGGCCTTAGGAAGGCGTGGGGAGCCTTGACTGGGAAACCGCATATTCGGGATCAAATCCTTAAACGACCCGCCTTCCCCTTACTGGTCTGTGTTCCCGCGTGTAGTGGGCCGCTCTGGCCATGGCTTCGGCCCTGGCAGCAGCGCCGGGAGCCCGGCTCGGACCCGTCGCGTCTCCCCCTGGGCGCTAGCGCGACAGCACACTTACCTTGGTCTGGACCTGCCAGGACGCGCACTTGGATCTCCGGGTCCCCAGCCGCCCCATCGGAGGCGCAGCTGCGGGTCTGAAGGGGTCTCCAGGGGCGTGGAAGGCGCAGGGCACGGGTCAGGGCTCGCAGCATCTGGGCGCAGGCTGGGAAGGTGCCAAGGGCCCCTCCACTGCTCCCTCCTCTCTCGCTGAAAGCTTGCAGCGGCGCCCCCAGGTTTCGCAAACTGCTCCACCTATGGGCGGAGAGCACAACGCAGTTCTTCTCGCCTCTTGACTCTCAGAGCCCTGGAGCCCTGGCTAGGTAAAGCCCGGCTCCGCTGTGTGATTTGGGACAAGGATGTCAACCTCTTTAAGTGCCAGTGTTTTAATCACTAAAGCGGGGATAATAATAGTGACTACTGTCGCAGATAAAGGGGAGGCTAAAGTAG
Organism: Felis catus; assembly: GCF_018350175.1. Lineage (NCBI taxonomy): Eukaryota > Metazoa > Chordata > Mammalia > Carnivora > Felidae > Felis > Felis catus. The sequence goes on from NC_058375.1 coordinate 42,715,817, forward strand.
TGAGAACAGATAATGTATTACTGCAAATGGGAAGTGTCGTGTGTGAACTGAACTCAACTTCCATTTGTACAGAGGTGCCTGAGAATTTTAAAGGGAGAAAGAGGAACGAGAGAGGTGGGTGAACCGGGCTTGTGAGGAATTACAAAAATCAGGAAAGGCGTTTGGCCACGTGAAACTCATCTGTGTTAGCTAACTGGCGCCTATCCAACCTTAGGCTCCCACAGAGACTGGGGTTGGTGGCAGCGGTGACAGACAGTGGGGGTGCTGTCTTCAGGTGTTGGCTGAAACAAGCAGTAAATTCTTTTGGCAGTGCTGACCTTAAAAATAAAAGTTGTTTTACCAGCAAAAATAGGTGTCTTTGGGAATAGCCAAGAATTGCAATTTGGGACAAACAAGCCACGGGAAAAAAAACAGGCTAGTCCAACAGAGGAGGAAACCATATTTTATGGAGAAGTTGGGAGTGGTTGCTTTAAAACCAAAACCCACTGGAGAAAAGCAAGAGGTCAGAGTGATCACAGTTTCTCATGGGCTGAGCGGCTGACCTACTGGATTTCTTGTAGGAGATACAATGTACACCCTCTCCTGTTGAGTCTATTATAATTGACAATTCCTCCTGTAATTGATGTCCAGTGGTATCGCATGAGAACTCCTCTTTCTGGCCTCCTGACTGCATTTTAGTGAGGGTTTTCCTTTATTAATTTCTACAGTTGGCTTAAGTGTTCTCCTCCAGGCACTCTAAGGGGGGCCAGGGTCATCTTAGGAATGTGGCCTTGATCTGCTAGAAACTATGTTAGTGTACAAGTCATTGTAGGCCAAGGTTGAGGCCTAGTAGAGAAGTGGGCTCAGAGGGGCACGGCTAGAATTTGGTCAAGAAGAGAATCTTTGTCACTATGTCATGGTGGTATTATGATGATTGAATGGGGGTGTGTGAACCTTGCTTCTTATTCCATTTTTTAAATGTCATTTCATTTATTCGTTCTGATGTTGTCTACATTCATGGGCTTCACTGCCTCACCTCCCAGTCACTCTTCAATCATCCCAAGTTTATGCTCACTAATTAGATGGCAAAAATATTTGTGAATGTGAATCCCTAGCCTCTGCCTCCACTATCTACCCAAAATGCTTGTGCAGAGGTCATTAGTGGCCCTGTTTAGTTCATTCTGGGTGGATCAATAAAGAGTGTTCAGTGAACACTCTACCTCACTCGCCTTCCACTTGTTAATGACCCCAAAGTCACTAATAATTCATGCCTCCAACCAATGGCTGGACTATTAGGTGATCTAGAAATAAAATTCTTTTTATTTCTTTGAGAGCCACGGCTTTCAAAAAAAAATTAATGTGTATTTATTTTTGAGAGAGAGCATGAGCAGGGGAGGGGCAGAGAGAGATGGTGACACAGAATCCAAAGCAGGCTACGGGCTCTGAGCGGTCAGCACAGAGCCTGACGTGGAGCTCGAACTCACTACCATGAGATCATGACTTGAACTGAAGTCAGATGCTTAACCAACTGAGCCACCCAGACACCCCTAAAATTCTCTCTTTTCAAAGTCATTGGTGTTTGCTGAGGTCATCACTATGTCTAGTAAGGTTTAAGCAAAAATGTGCTCTCATCTCCTTCCTGGGTCTAATGGGAAACCCTAAGTTCCTCTGTGTGACCTAAAAGATTAATTGGGGTTTGTATCAGTCCTAGTCATTTTTGATCCCTTGCCTTTGCTTCCAATGAGTTAATTCAGGTTATGGATCATCTGGCCATCCCTCTGTGTCCCTTTTCTATATATTAGTGGACACAATTCCAACTCCTTCACTCCTTAAAGAATAGTAGACACAAGAATCCATGAGAAAGAAAGGTTGGGGATCAACTGTGGGACCCCACTTCTCATACTTAATGAGGTTAATGCTAACTGTTGTGGACTGAATTATGTCCCCCTAAATTCGTATGAAGTCCTATTCCCTAGTACATCAAAATATGATTGTGTTTGCAGATAGGGTCTTCAAAAAAGTAATTAAGTTCAAAATGAGATCATTAGGCTAGACATTAATCCAATATGACTGATGTCCTTATAAGAAGAGGAAATTTGGACACAGATAGGTATAGAGGACAGACCTGTGAAGACAAAGGGAGAAGATGGCCATCTGTAAGCCAAGGAGAGAGACCTCAGACAAAATCAACCTACCGACACCTTTATCTCAGCCTTTCAGCTTCCAGAACTGTGGAAAAATAAATTTCTGTTGTTTAAGCCATCCAACCTGTGGTCCTTTGTTATAGCAGCACTTGCAAACTAATACACCAATAAAAGAATTCCTTTTGTTAAGAGGAAATCTGGTGCCTGGATTTTAAGATAACAAAGTGCCCCCTTCCTCTACATTATTATTATTCCTAGGCCTCCAAGAAAGATCAGCAGAGCAGCAATGGGCATAGGACAGAGTGGTAACAACAGTATGGCCATAGGTGTCACAGACTTTGAGTCTGGAATTCTCTCTTGTCCAGCAAGGGAGCAGATGCAGAATTGAATATGAGAGAGGTTAATGTCCAGGAGGAGACAGGAGTCCTGAGTAAGGGTCCTTGACGTGTATTTATTAGGATCATCTTCACAAAACACCTTATGAGAATGTGTTGGTTTGTGAAGATTTCAAATCCACTTATGACTTACGTGCAGTTGTTCTGATCTGAGGGTGAACTTGGGAGGCCATGTGAAGATGATAGCAGAATTGTGCTGCTGAGTGCTTATAGATAGGAACATATGGAGGAGCAACTACGATATAATGGACATTTAAACTTTAAATACCAAGAATTTATGAGGACTTACTGAGAATGTTCTATTTGGGCAAGGCTACTCTTTGCTGATCAAAACAGATCTCTGAAGGTCTTGAGACACTTGCTCATGTGGGGTGGCCATCCTACCCTTGGTCCTGAGTGGTATTCAAGGCACAGTGGTCTCAGGAAGACAAAGACTTCTGTTCTGCCTTGGCAAGCCTACTCTTCCTAGGTAGTGGTCAACTCGGTGCCAGCTAGCTGTGTGCCCCAGCAGTAAGGAACCTAAGCTGGCAGCTGATTCCCAGCTTAGTTGGAAGGACTGATTTACAGAGGACCAACTAACTCATAGAAAGTACATCACAACTAAACTTGGACTTTATTTCATCTCCCTTATGCCTGGAACTATAACGTAGTTAACCTATCTTTGGTTTGGAGTATGTTATTTCTTTATGAGCTTATTAAGAGACGTTAACCGTATGCTACTGGCTTGTGAAATATTAGTATTATAAATTAAGAATCCCTACGGCAAATCTGTGCTAAATAAACTACCGGCAAAGACAAAAGCTCAGTTTCTGAGCATAATTTGCGGGAGCAAAACAAGAGTGAGATTCAGAGATTAACAAGAAAGGTCACATAGCCAGTGAAATGAAATCTGGTTGTTTTAGACATCCAGTAAAACACTCCCCATAGTCTTGTTGTACAGCTTTACGACTTTTTGCACTTGCAGTGACTCTTCTGAGTACCGACACTAACAGGATACAGAACAATTAGAACACTCCCAAAACCTTTCCTCAGGCTACGCTTTTCTGAGTCCGGTTTCAGGCCACCCTCTGCTCTCAGCCTCAGGCGCTACTCCTCTCATTATAGAGAACGTAAACCCGAATGGCTGTACTAGGTTATGAAACTTTTTTCTGATGTGCGATGTGGACTCAGATTCCCATCCGCTTGTGAGCCGGGTCCAGAGCTTCGCAGACAAAGAACTGCTGAACGCCCCCCTCCCCGAAAAGAACGCCACCACCGGCCGCCTCTGCGCACGCGCAGGCGCCCTACTCTCGCTCCACCTCGCGCCGCCGGAGCGTGCCCCCGCCCCCTCACCGCCTCCGGCCCCGCCCCTAGCTCTAGGGTGAGCGCCGGCGTCGCTGCCGCTTTGGTCAGTGAGCGCCCGCGTCGGCTGCCTTAGAGCTTGCTCTGTCGGCCTCCGCAGCGCACAGCCTGAGTCATGCTCCTTACGGCCGTAGCGCCTCGGCCCCGGCACCGGGTGTTCGTGGTGGGGGTTGGGATGACCAAGGTAAACAGAGCCGCGGACCTCTTCGCTCTGTGCCGGAGAGGCCGAGGAGTCGGGGCAGTCGGGGAGCCCCGAGGTGACAGGGGCACGGCGGGAAGGGCAGGGGCCTGGCGCTGGCCGGCGGTTTGTCCTTCCTACCGGGAGGGTGCCCCGGGCACCCCACTGGCCCGTTCCGGCTTCTTGGCATGAGAGTGGCGACTCGGATGGGTTGCGGTGCAGGGTTGTCCCTGAGGTATGGCGCTGTCTGGGGGTGGTTCCTGTGGCCATTTCTTTCCCCTTCCGCCTTTTCCGTTCTCGCTGGATCAGGCTTTGTGGCGGACACCCCAACATAACCGAAAACCCACACCTCCTTTGATTCTGAGTGGAATCCCAAGGTATGTGGCTCTTTGACGAGGCAAGATCCTCCTTACAGTGGAAAGGGAAGCAGGTACGGAAAGGGGAATGTCCCCAGCCCTCCACACCCAGGAGTACTCCCCGTAGGATTCCTTTACAGGCACAGAAGTGTGGACGAGGAGAAACGGTGATGTGCAGTGTCTTGGCACAAGTGGCAGGTTTCCTGGATCCTCCGACCCCCCTTTCTGTCCCCGCAGTGGTACTCTGCTTGGTTTTCAGGAATCCAGAGGCTCCTGGCCTCATTTCTTGACGCCCTCCCGGCTCCTAAGTGCGAGTAATGCCAAACTGCTTATTACTTTCACCCGCACTCTGTTCTGTGCTTCTCTTGCTTTCCTTCTCTTGTTCTTACTCCTTGTGCTTGGTTGACTTCGGACTTTTATTTTTTTTTATTTTATTTTTTATTTTTTTTTTCAACGTTTATTTATTTTTGGGACAGAGAGAGACAGAGCATGAACGGGGGAGGGGCAGAGAGAGAGGGAGACACAGAATCGGAAGCAGGCTCCAGGCTCTGAGCCATCAGCCCAGAGCCCGACGCGGGGCTCGAACTCACGGAGGGCGAGATCGTGACCTGGCTGAAGTCGGACGCTTAACCGACTGCGCCACCCAGGCGCCCCGACTTCGGACTTTTAAAAGACTGGTTCGGATCTTAGCTTCTCCAAGAAGTTTCTGATCCTCCCGACTTTCCCGCAGAGTCCCGTACTTAACCTTTGCTTCGGTGCGGCTGAACTTGTGGCAAGTACAGGTTGCGCCGTTTCGTTTTCACCTGTATTTCAGAGACCTGTGTTAGTGCCTATTTTCGTTAGCTGAAATTCGAAGAGGATTTTCGCTTTTAGAAAAAGGCAAAAAGTGAAAGTAGCATTCAGCATTTTTTTTTTTTTTCGGGGAGTTGTTAGAGAGGCAGTGAGCACCTTGAAGCATCAGCCAGAGTGGGACTGCCAGGCTTCTTTCCTGGAATCATGCTCAGCCTCTCAGCATGAAGCCAGCATAGTTTTGTTTGTTTAATGTTTGAAAATGTTTATTTTTGAGAGAGACAGAGTGTGAGCAGGGGAGGGGCAGAGAGAGAGGGAGACACAGAATCCGAAGCAGGCTCCAGGCTGTTAGCACAAGTCCTGACATGGGGCTTGAACTCAGGGACTATGAGATCATGATCTGAGCTGAAGTTGGACGCTTAATGGACTGAGCCATCTAGGCACCCCTGTGTGATGGTTCTTAATTTGAAAGGCTGAGTTCCCCATACAACTTGAAGTTCTCGTAATGAGATTTTATTATCAGTATAGGAAATAAGTTAGAATTTCTATGGTGGATGTCAACAGGTTTTAATACAACTAAATCACAACCACCACCTGGCTGATAGCAGCCCACGTCCCTTTGCTTATGCTGCTTACCTTCTGATATGCCCTTTTTTCATAGATTCACCTTCTGCCTATTTCAAGAAGTGGTCTGACTTCATCTGTTTGGATTGCTGTAACAGCAATACTGTAGCATGGGTGGCTTAAGCAACAAATACTCATTTCTCACAGTTCTGGAGGCAGGGAAGTCCAAGGTCAAGGCACTGGCAGATTCAGTATCTTGTGAGGTCTTGCTTTCCGGTTCATAGACAGCTATCTTCTTGCTGTGTCCTCACATGGCAGAAGGGGTGAGGGAGCTATCTGGGGTCTCTTTTATAAGTGTATTAATCCCATTTGTAAGGGCTCCATCCTCATGACCTCCTAAAGGCCCCTCCTCCAAATTCAACCATATTAGGGATTAGATTTCTTTTTTTTTTTTTTTAATTTTTTTTTTTTAACGTTTATTTATTTTTGAGACAGAGACAGAGCATGAATGGGGGAGGGTCAGAGAGAAGGAGACACAGAATCTGAAACAGGCTCCAGGCTCTGAGCTGTCAGCACAGAGCCCGACGCGGGGCTTGAACTCACAGACTGAGAGATCATGACCTGAGCCGAAGTTGGACGCTTAACCGACTGAGCCACCCAGGCGCCCCTGGGGATTAGATTTCAATATATGACTTTTGGGAGGACACAGACATTCAGTCTATAGCAAAGTACCCAAGTACTATATTTTCTCCTAGTTCTTCAACTCGCTCTAAGTTATTCTGGTCACTTTTTTTTTTTTTTTTTTTTTTTTAAATTCTGGTGCCCTTATAGTTAGGACCAAATAATAAGCACTTGATTTTTCTAATACTTTAATGTATGATAATTTCATGACTTACAGAAGAAATACATTTTACATTCCCCCCTCCCCCCCCCCCCCCCAGCCCAACACACAACTGAAACAAGTTTGCTAAAGCAACACTTATCTGGGCAGCTCTAGGTCAAATGTTCTAGGTTCTTAAACAGATACATTGAGAGGGAAAGAAAGTGGAGGAGGACCTGTAGATTAAAAGAGAATTAAAAGACCCATGGAATTTTGATAAAAGGCAAGACTAAACTGTAGTGTCTACAGATACATACTTGGATGATAAAGTAATGAAATATTACAAAGAAGTGATTGCTGTAAGAGAACGATAGTAAGAGGGGATTGAGATTGGGACGGAGTGCTTAGAGGAGTTTCTGGAGTAAAAATGGAAGCAAAGTTCAATTTATTGGTCTGGGTGGTGGTGTGAAAGACAAGGAAAGGCAGACACTAGGTAAAAGCATCAGGACATATTTCAGTCAGTAACATGACTGTGAAAGGGAAAGTCCAGTGTGAAGTGCACTCAGTTTTGATGTATACAGAGGTGACTGGGTGTTTTAAAGGGAAATGAGGGAATAGGGAGGGTGGTGAGTTGGGGCCCAGTAGTGTAGTGCTAGGGAAATGAAAACTTACAAAAAGGAGGAAGGGGGGTCTTGGTCCATGTGAAATCCACTTGGGTTTGCTAACTGGTGCTTATCCAAACTTGGGCTCCCACTCTCCCACAGAGACTTGGAGACAGGGGTCCTATCTTCTTGTGTTTGTGGGAACAAACAGTAACTTCTTTTTGGTAGCCTTGAGGCACTTTAAGTAGGGCTAGAGTCATCCTAGGGATGTGGACTTGAGCTGTTAGAAACTGTGCTAATGTTTGGTTTTTATAAGCCAATGTGGTGGCTTAGAGAAGAGGGCTCAGAGGAGCCTGGCTAGAGTTTGGTGAATCTTTGTCAGTGGTTGCAAGTGTGTTTGCCTTAGAGTAATTCATGTTTTGTGTGTGGTATTCTGTATCTCTCCTATTTACAATTAATCTTTAAAAAGGCTAAAACTTTTATTTATTATCATTTATTTATTAAACATTTATTTATTCGAAAGAGAATGAGAGAGGGAATGAGCAGGGGAGGGGCAGAGAGAGAGAGACACACAGAATCCAAAGCTGGCTCCAGGCTCTGAGCTGTCAGCAGAGAGCCCGACGTGGGCCTCGAACTCACAAACCGTGAGATCATGACCCGAGCAGAAGTCGGTCGCTCAACTGACTGAGCCACTGAGCCCAGGCGCCACTTTTTTATTATTAAAAAAAAAGTTTATTTATTCACTTGTTTTTAAATAATCTCTACGCCTAGCCTGTGGCTCAAACTCACAACTTCGAGATTCAGAGTCACATGCTCTATTGACTGAGCCAACCAGGTGCCCCCAAAAGGTTAAAACTTTTAAAAATAACTCTAGAAAAAAAATTGTACCATAGGAAATGTAATTATAGCACACAACTTGGCCCAGTAATAAAAAATATTTACGTAATCAAGTAAACAATGAGTACTGATTTAATAAAAAATTATTCAATTGTATAAGTGGGATGGAGTAAGTGTAAATGTATATGGGGGGGGGGGGGGCTAAAGAGACCTAATCCTCACTGGCCCTTTTTGGAGATGGTGATATAATTTCTGAAATTGATAAAGAAATGATAGTATAAGAACATTTAGAAATATGGCAGTTTATAAAAAAAAGAAATGTCTAAAAGAATTAAAAGTGGATGTTTTGGGAACAAGTAAGACTAGTGTGTGGAGAGTAGTGAAACTGAATTGCCGTTTTTATTAATGCCTTATGGTGCTTTTTGTTTGTTTTGCATTTCTTTGATGAAACAAATAAAAACTAAAAAAAATAGAACTTTACCAGCACCTCAGAATCTCCTTTGTGCGCTTTTTCAGTCACCGACTCCTCACCTGCAAGGATTGCCATTATCCTGACTTTAGACCTTTAATGCTATAGATTAGTCCTGGCTTTTTTATTCAGCATTATATTTGTGAGATTCATCCATAATTGTATGTGTATTTATGGATTTTTCATTCTACTTGATGTCATGTAGTCCACTGTGTGAACATACCACAGTTGATCCAGTCTGCTGTTAACGGACATTAGGTAGTTTCCACCTAACTATGCTTTTTATTTTGAAGAAATAGTGCTGTATGTGTTTATTTGCTTGGCTAGTCATTTAAAAATTACCTTGATTTCAGTAAGCACTGGGAAAGTGCAGTTGTTTCATTACATGGGTTATAATTTAATCATGAATTGGTATAACCAGTTAGAACCTAGCATACTGTTCTCTGTATATGAGTGCTCTCTGTAAATGATCTGATTGTGGATAGTGAATTGAAGAATAAGTAGGGGTGGAATAGGCAATTTTTAGGTACTGAATTAGGGAATTATGAAGGATTCCCTAATGCAGGAATTATGAAGAAATTGGATGAGACAGAATGGGAAGAAATGTTAAATGTTTTCTTTTGGTTCAAGTTCAACAGATGTATTTCAGCACTGTGCAATGAAATGTGGCATTTAAGTCAAGTCTCTATATAATACTTAAGACTGGTTTTGTGACTCACTGGGAGGTTGAAAAGTAAATTTGGTAGGTTGCTTCTAGCATTAAAAACTTGAAATCGAATAGAAAATATTTTATCAGTATAACAAGGATAAGTATTTCATGAAAATTTAGCTTCAATTATGTATGTATATATGTGTCTACTGGGTTTGTTGTAATATGTATTTTTTGTGGCTTGCAGTCAAAATTTTTTGAAAGCCAATTTTTTGCTAGCACCTCCACTGACCAGCAAACCACTCCACTTTATTTAGTTGGCCACCTAGTTTGGTAGATTTTCTTCTTTTATGTTTCTGAAATCTGTCTACTTTTTTCATCTTTTCTGCTGTTATCTTAGTCAACTCTTACTTGGACTGTTTCAGGATCATTTGTCCTCACTGCCTCCTGCCTATTCCCTTCATTCATTTCTCCACATTACATCTATAATAATCTAAAATGCAGCTCTTTTCACCCCAGTCTCTCTCTTTTTTAAAAGATAAGGCTTTATTTTTCAAAGCGGTTTTAGGTTTACAGCAAAATTGAGCAGATAGTATAGAGTTCCCATATGTTCCCTGCCCCCACACATGCACAGCCTCACTCGCTATCAGTAATCTGCACCAGAATGGGGCATTTGTTATAATCAGTAAACCTAAACTGACACATCATTGTCACTCAGAGTCTATAGCTTACATTAGGGTTCCGTTGTGGTGTTGTATATTCTAGGTTTGCACAAACGTATAATGACATGCATCCATTGTATTATCATACAGAATATGGGGTGCCTGGGTGGCTCAGTTGGTTAAACATCTGACTTTGGCTCAGGTCATGATCTCATGGTCTGTGGGTTCGAGCCCTGTGTCTATGCTGTCAGCACAGAGCCTGGAGTCTGCTTCAGATTCTGTGTCTTCCTCTCTTTCTGCCCCTCCCTCGCTGTCACTCTCTCTCTCTCTCAAAAAATAAACAAGCATTAAAAAAAAATCATACAGAATAGTTTTATTGCCTTGAAAATCCTCTGTGCTCTGCCTGTTCATCCCTCTTTTCCCTCAACCTCTGACAACCACTAATCTCTACTATCTCCATAGTTTTGCCTTTTCCAGGATGTCGTATAGTTGGAATCATACAGTCTGTTGGCTTTGCAGATTGACTTTTTCACTTAGTAACATGCATTTAAAATTCCTCCATGTCTTTTCTTTGTTTTTTTTAAAGTTTATTCGTTTGAGAGAGAGAGAGAAAGAGAGAAAATGTATGCATGAGAGAGCACAAATGGGAGGGGCAGAGAGAGTGGGGACAGAAAATCCCAAGCAGGCTCTGAACTGTCAGGGCAGAATCCAACAAGGAATTCTCTGTGCCATGAACCGTGAGATCGTGCCATGAACCGTGAGATCGTGACCTGAGCCAAAGCCAGTATTTAGATGCTAACTGACTGAACCACCCAGGCACCACCCTCTGTGTCTTTTCATGGCTTGATAGTCCATATCTTTTTAGTACTGAGTAGTGTTCCATGTGCCACAGTTTATTTATCTATTCACCTACTAAAGACATTTTGGTTACTTAACAAGTCTTGGCAGTGATTTAAAATTGCTATAAATGTGCCTCTGTGGGCTTTTGTTGTGGACATAAGTTTTCAACTCATTTGCATAAATACCAAGGATTGCTGGATTAATGTTAAGAGAAGGTTTAGTTTTATAAGAGACCACCAAGCTGTCCTCCAAAGTGGACATACCATTTTGCATTCCCACAAGTAGTGAGACTTCCTATTGCTCTACATCCTTGTCAGCATTTGGTATTGTCAATGTTTGGATTTTGGCCATTCTAATAGATGTGTAGCAGTATCTCGTTTTTTTTCCAGTCTCTTAAAAAAAAAAATCCATTGTCTTCAGGATAAAGCTCAGACGTCAAAGGAATGCATATAACGTTCCCTGAGTTGGCTCCAGAGCCAGACTGTCTGAAGTCTCAGCTTCATTGCTTATTAGCTATGTGACCTTGGGCAAATTACTTAATCTCTCTATATACCCTAGTTTTCTTACTGTAAAGTGATGATAATAATAGTGACTACCTCTTAGGATTATTGTGAAGATTAAATGAGTTAATATATGTGAAGTGCTTAGCATAATGCATAACACAGTAAGTGCCCAATTAATGTTAGTGGTTACCATCATTTGGACCTAAGTTACTCTTCTGTACCTGTCACTTGCTGTAACTTTCTTGCACTTCAACTGCTGCAATATAAACTTGTTTATAGTACCTGGATTGAGCCATATTCTCTCACTTCTAGACCTTTGTCCTAGAAGTTTTGTTTTCTTTGACTTGGCAAACTCCATCCTAAAGGACTTAATTTAAATGTCAGTTCCTCTGGGAAGCCTTTCTAATCCTCCCTCTGAACCTATCTAGTTTTCCCTCCCAAATTATTCTGTACTTATGGACACTGTAGTATAATTTTCTGTTTTCTGTTGGACTAGAAGCTCCCTGAGTGCAAGGACTGTATATTATTTATTGTCAGAGTCCAGGAACATGATAGGTGCTCAGTATGTTAGGCGCTCAGTGTGTTTTTGTGTAAGCTAATAGATGAATGAATTTCTGCAGTGCTCTGTTGTGAGAAAAATTTAACTATATTTGCTTCTGTTATTATCTCCTTCTATATTTCTAGTTCCTAAAGCCTGGACTTGAGAATTCAAGAGACTATCCTGACTTGGCAAAAGAAGCAGGTAAAATAGAAAATTTAGGTATTTGAACATTGATGTTACTGTGTAGTCTATCTTGATTGTGGAACAACCTTGCAACCGTAAAAAGAATCCTGGGTCAAGGAGAAGAACCTATACAGATAATTGCTTACTGATTCATTAGGAAGGACAAAGGGAAAAGAGCTTGGGCTAATTTTTAGCTAGATAGCCAGGGCAAACAGTGGCCTTTGATTTTATGTACTATCCAACTGTTTAGTGTGACAGCAAAGGGCTCTGTGGGCGTCCTCCCTGCCCCCCAATAATGATATTCTTTTCAATTTCGCCCTTTAGAGGTACAGTGGAGCCACAGAGATGAGTAAGACAAGGACCTTGCCACTAAGGGGGTTTAAGATTTTGGGGTTTAATATATTTATAGTTAGTATATAAGTATCATAAAGGAGGTATGGAAAAGTGATGTAGTAGCTTAGAGGAAGAAATGGTTATTTCTCAATGGAGAGGTCTGAGAGGATTTGATGAAGGTTTGTCATTTGAATTGAACGTAGACTATTTGGAGGTAGATCTACTCTGGGAAAACTCTAAACTTAATTTTTACTCACCTAAAGCAAATACTCAAAGCACTATTTGATTAAACGCTTTTGTTTTTATAGGCGAGAAAGCTTTATCTGATGCACAGATCTCTTATTCAGTAGTGGAACAGGCATGTGTTGGCTACGTTTATGGTATGTGGTAAACTATATATTCTAAAAGTGTTTCACCTAATATAGCAGCAACTTCATAAACAGTGCAGAGGCATTTGTAAATTTTAACCCTCAAAAATCAGAATTCAGAGTCTTATTCCTATCATTCCTAGATTTCCCTTATGTGTTAGCCTAGTTTAATATATGTCTTTGCCATTGTTTATTGCCAAAACAGGAGATAAATTAAAAAAAAACTGTTTATCTTTAAAAAACAAAAAATTGCCCATAGTTCTACCATATAAAGATACTGTTCAGAAGGTAAATTTTTGTTCTTTGTTATTTTAAAATTTGTAAACATTTACTTTTTTGTATCCAATAAAATTTTTTATTAAACTTTTTTTTTTTTTAATTTTTTTTTTTCAACGTTTATTTATTTTTGGGACAGAGAGAGACAGAGCCTGAACGGGGGAGGGGCAGAGAGAGAGGGAGACACAGAATCGGAAACAGGCTCCAGGCTCTGAGCCATCAGCCCAGAGCCTGACGCGGGGCTCGAACTCTGGGACCGCGAGATCGTGACCTGGCTGAAGTCGGACGCTTAACCGACTGCGCCACCCAGGCGCCCCTAAAATTTTTTATTAAACTTTTTTCTTTTCTTTTTCTTTTTTTAATTTACATCCAAATTAGTTAGCATATAGTGCAACAATGATTTCAGGAGTAGATTTCTTAATGCGCCTTACCCATTTAGCCCATCCCCCCTCCCACACCCCCTTCAGTAACCCTCTGTTTGTTTTCCATATTTATGAGTCTCTTATGCTTTTGTTCCCCCTCCCTGTTTTTATATTATTTTTGCTTCCCTTCCTTTATGTTCATCTGTTTTGTCTCTTAAAGTCCTCATATGAATGAAGTCATATGGTATTTGTCTTTCTCTGACTGACTAATTTCACTTAGCATAATACCTTCTATTTCTATCCACGTAGTTGCAAATGGTAAGATTTCATTCTTTTTGATTGCCAAGTAATACTCCATTGTGTATATATACCACGTCTTCTTTATCCATTCCTCCATCGATGGACGTTTGGGCTCTTTCCATACTTTGGCTATGGTTGATAGTGCTGCTATAAACATTGGGGTGCATGTGTCCCTTTGAAACAGCATACCTATATTCCTTGGATAAATACCTAGTAGTGCAATTGCTGGGTCGTAGAGTAGTGCTCTTTTTAATTTTTTGAGGAACCTCCATACTGTGTTCCAGAGTGGCTGCGCCAGCTTGCATTCCCATATCAAACTTTTTCTAACTAGGAAAAGAATATACACTAATTATAACAAAAAAAGGAAACAGAAAAAGACAAGAAAAAATAAATCACCTGTAATCCCATTGTCCAGTTCAGAAATTATCACCATTAATTTTTGGTGTTATCCTTCAGTGAATATGAATGCATGTGAGTATGCATGCATATACAACTTTCTCTTCAAGAAAATTAGGTCCTGGGGCACCTGGCTGGCTTAGTCAGAAGTATGTGCAACTCTTGATCTCTGGATCGTGAGTTTGAGTCCAATATTAGGTGTAGAGGTTATTTAAATAAATAAAACTTAAAAAAGAAAAAAAATAATGAGGTCCTAGTATACATACTTTTTGGTAACCTACTTTTCTCATTTTAGTGTTGTCAGTATTCTCCATTAGGTCTTCCTTTATGTTATCATTAACATTAAAAAAAATTTTTTTTTTACATTTATTTATTTTTGAGAGACAGAGTGAGACAAAGTGAGAGTGGGGGAGGGGCAGAGAGAGAGGGAGACATAGAATCTGAAACAGGCTCCAGGATCTGAGCTGTCAGCATACAGCCCGACACGGGGCTCAAACTCACGGAACGCGAGATCATGACCTGAGCCGAAGTCAGACGCTCAACCCACTGGGCCACCCAGGTGCCCCAGCATTTTTTCAATTAAGTTTTTTTTTTTTTTCTGGACTTGATGAAGTATTTACATGGTACAAAAATACCAAAGGTGGATGGTTATATAGTGGAAAATCTCACACTTATTCCTGTCTCCCTGTCTCATGGTTACCTTCACTTAGTCATCCAGTTTCACTAATTTCTGGTGTATCTTTTCAGAAGTGATTTGTACATATACAAGTATGTGTGAGTGTGTAAGTTCCCCTTTCCCCTTTTGTTACATACATGGTAGCATAATAGACACACTATTTTGTATCTTAAATTTTTTTTTCTTTTTTACTTAGTAGTTCTTGGCTACTGTTCCAAATTGTATCATAAAGAGCTTCCTTGGTCTATTTTTTATGATAGCATAAAATTCCATTGAATAGATATATCATAATTTATTGAATCCATTGCCTTTCAATGGACATTTAGAATGTACCCAGTCTTTTTACAGCCTTTTTAATGATTGTATGATTTTCTAGTCTTTGGGATTTACTGCAGTTTATTTAGTAGTAGTAATGATATCCTGTTCTTGGACATTTTCTTTCTTTATTCATTCATTCATTCATTCATTCATTCATGGGACATTTTAAATTTTTTCTGATTTCTAGTTATCATAAAAGGCTTTGGGGTGCCTGGGTGGCTCAGTCGGTTAAGTATTTGACTTCAGCTCAGGTCATGATCTCGCAGTTCAGGGGTTTGAGCCCCGCATTGGGCTCTGTGCTGACAGCTCAGAGCCTGAAGCCTGCTTGGAGCCTGAAGCCTGCTTCCCAAACTTGTGTCTCCCTCTTTCTCTCTACCCCTCCCCCGCTCACGCTCTGTCTCTCTCAGTCTCTCAATAATAAATGAACGTTAAAAAAAGTTTTTGAAAAAAGGCTATAGTAAGCATAACCGTAGGTGAGTCTGTGCGCATATCTGTGGTTATTTTTTTGAGATTTCAAGATACCAAGAGAATTCTCAAAGGGAAATTTACTAGGTCGGAGAGATACACAATGTATTTATTGAAAAGGAGGTCCTGAACTTTGCTGTTTTCCCTGAAGACTTCTGAAGAGTCTATACCTTCAGATGTTCCCATTACATTGCTCTAGCATGTCTGCCTTGGTGGCCGTGTTACTTGGCAAAGGGAGTCAAATGTGTATTCAGCTTGGATCACTATTTTTTTGTAATGACCTGCCTCATAGGATCTTTTAAACTTTTTGAAGTTGTGGAACCTTTATATGAAGAGAAAAATCATAGCCTTTTAAAATTTTATTTTATTTTTTATTTCTATTTTTAAATTACTATTATTTTTTAATGTTTGTTTATTTTGAGAGAGAAAGATAGAGAACAAGCAGGGAAGGGGCAGAGAGAGGGAGACACAGAATCCCAAGCAGGCTCCGCACTGTCAGTGCAGAGCCTGATGCTGGGCTTGAACTCACAAACTGAGATCATGACCCGAACTGAAATTAAGAGTCAGACGCTTAACCAACTGAGCCATCCAGGCTCCCTGAGAAAGTCATAGCCTTTTAATCAGATGGTATAGTTTTAAAGATTTGTAAAGAAGTATAAATGAAACATTGCTTCCTTTATCATGTAGCACTAGCCAGATTGAATTGTTCGCTATTACTTGGTCATTTCTCTACTTTCCTATTGTAACATGTAGAGAAAGTACATATCATACTGTGTTTTGAGGATTTTTCATATTTGGAGTGTAAATGATGCTTAATGCAAAACCTTTTTCTGAGTAAGATGTCAGTTTATTTATTGTTCTGCCTGTGTTGTATGCTAGGCAAAGGCATAATACTGGAAAAAAAACAACCATACTGTGGTATTATGTTGCATTGCAGCTTCATAAATTCCCATGTTGTAGATATTATAGTTTTTGTTTCTTTTTCTGTACAGGTGATTCTACCTGTGGGCAGAGGTCTATCTATCACAGTTTGGGACTGACTGGAATTCCTATAATTAACGTCAACAATAACTGTGCTACTGGTTCTACTGCTTTGTTTATGGCCCGGCAGCTGATACAGGGTGGTGAGGATTGTTTATTTGTCTACTGTACTTAAATAGACATGGGGCAATATCTATTGCCCTTTCATCATTTCTCTCTATGACCATTAGAGGGATTGATTGATTGATTGATTGATTGATTGATTGATTTTTAAAGTTTATTTATTTATTTTGAGAGAGAGAAAGCACAAGTAAGGGAGGGGCAGAGAGAGGGAAAGAGAGAGAGAATCCCAAACAGGCTCCAGGCCATCAGCACAAAGCCAGAGGTGGGGCTTAAACCCACAAACCATGAGATCATGATCTGAGCCAAAATCAAGAGTCATATGCTTAACGAGTTGAGCCACCCACCCCAGAGGGATTGCTTTTATAATATGTATCTTTTTTTAAATTGTTTTTTTAAGTTTATTTATTTATTTTGAGAAAGAGAGAGAGTGTGCTTGTGCACATGCATGCCAGGGGTGGGGCAGAGAGAGAGAGAATCTCAAGCAGGCTCTGCGCTGTCAGCACGGAGCCCAACTCAGGGCATGATCTTGTGAACTGTGAGGTCATGACCTGAGCTGAAATCAAGGGTTGGATGCTTAACCAACTGAGCCACCCAGGCACCCCTATAATGTAGATCTTTTTAAAAAATAACAGCTGTAAGGGCATCTGGGTGGCTCAGTCGGTTGAGTGTCCGACGTTGTCTCAGGTCATGATTTCACGGTTTGTGAGTCTGAGCCTCTCACTGGGTTCGCTGCTATCAGCACAGAGCCCACTTTGGATCATCGTCCCCCTCTGTCTCTGCCCCTCCCCTGCTCACGCTCTCTCTCTCAAAAATAAAAAGAAAAAGAAAACATTAAAAAAATAAAAAATAATAATTTTATTGAGATCTAATTTATGTACCATAAGTTCACCTTTTGAAACTATACAATTAAGTGTTTTAGTATAATCACAGATTTCATGTAACCATCACCACTATCTAGCGTTTTAGAACATTTTTATCACCCCAAAAAGAAACCCTGAACCTATCAGCAGTCACTCTTCATTTTCCCCTCTCCTAAACACCTGGTAACTACTAAGCTACTTTCTGTCTCTGGATTTACCTATTCTGAACATTAAATGAATGGAAGCATATAATACATAGCCTTTTGTGCCTTCTTTCATTTAGCATAATGTTTTCACAGTTCATCTGTGTTGTGGCATATATCCCTACTTCATTATATTTCATGACCAAATAATGTTCCATTGTATGGATAGACCACATTTTGTTTATCCAATTATCAATTAATGGCCATTGGATTGTTTCTATTTTTTGCCTATTATGAATAATGCTTCTATAAATATTTATGTACATTTTTTAGCGGCCATGTGTTTTTAGTTCTCTTGAGTATATATCATATTCTATATTTCCAAATATTCCAATGTATTTTATTAGGCCCTCTATTCTGTTCTGTTGGTTGATTGTTGATTATTGCTCTACTACTCCACTATTGTTTTTGTTTGTTTTGTTTTATTTTTTTATTTTGAGTTTATTTATTTATTTTGAGAGCGTGAGAGAGCAAGAGCAGGGGAGGGGCAGAAAGAGAGGGAGAGAGAGAGAATCCCAAGCACTAACAGTGTTAGTGCAGAGCCCAGTGTGGGGCTTGAACCCATGAATGTGAGATCATGACCTGAGCTGAAGTCAAGAGTTAGATGCTTAACCAGCTGAGCCACCCAGGCACATCCCTGTTTGGTTTTGTTTTTTAGAGATAGAGAGAGTGCTTGAGTGGGAGAGAGGGGCAGAGGGAGAGAGTCTTAATTAAGCAGGCTCCGCACTCAGGGCACTCAATGCAGAGCCTTACCTGGGGCTTGATTGCACAACCCTGGGATCATGACCTGAGCCCAAATCAAGAGTTGGATGCCCCACCAACTGAGCCACCGAGTGCCCGTCCATTGTTATTTTAATTGTTGGAGCTTTATAATGTCTTATTGTTTGATAATGCTTGAGTCCTCTGTGCCCCTCACTTTGTTAGGTTTCTTCATTTTTTTTTTTTTTTAAAGAAAAATTTTGGTAATTCTTATTTTGCTGTTCAGTTGAACTTTAACATCATTTTTAAGGCATCCCCTCCCTCCAAAAATAATTCTGTTAAGATTTTAATTAGGATCCTTTAAAAAATTTTTAAATTTTGTTTGTTTTAAAATTCAAAATTAGTTGTTTATAGGCGCCTGGGTGGCTCAGTTGGTTAAGTGTATGACTTTGGCTCAGGTCATGATCTGGCAGTTCGTGAGTTCAAGTGCTGCATAAGGCTCTGTGGTGACAGCTCAGAGCCTGGAGCCTGCTTTGGATTCTGTGTCTCCCTCTGTGCCATGCCCCCATTCATGCGGCGCTCTTTCTCTCTCTGTCTCGTGTGCGTGCACACGCTCTGTCTCAAAAAATGAATAAACATTAAAAAATAATTAATAAAAACCCAAAATTGGTTGTTTATATTTGTTTTCACTGAACCATATTTCCATATTAATAAAAAGTTTTATTAGCATACAAATTATTTAGAATAAAAGAAATACGTAATTTTTCCTCTTATCTGGAATCATATAAGAATTTACTCTAATTTTTCACTTATTAAACATTTTGTCAGATTATAGCATCTTTTTCAATTTTATATAAATTACTTAAAGTATTTAATGGTATTTGGTTAGGTGTCTTGAAATTTAATTTTTCTTAATGATAACATTTTTCTTTCAAGGTATGGCAGATTGTGTCTTGGCTCTTGGGTTTGAGAAGATGGAGAAGGGATCCCTTTCCCTTTCCCCTGTATCAAATGTGAGTCTTACTGTTACTCTGGAGTTGTTAATAGTACTGTGAGAAAACTTTGCCCATCTGACTACTATAAATAGAACCTGTTAATAAGCAACAGAAAGCATAATTTGGCATAGTTATTAAATGAGCTGATATATTCACAATCTGAAATGTGACATTGTATATGTATGCATAAATTCTGGTATTTTAGAACAGTAAAGAATCAGAGATAATTTGGCTCAACCTCTTTACTTTGTCAATGATAAACCTGATGTTCAGAAATGTCAAATGATTGAATTTGAGGTGACTTACCTATTTGAGAGTCATTAATTCAAAAACTTAACAAATTGAAGAGGATTAATAAAGTGTGGGATTTCTGATTCTGGGAATGGGAAGCCAAGTTATTTAAACCAGTTCTAGAGATGACAGTTAAAGTATTGGAATATAAAGAAAAAATCCTAAAGGCAAGGAAGTGCTAAAGAGAGAGGAATTGCAGATGAATGCCAGAGAGTTTGAAGTATTTGAAGCACTTTTGCCTTGAATGCCTTTGATCAGGAAGCTGTGAGCTTTAATTTTGATGGTCCCCTGGAGTGAAGAGGCAAGTAGTCCTCCCAAGATCAGAAGTTTAATACTCACTCTGCACATTAAACTGGGGCCCTGCGGGGATAAACCCTTTGGGTAAGGGCAAATCTAAAGAAAAACTGTCTTTTTTTCCTGTGAGAGTTGTCTTGGTACCGAGTGGAATAGGGGAGAAAAAAGAGAAGGAAAAAAACAAAAACAAAACACCAGAAAAACCTTTCACTGAAAAATCTTTCTTTGATATTCCTCATATGAGATTGCTACCAAAATTCTCATTACAGGACAGTTAGAGAAACCTCAAACCTTGAATTCAGTCTAAATTGGTTCCAGAATGGTAATTACCTAGGTACTTAACAGACACAAGTGTGAGTTTTCTTTTGGAGGAAAGCATCTTCTTTTGGAGGCTTTGAGAACTCTTCAAATAATTATCTAAGACATGCAGTAATAACCAGGCATTAAAGAAACAAGGCACCATAATTGGAAATATTGTAAGAATATTGGAAACTGCAAAAAGGGACATGATAGGCATGAAAAAAAAGTAGAGTTTATAGAAAAGAAAAATAAAATGATTAAAAGTAAGAAATCAGAAGATGGGTTTGATAGTAGATTACACATGACTAAAAAGAGAATTAGTGAAACTGGACTAGGTTAGAAATAATTATTTAGTATACACTCTAAAGAGAAAAAAGATAAAAAGAGTTTAGATGATAGTGTGATAAGATATAATTATGTTTAATTGGAATTAATGGAGAAGAAGTGGTGAGAGAAGATAAGGCTTGGGCATTTTGTTTATCTTCTCCAAAAACCAGTGTTTAGTTTTGTAATACCCCGATTTCGAATCCCAGAGACCGCCAAGGAGCCGATACCGATGCAAACGCACGAGAGTTGATTTGCAAGCTCGAGCTTGGGCCCAAGTATACCCGGCACAGCGGAGCAGGGACTTGGACCCCTAGGTTAAGAAGCATAGCAGTTTTATAGGGGCCAATGGCCAATGAGATTGTAACACACAGAAAGTTGCATAGTGATGTTAGTCCACATGCAGGTGGCAATTGAATTACAATTTACCCTATAGTGAACTGTTTGAACTAGCCTATCACTCTGGTCAGAATTGGCACACAAGTTTGGCGGGCAAAAGGCGGGGTTTACATTCTTTGGCAGTTAGGGGTTCCATATTCCTATATGAGCCGGTTTCCAGTAAGGGTGTGCTCTGCGGCTTGACTAGGGTGGGGGAGTGTCTTAAGCAATAAGTAGGTCATGTGGGGGTTATACCTGAGATGGTGGGTGTAGCATAAAATGGAGTTAGTCTTGCTCTGTTGTCCAGGGATAGGGGAGTTTTGTTAAATTCCTTGGGTCCCACAGTTTCATCGATGTTTTCTATTTGATATTTTGTCACATTTATTTCCACTCTGATCTTTGTTATGTTCTTCTTCTACTAACTTTGGGCTTAGTTCTTCTTTTTATTGTTCTTTGAGGTGTAAAGTTAGGGTTTTGTCATGTGGGTTTTTTGTTTTTGTTTTTGTTTTTGGTTGTTTTGGAGATCTTTCTCATTTCTCCGTATAGGAGTTTATTACTATGAACCTCCCCCTGTTAGAACTGCTTTTGCTGCATCCCATAAGTTTTGGTTGTTTTATTTCCATTTTAATTCATCTTAAAAAAGATATTTTTTAATTTCTTTGTCCCACTGGTTGTTCAGTAGCATGTTGTTTAATCTCCACGTATTTGTGCATTTTCTAGTTTTCTTCTAGTTTCATGCCATTATGGTTGGAAAAGATGCTTGATGATTTCAGTCTTGTTAAATTTATTAAGGGCCTACCACACGATTTATTCTGGAAAATGTTCCATGTACACCACAGAAGAATGTGTATTCTTTTGCTTTTGGATGGAATGTTCTGTATATGTCAGTTACGTCCATCTGGTCCAATGTTTCCTTATTGATTTTCTGTCTGACTAATCTATCTATTGATGAAAGTAGGGTATTAAAGTTCTGTGTACAATTATTGAATGCTGTCTATCCCTCCCTTTAGGTCTGTTGACATTTGGTTTATATATTTAGGTGCTACTGTGTTGGGTGCATGAAAAATTACAAATGTTATGTCATCTTGTTAGATTGACCCCTTTATCATTAGATAGATGGTTTTGAGATTTTAAACCTGACTTAAAATAATAAGACCAGACATAATTATACTTTAATAAGTATATCAACATGTGAATGTCGAGGAGAGCCAAAATGATTAAGCGTTTTTCTTTAGATTGAATATTTGAATCTTATGTGTAATTAATAGAAGTGGATTTTAGTTTAATGACCTTCTTTGTCTCTTATTATAGCCTTTGTCTTAAAGTTTATTTTATCTGATATAAGTATAGTGACCTCAGCTTTCTTTTAGTTTTCATTTGAATAAAATATCTTTTCCATCCCTCTACTTTTTAAAAAAATATTTATTTATTTTGAGAGAGAATGAGTGAGTGTGTTCAAACATGCATATGTGAGTGGGGGAGAGGCTGAGAAAGAGGGAGAGAGAGAGACTCCTAAGCAGGCTTCAGGATGTCAGCATGGAGTCCAATGTGGGGCCCGATCTCAGGAACCATGAGATCGTGACCTGAGCCAAAATCAAATGTCAGATGCTTAAGTGACTGAGCCCACCCAGGTGCCTCATGTATGTATATAATTTAAGAAGCAATTACCCTTGAAAAAAAATATATATATTAGAAATTGCCAGTGCCTGGATGGCTTGTGCTGTTAGCACAGAGCCTGCTTGGGATTCTCTCCTCTCTCTGCCTCTTTTAACCCCCTTCAAAATAAATAAACTTAAAAAAAACAAAAACAAAAACTAGAGTCATTGCTTTATTATTGTTTTTTTTAGTTTTATTTAAGTAGTCTCTACACCCAACATCTAACTCATGACCTTGAGATCAAGAGTTGCATTCTCTGCCGACTGTACCAGCCAGGTGCCCCTAAAACTAGAATCATTGTTAGAAAATGAGTTGAAGATAACTTTTAGCCTATTCATCTAAGACTTATGAGGTCAATCTGATTCAGTTCTTTCTGTTCAAACATTAAAGGACCTCTACCTTAAATTAAGTTAAATATAGGTGACAGTATCTCTTAGTAACCACAGGCATTGAAATCAACAAGAGCTATTTCCCATTTTCATTAGAGAACATTTTAAGAAAGTAGGAGATGTTAGGTTGGGTCTTAAAGACAGTAAGAGATAATAATTATATGAAATTTTTATATAATAAATATGGATAATTATAATAATATAATAAAGATAATTAAAGATAGGGAAGCATGAGATCTTTCTGGGTATGGGAGAAAACATCATGAGCTAAGTCATGGATGGTGGAATAAACATAATATAATATGTTCAGAGGCACTTGGCTGGCTTAGTCGGTAGAGCATGTGACTCTACAAGCCCAACATTGGCATGGAGCCTACAGAAAAAAGTAATTAATATGATATGTTTAGGGGACAGTTTGAAAAACTGGATTGGAGGGTGGCAACTGGAGAAGAGTATGAAATAAGATTAGGTGATGCCTAATGAGAGTACCTGATATTTATGACACATGAAAAATTGACTTTTTTTCTTAAGTAGTGAATGATAAGTATCTTGGTAACTTGTATTTGAAAATTATTAAAAACCACATCTAGGTCTGGAGTTTTCTTTATGGGAAAGTTTTTAACCTTTTAAGTTTAGTAATTCAGTTTCTTTTTTTTTTTTTTTTAATTTTGTTTTTACATTTATTTAATTTTGAGAAACAGTGTGAGACAAAGCGTAAGCGGGGAAGGGGCAGAGAAGGAGACACAGAATCCGCAGCAAGCTCCAGGCTCTGAGCAAGTGGTCAGCACAGAGCCTGATGCGGGGCTCAAACCCACGAACCATGAGATCATGACCTGAGCTAAAGTTGGATGCTCAACCAACTGAGCCACCCAGACACCCCAGTAATTCAGTTTCTTTAGTAAATATATTACTATTTATGTCATTATTTTTTTTTTGAGTGACCTTTGATATTGCCTTTTAAGGAATTTGTCCATTTCATCTACATTGTTGAATTTATTGACAAAAAGTTGATCATGTTATTCCCATAGTATCTCTTTAAAGTAAGATCTTTATTTATTTTTTTAATGTTTATTTACTTATTTATTTATTTTATTTATTTATTTTTTAAAATATGGAACGCTTCACGAATTTGCGTGTCATCCTTGCGCAGTGTTTATTTATTTTTGAGAGAGAGAGAGATTGAGAGAGCTGGGGAAGGGCAGAAAGAGAGGGAGACACAGAATCCAAAGCAAGCTCCAGGCTCTGAGTTGTCAGCATAGAGCCTGATGTGGGGCTCAAACCCATGAACCACAGATCATGACCTGAGCTGAAGCCATACGCTTAACCAACTGAGCCACCCAGGCATCTAAAATAGGATTTTTATTTATTTATTTATTTTTAAATGTTTATTTATTTTTTTGAGCCAGAGAGAGTCAGAGCATGAATGGGGGAGGGTCACAGAGAGAGGGAGACACAGAATCCAAAGCAGGCTCTGGGCTCTGAACTGTCAACACAGAGCCCGACATGGGGCTTGAACTCATGGACCATGAGATCATGACCTGAGCTGAAGTCGGACGCTTAACCGGCTGAGCCACCCAGGTGCTCCTAAAATAGGATTTTTAGACGTGTCCTTGTTCTTCCTCTGATGTTGTTAATCTTTGTCTTCTCTCTTTTTCCCATGATGAATAAAATAAAAGGTGTTTACCAATTTTATTGATCTTGTCAGAGTGCCAGCTTTTATTTTCGTTGGTTTTTCTCTATTTTTTCTGTTTTCTGTTCCATTCTGTTAATTTCTATTTATTTCATTCTGCTCACTTTCTAGTTACATCTGCTATGATCCTTAATATTTCCTTTTTTTTACATTGGGTTTAACTTGCTCTTTATTTTTATAGTCTATAAAGTTGGAGACTTAGGTCATTGCTTTTAAATCTGGCCTTTTTTCAAATGTAGGTATTTGATACTATACATTCTTTTAAAACACTGCTTAAGCAGCATACCGTAAATTAAAAAAAATTTTTTTAATGTTTATTTTTGAGAGAGAGAGAGAGAGAGTGGGCAAAAGGTAGAGAGAGAGGGAGACACAGAATCCAAAGCAGGCTCCAGGCTCCAAGCTGTCAGCACAGAGCCCAACGTGGGACTTGAACTCATGAACCACAAGATCATCACTTGAGCTGAAGTCGGATGCTTAACCGACTGAGCCACCCAGGGGCCCCCATACCATAAGTTTTTTTATGTCATGCTTTTATTTTCATTTATTTCAAATTATTTTTAAATTTCAAAAAAAAAAGGGGGGGGGGTAAACCAGGAAACACTCTTAACTGTAGAGAACAAACTGATGGTTACCAGAGGGGAGGCGGGTGGGGAGGGGGGATGTTATGATGAGCATAACAAATGTTGTATCTAAGTGATGAATCACTAAATTCTGCAGCTGTAACTAATATTACACTGTATGTTAACTAACTGGAATCTAAATAAAAACTTGAAAAAAAATTTTCCATTGTGATTTCTTCTCTCACCCATGTGTTAGAAGCATGTTGTTTAATTTTTAAATATTTAGGCATTTTTCAGATATCTTTCTGTTCTCTGTTTCTATTAAAAAGTTTTTTTTAATGTTTATTAACTTTTGAAGGAGGGTGAGAGCACAAGCAGGGGAGGGGAAGAGAGAGATGGAGACTGAGGATCAGAAGCAGGTTTTACGCTGACAGCAGGAGCCTGATGCGGGGCTGGAACCATGATCCAACCGTGAGATCATGACCTGAGCCAAAATTTGATGCTTAACCATTCAGCCACCCAGGCACCAGGCCACCCACACACCCCTATTTGTTTCTATTTTAAATCCCTGTGGTCAGAGAATATACTTTGTATGATATGAATACTTTTTAATTACTGAGACTTACTTTTTGGCTTGGGATATGGTCTATTTTGATAAATAGTCTGTGCACTTTCATATGTATTCTGATGTTATTGGGTGGAGTGTTCTGTAAATGCTAAGTCATATTGGTTGTTAGTATTGATCAAATCTTCGTATCCTTACTGATTTTCCTGTCTACTTGTTCTATCAGTTATTCAGAGGGGAAGTATTGAGATCTTCTGCTAAATCTGTGGATTTGTCTATTCCTTTCAGTTCTATCAGTTTTTGTTTCATGTATTCAAGCTCTGATATTAGGTATACTAACATTTAGGATTGTTAGGTACTTGATAATTGACCCCTTCATCATTGTGAGATAATCCTCTTTATTGTAGTGTTCCTTGATCTTAGATCTATTTTGTCTGATATAAACATAGGCATTTCACCTTTCTGTTGATTAGAATTAGAATAGTATATCTTTTCCCATCCTTTTTCCTATTTCTGTCTTTGTTTGAATTAGGCTTTTTAAAATTGAGGTGTAATTGAGATGCACAATTATATTACTTTCAGGTGTACAACATAATGGACCGATATTTGCATATATTGTGAAATGATCACCACAATAAGTCTGGTTAGCGTTTGTCACCAAACTTAGTTACAAGACTTTTTTCTTATGATAAGAACTTTTAAGGACTTTTAAGATTTACAGTCTTAGCAACTTTTGAATATGCAGTAAAGTCTTATTGACTATAGTCACCATGTTGTACATTATATCTCCATGACTTTTTAATAGATTTTATTTTTAAGTAATCCCCACACCCAGCATGGGATCTGAACTGACAACCCTGAGATCAAGAGTTGTATGCTCTACTGACTGAGCCAGCCAGGTTCCCCGCCACTGCCTCGGCCATGACTTTTTAATTTTATAACTGGAAGCTTATACCTTTTGCCTACCCTCTGACAACTACCAATCTGTTCTCTGTATCTGTGAGCCAGTTGTTGTTTTTTGAGAATCCACATGTAAGTGAGATCATATGGTATTTGTCATTCTCTGACTTATTGCACTTAGTTTTTCATAATGCATCAAGGTCCATCCATGTCATAGATGGCAAGATTTCATTCTTCTTCTTCCTCCTCCTCCTCCTCCTCCTCCTCCTCTTCCTCTTTCTCCTTCTCCTTCTCCTTCTCCTTCAAGTAATCTCTATACACAACTTGGGGTTCAAACTCACAAGCCTGAGATCAAGAGTTTTATGCTCCACCAACTGAGCTAGCCAGGTACCCCATGATTTCATTCTTTTTTATGGATGAATAATATTCTATTATATGTATGTGCATGTATGTATATGTGTGTGTGTATGTGTATATATATATATATATATACACATACAATTCTATTATATACATATACATATATGTATATGTATATATGTACATACATATATACATACATTATACATTATACATACAATATACATTATACATTATACATTATACATTATACATTATACATACAATATACATTATATACATATATGTATATATATGTATATAATATACACATATATTCTATTATATGTATGTGCATGTATGTATATGTGTGTGTGTATGTGTATATATATATATATATATATATATATATATATATACACATACACACCACATCTTGTGTATCCATTCATCCATCGATGGACATTTGGGCTCTTTCCATACTTTGGCTGTTGTTGATAGTGCTGCTATAAACATCCGGGTGCATGTGCCCCTTTGAAACAGCATACCTGTATCTCTTGGATAAATACCTAGTAGTGCAATTGCTGGGTCATAGGGTAGTTCTATTTTTAATATTTTGAGGAACCTTCATACTGTGTTCCAGAGTGGCTGTACCAGTTTGCTTTCCCACCAGTAGTGCAAAAGAGATCCTCTTTCTCTGCATCCTCGTCAACATCTGTTGTTGCCTGAGTTGTTAATTTTTGTCATTCTACAGGCATAGGGTGGTATCTCATTGTGGTTTTGATTTGTATTTCCCTGATGATGAGTGATGTTGAGCATTTTTTAATGTGTCAGTTGGCCATCCGGATGTCTTCTTTGGAAAAGTGTCTATTCATGTCTTTTGCCCATTTCTTCACTGGATTATTTTTTGAGTGTTTTGGGTGTGGAGTTTGATAAGTTCTTTATAGATTGTGGATACTAACCCTTTATCTGATACGTCATTTGCAAATATCTTTTCCCATTCTATTGGTTGCCTTCGAGTTTTGTTGATTGTTTCCTTCGCTGTGCAGAAGCTTTTTATCCTGATGAGGCCCCAATAGTTCATTTTTGCTTTTGTTTCCCTTGCCTCTGGAGATGTGTTGAGTAAGAAGTTGTTGCAGCCAAGATCATAGAGGTTTTTGCCTGCTTTCTCCTCGAGGATTTTGGTGGCTTCCTGTCTTACATTTAGGTCTTTCATCCATTTTGAGTTTATTTTTGTGTATGGTGTAAGAAAGTGGTCCAGGTTCATTTTTCTGCACGTTGCTATCCATTTCAGAGCATGTGCACATATGTGTTCTCTGTCTGTCTCTTTTTGTCTCCAGTTCCCTTCTCTGTGAATTCTAGATGGCTTGGTCTCTTTGAATTCTGAACTCTGTTTCTTCAACTTAGGAAGATTGCTGGACTCCATGTTACTCCTCCCTGTTCTTTCCAAGTAGCAATCTGGGGAAAATCATAATGCTCATCTTATTTGTTTTCCTTCTCTTAGAGATCTCTATGCTGTGATTTATACTTGTACATTGAAAATTGTTGCTTTATATATTTTGTCCAAGCTTTTAGATGGTTAAGCTAGAAGGATAAATATGTTTTCTGTAATCCATCTTGTCTAGAAGCAGAAGTTATATATCATTGTTTTAATTAGCACCCCTTTTTTACTTAGCAGTGAACATTTTCTCTTTAAAAAAAACTTTTTTTAATTTTATTTTTTATTTTTAAACATTTACATCCAAATTATTTAGCACCTAGTGCAACAATAATTTCAGGAGTACATTCCTTAGTGCCCCTTACCCATTTAGCCCATCCCCCCTCCCACAACCCCTCCAGCAACCCTCTCTTTGTTCTCCATATTTAAGAGTCTCTTATGTTTTTTTTTTTATTTTTTTTTTTAATGTTTATTTATTTTTGAGACAGAGAGAGACAGAGCATGAATGGGGGAGGGGCAGAGAGAGAGGGAGACACAGAATCGGAAGCAGGCTCCAGGCTCTGAGCCATCAGCCCAGAGCCTGATGCGGGGCTCGAACTCATGAACCGTGAGATCGTGACCTGAGCTGAAGTCGGACGCTCAACCGACTGAGCCACCCAGGCGCCCCAAGAGTCTCTTAGGTTTTATCTCTCTCCCTGTTTTTATATTATTTTGCTTCCCTTCCCTTATATTCATCTGTTCTGTGTCTTAAAGTCCTCATATGAGTGAAGTCATATGATACTTGTCTTTCTTTGGCTAATTTCACTTAGCATAATACCTTCTAGTTCCATCCACGTAGTTGTAAATGGCAAGATTTCATTCTTTCTGATGCCGAGTAATACTCTATTGTATATATATACCACATCTTCTTTATCCATTCATCCATCGATGGACATTGGGCTCTTTCCATACTTTGGCTGTTGTTGATAGTGCTGCTATAAACATTGGGGTGCATGTGCCCCTTTGAAACAGCACACCTGTATTCCTTGCATAAATGCCTAGTAGTGCAATTGTTGAGTCATAGGGTAGTTCTATTTTTAATTTTTTGAGGAACCATCATACTGTGTTCCAGAGAGGCTGCACCAGCTTGCATTCCCAAAAAACTTTTTTTTTCTTAATGTTTATTTTTGAGAGGGAGAGAGAGAGAGGGTGCAGGGGAGGAGCAGAGAGGGAGAAAGAGAATCCAAAGTGGACTCTGTGCTGACAGCAGAGAACCTGATTTGGGGCTTGAACTCATGAACCATGAGATCATGACCTGAGCTGAAGTCAGATGCTTAACTGACTGAGCCATCCAGGGGCCCCTTCTCTTTGTTTTTAAAAATTTCTTTAGAACTCTTATTTTTAAGATTTCTGTGTTCAGAGATTCACAAGACCCATTTCTATCAAAATATCATTTGGATTGTCAAGTGTTTATCATATCTAACTAAATAATTTTCTTTCTTTAGGCCTATATTTTTTCTTTTTTTTCTCAATGTTTATTTTTGAAAGAGAGAGAGAGACAGAGCATGAGCAGGGGAGGGGCAGAGAGAGAGGGAGACACAGACTCCAAAGCAGGCTTCAGGCTCTGAGATGTCAGTACGGAGCCCGATGTGGGGCTCAAACTCACAGACCTCGAGATCATGACCTGAGCCGAAGTCAGATGCTTAACCCACTGAGCCACCCAGGCACCCCTATATTTTCTTAATCAAAGAGAAGGGCTTAGCAGTATTCCCTTTGGAACTCCTTGTGGACCAAAAAATAATCCTCATTTATTCATTCAACAGGTATAGAATGTTTGCTGTGTGGCAGGCCATATGCTAGTTATTGGGTGTATGTGCAAAGGTGTATGAAAAAAGATTCCTGCCTTCAGGGAGTTCATGGTCTAGCAGGGAAACAGAAGAAACTGTTAGCTTTCCCTTTGTGAAATATTTGTGGTAGTAACTATGTTCTTATATTGTAGAACTAGGAAACAAAGGTGATTACACTCTCTGAGGTGATTACACTCTTTATCTTAGCCCTAATTCACTTCTTTTCTCAAAAACCCAAGCATGCTTCTGCCTTAAGATCTTTTTGGTTGCTGTTCTCTCTGCCTAGAATGCTCCTTCCCCAAGGTTACCCAAATAACTTACTCCTTACTGCTTCACATTCTTGCTCAAATATCGTTTTGTCAATGAGACCTTCCTTGTCTATTGTGTATAAAATAGCACTTCCTAGGGGTGCCTTGTGGCTCAGATGGTTGAGTGTCCGGCTTTGGCTCAGGTGACGATCTCACTATTTGTGAGTTTGAGCCCCACATTGGGGTCTATGCTGACAGCTCAGAGCCTGGAGCCTGCTTCGGATTCTGTGTCTCCCTCTCTCTCTGCTCCTCCCCTGCTCACCCCGCTCACACTCTGTCTCTCTCAAAAATAAATAAAACAAAAAAAAAAAATTAAAGTAGCACTTCCTACGTTCAGTTTTATCCCCTTACTTGAATTTGTTCTTCTTTATAGCATTATTATTTATATTTTAATTTAGTTTTATCTTCATCACCTTTTGTCCCCTCCCTGCCTCAGTTGTAAATGCCAGATGAGCAGAGCATACTACCTTGAGTAGTATGGGTACATATTGGATTCTTTATAAATACTTCATGAAAAAATTAACACCTCACTTGATTATTTTTCCTTTCCATGTTTCCCTGCAAAGTATTTCCTGACTGACTTTATTCACATTGCTTATTTTTGGTTTACTATGGCTTAAAATAAGCAGACGTCTTAAGTAACACTGTAATAGTTGAAAGAGACACTTAGCATGTCAAGTACTTATTTCTTTCTCTCCTCTCTTAGACTTCACAAAGGACCAATCCAGTTGATAAGCATCTTGAGGTCCTGATAAAAAAATATGGATTGTGTGCCAAACCAGTTGCTCCTCAGATGTTTGGGTTTGCTGGAAAAGAACACATGGAAAAATATGGTATGTTAAAAACATTTTAAGGCCTATTGATAGTTATATGCATGTGAAGAGAAACAATAGGAATTTATTTAGGAACTGTGGAAAATATCAGGATCTATAAAATATAAAGTGGTTTTTGAATTAAATTGAAGAAATAGTTCATGTAGGATTTAATTGTAGAGAAGGTATTTATGTATAGGATATCATATGGGAGGTACCTAGAATGTTCCATACCAAGAAATTGAAATAGGAAAAGTAACATAAGTCTTGTCCCCTATAATCATGAATTATAAATTGAGGTGTATCCATTCTGAATATGACGAGACTTAAAGCTTGCTCTTGGTAATAGGTTTATATAGCCAAATTTTATTCTTAGTGCTTGAATTCATCAAGAGTCCATCATTGGTCATTTGTAATGTTTTATGAGGTTTAAATTTCATAGTTGACTTGCATTTTGTAGGTAAACATCCTAATTTTTTGACTGATAATCAATGATTGGCTTGCCTTAGCCAGTTAGTTAAAGCATGGGATAGTACAGATAGGATTTAAAAAAAAATTTTTTTAACGTTTTATTTTTTATTTTTGAGACAGAGAGAGACAGAGCATGAACGGGGGAGGGGCAGAGAGAGAGGGAGACACAGAATCTGAAGCAGGCTCCAGGCTCTGAGCCATCAGCCCAGAGCCCTACACGGGGCTCGAACTCACAGACTGCAAGATCGTGACCTGAGCTGAAGTCGGACACTTAACCGACTGAGCCACCCAGGTGCCCCTAAGATATTTTTTTTTTTTTAATGGTATGACCCTGAACCACTGCCTTGCTATGTACTATGAGATAAGAAAGTAAGTAATCCTACATGAAGTTCAGCTTTCTTATTCTTTGCAGGAAAAATATCCCAGGTTGTTTGATAGCCAAAATCAAATAATTAGAAAGGAAAAAATTTTTCAAGGAAGAATGGTGGGAAGAACATTGCCAGTTTTTGGCCATGAGAATTTTGTTTGTTTGTTTGTTTGTTTATTTATTTATTTATTTATTTTTATTAAAAAAATTTTTTTTAATGTTGACTCATTTCTGAGACACAGACAGAGCATGAGCAGGGGAGGGGTAGAGAGAAAGAGAGACACAGAATCCAAAGCAGGCTCCAGGCTCTGAGCTGTCAGCACAGAGCCCAACATGGGGCTCGAACTCACAAACTCCAAGATCATAACCTGAGCCGAAGGCAGACGCTCAACCTAGTGAGCCACCCAAGCACCCTGA
This sequence comes from Felis catus, assembly GCF_018350175.1. Classification (NCBI taxonomy): domain Eukaryota; kingdom Metazoa; phylum Chordata; class Mammalia; order Carnivora; family Felidae; genus Felis; species Felis catus. The sequence continues at coordinate 42,748,349 of NC_058375.1, forward strand.
GAATTTTCTTTCTTAATGCTATTTCCTGCATTTTAAAACTCAGTCTGTTCCATTCTGGCTTCCCTCCTTTCGCAAGGCTACTATTGAGCACCATGTTGCCATATCTAGTAAATATTTTTTAATCCTAATTTAATAGACCTTAACACCATTAATCCTTTTTGACTACTTCCTTCTTGAAACATACTCTTCTCTAGGCTTTTGTGACACCCCATTCTCCTGGTTTTCCTTACCTCTTTGGCTATTCCTTATCTATTTCTTTTTCAATTAAATAATTCATTTAAAATATTATTTGGGCTGTCATTATATTCTAGGCACTGCTCTAGGCATTGGATACATCGGTATATCAGTTTGCTATTGCTTTGTAATAAACCATGCCAAAACTCAGTGATTTTAAACAATAATTATTTTATTTATTTATTTATTTTTTAACGTTTATTTATTTTTGAGACAGAGAGAGACAGAGCATGAACGGGGGAGGGTCAGAGAGAGGGAGACACAGAATCTGAAACAGGCTCCAGGCTCTGAGCAGTCAGCACAGAGCCCGACGCGGGGCTCGAACTCACGGACCGCGAGATCTTGACCTGAGCCGAAGTCGGCCGCCCAACCGACTGAGCCACCCAGGCGCCCCAACAATAATTATTTTTTACAAGTTAGGAGATTGACTCATCTAAGGAATCAGCTCATCTAAGCTGAACTCAGCTTTTCTTGTTTGGGTTAATCATATGACTATAGGATGACTGGAGGCTCTGTTCTACTCTTGTTTGACTGGGTCGTATATCTTTCTTCCTCCTGGGACCAGAGAGCCAGCCCTGGCATGTCCTTTTCATGGTGACAGCAGGAGGACAAGAGAGTAATCTGCAGCATGTAAAGCCTTGTGAGACTTCAGCTGTTGACCAAAGCAAGTTACATTGCAAACTTGGAATCAAGGGATAGGGAAATACATTCCGCTTCTTTTGTTGTAGGAAACTGCAAAGTCAGACCTCAAAGGACGTTTAAGAGGGAAAAAGAATTAAGTATATTAGTGTATTCATTCATAAGCTATAAATAAGCAGATGAAATATGAAGTCTTTGCTTACATTTCTGGTACGGGAGAGATATTAACACATGAAAAAAATGAAGATAATTTCAGGTAGTTATTAGTCTTGTGAAGAAAAAAAACAAGGGTGGGGTGAGGAAGGCAAACTTAGGGCAGTCAGTGATGGCTTCTATACTTACATAACCAGGTGGCATCTTGGATATCTGCTTGTATATTTAATAGGCGTCTCAATTTAACATGTTCAAATGCAAACTCTTCTCTTCTCCCATAATTTTAAACTTGTTCCTCCTCTAGTTTTCCTCATCTCAGTAAGTGGCACTTCCATTTATTCAGATGTTCAAGGCAGAAACATGAGTCATCTTTGACACTTCTCCCTTCCTATTCTTCTTATTCCAGTCCCTCCAGTCCCATTATGTCCTATCATTTCTACCTGCAGACTCTAAAACAAAGACTCCAGACTCCTTCCAGTTCCTTTTATTACCACAGCTCTTAACCCTAGACCAGAGTTTTTCAAACTGTGGATTGTGACCTGCTAGGAAATGATGGGATCAGCTTAGCGGGTTGAACCCAGCATTTTTTAAAAGTCAAAAAATTTGTCATTGATGGGTATTATAACTCAATACAGAGAAGTACACAAAACATAAATATACAGGTGGTGCATGGGTGGTTCAGTTGCTTAAGCAACTTGATTCTGGCTCAGGTCCTAATCTCACAGTTGTGAAATCAGGCCCCAAGTTGGGCTCTGTGTTGAGTGTGTAGCCTGCTTGGGATTCTCTCTCTTTCCTCTCTCTGTCCCTCCCCTGCTCATTCTCTCCCCCCACTCTCAAAAATAAATAAATAAACTTCAAATTCAGTTGGTTGAATGTCTGACTCTTGATTTTGGCTCAGGTCTTGATCCTAGGGTTGTGGAATCAAGTCCTTCAGACTCTGTGATCCTGCTTGAGATTCTCTCTCTCCCCCTCCCTCTCCCCCTCCCTCTCCCCCTCTCTCTTCCCCTCCCTCTCCCCCTCCCCTGTCTGCACACACACACTCTCTCTCTCAAAATAAATAAACATTTAAAAAAAGATAAAGATAAGTTTTCTTCTACCTTGGGTCCCTTCTGAAACAGCTGAGGGACAACATTCTTAAGCTTCTTGATTCTTTGATTGAGAGGATTTGTGAGGCACAACCTTTTTTTCTTTAGAGGGCTTTTTGTCTGTTTGAACTATATTCTGAGGCGTCACTTTTGATATTTCTGAGATCATAGCAAAAGATTTGTCATACCTTGGGCTTCATCCTTGTACCATTTTTTACAAGCAGTGCCCTGGATTTGCTCAAAGACTGTTACTTAATTTTAGCATCTTTTCCCACTTTGAGAGGCTTGAACTTTCAATGTCATCAGGTCCTGAATTCTTTTTGTTTAACAGCCCTTTCTTCAGTATAGCAGTATAGATTTTTTACTACAAATAGCAAGAAGAAATCATGTGGCACCTTCAATATTTTGGTTATTATCTGATTTTCACATAACTGCAGATAATAGTGTTACTATAGTGTCAGCAAGCACTGCAGCAAGGATCTCCTTTCCTCTGTTCCTCAGTAAGGTTTTTATCGTTTTGTAAACCCTCACCAACAGCATCCTCACAGGATCTGGAGGCTTCTACTAATAGTTTCTTTAAGGCACTTTATTTAGGCTTTCACTAGCAGTTTCCTTAAAACCCACTTCCTTGTTCCAAAGCCATTCATGTATTTTACATTTTTGTTTAGTGTAACCTCAGTTCCAGTATATTAGTCTGCTTGGGTGCCGTAACAAAATACCGTAGATTGGGTGGCTCAAACAACAAAAATTAATTTCTCACTGTTCTGGAGGCTGGGAAGTCCGAGATCAAGGTACAAGATAGATTTTATTCTGAGGCCTCTTGTCTTGGTTTGTAGGTGGCTGCCCTTCCATGTGTACTCACCTGACCTCTTCTTTTGTGCAGGTGCAAAGAGAGAGAATGAGAATGAGAATGAGAATGAGAGAGAGAGAGAGAGAATGAGACAGAGAGAGAAGGAAACATCTTTCTCTTCTCCATCTTGAGTATTGTTTTTCTTTTTTCTTTTTCTTTTTTACATTTATTTATTTTTGAGAGACAGAGAGACAGAGCACAAGTGGGGATGGGCAGAGAGAGAAAGAGACAGAATCCGAAGCAGGCTTCAGGCTCTGAGCTGTCAGCACAGAGCCTGACGCGGGGCTCAAACTCACAAACCATGAGATCGTGACCTGAGCCGAAGTTGGACGCTCAACCAACTGAGCCACCCAGGCGCCCCTTAAGAGTATTGTAAGGGCACTAATCTGTCATGGGGACCTCACTCTCATGACCTCACTACCCTAATTACCTCCCAGTAGTCCTGTTTCCAAATACTATCACGTTGGGGTTTAGGGCTTCAACATATGATTTTTGTCAGGGACACAGTCTGTAGCATTTAGGTGCTAAAATATGTATTCATTATTTGTTATTGTAAAACAATGAGACTCTGTATTTTAAAAAATAATTTCTTGTTGTTTTCATTCCCATTGTTCTGGCCTTCTTTCATTGTCTTCAGTAAACCAAACTGTTTTCTGCCTCAGAGTCTCATATTCCCTTTGGCTACAGTGCTATTTACTCCATTCTTTCAAGATTGGCTGTCCTCATCCATTAGGTCTTAAAAAAATCCTGTCTCATATCTCCAACACTTTACCAAGGTATCTCCACTTGGATGTCTATAATAGGCATTTCAACTTTAATAGGTCTAAAACTGAAGTCCTAATTCTTTCTCTGAACTCCCCCCTTCTCCTCTGTTCCTCCTGAAGATTTCCCCTTTCAATACTTGGTAACTCCATCTTTCTATATCCTATATCCTATATCCTATATCAGCTATATCAGCACTTAACAGTCTAAACCCTGCTTCAGTGCAATGTGTTTAAAATATAAGCCAGATGAGTTCACTCCTCTGCTCAAACTCTCCATATGTTCTCATCATACTCAGATTGAAGCTTAGATGTCTTATTGTGGCCTACAAACTTCTGCACGATCTGCTCCCCCACCCTCATTAGTGTTCTGACCTCATCTGTTACCATTTTTTCTTTCACCACTCTACTCCAGCCACATTATCTTTTCTGTTTTTCAAAACAGTGAGCACATTCCTGCTTGAGGCAGGGCCTTGCTGTTTCCACTTCTGGAATGCTTTACCCTAAGATATCATTGGTGCTAGCTCCTTTATTTCCATCAGGTCTTTGCTTAAAAGTTGTCATCTGCTTCTTTGATCACCCTGTGTCCTGGAACTCCCTATCCTCTGTGTCTCCTCTTGAATTATTTTATATAACACTTATAAAACCTGGCATATATATTTTTTCTTACTGATTGTCTCCTCCAACTAGCATCTAAGTTCCATAAGGCCACTCACTTTTGTTTTATTCCCTGTTCATTTCTTGTTACCTAGAACAGTGCCTGGCACAAAGCAGGTATTCTATAATTAATTATTCTCCAAAGAAAGACTGTCCTTGGCCATTCAAATTGAAGCAGGTCCCTCCTATTATTCTCATTCATAGATAGCCCCCAATTGCTTTCCTTCATAGCATTTAGCACTATTTATATTCATATATATATAAACGTGTGTGTGTGTTTGTGTGTGTGTAGTTTTACTTGTTTAATTTTTGTCTTCCTCATTATTTTGTAAACTCCATGAAAACAGGATCCATGTCTGTTTTGTTTACTTTCAATATATCCAGCCTAGCACAGTGCTTGGCATGTAATCTAGATAGAAGAACATTGTTGTTTTTTTCCCCTTTCTCTTCTACAGTCCCTACCATATGTAAATAATAAATATTTGTGTGTTTTTTCTTTTAAAGGACATGTTTATTCAGTATCATGATTAAAAAAACCCTTTGTTGGAATGCTTTACACTTTCCACAGAACAGAAACTAAAATAACCTGTTGTACAGGTCACAAATACAGTCCTCGAGTTTTTTGACCATACACATGATTATTGTCTAAAACATGTCTTCTTTGTATCAGCTATGCGTGGCTGAGTTCACAAATCTGTTGTAACCTGTAGGTTCCCTGTCACTTCTCTGGCTTTCCTCTCCTGCTAAGCTTTGTTTCCTTGCAGTAATTAAAACCTTCTGCCACTGCCATAGCTACTGCTGCTGCTGGAACTGCCATAGCCACCTTGGTTTTGTGGTTTGGCAAAGTGGCCTCCACCACCATATGGGCCAGAGCTTCTGGCTCCAAAATTTCCTCCTTTCATGGGTCCAAAATTTGAAGATTGCTTGTTGTAATTGCCAAAATCATTATAGCTTCCACCACCTCCAGAGTTGCTTCCATCGTTATCAAATCTATTATAGCCATATCCACTGACACCATATCTACCACCACCTTGACTGCCACCGAAGCCACCTCACCCACTGAAGTTTCCTCCACAGCCAAATTTGTCATTCCCATCAAAACCACCTCTATGACCACCACTGAAGTTTCCAGAACCACTTCGACCTCTTTGGCTGGAGGAAGCACTAGCCATCTCTTGCTTAGATAAAGCTTTCCTTACTTTACAGTTGTGCCCTTTCACAGTATGGTATTTTTGAATGACAGTCTCTCTCTCTTTTTTTTTTTTTTTAATTTTTAACATTTATTTATTTTTTAGACAGAGAGAGACAGAGCATCAATGGGGGAGGGTCACAGAGAGAAGGAGACACAGAATCTGAAACAGGCTCCAGGCTCTGAGCTGTCAGCACAGAGCCTGACGCGGGGCTGGAACTCACGGACCGCGAGATCATGACCTCAGCCAAAGTCGGACGCCTGACCGACTGAGCCACCCAAGCACCCCTGAATGACAGTCTTGTCTACAGAGTCATGATAGTCAAATGTTACAAAAGAAAAGCCTCTCCTTTTGCCACTGCCTCGGTCAGTCATGATTTCAATCCCTCCAATTTTCCCATACTATTCAATCTCTTAGATGATGTTCTTCAGTATTTTCTTTAATGCCATCGATAAAAATCTTTTTCACAGTTAAGTGGGCACCAGGTCTTTGAGAATTGTCTCTTGACACAGCCCTCTTTGGTTCTACAACTCTTCCATTCACTTTGTGTGGCCTTGCATTCATGGCTGCATCCACCTTTTCCACAGTGGCATAGGTGACAAACCCAAAGCCTCTGGAGCAATTGGTGTTTGGATCTCTTGTTACCACACAGTCTGTAAGCGTTCCACATTGCTCAAAATGGCTCCTCAGACTCTCATTGGTTATTTCAAAGCTCAGACCTCCGATGAAAAGCTTCTGCAGCTGTTCAGGCTTTTTGGGAGACTCTGACTTAGACATGATGGCAGTGCGAGGGGAGACTTTAACGATGCTTACTCAGCAGCGTCTGTGGGCAGAAAGCACTCAATAAATACTTGTTGAATGAGTAAATGAATGAATGAATGAATGAATGACTTTCCATACTTATATTATCTTATTCAATTTTCACAACAATCCATTACGGCAGATGTTATTATCCCATTAAGTAAGATGCTGGCTGATGGCCTCAGGATCTTTTATATATATAAAAGATATGTAATATAAAATTTTTTATAATTATATATATATATAGTATAATATATATAATTTTGTTGTGTTCAGAAAGCATCCATCAGTTGTTTTCTTGAGTTTTTTTTTTCTTTCAGGAATGGGTATTGAATTTTGTTAAAGGCTTTTTCTAGCCTCTGTTAATTGCACTTAGGTCTATTATTAGAATATTATATTACTGGATTCCTGGTATTGAACCAACTTTGCATATCTCGAATGAATGCCAGTTGGTTGTGAGGTATTGACTTTTTTTTAATGTGGGGTTAGATTCTGTCACTATTTTATTTTATATAGTACTTTCAAATCAACATTTGTAAGTGATTTTATGTTAATTTCATACTTGCTTTATAAAAAGAAATAGGAAGCCTCTCCTTACTTTTAATGCTTTGATACACTTTATGGAGCATGGAGATTACCTAATCTTTGTAGGTTTGATGGAATTCCCTGTGAACTCATCTTGGCCTGTTTTTTTTGTTGTTGTTGGTTTTTGTTTTTTTTTTCCTTTTTGGTAGTTGCTTGGTTTCCTTATATTTAAATATTCTATCTTCACTGAGGTTATTTTGGGTAGTTTATGTATCTCTAGGAAATTATTCATTTCATTTAGATTTCCAAATCTTTGTATTGAAGTCTGAAAAGTAGTCTTTTGCAATTTTACAATTTTTTCGATTTCAATGATATTTCCCTCTTGTTATTTTTTATATTTGTATATTCATGCTTTGTCCTTTTTTTTTAAATGTTTATTTATTTTTGAGAGACAGAGTGTGAGCAGGGGAGGGGCAGAGAGAAAGAGAGAGACACAGAATCTGAAGCAGGCTCCGGGCTCTGAGCTACCAGCACAGAGCCCGATGTGGGGCTCGAACTCACAAACCACGAGATCATGACCTGAGCTGAAGTCAGATGCTTAACTAACTGAGCCATCCAGGCGCCCCGTTGCTTTCTCCTTTTTAAAATTAAATTAGGTATTTGTCTATTTTGTTAAATTTTTTTTTAATTTGAGAGAGAGAGAGAGAGAGATGGAGAGAGCCTGCATATGAGCAGGGGAGAGGGGCATAGGGAGAGAGAGAGATTCTTAGCAGGCTCTATGCTCATGGCGCCGAATATGGGGCTCCATCCTGCAACCCTGGAATCATGACCTGCGCTGAAATCAAGAGTCAGACGTTCAACTTACTGAGCCACCCAGGTGCCCTTATTTTGTTAAATTTTTCAAAATAACAGGATCTTGATTGATTATGTCTACTCTTTTTATTTTTTCCGCAATTAATTTCTGCTTTTATCTTCTTTGTGCTTTCTTTTGGTTTACTTTGGTTGTTGTTTTTCTAGTTTTTGAGTTGGGAATTTAATTCATTTTCTTTTTTTAATGACAGCTTTATTGAGATATAATTCACATACCATAAAATTCACCCGTTTAAAGTATACAATTCAGTGATTTTTAATATATTCAGAGTTTTGCAACTATTACCACTTTCTAGTTTCAGAACATTTTCATCACTCCAGTCCCACCGAAAATTTTCATCACTCTAGTCCCACCAATGGTCACTCCTTCCATTTTTTGGGTGATTCCAGTTGTTACAGCGGTCTTTTCCATGTTGAACTCAAATCTCTCTCCCTATAGTTTCCATCCATGGTCTTGTTTCTGTCTTCTGAGGCTCACAGGAGGTGAGCCTCTTTCTATAGCTCTTCAAATATCTGAAACCTGCCAGACCTTGTGCTTAACTTCCTTTTAACTGTTTCTCACTTAACTGTGTAACTGTTCTCATTTGACTTATTTCATAATTCATCAAGTCTAATTGCGGATACTGGGATCACATGTAAGCATTTATGGTAGTTGCGTCACACTATTAAATCATATTGAACTTGTAGTCAAACAGAACCTCAAGAGCATTTCTCATAGTTGCTGCTCCTTTTCCCAGATTGTTTTGGGGATCCAGGAATAGAATTGGTCATTTAATTTGAATATATTCTGATCCATCCCATTAATAAGCTTTGTTGAATCTATTTGGATTCAATATTATAGCAGTCCTTCCCACATTCAGGTTTGGTGAACATGCCTTTAATTTTCTAATCCAATTTTTGGTAGACATATTAGCCAGAGCATGGCTGAGGTTAGAGGTTAGCACTAGAGACTTTTCTGCAGGTTAACCTATATTAGTCAATGTTGGTGGTTTCCCAATATGTGTTCTGTGGGACAGTAACCTGATAAGATTCTCTATTTCATGGGTCAGGTAAGTTGGGAGATGCTTCAGATTCTTTAACCCCTTTTTGGACAGTCATGATACACATATAATAATAGTAAAGGCTCTGAATGTCTTGCCATAAAGAAACCTGTTTCACTTTGTTTAACCCAGTATTATCTAAACGTATTTGACAGAATCCTCATTTTTTAAAGTAACATCATTGTGCTCCCCCCAAACAAAAACCAAAACCCACAGTATAGTATTTCCTTACCTTGTCCCAAAAGATGTCCTAAAAAATTTAATTGTCTTGCTGATAATCAGATACTATGTTTCATTTGATCTCCCAGTCAAACCAATGAAAACAGGTATTAATCTTCTATGGCTTGTTCCTACTGAAGCCATATTGGCTGCCACCTGATTATCACTCTTCTTTGTATTGAGATCACTAGTGTGGATTCTGCCTTCTTCCTTTTTCATTAGAATTGAGACAAGATTTGCTCAATTATATGTATGTCATTTCTGCTCTGAAGATCATCCTCCTGACAGAGATGATAGAGATGAAACAGAAATGGGGGCTCTTCATTTTCCTGTGCCATCATCTATTAACATAACATTATCAGCTGCTATCGTGTTCCTTTTCCTTCCTTGGCCTTTCTGGCTCTCAAGCAGGGTTCAAAACCTATCTTATGCTGCTTTGTCTTTTTTAAAGTAGTAAAAACTTTTTGCGTATTTAACTTCCTTAATACATGCTTTTGTTTTTCTGACACTAATCTTTAAACTTTCTGTTAAAGAATTTAAAAACATACATATTTCTTGTTAGGCTATAACTTTTCTTTTCTTTTTTTTAAACTTTAAAAAATATTTATTTATTTATTTTTGAGTGAGAGACAGCATGAGCGGGGAAGGAACAGAGAGAGGGAGACAGAGAATCCCAAGCAGGCTCCGAACTGTCAGCACAGAGCCTGATGTGGAGCTCAAGCTCACAAACTATGAGATCAAAACCAAGAGTCATATGCTTAACCAACTGAGCCACCCAGGTACCCCTAGGTTATAACTTTTCTAAAGACTCTTCTGCCTTTTCGTAAGGAAGGAGAAGGACCAGGTCCTGGAGGGTGTGGGTTGTAAAATTCACTTAGCCCAGGGGCATTGGGATACTTTGGCAAACTCCTTAAAAAATTGCTGGCAGTGCTTTCCTGCGCTATATCCACTGTGAATCCCAGGCTATATATTCTGGTTTTTGAAACTGGACTCTTACTTATACTAGATAGAATTAACCAGTTTGAACTATTTTCATATTCAGTGCTTTTCATATTCATATTCATGTGCTTATTAGTGGATTCAACTCATGAAATATACACAAGTTTAATTAAATATTTATGTGAGGGATCAGTTGTTGACATGATCAATATTGACAATCTGTGCAAGGGAAAATGCAGAAATATTTGGCAGGACACTGCGTACCATTGCAACATTTAATAAGCAATATGAAAGCACTTACTTGTTTTCTCTACAGGAACAAAGGTTGAACATTTTGCAAAAATTGGATGGAAAAATCATAAACATTCAGTTAATAACCCGTAAGTATTTCAGAAATATGAAATTGTAAAAATCTGAGTTATCCTGCTATGTAATATACAACTTCATACTTAAAAAGTAAGGGGAAGACCTCAAAGATATTAACTAGAATGTTTTATTATTTTTCTTATAAAAGGCCTGTACCCAGGTAAACTTTTAACTACAGTTTTAGCTTTGGGTTTGTTTATATTTAGAATGTCATTTATTTAAGCTTAAGAAAGAATGTGAATGATTGCTGATAAAGTTTTAGTGAATTTTCATTGCTTATATGATATAATAGAAACTCCTTCATATGAGATAATAAGCTTGTTATAATTTGGCCCACTCTACCTTGCCAGTCTTATTTCCTACTACTTTCTGGTTATTTACAGTCTCTAGCTTCACCAGATCACTTGTTTTTTCCCAAGTGTAGTATACAGTACTCACTTCTGTGTTTTTACTTAGAAGTGGGTAAATAGGTACTTACTTGATGGGTAAATATTTACTTGATGGGTAAATAGATATGTCATTCCTTCTCTAAACACCTTCCAAATGTCATTCCTTCTCTAAACACCTTCTTAAAGCTTCCTGGGCATAATTTTTTTTTTTCTCATGAGTTTCATTGCACTGTCTGTATACCTCTATTATAACACATCACCCTATCCCACTTAGTTATTTATAAGTCTTTCTTTGATCATGATGGTCCTTGAGCAGAGATTTTGTCTTATCTTGTATCGTCAGCATCTAGCAGGGTATTGGAACATAGTATATGTTCAATAAAACTTTGCTGTTACTGAATAGTAGAGTTGGTATATGTGCTGCCGAAGCAAGCACCTGTATAGTAGAGTTTGAATAAGTAGTCTTAAGCCCATGAAGATGATCTAGAGCAAATTCTTTGTCCTTAGAACTTGGAGAACCATGCAAATATCCTTTTTATTTCCTAAGTGGTAAGGAACTATACCAGTACATTGAGGAATTGACAACACTGCAGTTTCTTGGCTTTGAGGCTTCAAGGAGTAGCTCTTAACTTTCTCTAGAGAATCAAAGTCTTTCTCTTACTTAACACCCTGCCTAACCAGGCATCAATTATCCACTCATTATAGCATTCTTCTAAAGGGAATTCATTCACTCAACAAATATGTATTCAGCGGCCTACTGTATGCAACACACCTTTAGCTGCTAGTGATACAGCAGTGAACAAGATAGATAAGTTCCTTGTCCCCAGTGGCCTTCCATTTCATATTGTAAATTCTCAATTATGTTGAATAGGCAAATGTTATTTCTGGATGTCAGTTTCATCATGTAAAACTCTTTGAAACAGTCAAGAATAGCCTTCTAGGTTTTGCTCAGAAATTTCAGATGCCAACTTCTTGCACTAGGTTTTCCTTGGCTAGGAAAGAAAGAGAATTCTGTGTTTGCTCACTAGTTGTTATAGATACCCGGTTACATATTTCTAAGAAGGTTGAATTATAAAACTCTTCTCAAGTGTTTCCTCACAAATTATAAGAATACTTAAAGGCAGTGAGAATCTGTGATAAGCAAGTGTCGAATTAGGGATAGTTCATGCCACTTGAGCCCTCAGACCTGTGTCTATAACTTACTCCTAGTTGTCTCTACTTAGATGCTTCGTAAGTGCCTCAGAGTCAACATGGCCATACAGAATTGATCATTTTTTCTCAACCTTATTTTTACTTTAGTATTCTTCATGAATGACATCAATATATACCTAATAATAGAAAACTAGAAGTCATTCTTAACTTTGCTTTCTTCCTCAGTGTCCCATATGAATTGCAGATGAGTTGAGGATGAACAGAATGCTGCGTCCTTACTGTCTCTTGAACTCATCCCTTCTTTCTGTCTTTAACTTCCAATTCCCTACTCTAGGCCCTTAGCATTTCTTGCCTTAATTATTGCTCTCATCTCTTAGTTTAGTTGCTTTTGATAATGCCCTTCACCATCCCTTTTGTGTACCATAGCCGCCTTGTTTAAATACAAGTCTGATTGTTACACTCCAGCTTAATATCCTTTAGTAGTTCCTCAATGTTTTTAGTGTAAAATGTAAATACCATATACTGGCCTTTCATGGTCTGATCTTTGTTTATTTCTCTTGCTCCATCTTTGTCACCTTGTGACTACATTTCCTCCCAAACTTCATGCCCTAGCTTCAGTGAGCTACTTTAACTCAAGAGGCTTTGTGTATCCTGATTCTTTTGCCAGTAATTCTCTGTCTCCTCCTTCCTCTTATTTGCTAACCCTAGAGGGAAAGCTCCCTCTGGTATCTGGGTCTGATGCTCATCCTGTGTGCTCTCATGGCACTCTGTATAACATTTCTGTCGTGGTATTTATCATATTGTATTTATTTGCCAGAGATTCATACTGAGTTCCTTGAGGGTAAGGACTATGCCCATGTCCCACATGCCTACCACAGGATCTGGCACAAATTAGGTGTTTTATGGAAGTTGGTGATGATCAAAGTTAACTTTAGAAGAAAAGGTACAGATACTAGTATGCAGATCTAAGTTACATGGGCTTTATTTCTAAACATTTGAATTGCTGTTCATTTCCATACCAGTTGAAGTTTGCTTATAGACTCTCCTTTGTGGTGTCTACTGCTTCTGCTATTTTTGCCAGAGCAGTTTCTGAAATCATCTCATTTTATTGTTAGAGGAGCCAAAGGGAATAAAAATAAGTTTCTTCTTTGCAGTGGTTAAGTTTCTTCTTCACAGAAAGGAAATGTGTTTTGAAGTATGCAGATAATTTATTATAGGTTTTCTACACGTATTTAAGAACTCCATTAGCCTTCATTAAAAGTAATTGTATAATATCATCCCCACAAAAGGCTGAATTGCAAGTAATTTTGTTTTGCTCTTAAGGAACTAGTATTTAATAATTCTCTAGGTAGTGGTGGTGGTGGTGGTGGTGGTGGTGGTGGTTGTGGTATTACATTTTAACCCCCAACTGATGTGGCACCAACTGGGTATACTGCAATTCAATTCTGGCACTAACCACCCGAGTTGATGCAGACCCCAGGAATTAAGAACTTAGTCCTCCGCAAGACTGCCCTCACTTAAGATGCCAGCCATAAGTAGGGTCTCTGACCAACTGGTCAAGTACTGGTCAAGTACTTCTGACCAACTGACTATAAATACAGGGGTTTCCATGACCTCTCAGGTTTGATAATTCACTAGAGTTCCTCACAGAATTCAGGAAAGTGCTATACTTATGATTACAGTATTATTATAAAGTATACAGCTCAGGAACAGCCAAATAAAGAGGCACATAAGGCAAAGTCTGAGAGGGTTCCTAAAGCAGAGCTTCTGTACCTTCTCCCCATGGAGTCAGGACACATTACCCTCCTGGTATATGAAGGTACTCACCAACCAGGAAGCTTCAGCAAGCTTCAGTGTCCAGAGTGTTTACTGGGGCTTTATGCAGACATACTTGATTAAATCATTGACACAAGATTGAATTCAATCTCCTGCCCCTCCCTTCTCCTTAGGGGTCAAACTGGCTCAAAAGTCCTAACCCCTATATTCACACAGTTGGTGTTTCTGGTGACCAGCCCCCGCCCCCCATACAGTTAACAGGGGGCCCACTATAAGTCACCATATTAGCATAACAAAGACACTCCTGTCACTCAGGAAATTGCACAGGTTTTAGAAGCTCCATGCTAGGAAGCCAGGATGAAGATTAAACACATTTTTATTTTACAACATATTGTATTTTGGAGTTCAGATTTTTAAAAAATTCAGTTCAAACAACTTACTTATTAAAGGTTGAAACTTCAAGCTGTATTACAAAGCTGTTGTCATCAACATAGTATGGTACTGGCACAAGAAGAGACACATAGATCAATGGAACAGAATAGAGAACCCAGAAATGGACCCACAAACTTATGGCCAACTATCTTTGACAAAGCAGGAAAGAATACCCAATGGAAAAAAGACAGTATCTTCAGCAAATGGTGTTGGGAAAAGTGGACAGCGACATGCAGAATGAACCTGGACCACTTTCTTATACCATACACAAAAATAAACACAAAATGGATGAAAGACCTAAACATAAGACAGGAAGTCATCAAAATCCTAGAGGGGAAAATAGGCAACAACCTCTTTGACCTCAGCCACAGCAACTTCTTACTTGACATGTCTCCAGAGGCAAGAGAAACAAAAGCAAAAATGAACTATTGGGACCTCATCAGGATAAAAAGCTTCTGCACAGCAAAGGAAACAATCAACAAAACTCAAAGGCAACCAACAGAATGGGAAAAGATATTTGCAAATGACATATCAGATAAAGGGTTAGTATCCAAAATCTATAAAGAACTTATCAAACTCCACACCAAAAAAACAAATAATCCAGAAAAGGAATGGGCAAAAGACATGAATAGACACTTTTCCAAAGAAGACATCCAGATGGCTAAGAGACATGCAAACATGCTCAACATCACTCATCATCAGGGAAATACAAATCAAAACCACAATGAGATACCACCTCACACCTGTCAGAATGACAAAAATTAACAACTCAGGCAACAACAGATATTGACGAAGATGCAGAGAAAGAGGATCTCTTTTGCACTACTGGTGGGAAAGCAAACTGGTGCGGCCACTCTGGAACGCAGTATGAAGGTTCCTCAAAAAATTAAAAATAGAACTACCCTATGACCCAGCAATTGCACTACTAAGTATTTATCCGAAGGAAAGACGAGTGCTGGTCCAAAGGGGCACATGCACCCCAATGTGTATAGCAGCACTGTCAACAATAGCCGAAGTATGGAAAGAGCCCAAATGTCCATCAATGGATGAATGGATAAAGAAGATGTGGTATATATATACAATGGATTTGGCGATCAAAAAGAATGAAATCTTGCCATTTGTAACAATGTGGATGGAACTAGAGTGTATTATGCTAAGTGAAATAAGTCAGAGAAAGACAAATATCCTATGATTTCACTCGTGTGGAATTTAAGATACAAAACAGATGAACATAAGGGAAGGGAAGCAAAAATGTTATAAAAACAGAGAAGGAAGACAAGCCATAAGAGACTCTTAAATACAGAGAACAAACTGAGGGTTGCTGGCAGGGGGTTGGGTCGGGGGAAGGGCTAAAGGGGTGAGGGGCATTAAGGAGGACACTTGTTGGGATGAGCACTGGGTGTTACATGTAAATGATGAATCATTAAATTATATTCCTGAATGTATTATTACGCTATATGTTAACTAACTTGGATTTAAGTTAAAAATAAATAAAAATTAAAAAATAAAAGAGAATCTTATATTAATAGAACAGTCAAAATATATTAAATGAAAAAAATATATATTAAATGAAGATGCCTATAGTATTACCAGTTTTAGCGTAGCACTTATTATATTACTCATAATAACCATAATAAAAAGTTAATATTTATTGAAAAAAAAGGTTGAAACTCTTCATAAAAGCCTATCTTTTGTTTGTAAAAATAATATTTACATATTATTCTCTGACTTCTGGATCAGAACATTTTCAACAAAAATTATAACTGCTACTTCGTATTCTGTAACTACTTATTTTGTATTTAGGAATTCCCAGTTCCAGAAGGAATACAGTTTAGACGAAGTGATGAAATCTCGAGAAGTTTTTGATTATTTGACTGTCTTACAATGTTGGTAAGAAAACCACATTTTAATATTTAATAGAAGTAACTGCTCCATCTGGGTATATCTGTAACTGTATCTGCTTGTATAGAGCTCCTACTAATGAAGTCCTCACTCTGGCGCGCCCTTACTTCCTATTCCTTTTTTTTTTTTTTTTTGAGAGAGAGAGAGAGAGCGAGAGTGTGCACGTGTAGGAGCAGAGGGAGAGAGAAAGAGAGAATCTTAAGCAGGTTCCATGTTCAGCACTGAGCCTGAGCTCAGCATAGAGCCTGAAGTGGAGCTTGAAGTGGGGCTCAGTCCCACGATCATGAGATCATGACTTGAGCTGAAATCAAGAGTCAGATGCTTAACTGACTGAGCCACCCAGGGGCCCCTTTACTTCCTATTCCTATCTGGAGACAGACTGTCTTTTCTCTTGGAAAATTATGTACTTCATTTCCTTCATTCTTGAGTTCTACCTACTTTTTAAAAATTGTATTTTATTCATTTAAATGTGGCTTAGGAGGCCAGTAGAGTCCAGAGTTTCTCCTTTGAGCATTTTGTTTTCTCTACTGTATGCTTCTATCTTAGGAAATGTTACTCAGTTATAGTAGCTAAGAGTAAACATAAAATAGGAAAAATGAAAACAAGAAAAAAATAGCTCTAATAATAATAATAGTTGCATCTTGAAAATTGCTTGACAATATCTGTTTCCCAGAAGGTTGAATTGGTACTGTATAGCTCCTGCTTATCACCTGGAAGACCCTGGTAGGATGCAATTGAATAAATGGGGTCAGCTTTTATCTGTTGCAATATGAAGGTCTGCCCATTTATAAAGTCCAGCTGAACTCAGAGAAGTCTTCTTGTGTTTGCCATTTTCCTTCACAGCTTTGCTATAAGGAAAAAAATCTATTTTGAGGAGATCTCTTAACTAAACCCCACCTTCTGGTTTGGACTTTCTGGTATTTCCTATTCTGTCCTTTCCAAGTTTCAAAAGGATTCCAAGACTGATTATTTGGAGATAACAGTGTTAGAGCTAGTTAGGCCCATAGTAGATTTTTATTGTACTAGAATAGGAAAAACCGTGTTGACTCCTCAGAAGTCACCAGAAGATGCCTTATGCATCTGCAAAGGTAAATTCAGATTCTTTGCATTAAGAATGTTTTGGGAGAGACCCTTACAGACCAAGCAGTGGCTGATAGTGTTTAAGTTCTTGATAGAGATTCAGTTCTCAGGTGGGAAGCATGTATAATTTTTAACTGTAGATTTCACAAAGAAGACAGTGCAATGACCAGCAAGCATAATCAGCTTTTCTTTCCACATAGAAAGAACTCTTGGTCTGAAATCCTAAGATAGAGGTGCACTGGATGTAAATGATTATTTTTACCTCCTCTTAGTCCCACTTCAGATGGTGCTGCAGCGGCAGTTTTGGCTAGTGACACATTTGTACAGAAATATGGCCTAGAATCCAAAGCTGTGGAAATTGTGGCACAAGAGATGGTAACTGATTTGCCAAGCTCATTTGAAGAAAAAAGCATTATTAAAATGGTATGTCTGAGATTCTATTTTATTTATCAATTGAGGGCTTTCTGTTTTAAAATTTCAAGGTGACCTCATGTTGTCATTAGCTCTGGAAGTTATTTACTTGAAAAAAATCAGTCCAGAATATTTAATATTATAATCCATCCTTAAGAATCTGTTAAGGGAAAATAACTGATGAGAACATATGCTTCTTGTGGTAGAGCCATAAATGCACTTTTAATTAACTAGACGTACTATTTTGGTGGTTTTTTCTTTTTTTTTTGAGTTGACTGGATATGCCCAGAACTCCTTTCTTACAGAGTTAAGGGAAAAACAAGGATATTTTCAGGGAACTTTCTTGACCTTAGCACTTTAAAAATCTTGATTAAAGATTGAGTAAATGTGGAAGAAGTTAAAAAATGACAATTCAGACCCAGAGTTAGTTGAATATTTGAAGATATACACATACATATTTAAAAATGTACCCGTGCACGTATACACAAATGTATAACAATGATAAGGTAATTAGAGTTTACAAAATGATTTTACAACAATGCTTTGAATTTGAAAATGTCTCTATAACTTGCCCAAGATCACAAAGCTGGGATGTGGTTGAGGTGGAACTTCTCAGGTTTTCTGTGTAATACATTTACACCACAATTTTATGCCTTGGAGAGTTTGCTTGTTATTGTCTGAGACCAAAGGGGGGTTAAGAGCATGGGTTTGGAAAAATGTTATCCTATATGATTTTTTAAAAGAAGATTGTTTGTTGTCACATAGAAATTCCTTATATTTTTAGTGTATCTGAATCATAATTATCTATTGCTCAATCTCTTCAAACTATCTACCACAACAACAAGTTGTGGTTTGACTGAGTTTTTATAACTGTGCAAGATATGGCCTAAGGAATTTTAAGTCCTTTTTATATATTTATTTAAAATTCTGGTTTTTGTTTTGTTTTGTTTTGTTTTTTCCGGGCACCTGGGTGGCACAGCATCCAACTTTGGCTCAGGTCATGATCTCACAGTTCATGAGTTTGAGCCCTGCGTCGGGCTCTGTGCTGACAGCTTAGAGCCTGGAGCCTGCTTTGGATTCTGTGTCTCCCTTTCTCTCTGCCCCTCCCCTGCTTGCACTCTGTTTCTCTTTCTCTCAAACATAAATAAACATTTTTTTAATTCTGTTTTTTTTTCTTATATTTTTTTAAGTTTATTTATTTATTTTGAGAGAGAGAGTGAGAGAGAGCAGGGGAGGGGCAGAGAGGGACAAACAGAATCCCAAACAGGCTCCATGCTCTTGGTGAGGAGCCCTGATGTGGGGCTCGAACTCACAAACCATGAGATCATGTCCTGAGCCAAGATCAAGAGTTGGATGCTTAACCGACTGAGCCACCCAGGTGCCCCTAAAATTCTGTTTTTTATAGTATACAATTTAATATGTACATTCTCCATCCTGAATATTCTTTTATTTAGACTTTCCATGTAATAGAGAATCATTCTAAGATTTGATTATTAATCTCAACTGAGATTTTAATTTGCATAGTCAGTTTTCAACTGTAAAGGTTATACATGTTAATCTCTCAGAAATCGTATATAAAAGTCCCAATTTTGATGCCCTTAACTTACTTATATGTGGTTTTGGTTTTAGGTTGGCTTTGATATGAGCAAAGAAGCTGCTAGAAAGTGCTATGAGAAATCTGGCCTGAGACCAAGTGATATTGATGTCATAGAACTTCATGATTGCTTTTCTGTCAATGAACTCCTTACTTATGAAGCACTGGGACTCTGTCCAGAAGGTAATATCTTTGGTGAGATGCAGATTAACTTAGTAAAGTCACTGAGGACATTTCAGTTTTACCATTAAAAAAAGGAATTCACTAATTGCCTTTCCTTTCATGTTGACTCTGCCATACTGTGCAAAGTAAATGTAAGCTATCCCAATACTGGACTTTTTAGAGCATGTAGTCTTGGATAATACCACCACTGAGGTAATAGGTTATACAAATAATTTGTATTATGTGTATCAGAGGAACTTAGAATGAATTGTTAAGTAAAAAAAAAAAAAAAAAAGGATAAAAATTACATATGTACTTCCAAATATTTCATATTGTATTTTTTTTTTTTTCCCAGAGAGGGAGCATGAGGCGGGGGAGAGGGGTAGAGGGAGAGAGAGAGAGTATCTTAAGCAGGCAACATGGTCAGTGTAGAGCTGGACATGGGGCTGGAGCCCATGACCCTGGGATCATAACCTCAGCCGAAATCAAGAGTTGGGCACCTCAACTGACTGACCCACCCAGGTGCCCCTTGGTTCTTTTTTTTTTAAGTTTATTTATTTATTTTGAGAGAGAGCGTGCCCATGCATGAGAGCTGGGAAGGGGCAGAGAGGGAGGGAGAGAGAGAATCGCAAGCAGGCTCTATGCTAATGTGGAGACCAGTGCAGGGCTTGATCCCACGAACCCTGAGATCCTGACTTGGGCCGAGATCAAGAGTTGGATGCTTAACTGACTAAGCCACCCATGTTCCCCCATATTGTGTTTGAATAAAGACTTGCAGAAAGGAAAATGTGAAAACTAGTTGGTGAGATCTGGAGGATTTTTTTTCTTTTCTTTTATAAAAAGGTTGTATTATTTTTCATTACCATAAGCAGTGTATGAGAGTTTGAGTTGCTTCACATCCTCACCAATATTGATATGGTCAGTTTTAAATGTTTTAGCCACTCAAAAGAGTATGTGATGTCCTGCAGCATTCAGATAAAAAAAGAAATAAATGGCATCCAGATTGGTAAGGAAGAAGTAAAACTGTCACTATTTGCAAATGACATGATGCTATATATAGAAGACCCTAAAGACTCCACTAAAAAAAAACTATTAGAACTAATAAGTAAACTCAAGAAAGTTGCATGATACAAAATGAGCATACAGAGATCTCTTGCATTTCTATACACTAATAATGAAGTAGCAGGAAGAGAAATTAGGGAAACAATTCCATTTACAATTATACCAAAAAGAATAAAACACCTAGGAATAAATTTAACCAAGGAGGTGAAAGTCTTTTATACTCTGAAAATTATAAGACATAGAGGAAAGAAACTGAAGATGACAAAAAGAGATATACCATGCTTATGGATTGGAAGAATGAATATTGTGAAAATATCCATAAGAATATTCCCAGAGGAATGTATAGATTCAATGTAATCCCTATTAAGATACCAATAGTATCTTTCATAGAACTAGAACAGATACTTCATTTTTTTAATGTTTATTTTTATTTTTGAGAGAGAGAGAGAGAGAGAGCACAAGGTGGGAAGGGACAGAGAAAGAGGGACAGAAGGTCCAAAGCAGGCTTCTTGCTGACAGTGTCAAGCCCAATGTGGGGCCTGAACTCACGAACCTCGAGATCATGACCTGAGCTGAAGTCAGACGCTCAACCAACTGAGCCACCAAGGTGTACCTAGAACAGATCATTCTAAAATTTGTATAGAACTATAAAGGACCTCAAATAGCCAAAGCAATCTTGAGAAAGAAGAATAATAGCTGGAGGTATCCCAATCTCTGATTTCAGGATATACTACAAAACTGTAGTAATCAAAACAGCATGACACTGGCATAAAAATAGGCACATAGATCACTGGAACAGGAGAGCCCAGAAATAAACCCACTTCTTGTATGGTCAATTAATCCACAACTAAGGAGGCAAGAATATACAATGGGAAAAGACAGTCTCTTCAGTAAATA
This sequence comes from Felis catus, assembly GCF_018350175.1. Taxonomy (NCBI): domain Eukaryota; kingdom Metazoa; phylum Chordata; class Mammalia; order Carnivora; family Felidae; genus Felis; species Felis catus. Next base: position 42,769,535 of record NC_058375.1, read on the forward strand.
GTGCTAGGAAAACTGGACAGCCAAATTGGACCACTTTCTTACACCATACACAAAAATAAACTCAAAATGGATTAAAGACCTAAAGTTCAGACCTGAAACCATAAAACTTTTAAAAGAAAACATAGGTGGTAATCTCTTGGACACATTAACCTTAGCAACATTTTAATGGATATGTCTCCTCAGGCAAGGGAAACAAAAGCCACAATAAACTTTTGGGACTACACCAAAATAAAAAGCTTTTACACAGCAAAGGAAGCTATCAACAAAACAAAAAGGCAACTTCCTGAATGGGAGAAGATATTTGCAAATGATATATCTGATGAGTTAATGTCCAACATATATAAAGAATTTATACAAGTCAACATGAAAAAACCCAAATAATCTGATTAAAAAATGGGTAGAGGACCTGAATAGGCATTTTCCAGAGAAGACATACAGATGGCCAACAGACACATGAAAAAGATTGTGAACATCACTCGTCGTCAGAGAAATGCAAATCAAAGCCGCAATGAGATACCACTTCCCATCAGTCACAATACCGAATATCAAAAAGACAAGAAATAAGTGTTGGCAAGGATGTAGAGAAAAGAGAACACTTATGCACAGTTGATGGGAATATAAATTGTTATAGTCACTGTGGAGAACAGTATGGAAGTTCCTCGGAAAATTAAAAATAGAGGGCACCTGGGTGCTTCAGTTGTTAAGCATCTGACTTCAGCTCAGGCCATGATCTCATAGTTTATGAGTTTGAGTCCCACATTGGGTGAGCTTGAGCTCTGCATTGGGTGAGCACTAGCCATGCTTTGGGTAAACAGGAGCCCTGCTTTGAATGAGCCCCACTTCTCTCTCTCTCTCTCTCTCTCTCTCTCTCTCTCTCTCTCTCTCTCTCTTCCCTTTCTCTCTCTCTGCCCCTCCTGGGATTCTCTCTCTCTGCTTCTTGTTCACTTGTGCCCTCTCTCTCTCTCTCTCAAAAAAATAAATAAATAAAAAAAAGAAACATCATGCAATCCAGTAACCCACTACTATGTATTTACCCAAAGAAAGCAAAAACACTAATTTGAAAAGATATATGCACCCCTATGTTTATTGCAGCATTATTTACCACAGCCACAATATGGGAGCAACCCAAGTGTCCATCAGTAGATGACTGGATAAAGATGGTGTGTGTGTATGTGTGTGTGTATGTATACACACACACACATATACGTACATATGTATACATGTATACATATATATACATATATATATATGTATGTATATATACATATATATTTACAATGGAATATTACTTGGCCATAAAAAAGAATGAGATCTTGCCATTTGTGACAACATGGGTAGATGTAGAGGGTATTATGCTAAGTAAAATAAGTCAGACAGAGAAAGTCTAGTTTTCTTCTTTTCTTGGTTTTGGCATTAGAGTTACGTTGGCCTCATAAAACAAATTGACCATTCTATATTTTCTGTAACCATTCTATATTTTCTGACAAAGTTTGTGTAACCTAAAGAATTTACCAATGTAATCAAGTAGTTTTAAGTTTTCTTTTTGGGAAAGTTGTTGATAAAAAATTTGTTAATAGATATGGGGCTCTTCAGATTTTCTGTGTCTTCCAGTGTCTATCAATTTTTGTAAGTTGTATTTTTAAAGAAATTTACCCATTTCATTTAAGTTGTCAAATTTGTTGTCTGAACTTGTGTGAAGTATTCTCGTATTATTCTTTTTTTTTTTAAGTTTATTTATTTAAAGAGAGAAAGCGCGAGAGAAAGCAACCATGAGTGGGGAGGGGCAGAGAGAGAGAGAGAGAGAGAGAGAGAGAGAGAGAGAGAGAGAATCCCAAGCAGCTCCATGCTGTCAACACAGAGCCTGACTTGGGGCTCTATCCCACAAACTGTGAGATCATGACCTAAGCTGAACTCAAGAGTCAGATGCTTAATCATTTTAAACATTTAAAAAATTTTTTGAACTGAATAATTATGAAATATATCAAATTTTGTAGAAGGTAGCTAAAATACTGCTTAGAGGAAAATGTGCAACTTTAAATATTTACATTTGAAAAGGAGAAAGATCTAAACTAAATGACCTAAGGTTCTCTTGTAAGAAACTTAAAAGAAGAAAACCAAAGTAAACCCAAAGTAAGTTAAAGAAAGTTAAAATTGAAGAGCCGAAATCAATGAAATGGAAAAAACAGACAATAAAGAAAATTAACAAAGCCAAAGCTGAATCTTCATAAAGCTCAACAAAACTGACAAACCTCTACCTAGGTAGATCAAGAAAAAAGAAGAACACCAATCTCCAATACAAGGAATAAAAAAGAAGTTATCACTATAGATCCTATAGACATTAAAAGAATAATAGGAGAGGGACACCTGGGTGGCTCAGTTGGTTCAGTGTCCAACTCTTGATTTCGGCTCAGGTCATGATCTCGCATTTCGTGAGATTGAGCCCCACGTTGGGCTCTGTGCTGACAACATGGAACCTGCTTGGGATTCTCTCTCCCTCTCTCTCTGCCCCTCCCTCCCTCAAAATAAATAAATAAACATTAAAAAAATTTAATATCCAGGTATTTAGAATTTTCCTGGATATATTACTGTTAATTGCTTTCTAATTGTGCTATAGTAAGAGAATACACTTTGATTTTGATCCTTTCAAATTTATGATTTTTATTTTATGGCTCAACATGTGGTATATATTGGTGAATTTATCTATCATTGCACTTGGAAATTATGCAGATTCTGCAGTTATCAGATGTAATGTTCTAAACATATCAATTAAATTGAGATGATTGATAGGATTTTTCAGATCTATGTCTCTAATGATTTATTTGTTTTGCTGTTATCATTTGCTGAGAGGGGTGTTAAAATCTCCTACATAAATTATGGAATGGTCTCTCTCCCTTCTAGTTCTATCAATTTTTGCTTTATTTTGCAAGCACAAGCACATTTATAGTTGTATATCTTCTGTTTTTTTCATTATGAATATCTTGCTTTATGTCTGGTTATAGTCTTTGTTTAGAAGTCTCTTTTTGTCTGACTAACATAGTTGCTCCAGCCTTTTTATGCATACTGTTTGCATGATATATATTTTCTATTCATTAGCTTTTAATCTATTTATGTTGTTTATCTGTATAAGGTATATCTCTTGTAGGTAGTAGTGTATCATTTTTTAGCCTTTGTCAATTTCTACCTTTTTACTGGAGTATTTAAATCTGCTCTAATACAGTAACCATTAACTATATGTAATTATTGAATCCTTGAAATGTGGCTGTTCCAAATTGAGATGAGTTGTGTGAAGTACACACTGGATTTTGAAAACTTAATATGAAAAATAGAATGTAAAGTATTAATTTTTTTACTGCTTACATGTTAAAATGAAATAGTTTGGATATATTGGGTTAAATAAAATGTATATTAAACAAAATATATGTTAGAAAATTTTAAAGTACATATGTGATTTGCATTATATTTCTGTTGGACAGTGTGACTTAGATTATTAAGATCATTAACTTGACCACTTTTATCTTTTACCTGTTGTGCTCTCTGTTTTTTGTTCTGTTCTCCCTCTCCTGCTTTCTTTTGGATTATTTGAATATTTTTATTTTATGTTTTTATTTTTTGGTTTTAAATATATATTTTTATTTCTTAAAGATAGTTTTTTTAAAAAAGTTTATTTATTTATTTTGAGAGAGAGCGAGCACATGGGGAGGGGCAGAGAGAGAGGGAGAGAGTGAATACCAAGTAGGGTCCACACTGTCAGTACAGAGCCTGATGTGGGGCTCAAACTCAAAACCTGTGGGACATTGACCTGAACTGAAATCAAGAGTCAGAGGCTTAAATTCCTGAACCACCCAGGTGACCCTATTTATTTCTGAGAGAGAGAGAGAGAGAGAGAGAGAGAGAGAGAGAGAGAGAGAGAGAATATTCATGCGTATAAGTGGGGGAGAGGTAGAGAGGGAGAGAGAGAATCCCAAGCAGGCTCCACACTGTCAGTGCAGAGCTGGATGCAGGGCTTGATCCCATGAATTGTGAGATCATGACCTGAGCCAAAGTCAAAGGTCAGATACTTAACCAACTAAGCCACCCAGGCACCCCTATTTGAATACATTTAGTATGACTTTTATTTTGTGTATTGAACTTTGGCCATATCTCTTTAGTTAGTTTCTTTGTTTTTTAATTTAATTTTATTGTATTGTATTGTATTGTATTGTATTGTATTGTATTGTATTGTATTGTATTGTATTGTATTGTATTTTCAAGTTAGTTAACATACAGTATAGTCTTGGCTTCAGGAGTAGAACCCAGTGACTCATCTCTTACATATGACACCCAGTGCTCATCCCAAGAAGTGCCTTCCTTAATGCTCATCTGCCACCCATTTAACACCCCCAGTTTTTTTGGTTTTTGTTTTTGTTTTAGTGGTTGCAGGTTTCTTAACCTCAATGTTGTTGATGAATTAGATTATTCTTGGTCTTGGGGGTTGTGTATTGCAGGAAGTTTAGCAGCATTCCTGGTTTCTACCCACTAAATGTCTAATACTTCTAATACATAGAAATAAGGGATCCTCTTCTCTGCCTCTCTCCTCTGTGAACTTTCTCTTTTACTCTCTGACCTGTATGGGTTTCTTTTCCTGGTTCCTCTGGTTAGAAAGATGGAGTTTCTGTTAGAGTTTTGGCTACCTATGCTTCCCTACTGCCAGTAATGCTCCAGGATGGTGCTCACCCTTGGAACAAAGCTGTTGAGAAAGCCTAAAAAGAGAAAACTTGGAATTTACCCTTGTATAGTGGCTTCTCCAAGTTTTAACTCTCCTTGATTCCCCTGCATTTGTTGACTTTTCAGAGTCTTCAAGTAGTTGTTTTTTGTATTTTATCTAGTGTTTTATATTGTAAACAGTGGGAGACACAGGCTATAGTGAATATATATGCTATGCTGCTTTAGTAGAACTGGAACATAATCTCAAGGTTTTAAATATATATACATTTTGATATATGATGATGACTTTCAAAATTATATCCCTAGCTTACACCACTTCCCCTGATCTCTAGACTTATATGTCCAGCTGCCTATTTTTCAAGAGTTTTTTGGATGTCTCATTAGTATCTCAAATCCAAGTCCAAATTGAGTTTCTGCTGTGACCCAGACTTCCTCCTTCCTCAGTCTTCCCCATCCTCCTGTTGCTCCAGTTCCTCTCTTTCTTTCATAGCCCCCTTTGAATCCATCTCTAATTCCTGGTGGCTATGGACTCTGCCTTCTAAATATATCCAGAATACAACCATATCTTACCACTTTTTATCACTACCAGCCTAGTCCAGACCACCGTTATTTCTCACTTACATTATTGCAGTAGTCTCATAACTGGCACCCCTTCTTCTGCCTTGTCTCCTTATGGTTTATTTCCTATAATGAAGCTTTCATGGTCCTGTTAAAAGCACACAGCAGATCAATATCATTCCTCTGATCGTCTCGTTCAGGAGTAAAAGCCAAATGTGATCGGTCCCTTTTATTGCCCTCTCACATCTTTCTGACTTCTACATCTCCGACTCTTTTACTTTGCTGCAGCTGCATTGGGCTCTTTCCTCAAACACTCCAGACTTACTTCTAGCTCAGGGCCTTTCTTTGTTCCACATATCCATATGATTTGCTCCCTTATTCCCTTAAGGTCTTTGACCAAATGTCAAAGTGGAAGACTTCTCCCATAACTTGGTTTAAAATGTGAACTCCTTACCCTGTCTTTTTGGTCCCAACACTTACTGTACCCCCTTTCCTGCCTTTACCCCACCCCATGGTGCTTATCACCACTCTGTTATATATCTTACTTTCATTACATATTGTCTGTCTCTTCCTTACACCTCTCCTGACAGTGAAGTTAATTCCATTAGAACGGGGATATTTGCTTCATTATTGCTGTATCCCCTAGTTTCCAGTGCAGTTTTTGGCACATAATTGCTTTCTATTTATTTTCTTATTGGTGGCCCATAAGAATGGTTGTTACAGTACTTTCATCTCTGGATCACTTTTAGTTGATGGGCTCAAGATATTGCCAGTGGAATCTTCTAATACTTAATAGGTTGTATATATTATAAAAAAGAAAATGCAGTGAATTATTCCATTCTTGGGGTTAGTTTGTATTCAGTCTGCTATTACTTGGTATAGTAACAATATTGAGGAGTTCTAAAAGCAGTAATGGCAGGTAGAATACCTGTTATGACCAGAGCCTTGTATCAGGCTCTATGTCAGAAACACCAAAAAATAAAAGAATGCCTCAGTGGATGGTTTTTAATCTACAACCTAGATTTAAAGTGAAATTAGAAGTGTTAGTCATAGGGGTGTCTGGGTGGCTCAGTCAGTGGAGCATGTGACTTTTGATCTCAGGATTGTGAGTTTGAGCCCTACATAGGGTGTAGAAATTACTTAAAAATAAACTCATAAAAAAAAAAGAAGTGTGAGTCATAAAAAATTTTGTGATTAGTGTGTTTCATTTTACCAATAGAGAAACTCTTTGGTTTTTGAAGGCAATAAAATATATTGGTTAAGAACACGGGCTATGAAGCCAGGCTGCCTGATGATTAATCCTAGATTAGTCCCCTGCTGTTGCCTTGGCTAGTTACTTAACATCTATGTGACTGTTGCCTCATCTGTAAAATGGGAATGATAACACGTACTTCATAGTGTTGAGGATTAAATTATGTAGATATATGTAATAATTAGAACAAGGCCTGACACAAAGGGAGTACATAAAAGCTATTAGCTATCTCTGACAGTACCATAACCACCATCTTTCTTTGGAGGTTCCACTTCATTATCAGAAATACCAGCTGGAAGAATATTTTATAGCCTACATGGGTTTTTATTTACTCCTTAACCACCTGGAAGAATGACCAGAGAGTTGATAGAAATGTTGAAGCCACCAAGCATGTAATTTTCATTTTCTTTTAAGCTTATGCTTATGGCTCAACAGTATTTTCATCTACTTCATTTCATCCCTTCATTTCATGTCCCATGCTCTCCCCTCGGCTTGCTGGGAATGTTTATAGATCACATAACAGTGCAATTGAAAATAAAAATGAATACATTGGGCACAATTATGGATTTTTAAAGCTGATGCAATTATTTTAGTTATAGTATTGGATCCACTTCCATTCTTCAGGGTCTTTGAATCTCTGTTATATTTGTAGCAATTTTGGAAGCCAGAGAGCTCTTAAGAAATTCTAAATAGTAACTCTGTTTAATGTATGAAATGTTCTTAGAATATAAATCTTTATTACTCAGTATTTATTATGTAGCTTTTAGAAGTGCTTATATCACGGGGTGCCTGGGTGGCTCAGTTGGTTAAGCATCCAACTTCGGCTCAGGTCATGATCTCACTGTTTGTGGGTTCAAGCCCTGTGTCAGCTCTGTGCTGACAGCTCAGAGCCTGGAGACTGCTTTGGATTCTGTGTCTCCCTCTCTTTCTGCCCCTCCCCCATACTCTCTTTCTCTCTCAAAAATAAATAAACATTAAAAAAATTTTTTAAAACAGAAGTGCTTACTTATATCAGTTTGATATTAGTTTGAACTGTTAAGAAATGTTTACTATAAGAAGATCTTGGCTATACTGAAATTAAAAAAAAAAACGTATCACTTGGACCAATGTTATTTTTAACCTTTGTGAATATTATTTTTCCTTTAGGGCAAGGTGGACAACTGGTTGATAGGGGAGATAATACTTATGGAGGAAAGTGGGTCATAAATCCTAGTGGTGGATTGATTTCAAAGGGACATCCACTGGGAGCTACAGGTAATACTACACACACATTTCCTAATTTTTTTGTTATCATTTTTTATATAAGTGTGAATGGTTTAGCCATTGATTTGAATGAAGGATTGTATTCTCTGAACCTGGTAGCCAGTGCTTTAAATGATTATTTAGTCATGTTATTTTAAATTTTCCTTTAAGTATAGTGCATTTTAATAATCTTAACTGATGAAAATTTGAATTACATGAAACTCTAAATTCAACATACATATATTTTTTAAAATATTTTTTTAATGTTTATTTATTTATTTTGAGAGAGAGAGAGAGAGCGAGCGTGCAAGCAGAGGAGGACTCAGAGAGAGAGAATCCTAAGCAGACTCCACACTGTCAGTGCAGAGTCTGATGTGGGGCTCGAACCCATGAACCATGAGATCACAACCCGAGCCCAAGTCAGGCACCTAACTGACTGAGCCACCCAGGCGCCCCAACATACATATATTTTTTGAGTTTGATTATTTTCAAATAGGTGTACAATTTAAATTAAAATGTTCCAAATAAAGATCTTGCTAGACCTGCTGGATGGATAAGAATAACTTGAAATGAGCACATTATTTGTATATAGTTGTTTATGTGGTTGGTGTTACATGGAAATTTTTTTCTCTGGAGAATTGGACTAGAAGTTATGAAATAAGAATTTTACTTTGACTTTAGTGCTGATTGGCCATGTGACTATTTTGAGTAGTTATCAGTCAATTAATCACTTTGAATCTTAGTTTCCTTAATTGTAAAATGAAATTATACCAAAAAAGTTTATAAAATAATTTAGTACTAAAATCTGGGATTTGTTTTTATGAAGATAGCTGAGCTTTGTATTTTTTCATATTGTCTTATATATTAAATATTTTATAAATTATTACAAATTCCAAAATAGAGAAGTTAGAATTAACAGTGTATTCATTATAGCAATTAACTGGTTTATTTTTCTTTACCACTTAAATTTAGTAAGCTTATTATCTAGTGAATAGATACTTGTAAACAGAGAGTAAGAGCTAGGTAGACAAATGTGCACACATAGATAGTTACAGTATAAGGTGCCACCTTGTTATTTATTTTGTCTGGTTTGTTCTTTGGTTCTTTTCTCTTTTTTGTGCTTTTTGTTCATTGGGTGTTTTTTAGTATTTTATTTTCTCTTTTCTGTTGAATTATTTCTTTTTCTTATTTCTTAGTGGTTGCTGTAGAATGTGCAACATACATCTTTAATTTAACCACAGTCTACCTTCAAATAATGTTATGCCATTTTACATATAATGTAAGGGACTTTTACTACAGCATATTTCCAAGCACTTCCAAAATATTTGTAAACCCCACAGTATACTATTGTTATTATTGCTCTGAACAATCCACTATATTTCGAAGTAATCTGAAAATGAGGGGAATGAGAGTGATATCACTGGGAGTGACAGAATAACAATATCTGACAAATACTCTCCTTTATAAAAGTACTAAGAACACTTGCAAAAATTATCAAGACTGGGGTGCCTGGGTGGCTCAGTTGGTTAAGCCTCCAACTCTATCTCAGCTCAGGTCTTGATCTCAAGGTTGTGAGTTCAAGCCCCACATTGGGCTCCGCACTGGGTGTGAAGCCTACTTAATAAAAAAAAAAATTGTCAAGATCAAGTTTTTACAGAACTCTGGAAATTAACCAAAGGGTTGCAACAATCTGGGGGAACATTTTTAAAAACAGTCTGCTGAATCTCCATAAGAACACTAAGCTTTAATGGCGTTTTGACTTGCTCTAATACCACTCCCCCTTGCCCCAGCTCCATGGTAGTCTTGAAAGCAGTAGCCTGCAATCATGGTAGAAACCAGCAGCCTGGCCAGCACTGGAGGAGTCAAAATGGAATTGGAGTTCTTTCAAAGCCCCATTCTTAGAGAATTGTCATTATTTGACCTGACAGTTCCCTGGTAAACCATTCTTAAAATGCCTGTCTTTATGTAACCTGACACAGAACTTGCAGAGTATTTTCTCCAGAATCACTTGTTAAGAATAATTAACAACAATTGGCTTAACAACATAGGTGCCTGAGGTGCTGATAATTGGGACAAAAGACCCAACCAAAAACCTTAAAAGAAAAAACCGGGGAATGAGATGTCTATTAAGGGTCTTTGAAAAGATCTGACATGTCCCTAAGAATCTAGAACACCCAGTATATACATGAAGATTGTATGTATGTTCAAGGCTTTCTGCATGCTCAGAAAAGACCTAACAAGATCTTAAGCTCTTACCTCTGGCTAACCTTGGGGCTCTGCGCAATTGGGAAGTAGAGGCTAAGGTGAAGTTGTAAACTGCCTGGCTGAGTGCCCCAATACACACACACACACACACACACACACACACACACACACACACACACACGCAGCTTCAGCAAAAACTGGGAGACTTATTAGTTCCAGACACTTAAGAAAATCTCTGTCCAGCCATTAGCTAACCACTAAGGTAACCAAGAAGAAAATATAATGATCAATTGTGACAAAGAATACAGACTTTACAGAATCAGTTTGGAAAAGTCAACAACAACAAACTCTGAGAAAGGGGAAGAATCTGATTTCTAGAGTTGCCATGTTGTATTATATAAAATAGCCAGTTTTTAACAAAAAAATGTGAGACATGCAAAGAAACAAGAAAGTATGGCCCATACATAGGGGAAAAACAGTCAATAGGAACTGAGGTAGCCCAAGCTTTGGATTTACTAGACAAAGACAAGCATCTACTTAAGTGTGTTCAAAGAATTAAAGGAAGCTATATCTAAAGAATTAAAGGAAAGTGTCACAACCAAATAGAAAATATCAATTACTAGGTAGAAATTATAGAAAAGAACCAAATATATTCTGGCATTGAGAAGTATAGCAACTGGAATGAAAAATTCACTAGAGGGTCTCAATACCAAATATAAGCAGGCAGAAGAAAAAATCAGTAAAAGTTTTAGGTAGGTCAATTGAAATTATCCAGGCTGATGAACAGAAAAAAAAAAAAAGAAGAAGAAGAAGAAGAAAAATGAACAGAGCCTCAGAGACCTGTGGGACCCCAGCAACACTAACAGCATAAACGTAGTGACCTCAGAAGGAGAGGAGAAAAAGGGGCAGAGAGAATATTTGAAGAAATAATGGCTGATAACTCCCCAAATTTGAGGAAAAAACACTTATATGCATATTGAAGAAGTTCAACAAACTTCAAGTAGGAATATCTCAAAGAGATTTACACTTAGACACATCATAGTCAAACTGTTGGAAGTAAAAGTATATTGAAAACATCAAGGGAGAAGATTCATCATGTACAAGCATTCCTCAGTAAGGCTTAACAGCTGATTTTGTTTCAGAAACTATTGAAGCAGTGTGATGAAAAAAAGTGCTAAGGAACAATTCTGTTTTCAGTGAAACTACCCTTTAAAAATGAAGGAGGGGGCACTGGGTGGCTCAGTCAGTTGAGCAACGGACTCTTAATTTCAGTTTAGGTCATAATCTCATGGTTCATGGGATCGAGCCCCATGTCAGGCTCGGTGCTGACAGCATGGAGCCTGCTTGGAATTCTCTCTTTCTGTCTCTCTGCCCCTCCCCGACTAGCACATGCACATGTGTGTGCATGTGGGTGCATACTCTGTCTCTATAAATATTAAAAATAAATGAATAAATAAAAATGAAGGAGAAATGAGGACATTCCCAGATAAACAAAAATTGAGAGAATTTATCACTAGACCTCTCCTATAAGAAATCCTTTATAAAGAGATAGTGAAATGAAAGAACACTATATATAGCAATCCAGGCCTTCCTAAAGAAGGAAGAAAGGTCTCAGATACACAACCTAACCTTACACCTTAAAGAGCTGGGAAAAGATGAGCAAATAAAACCCCAAACCAGCAGAAGACAGGAAATAATAAAGATTAGAGCAGAAATTAATGCTATTGAAACCAAAACAAACAAACAAAACAAACAAACAAACAAACCCCAGTAGAACAGATCAATGAAACCAGAAGCTGGTTCTTTGAAAGAATTAACAAAATTGATAAACCCCTAGCCAGTTTGATCAAAAAGAAAAAGGAGGGGCGCCTGGGTGGTGCAGTCGGTTAAGCGTCCGACTTCAGCCAGGTCACCATCTCGCGGTCGGTGAGTTCGAGTCCCGCATCGGGCTCTGGGCTGATGGCTTGGAGCCTGGAGCCTGTTTCCGATTCTGTGTCTCCCTCTCTCTCTGCCCCTCCCCTGTTCATGCTCTGTCTCTCTCTGTCCCAAAAATAAATAAACGTTGAAAAAAAAAATTTTAAAAAGAAAAAGGAAAGGACCCAAATAAATAAAATCAAGAATGAAACAGGAGAAATCACAACCAACACAGCAGAAATAAAAACAATAATAAGAAAATACTCTGAGCAATTATACACCAGTAAAATGGGCAATCTGGAAGAAATGGACAAATTCCTAGAAACATATACACTACCAAAACTGAAACAGGAAGAAATAGAAAGTTTGAACACACCCATAACCAGTGAAGAAATTGGATTAGTAATCAAAAATCTCCCAAAAAACAAGAGCCCAGGGCCGGATGGCTTTCCCCGGGGAATTCTACCAAAGATTTAAGGAAGAGTTAACACCTATTCTCTTGAAGCTGTTCCAAAAAATAAAAATGGAAGGAAAATTTCAAAACTCTTTCTATGAAGCCAGCATTACCTTCATTCCAAAATCAGACAAAGACCCCACTAAAAAGGAGAACTATAGACCAATTTCCCTGATGAACATGGATGCAAAAATCCTCAAGATATTAGCCAACTGGATCCAACAATACATTAAAAAAATTATTCACCACGACCAAGTGGCATTTATACCTGGGATGCAGGACTGGTTCAATATTCGCAAAACAATCAATGTGATTCATCACATCAATAAAAGAAAGGACAAGAATCATATGATCCTCTCAATAGATGCAGAGAAAGCATTTGACAAAATACAGCATCCTTTCTTGATAAAAACCCTCGAGAAAGTAGGGATAGAAGGATCATACCTTGAGATCATAAAAGCCATATATGAAAGACCCAACACTAATATCATCCTCAATGGGGAAAACTGAGAGCTTTCCCTCTAAGGTCAGCAACAAGACAGGGGTGTCTACTCTTGCCACTGTTATTCAACAAAGTATTAGAAGTCTTAGCCTCAGCCATCAGACAACACAAAGATATAAAGGCATCCAAATTGGCCAGGAGGAGGTCAAACGTTCACTCTTTGCAGATGACATGATACCCAAATGGAAAACCCAAAAGATTCCACCAAAAAACTGCTAGAACTGATTCATGCATTCAGCAAAATTTCAGGATATAAAATCAACGCACAGAAATCGGTTGCATTCCTATACACCAACAATGAAGCAACAGAAAGAGAAATCAAGGAATTGATCCCATTTACAATTGCACTAAAAACCATAAAATGCCTAGGAATAAATCTAACCAAAGAGGTGAAATATCTATACACTGAAAACTATAGAAAGTTTATGAAAGAAATTGAAGAAGAAACAAATGGAAAACAAATGGAAAAATGTTCCATGCTCCTAGGTAGGAAGACCAAATATTATTAAAATGTCAATACTACCCAAAGCAATCTACATAGTCAATGTAATCCCTATCAAAATAACACCAGCATTCTTCACAGAGCTAGAGCAAACAATTCTAAAATTTGTATGGAACCAGAAAAGACCCTGAATAATCAAAGCAATCTTGAAAAAGAAGACCAAAGCAGGAGGCATCACAGTCCTGGATTTCAAGCTGCATTATAAAGCTGTAATCATCAAGACAGTTTGGTACTGGCACAAAAACAGACACTCAGATCAATGGAATAGAATAGAGAACCCAGAAATGGACCCACAAACATATGGCCAACTATCTTTGACAAAGCAGGAAAGAATATCCAATGGAATAAAGACAGTCTCTTCAGCAAGTGGTACTGGGAAAACTGGAAAGTGACATGCAGAAAAATGAACCTGGACCACTTTCTTACACCATACACAAAAATAAACTCAAAATGGATGAAAAACCTCAATGTAAGACAGGAAGCCATCAAAATCCTCGAGGAGAAAGCAAGCAAAACCTCTTTGATCTTGGCCCCAGCAATTTCTTTTTTTTTTTTTTTTTTAATTTTTTTTTCAACACTTATTTTTTGGGACAGAGAGAGACAGAGCATGAACAGGGGAGGGGCAGAGAGAGAGGGAGACACAGAATCAGAAACAGGCTCCAGACTCTGAGCCATCAGCCCAGAGCCCGACGCGGGGCTCGAACTCCCGGACCGCGAGATCGTGACCTGGCTGAAGTCGGACGCTTAACCGACTGCGCCACCCAGGCGCCCCTGCCCCAGCAATTTCTTACTCAACATATCTCTGGAGGCAAGGGAAACAAAAGCAAAAATGAACTATTGGACCTCATAAAAATAAAAAGCTTCTGCACAGCGAAGGAAACAATCAGCAAAACTAAAAGGCAGCCGACAGAATGGGAGAAGATGTTTGCAAATGACATATCAGATAAAGGGTTAGTATCCAAAATCTATAAAGAACTTATCAAACTCCACACCCAAAAAATCCAAAAAATAATCCAGTGAAGAAATGGGCAAAAGACATGAATAGACACTTCTCCAAAGAAGACATCCAGATGCCAACCGACACATGAAAAAAATGTTCAACTTCATTTATCATCAGGAAAATATAAATCAAAACCACAATGAGATACCACCTCACACATGTCAGAATGGTTAACATTAACAACTCAGGCAACAACAGATGTTGGCGAGGATGTGGAGAGAGAGGATCTCTTTTGCACTGCTGGTGGGAATGCAAACTGGTCCCTTACTCTGGGACACAGTATGGAGGTTCCTCAAAAAATTAAAAATAGAGGGGCACCTGGGTGGCTCCGCTGGCTATGCAACTGACTTCAGCTCAGGTCATTGTCTTGCGGTTCGTATGTTCGAGCCCCGCGTCAGGCTTTGTGCTGACAGCTTAGAGCCTGGAACCTGCTTCAGATTCTGTGCCTCACTCTCTCTGCCCCTCCCCCACTCACACTCTGTCTCTCTCTCCTTCAAAAATAAATAAACATTAAAAAATTTAAAAAAATCCCCAAAGGCAAGGGAATTAAAAGCAAAAATGAATTACTGGGACCTTATGAAGATAAAAAGCTTCTGCACAGCAAAGGAAACAACCAACAAAACTAAAAGGCAACCAACGGAATGGGAAAAGATATTTGCAAATGACATATCAGACAAAGGGCTAGTATCCAAAATCTATAAAGAGCTCACCAAACTCCACACCCGAAAAACAAATAACCCAGTGAAGAAATGGGCAGAAAACATGACTAGACACTTCTCTAAAGAAGACATCCGGATGGCCAACAGGCACATGAAAAGATGTTCAGCGTCGCTCCTTATCAGGGAAATACAAATCAAAACCACACTCAGGTATCACCTCACGCCAGTCAGAGTGGCCAAAATGAACAAATCAGGAGACTATAGATGCTGGAGAGGATGTGGAGAAATGGGAACCCTCTTGCACTGTTGGTGGGAATGCAAATTGGTGCAGCCGCTCTGGAAAGCAGTGTGGAGGTTCCTCAGAAAATTAAAAATAGACCTACCCTATGACCCAGCAATAGCACTGCTAGGAATTTATCCAAGGGATACAGGAGTACTGATGCATAGGGCCACTTGTACCCCAATGTTTACAGCAGCACTCTCAACAATAGCCAAATTGTGGAAAGAGCCTAAATGTCCATCAACTGATGAATGGATAAAGAAATTGTGGTTTATATACACAATGGAATACTACGTGGCAATGAGAAAGAATGAAATATGGCCTTTTGTAGCAACGTGGATGGAACTGGAAAGTGTGATGCTAAGTGAAATAAGCCATACAGAGAAAGACAGATACCATATGGTTTCACTCTTATGTGGATCCTGAGAAACTTAACAGAAACCCATGGGGGAGGGGAAGGAAAAAAAAAAAAGAGGTTAGAGTAGGAGAGAGCCAAAGCATAAGAGACTGTTAAAAACTGAGAACAAACTGAGGGTTGATGGGGGGTGGGAGGGAGGGGAGGGTGGGTGATGGGTATTGAGGAGGGCACCTTTTGGGATGAGCACTGGGTATTGTATGGAAACCAATTTGACAATAAATTTCATATATTGAAAAAAAAAATTTTTTAAAATTAAAAGTAGAACTACCCTACAACCCAGCAGTTGAACTACTAAGTATTTATCCAAAGGATATAGGTATGCTGTTTCGAAGGGACACATGCACCCCAATATTTATAGCAGCACTATCAACAATAGCCAAAGTATGGAAAGAGCCCAAATGTCCATCAATGGATGAATGGATATAGAAGATGTGGTATAGCTATACAATAGAGTATTACTCGGCAATCAAAAAGAATGAAATCTTGCCATTTGCAACTATGTGGATAGGAACTAGAGGGTATTATGTGAAGCGAAATTAGTCAGAGAAAGATAAGTATCATATGAATTCACTCATATGAGGACTTTAAGGCACAGAACAGATGAGCATAAGGGAAGGGAAGCAAAAATAATATAAAAACAGG
Source organism: Felis catus (assembly GCF_018350175.1). Classification (NCBI taxonomy): domain Eukaryota; kingdom Metazoa; phylum Chordata; class Mammalia; order Carnivora; family Felidae; genus Felis; species Felis catus. The sequence goes on from NC_058375.1 coordinate 42,785,867, forward strand.
GAGGGGGACAAAACATAAGAGACTCTTAAATATGGAGAGCAAACAGAGGGTTACTAGAGGGGTTGTAGGAGGGGGATGGGCTAAATGGGTAAGGGGCATTAAGGAATCTACTCCTGAAATAACTGTTGCCCTATATGCTAACTAACTTGGACATAAATTAAAAAAAAAATTAACAGCAGGAATAAACCCATAGCAAAATGAGAAAGAAAAAAAAAAAAAGAAAACACTAGACAGTGGAATAAAGAGCATATGAAGAAATACAGAGCATTAGTAGTAGCATTAGTAGTAGGTGTATTTGTAAATATAAAGACAATAGCAGTACATTATTTTGGCATGTTTCTCCCCTCCTGTCCAGCTGCATGAAGCAATAATCTGAGTTGATAGACATACAATGCATAAAAATGTTATTTGTATGACAGTGACAACACAAAGGAGGGTGGAGATAACATAGCTGACCATTTTTGTATACTATTGAAGTTAAGTTGGAGGGGCACCTGGGTGGGTTAGCCAGTTAAACGTCTGACTTGGGCTCAGATCATGATCTCACAGTTCATCAGTTTGAGCCCTGTGTCTTGCTCTGTGCTTACAGCTCAGAGCCTGGAACCTGCTTCGGATTCTGTGTCTCCCTCTCTCTCTGCCTCTCCTACATTCATTCTCTATCTCTCTCTCTCTCAAAAAAAATAAACATTAAAAACAAAAGAAATTATGTTGGTATTAATTCAAACTAGGTTGGTATAAATTAAGATGTTAATTGTAATTCCTAGAGTAACCACTAAAAAATAGCTTTCAAACATATAGGAAAGAGCGCCGCCTGGGTGGCTTAGTTGGTGAAGTGTCCAACTTCAGCTTAGGTTATGATTTCATCCTTCGTGGGTTCAAGCCCTGCATTGGACTCTGTACTGACAGCTCAGAGCCTGGAGCCTGCTTCGGATTCTGTGTCTCCCTCTCTCTCTGCCCCTCCCCTGCTTTGCTCTCTTTCTGTCTCTCAAAAATAAATAAATGTTAAGAAAAAACATATAGGAAAGATAGTGAAAAAATATATAGTAAAATGACAAAGAATGAAAATGGTATACTAGAAAATACATATTTAATACACAAGAAGGTAATAATGGAGAAATAGAGGGATTAAAAAAGACAAAATTTTAAGAGAATGAGAAAATAAGCCAGACTGAGAGAAAATATTTGCAAAAGACATATCTGCTAAAGGACTATTATCTAAAAGATACAAAGAATTCTTATAAAGTAAATAATAAGAAAATGAACAATATGATTAAAAATTGGGCAAAAGACCCGAACAGACACTTCACCAAAGAAGATACAGAGTGTCAAATAAGCATGTGGAAAGATCTTTAACATCATATGTCATTAGGGAATTGCAAATTAAAACCATAGGATACCATTACATACCTATTAGAATGTCCCGGATCCAAAATGGTGACAACACCAAATGCTGGCAAGTTTTTACAGAATGAAATATTCTCTACACTTATCATGAACACTGAGTAATGTGTAGAATTGTTGAATCGCTATACTGTGCACCTGAAACTAATATAACACTGCATGTTAACTATAATGGAGTAAAATTAAAAACTTAAAAAAAATGAAACATCCTCCACCATACAATTCAGCAGTTGTGCTCATTGACATTCGCCCAGATGAGTTGAAAACTTATGTCCACATAAAAATCTGCACATGGATGTTTATAGCAGCTTTATTTAAATTGCCAAAACTTAGAAGCAACCAAAATGTCCTTCAGAAGGTGAATGAATACATAAATGATGGTGCATCCAGACAATATAATATTAGTCATTGCTAACAAAATATTAGCTATCAAGTATTGAAAAGACATGGAGGAACCTTATGTGCATATTACTTAGGTGAAAGAAGCTGATCTGGAAAGGCTACATACTCATATGATTCCGAATGTATAACATTCTGGAAAAGGTAAAACTATGGAAGTAGTAGAAGGATCATGTGTTAGAGGAGAGGGAAGGAAGAAGGTATACAGCATAGAGGAAAAGGGCATGAGACTGTTCTGTGTGATACTACAGTGGCAGCTACATGTGATTATACATTTGTCAAATGTATACAACACCAGAAGCCAGGTGGTGAGCTTAGCTTTCAGGGCAATGGAACTATTGTCGTGTCTAAGACTGCTAAACTAGCAGAACCCAAAGTTTCAGGAATGACAAAATTTTCCTAGTAGATTATTAGGGATAACAGTGAGAGGAGCTACTCCCTTTTCCATCTTTTGATCCTTTTTGTAGTGACTATAGAGAAATAGCACCACTAATTCAAAACATGTTCCACATTTTGGAGGGTGTGACTCCAGCACTACAAAGTGCTGCTGGTACCATTATAGAGTCTTCAAAAGGCTTTTACATTATACTATCAGATTAACTGCTTCAGGGCAATAGACTACATTGTAAGCCCAATGAATGCTGTGAATAGGTGTTCATCCCTGTATTCATTTATTGAGGCTTAAATGAGCTTCTTAACCAGAGAAAATACTATTTGGAATACCATGTTGGCAAATCCAGCACAAAGATCAAGAATAAAACCCTAGGAGATATAAAAATTAAAGGTATAGGTGGAGAGGAAGATACATGTAAGAATAATAAGAATATATGGTCAGTTATTCAAGGGAGGAATGTTTCAAAAGTTAAGTCATCAGGCCAGAAAAGTTAAATTGATAGAGTGAAAAGTGTCCTTTGGATTTCACTATTATCAAGCCATTGGAAGTATTGGAACAATTTTATTGAAATGTTTTGCTAGAAACACATGGGAATGCAGAAATAAATAGAAGTGGGAAAGTAGCAACAATAGTGCAGATTAACTTTTAGGAGCAGTGGCTGTGAATGGAAAGGTTGATGTACCTCAATTGCAGGGGTGTGTTCTGTATGACTGAGTCTTGGATTTGATCTTAGCCTCTTCATTCTTTTCAGTATACAGCTTTGTTGCTCCTAGTTTTTGTTGTTTTTTTTAATATGTAAAATGGGAATAAATAAACAACCTATACCTACCTTACAGAGTTGTTCTGTGGATTAAATTAGGAAATATGTATATGGGAAGTATATAGCACAGTTCCCAAAATGGGGTAGAAAAACAATAACTGCTAGTATTCTCCTCCTACAATTTCTGTAAAAGGATGCCATATTGGATCTAGGTAACTGTTTGTAGCTGGTAATAAAGTCATTGTTTGTATCACAACATGGAAAATGTATAACTATTTCAGGAGAACAACATTCTTTAATTTGTAGAGAAAGTAATTTTTCTTCTAGTATGACAGCCTCAAGGCATTAATTTCTCTATATAATTATTTTACCCAGTACTACACAGACATTTTTATTTATTTTTTTATATGAAATTTATTGACAAATTGGTTTCCATACAACACCCAGTGCTCATCCCAAAAGGTGCCCTCCTCAATACCCATCACCCACCCTCTCCTCCCTCCCACCCCCCATCAACCCTCAGTTTGTTCTCAGTTTTTAACAGTCTCTTATGCTTTGGCTCTCTCCCACTCTAACCTCTTTTTTTTTTTCTTTCCCCCCTTCCCCTCCCCCATGGGTTCCTGTTAAGTTTCTCAGGATCCACATAAGAGTGAGACCATATGGTATCTGTCTTTCTCTGTATGGCTTATTTCACTTAGCATCACACTCTCCAGTTCCATCCACGTTGCTACAAAAGGCCATATTTCATTTTTTCTCATTGCCACATAATATTCCATTGTGTATATAAACCACAATTTCTTTATCCATTCATCAGTTGATGGACATTTAGGCTCTTTCCATAATTTGGCTATTGTTGAGAGTGCTGCTATGAACATTGGGGTACAAGTGGCCCTATGCATCAGTACTCCTGTATCCCTTGGATAAATTCCTAGCAGTGCTATTGCTGGGTCATAGGGTAGGTCTATTTTTAATTTTCTGAGGAACCTCCACACTGCTTTCCAGAGCGGCTGCACCAATTTGCATTCCCACCAACAGTGCAAGAGGGTTCCCGTTTCTCCACATCCTCTCCAGCATCTATAGTCTCCTGATTTGTTCATTTTGGCCACTCTGACTGGCGTGAGGTGATACCTGAGTGTGGTTTTGATTTGTATTTCCCTGATAAGGAACGACGCTGAACATCTTTTCATGTGCCTGTTGGCCATCCGGATGTCTTCTTTAGAGAAGTGTCTAGTCATGTTTTCTGCCCATTTCTTCACTGGGTTATTTGTTTTTCGGGTGTGGAGTTTGGTGAGCTCTTTATAGATTTTGGATACTAGCCCTTTGTCCGATATGTCATTTGCAAATATCTTTTCCCATTCCGTTGGTTGCCTTTTAGTTTTGTTGGTTGTTTCCTTTGCTGTGCAGAAGCTTTTTATCTTCATAAGGTCCCAGTAATTCACTTTTGCTTTTAATTCCCTTGCCTTTGGGGATGTGTCGAGTAAGAGATTGCTACGGCTGAGGTCAGAGAGGTCTTTTCCTGCTTTCTCCTCTAAGGTTTTGATGGTTTCCTGTCTCACATTTAGGTCCTTTATCCATTTTGAGTTTATTTTTGTGAATGGTGTGAGAAAGTGGTCTAGTTTCAACCTTCTGCATGTTGCTGTCCAGTTCTCCCAGCACCATTTGTTAAAGAGGCTGTCTTTTTTCCATTGGATGTTCTTTCCTTCTTTGTCAAAGATGAGTTGGCCATATGTTTGTGGGTCTAGTTCTGGGGTTTCTATTCTATTCCATTGGTCTATGTGTCTGTTTTTGTGCCACACAGACATTTTTAAACTACTTTTCTGCCTTTAGTAATTAGACTAAACTCTTTCCTTTATCCCTCCAAAGAGGTAGGTCATACGTCAATGTTGACTTTTTGCTAATGGGACATAAAGAAGTCTGAGTGATAATAAGTATTTCCGTGGTGTGGTCATTGAAGCCCCATAGAGTTGTAGTTTGCACTTCTGGGAAAGATGGTGAAGTAGAAAGACCCTAAGTTCACTTTGTCCCATGGATACAAGTAGATAACACCTACCTTGGTGTAAATAACCCAGAAAATGACTTGAAGAATGACAGAACACACTCTCCACAGCTAAACATAGAGAAGAGGCCACATTGAAGAGCATAGGAAGTGGGCAGATGTGTTTGGAAGCTAAAGAGATGTGCAGGACTGTCTACAGGAGGGAGGGACACTGCAGGTGCAGAGAGGAGAGAGAAACAGACCTTTGTACCAGGCATCTCAGGCATGGGACTCCTGCATGGTGAAGGCAAATCCCCATAACATTTGGTTGTGAAAACCAGAGGGGTCAAAATTTTCAAGTTCTTACAATTATCAGGGCTGGAATTTTAAAAATCAGTGGGCTCCGCTCTGGGAGAACTGGGTTGGTCATGGCAAACTGAGTCCCTGCCCTTATAGAAATAGCACAACACACATACCCGTGGAGATACAGCATAGAAACAGTGGTCTGAAAAAAACCTGGGGTATATAGGAGGGAGATTTGTATACTCATCTCAGAACATGTGCTAGAAGGGCAGGGATCTTTGGGAGACTTCTCCAAGAACAAAAGAGCTAGCAGGTACCATTTCCCTCTCCTACCCCCAGCCTAGACACATGGACATATATGGGAAACAGCACAGTGCCAACACTTTCCACCTAGCTTGCTAACAGCATGCCCAGCCTCCACAGGTCCACCCCCTGCAACCTGGCTGGCATCTGTAGGAGTTTTACCGGGCAGTTGCAGGTCCCCTCCTGCAGTGGACCAGCACAGACTTTGCTGCCACTGCATGCCCTGCCCCCACATTCTCCTGTGGACCAGCCTCTTCCCATATACCTTTGGCTGGAGTCAACACAAAGCAGTGCCACAAGCCTGGCAGTGTGCAAGCATCCCCAAGAGGGGTTGGCACCACTCCAAAGTGACTCTTGCCCTGGAGAGAAGGGAAGATACCCACATATACCAATCCAGCTGCAGTTGCAGCAGTGGGCTGGGGGCATATACCTGGTCTCACTATAGTCCTTGCCCACCAATGAAAGCTTCTCAGGGGACAACACAGGAAAAGTGCCAATGTTCTGCTGTTTGTTGTTACTGCATCTCTAGCAAATGCCTGATCTGACTTACTCAAGCCCAAGGCAGCCCCAATCTGGCCCACTAACAACACAGGGACCAAACACTATCTGCAACAGGCAAAGAGAGCCATTGCAGAGGATGGGACTGAAGGCAAAAGCAGCTCAGGCACCATAGTAGGATGCAAGCAACACACATAAAAGGCACCCCTGAAGTGCCAGGTTCAGGTGAACAGGGGACATTGCATTGCAGGGCACTACAGGACCTCTTCTTCATAAGGCTACTACTTTCAAGAGCAGGAGACATAATTGACTTTCCTAACACATAGACACGCACAGAGGGGTAGACAAAATAAGGAGACAAAAGAATGTGTCCCAAATGAAAGAACAAGATCAAAGCACAGTAAGAGAGCTAAATAAAACAGAGATAAATAAGTGGTATGCCTGATAGAGAATTAAAGTAATGGTCATAAAAATACTCACTGGACTTGGGAAAAGAGTGAAGGACCTCAGTGAGACCCTCAACAGAGATGGAAAACAAAAAAAAAAGAACCAATCAGAGATGAATAACTCAATAACTGAAATTAAAAATACACTAGATGGAATCAACAGTAGACTAAAGGAGGCAGAAGAATGGATTAGCAACCTGGAGTACAGAGTAATGGAAAGCAATCAAGCTGAACAGGAGAGAGAAAAAATAATAATACTAAATGAAAATAGGGAACTCAGTGACTCCATCAAGCATAATAACATTTGCATCTTAGGGATCCCAGATGGAGAAGAGAGAGAAAATGGGGCAGAAAATGTATTTGAAGAAATAATAGCTGAAAACTTAACAAATCTGGGGAAGGAAACGGAAATCCAGACCCAGGAAGCACAGATAGTCCCCAACAAAATCAACCCAAGGGGGTCCACATCAAGACATGTAGTAATTAAAATACAAAAAGTAGTGATACAGAAAGAGATAATTTTAAAAGCATCAAGAAAAAAGAAAACCAGGGGCGCCTGGGTGGCTCAGTCGGTTGAGCATCCGACTTCAACTCAGGTCACGATCTCGTGGTCTGTGAGTTCGAGCCCCGTGTCGGGCTCTGGGCTGATGGCTCAGAGCCTGGAGCCTGCTTCCAATTCTGTGTCTCCCTCTCTCTCTGCCCCTCCCTCATTCATGCTCTGTCTCTCTCTGTCTCAAAAATAAATAAAAATGTTAAAAAAAAAAAGAAAAAAGAAAACCATTACTTACAGGGGAAATCCCATAAGGCTGTTAGCTGATTTTTTAGCTGAAACTTTGCAGGCCAGAAGGAAATGGCATGATATATTCAAAGTGCTTAAAAAAAAAAAAGAAAACCTGCAACCAAGAATATTCTATCCAGCAAGGCCGTCTTTCAGAATAGGAGAGATAAAGAGTTTTCCAGAGAAACACAAGTTAAAGAAGTTCATGACCACTAAACCAGCCCTATAAGAAATGTTAAAGGGGACTCTTTGAGTAGAAAGGAAAGACCATAAGTAGGAGTAAGAAAAGTAGGAAGCACAAAAGCAGTAAAAATAAGTATACCTATAAAAATAAGTCAAGAGATTCACAGAATAAAGGATGTAAATTATGACACCCTATATCTAAAATATGGGGTTGGGGAGGAGAGTAAATAATAGGTTCAAACTTAAGTGACTATCGACTGAACATGCACTGCTGTATGCATAAAATGTTACATATAAACCTAATAGTAACCACAAATCAAAAACCAGTAATACATAATGCAAAAAAATAAAGAGAAAAGAATCCAAGTATATCACTAAAGCCAGCAAACCGTGAGAGAGCAAGAGAAGAAAGGAACAGAGAAGAACTACAAAAACAAACATAAAACAAGTAACAAAATGACAATAAGTATATACCTATAAATAATTACTTTAAATGTAAACGGACTAAACACTCCAATGAAAAGACAGAAGGTGATGGAATGGATAAGAAAGCAAGACCATCTACATGCCGCCTACAAGAAACTGAAACGCTAACTTGAAAAGATAAATGCATCCCTATGTAAATTGCAGCTTTTTTTACAGTAGCTAAATTATGGAAGCAGCCCAAGTGTCCATCAATAGATGAATGGATAAAGATGTACTATATATAATGGAATATTACTCAGACAAAAAAAAATGAAATCTTGCCGTTTGCAACAGCATGGATGGATCTGTAGGGCATACTGCTAAGTGAAATAAGTCAGAGAAAGACAAATACCATATAATTTCACTCATGTTGAATTTAAGGAAAAAAAATGAACAAGGAAAAAGACCAAAAGGAGATTCTAACTATAGAGAACAAACAGATGGTTACCAAAGGGTAGGTGGGGTGGGGGGTGGGGGTTAAATAGGTGAAGGGGATTAAGAGTAATCTTTTTTTTTTTAAGTTTATTTTGAGAGAGAGGAGAGAGGGAGACAATGAGCAGGGGAGGGGCAGAGAGAGAGAGAGAGGGGGAGAGAGAGAATCTGAAGCAGGCTCTGCACTGATAGTGGGGCTCACAAATTGTGAGATCATGACCTGAGTCAAAATCAAGAGTCAGATGCTTAACTGATTGAGCCACCCAGGTGTGGCAAGAGTAAAATAATATTGATGAGCATTGAGTAATGTATAGAATTGTTGAATCATTATATTGTATACTTCTAACTAATACAACACTATGTGTTACCTATACTGGAACTAAATTTTTAAAAAGACAAAAAGTAGCAGTTTGCAATAGAGACAGTGATTTAAATTCTCCTTTCAGACAGCTTCCTCACTCTCATATAAAAAAAACCTCCTTTTTCTTTTTCTTTTTTTTTTTTTGAAACTTTTTTCATCCCAGAGATGAATGTAGCATTTCAGGTTAATTGTGTGGTTTTTAAAAAAAAAAAAATATTTATTTATTTTTTGGGTGGGGGAAGAGCAGAGACAGAGGGAGATAGAGAATCCCAAGCAGGCTCCACCTTGTCAGCATAGAGCCCAGTGTGGGGCTTGAACCCATGAACTGCGAGATCATGACCTGGGCTGAAATCAAGAGTCAGAATTTAACCAACTGAGTTACCCAGGTGCCCCTCAGGCTAACTGTTTTTATTGACACATAACTTTTTTCTCCTCTGAAGGAACATATTTTCATTATAATTAATTTGTTTGCCATTATAATTAATTTGTTCTGCTATTCACTGAAACACTCAGAAATCATGCTTTGTAGTAACAATATGATTTTTCATTCCATATTATATCTTAAAATTGAGGTATAATTTTCATATAATAAAATACACAGTTCTCACAAAAACACAATTGTTTATAGCAGCATTATTTATAATAGCCAAAAAGGTGAAAATAACCTAGATGTTGATCATCATTTGATGAATGAATAAACAAAATGTGTTATATTCATGCAATAGAATATACTTACGCCACAAATTAAGTATTGGCAGATGCTACAACATAGATGGACCTTGACTTCCCTCAAACATCTTCCCCATTCTCCAAACTCTTCCCCCTCAATCAGGCTAAGACTGATCCAGATTTTTCCTGTATCAGTAGTTCATTCTTTTTTATGGCTAAATTGTAGTCCATATACCAGTTTGTTTATCCATTCTCCTGTTGATGGATGTTTGAGTTTTTTCCTGCTTGAGGGCATTATAAATAAGGATGCTATGAACATTTTTGTACAAGTCTATTTGTGGACACACCTTTTGCATTTCTCTTGGGTTAATAAACCAGAGTAAAATTGCTCAGTCAGAGGGCAGATGTATGTTTAACTTTATAAGAAGCTGCCAAATAGTTCTCTAAAGTGTTGTCATGGTTTGTAATATTATAATGGGATGACAAAGTTTAACATTTAGCATGTCTTTCTCTTTCTTCTTACCCTTAGTTCTATTTTTCAGAGTCAACCTCTTTTACAGTTTTTTTGATATTCTCCCTCAAATTGTTATGCTTATACAAGTGCATATTTAAATGTGTGTTTATACAGTCTTTCTTTTTTTGTTATTGAAGTATACTTGACACATTATGTTACATTAATTTCAGGAGTACTGCATAGTGGTTGGACAAGTCTACACATTATGCTATGCTCACCACAAGTATAGGTACCATCTGTCACCCTATAATGCTATTACAATACCATTGACTATATTCCCTATGCTGTATCTTTTATCCCCATGACTTACTCATTTCATAACTGGAAGCCTGTCTTCCACTCCCCTTGACCCATTTAACCCATCTCCCTACCCCCTTCCTCTGGCACTATCAATTTGTTCTCAGTATTTATGGATCCATCTCTGCTTTTTGTTTATTCATTCATCTGTTTTGTTTTTCAGATTCCATACATAAGTAGAATCATACGGTATTTGTCTTTCTCTGACTTATTTCACTTAGCATAGTACCTTCTAGGTCCATCCATGTTATTGCAAGTGGCAAGATCTCATCCTGTTTTATGCCTGGGTAATATTCCACTGTGTGTGTGTGTGTGTGTGTGTGTGTGTGTGTGTGTGTGTGTATCTATCTACATACCACATCTTCTTTATCCATTCATCTATAGGTGGACATGTGTATTGTTTCCATATCTTGGCTGTATGCAGCCTTTCTCTTTTTTTTAATGTTTATTTATGTGTTTTGAGAGAGAGAGAGAGAGAGAGAGAGTGCATGCACATGAATGGGGGGGGACAGAGAGCAAGGGGAGAGAGAATCCCATGGGCTCCATCCCATGAACCATGACTTGAGCCAAAATCAAGAATTGGGTGCTTAACCGACTGAGCCACCCAGGCACCCCACAGCTTTTCTTTATGTATGTATTATATATGTATATTTACTACATTGCAGACAGCTTTATTTACTTACATATTAAAATCTTTTTATATTATCATTTATAGATATTCTTTATTCTTTTTAATGCCTGCACAGTATTCTCATTATAAGAAATTTACCTAACATACCTACTAGACATATGTGATGTCAATTTTGCTACTATAAACAATGCTGCAATAAGCATCTTTGTGTCTTTGTACACTTTTGTATGTATACTCAGGATAAATCCAAAACAATGGCCTCACTATGTCAAAGGATAGTATATCATTAAAAATTTGTAGACATTGCCAAATTTTTTTCAAAAAAGATTATACCAATGTATAGTCCCAACAGCAGAATGTGAGAGTACTTCTTTTTTTATAATCTTGTGTGCAACACTGGATTTTAAAATATTAAATGTATAAACAATGTTGTCAATCTTGACAGGTCATCTACTTCTTTCCCCTAGCACTAAAAAGCTAACCTAAAATACCTCAGGAAGATAGAATTTACTCGATTTTTAAATACTTCAAAGAGTGTTATACCTTCTACAATATCCTTTGAAAACCCTCTCCAATATTTTAGTCTACACTGTTGGTAAAATTTTCCTGTTATCATCAGTCATTAGGAATAATGTTAGTGGTGGGGTAGCATTTTTGGGGAAAGACTTACAGATCTTGATAACTTGATTGGTAGCCTGAATAGGGATGAGTAATTATTGAAGTGTAAATGTTCACCTGCTACATATTGAGAATTTGGATATACTTAAGTAAATACAGAGCTATTAGCTGTAGCCCAAGAAAGAATTCAGACTCCTGGAAAATATATCAGGATGATAGCTCTGAGCAGTTTAAATATTTTTGCCCTGGTTACTTGGATAACAAATTGCAATAGGATTCTAAGTGAATCAGAAAATCGTCAAGTGCTTCCAAAACATACTGACTTATGATGGACTGGGGAAGATGGAAGGTTCTCTTCTACAAATAGTATTAGTTTAGTTGTAAGATATTGTTACTTTGGTGGAAACTCAGTATTGGAGAATTAGTTTTAAAATTAAAGCTTCATGATATAGTTTCCAATTTTAACTTGTCCAGATCTGCATAAAAAAAAAAAAATTCTAGTTGCCATAACAGGACCTGTAATAGAAAAAAAAAAAAAGATTTAAGCATTTGAAGTGAATATTTTATTTACTGTCAGTTTAAAATCATGAATTCCTTTCAGAATTTTCAATTAGAAAAATCACATTAAAACTTAGATTTTTAAATTATTAGTGTCTAAATAATAGTATCATTTATTTATTTATTTATTTATTTATTTATTTATTTGTTTGTTTATTTTTACATTTTTATTTATTTTTGAGAGACAGAGAGAGACAAAGCACAAGCGGGAGAGGGGCAGAGAGAGAGGGAGACACAGAATCTGAAGCAGGGTCCAGGCTCTGTCAGCACAGAACCCGATGTGGGGTTTGAATCCACAACCCATGAGTTCATGACCTGAACAGAAGTCAGCCGCTTAACCAACTGAGCCACCCAGGCGCCCCTCATATTTTATTTTAGTTTTTAATGTGCTTTCACATATATTGTATTAACCCTTACTGAACGCTATTTAAAATGAATAAGTGGGGTGCCTGGGTGGCTCAGTTGGTTAAGCATTTGACTCTTGATTTCAGCTCAGGTCATGATCTCATGGTTTGTGAGTTCGAGCCCCGTGTTGGCTATAAGCACAAAGCCTACTTGGGATTCTCTCTTTACCTTTCTCTCTGTCCCTCCCCCACTTTCTCTCACTCTTTCTCTCTCTCTCTTTTTCTCAAAATAAATAAATTTTAAAAATAGATAAAATGAATAAGTAAAATTTCATTTTAGCTTATTAGCTATTTCCAATTTTTGAACATGCATATTAATGTCTGTGATCTCCTGAAAGAGCATGAAAGTGATTTGAGATAGAGTTCCTTACAAGGGATTGTTGTTTTGAAGCTGGAGGTTGGTTATTTAGTTTGGCCTTTTGTGCCAAACTAAATTAAGCCTAGCATTTAGTGCCTTTCCATTGTGGCTTCAACCTGGTTTTAGGTCCTGATCTTCAGTCCATGAAAGTTCAACAAATGCTTATTGTGTGCAGACTTTATCATTAGGTGCTGTAATTAATTGACTCTCAAACATCATGTCTATGTGAGGTACTGATATAGAATCTCCTATAGCTTTTAAAAATGTATATACTCTTGCCTTCCCTTGGAAATTCTCTCTCCTAGGTCTAGTTGAGCCCAACAACTTACATATTTTTAAGATCTTCCAAGAGCTTCTCCTGCACAGCTGGGTTTGGGATCTAGGGCTAGGATATACAAGAAAACATTGCCCTCCTGAAGTATACAAGTGGCAGATAATGTGATAATGCAAATAGTTACTATGCAAACTTATAGATCTTACAGATGTTGATGACTTGATTGGAAGCCTGAATAGGGATGATGAATTATTGAAATGTAAATATTCACCTGCTACAGAAACTCAGGCAAAGAATAAACCAGAACTATGAGAAGAAAAAGGGAAAGAGAAATGGCAAGGTGAAGATTTATTACTTCCCTACCACAGGCGAGGGTCTGTGCTAGCATTTATATCTAGCTGGGTTTTGGGTTTTGGATGTGGAGATGCAGAAATGGGAAGAAATGTTTAAATTAACCTGAACTGTTTGCTTTTCCAAGACGTCTTTAATTCCTTCTCACCTGTGCAAGCTCTGTCTTTGATGTTTTCTGAATAACAACAGCAGCAAACATTTACGCAGCGCTAAGTGCTGGGCACTGTTCTAAGTATTCCTCATTTAATTCTCATGTCCATTTTATATTTTATCAAAGTGGAAAATAACAGCACAGAGTAACTTGCCCAAAGTCACTAAACTAGTGGTAAAGCTAGGATTCAAACTCAGGCAATGTATTTCTAGAGTCTAAGCTCGTAACCATTACCCTCACTACAAAGCTTTTTCCTCAGGAGAAATGCCCATCTTCAAGGTCCATTTCAAGTATTAGCTACCTTATGAAACTTTCCCTAATTTCTTCATCCTTTCCACAGATTGGATTAATCTTTCCCTTTTCTGAACTCATGACACTTTCTCAGTGCTTCTTTTTTGACATTTATACTTATATAGTACATATGGTAATTATTTATGGCTTTTAAAGAAAAATCTCTCCATTTGACTAAGAGCCTATAAAGGCAGAATCCATATTTCATTTGTCTCTGTACCCCAAACAGTGCTCAGTACAAGAGTTTGTACATGTAAAGGGGATGGTTGAATTAATTGTTCTTTTAATATCTGAAAGGTGATATGGGGCAGAGGGGATAAACTTGTCTCCTATGGGAAAAAATAGGAAGAATTCATGGGAAGCTTGACTTTGGGCCGATATAGGAAATTACAGTCTAGGCTATGCACAAAAAATACAAGTTAACAACATGATGGGAATGTCATGGGGGATTGCTCATTTGTTAGGGCCTTAGATGTGATGAGCTCTTAGAGCCTTTCTTTCTTTTTTTTTCTTTTTTTTTTTTTTTTAACATTTATTCACTTTTGAGAGACAGAGACAGAGTGCAGGCAGGGGAGGGGGGTTGCAGAGAGAGAGAGAGAGAGAGAGAGAGAGAGAGAGAGAGAGAGAGAGGATCTAAAGCTCTGAGCTGTTAGCACAGAGCCTGATGCAGGGCTCGAACCCACAAACCGTGAGATCATGACCTGAGTCGAAGTCAAATGCTTAACCGACTGAGCCACCCCTCTTAGATCCTGTCTAATCCTAAGATGCTTGGATCCCCAAATGTGATATAGTTATTTCTCCTCCTGAATTTGCATTGTTCTGGATGTTTTTAATGGTACACATACTATTCTATCATGTGATTTTTCTTTACATGTTTTAATACCTTTATAGGTATTATAAACATAGGCTCTAAAGATTTAGGTGAAAATGAAATGAAAGTAAATGGAATTTGAGCCAGGGGACCTAGCATACTCAAACTATGGCTTGCCTCTTTTACTCTGTAAGAGGTCACTAAAAGAAATACATCCTAGGACAATGACTGGCAAGAACTAAATCTAATAGTGACTCTAAAAAGTCAGTAAGTCAATAAAGCCTAAATAGCTTTTCACCAGAGCATCTATTTTACCTCTCTTCATATCCTATAGGCCACCTGTCCTCATTCCCATTGCCTAGAATTTTGACTTTTGCCACTGAGGTGTGAGGAGAGGTAAGTTTAGTTGTTGAACCATAATGAATACTCTCCAGTGCCGGGAGAAATGGAACCCAAGTGAGAGCATTTTCTCTTGATACCTATTGGCAGGTAGAGATAGGTAGGAGGAGCAGGCCCTGGCTTTTATTGTTCTTGCTAAGTAAAAAGAAGAGAGAAGGAAGATCAGGCCTACATATCTCATATTTTATTTTATTATTTTAACAGCTTTATTGAGGTAAAATCAACATATAATCAACTGAACATATTAAAATGTGTAATTTAATAAGTTCTGTGAAACCATTACCACAGTCAAGATAGTGAATATATCCATCAACCAAAAGTTTCTTCATATATACGTGTGTGTAATCCCTCCTTCTCATTACTCCTCACCCCTCATCCCAAAGCAGCCATTGATCTGCTTTCTGTCACTGTAGATTAATTTGCATTTTCTGTAGTTTTACATAATGGAACCCTATAGTATGCACTCTCTTTTTGTCTGGGATGTATCCATATTTTTGCATGTATCAGTAGTTCATTCCATTTTATTGCTGAGTAGTATTTCATTGTATAGATATATCACAATTTACTGTTGATGGGTATTTGGGTTGTTTATAGTTTTGGCTACTACAAATAAAGCTGCTGTGAACTGTGAACATTCATGTATAAATCTTTCTATGAATATTTGGTTTCTCTTGAGTAAATACCTAGGAATGGAATGACTGGATCATATACTAGGTGCGTGTTTAACTTTTTTGTAAAAGTTTTTATTTAAATTCCAGTTAGTTGCCATACATGTAATATTAGTTTTGGGAGTACAATTTAGTGACTCAACACTTCAGTATAACGCCAGGTGCTCATCACAACAAGTGCCCTCCTTAATCCCCATCACCTAATTAAACCATCCCTCTACCCCCCTCCCCTCTGGTAACCATCAGTTTTTTCTCTATAGTTAAGAATCTGTGTCTTGGTTTGCCTCTCTCTTTTTTTCCCCTATGAGCAATTGTTTTGTTTCTTAAGTTCTACATGAGTGAAATCTTACGGTATTTGTCTTTCTCTGACTGACTTATTTCACTTAAGCATTATACTCTCTAGTTCCATCCATGTTGTTACAAATGGCAAACTTTCATTCTTTTTTTATGGCTGAATAATATTGCATTGTATATATACCACATCTTCTTTATCCATTCATCATTGGATGGACATTTGGGATCTTTCCATAATTTGGCATTTAGGAAATGGTCAAACTGACTTCCAAAGTGGTCATACCATTTTATATTCCCATAGCAGTGTAGGAGAGTTCTAGTTCTTCCACATGTTCATCAGCACTTTGTATGGTCAATCTTTACATTTAGTCATTCTAACCAATGTGCAGTGGCATCTCCTTGTGGTTTTAATTTACATTTTCCTGATGGCTCATGATGTTGAGCATTTTTAAAGTGCTTATTTGCCATTTGTATACCTTCTTTAGTGACTATATTTAAAGTGCATTAGCATGATTTAGTTGAGTCTTGCTTTTTTTCTTCTGACAATCTCTGCCTTTAGAATTGGGGTGTTTTGACTATTTACGTTTTATGTGATTATTAATAGGGTTAGGTTTGAGTCTGTCTTGTTATTTGTGTTCTCTTTGTCCCTGCTAATCTTTATTTTCTCTTGCCTTTTTTTTCCAGCCTTCTTTTGGATTACTTTTTATGACTCTATTTCATTTTTATCTTATCATAGTCTATTATACTACTTAACATATAGTAAAAAACAAAAACAAAAACAAAAACCTTACAATTGTATATTTTCATTTCTCCTGTTCAGGGCATATAATACTGTTGTGAAATTTTTTACATATATTATAAACCCCATAGGAAATTATTTTTGTTTAAACAATCAATTATCTTTTAAAGAGATTTAAAAAGGATGTAAATTAAAAATAAATAAATAAGGAGATTTAAACAATTAAAAAGAAAACCTTATCCATTTACTCATGTAGTTACCACTTCGAGTATTCTTCATTCCCTCACATAGATCCTTTTTTTTCTATCTGCTACCATTTTCCTTCTGCTAAAGGACTTTAACATTTATACAGCATCAGTGTTGAGTATGGTAATGAAATATTTCAGCTTTGTGTGTCTAAAAATTTCTTTATATTACTTTTTTTGAACTATATTTTATATTATATTCTAGATTGATTACTTTTAAAGGGAAAAACTGCTCTTACATAAATACACATCTTTCAGTGCATGCTGAGTCCATTAAAGCTTTTTGCTCTTTGAAGCTCAGCAAACCTTTTCTTTCTCAGCCAGGCTCCAATAATAGAAAACCATGCTTTTTTATGTTGTTTATGCTAAGGCCTTTAGATGTCTAATGTAAACTGAAGCTGAATTATGACTTCTTTGTACTTGACTGTCTTAATGGTATAAGGAATAATGATGGGTTCAAGGAAGCAGGAGAAAGAAAAGAACTCAGGTAGTATCTCAAGATGTTTTTCCCTGTGGTTTTTCCACTCTGAGGTTTTCCATTGGACTTAGTACTTTATCTTTATTAGCTGTTTATTGGAGTGATTGGTACATGTTTGAATGGTTTATTTTCAGTAGCAACCAGACTATAGGTAGTAGAGTCCTAGGCTAATGCTTTTGTAACTGCTGTGCCTTCTTGGCAAATGGATTTCTGAGATCAACATTTTTTGTTTTTAGTCTTTTTTTTTTTAATGTCTGTTTATTTTTGAGAGAGAGAGAGAGCGAGCTAGGGAGGGGTAGAGTGAGAGACACACACACAGAATCCAAAGCAGGCCCCAGACTCCAAGCTGTGAGCACAGAGTCTGACGCAGGGCTTGAACTCACCAACCATAAGATCATGACCTGAGCCAAAGTCAGATGCTTAATTGACTGAGCCACCCAGGTGCCCCTCTGAGGCCAACTTTTGACTTCTGCCCTTTTTAGATCCAGATTCTAGAAATGTAAGAAACGCCAGTTTGTTCTGAAAGTAGACAACTGGAAAGCTCAAATAATCAGTATGCTCTCTTACTAACACTCGTCTTTTATTGAAAGCAATTAAATGGCAAGACCTTTTTCTCTTTCTCCAGCTCTCTCCCTCTTTTTGCCTACCTCCTTAGTCCCCACCCCCACGGTAGCATTAATGTAATGCTGCTCCCAATGTAGACTGTATTGTAAATGCCTGCATCTTTATATCTCAAGAATATCTGCTTCCTGAGGGAACAGACTATGCCTATCTTGTTTTTGCTGGGTCTTCTGAGCCTTAAGCAGTGTCTGGCACATAATGGGCCATAAAGTATTTGTTGGATGAATGGGTAGATCAGTAATGATGAAGGAGCATGGGGCAAGCTGAGGGCTAATAGCACCTCCTGCCCTAGGTGGGATATGTGTGATATTCTTCATGCACTGCTGGCTGCCCAAGAACGGGGGAAAGGAAAGAAAGCAAATGGTTGACTGATAGAGATCACAGTCATGAAGGATAGGAGTCTCCTTGAGTTTACGATAACTTATTAAAACTATAAGAAAAAGGCAAATTTATTTATAGCCTAATCTCCAGAAACCTTAGACTCTGTTTCCTGAAGCCCTAATATTGCCCTCATCAAGATGTGGGGGTTTAAGTTCTTGCCATGGTGATGTTGGAAGCAAAGGCAAATGAAAAATTAAATTCCCTTACTGCCTAGAGCCCACTGACAAGTCCTTGAAACAAGCAGAGTGACCTTTCTCTAGGAGCTCAGCTGCCTCGGTGATGACACTTTGCTAGGAGCAAAAGGGAATCTTGGCTTAACATTATCCTGACCCCCCAGAATCCTGTGAATCTCCTTAAACACATAAAAATTCCTTTGCAAACCTCTTTTATCTTTAACCCCCAAGGATATGTTGGCAATTATACTCCAAGCATATGGCCTCTGATACACATCTGAAGGGTCTCAGGACTGAGGTTTTACTAAACAGTAACAAATGGTTTTCCTAACACCAGCTAGCCGCTCAAGGTCCTGGAAACCTTGCTTCCAAAATTCCTTGGAGACGTACGCTGTCCCTGACCTGCCCAACCTGAAAGCATATAATCGTCACTCTTCACAACTCCAGTGCAGCTTTTTTCTGCCCACGGGTCCTGTCCCCATGCTTTAATAAAATCACCTTTTTGCACCAAAGACGTCTTCAAGAATTCTTTTTTGGCCATCAGCTCCAAACCCCACCATCACTCCAAAACCCCATCAAATATTGGCTCCTTGCATTTTTTATGAATATTACCTATCATAATAGTAATTTTCCTGAATTTAGTTAGACATTTCATTAAACAGTTAAAATAGAAACATAGTGCTTTATCATATAGATACTTCATAATTTACGTAACTATTCCTCAGTTCTTTCACTTCTAGATTATTTAGTTTTTCACTGTTACAGTGTGATAGAGATTGCTTTGTGTGTAAAACTTTACCTGTGCTTATTTCCATAGAATGGTTTTCAAGGCATTTTCAAGGCTCTTAATTTTGTATATTACTTTCCAAAAAGGTTGTACTGATTTGAACTTTCACCAGTACTGTATGGAGGTGGCTGTCTTGCTAGTCTCCCCAGCATATGGATTATGCTTTAAACATCCTTACCAAAAACAAAACAAAACAAACAAAAAAACATCCTTACCAATTTCGTTAAAAATGGCATTTTTCTATTTAATCAGGTGAGGTTGAGTATTTTCTCTAATATTGTGAACTATGTATATTTATTATTTTGTGAAGAAGACTAGCTGTATTTTCCTGTCCATGTGTATATAAGACTAGTGTGAATATTTTTTGCCTTTTTCATATTCATTAAATGGTTGAGCTTTCTATATGGCAGATTTCTAGTAAAATTAAGTGCCCCAAAGTTTCACTTTGATCTTCTTCATTAATATTCAGAATGTTCGTAGTTCAAAAAGTCATTAATAGGTTGTGGAGTTACCTATTTTAAAACAGTGCTTAAGATATATATTCTGTAAATATATACACACTGCTTGGATATAAGAAGTAGGAGTTATATTTCTCCTACTTAGGGTTTGTTAAATAACAAAAATTCAACTGAGTAAATTTTAAAGACCTGATAGGCTTTATTAAATGATTCATGAATTGGGCAGCATCCCATCTAGACAGGGATTCTAAAGTTGACTCTGGAATTAGCCTGCTTTGTGACCATTCACAAATTATTTAATCTTACAGTTCCTCAGTCTGACATCATTAAATTCCTTCCAGTTCTAAAAACCTTTGATTTTATTATACAGGGGACAAAATGCTATTCTTATGAAAATCTATTCTTGTTGAGAACTGTTTGGGGGAAATCATAGGAAAATTCCCCATACTAGCTAAATTTTTTAGGAAAAGTGAACTCCCAAATTTAGATTTTTTTTTCTTTTGATACATTAAAAATGGTAAAATTAAATTATTTTTATGCCATTTTACCTGGGTTAGAGAACTGTATATTCAGTGTTTTCTTTTCCAACATTGCCAAAAAATGGCAGGTTAGAGTTCATGGAATTTCTTAAGCCTGGGTATTGTCTAAATACAGAGATTAATGGGGTTGTGGGAGGGGGAATGGGCTAAATGGAAAAGGAGATTAAGGAATCTACTCCTGAAATCATTGTTGCACCATGTGCTAACTAACGTGGATGTAAATTATAAAAAATAAATAAATTATATAAAGTAAAAATAAGTAAGTAAGGAGATTACTTAGGAAGGGGGAAAACTAGCTGCAGAAACCCTCTTGCCCTTTAAGAGAAGTTATTTATGCATGTATTTTCTTGACTTTAAAAGTGGGCTTGAGAAAGCTGGTTGGGGCAGCTTTCTAACGCAATGGAATCTGATTGCTCTGTGTTCGATTTGTTAGGTCTGGCTCAGTGCGCTGAACTCTGCTGGCAGCTGAGAGGGGAAGCCGGAAAAAGGCAAGTTCCTGGTGCAAAGGTTGCTTTGCAGCATAATTTAGGCATTGGAGGAGCTGTGGTTGTCACGCTGTACAAGATGGGTTTTCCTGAAGCTGCCAGGTAAGTGGCATTCTGGGTTTTGTCTGTTAATGAATCCTGACTTTTCATAGCTGATGACGTTGTATATGTAAAAAGTCCAAATTTTATTGCTTTAGTACTCAATAAGTATATCATAACATTGCTTTGATAGCTTGGCTTTAAAACCTTAAAACTGGCAATTAGCTTTTGAACTTAAACAGCCTTAGGAAAATTTTGTTAAAAATTTTTGTTCAAAAGAGGAGGCAGCATAGTCAAAAGAGAGTGCTGAACTAAAAATACTTGTCTTAGCCCGGCTAACCTGAGTGATTTTAATTTAGGCAAGTCACTTTTTTGGTCTCCTTTTTCAGAGTTTGCTTTCTCTGTCTGTACATAGCCTCCCAGGCTTCTGAGGTTGTTTGGAGAAAGTTATCAAATACGCTGATTGGATCTCTGCACATGTATGTTTCAGAATCCAGCTAAGCCCTCACTGCTGCTAGAATTCCTTTTATTTGTCTCTTGCTGATTTTCTTCCTGTCCTTATCAAATTCCTCTGCTCTTCAAATCTCCAAGTGCTTTCTGTTCCAAGCCTTTCAGGATCCCTCAACTTCCTTGCTCTTGTCTCAGAGAAGTGTTCATTCTTCTTCCCATAGGCAAAAAGGCCCTCTTCCTTTCCAAGGCCAGGCTCTCCTCTTTGAATGCTTTTGTTACCAACCACTTTTTGTAACTTTGTTCTAAATATTAAGTATACCTTCTCCCTTTAGAGTCTTTTCATCTTTGCCTTTCTATTGACTCCTGTCTGTTAGCAAACATGTTCAGATGATAAACATTTATTTTTGCCTTTCTATTGACTCCTTGTCTGTTAGCAAACATGTTCAGATGATAAACATTTATTTTTCTTATTGCCTTATTTTCTTTCATAATGAGCCTTTTATAATGGGACACTTTTGTTTATCTATGCTGAAATATTTGTCTTGGTTTTTGACTTCACCCCTGAGGTCAGGTAAAGCCAAGAGCAATCTAATTATGAAATATTGTCTTTATTTTGTTGTTACTCTCTCTAACCCTGATGTAGCTGTCAACACTAATTGGCTCCCTTTTTTCTCCTGAAATTCTTGGTAATTATTTATTTTTTCTTTCTTTTTTTAATTAAAAAAAATTTTTTTTAATGTCTATTTGTTTTTGAGAGAGAGAGAGAGCACGAACAGGGGAGGGAGCGGGGGGCAGAGAGAGACGGAGACTCAGAATTTGGAACAGGCTCCAGGCTCTGAGCTGTCAGCACAAAGCCTGATGCTGGGCTCAAACCCATGAACCGTGAGATCATGACCTGAGCCGAAGTCAGATGCTTAACCAATTGAGCCACCCAGGCACCCCTAATTTTTTTTAATGTTTATTTATTTTGGAGAAAGAGCCAGAGTGTGAGCAGGGGAGGAGCAAAGAGAGAGGGAGACACAGGATCCCAAGCAGGCTCCGGGCTCTGAGCTGTCAGCACAGAGCCCGACATGGGGCTCAAACTCATGAGCCATGGGATCATGACCTGAGCTGAAGTTGGACACTTAACTGACTGAGCCACCCAGGTGCCCCATCTTTCTTTCTTTTTTTAATGTTTATTTATTTTTTATTTTTATTTATATATTTAAAAAATTTTTTTAATGTTTATATTTGAGAGAGAGAGAGAGAGAGATAGTGCGTGAGCAGGGGAGGGGCAGAGAGAGAGAGACAGAGACAGAATCTGAAGCAGGCTCCAGGCTTTGAGCTGTCAGCACAGAGCGTGACATGGGGCTTGAACCTGCAAGCCATGAGATCATGATCTGAGCCAAAGTCAGACGCTCAACTGATTGAGCCACCCAGGCGCCCCTTTTTAATATTTATTTTTGAGAGAGAGAGAGAGAGAGACAGAGCACAAGCAGGGGAGGGGCAAAGAGAGAGGGAGCTACAGAATCCAAAGTGGGCTCCAGGCTCTGAGCTGTCAGCACGGATGCAGGGCTTGAACTCACAAACTGCAAGATCATGACCTGAGCCAAAGTTAGACACTTAACCGGCTGAGCCACCCCCGGGCATCCCTATTTATTTATTTTTTTTTTCACACTTTTGGTTCCACAAAGGATATGTGACACACTTCTTTTCAGAATCGATTATAATTCTTCTGTTTTACAAGCTCTTGAGTCTCTTCTATCTGTCCTTTCACTTTTCTTTCTCTGTCTGGAATATCATTTCTGTTGTGAAAATTCCATTGTTTTTAAGGCCCATCTTGAGTACCGTCTCCCTTTAAATATCCACAGCACTTTGCACCTCCTGCACCCTTATCTAGTTTTGGTTTAGTTGTAGTATATCCACATTTTTATTCCCCTCATATGAAATCTTTGAGGCCTAAGACTGTGACATCACTCCACTCCTCTAAGGATCTCTGTCATAGAGAGTGAATGTTTCTTGAATTGAATCACATAAAAAGGTGTTAAGATGTTGAATTTTTTAGTTTCCTCCTAAATGTGATCATTAGTCTGTACTGTCTTCTGGAATTCCGTCCAGTTCATATTTGGAGTTGAAAACTCTCAGTAAAATCCAAACTTTAAAGTTACTTTATAGCTACTTGAGTCAGCATATTAGTGTAACTCTCTAATTTGCTCTGATTAGAAGGTTATGAATTTGGGGAAATAAATTCTATTTTAAACATGGAATTCTCATAGTTCTTTTAATTTCAGGAGACTAAGTAATTGGGAGATTGAATTGTTCAAAACAATTACAGTGATATTTCTGGGAAAGCAGAAGTATGAACAAATCCAGCTGGTGTACAGGTTTCCCTTGCTATCTAAAAGTAAAGCATTCCTATGAAACTTTTTAAAGCCAAAATGGTATAAAGCAAAGAAGCAATTACCATTACTTTATATGGAAAAATTCTTGAGTATTCCCAGACCCCCCAAATAACCTCTTTTATGCTTTTCTGATACCTTAGGACACATCTTACTAACAGATGCACAAAATAAATTGAGATAAAGCACAGGTGTTCACAGATACAGTTCAAAGCTGTGGTTCCCTGCTGAGTGTAGTTCTTGGGGAAAGAGCTTGGGGACAGTGCCACTCTCCACACATGCACTGCCTCTGTGATGGCTTGCTGCAAAACAAACATTGAACTCTATCGTCTCTTTTTGCTTTTTCTTTGGTAAAAGCCAAAATCCTCTTTGGATTTCTTTTGGTTAGCGAAAACAGGTACTAATGTAGGTCTTTTGTAGAAGCAAAATGGCATAACATGGAACGTTTGAAAAGCAGCTATACCTGTACTAGTGACTAATAAGAATTAATGACTAATAACAGAGAAGGACAGATACCATATATTTTCACTCATATGTGGAACTTGAGAAACTTAACAGAGACCATAGGGGAAGGGAAGGGGAAAAAATAGTTATAAACAGAAAGGAAGGGAGGCAAACCACAAGAGACTCTTAAATATAGAGAACAAACTGAGGGTGAATGGAGGCTGGGGGAGAGGGGAAAATGGGAGATGGGCATTGAGGAGGGCACTTGTTGGGATGAGCACTGGGTGTTGTATGTAAGCCAATTTGACAATAAATTATATTCATAAAAAAAAAGAATGACTAATAAGAAAATATTGAAGGTAGTACTGATAGTTTTAGTGATCCAACATAACTCACGACAAAGGCCAAAGTTGGGAAAACGATTCTAAATCTGATGGCACAAATATATAGTTTTAAAGCGAGGTTGTGGTTTCACTTGAAATGAAGTCATTTTAAGGCACTATTTTAGGATTCCTGGACCCAGTGGGAGCTCCCACTCCCCATCCCTAAACACCAAACAATTCTTGGACACCAGTAGGTCTGAATTCAACTCCTCTGACACCATCTACCCAGAGATAGTATCACATTCCACAGCTTAAGTGTTAGGTACCACACTGACCCACACCCACCACTTCAGATGCCAGTCAAAAACCTCAGACTGGCTACAGTTTGGAGGTTTCAATGACTTCCTCCTTAGGTTTGATTAATTTGCTAGATTAGTAGCAAATTGCTAGGCTCACAGAACTTAGAAAAACACTTATATTTACCAGTGTATTAAAGGATATGATAATGGATACGAATCAACAATAAGATAAAGAGATAAATAGGGCGAGGTCCCAAACAAAGGAGCTTGGGGCCTGGTTGATTTGGTGGTATGAGGAAGGGTTCTGGTTTCCTAAGTGTGGAAGTTCTCTGAAAAGGACCAAAAGCTGTCCTCTTGGGTTTTTATGGAGGCTTTAGTACATAGTTATAATTGACCAAGTCAACAGCCATGGGCCAGCCTCCAGCTCCTCTCCCCTCCCCTATGGTAGTGGTGTGTGGTGGGGTCCAAAGTCACCTTCATTAATAATAAGACACTCAGTTTACCTTTATGACTTTGAAGCATTTTCAGGAACTGTGGATGAAGACCAAATCTATCTGAGAAATATATTTTAGTCATCTGATGACCAAATAATATTTCTTATAAATCATTATATTGCAGATACCCATTGTACATGATCTGATTTAGTTTCTAATTTAGCTAACTTTGATGGAGCAATTGCTACATGGTTAGGCCCCCAGAATGGTCCTCTGTGTATGTGGGGAAGGCAGACATAGGTTTTTCAAAATGCTGTAGAAGCCCAGAGGAAGAAGTTATTATGAAGAAGGTAAATTTAAACTGATAAGAGCAGATACTACACTTGATCTTAGCCAAAAGGTCGAGAAGTGATGAAGAAGGTAAATTTAAACCAGATGACTAGGATTGCCCAGCAAAGGGTAGAGAAAGGATATTCCAGGCAGGTACGTAGATGGGTACAGAGAGTTGAGATACAAGGTTTGATGAGTAGTTGTACTGTGTGGGTGCAGAGTAGATTATTTTGTGTGTGCCTTGGTAGATGGTCAGAGTCAATAGTGTGTAGGTGACAGAAGATACATTTGTAACTAGACTGGGTATGGTTTTGAAACCTTCAAATGCTCCCTTCAGGAGTTTGGAATTTAGCCCACAGAATTAGTTTTAACAGAAGATCATGTGATTATATTGTGCCTTAAGCAGATCAGTCTGGCATTAATTTGAGTTGATAGGTGGAGAGACCAGAGGTCAGGAATCCTCTCAGGAGGCAGTTGCAGCAGGGTGGATAAGAAATGGTCAGTGCTGGGGCACCTGGGTGGTTCAGCCGGTTAAGTGTCTGCCTCTTGATTTCGGCTCAGGTCATGATCTCACAGTTTGTGAGACTGAGCCCCGCACTGGGCTTAGCACGGAGAGGGGAGTCTGCTTGGGATTCCTGTCTCTCTCCCTCCCTCCCTCTCTCTCTGTCTCAAAATAAATAAACATTTAAAAAAAATGTTCAGTGCTGCAGTAGGAACTGAGAAAATGAGAAGTCATATTTAAGGGCGGTGACCAACTGCATTTAATTTATAGTTAAACTTTTCTGTCTTTTAAGTTAGATCAATTTTGAACAGTATTTTTCTTTTCTGCTATTACATTCTGGTTTTGAGCTGTATCTTGCATAAATTGAGGTCTGCTGTCAGTCTGTTCAGGTTGCTATAACAAAATTTGTCCTTGGCCCCCAAAATTCATGTCTTTATCATGTCATCAACTCAAAAGTCTTAAGTCCACAGTGTCATTTAAATATCTAAATCACATATGGATGAGACTCAAGGTGTGTTTCATCCTAAGGCAAATTCTTCCCCAGCTGTGAACCTGGGAGATCAAACATGATATGTGCTTCCAAAGTAGAATTCCGGGACTGGAACAGGATAGACATTCCCATTCTGAAAGGGAGAAATAGGAAAGAGAGAGTCCTGAGCAAATCCAAACTCCAACAGGGAAAACATCATTATACTTTAAGGTTTGAAAATAATCCTTGTCTCCATGTTCTGCCCTCTAGGTACTTTGAGATGAAGGTCCTGCCTTCTAAACACACTGGGGTGGGGTGTGGGCCCCCAAGGCTCTAGGCAGCCCTGCTCCTATGGGTTTGCTGGACACAGCTCATTTTGTGGCTCTGATTGTCTAGAATTGCACATGGGTGACTTTGCTGGTCTGGGGTCATGGACATGGCTTCACCCCCAAAGTTCCATTGGGTGTTGCCCTAGTGGGGACTCTCAATGGTGGCCTCACTCCCATAGTGGTTCTCTGCCTGGACCCTGAGGATCTTGGAGGCATCCCTAGAAATTTAGGAGGAGGCAGTCATGACCCTACAGCTTTGCTGGGTGCAGCACATGCTTCACCAGAGCCTGTCAGAGCCCAGCCTAGGGTGGCAGAGGAATGGGATGTTAGAATGAGGGGGAGCAGAGCCCATGAAGTGAGATGGCACTGGGCAGTGGTGACTCTTCCTTTCTTAAATTGTTCTGCCCCTAAGGTCCTTGCACTCTGGGTTTGTGAAGGGAGGGGTAGCTCTGATGATCTCCTTGCCTTTGGAGTCATTCTTCCATTGCCTTGGACAATAGGTCTTGGTTTGTGTGAGATAACAGAAAGCATAAATATTTGGACTTTGACCCTGTTTCCTGACACAGGGCTACTGAAACCCTTGTAAATTCTCAAGTTCACCAGAAGCATCTTTTGTTTAGTGAGATAACTCTGGGTGGGCTCCTACATGACCCTGGTATGGGGACTGGTCACCAGAAACACCAAGCCTTGATTAGAAGCTTGAAACTTTCAGTCCCACTCCCCATCTTCCAGAGAGGAGCTGGAAATGCAATTAATGATCATGCCTACTATTAAGAACAAAAGTTCAACTGAGTTTATTAAGTGATTCATGAATCAGGCAGCATCCCATTAGCAAGTAGAGGGAAGCTCCTTAATTTAGACCAGTTTTGAATATGAGTATTGACTTTGTATTATAACACTCTATTCATTTTATGTAAGTTGAGAGCTTTTGCAATACAGATGGAGGATAGATTTGCATTCTATACTCTGTTAAATAAAACCTATGTATGTATGTATGTATGTATGTATGTATGGGAAAAGCATGAGCTGGGAAGGGCAGAGAAAAAGGGAAAGAGAGAATCCCAAGCAGGCTCTGCACTGTTGGCACAAAGCCCCTTGCAGGGGCTTGATCTCACCAACCATGAGATCATGACCTGAGCCACGATCAAGAGACGCTTAACCAACTAAGCCACTCAGGTGCCCCAATGAAACCTATTTTTAAAACCCAACTTTGTTTTTTGTTTTTTCTTTTTTTTTTTTTTAATTTTTTTTTCAACGTTTATTCATTTTTGGGACAGAGAGAGACCGAGCATGAACGGGGGAGGGGCAGAGAGAGAGGGAGACACAGAATCGGAAACAGGCTCCAGGCTCTGAGCCATCAGCCCAGAGCCTGACACGGGGCTCGAACTCATGGACCGCGAGATCGTGACCTGGCTGAAGTCGGACGCTTAACCGACTGCGCCACCCAGGCGCCCCTGTTTTTTCTTTTTTTAATTAAGGTATAATGTACATATAGTAAAAGTCACCTTTTTAATGCATAGTTCTGCAAGTTTTGTCCAACATATACATTCATGTAACTACCACTATAATCATGATACAGAACAGTTCTATCACTTCCCAAAATTCCTTGTTCACCTTTGTAGTCAACCCTTCCCCCTCCCCTCCAGCTCCTGGCAACCACTGATCTGTTTTGTGCCCCTGCAGTTTTCCCTTTCCAGAATATCATGTGAAAAGAACCAAAAAGGCTTTGAGTCTGGCTTCTTTCATTGGTCATAATTCATTTGAGATTCATCCATGTTATTGCACATACTGGTAACTCGTTCCTTATCGATGAGTGGCAGGCATTCCATTATATGGATGTACCACAGATTGTTTATCCATTCCTTGGTTAAGGGTTTTTAATTTAATTTAATTTTATTTTAATTTTTTATAATTTGACATAAAGACTTTTTTTTTTTCAATATAATTTATTGTCAAGTTGGCTAACATAGTGTATACAGTGTGCTCTTGGTTTGGGGGGTAGATTCCTGTGATTCATTGCTTATATACAACACCCAGTGCTCATCCCCAACAAGTGCCCTTCTCAATGCTCATTACCCATTTTCCCCTCTCCCCTGCCCCCCGCCTCCATCAACCCTCAGTTTGTTTTCTGTATTTAAGAGTCTCTTATGGTTTGCCTCTCTCCCTTTGTAACTATTTTTTTCCCGTTCCCTCCCCCATGGTCTCTGTTAAGTTTCTCAAGTTCCACATATGAGTGAAAACATATGATATCTATCTTTCTCTGACTGACTTATTTCACTTAGCATAATACCCTCCAGTTCCATCCATGTTGTTGCAAAATGGCAGGATTTTATTCTTTCTTATTGCCAAGTAGTATTCCATTGTATATATAAACCACATCTTCTTTATCCCTTCATCAGCTAATGGACATTTAGGCTCTTTTCATAATTTGGCTGTTGTTGAAAGTGCTGCTATAAACATTGGGGTACATGTGCCCCTATGAATCAGCACTCATGTATCCTTTGGATAAATCCCTAGTAGTGCTATTGCTGGGTTGTAGGGTAGTTCTATTTTTAATTTTTTGAGGAATCTCTACACTGTTTTCCACTGTTTTCCACTGCACCAGTTTGCATTCCCACCAGCAGTGCAATGGGAATTCCTGAGTTGTTAATTTTAGCCACTCTTACCGGTGTGAGGTGGTATCTCCTTGTAGTTTTGATTTGTATTTCCCTGATGATGAGTGATGTTGGGCATCTTTTCATATGTCGCTTGGCCATCTGGATGTCTTCTCTGGAAAAGTGTCTATTCATGTCTTCTGCCCATTTCTTCACTGGATTATTTGTTTTTCGGGTGTTGAGTTTGTTAAGTTCTTTATAGATTTTGGATACTAACCTTTTATCCGATATGTCATTTGCAAATATCTTTTCCCATTCCGTTGGTTGCCTTTTAGTTTTGTTGATTGTTTCCTTTCCTGTGCAGAAGCTTTTTATCTTGATGAGGTCCCAATAGTTCATTTTTGCCTTCAATTCCCTTTCCTTTGGAGATGTGTCAAGTAAGAAATTGCTGCGGCTGAGGTCAGAGATGCTTTTTCCTGCTTTCTCCTCAAGGGTTTTGATGGTTTCCTGTCTCACATTCAGGTCCTTCATCAATTTTGAGTTTATTTTTGTGGATGGTGTAAGAAAATGGTCTAGTTTCATTCTTCTGCATGCTCCTGTCCAGTTCTCCCAGCACCATTTGTTAAAGAGACTGTCTTTTTTCCATTGGATACTCTTTCCTGCTTTGTCAGGGATTAGTTGGCCGTACATTTTTGGGTCCAATTTTGGGTTTTTTATTCTGTTCCATTGGCCTATGTATCTGTTTTTGTGCCAATACCATACTGTCTTGATGATTACAGCTTTGTAGTAGAGGCTAAAGTCTGGGATTGTGATG
Source organism: Felis catus (assembly GCF_018350175.1). NCBI lineage: Eukaryota > Metazoa > Chordata > Mammalia > Carnivora > Felidae > Felis > Felis catus. The sequence goes on from NC_058375.1 coordinate 42,816,164, forward strand.
CCTCCTGCTTTGGTTTTCTTTTTCAACATAACTTTGGCTATTTGGTGTCTTTTGTGGTTCCATACAAATTTTAGGATTGTTTGTTCTAGCTTTGAGAAGAATGCCTGTACAATTTTGATTGGGATTGCATTGAATGTTTAGATTGCTTTGAGTAGTATTGACATTTTAACAATATTTATTCTTCCAATCCATGAGCACGGAATGTTTTTCCATTTCTTTATATCTTCTTCAATTTCCTTCATAAGCTTTCTATAGTTTTCAGCACACAGATCTTTTATATCTTGGGTTAGGTTTCTTCCTAGGTATTTTATGGTTCTTGGTGCAATTGTGAATGAGATCGATTTCTTGATTTCTCTTTCTGTTGCTTCATTATTGGTGTATAGAAATGGCAACCAATTTCTGTACATTGATTTTGTATCCTGCAGCTTTGCTGAATTCATGTATCAGTTCTAGCAGCTTTTTGGTGGAATCTTTTGGGTTTTCCATGTAGAGTATCATGTCATCTGTGAAAAGTGAAAGTTTGACTTCTTCTTTGCCAATTTGAATGCCTTTTATTTCACTTTGTTGTCTGACTGCTGAGGCTAGGACTTCCAACACTATGTTAAACAACAGTGGTGAGAATGGACATTCCCTGTCGTGTTCCTGATCTCAGGGGGAGATCTCTCAGTTTTTCCCCATTGAGGATGGTATTAGCCATGGGCTTTTCATATATGGCTTTTATGATGTTAAGCTATATTGCTTTTATCCCAACTTTCTTGAGGGTTTTTATTGAGAAAGTATGCTATTTTTTTGTCAAATGCTTTTTCTGCATCTATTGACAGGATCATATGATTCTTGTCCTTTTTTTTTATTAATGTGATGTATCACATTGATTGATTTGCAAATATTGAACCAGCCCTGCAGCTCAGGAATGAATCCCACTTGATCATGGTGAATAATTCTTTTAATATGCTGTTGAATTCAATTTGCTAGTATCTTGTTGAGAATGTTTACATCCATGTTCATTAGGGATATTGGCCTATAATTCTCCTTTTTTGTGGGGTCTCTGTCTGTTTGGGGAATCAAGGCTTCATAGAATGAGTCTAGAAGCTTTCCTTCCATCTCTGTTTTTTGAAACAGCTTAAGAAGGATAGGTATTAACTCTGCTTTAAATGTCTGGTAAAATTCCCCTGGGAAGCCATCTGGCCCAGGACTCTTTATTTGTTGGGAGATTTTTTTGTTCAATTTCTTTGCTGGTTATGGGTCTGTTCAAATTTTCTATTTCTTCTTGTTTGAGTTTTGGTAGTCTGTGGGTGTCTAGGAATTTGTCCATTTCTTCCAGGTTGTCAGTTTGTTGGCATATAATTTTTCATAGTATTCTCTGATAATTGTTTGTATTTCTGTGGTGTTGGTTGTGATCGCTCCTCTTTTATTCATGATTTTATCTTATTGGGTCCTCTCTCTTTTCTTTTTAAGAAGTCTGGCTAGTGGTCTATTAATTTTGTTTATTTTTTCAAAAAACCAGCTCTTAGTTTCATTAATCTGTTCCTCTGTGTGTGTGTGTGTGTGTGTGTGTGTGTGTGTGTGTGTGTGTTTGATTCTATATTGTTTATTTCTGCTGTAATCTTTATTATTTCTCTTCTGCTCCTGGCCTTGGGATTTCTTTGCTGTTCTGCTTCTAGTTCCTTCTAGTGCACTATTATTAGATTTTGTATTTGGGATTTTTCTTGTTTCTTGAGATAGGCCTGGATTGCAATGTATTTTCCTCTTAGGACTGCCCTTGCTGCATTTCAAAGGATTTGTACTGTTGTGTTTTCATTTTCATTTGCTTTCATATATTTTTTGATTTCTTCTTTAATTGCCTGGTTGACCCATTCATTCTTTAGCAGGATGTTCTTTAATCTCCATCCATTTGGAGGCTTTTTCTTGTGGTTGATTTCAAGCTTCATAGTGTTGTGATCTGAAAATATGCATGGTATGATCTCAGTTCTTTTATGTTTATTGAGGGTTGTTTTGTGACCCAGAATATGATCTGTCTTGGAGAATGTTCCATGTGCACTCAAGAAGAATGTGTATTCTGCTGCTTTTGGATGAAAAGTTCTGAATATATCTGTCGAGTCCATTTGGTCCAGTGTATCATTCAGGGCCATTGTTTCTTTATTGATTTTTTGCCTAGATGATCTGTCCATTGTTGTAAGTGGAGTATTCAGGTCACCTGCAATTACCGTATTCTTATCAGTAAGATTGCTTATATTTATGATTAATTGATTTATATATTTGGGTGCCTCCAAATTGGGTGCATAAACATTTATAATTGTGAGCTCTTCTTGATGGATAGACCCCATAATTATGATGATATGATGCCCTTTTTCATGGTTGAGGCATATTTAGATTGCTCCAGTTTTGTTGTTGTTGTTTTGTTTATGGAAAATTATCTAAATTAGCTTGAAAGTTTAACTCAACGTGTGAAAACCCTAAGTGATATAAGAATTTAAAAGTTAGAAGTAAAGGTGTATCCATGTAATGATTACAGCTGTATATATGCTTGTAAACTAGAAGGACCAGAAGAAGCAATATGGAAAATTGAGTATAGGAAACTAGTTTGAGTGATAGGATTATAGGTGATTAGCTTTTTCATTTTCTAAATTTTTATTTTAACTACAACCCTTTATTTTGACATAATTGAAAACATACAGGGAAGAATTATAAGAATAGTACAAGGAACTCCTATATACCTTGTACTCAATTTTACTATTTGTGCTTACATTTTGCCCCATTTGCTTTTTTTTTTTTTAACATTTTATTTATTTTTGAGAGACAGAGAGAGAGCACAAGCGGGGAAGGGACAGAGAGAGATGGAGACAGAATCTTAAGCAGGGTCCAGGCTCTGAGCTATCAGCTCACAGCCTGACGCGGGGCTCGAACCCATGAATCGTGAGGTCATAACCTGAGCCGAAGTCAGCTGCTTAACTGACTGAGCCACCTAGGCGCCCCTGACCCATTTACTTTATCTCTTTTTCTCTACATACATTTATATATGTGCATATTTTTTTCTGAAGTAGTTGGAGGTTGGAGACCTTATGCCCCTTTATCCCTAAATAATTTTTTTATAAATTTTTAAAGTTTTTATTTATGTATTTTGAGAGACAGAGCAAGTGAGGGAGGGGCAGAGAGAGAGGAAAAGAGAGAATCCCAAGCAGGCTCTGCACTATCAGCGTGAAGCCCAATATGGGGCTCAAACTCACGAGCCATAAGATCATGACCTGAGCCCAAACCAAGAGTTGGACGCTTAACCGACTGGGCCACCCAGGCGCCCCATACTTATCCCTAAATAATTTAATGTATGTTTCTAAAAACAAGGACATTCTCTTAATCACAGTATAGTTTTCAAAATCAGGAAATTTAATATAGATAACATACTAATAATACCTAATCCAACAAACATATTCAAAATTTGACAATTGTTCCAATAATACTTTACTTCCAATAGTATCTTTATAAAAGATACTATAAACTTCATTTTTTTCTCCTTGTCTAGATTCTAACCTAGGATCCTGAATGCATTTAGTTGTCATGTCTCTTTAGCTTTCTTTAATCTGAAACAACTCCTTAGCCTTTCTTTGTAATTCTTGGTATTGACTTTTTTGAAGAGTACAAGTACCTTCCTTAGGAGTAGAATGTTTCTCAATTTGCGTTTGTCTGATGTTTCCTCATAATTAGATTCAGATTGTACATTTTTTTTTGCAAAAAAATACCACTGAAGTGATGATATCCTTCTTAGCACATCATATCTGGAGGCAAGATAAAGAAGTTTCCCCTGCTATCTGAAAATAGAGCATTCCTATGAAACCTTTCAAAAGTTGAAATGGTGCAGAGTGAAGAAGCAATTACCATGTTGTAGCAGCTAAAATCCTCTTTGGGTTTTTTGTTTTGTTTTGTTTTTGGTCAGCAAAAACAGAGATTAATGTTGGTCTTTCATAAAAGCAAAGTGACGTAAAGGGAACCGTTGGATAGCAGAGGATACTTGTATCTGTGGCCTGTGGGAGCTTGTAGTCTGGACTCTGCTCCATGAAGTATCAAGATACTTTGTACACTGAAAAGTGCTACTTATCAGTGTATCAGTTAGTATTTTATCATATGCAATTAGGAAGTGACAAGCTTAGAAAAGGGCATAGTGATGATTAAAAGTTGCAAAGTTAGACAAATGAAATGGGCTTGTGGAGGACTAGTTGTGGCCACTTTATATGAGGTCATTCATTCAGACTTTTGACTGGAAGATAGTGTACCATAGATAATTCTGCTCTAAATGGAACAGGAGAACATAAGAATTTAGGTAAGGGAGAGAATTCAATGTAATTTCACTTCCATTCAGTCACTGTTTACCAATTGTATGCTGGGAACAGGAGACACAATTTTTTATTTTATTTTTTAAATGTGGTATCTGCTCTGGAGAAGCTGTCATTTAGTAGGGTTTTACAGAAGAGGAGTTTCCTGGCCTGGATCTTGAAGGATAAAATGGAATTTGCTAAGACAGAGGTATTCTAGATACAGGAAGTAGCACTGACAAAGGCATGGAAGTGTGGGGTAGCCTGCCATGCTCTAAGTACTTACCGTATGTATCTCAGCATGGCAGGGGTGCAGGTTCCATTCCTCATTAGTGATATTAGTATGATTCCTCTAGTAGGCTTGCTTTTCGGCTTCTTAGACTTCCCATACCTACTTGTTCACTCTTATTCTCAACTGATTGCTTTGCCTTATACATTGTTGAAAAAATAGAAGCCATTAGACCAGACTCCTTCATCTTCCATTCCAAGACCTAATCTAGAATTGCACCCATCTGATTCTCTTTCTTCCATTGAGTCACCTCTTCTTCTTATCATAGGCCCCTGGATCTCATCCTCTCTCACCTTCTCAGGTCTTTTGTTCTTCTAGCTCCTTTTCCCTGGTTCACTACCATCAGGCAAAAATGCTCTGATATGTTAATCTTAAAAAAGAAAAACAAAAAGCACATTTTCCTTGATACCGTAATCCCCTCCAGAGACCACTCTTTTTCACTGTTCCTCTAAAAGTAATATCTCAAAAGAAGCACACTATCTGTATTTCTCTCTCCTATTCACTCTTTAATTCACTATAATCTGACTTCTGCCTTCCACTACTTCTTCAGATTGTTTTGTCAAAGTCATCTTTACTCTCCATGGTGCCAAATCCAGTGGGTATTTTACCTTTGGCAGCATTTGACATGGTTTACTCCTCCCTCCCCACTTCTTTCTCCTTTCTCAGCTTCTGCAACACCTCTTGTATCATTGGCTGCTGCTTCCTCTTCTATAAATAATGGAGTTCCATAGGATGTTGTCCTGGCCTTTCTTCTTTGTCTATAATTCCCTCAAGGGAAGCTTATCAGTTCCCATGGATTTAAATACTTTGATTATGTTGATAGTTATTCCCATTTTATATCCAGCCTCAACCTCTCCTCTGAGCTCCAGATTCTCATATCCAACTGCCTTTTTGTCTCACAGACATCTCCTACTTCATGTGTCTAAAATGCAACTTCGATCCCCTCTACTTCCACTGCTTTCTTCCTTTTATCCATATGTGGCACCGCTGCCCCCTCAGTTATTCAGGAACACCTGAATATTCATGTCCTTTCCCCCCACCCTTAGATCCTCCTCATTACTCTTTGGTAGCAAAGCCAATGGATTCTGTCTCTAAAATGTATTTGAATGCACTTCCTTCTCTCCATTTCCACTGGCAGACTGCCTTCACTGGGGTTCAGACCACCATCACTTCTCACCGTTAGTGCAGAGCCTGTCGTGGGCCTCGAACTCACAAAACTGAGATCATGACCTGAGCTGAAACTGAGAGTCAGACATTTAACCATCTGAGCCACCCAGGTGCTCCATCTTCCTCATGATTTTATTTTTTTTTAATTTTTAAAAATATTCATTTTTGAGAGAGACAGAGTGTAAGCAGGGGAGAGGCAGAGCGAGAGGGTGACACAGAATCCAAAGCAGAATCTAGTCTCTGAGCTGTCATGTCAGCACAGAGCCTGACATGGGGCTTGAACTCACAAGCTGTGAGATCATGACCTGAGCCGAAGTTGGATGCTTAACTGAATAAACCACCCAGGTGCTCCATCTTATGATTTTCTTAATGTCACCTTCTCTTCTGTAGCTCACTTTATTGTTAAGAATACAGAACATAATACAAATAACATACAAAATATGTGTTAACTGACCTTTTATGTTATAGGTAGGGCTTCTGATCAACAATAGGCTCTTAGTAGTTGTTAAGTTTTTAGGGAATCAAAAGCTCTGGAGAATTTTCAACTGCACAGGGGTCAGCACCCCTAATTGCCACATTGTTCAAGGGTCAACTGTAGGTTGCTTGGTGATAGTTCTTACAACAGTGTGCAGAATGAATTGGGGAGGGGGGAGGCGAGAACAGAGGTGGGGAAAATGGTTAGGAGGCTGCTTGAATAGCCCAGTTTATCTTTACATGGCTAGCTCATTTACAAAATTTACAACCTAATTTAAATATCACCCCCTCAGAGAGGCCTGTCTGACCAGACTATCTAAAATAGAACACCCAACACACACATATATAATTTATCTTTATCTTCTTGACCTGCTTTATTTTCTTCTTAGTAACTATATTTCACATTTTTTTGCTTGTTCATTATCTCTCTCCCCAACTAGCTTCGTGAGGGTAGGTTTCTTTGGTTTATGTATTTTTTTTTAATTTTATTTTTTATTTTTTAAAATTTACACCCAAATTAGTTAGCATATAGTGAAACAATGATATCAGGAGTAGATTCCTTAGTGCCCCTTACCCATTTAGCCCATCCCCCCTCCCACAGCCCCTCCAGTAACCCTCAGTTTGTTCTCCATATTTATGAGTCTCTTCTGTTTTGTCCCCCTCCCTGTTTTTATATTATTTTTGTTTCCCTTCCCTTATGTTCATCTGTTTTGTCTCTTAAAGTCCTCATGTGAGTGAAGTCATATGATTTTTGTCTTTCTCTGACTGACTAATTTCACTTAGCCTAATGCCCTCCAGTTCCATCCACACAGTTGCAAATGGAAAGATTTCATTCTTTTTGATTACCGGAGTAATACTCCATTGTATATATTTACCACATCTTCTTTATCCATTCATCCATCGATGGACATTTGGGCTCTTTCCGTACTTTGGCTATTGATGATAGTGCTGCTATAAACATGGGGGGCATGTGTCCCTTCAAAACAGCACACCTGTATCCCTTGGATAAATGCCTAGTAGTGCAATTGCTGGGTCATAGGGTAGTTCTATTTTTAGTTTTTTGAGGAACCTCTATACTGTTTTCCAGAGTGGCTGCACCAGCTTGCATTCCCAGTTTGGTCTATGTATTTTTAAGGGCAGTGCCTACCACCTAGTGAGCACTAAATATTTGTAGGAAAATGGGAAAAAAAGCTTAATTATTTTATGGGCTTAATTATGGTTTTCTTTGGTAAGAGCCACAACATCTCTATTCTTAGGACTTTTGAAAATTACTATGGTTAACTATTGAAAAACCTAATATCTGCATGACTCCATGGGTTGAAATTGATTTCTTTTCTCCAATTCTTTTAGAACTCATCAAATTGAGGCTGCTCCAACTAGCTCTGAGTTTGATGGATTTAAGGCAAATCTTGTCTTTAAGGAGATTGAGAAGAAACTTGAAGAGGTAAGTAAGATTTGTATAAAATACTACCGGGAGGACCTTGAGCCTAGAGCCTTGAGCCAGTTGTTGCCATGAAAGGGTACAAGTTGAAAATTTATATGATACTGTCAAGTATTGAGTGTATTTTAGACTTTTTTTCTTTTTTTTGTTTTGTTTTATTTATTTTGAGAGAGAATGACAGAGCACAAGCAGGAGAGAGGGGCAGAAGGGGGGGAGACAGACAGAGAGAGAGAGAGAGAGAGGGAGAGAGAGAGAATATCTCAAGCAGGCTCCATGCTCACTGCAGAGCCTAATGTGGAGCTTGATCCCAGGATGCTGGGATCATGACCTGAGCCAAAATCAAGACTTGAAGCGTAACCAACTGAGCCACCCAGGCACCCCTTGCATGTATTTTAGATTCCTGAGTGTCTATTATAGTTTCTTCTTAATTCTGGTAAGACTATATTTCAGAGATGTGTAAATCTCCAAACTTGAGTAATATAAAGAACCTATGGTAAAATTCTGTTAAAATCTGAACTGTAGAGGAAAGGCTAATAATATCCTTGTCACTCTCCTCAGTTTTCTTTTTCGGGGAGATAATAATTTTGGACAAAGTTCGTATGTAAAGAGATTCTAATTTATTTTGGTGTGATTTCTTTCTGAACTAAAAAGAAGAAGAGAGAGAATCCCTAGCAGGCTCTGTGCTGGCAGCACAGAGTCTGACATGGGGCTTGATCACATCAATTGTGAGATCATGACCTGAGCAAGATCAAGAGTCAGATGCTTAACTGACTGAGCCATCCAGGTGCCTCAGAAAGAATAATAAAGTGTATCTTTAAATGTGCCTAATAACAAAACTCTTTTTAAAAATAAATCTTTTGTGCTTGAGCTTTTTCAAAGTAGGTTTTTCTTGTAAAAATAATGCTAATTTAAAAGAAATTCACGCTATATATAGAAAAGAAAAATTAAAAATCCCCTGCATTTCCAGGGGTGCGTGGGTGGCTCAGTCAGTAAAGTGTCCAACTTTGGCTCAGGTCATGATCTCATGGTTTGTGAGTTCGAGCCCTGCATTGGGCTCTGTGCTCATAGGTCAGAGCCTGGAGCCTGCTTCTGATTCTGTGTCTCCCTCTCTCTCTGTCCCTCCCCCAGCCAATTCTCTGTCTCTCTCAAAAATACACACATTAAAAAAAAAAAAATTAAAAAAAAATCCCCTGCAATTCCATTACTTTGAGTTCACTAAAATGTTAACAGTGATTGACATTGTTTCAGACATCTCTCTATGTTATACAGTGCTACATAACTAGGAACATATAATATGTGTTGGGTTTTTAAAATTATACTCTGTATACAAATCTATTTTTATGTACAATAATTAGTTCTTAATAGATACTAATCACACTAAGGCAATTTAACTAACTTTTTTCAAAAAGAGCTATTCTTTCTCTCTCTCTCTCTCTCTCTTTTTTTTTCTTTGAGAGCTATTCTCTTTAGATGGGATTACATATTTACTTCATTGTTTCAAAACTAAAGGCATCTTGGGATATCATTACTGATATTAAGTTTCAGACCAATAAGGCACAGTTATAGCCACAGCCACACAGTTCTAATTAAACATCTATTAAGGTGACCAAAGTGGGTTGAAATAAAAGGATTCAGAAAAGTTAAAGTGTGTATTTCATTCATGCTACAGTGTGAAAGGCACACATTGTGCATTTCTCCTCTTTATTGTAGCACAAAGAACTTATTAACATCTAAAGTGATTGATTGAACTGTGGGTGGGAAAAGAGTCAGTGTGACTGGTGTTTTGACAAAGGTCCCTGTATTTCTAAGATTTTCATGATCAACAACCTTCCAGAGGTAGATAGAGAGCAAGGTTTGCTGGTTCTGAGCAGGCAGGCACCAGCCCAGGAGCCGCAGACCTGTCTTGCCACCATCTTGTGGGGATATACCTGCATGGGGTGGTGGGGGGGTGGGGGGAAATACCTGTTTTATAACCCGCTTTTTTCTCTTAACAGTGTGTTCCATGCCCATACATATAAATCCTTACCATTAGTTTTAATGGCCACCTAGTGCACTTTTGAATTTATGTATCATCTATTTAACTAGTCTCTTATGATGAACATTGGTTGTATTTAAATTTTGCAAGTAAAATAGTGAGTGGTATAGTAAATTTCCCTTTTTAACTCATCTTTAAATACATAATGCTGGGTGCCTGGGTGGCTCAGTCAGTTAAGGGACCAACTTCAGCTCAGGTCATGATCTCATGGTTTGTGAGTTCGAGCCCTGCTCGGGCTCTCTGCTGTCAGTGTAGAACCTGCTTCAGATACTGTGTCTCCCTCTCTCTCTGCCCCTCCCCTGCTCTGTGTCTCCTTCTCTCTCAAAAATAAACATTTTTTTAAGTTAAAAAAATAAGTACTTGACACCATGATCACTTTAGCATAAATAATTAAAGGGGGAAATTATTGGTTTGGATATCTATTTTGCATTTTGGTATATATTGCCAACCTATCCACTGACCAAAAAGAGGGCACTAATTTACAAACAACAGTTCATGGGTGTGACTGTTTTTTCTTCACACCTTCTCTAGTACTATGTTGGCTGGTTTATAAAAACCAATCTAATAGGAAAAAATATCTTATTATTGTTTTTTTTTTTAAAGCAATTTCTTCCCCCAACATAGGGCTCGAACTCATGATCCTGAGATTAAGAGTTGCATGCTCTACTGATTGAGCCAGCTCTGAGGCCCCCCCTCTCATTACTGTTTAATTTCTTTCATTCTGTATGTCCACTAAACTGAGGTTGGACTCTATAAGGGTTCAACTTGAATTTTTTTTCTTGCCACCAATATTTGCCTGCAGAGCAATCCATCAGATAATTGCTTCTCCCAAGTTACCCCATTTTTTCCAACTTCATTCTGTCAAAAAAATCAAATAAAAATAATTAGAGAGTATCTGGTATGGCTATATGTCAATCACTGAATACTTCATTATTGAGATGAACAAACCAGTGCTGTTTTTCCATTTTTATTCCATCTTCTTTTAACTTTGCAAATGTATTCCTCCTGCTCCCATTTTAATCCTTTTCTCCTCCCTCCATAACCTCACTTGCATGGACTTTGTCCCCTTGTTTCCTTCCCACGATTGTAAGTTTCCTAAATGTTTGTAAGGACTAGAAAGAGTGAAAGTCTTGAAATCTTTTGTCAATTCATGCATTTTCTGCATTAGCAAAGGAAGTCTGGCAAGAGATTTTATTTCCACTTTTGTCGTTGTTAGCAATACCCCGTTGCCCTTCTTTGAATTCTGTCTTAACTTTTTGTTCCAGTTAAGTTTGAGACAGGCCCTACTCCTTGACCTTTTGCCTACTCAGAAAGAAGTACTTTTCTTCACTCAAGGACACACTTAGTAGAACTTTCTTAGTATTAATGATCTTTAGTTTCACAAAATGTGTATTTTCTCCCTTTTAACTCTCTCCTGGTCCATTTCCTTACTCTCTCACGTCCTCTTCAGTGAAAAATGTTATTTTATCAGAGGATCAGTTGATTCTTAAAAGTAACAACAAGTGCAAAATCAATCGACATCTGTTTTAAGGAGGCAGGTGGAATTTCTCTCCAAGTATGTTAGGTAGAATTCCTAAATGTTTGCTGGGGTTTTCCTGCTCTGACTTGTTGGTGTCTGTCATAGCTCTATTCCTGAGGCATTATGCAAGCAGATGGCATGGATGCACCTGGAAATAGTCATTCATGAGCTGTTGGCCCCAAGGGAAACCTGGCTCTTGGGTGGCCCACTATATCAGGATTATTAACTCCCTCTTCTAGATTGTTTTCACAGAAACTTGAGAGATAAAAGATCTCAAGGAATGTGGAGAAGACTTGAACTTGCTTTTAAAAAATTCCTTTATGGAGACAGAAACTGCTTTCATAGGCTAAAGTTGGAAATATTGATGTAACCTACTTTGTAATACAGTATGGTCAAACGACAAGAGCCTTGAATTTAGAATTAAACCAAACTGGGATTGAGTTCTGGTCGTGCAGTTTACTAGCCATATGTCCCTGCCCCTCAGGGAACAGCGTTTAGTGGGAAGATAAACATGGAAAAATTTTCCCAGGGGAAAAAAAATAACTGCTTTAACTAGAACCATGGATGCATTGGGCAAAGGGCTATCAAAGTGTCCAGTAGAGACAGAAACGCCTTCCCAGAAGAATTAGCAAGTGAGCAGAGACTTGATGAGGTTCGTGTGAGAATGTGACTAGGAGGAGGTGAGTGAGCTGGGATGGGGCATGAGCAAAGGCATGGAGGCACATGTGGTTATGGAATTCAGGATGATCAGTGTTGTTAGAACATGAAGACTGAGGAGAATGAGAAAGTAGCTGAAGCTAAGAACAGATAAACATCCCTCAGATTTTGAAGAGTTTTGAGTGATACGTAAAGACAGACTTCATCCTATAGGGTATGGGGAGCCACATTTAAGAAATTCCACTTGGACGTGTTAGATGGCTTATGTTAGTGTTAGATGAGTTATATTAGGTGGATTACCCAGCAGCCAGATAGAGCATAGTCTGACGTGTTCTTAACCTTTATGAATCTCAGTTGTTTTTTTCTTTTCAATGAGCTGATATTAATACCTGTCCAACTACTTACAGGGGTTTATGGAGATTAAGGAAATAATGTATATGAAAGCACTTGAAAACTTTATAGCCCTGAAAAGATTATTATTGTCATTAATAATTTCTCCTAAATGTAACTTAAAATAACTTAAAATAACTTTCCAGCTTCATTCCCCCAAGATCCAAAAGTAATTGGTGGTTGACATATTACTTGTATAATTCTCTATACTAACCCAGAAAATAAGTTGACCCCTCCACCCAAAAAGACTTTGCTTTCAGAACCAGTTATGTTTAAGTTCTAAGTGTGGAAAACCAGAAACACAGGTAAAGGAATTTATCTGCAAAAAAAGAAAAAAAGAGAGAGAGAGAGAGAGAGAGAGAGAGAGAGAGAGAGAGAGAGAGAGAGAGAGAGACTGGGGTGTGGGGGGGGGGGGCAGTATTTAGGCAGGCCAGAGTGAATCTTTCCGAAACTATGACAAAGGAAAGCTGCTTCAGTAGAACATGCTACTGTGCCCACCCCCATCCTCCCTTTCCTTCCACCAGTTGTATCCAGAAAGCCATTGTCAACAAAGGATTTGGCAGATGAGGGAGTTGTTGCCTGTTGCCTTTCAGATTTTTCTGGGTAAAAGATCCTAAGGGAGCTTGGGGATTGCGGCAGGCCTGGCTGTTCACATCATGTATCTATTTAAACATTTAATTTGGGGAAAAAGCCAGAGAAACGAACTTCATATAACTCCCAGAGTTTGTTTGTTTGTTTGTTTTTTCTTTACAGGAAGGGGAACAGTTTGTGAAGAAAATTGGTGGTATTTTTGCCTTCAAGGTGAAGGATGGCCCTGGGGGTAAAGAAGCCACCTGGGTGGTGGATGTGAAGAATGGCAAAGGATCAGTGCTTCCTAACTCAGGTCAGTGAAGTAATGACTTCATTTACAGGAGCACTGACAAGTTCACAAGGGAAAATAGGGGTCTGCTTTGGTGTTTCCTAAAAGGGGTGGCTGTAGAGGTATAGGACCTTGTTAAAGAACCAGTGAACCCTTGAGAACAGGAATATGTCACAGCTGCCTCCTCCCAAAGATTGGGAGGCTCCATCACGGAGTTGACAATCTTAGGCTTTAGAATTAGACAAACTAGTGTTGGGATCCTGGCCTTACCACTCACAGATTGTGGTTTTGGACAAATTATTTAACTTTTCTGAGCCTTGGTTTTCTGATCTCTAAATGGGAATAATAAATGGTACCTATTTCATAAGGTTGATGCAAAGATTAAGAGAATTATCTTTTAATTATCCTATAAAGCACATGTGGTAGTGTGTGGTTACATGGCCTTGAAAGTTCTGTCTATACCCAATCACTACCTCCACTTCCTCTCATCCCAGTCTTTCTTGAACCCACTCCATTCAGCTTGTATCCTCATCACTATTCCAAAGCTGCTCTTGTCAAGGTCACCAGTGACCACCATATTGCTAAATTGAGTGGTTCTCAGTCTTCATGATATTACACTTCTAGGCTTTCCTCTTATCCACTGCCTGTTCCTTCCTGGCCTCTCTTCCTGTTTTCTCATCTCCAAATTTCTAAACATTAGAGTGCTCCAAGGCTCAGTTCTGTCTCCATTCACTCCCTGGGGATCTCTAGTCTCATTCTTTTAAAACCATCCCTACACTGATAACTCCCAGATATCTTCACCATGGACTCATCCACTGAACTCCAAGGTGTATATCTAACTGACAAGTTTACTTGGATACTTGGTAGGTATCTCAAAGCTAACATGTATAAAACTGAACTTCTGACACCTGGGTGGCTCAGTTGGTTAAGCATCCAGCCTCAGCTCAGGTCATGATCTCACAGTCTATGAGATTGAGCCCCGCACGGGGCTCTGTGCTGACAGCTCAGAACCTGGAGACTGCTTCGGATTCTGTGTCTCCCTCTCTTTCTGCCCCTCCCCCTCTCAGGCTCTGTCTCTCTCTCTCTCCGAAATAAATAAACATTTAAAAAATGAAAAAAAAAAAAAAAGCTGAACTCCTGATTTCCTCCTACTCACCTTTAATTATGTATTCCTCTCACCATCAACCCATCTCCGTAAAAATTGCTTCTCTGTCCTAGCAGTTCTTCGGTTCAAAAACCTTGGAGTCATCATTGGCTCCTCTTTTTCTCACACTCCACAGTCTGATCCATCAGCAAATTCTTGGTCTAAGCTTCCATCATTGTTTTACTTGGTCTCCCTGTTTCTAACCTTGCTCCCTACAGGTTCTTCTCCACATACCAGCTGGAGTGATCATTTTATTTATTTTTATTGCTATTGTTATTATTACTATTTTAAATATTTATTTTTGAGAGAGAGACAGAACATGAGCAGGGGAGGAACAGAGAGAGAGGGAGAGAGAAAATCTCAAGCAGGCCCTGTGCTATCAGCTATCTGGTAGCTGAGAGCGCAGAGCCTGACTCAGGGCTCATTCTCACAAACATTGAAATCAAGAGTTGGATGCTTAAATGACTGAGCCACCCAGGCACCCTGGAGTGATCCTTTAAAAACTTGAGTTAGATTGTGACCCTCCTCTTCTCAAAACCATCCAAAGGCTTTCAGCTCACTCAGTAGAAGCCAGAGTTCTTATACTGGCACCACATGATCTAGCCTCCGTTTTCTCTGTTCTACTACACTTTCCCTCACTTTGCTCCAGTCATACAGGAAGGATACTCGTTGCCATTGTTGACATGCGGGTGTTCCCAATTCAGGGGCTTTCTACTCTGTTCCTCTGCCTGGACTCGTCTTCCCTTAGATATCCTCATGGCTTGTTCCCTCATTTTCTTTGGATCTTTGCCCAGATGTCACCTTCTCAGTGAGCCCCTTCCCTAACCATACTTCATACCTTTACCATTTCCTCTTGCCCTTTCCTGTCTGTCTCTTTCTTTCTTTCTTTCTTTCTTTCTTTCTTTCTTTCTTTCTTTCTTTCTTTCTTTCTTTCTTTCTTTCTTATGAAATTTATTGTCAAATTGGTTTCCATACAACACCCAGTGCTCATCCCAACAGGTGCCCTCCTCAGTGCCCATCACCCACTTTCCCCTTCCTCCCACCCCCCATCAACCCTCAGTCTATTCTCAGTTTTTAAGAATCTCTTATGGTTTGCCTCCCTCCCTCTCTCCCCACCCCTTCCCTTCCCACATGGTCTTCTGTTAAGTTTTTCAGGATCCACATAAGAGTGAAAACATATGGTATCTGTCTTTCTCTGTATGACTTATTTCACTTAGCATAACACTCTCCAGTTCCTTATTTTTATTTATAGCACTTACTGCCATCTGATATACCATATAATATTTTACTTATTTGCTTATTGTCCATCTCTCCCACTTGAATTATAAGCTACATGAAGATAGAGCTTTTTGACTGTTAGGTTCACTGCTGCATCCTCATTGCCTACAAGAGTATCTGATATATGGTTGGTCTTTGATAAATAAATACAGTAAAACCTTGGGTGGCAAGTAACTTGATCTGTGACTGTTCTGTAAGATGAGCAAACATTTCTAGTAAATTTTAACTTGATAAAGCAATGTCTTGCAATACAAGTAGTATGTGAGGCCAAACTTCACATGATTACAACTAAGCCAGTGATTCTTGAAATTCTCTTTGATATACAAGTGCTTTGGATTAAAAGCATGTTTCTGGAATGAATTATGTTCACAAACCAAGGTAGTTTTAATTTAATTTAGAAACGAACAGCAGAATGAATGATGTAATTTAAAAATGAACAGCAGAATGAATGATGCATAGTACGTATTCAGCAGGTTACATTTTGTATGTTGTATGTTACACACCTCCTGTTGGAAAGAGCCTGGTGTACTTAAGAAACCTGATGGATGGAGACTACCTTTCTGGAGAGCTTCAAATACCATGCTATGAACTTTGAAAGTGACTTGATATATAAGCAATCCAATTAAAGCTTTGTAAGTAAGAAAGTGAAAGTTAGGGCTGTGCTTTAGAGGATGAAGCTGGTGCATTAGATCTGACAAACAGCAAAGGGAGAAATCAGAGGTAGAGAGAGCAATTGGGAGGATGGATGTTGCTACCATCTGAGCAAAAAGAAGAGCCTCAGTGTTGGCAGTGAGAAAAAAAAATGTTATGTTGTAGTTGCCAGGGATATTTGGGGTGAAATTGATGGGACCTGGAAGCTGTGTAGGAGAAGGAAGTCTATCAAAGATGGGAGAGTTTCCTTACTAGTACCTTATTGAGGAAGGTCCTGGAGGAGTAGATGACATCAAGAGCACAGGAGGAAGGAAGGTTAGCTTTAGCAAGCAGCAAGGAGGGATGGATACTTCCTTCTCTGAGAGGGTAAATATTCAGGGGCATTTTGGGGTAGAAAGGAGGTTGGCAGAGCTCTTGGAATAAAGTTTAGAGCTTGGAGACAGGAGAAAATGTTAAGAGTAGCACTGTTGAATAAGGAATCAACTAGAGATTCATGATGGAAGAACTGAGGCAGTAGTAAGAGCATCTTGTGCAGGCAGCATGGTGGCGTTGTGGAAAGTTTTTGAATTATATATAGTCCCTTTTTTTCCTCAAAATGAGTAGGCAGAAAAATAATGATGTGTTTGGATTCTATGAGCTGCCACTCTTATGTTGTATAGGAGGAAAAACTAAATGCTTCATCTAGATTTCGGCTTATAGAAATAAAAAGAACTTTTGGAAAATAGCTATTTCAGGATTATATTTTGATATGCCCAGGCAGGTGATAAGGTGATATTTAAAAAATTTCTCCTGTATTTTGTTATCATTGTTTGTCATGAAAGATAATATGCTTATGGAAAGCTATTGCATAATTTCAAAAAACCTTACTACCTGTGTACTCTGGCAGTGAACTCTCCCCATATTAGGTGCCCCATCCCAGACCTGAAGGGATTTCACCCTGGGGCAAGGTAATTTCTGCTGAAACTGACACTTGTTGGCAGCTAGGAGTAGCGTTGAAATATGGACTTACCCAGTAAAAGCCACCACTGGAAATTGCCAGCTCCTATTACATCAGCCAACAAGTGCCCATTTGTTAGAGATCAGCTATGTTAAAGCATTAATAACCTGTCCTAGTTTGAACTAGCATCTTAAAGAGAATTGCTAGGTTTTTTGGCATGTACAGTGTTGAGAGTTTTACTTACTGTTGACAAAGTAAGATTTCCTTAAACGTATTTCATTTGCTTATATTCTAAGAGTTTGATAGTGATTATACAGATGACTATATTAAGGACCTTTAGATTTTATGCATTTTCCATAATCTTTTCTTCCTGCCTAGGTGCCTTTGTCTATGAATTCTGCCCCTCCCTTCTCTCCTTTGAAACAACTCACATAGCATATCTCTAGGAAGCCAACTTTGATTAATCTAACTTGACCATTATCTTTCATTCCTTTATTCTGCCCTCTCAGCATCTACTTGAGTCCTCAACCCTGCCCCTTTGTGGGGCACACGATATAGCAGGCCTCAGAGTCTCACATCCCCCAAGGTACAGTAGAAACAGCATTGCCTTTGGAGACACCCAAACTGGGTTCAGACCACAGCTCTGTCACTTACTGGATATGTACCTTCCCTGAGTCCAGTTGTCTCATCTAGAAAATGGTGAGAATAATTTCTGTCCATGGAGCTGTTGTGGGGATTTAATGACATAAATCATTAAAGTGCTTTAGCATAGTAAGTGCTCAGTTGCTTCCTCCCCAACATATATTAAATAATAGTTTTGCTTGAACACATGGGACTCATCTAAGACTGCAGAAAGGCTTAGGGAACTGTGAAAGTATCTAGATTCATCAGATACTGATGAACTCGTGAATGCCCAATTAAAACTGAGCCACTGAATGTTTGAATCCTTCCTGTAACAATAGGAAGCCATAGCGCTTAGCGGTTGGGAGTGTGGGCTTTAGCAGCAGCAGGAATCTGCTTTCAGATCTAGCTCAGCCTCTTATTTAGTTGTGTGATCATGGGCAAGTTTTTTTTTTTTTTTTTTTTTTGACTTCTCTGATCCTTATAGGGTTGTTATAAAGATCAAATGAGTCCATGTATGTGAAGTGCTCAGCATAGTGAAAGCTCAGTAAATGCTGATATTACAGCAGCAGTAGGCTTCACTTTATAAACTTACTTTTCAATGACTAAGAGTCCTTTCTTGGAATCTTAGGATCAAATCCAATTATAAATCAAGTCCAACAATCTCGATTTGCTAACTTTCTTTCTCCCTGTTCTTTGGTGATATAAATCTACATGGGAACTAGATTTTCTAGACTGTAAGTAAGTCCCTTCATTTTCAAAGCTTCACACCTTTTTTTTTCCAGTAATAAGAAGATTTAGTCAGAAGCAAAGATGGAATAGCCATTGAATATCAATCTTTTTAGGGGCTATCCCTGAGTTCTAACACATATAATAAAAATTTTTAACTTTCAATCTTGTTTTAACTATTTAATAATAGTTAAATAGTTATTTATAATAATAGTTAACTATTTAATGGGCATGATGTATTTTAATAATTTACCACTATCTTAGTCCATTTGGGCTGCTGTAACAAAATACCACAGAGTGAGTAGCTTATAAATGACAGAAATTTCCTTTTCACAGTCTGGAACCTGGAAGTCCAAGGTCAACGTGTCAGCCTTGGTCAAGGCCCTCTTGCTGCTTTATAGATGGTGCTTTCTTGCTGTGGGTTCACATAGTAGAAGGGGCTGGGGGCCTCCTTGGAGAATCTTTAAAATAAATTTTTAAGGGGCGCCTGGGTGGCGCAGTCGGTTAAGCGTCCGACTTCAGCCAGGTCACGATCTCGCGGTCTGTGAGTTCGAGCCCCGCGTCAGGCTCTGGGCTGATGGCTCGGAGCCTGGAGCCTTTTTCCGATTCTGTGTCTCCCTCTCTCTCTGCCCCTCCCCTGTTCATGCTCTGTCTCTCTCTGTCCCAAAAATAAATAAAAACGTTGAAAAAAAAATTTTTTTTTAAATAAATTTTTAAGTATTTTATTTTGAGAGAGAGATTGAGAGCATGTGCATGAGCGGGGGGAAAGGCAGAGAGAGGGGGAGAGAAAGAATCCCAAACAGGCTCTGCACTGTTAGCCCCTGGAGACTTTTATAAGTCATTAATCCCATTCATTAGGGTCCACCTCCTGACTTCCCCACCTGCTAATATCATCACATAGGGCATTAGAAGTTCAACATAGGAGTTTTGTGGGAACATTCAGACCATAGCATCCTCTAATCTCTTATTAAGGCACAGATTATCTTATTAGCTATTGGGCCATGATTTGACAATCTTTTGAACTCTACATAATCTACTTATTATTCAGCAAGTATTTATTGATTACCCTTTATGTGTCAAGCACTCTTCAAGAACCTGGGGATATAGCAGTGAACAAAACTGACAAGGGCTCTGTCCCTTGAAGTGTTTATTCTAGTGGACAAATACAGACAGAAAACACCTAAACAAATAAATAAGGTAGTTTCAGATAAGTACCACAGAGAAAAATAAAACAGAATAACAAGCTAGAAAATGACTTGGTTTCAGGGAGAGGCCAACTTTGAGGAGGAGCCAGCCATTAGAGGATTATTGTTATATTAATTGTCTAAAACACTGAGTGCTGGCAAATATTTTTCTGGGTGAATTTTTTCTTGAAATTTTCTTGAAAATTCTTATTTGTCCAAGGTAGACATGGTTGATTTAGCAATGAGATATTAGAGTCTTTGTTATACAGTCTTTTTATTCATTGTACTTTGATATTAAAATTAATATTTTTAAAACTTTCTATTATAAGTAATATGCACGTAGTGTAAACAAAAATTAGAAGACTCAGAGAAACAAAATGGAAAAATTACTCTCCTGGAATCCCACCATCTGTGTCAGGGGTTGACAAATGATGTGGGCCAAATCCAACTCACCACCTGTTTTTTTGTTTGTTTTGTGTAAAATTTGTATTGAGGTCTTGTAATAAAAAGCATACATCTGAAGTGTATAGCCCGATAAATGTTTACTGATGAATATGTATCTCCCAGATCAAGCTGCAGAATGTTGCTAGCATTCTGGAAGTCTCTCTTATGCCCCCTGTCATCACTGTCCTCTCCCACAAGAAACCACTATTCCAAATTCTGTCACCATAGATTGATTGTATTTATTTTGGAAATTTATTTACATGGACTCATACAATATTTATCTTTTAGGCCTGGCTTCTTTTGCTCAGCATCGTAAGATTTTTAAATTTGTTATATGTAGCAGTAGTTTGTTTTTACTGTGTGAATGCCCCAGAATTTATTCATTCCATGGTTGATAAATCTTTTCAATGTTTCCATTCTGGGGTCTTATGAATAAAGCTGTTATGAACATTTTCATATGGGTCTTGTAGTGAATGTATGTACTCATTTCCACTTGGCATATAACCAGTAGAAATACTAGGTCATAAGGTACAATATAGCCCGTTTGTGCGCGTGTGTGTATGCTATTTTACATTACCTTCCACATTACATGAGAGTTTTATTTGCTCCACATTTTTGACAGTACTGGTTACTGTCATTGAGCTATAATTTAATATAATAAAATCTACCTTTTTGAGAGGTATCATTCTATCAATTTAGGCAAATGCATATATTTGTGTAACCATCACCAAAAGTCAAGTGATAGAATATTTCCATCACCCCAAAAAGTGTTCTCATGTCCCTTTGTAGTCAATCCCCTTCTCCCACCCTCAGGCCTTGGCAACCACTACTCTGATTTCTGTCCCTTTTCCAGAATGTCATAAATGGAATCATATAGTATGTAGTTTTTTGTTTTGTTTTAAGGTTTTGTTTGTTTGTTTGTTTGTTTGTTTTTAGAGAGAGAGCAGGAGTAGGGGACAGGGGCAGAGCACAGGGCCCGTTGCAGAGCTTGATCCCATGACCCTAGAATCATGACCTGAGCTGACATCAAGAATTGGATGCTCAACCAACTGAGCCACCCAGGCGCCCCTTCAGATTTCATTTTTAAGTAATCTCTACACCCAAAGTGGGACTTGACCTTACAACCTTGAGATCAGGAGTTACACACTCTACTGACTGAGCCAGCCAGGTGCCCCAGTATATAGTTTTTTAAGCCTGCTTCTTTCACCAAGATTCATTCATGTTGTTGCATGTAACATCAGTAGTTTCTTCCTTATTTTTCTCCCTAAAGGTCAAATAATTACTGTTTTATATTGGAACAATACATTTCATATCAACCAAAAGACAAAAATGCAGTTTAACTTAAACACAGAAAATAATGGCTTCTCTGAAATGCCTTATTTCTAAATCAGACAAATAAACAAATTCTGTTCCCTTCCCTCCCCCAATGCAAGCCCACAGACTTTGCCCAAAGTCTTGTGTTTTCCATGCCATATGGCATCCAGCATCTTGGACTTGGGAGGCGCTTGAACATAGCAATGAAAACACTTGAGAGGCCTAGCAAATGGCATTCAAAAGGGACCTCAAAGTGCAGATACATCTTTTCAAACGTGTTACAGACTGAGCAGCTCTTTGAACACTATCACTGTGCTTAAATTCAAGAAGCAGGCTTTAAAAATGCAAAAGTGGGGGCTCCTAGGTGGCTCAGTTTGTTACGCGGTGGACTCTTGATCTCAGCTCAGGTCTTGATTTCAACTCAGGTCTTAATCTGGGGGTTGTGAGTTCAAACCCTGCATTGGGCTCTGTGCTGGGCACGAAGCTTACTTTAAAAAAAAAAAAAAAACGCAGGGGCACCTGGGTGGCTCAGTCGGTTAAGTGTCTGACTTCAGCTCAGGTCATGATCTCTCAGTCTGTGAGTTTGAGCCCTGTGTCAGGCTCTGTGCTGATAGCTCAGAGTCTGGAGCCTGCTTCGGATCCTGTGTCTCCCTCTCTGCCCCACTCCTGCTTATGCTCTGTCTCTCTTCATCTTTCAAAATTGAATAAATGTTAAAAAAATTTTTTTTAAAAATGCAAAAGGCATATAAGTTGTATTCCAGTGCAGATCTTCAGCTGATCATTGGAAAAGATTACAACAATAAAAAAATCTTTTGTGTCACCTGCCCCTCCCTGCACCCAAAGCTGGAAATGAAGGATAAAACAGAACAAAACAACAATGAGAATTACAGATGGCTTTAGAATCATTTAGGAATCCACTACCTCTGATTAAAAAATTTTAGAAAATTGTTTTTAATGTTTATTTTTGAGAGAGAGAGATAGAGTGTGGGCAGGGGAGGTGCAGAGAGAGAGAGGGAAACTTAGAATCTGAAGCAGGCTCCAGGCTTTGAGCCTTTAGCACAGAACCTGACATGGGGCGTGAACCTACGAACTGCAAGACCTGGGCCTGAGTTGGATGCTTAACCCACTAAGCCACCCAGGTGCCCCATTGATTAAATTTTTTTTAATGCATTAGGGAATCATTAAAATGAAAAAACACAGACGTAATTTTGCTTTGACTGCTCTTCATGTATAAAATGAGCTTCCGTGTAGAGCGCATTTGAACTTCAAGTTGTGTGGAAGGTGGGTGATGTGAAAGGTGGAGTTGCTGGAGGCATTGCAAGGCTTTGGGAGAGAGGGGTTGTTTCTTTTTGTTGAATAGTTTATCCATTCACTAGTTGATGCACATTTGGGTTTTTTCCCCAGTTTTGGCCATTTGAATAAAGCCACTAGGCACATTCACATAAAGTTTTTTGTGTGGACATACGTTTTCATTTCTTTTGGGTAAACACCTAAAAGTAGGATTCTGAGTCATATGGCAATGTATGTTTAGCCTTCTGAGAAACTTCCAGACTGGCTTTTAAAGTGGCTGTTCCATTTTACTGTCCCTCCAGCATTGTATTGACCTTTTACTTGCTCCTCATCGTAATCAGCATTGGATATTGTCTTTTTTTTTCCTTTTTGGCCATTCATTCTAGTAGGTATGTAGTAGTATCTCACCCATGCTTTTATTCACGTTTCCCTGATGACTAATGAAGTTGAACATAGTTTCATGTGCTTTTTTGGCCATTTGGAGATCTTTTGTACAGTGTCTGTTTATTATTTGCTTGTTTTGGTATTGGATTATCTAACTTTTCTAATTGAATAAGAGGAATTTTTTATATATTCTGGATACAAGTTTTTTGGTCAGATCTGTGAATTGCAAATATCTTCTTCTCTGTCTACTACCTGTTTTGGAAATAGTTTTATTGGCACACAGCCACACCTCTTTTGTTTAGGTATTATCAATGGAAGCTTTTGTGCTACAGAGGCAGAGTTGCGATAGAGACCTACTGGCTTAAGGAGAGTCTAAAATACTTAGTGTCTGATCTTTTACAGAAAAAGTTTGATAACCCCTGATATAGATAACTCTACTCATTTTTTATTACTATATCTCAAATTACCACAAACTTAGTGGCTTAAAACAACACACACATTTATTACCTCATAGTTTCCATGGGTGAGTTGGCTGAGGACAGCTTAGTTGGGTCCTCTGCATAGGATCTTATAGGCTGCAGTAAAGGTGTTGGCCAGGGCTGGGTTCTCATCTGGAGGCTTGACTGCAGAAGGGTCCGTGTCCAGGTTTACTCAGGTTGCTGGCAAAATTCATTTCCTTGCAGCTATGGAGAATGAGAACTTTAGTTTTTTAGGGGTAATGGGCCAGAGTCTGCCCTCAGCTCCTAAAGCACAGCACCCTGCCACATGGCCCTTTGCTTATGCACTTCACAGCATAGCAGCTAGCTTATTTGAGGCCTGCAGGAGAGAGTGAGTCTGCTAGCAGGACAATCTTACATAACAAAACAAAATCACAGGAATGACATCCCATCTCCTTTGCCACATACTGTTGGCTAGAAGCAAGTCACAGGTCATGCCTACACTCAAAGGCATACAAAGGCATGAACACCAAGAGGCAGGCATCACAGGGGACTCCTTAGAGTCCAGGTGCCACAATAACTATTATTAATAAATTGGTATCTAAGTTTATAGATGTTTTTTCCTATACGTATATAATTGAATGTCAGGGTTTTTTTTTTTTTTAAGTTTATGTATGTATTTTGAGAGAGCGAGTGAGTGGGGAAGGGCAGAGAGAGGGAGAGACAGAATTCCAAGCAGGCTTTGTGCTGTCAACGCAGAGCCTGACTTGGGGCTTGAACCCAGGAACCATGATGTGAGATCATGACCTGAGCCGAGATCAAGAGTCGGACGCCTAACTGACTGAGCTGCCCAGGCACCCTGAATATCTGTTTTGAAGCAAAAACCAGACCATGCTCATAGTTTGTTTTGCAACTGGCTTGTATAACAGTATCATGAACAATATAACAATAGCATTTTTTCAGGTCAATAAATGTAGATCCATATCACCTAATGACCGTATCGTATCCCATTAAATGAATATGATAATCAGTTCCCTCTTGTAAAATATTGAGTTTGCTTGTAATTTATGCCACCTTTTACCAGGCTGCCACAGAAGAGTACATGAGTACTCTTGCCCACACTACTCCAGTACTGGATGTGATCTGTTGCTGTCAGTGGGTTTTGACTAAAATGTACACATGAAACTGAATACTCTCCCTTTTTCTCCTCTCTCTTCCTACATATCTGTTTTAGATAAGAAGGCTGACTGCACAATCACGATGGCTGACTCCGACTTACTGGCTTTAATGACTGGTAAAATGAATCCTCAGTCGGTAAGTATGATGGGGCTTATTTCCTCCTAGTAGATGGGTCTTTTAGCCCATTCCATTTCATCTCCCACCTCAGCCTCATACCATAAAGTGCAAAGTGGTCAAACCCACAAAACTCAGTGTTCCCTAAAATGTTCACTTAACAAATGACAAACATTTGTGGAGCAGGCTATGTGCCAGGCACTGTCTTGTGTGCTGGAAATACCCAGATGAATAAGAAAGAGTTCCCATGCACAGGGCATCCACAATTTGGTATGAGACAGACCTGCAAAAGAGTTAAGTATATCCAAGTATCCATGGTGCCATGGCCAGCTTGTGGACAGGGGAACGTGGGGGGATGGTGCACCCATGTCTTCCTGGACCAGCACAGAAAGCCTCACAGCAGAGGAAGTGACACTTGAACTGAATCTTAAGAGTGACCAAAAGTCAACTGTGCATAGATGGAGAGTAGGAGCAATCCAGGGGAAAGGAGCAATGTGAACAAAGGCATGACCTCGTACATTCCGCATCTTTCTTTGCCCCATGCTCTTTTGGTCTGAACTACCTTCCCTGACAAACTCCTTTCCTTTCAAAATTAGCCCAGATGTTATCCCCTAAGACCTCCTTACAAGTTGTTGGGGAACCATAGCCAGTCGCTCTTCCTGGCCATCTACTGGAAGCAAGCTTAGCACTTGTCACATTATATTAGTCATGATGTGCCTATTTCTTCTCCATTAGATCGTGAGTGTCTCAAAGGAACAAACCATGCCTTATTCATCTTCATGTCTCCAGAACTTAGCGTGATGCCTGACATTTTTAGGTTATCACTAAACAATTGCTGGATTAAACTGTATTTGTCTAAAATGTATTTATGCCTTGTGTAGATTTTCCTGGTTCCCAAATCATCAAGGGTCTTTTTATACTCTTTAGTCACACAGTGTTGAACAGACTTGATACACTAAGCTTTCATTAGACAGAGATAACAAAAAGAAACTGATGCTTCTTTCCATTGTATGTTTTTTTTGTTGTTGCCTCAGCCAGCTTTGTTTCAGGTCTTATTCCTGCAGCCCCCTGGTAATTCAAAAGATTGGATAAAACAACTGAGTCTGACTCACACTAGTATTCCTTTTTAAAATGTTTTCTCTAAGCAACTAAGCCTGTTTCAGTTGATGCTTTGACAAGCGAGAGACTCGCATCTGTGACGTTTCAGCTGATTACACACCATTGGTACTGACATCTCCTCCCATGGAGCCTGCTCCAAAAATCTGGACAAAATAGAGACCACCAGTATAGGAGCTGGCTGTCCTTGTCCTTCCCACCCACTGCTCCTCGTTCCACTGTGCACTCCGTGCACCTCCTCGGCAGGGTGATCAGACTTCACTTGTCAGCTGCCTCCATTCTCAGTTTATCTGTTTACCATCCATTCAGGGAAGCAAAGTATCCTTCAGCCTTTTGTTTTGTTTTGTTTTGTTTTTGAATTTTTGAACACCTGTTAGCACTCAAAGGAATTAAAGATTAAAATGGCAGGTATTTCTATTAATATGCTAATGGCCTTCCGTTATGCTTAGAGGATTTGATTGGAAACCATTAAATGCACTGGAAATTATAATTTCAGTGTTTGGCTACAGTTGAAACAAAGCAGTGTGCTCTCCAGTGTAAAGCACACATGAAGAACACCTAGGGTTCAGATTAAAGCGATCCTTATGCTTGGACTCCCTAAAGGGTGAAAATTCGTGTTTTCTCTATAATACTCAGTAAATAAAAAGTCATTTTCTCTTTTAATTGAAAAAAAGGAAAGATGGTGAGTTTCTCTGTTAGGTACTACTGGTCCATATTTTTGAGGACATATGTTAAATATGTTGTATTCTGAGACACTTGACCTTTAAGTCATCAGACAGAAGGCTGTGTGCCATATAGAAAGGAAATATTTAGTTTGTCCAGACAGAGGAGGAGAGAAAAAGAAAAGGAATTAGTCACCCTTACCAGAAGGTGTAGAAAAGGCAGAGCTCTGTGCATTCTCATGGATAAGGCAGAAGAGCTCCTAACTTCTTAATGGACTTGCTTAGAAAGCTAAGACTACCAGGAACTTTTTTCATCTAATCTAGCCTTTCCTTATTTTGACAGTTTTGTTAAAAGAGATCGTAGCAGGAAAATCATGCTATGTTCCCAATTTTGCTATTATTTCTCTTAAGTTTTCCTGGGATTTTATTACATGATAAATTTAGCAAACATCAAGTGATCTAATCCCAGGCAGTTGTTAAATGGAACAAATTGTGGCTCTGCACTTCCGGGTTGGTTTGATTCTTCTTCTTGAGCCAAAGGCTAACACCAGCACCTCCGTCTCAGCAGGCTGCCTGGCCTCCCTCTGTAGGGGTAAATCCTTTATCATGCAGACCAAAAAAAATTGGCGACATTTCATCCACATTGTATCAAATCTCACAAGTATCTAAGTGATACTTAGTGTTACGCATGTGTTTTTTCTCCCAGCAAACTACTGAAAATTTTAGTTCATATTCTTTTTTTTTTTTTTCAAGATTTTAGTTTAAAATAATCTCTATACCCAGTGTGGGGCTTGAATTTATAACCCAGAGATGAAGAGTCACATACTCTACCAACTGAGCCAGCCAGGCACCCTCATTTCATATTCTTGATCATGTGTGATATTTTAAAACAAAATCCATCTAGTATGAATCCACTTTGCTTACTATTTGGAAAAGATACCTTCTGTGAGGAAGGCAGATAAAGGTAGACTCAATTTCTAAGAGAAGACATTTGGGAAAGATGGGCCATGTGACTGCTCTTTGTAGAGCATGCCTTTTACAGAGCCTTCCTTTTGAGGAATCTAGATTTTTTTTAAAGTTCATTTTTATTTATTTTGAGAGATAGAGAGCTAGTGGGAGGGGGCAGAGAGAGAGAGGGAGACAGAATCCCAAGCAGGCTCAACCTGTCAGTGCAGAGCCCTCTGTGGGGCTCAAACCTGTGAACCACGAGATCATGACCTAAGCCAAAATCAAGAGCCGGAGGCTTAACTGACTGAGCCCTCCAGGTGCCTCAAGGAATCTAGTTCTAAATCTATTCCGGAAAGCCAAGTTTCATATTTTGAATAAAGTTTAAGAGACCTGGACAAATAAATGATCTCAGGGCTGGATCATCTAGAAATATCAGCAATCTCAAAACAAAAAACATCAAGTAATAAATTTTCTTTCTTTTTACTCACAGGCATTCTTTCAAGGCAAATTGAAAATCACGGGCAACATGGGTCTGGCTATGAAGTTACAAAATCTTCAGCTTCAGCCAGGCAAAGCTAAGCTGTGAAGAAGTCCCTTTGCCTATCTTTGAAAATTAAGATGAGATATATAGATACATATCCATATATTTCATTGTCAGAACTTAGATGGAAACCACACACTGGCAAATAATGTGTTTTTAAATGGGTGTGACCAATCCTGTTTTTCCTGAACTCTGGGTGAATAGAGCCTGCTGGTGTACTGCTGCTTTTGCTGAATTGCATACAACTGTGCATTACAAAGTTAATATGGTAATTATGGTTTGGGGTAAAATTGAGTTTCAGAATAAAATTAGGAACAGCAAGATCTAAAAACTATGTAAACAAAAGCTCTCATTTTGC
The DNA here is from genome assembly GCF_018350175.1 of Felis catus. Classification (NCBI taxonomy): domain Eukaryota; kingdom Metazoa; phylum Chordata; class Mammalia; order Carnivora; family Felidae; genus Felis; species Felis catus. The sequence continues at coordinate 42,844,630 of NC_058375.1, forward strand.
TTATAAAGTATATTTAAAGAGCATTCTGCTGAAAATTGACTTTAAGTTTTCCTTGGGAGAACTAGGGAAGAAACCGAATACCAGTAGCTGGTAATTAGTGTTGTGCAGTTAATGAGTTAACCTATTTTGCATTAATAGTTTTTAATTCTGTACTGGGATGTTTTAAAAAACTTGAATTTTGCACTTCATGCTATCAAAATGGTATTTTCTTCCCAAATCAAAATAAATCTGATCAGAGCTGGGGGCAAAAAATCTATAGGTGAACACAGGCCTATTTTTAAAATAAAAATATTTTTAAGATGAGTTTCCTTCTTGAAACATCAGTGTATTAATCATAAAATGCTGTTGTTAAAAATAATTGAACAAATAAAGTTGGCTTTGAGATGCACAGTTTTCAAAGTATAATCTCATTTAATTAAATTTGTAAAGCTCTCAGTCCTTTGTTATAATTTTCCTTTTTCATGTAAGTTTGGTTTAACTAATTAGCCACATTTAATTTATCTTTCTTCCTGATTTTTCTAATGCTAATGTTATTTCTTATAACTCAGTAAGATACAGGGTAAAATGCTTTTGGAAGAATGTTTGATAGAAAATTAAAATAACTCTTCCTGATCTCCTTTGTTTTTATTGTGTATGTTCTTTTTGTTCAGCGCAAGTCTTATTGATAGAGAGTAAGAGAAACATTGGGGGATTGACAGTCTGGTTATCTAGGTGTGCTCTGCTCGTTACTTTGATGTGATCACTAGGTCTTGATAGAGGAGGCAGTGTGTTGTAGTGGGAAGAGCACTGGACTAGGGGCCAGGAGTCTTGTTTCTCCCAGGCAAATAAATAGCAGCCTGCTGGGCCTGTTAGAAAACTTTTCAAAGAGGGGATTAAGTAGGGGGTCTCTAAGGTCCTCTCTGCTCTGATAATCCTGGCCACAGAGCCCAGCAGAAGTGTTCTAGGGGTTGTATACAGGCCTCACCTTTCTTTTGTTAACGTGTCTCTTCACCAAAAGGTGGCCAAAGGTAAAAAGCCAGGTTTATTGGCTAGATGTTTGGGTCCTGTGCTAATCAAATCAGGATTATGGGTCAGATCCCCTTTGACCATTCAGCTTTGCATGCATGTGCTGTGACCAACAGAAAAGCATCTGGTGACGGGGGAAAGACAGTATATTAAACCAACATAAATTGGTCTCAAGTTCCATAAAATGAATTCAGAACAGAATTCAGACCTACTTCCTAATCATAGTAGCTTCTTACCCTGAGAAGAAAAAGACTTCCAAGAAAAAAAAGTTCCAACAGAATACCTGTTGTTTATCTGTAGTTTGGATTTACTTTATCATTCTGCTGTTACTTGTGCCAGATAACAAAAGATGCCTGAAATAGGCTTTAGGATGAACCTTAAAACAAACAAACAAACACCAAAAAACAAATAACACCAAACACAAAAGAAAACTAGCTCTTGGAGCAGAAATATTTTCATATGTATGCAATTTATATGTATAATAGATAATGATGAAATATTATTAGTAGCAGTTTAATTTCTAGGGAAGGAAGCATCGTGGTTTGGAGGAAAGGTTAACAGGTCTGGGTTAAAACTGCTGCTGTTAGTGGTTTTGCTATTTGAGCAGGTTGGGTCTCAAGTTGCCTGATCTATAAGTGAAGATACTAATATTTGCCTCCTAGGATTATTGAGAATCTAGAGACAGAACATATGTAAAGCACCTAAATTAGTGTTAGGTACATCAGTCACTTAGTAAACGTGAGTTTGCTTACTGTTCCCACAACTACTGCCTCCTCTTGCCTCTGTGATAGGTGATATGAAGTCTCTATTATTTTCTTATGTCCCACTTTTGGAATCTTTTTTTGTTTGTTCATTAACAAATATTTATTGAGTGTCTACCAAACAGGGTAATATATTGAAGGTGCAATGCTGGGCACTGGAGGTAGTGGTGAGCTTTTCCCATCATGGTGTTTACAGTCGAGAGGGAGAGACAGTTTACCAAAGAGATGGATGACTGCTATAGACAGTGATGTGCTATGCAGGAAATGGTCAGGGTGCTGTGATGAAGAATCACAGTGAGGGGCCTTCATTGAGACTGGTTACAGGAGACATCTCTGAGCAGGTGATATTTAAACTGAGATATAAAGGTGCAAAGAACAGTGCATGGAAGGGTGGGAAGGGGGCCAATGTGAGTGGAATATAGTGAGCTGGAAGGATAGGTCCAAGATGAGGTTGGACAGGTAGATACATAGGAACCAATTGTATTGGAATTTGTTCATTATGGTAAGGCACTTAGAATCTTTTGAAGATGTGGCTTTCCATCCATTTATTTCTCACTCCTGCTGCCTATCCACTTTGCCATTATACCCTAAGTCTAGGACCCAGGTTAATGCAGCAGCTGTTATCTGGAGCATTGTGGTCGTCAAGGCAGAGGAAGAGAAAAAGGCAAAATGCACTTTGGCTCTTAAAGTTTCCACCCCAAAGTGATACATATCACTTTTGCTCCCATTTATTTGTCCAAAGAAAGTCACATGCTCCACCTAATTTCAGAATCTTACCAGGTACCTGGAGAGAATGGAGTTAGAATATTTATGAAAGACAGAATGGCCATATGCAAGGGAATGAAAGAACTTAAACTGTCACTGTAGTTGTTGTGTGGAGAATGTACCCCTTTACTGGGGGGAGAGGGCCAAAGAGTGGGTATCCAGGTGCAAGAAGATGGTGTCCTGGACTAGGGTGTTGGTGGCAGATGTGGATGTGGATGTGGAAAAGTAGGTGGAGGGAGAGCTGACAGAATTTGATGACTGGACGTAGAGGCAAGAATGACTTCCAGGTGAATGGTGGGTCATGACTGGTATGACCAGGAGACAAAGGGATTTTAGGGACAGTCACTGAAATAATAAGCTCCACTTTTGAACTTACTAACTTTGAGATGCCTGAGAGATTTGCAAGTGAAGATATCAGAGAGGCAGTTGGATTTACAAAACTGGAGCTTAGAGATGAGGTCAGCTTAGAGATATACATTTGGAGGTCATGGGCATCTGGGTGGTATTTAAAGTTATAGGAATGGCTGATATCACCTGGGGAGGAAAGGAGGGCATGGAGTAAGCCTTGAGGAACTTCAGCTTTAGAGTTCAGGTGGAGGAGGAGGATCTATCTGGCAAAGGGGATGAAGAAGAGGGGCTTAGAGGTTAAGAGAAGTTTCTCTAGAGAAGAGTATATGTAGTCAAAGGGTGGGAATGGTCATCTATGCTTTGCTCTGTAAGGTCAAGTAAGATGATGTCTGAAAGTGTGTTTTGGATTAAATTTGGCAACATGGAAGTCACTGGTGATCACTTACAAAATTAGTTTCAGTGGAGTAGTAGGGCTAAAAGCTAGATTGGAATTGGTTTCATAAAGAGCTATGAATAATAACAGAAAAGTTCCATTTGGTAGTGATATGCTCAGTTTCCAAGTGATTAATACAGAGCAAGCACATTAGCTAATACTTTTAGCTCTAAGTTAGGTCATCTTGCATAGCACACATTTTGCAACAACAACATCTTGCTGTTCTCTGTGCCCACCCTCACCATTTTCTCCCTGCCTCCACCCCAATCCACTTGGCAAATTCCTTTTCATGCCTTAGCTTTCAGGAAGCTGTTTGCCCCAAGTTGAGTTAATCATTCCTTTGTAGTAATTTGTTTCTGTTTCCCTGAACAGAGACTGCATCTCATGCATCCATTTTGATCCCCCCAGCACAGAGTCTTGGCTTGCTGTCATTAAGTAAATGAATGAGATAAGTTGAATAACAATTTGAAAACAATTCACAGGGGGTTTCTGAGTATAGGAAGCTTGTCACAGAAATACATTCTCTATTACAGTGACCTTCTGTTGCCCTGATGATGAAAGAGAACATTAAAAATTCTCCTTTAGCCTGACTTAACCTGCTCTTTTTTGAGAATATTTGCAGCTTCTTAGAATAGTCTTTCAATTTAAGATTGAAGCAGCTCGAGTAATAAGAAAAGTCAGTTTGTGGTTTTATTACGTTTTTAAAAACAAATTGGCCTAGTAGGTTCTGTGTGCATGAAAATCATTAACCCTGTTGCTGTATTTATCCAGATGAATTCAGACTCTCAGATTTCTACAATCCTTGTTGAATATGTAGAACCACAACAATGGAGAACACAATTAGGAAGCTGAATGTGGAGGTCGGGGTAGTGTGGAGGAGTCACTGAAGTGTGATCATAAGAACTTGGATCAGGTCCTGTCTGCCTCTGGGAAGCTAAGTTAGGGTAAGGCACTTAAATCTCACCAGTCTTTGGTTTCTTCCTCTGCAAAAGGGGGGCACTGTTAATTCTTTTTTAATAGTCTCATTGGACTGTAAACATCTTGAGGGTAGAAACTCTCGGTTATTCATCTCTGTGTCTCTTGTATTAATACAGTGTCTACCGGAGTAAGCATCAATAAAGTTTCTCAAGTATTAGGCAATGATCATTAAAGTTCTTTTTAATATTTATTTATTTATTTTTGAGAGAGAGAGAGAGAGAGAGAGAGAGCGCGAGCATGAGCAGAGAAGAGGCAGAGAGAGAGGGAGACACAGAGTCTGAAACAGGCTCCAGGCTCTGAGCTGTCAACACAGAGCTTGATGTGGGGCTCAAATTCACAAACTGTGAGATTATGACCTGAGCCGAAGTCAGACGCTTAAGCAACTGAGCCACCCAGGCGCCCCATTAAAGTTCTTTTTAAGTTGTAAAATCCTTTTGAAAGGTTCAATCACATATAAATATAAACCCCTTCTGTTTTCCCTATATATGTCACCTTAGAAGAAAGAAGTAATGAAATTAAATCCTGTAATTAATACCTTTATCTTCTGAAACTTTAGAAAATAATACCTTAGAGCAGCCTGGTATAGGAAACTATGGGCCCATCAGATGTGGGTTTGGGTCCTAGCTCTGACACTTAAACAACTTTGGGACCTTGAGCTAATAATAAGTAAGGACTCTGAGCTTGCTTCTCCTTTTGGAAAAGGAATAATTATGTCCACCTTGCTGGCTGTAAGGATTAGCAATTATAGCTGTAAAATGTCAAGCCACATAGTAGATACTCAATAGATGGTGCCTAATGTTATATGAGACATTTTTTAACAGGAAGGAATTTATTCATTGGAACATTTTATGACAGTTTTTTTGAGTTCAGATATTATGCTAGCTTCAGGACTGGGGACAGTTTCCTTATTTTTTTGGACTGTCCACATCCTTACATTTTCTTCTTCAAGAATCACTAAAATTTAATAATCTCTATAACTTAGTGAATGGATATAGAATATTTAGTTTGACTTTCAGAAGGTCTGCATTTTCAGCCAAAGATTACAGTTCTAGCTACCCCATGGCATAGTTGCTTTCTGAACACAAAGAATTTGCTGGATGTTGTTGACCAGAAAAAAATGGTAATCATCCAGATTGTAAATTACTGGGTAAATTACTCTGTGGGACTGGTTTTGTTTAGAGACCACACTGATGTGAATTAGGAATTGGGGGTATAGTACTACACTTGATCTTAGCCAAAAGGCCGAGAAGCGATTAGAATTGGGGGTATAGTACTAAACAGCTAATAAGAGCCCTGAAAGAATTACGTGCTATCAGGAACCACAGCCACGTCTAGCCAAATTTTAAGAGTTTTTCTCAATAGAGAGTTACAAAATCTACTGGAAGGGTCCAGTATTAATATCTATCTGGAGACTACTGCAAACAAACAGCTCTTTAGTTCTTGGTAAGAACAGAGAATATTGGGCCAGATTTCTGGCCCTTACAAATGTGTCTGATTCTATTTGGCAGGGAGTTTAATCTGGTATGGAATTTTAGCCAGACTTCTTGGAGAAATATTTTTTTAATGTATCATATCCAAAATGTATTGCAAAACGTGATTCCACTTAATCTTTTCTATTAATACTCCTTTAAATATTAGCTAAATATTCACAGTGCTGTTTTCAGCAGCATGTAGTGTTTGACCTTTTAGTTACTGAATTTGTGGCCATAAACTTTTATGTAAAATTGGGGGAAATTCATTGTTATCTGCTACTTATTTAAATTGCAGGCAGAGAAGCAGTAGGTGCTACAGTTTTCTAATTAACTACCAAACAGTGGCACATTTCCTTTTTCTTTATAGATTATTGTGTAATTCACCTTTTAGAATACAGCACTTTTATCGTGTGTACAACACTCTGTTCAAGATCAGACACCTCATTTGAACAGAAATATATGGAAAAGTTCAGATGTGAAGATGCAACAGTATTAGGGAAAGATTGACCTAGGTGGGCAGAAAGAGCCTTCAGCTTGGCAAAGTGATACCCAAGGGCAGGGTGTGATGACAGTTCACAGATATTTATTTGAGAGATGGAAACACCAACGAGAGGGAGGAATTATTTTGCTTAGTTATTAGAACTAATGGGTAGAACTATAAAAGGGGAATTTCAGACTAAAAACCAGTTGAACTTCTTGACAATAAAAACTGGTCAAGAGTGGACTAAAAGCTCCAACACAGAGACGTTCCTAAACCAGGCTGGCAAAACAGGGCATCTGTGAAAGGTGTACTTTAACAGTGGCTAGAAGAGCATTTGAGTGGGAGAAAATATTTCATTGGCAGCCACTCTTTTGAGGATTTTTCCTTTTGCCATTTATCAAAATCTTGTTTCTATGTGTCAAAAAGAAGATTTGATTTTTTTTAAATAATATATTTACTTGTTTATAACTTGACTTGTTCTGCGACTTACTAGCTATCTTTGAAAGAAACAGAAATGAGTATTCAAAGCTTTTCAGTTTTCATAGCGTGAAAGCTGCCTGAGAGGTTTCTGTTGTTGTTGTTTGTTTTAGTCTTTTCTTAAGTCCATTTTTACTTAGCTTAAGACAGTAGAGCCTTAAAGCCACAGAATGGCAGCTGCCATGGAGGAGACCACTCTCACTGAAGTTGGAACCTGAGTGTGAATTCTACCTCGAGTACTCATTAGCTGGTCACCTGAGCAAGTTACTTATCCTCCCTGAGTACTGGTTTCTTAAAATAAGGGGACAGTAATACCATCATGCTTGTTGAAGATTCAGTGAAGTGACATCTGGGAAAATGCTATAGTACCCCGTACAGGTTTTGGTTATTAATGTTTGTATTACTTTTCTATTGCTGCTATAACAAATTACCATAAATGTAGCAGCTTACCTCCACATGAATATATTATCTCACAGTTCTGTAACTCGGGAAGTCTGGGGGGGTGTGGCTGGTTTCCCTGCTCCGGGTCTCATGAGGCTGAAGTCAAGGTGTTGGCTGCCCTGGGCTCTTATCTGGAAGCTCTGGGGGAGAATCTGCTTCCATGACCACTCAGGATGTTGGCAGAATTCAGTTCCATGCTGCTGTGGAATTGCATATCCCCATATCCTTGCTGGCAGCCTAGGGTTCTCAGTTTTTTTAATTTTTTTTTTTTTTTTTTTTTTAGTGTTTATTTATTTTTGAGACAGAGAGAGAGACCGAGCATGAGTGGGGGAGGGGCAGAGATAGAGGGAGACACAGAATCAGAAGCAGGCTTCAGGCTCTGAGCTGTCAGCACAGAACCCAATGTGGGGCTCAAACTCACAAACCATGAGGTCGTGACCTGAGCTGAAGCTAGACACTCAACCGACTGAGCCACCCTAGGGTTCTCAGTTTTTAGAGGCTGCCTACATTTCCTCTATCTTTAAAGCTGGTTGAGTCTTCATGTTTCACATCTCTCCGATCTCCCCTTCTGCTGTATCTCTCCTACCTCCAGCCAGAGAATGTTCTATGTTTTCAAAAACTCATGTGATTAGGTTAGGCCCACTGGATAATCCAAGATAATCTCCCTATTTCAAAATCCATAACCTGAATTACATTTGCAAAGTCCCTTTTGCTTCATAGTGTAACGTTCACAGGCTCTAGGGATTAGGGTATGGGTATTTTTGGGAGTTCATTCTGCCTACTACAGTAATGGTATTTGGGGCTGGAAAGGGACCTTACAGAAGATGAGATGAGGTTCTTGCCCTGGATGGTTTACAATCCAGTGGGGGAAAGAGATGAAAAACATACAGCAAAAAAAGTCCAATAATAAAAAGGGTTTGTATGGGATGTTCCAGGAGCCCAGAAGACCTTTTCTGTATCTGACTTGGCCTGTAGTTCTTCCATAATACCCTGCTTGTTCTTTGATGCTGTGTCTTTTATCAAAAGCCTTCAGATGGAAGGATTATGTGTCCATATACACAAAATAACACGATGCGATTTGATTTCTAAATGTCTGGAAAATCAAGCTGCTGTCATATCTCCATATTTGGGACTCTGCTACTTAATAAGGAAAGGTCTTGAGCCCTCAGCTCAAAGTAAGAGGAATTTTCTTCATCTCTGATGATGAAGTATTGACACCACCTTATCTTCCCTTATCTTGTTCCTTATCTCCCCTTTTTCCTCATCAACCCCCCATGAGAACCCTCTTGTCTTTCACTCCTAGCTCTCTCTGGTCACATGTATGTCTTTACTCCCCTCTTTTGAGTTTTCTTGTTTCTTATTGTTTTGAATTAGAAGGCACTTAGCCTGGATAATGCAGAGATTTCTGTTTAATTCTTGCCGCTTGACATTTCTATTTTAATCATGTTTTATAGATGTTTGGTGACAGTTTTGTAACAATAACAGCTGCCATTTATTGAGCACTTACCATGTGCCGGGTGCCGTGCAGAGTTCTGTACTTCCATTTTTTCATTTGCTTCTATTTTCTCATTTAATTTAGACAATCTGTGAGGGTATAGGTACTATTTTTATCTCCATTTGAACCCAGCTGGGGTTTGAATCCAAATCTAAGTCCAAAGCTTGTACTTGACAGCATGCACTACAGTAACATTAAACAGGAGCAGAAAATGAGGCTTGAAGGAGCCAAAGCAACACAAGTGGATTCGGAGTCCTCAACTCTTTATAGCTATTCTGAAAGAGAATTTCTTTCTTTCTTTCTTTCTTTCTTTCTTTCTTTCTTTCTTTCTTTCTTTCTTTCTTTCTTTCTTTCTTAATTTTTAAAAAATGTTTATTTTTGAGAGTGACAGAGAGACAGAGTGTAAGTGGGAGAGGGGCAGAGAGAGAGGGAGACACAGAATCCAAAGTAGGCCCCAGGCTCCGAAATGTCAGCACAGAGCCTGATGCGGGTCTCAAACCCACGAACTGTGAGATCATGACCTGAGCCAAAGTCGAACCCTTAACCTACTGAGCCACAGGTGCCCATAGAAGATTTCTTTCTAGAGCACCAGGGTCACCTCCATTTTCCACCAGAGATATTCAAAGTGATTGCTAAAAATTCTATTTCAGACAGGTGATGTTAGTGTGTCTACAGCTCCAGAGAGCTACAGAGTATGTGTGAGCACTGGTTTGCCGTTCCATAGAAGAGCCTGTTTCTCTGGACGGTAGGGAAGATGTCGTGTGCCCTGTGGCTGGCCCCAGCAGTTACCGGTAACAGAAAATACCTTCCCCAGAAGGTTGGGATGATTAAGATATTTAAGGATTTAACACAGTGCCTGGCACTTAGTAGGTACTCGGTATGTGCTGGTTCTCATTGTCCTTCTAGAAGATTTTCTTTAGTTCCTGGGTATTCAAGCTAGTAGAATCTTATTCTTCTAGCTCCACTTGAATCTATGCTCAATGTTAAGAGATGCATCTCTGAGTTGGCCCCTGTCCAATCCTGTGAATCATAGCAGCTTTCAAGTTTGAGCTCAGAGAAAACTAAAATCTGAGGTCAAAGAAGGCAAAATATTTCCTTTTCCTCTTGTAAGTTTTTGAGTTATTGATGTAATGGAAACAGCTCTGGGTTCAAATGCAAGCTCTGCATTTGCTTTCTCAAGTTACTTGCCTGTTTATATCATGGAAAGAACTCAGGCTGTGGGGAAGGGTGAAGCTGGCCATTTTACTCAGTTAAGCACTTCTCAACGGCCTTACCTGGGAATGGCACCAGTAGCAGCTCTTCTCCTGTAGGATTGTCAAGCTCAGAGTGTAATGTATGTGGTCCAATCAGGTTGCAGTAGTAGAAGCCTGTGAAAGATCCTTTACATGAGCCATTCATTCATTGGGGCATTGGCAATTAGGTTGAGCAAGTGGTCCCAAGTTTGAGTTATTTATCCTTCTTCCCTGTCCGTAGGAGGGCAGCCAGGTAACATAGTTGTGGATGCTCTGCCCACAGGCTAGAGCAGGTATGGGGAGAGCTTGTATAGGCAGTGGAGATGTCAAGTACCACCTAAACCTAGCCCCACCACATTCTACGGCCAAAGCCCCTGGCGCCAAACAGTGTTGCTTCAGCTGCTAGTAGTTAATGCTCCTTTACTTGGAAACGTTTTCAGCTCCTGGGAGCAATATGGTGCCGCCAGGGCTCACTCCTCACGCGCCTTGTCTCCCTGCGACTGGGGTCCGCATGCACCCTACTCTCAGCCCAATTTACCGTCCTTCAAGGCTCACCAGGGTCAACGTGGGTGTGGGGGCGGGGGATACGGGGAGGGCGGAGAACTTTTCCGGGAAGGGGCCCAGCAGGGTCTTGGCTGGCCGCCCTGTTAGCCACGGCCCAGGACCCCAGGGTGGGAGAGTGAACGGAAAGGTACTCGTGCCTGGAGCGGTTGCAAAATCCTCAGTCATGAGGAAGAAACTGGGCTCAGAGGCACTTGGGTGAAGGGGCCCTTTCCCCAGCCCTCCTTTCAGGTGCTGGGGCCTAAAGGGGGTCCAGTTCCACTGCGGAAGGCGGGAACTAGGAAGCGTTGCGGGCTAGACACCCCGCCTTCCCAGGCTCTGGGTGGAGGGGGGTGGCCTGGTACGGCGGCCCCGCCGCGGCGGAGAGGGGGAGAGGGGTCGCTGCGGGGGCTCTGCCTCCCGGGAAGTGGGGCCGGGCCAAGCCCACGAGCGGAGGGGGCAGGCCCTCTCCCCTTCCCCGCGCCTGTGGGGACCCTACGCCTGTGTCCGGAGGAGGCTGGCGTCCAGCAGATGCACGCGGTGTGGAGGGGGGAGCGGGGGAGAGGCGGGGAGGAGAAAACCCACAACAAAACTTGCGTCGCCGAGCTCACGGCTCGACTTGAATGGAAGGAGCCCGCTCCCGCGGAGCGCAGCGGCGAATCGGGACAGCGCGTACGGCCGGCAGGGCGCGGCGCGGCGCGGGGGCGCAGCAGGTACCCGGCGCGGGTGGGCCAAGGGGTCCGGGCAGAGCCTGGGCGGCGGACTCGGACTTCCCGCCTGGTCCGGATGGTCCCCGCAGCTCCCCCCGGGCGGGGCCGCGGCATCCAGTCCCCTAGGTGGGAGCCCTGCACCGGGTGCGCGGCCGAGAGTTCTACCTTGGGAGTGCGACCCCTACGCGATCGCGACCCGGGCAGGGGCCTTGTCTCCTCTCTGGCCACTGGCTGGTCCCAGCCCTCGCCCCCCCCGCCTCCCCGTTGCGCACATCTGGAAAGAATCTGAGGGCGGATGGGAGGGGAGTGGGGTGGAAGGACGCGGGCTGGTGACCGGGAATGTGGGGGCAGGTGGAACTGGGGAGGGGCGTAGACCCCTGTATTTAGAGCCCAGGAGCGCGTCTTACTATATCAGCTCACCCCAGTTAGTTCTCCCTTCGCCCTCGTCACAGACAGAGAAACTGAGGCCTAGAGAGGGGCAGAGATATGTTTCCAGGAAGGGCGGACAGGTGAGGCAGAGCCCGCGCGACAGCCGCTCGGACCCGCTCGGGGCTTGGTTCCCCAGCCCAGCGCCGCGCACTCGCCAAGCCAGAGCTCTCAGCTGGCACCTGGTGTCCGTCTGTCTACGCGGCTGTCTGCCCGCTGGGACAGCTGGACTGAGCGGGGGTCGGGGGTGGGGGGGGGGGGCGTGGAGCGCGAGGAGAGAGGTCGGCGCCCTCCAGCGAAAGCGGCGGAAGTGCCAGGTTGTAGGTCTTGGAACCGCCAGGCTGGGGAGGGGGGTTAGAATACCTGATGCGCCGTCAGGTGGAAGAGGAGGTGGCGGCGGCCGCGAGCTCTTGGCATCAGCCTGGTCTGGGGGGTGGGAGTCGGCAACCGCCGCGACTTAGGGACAGAAGCAGACGCGGCAGGAGAATGAGAGCGGCGCTGACCGTCCCGGGTCCCCAAGGCATAGAGGGATGCGCGCCTGGCGCTCGGAGTGCATCATGGACCTGCTGAGGCCCCCCCGCAACCTGAGTAGCTGCTCTTGGACTTGGGCAGGCGGGGGAAGGTGAAGCAGTGGTTTAGCAGCTCCAAGAGGCACCACTGCTATGAACCAGGAGAGCCTTCGGGTGGTCATGTCCCCTTTTAAGGACCCAGTCTATTCTAGTCTAGAGTGCAAGTTAAGTAAGAAATGTTAGATTCAGGAAGACTTGGTGGCTCAGTCGGTTAAGCGTCTGGCTTCAGCTCAGGTCATGATCTCTGGGTTTGTGAGTTTAAGCCCCGCGTCAGGCTCTGTGCTGACAGCTCAGAGCCTAGAGCCTGCTTGGGATTCTGTCTCCCTCTCTCTCTCTGCCTGTCCTCCTTCTCTTTCTCTCTCTCGCTCTCTCTCCCTCTCAAAGATAAACATTTAAAAAAATTTTTTTAAAAAGACAAATGTTAGATTCAAATGGTTGTTTTCACAAAATCTTGTGGGAAAATACTTTGTGCTTTGTATCTGAATCTTAGGTAAGGGGTGACTAATGGTGGCACCTTTAGGCCTAGTAGAGTCATACTAAGACCTCTGACCATGACCTGCCTGGTGCCCTTGATGGCTCCCTATCACCAGCACCTTAGCATAGTGGCTGATGCCTTTGGAGACTTGGATCTCCGGTCACATCCTCAATCCCCTGCCCCATCCAGTTTACCCTTTATTATTTTTTAAAAAATGTTTATTTAATTTTAAAGAGAGAGAGACAGAGCACGAGCAGGGGAGGGGCAGAGAGAGAGAGGGACACAGAATCCAAAGCAGGCTCCAGGCTCTGAGCTGTCCCCACGGAGCCCTACATGGGGCTGGAACTCACGAACTGCAAGATCATGACCTGATCCGAAGTTGGCCGCTTAACCAACTGAGCCACCCAGGCACCCCTGTTTTCCTTTCTTTAAAGGCACCTCCCTCTTCTCCCATCCCCACACTGTGCCTTTGCTCATGTCCTTCCCTCTGTCTGGAGTGCTTTTCCTCCTCTTTGTCCATCTGGAGAACTCCTACTCAGTCTTCAAGAGCAGTTCAAGGCTCTGGGCAGGAGTCAGAAGACACAAATTCTAGTCCTGGCCTTAACTTGAACATACTAATCTGTGAACTGAGGGGGTCAGACTAGATAATTTTGCAAATCTTTTCCAACTCTGCCTTTCACAAATTCATTTCTTCGTTCCACAAACATTTCCTGAACACTCACTCCATGCCTGGGGAGTCAGGAAAGGCTCAGCTGAATCTTGCAGGATTCAGCAGGCCAGCGGTGCTGTGGGAGCACCAAAGAACTTCCTCACCCAAAGGGGAGCAACAGCTTCCCAGAGCAGGGGCGTTTGAGTAGGAGTTTGATGGGGATGGGCAGCTATGGGAGCCCCTTTGTGCTTGAGTTTCCTATCAGCAGAGTAGGAAGATTATGTCTTAGTTTTGGGATTTCTATTAGAGGCAATAAGATGCAGCTATCTTGGGCTTAGCACCAAGTGGGGGATTAGTGAATTTTTACTGTATTTGAGTGGAGGAAGAAGGTACCGCTAGGGGCTGAGGATCTGTGTCCTGATTTGGGTTTCCCTTCCCCTTCCTTCTTCTAGTTTTGCCTTAATCTCCACTTAAGCGCTTCTGGGCCTTAAGGTTTGGTTCCCTAGGGGAGGTAGGTGCGGTGAGAGGCAGCTGGTCCCAGGGACTTCCTCAGTAACAGGAACCCCATGTGTGTTGCACTAGCCCGATGCCAGCAACAGGTGGACATGTCATTTCATTTAATTCTCACGAGGAGCGCCCATCTCCATTGCCTTATCTCATGAGGAGTGCCCATCACAAGGCTCAGGCGGTGAAGTGGCCTTGTCCAGACCCACATGGCCGACAGGAGTGGAGCCCATGCCCTTCTGTTGCTAAGGCGCTCCCTGATAGAGAGCTCACTGCAGGCCGAGCTGCCCCTCTAGCTGGCCATTTGCTGAACCAGCGGTGTAAATTGTGCCTCACCAGGGCCTCCTCACTCAGGACACGAAGAGGCCAGGGGCCCACTCTCTCCTTTATTCTTCCCTCACACAGCTCCAATGTGGCTGAGCACACAGAAGGGGCTTTAGGGGCTTATCTGGCTCAACATTCTTAGAAGAACAACAACAACAAATCGAGACTCAGATGGGCCAGGATGTGGCCAAGGCCACACAGAAAACCAGGTGGTGGAGCTGGGGCTGCCCAGGATCCCAAGTTGCAGAGGATGAGGTGGGACTCTCTAGGCCCTGTCTGTTCTTCCTCCCTCTCTTGTCCATCCAGCTCATCCTCTCCATCCCAACACGTCTCTCTGTCCAGACCAGGCTTGTGAGGCCTTGCCTGTACCGTTGCACAGCCTCAGAGAGCTCCTCACCGGTCCATCCATAAACCTGCCCATGCCACTCTCCTGCTCTTCAACGGCTCCTCATCTTCCCTAAGATCCTAAGATAAGGATCCCTCTCCCTAACTAGGCTTTCAAGTCCCTTCTTGGCCTGGACTGCCCACCTGCATCACTCCCTGTCCCCAACACCCACCAGACGCTCTAGCCAGCTTGGTGGAGGTCACCACATGGGCTCTTTTGCACCTGGGCCTTTGTACATGCTGACCTCCTTGCTTATATCACTCTCTCCCTTTTGCCTGATGTTCACCCTTTATGGCTAAATAAGGCATCACTTCTTCTGGGAAGCCTTGTTGGCCCAGGCAAGGTTAGGTCTCCTCGTGGCCCCTGTGGACTCTGGTTTCCCTCCATCACACCTCTGATGACACTGGGATTATAATACTCAGTTTACCCCTATGTCTATTACATCCATGCCAGCACTGCCTGATAGAAATATAACGTGAGCCATAAATGCAAGCTGCGTACGTAATATGAAATTTTCTAGAAGCCAGGTTAAAAAAATAAAATGTGACAGGTAAAATTAATTTTAGTAGCTTATTTTATTTAGCTAGTTTATCCAACATACATAATTAATATAAAAATAAATGAGATGTTGTGTGAGATACCCTAAATATTCGTGATATTCTACATCCTCTTTTGTACTAGTCTGTGGAATCCATATATACTACGGATTACACTTCTAGCACCTCTCAATTCATTCTAGCCACGTTTCAAGTGCTCAGTAGCCACATACAGCCACTACTTTGGACGGTGCAGGTGTGAGCTTCTTAAGGGCGGGAGCCCAACCCGAGTGCTCTGTCTGGGTCCTTAGTGCTCAGCTGTGCTTGGCCCAGTGAAGGGGCCACGTAGCATTGTGGTTAAGGCCCTGGGCTGGGAGCTCGGCTTCACCATTTAACAGCTGTGTTACATTGGCCGATCCCATTGGGCCTCAGCTCCCTCATCTATAAAGTGATGGTGATAACATTTTCAATATGGTTCATACTGTTAATATAAACAGATACAGTTTTATAGGTCTTCACGGATACACACCGAAGGGGAGGGAGGAAAAATCGCTGGTCTGGTGAGTGCACAGGATATGTGGGGAGGAACCTTCTCCCTGGCCTCCTGCCCTGGTTGATTTGGGGACTGTGCCCACACTCCCCCCTCCCAGAGCCCTGGTCCGCAGTGGGGTCACACACTGGTCTAATGCTGGTGGCTCCGGGGACTGAAGGCTTTTGAGCTAGTGAGGGGGGAAGGGGAGGGGAGGAGTTACAGTGTGCATGGGGATGATGGTCTGTAGACTGGCTGAGGATTCATTGCCCGTTTGGTCAGGGGATGGGGAAGCAGGGGTGTGGTAGGGTGGGCATAGGGCCAGGCTGTGGCAAGTGATCCTTACTGCTGCCAACCGACCCCTGCGGCCCGGGAGCTGTGCGTGTGCTAGTAGGCCCCCTGGTTTTCTGCCGGGCCAGCAGCTGGGGTCTGAGTCTGCTTAGACCTCGTAGACCTATATGGAGTCAGATAAGCCTGGCTGCTGCCCCTCTTCTCTCTCCTCACACATCTCTTTCTCTGTCTCTCTCTCTCTTTATGGCTTACCAGGGCTCACCCAGTCTGGGGTGGAGGGAGGGGCAGTAGTTATTGAATTGGGCTCTGCTGCCCCCTCTAGACTGAGAGCAGGGAACTTTGCCACCTCACTTGTGTCCCCTGTGCTGGCACAGGGCTGAGGGCAGACAAGACCTCATCTTGGAGAGCTGGCTGAGCCAATGAGTGAGGCAAAGCAGTGTCTGAAATACTGCAATGGCCACAGGGCAGCAGGAATTCGTAGGAGGCTGGAGTCTGTAAATCTGCGCGGAGGTGGGCCTGGGACCGGACTGAAAAGCACAAGCAGGATCTGGACAAGAGAAGAGGAAGAAGCAGGGGGTTGTGGGGTGGGCAGTGCCCATGGATCAGATATTAGTGGTAGGAAGAGCTAACATTTATTGAGCACTTAGGGTATACAGTATGTGCATCTCACTGACTCTCATGGTGTCTCCACGAGGGTGGACAGGTGAGGAAGCTGAGGTTTGGTGGGTGACAAAACTTGCTCAGGGTCATACAACTGAGAGCCAGAGCCGACCGCAGCCCTGGCTAGTTGGCTCCAGTGCCTGCCTTCCTAACCGGACATCGGCAGTGGTGGCCAGCTCCCAATTTACCCAGGCCCAGCATCTTCTAGCCGTGTGGGGTGTGGTCCCCGATCTAGTGCCTTGGAGAGAGCCTCAGACTGGGGCAGGGGTCCCCTGGGGCTGAGTGCCTGCCACGTACCTGCACTTGTAATTGCTGCAGCAGTGACAGCAGCACCGCATCACCCAGGAGGTATCAGGTGCTTCACATCTGTCACCTTGCTGACTGCTCCCGGATGCTGTGGGTTTAGATGTATTATCTGCCTTGTAAGGTGAGGAAATAGGCCTAGGGGGGGGGGTCAGAGCCACTAAGTGGTGGAGAGGGATTCAAACTGGGGTCTGTGGGACTCTAGAGTCAGCATACCTGAGCTATGGCCTGTCACATCATCCCAGAGATGTTTGCTGAGTGCCTTTCTGTAAAGAGAACTCCAGAGACCAGCCCAGAGACCAGCTAGGTCCATGGGCTGCTAAAGATGGAACCCTGCATCTTCCTCATGGCCTGAGGCCATCCCCAATGCCCCACCCCTGCTGCTCTAGGGGGCTATGCAGTGCTCGGGAGTGGTCCCTTGCAGGTGGCAGCAGGCTCTGGTGAGGCCAGCTGAGAGTGCAAACATCAGGAAGGGACTTGGAAGGGATGGCAGCAGCACCATTCACTGATGCCTGCCCTACGCCTGGCTCCACCCAGACACTGAGAGTGGCTCACAGCCCTACATGGGAGAAAGACACCTTCACGTATTCACAGCCCAACCCAACTCATACCCTGGGGGAACAGTGATGGAGGGTCCTGGGGCAGCTCAGAGTCTTCCCAGGGGACACATCACTGGTGTTAGTTCTTAGAGAAGTTGCTAACTGCACAAGAGAGGGAGAGGGCTTCCAGGCAGAAGGAACAGCATGTGCAAAGGCCTGGAGAGAGGAACTTCTAGACAGACCTGTATGACTGGGGTGTGGGTGCTGGAAGAGAGACAGGGTCAAGCCCTGAACACCCTAGAACAGCAAGCCGAAGAGCTGGGATGTGCCCCGCTGCTGCTGGCCCACCATGGCCTGTGGCTCTGGACGAGATACAGGGCCTGTCAGCCCCGCCTGTGCCAGGGCAGCAAGAGCTCCACAAAGTCCTGGCCAACGCCTGCAAGTCACAGTTCCTCCTGGGCCACAGATTCCCCTTCTGTGAAGTGGGTGTCCGGTGCTCAGAGCCAGGACTGGTAAGGGCTGCTGGAAGTTTTGCAGACTTGCCTAAGGACAGGGCTTCACCTCTTCCCTCCAGAGGGTAGCCCTGATGAGGGGGAGGTGGGTAGGGAAGGGAAGGGGGCAGCAGATCGGACGTGTGCCCAGGATCCCTGGGTAGGCTCTGTCTTGTGCCTAGGAGGGCCCTAGTATGACTTCCATAGGCCCTAGCCCTGTGCCTGCTGTCCCTAACAGGTGAAGTCTGACTCACCCCCTCCTGCAGGCACCATGGCCCGGAGCAGGGCACTGCTGTTCCTGTTGCTGTTGCCATCGCAGCTGCAGCTGGGACCGGTGAGCACGGTGAGGTCTCCGGGGTTTGGCCGAGGTGGTGCCCATAGCCTGAGCCCTGAAGAGAACGAATTCATGGAGGAGCCAGTGTTGGTCCTGAGCCCTGAGGAGCCAGGGCCTGGCCCGGCCACCATCAACTGCCCCCGAGACTGTGCCTGCTCCCAAGAAGGTGTTGTGGACTGTGGTGGCATTGACCTGCGTGAGTTCCCGGGGGACCTGCCTGAGCACACCAACCATCTGTCTCTGCAGGTGAAGCCGCCATTGCAACAGCAGTCACCAGGGGCTGCCCTCTACACTTGCAGCTCCTGGCCCAGAACCCCCAGTTCCTGTGGCTCCCCAACCCCAGACACAAGGTGCTAGGGCATTCCCCCCTCTGATGTCCCAGTCACAGAGTAATGTGATATTATAACTGCTTTGTTTTGCTTGGAGGAGTCTGGGCTGAGGGAAAAAAGGACACAGATCTGCCTGGCAGCTGACCCTCTGAATGGATGGGGTGCCCAGACACCATTACAGGCCAGGAAAACAAGAGAAAGTCGACCCTGATTGATGCTCTGGGGGCTCAGAGGATAGAGTATTCTCCCCAGCTGAGGTGCAGGCTAGATTTTGAGAAGTGGGACACAGTGTTCCAGATGGGGGACTCTGGGAGTGCTGGTGCACCCAACTTTGTGTGGCCCAGCAGCTCTGGAGGAGAGAGAGGGGCTCTCATACCCACTTCCAGAGATCGAGCCTAGTGAAGGAAAGTGATCTGCCCAATGGTCACTCAAACTGATGGGTCTAGGGTGATGGTGGAGGGAGCCCGCGGCCAGGGTAGCCCATGAGGGAAAGGGACAAGTTAAGGACAACACTTACTGTTGGTTCATTCACTCATTTATTCATAAAAGTCTCCCGGGTGCATGCTTGATACGTCTGGTGCTGTGTCAGATGCTGGGCGTGTAGAGAGGACTTGAACAGCCTATGGGGGAGGCAGAGATCTAAACAGGTAAAGACAACAGATGGAGACAGAAGGACTAGTGCTGTGGGGCCCATAGCAGTTCCTAGTCTGGCCCCAATCCAATTCAGGAAGGCTTTTGGAGGAAGGTTTTAAAGCATTCCAAAGGGAGTGAGGACCCAGGTTCCTCCCCCCAACCCGAGAAAGGGAGCCAAAAGTAGTTTCTGGCTTGGGGTGGGGAGAATGGGCTGCGGATGCCTGTCATCCAGTGGGAACATGAAGGGAGCGGGTCTAGAGGGGAGGCGGCACTCCAAGTTTGAACCACCTGGAGATGCTCCCATCTGGGCTCCTAGAAGGTGGGACCTGCATGCCTGTTGTGGTCACTGCTCTGCCTCCAGCGCTGAGACCCGGGCCTGGCCCAGACCCAGGGCCTGTCTGCATGAGGGTGAATCCCAAGGGAGGTGCCCAGCAGAGGGACTGGCTCCTGGGACTGGGACTGAGGGTGGGGGCAGGCCTCTAGTGAGCCTGCCTCCTCACCACCCCTGGCCCTTACTCCCCAGAACAACCAGTTGGAGAAGATCTACCCCCAGGAGCTCTCCAGATTGCATCGACTGGAAACTCTGAACCTCCAGAACAACCGTCTGACTTCCCGAGGTGAGGGATCACCCAGAGCCCAGGAGAGGGACACGAGGGGGTGGGGACTGGTGCCCATGGGAAGAGCTCCACCCTGCAGATCCTGGGATACGAAAAACAGCAGGGCTGGGCTGGCAGCAGGGCCTCACGGCCAGGGGTTCCCTGTGGTTGCCTAAGAGTCACCCCTGTGGGTTTCTGAGACCTGGGAGTTGGGTCAGGGGAAAGGCTGAGATTCCCAGGACCTTTCTCATAGACTCTTTATTTTTATTATTATTTTTTTTAACATTTATTTATTTTTGAGAGAGAGAGAGAGAGAGGACGCGCGGAGGAGGGGCAGAAAGAGGGGGAGAGCCTGAAGCAGGCTCCGGGCTCCGAGCTGTCAGCACAGAGCCTGACACGGGGCTCAAACTCATAAACCGCGAGATCATGACCTGAGCAGAAGTCAGACACTTAAGCGATTGAGCCACCTATGCACCCCTCTCAGACTCATATTCGCAGAAGGCCTTCAGAATCAAAGATGCATAGAACACTCACATTGTAAAAAGTTATTTTTTTCTGATGATGAAAATAATTTATAACAGAAAATTTGGAAATGTAGAAAACAAAATGGAAAAGAAAAAACCCACTTATAATTCTGCCACGTGGAGTTAATCACTACTAACGTTTGGGTATGTTTCTTTCTACTTTACTTATATACTGTAAGATTCACCCAACATAAAAGTACAATTTGACGAGTTTTGGTAAGTTTACATAGTTGTACAACCATCACCACAATTCAATCTAGTCTCTTTTCTTTGTGTTTTTTCATTTATAGCTGAGCTTACAGTTTAGATATTATAACTGTCATAACTGCTCTGCTCCACTTAGCAGTTAGCAAAGCAGCATTTTTCATGTTGCAAAAACTCTCAGTGGCCATCATTTCACACAGCGGCAGCCGGGTATTCCACAGAGGGACCCTGCACGGTTTATGTAACTGTTCCCTCTCCTTAGATGCTTGGGTGCGTCCCAGCATCTGAGGGTCTGGGAGCCCGGAACTGAGTGTCAGAGGCTGGCCTCAGGACTGGAGAAGGGCCAGTTTGGCTGGGCTCCCAGCAACAGCCGAGTCCTGACACTACAGCTGCCAGCTGGGACAGGGATGGGCCAGATGGTGGCGGGGGTGGGGGGGCACAGGGGCCACAGCTCTGCCCTGCAGAGGTATGAGGAGGGTCTCTGATCCTCTAGGGCTGCACCTGAGGAAAGCACTCCTTCCTGATGGGGAAGGGTGGGGATGGGTCCTCTGCCCCATGGCCTGACCTTATGAGGACCCATTCCCACGTGGGTGCCCCCAAGCAGGTGAAGAATTGGTCATTTGTGAGTAGACACTGTCTACCTGCTCCTCTGAGCCGGGGCTCCTGGGAGCAAGGGGAAAGAAAACAGGGCTGTTGGGACTGGTTGGGAAGGGATCAGAACCCAACGTGCCTCAGGGAGGGCCCTCCTGGTCCTGGCAAGTGGGGTGGGCACTGGGGGGGTCGGTGGTGGTGTGCTCCCTTGTAGCATCTCCTTCATCCAGGGCTCTGACCGATGCCTGTCCTTTGAAGGGCTCCCGGAGGAGGCGTTTGAGCATCTGACCAACCTCAACTACCTGTACTTGGCCAATAACAAGGTAAGGGGTCCCCTGGTGTTGGAGGCTGAGCTCAGGTCGCTGGGTCCCCATTGCTGCTCAGACATGGTCCCGGTGAGACCTCACACCTCACTGCAGGGCATCAGAGTGGTCAGATAATGAAAACGGAGGCCAAGGCCTTACAGAAGTGCAGGAAGGTGATAGCCACTTGGAGGGCTTCCTGGAGGAGATGGCATTTGAGCAGGGCCATGAAGGGTAACGGGATTTCAGCCAGGGGCCCTAAGGGGGAGGCACTGCCAAAGAGAGAGCATGAGAAAAGGCACGAAGGCACTCAACTTCAAAATATTTGGTGTGTCCCAGGGCTCTGTCCTGGCCTCTTCTCTCAGGTCTCTCGAGGTGACACATCCCCTCCCCAGGCTTTAGCACCCATCTACATCATGGCCATGTCCAGTGGCAGCCCCCAGCCCTTTCCACTCCTCCCACAGGAGACTCAAAGATCCACCCGCCTCCTCGATATCTCCCCTAGATGTCTAATGGAACTAGAACTCTGCTTGCCTCCCACAACCCTGAAAGCCCAATTCTGCGGCCTTCTCCCCCGCCCCCCATAAAGGTCATCTCCAACCACCTACAGCGCCGCTCAGCTGAGCCACAAATCCAGGGCACTTTGCTCACCCACGCCTAGTCCCACTGCATGCCCTCGGCTCCCCTCCGGCCCCGGTCCACCAGCCTGCACCACGATGGCCCTGCTTCCCTGTTTGCTCCTCCTTCTCCACAGAGAAGCCAGAGTGACCTTTAAAAATCACACCTGCTTCTACCCCGCCAACCCGCCTTCCCCATCTCAAAGCTCCTGAGGCTTTACTTTCCACCAGAATGAAAGCCACACTTCTCCCCATGGCAGATGGCCTGTGTGTGGGCCCGCCTGCCTCTCTCAACTCCTATTCCCACTCACTCCCTCTCCTCCAGCCCCCAAACCTGGCAACCCCCAGGTGGGGCCTACACTCGCTGCCCCTGCTGCTGTGGGTGCTCTCCCCTCAGATGGCATTAACGGTGCCTTCATGCCTTAAGTGTCACCTGTTCCCCGAGCACCCAACCCAGTTATTCCGTCTTCAGCCTGTTTTAACTCGCTATCACACTTGGATACTTTTGTGCCTTGTTTATTGTCTTCTCCATTGAGATGTAAGCTTTGGGGGTGGGGGTGGAGGCACTTCTCTGTCTTGTTCCTCAGGACACGTCCAGCTCCTGGACGCATGCCTGCAGTGTTGCAGACTCAGGGACTACTGTTGAATGAATGAAGGCTAGACACTGGGCAGGGGGAGGGCGTGTCTGGAGAAGTGGGTGCTCACTGTAGCTGGACAGAGGGTCTGTGTCAGGGAGCGATGAGGGGAGAGGCCAAGAGGACAGGCAGGGCAGGGGACAGGCCTAGGGGGCTTTGAATGTTTAGGGCTGTGGGGGGCCATGGAGTCCTGTTTTTGCACTCTCAGGGGAGTGGGACGGGCTTCCAGTTTAGAAAGATGGCTCTGGTTGCAAAGAGGAGCCCAGATGAGCAGCAGGCAGTGGGACCCAGAGCTGGCCTCTGCCTGCCATTGGTCTTTCTGCCCCAACTCTTCCCTTTCCAGCTGACGTTGGCACCCCGGTTCCTGCCAAACACCCTGATCAGCGTGGACTTCGCTGCCAACTATCTCACCAAGATTTACGGGCTCACTTTTGGCCAGAAGCCAAACTTGAGGTCAGAGGTCAGAGGTCAGACGGGGGCCCTGGGCTCAGGCTGGGGAAGGGGGAGAAGCTGAGACACTCCCAGCCCCAAGCCAGGCAGAGGACAGGCCCTGGAGGAGGGGCATGCTGGGCAGTGCAGGCATGATGCCCTTGCTCAGGGCTGTGGTGAGGGATGCCCACGGGCTGCAGGGGCACAGGATCTGAGGAGTGAAAGCAATCAGTCCAAGAGGCAAGGACAGAGAGTGATGTCTGTGGAACTGTGGGGAGCTGGGCGGAGGGTCTTTCCCTCCTTCCCCAGCCCCTGTGGGAAGGAAGCATCTTCCAGCAGACAGAGCTGCCCCTCCCCAAGAGCTGCTTTGGGAAGAGTAGCACAGGTGTGTGAGCAGGGCAGGGTGGTTGGGGGGGGGGGCAGGTACTGACAATCCCTGGTGCTGCTTCTGCTTCCGTCCCTGAATCTGTCATCTCACTTGATTCTCTCCATGGGGTCACTGTGCATGGTCCCATCCTACAGATGAGAAGGCTGAGGCCCAAGACAGGCCACACAGCAAGAATGAGTTCTTTTATGTTTAGAATATTTTCTCTTATTTTTGATCTTTGCTCCTTCTAGTATGTTAGTTCCATGAAGGCAGGGTCTTGTTGGTTGTGTCCACTGCTTATATCTTCAGAGTCTAGAACAGCCCTGGCACATAGGGACAATCACTATATACTTGCTGAATGAATGAGAGTTCACCTCCTCTGAGCCAGGCCCTGTAGTGGACACCTGAGACAAGGAGGTAGTGGGGATAGCCCCCATCTGTGGGAGGTCCTGCAGAACTCAGAGCCAGCTTCTTGGGGTTGGCACGCAGGATTCCAGGGCTGCAACAGTCAGGCAATGACTGAGAACCTTGAAGGGTGTGGAGGAGCACAGACTGGGGGTCAGGAAATCCTATTTCTGCCACTGACGTGAGGAGGCAGCCTCTGGTGGGTCCTTGGTCTCCTTGGTTGTTTAGGAGGGACTGGATTAGGTGGGGTCTGAGGTCCTTCAAATGGGAGGAGGGTGCCCTGGGCCCAGGCCCAACCTGAGCAAGGTCTGAAGGCTCATCAGATGAGCTGGTTGGAAGAGGGGTGGGCATGGGTGGGTGAGGACCTGTGCCTCATCCCCCAGGTCCGTGTACCTGCACAACAACAAGCTGGCGGATGCCGGGCTGCCGGACAACATGTTCAACGGCTCCAGCAACGTCGAGATCCTCATTCTGTCCAGCAACTTCCTGCGCCACGTGCCCAAGCACCTGCCACCTGCCCTCTATAAGCTGCACCTCAAGGTGGGAGGGAGAGCATGGGGAGGGGCGGCAAAAGAGCAGGGTCCTGCAGTGGAGGAAGAGCCCAGGCCCACACAGGCACCGTGGTAGGGCTGTGGGGCCTTGGGCACATGCCGGAGGGCACAGTGTCCACTGTGGAGAACCAGGCAGAAGCCTGGGTACCTGGCTGTCAATATCACATGCAGCATGCTCCAGGCCTGTGCCTCCTCGCATGGCTCCCCTAGACCCCCCTCCACATCTCATCCAGGGCTCCGCCCCTGCCCCTCAGCTGTCCCTCATACTCCCCACCATCCCACCCCTCAGAACAACAAGCTGGAGAAGATCCCACCAGGTGCCTTCAGTGAGCTGAGCAATCTGCGTGAACTGTACCTGCAGAACAATTACCTGACTGACGAGGGTCTGGACAACGAAACCTTCTGGTGAGCCCCACCTGGGCCCTCCGTGTGAGCACGGTAACCGGGAAGCTGCTCCCTGGGCCCACCCTGCCGGGTCCTCTCACACATGCCTGTCACCTACCTGTCCCCCACCAGGTTCCTGGAGAAGGAACTTTGGGCTTGTGCCTTTGCTGACACGTCTGTCCCCAAGAACAAGTGATATGTCTAGAGAAGGCCTGCCCCACTTCCAGTGAGGCTGGCTTCTTGGTACAAAGTTGAAACTGGAGTATACTTGCTGAAGGCAAATATGTTTTCATTTTTTAGGGCCCAGGGTAGCCACAAAAAGCCTTAAATAATTGACTTCTTTTTTTTTTTTAATTTTTTTTTCAACGTTTATTTATTTTTGGGGGGACAGAGAGAGACAGAGCATGAACGGGGGAGGGGCAGAGAGAGAGGGAGACACAGAATCGGAAACAGGCTCCAGGCTCCGAGCCATCAGCCCAGAGCCTGACACGGGGCTCGAACTCACAGACCGCGAGATCGTGACCTGGCTGAAGTCGGACGCTTAACCGACTGCGCCACCCAGGCGCCCCTTCAAACTGACTTCTATGTGTCAAAAACCATGCTAGATTCTTCCTTCACCAACGTGTCACTGAATCAACCCAAGGACCGGCTCCAAAAGGACTGAGCTCCCCTAGTGAGCTAGTCACAGAGCTGCGTTGAGTTAGAGGCAGGTCCCTCACCATCTCCCTTGGGAGTAGGGGTGGGACCGAACACCGTGGGCCTCGGCCAACCATCCTAATTCCTTCCTGCCACAGGAAGCTGTCCAGCCTGGAGTACCTCGATCTGTCCAGCAACAACCTGTCGCGGGTCCCGGCAGGGCTGCCGCGCAGCCTCGTGCTCCTGCACCTGGAGAAGAACGCCATCCGGAGCGTGGACGCAGACGTGCTGACGCCCATCCGCAGCCTCGAGTACCTGCTGCTGCACAGCAACCAGCTGCACGCGCGCGGCATCCACCCGCGGGCCTTCCAGGGCCTTAAGCGGCTGCACACGGTGCACCTGTACAACAACGCTCTAGAGCGCGTGCCCAGCGGCCTGCCCCGGCGCGTGCGCACTCTCATGATCCTGCACAACCAGATCACCGGCATTGGCCGCGACGACTTCGCCACCACCTACTTCCTGGAGGAGCTCAACCTCAGCTACAACCGCATCACCAGCCCACAGGTGCACCGAGATGCCTTCCGCAAGCTGCGCCTGCTGCGCTCGCTGGACCTGTCCGGTAACCGGCTGCACACCTTGCCACCCGGGCTGCCGCGCAACGTGCACGTGCTGAAGGTCAAGCGCAATGAACTGGCAGCCCTGGCGCGCGGAGCGCTGGCCGGCATGGCCCAGCTGCGCGAGCTCTACCTCACCGGCAACCGGCTGCGCAGCCGCGCCCTGGGCCCCCGCTCCTGGGCCGACCTTGCCCACCTCCAGGTAAGGGGGAGGGGAGAGCGGCTGGGTCATGCCCGCGTGAGGTGCTACTGGGATGGCTGCCCGAGCCCACCCATCTTCTGGGCCCAGGTGAGGGGTGGGTAGGAGGGACTGGCAGTGAGGGGGGTGGGGGTGGGGGTGGGGCGGCTGGACGAAGGAAGTGGCTGGCTGGCATGCCAGGATACAGCAGTGATGGGCTGGTATGGCCAGGCTGAGCTCAGCACCTGCGGGTACAGGCTTGCAGAGGGCTGTGGGGTAAGAAGTCATGGCTGCAGGTAGGGGGCCCACGGTTCAGGAGGACAGGCAGGGGAGGGGGCGGGCAGGGCCAGTTCAGGTGGCACTGGAGAGTCAGGCTCACCCATCTGAAGGCTCAGGTACGGGTGGCTGGGAAAGGCTGGGCTTGGGGCAGGGGAGGGGGTGAGGCCTGGGAGGCAGGCTGACCTCATCGGGTCTGCAGAGGGCCGGGGGAGCCTGCTTGAGGCGTGCTGGGCTGCTCAGTGGGTGTGGCTGCTGTGGCCACAGTTGGAGTCAGGTGGGATATCGGCTGTGAGCGAAACTTCCCACTCAGTGAGGGCTGAAAGGGAACTTGAGAAACCTGGGAGGCAGGGCCTAGGTGCTGCGAGGTCAGGAGCTGCCCCCCACTCTCTGCCCTACGGGACCCCCTTCCCAACATGTCCCCTCCCTGTCTCTCAGATGTCACCTCCTTGGGAGGTCTTCCTTCACCACCTATCACCCTCCTCTGCTTTGTTTTTCTTCCTGATCCTCATCCCTCCTGGGCATTAGGTCATCCATCTGCTTGTTTGTTGCCTGCTCTTTTGCTGGAACCCGCGGCAGGCATTTTAATCTGTCGTGTTCGCAGGACCTCAGTGTGGTAGGCTCACAGTACACGTTTTTCGGGGGAGCTGTCAGGATGAGGATGTCTGAGGGAAACATAGGGGAGAGCCCACAGAATGGGGGGCAGGGAGGTGGGGGCCCAGCCCCGAGGGTAGGGCAGGGGTAGTTGGGGGTAGGCAGCTGGCCTTACAGGAGCCGCTGTTAGCCGGGGTCTCTCCTCACCCAGACAGCCCTGCTGGGTGCCAGACACCAGGATCCCGTTACCTGTGTCAATCCCTCTTGGTTTTCCTCAGGAGCCCATTCTCAAGGAGCTCAAATCCCATCGTCCTCCCCTCCACACTTGCTCCTCTTGAAGTGTATTTATTTTGAGAGAGAGAGAAAATACGAGCAGGAGAGGATCAGAGGGGGAGAGAGAGAGGGAGAGAGAGAATCCCAAGCAGGCTCTGCACTGTCAGCACAGAGCCCGACGTGGGGCTCGAACTCATGAAGCATGAGATCATGACCTGAGCCAAAGTCAGACACTTAACCCACTGAGCCACTAGGTACCGCTTTGCTGCATTTCCTAACTCACTGAAGGGGGTGCCCACAGGAAACCTGGAAGCTGCCCTTGACACCCCCTTTTTCACACCACGTGCCCCCAACATCCATTGTTACTAAACTCTGCCAGTTCTACCATCGCATCTCTCAACTCCCTTCTCTCCACCTCTGCTTCCCATACCCCGAGCCACCCCCCTTTCTCACCTGCACCCCGGCTCCATAGGAGCTCTTCACTCCCTTATTCTGTATGCAGTCGGTAGGTATCTTGAAACCCATACACTCACCTTACACTCCTGCTCAGAACCCTTCTGTGGCTCCCCATTGCTCTTAGACCCAGACCAGAATCCTTGCCACAGCTCTCAGGGCTGGCCTGCCTCTGCTCCTGGCTGAGCTCCTTGGTTTCCCAGCCACACTGGGCTTTACTCATACTGGCCTTGCTGCTGGAAGCATAGCACCCTGGGAACACCTCACTCATTCATGCCACAGTTGTCCTGGGCCTCCACCACGTAAGACACAGCTCTAGAACTGAGAACCTGACAGGGAGTAAGGTAGATGGTGGGTCACTACCATCCTAGAGCCTATAATATGCCTAGGACTTAGTTCAGGTGTCATCTCCTTCAAGAAGCCCCCAGTGATGGGCAGGTATGTGAATTCAGTCAGGGATGAGGTGTCTGGTGGGGGGATTCTTCCTTACACTGTCAGATCTTTCTATAAGCAGCTGCCCCCACTGCTTCAGAGCCCCTGCCTGTGCTGGCTGCTGTACTCCCCTGACCCAAGCCTGGGTCGAGGCCACTCCCCTGGGCTCCCTCAACACAGCCAATTCCACCAGCTGTCATTGTCCGATTCTGTGTGCATCTCCTCCGCCACCCTGACCTCCAGTGCCAGAGGCAGCTTCTAGTGGATTCCATCTCCCCAGCACCTGCGGGCATGAGGATGTTCGGAATGAATGAGGAAGTGCCAGAGCTGTGTGGAGGGGACACAGTGGGGAGCAGGGAGCCCTGCTGGGTAGAGGAGGTGACCGGGAGGCTCCCTAAGGTGTGAAGCTAGTTTTTCCCCTTGAATCTTGAATCTAGATTCATGGCCCCCAGTTCCTGACCCTGAGCCCCCTCCTGTCAGGGTGAGGAAGGGAGATTAGAGATGATGGAATCCCACCTGTGCCTACACAGGTGTGTGTCAGAGCGAGTATGTGCAGACAGCCCGAGGGGCAGGCAGTGAGCCGGGCCCATGCACGTCCAGGTCTCCTGCCTGCTGCATGTTTGCTCTGCTTCCTGGGAAAACCACCCCATTTCCCTGCCCACCTGCTTCCTGGACTCCAGGCATGTGGTGATCCCAGGACTGACCAGCCTAGGTCAGTGGGCCTTGAACCCTTGCTCTTGGCCCCTGCCCACATGGCCTCTGAAGGCCACAGATGAGCAACCCCACCTGTATGGACCCCACCCCCACCCTCATCTGGGACCAGTGTGGGAATATGCAACCACTGGAGGACCCCGGGCCTCTGTCCTTCTGGGATCTTCAGTCTGATAGGGGTGACAGGTGTACTAAGGAGGAAGGACTGTGACACTCAGATATCTTGGCTGTGAATTCATGTGGGAAGACAGAAGGAGCTGGGTAGGACATATAACAGTTAGAACAAGGGTTTGGAGTCAGGTGCTTTGGGTTCCAGCTTCATACAGGCTGTGTGGCCTTGCACAGATCTCTTAATCCATGTGAACCTCTGTTTCCCCTCCTGGAAAATGGGGACAGTTAAAGGCCCCACCTCACAGGGTTATCATAAGATTTAGATAGGCCAGGTGGTTGGTGGGATCTTTGCAAGATGTTAAGTGTTTTGACTCCCCTGGTCATCTATATAGCTGCTGGACATCGCTGGGAATCAGCTCACAGAGATCCCTGAGGGGCTCCCTGAGTCACTCGAGTACCTGTACCTGCAGAACAACAAGATTAGCACTGTGCCTGCCAATGCCTTCGACTCCACGCCCAACCTCAAAGGCATCTTTCTCAGGTAGGAGGTCCCCTGGGGCAGTGCACATGCCCCTCTGGGTTCAACCCTGGCTCTAGTGGGATAGTTGAGGCATGTGGGAACAGCTCCCAGGTAGAGGTCAGTGTTTGAAGCCTGGTTTCACTGCTGACTGGCTCTGTGACCCTGGGTACATCACAGAACCCCCCCCCCCCCGCCCGAGCCTCTGTGTCCTCAGCTCTCAAGGGAGGGGACAGTCCTGGCCAAGCCTGGTAAGGTTTATGAGTTTGTAAAAGGGCTTCAGGAACTTTAAAAGCAGTGCATGTGGACATTATTGATGTTACCGTGGCAGGAAGGGAACCAGGGAGCACGGATGATGGCTGTGCCCATAGCTGGCCAGGCTGTTCCCTGGGCCTCAGACCCAGCAGAGCAGGTGCTCAGGCCCTTGCTGAGCTCTGGGGGTTTAGAATGATTCTAATGGGGGAGCCAACTCCCCCAGGAAATGAGCTTTGGTACAGTAGAGTCAGGGTGGTTCTTCCCAACACCCTACCTAACCATCCCTTCAACTCAGGGAGAAGGGACAGATCTGAGGAGGCAGAATGTGCGCTCCCAGGGGAGTTGTGGCCCAGAAGGCCCCAGGCTGGGTTGGGGTGGAGTGTGACCTATGCCTGGGCTCGTGTGGGGGGATGGGGACCAAGGCACAAAGAATCGAGGGGGCCTGATATCAGAGCCCAGCCTCTGCCTCCCTTCAACCCAGGTGTGTCCCTGGCCCAGCTTAACCCTGGCCTTGCCTGTGTGCCACTCCACACCAGGCTTCAAAGTAACCCCAGGCTGGCAGCACCAGAGCCTCAGGCCTTGGGGTTGATCCCAGAGGGAGGTAATCCCAGGCTGAGAGGAGGCACCCGTTTCCGCCACTCCTAAATTTTAGAGCATTTGCAGACAGGGACCTTCCCCTTTTGGATGAGTGGCCCAGCGTCCACTCCTGCCCCGCCAAGCTGTAGCCACACTGAATAGCTGGGACTTTTTATGACACACCATGCTTCTTAGCAGCCCCCCACATCTTTTATGCTTCCTGTGCCATCTTCCTGGAGAGCTCGTTCCCTCCCCTTTACCATCTAGGCTGGGTAAGTGTGGGGACTCTGAGGGTTAGGCCTCTGACACTGACCCCAAATGGGTGGCCTGCACAGGTTTAACAAGCTGGCCGTGGGCTCCGTGGTGGAAAGTGCCTTCCGGAGGCTGAAGCACCTGCAGGTCTTGGACATAGAAGGCAACTTTGAGTTTGGTGACGTTTCCAAGGACCGGGGCCAGTTGGAGGAAGAGGATGAGGAAGACGAGGAGGAGGAGGATGAGGAGGATGAGGAAAGGCGATAGTGACGGGGTGAACCGGATTTGACATAGGTAGGTGGTCTGGGGGGGGTACACTGACCTCTCCCCACCAGCTTCCTGTCCCTGACCCCGGTATAGGCCCTGGGTGAGAGGCTGGCAAAGCTGTGGGAGGCCAGCACAGGCTGGGGAACTCTCCAGGGCGATGAGCGCCCTGATGGGACTGGCACAGGCACTGGGATGGTGGAAGCAGGGCATGGATGTGGGGGCCTGGAGGAGGCTACTGTGGCGATCCGGGCCAGAGGCGATGGGGGTGGGCAGTGAGGTGAGCAGTGAGGTGGGGGTGAGCAGAAGGCCTGAAGGGATTTGGGGGAGCGACAGGCAGACTCCAGAGGCCAGAGTATTCCTGCTGGGCCAGGGTGAGGGAGAGGACAGGCCCCCAGGTCTAACTTGAATTCCAGATGGACGATAGTACTAGGGGAGCAGATTTGTTGTGGTGGGAGTGTCGAGTTAGGCGGGCCTGGAGTGTGCTCGGGAGCTGCCCAGAGGTGGGCCAGGTATGTGGGTCTGGGGCTGGAGGTTGAGGTCTGGGCTGGAGATGGGGGTCCAGACATTATCAGCCTGGAAATAGTCATGAGGCCACAGGAAGCTCGGGGAGCTCGCTTGGGGAGAGTGACAGGCCGTGGCCAGCTGCAAGGGAGCCTGCAGAAGGGGCTGACACAGAGCGGCTATGGAAGGAGGTGGGACAGAGGCAGATTATGTGCATATGCAACACAAGCACCCTACATGTGCACACAGTGCACCAACCGACATGTACCCGTGCTCACATATGTCCAAACATGCATACGTGTGCATGGATAACACACACTCAGGACACAGAGCACACACAGACACACATACATGCACTCCACGACACATTCACAGGTGCAGGACGTGTGCATGCTTGCACGCACTCGCGCATGCATGTGTCTACACCCGTGCATCCCCACGGCTCTGGTGGAGAGAGTAGCTGTGTCAGTGCTGCTGAGAGGCAGGTGGAGGTGAGCACTATCAAAGGCCTGTCAGATTTGTCCACAAGAAGGTTACCCGTGACCTTGTGGGGGAGCAGCCTCAAGGGCAGTGAAGGTGGAGAAAGTAGCTGGCAAGGAGTGGACCCAGGGAGCATAGACAACTCTGTCAAGAAGTTTGGCCATAAAGGGAGGAGATGAGCGGGTGGCACGGGGAAGAGGTGTGAAGTTCAGGAGGGACTCTGTTTACTTTGCACCCTTTTCAGAAACAGAGTTGATGGGAGGGGCTGGCCCGGAGGGGGAGTTAAAGATGTAAGAGAGGAGAGCAGGGAGAAGCTAGCCCTGTGGACACAGTAGGAGTGTCTGGCTTTGGCAGGAGGCTCAGTCCTTCCACTGTGTCAGGAGGGATGAAGGCTGCAGTCACACACAGGACAGTGGCTTGGTGACTGAACATGAAGTCACATCAGCCCGATGCCTTCAGCCTTCTGTTTTCTCTGTGCAGCAGGAGGTGCTCAGCAGACCGGGGTGGGTGTGGAGAAGATGGACCATTGGATCCATCCATGGCTGGGGTTTTGGCCAGGTGTGTGGGACAGAAGGGTAAGGAACAAGGACGTTGAGGGTGTTGACAAGAGAATGGCTGCAGTTGTGGACCCCGGGGGTCAGGCTGGGAAGGAAGGAGGTGCAGACAGGAGGAGTGTGGGTGGGCAGGGTCTCTGGAGAGGGACGTTGGAGAGTGGGCACAGTGTGGTGAGTAGCCAGGAGGAGAGATGTGGTCAGAAGGGAATATCAGAATGAGCTGAGCTAGGGGTCACAGGGTCAGGCTGTGGCCATGTGAAGGGGCCCTTGGGCCACTGTTAGGACACTGAAAGCAGGGGCTTGGGTCAGAGTGGAGACTTGAAGGTGGTGGTGAGGATCCCATGGGTGGATGACAGAGGGAGGTGTGGCTGACAGAAGAGTGTGCGTGGGGCGGTTATCCCACCATGGAGAAGAGGCTCTTGGGAATCCCCTTCCTCTGTTCTCGGAGCCCAGGAGTATGAAGTGGAGATCCTTCTCTCTAGGCATTGTCCTCAGGCAGAGTCAGGGGTCAATGATGGGGGTGAACAGCTGTCCAGTGAGGATGCTATATCCCTCACTGAGGGGGATGGGGAGTCCTGGGATGGGAGAGAATCTGTCCTCTCTGGAGGACATTGGCCTCGGTCGGGTCTGTTGAGTGGGGCCTTGGGAGAGGCCCTGGGGAGTGGCCAGAGGGACCTAAAAGCCCTCTAGTCAATACTAGGCCTGGTCACATCAGCAAGAACACCTCTCAGTGGGTGGCCAGCTGGTTCTGGGCTCCCAGGGGCAATTCTGCCTCCTGCCTGCAGTCGCCTGGCCCTCCCAGAGTCCCCTGGGGGGCCCCCAGCTCTAATCCACCTTCCCAAAGCTGGCACTTCTGCCCTGGCCTCCCTGACTCTCCCACGTGTTCTACAGGACACCGGACCGCCAGACCCCTTTCTGCAGCACGTACCTGTGCCCTGTGAGCCCCACTCTGCCATGCTCACAGACACACCGAGTGCCACCCTCACCAGCCACCCTGCACCCCACTGCCACAACACAGGCTGAACACACAGTCTCCCATTCCCCCTTGTTCCTGTAGTGCCCCACGGCCAGACACGTGCAGGCAACATGACACAGTCACACACTGCTGGCTGCACGGAGCAAGCCCACCATACAGTTCCCCTCTCCATCCCACGCCCTCCATTGCCATGCCCTTGGACTCCTGCAGACTCAGGGAAGGGTCTGACCCTGCCCTGGCACTCACGGGCGCCTGCTCCCTTCACCTTGGACCCGCATGTGCACGCGTGCGTGCGCACACACACACACACACACACACACACACACACGAGTCCCATGAAAACAGCCCTCTATGGCCTATGCCACCGACATATCTTGCCCCAGCCAGAACTGGCCAGAACAGCTTGCCACCTGCTCATCCGTCTGTTCGTCCGTCCACTGGAGAAGACAGAGTTATCTTGGTGCTCTCTGTGGCCAGGTGTCTGCCACCCTCTGGAACTCACAGAAGCTGACTTTTGTTCCTTTTCTTCCCTTTGGGGACAGGAACCTTTGGGACTGCTGCCCTGGCCTGCCTGCCCTGACTCCCAGCTGCCCAGGCAGCCACTCCCTGCCAGGCCCTGTCTCCCATCAGGCATGTCTGTGATGGGAAACCCCATTGAGGCCAGAGGGAAAGTCTCCTGGGGTTGCTGGGGCCTTGGGCAGAAGTCAGGCGGAAGAGCAGTGCCAGGCAAGGAGGAAGGGCCCAGCAGCCCTGATGACATACCTTTTTTATTCTTTGGGCCTGTGGGATGTTCTGGGTGCCTTGGGTTTTTAAATTCTTTTTTAAGAAAAAAAAAATGATAAAAAACAAAACTGATTTTTCTTGTTATAGAAAAACTAATATAAAAGCATTACCCCTTTCTGGCAGCCTATGGCCGTGTCCGTGTGTGCTTCCTGCCAGGTGCCAGGCCAGTGCCTGGCTGGGGTGGGCAGGATACAAGCACCTGAGAGCCTTTCCAGACCAGCAGGAGTTGGCACGAAGTTCAGTTCTTGGGCCACAAAGTAATCACACAGGCAGAGGTCCAGAGACGCAGGGTTTAGTCACAGGTGAGGAGGCGTGGAGGCACGTGTGACCGTCAGCTTGGTGGGGGTCAGCAGGTCCGGCCAGCACCACCACACCGGGCTTGTGAGCTCACTCCGCGCTTCCAGAGGCTGAGCATCTGAGCTCACCCAGAGGACCGCCTGTGCACTGAGTGGGCACTACTGATGGGGTTTGTCCCCAGGATGGCTGGGGTGGGAAGGGGACTAGAGGCAGGCCTGAGACCTAGAGCAGGGTCTACTTGGGGGCCCAGGTCTTTGCAGGCCTGCCCGGGGAAGAAGTGACGGACACGCCTAGTGCTCCCACCACCCCCAACAGTGCCAGAGTTGGAACTGGAAGGCAGCCCCCGGCTCAGAGCACAGGTGGTGAGATGCCCAGGAAGCATGACCTCCCACTACCGGAGGTGTGTAAGCGTGCTCCTGTCAAAGACCAGATTCCTGCCTTGTGGTGGGCCAGGCTTCGTTGCTAAAAGGGCCTTAGAGATGTGACACAGGGAAGGGACGTTTAAGCCGGTCCACACCACTGTGGGAATGACTGATAGCTTGACTCTGACCTCTCTTAGGTGATTAGGCCTGAGTGAAGGAAGGATGCTCCCATGGTGGACCCCACAGCCCCCAGCCCTGCAGCGAGACGGGGATCCTAGGATCGGGGCCCTTCTTGGACTCCTCAGATCATGGCCGTGCGAGGAGGATAGGAAGGAGTTCAGGAGCGGGGGCTGGGAGGCAAGTGCCCTCCTGGTTCTCTGAGTGACTTTGGGAAGCCCATCCCCTCCCCCAGCTTCAGTGTCTTCATGGGCTCCTCTGTGCAAGACTCTGGAGCTAGATGTTCTCCCCAAAGCACATTCAGAACAGGCAGTGTGGCCACGGCTCTTCTGTGTCCCCTGGAGCCTCCTGGAGGCACCCTGGGGCCAAGGACAATGAGGGAGAGAGTCTGGAAATGTCCTTGGGCACATCCCCTCCTTAAACAAAGCAAAAGCCCCCGATTTACACTCTGCCTCCTGCATATGACAGGTCAGACAGGCCTGTCCTCATTCCAACCTCCAGGGACAGGCTCATTTGCACTCTGGCTGCCCAGGCAGGTCTGTCCATACACTGACAGGCCAGCTAGACCTGTCTACACTCCAGCTACATGGACAAGCCTGTAGATTCTGGCCACCTGGGCAGGTCTGTTCATACGCTGGCTGCCCTGTCAGGCCAGTCTGACAGCCTGTATGAGCCCAATAAAGAAATGCTGGCTGGGGGGCCTGGGTGGCTCAATCAGTTGAGCATCATCAGACTCTTGATTTCAGTTCAGGTTATGATCTCACGGTTTGTGAGTTCGAGCCCTGTGTTGGGCTGATGGCATAGAGCCTAGAGCCTGCCTGGGATTTTCTCTCTCTCTCTCTCTCTCTCTCTCTCTCTCTCTCTCTCTCTCTCTCTTTCTGCCCCTCCCCTGCTCGCATTTCTTCCCTCCCCCCAACCTCAAAAATAAGTCAACATTAAAAAAAATGCTGGCCAGGGTATGGTCACCAAGCCCACAAAATTGAAAAACAAAACACCTTTATTTAGTTATCACTGATTTTGCGAACACAGAAAGGAGTAGAAAATCTAACACCACTTCATCACACAGGCTCATGGAGAGTGCTGACCCCAAGGCTCCATGGGCAGCTTGACTAAAGCATCCCAGGCAAGCCTGCCTCCCCAGTCCTGGCTTGCCCACCTGTCCTGTGGGAGACTGGCCCAGATGTGTCCAAGGGCCCCTGCAGCTCTTCTGAGGCCATGCTGTCTCCACACGGGCTGAGCTTTGTGAGACACCTCTGGTGAGACTGATGGGAGACGGGACAGGCTGTGGCACGTGGCAGGCAGCGGGCCTTGGCCTAGGGCTGGGCCGTCCTCAGGGAGGGCTGTTTGTCTGAGGCCACGTGTTATGGGGCAGGGAGGGTGACCGGCCTGGGCAGGGACTCAGCTGGGGCAGAACCAGAACATCGCTGTATCTTCATAAACTGAAGGCAGTGGTGGCTGTTGAGCTCCTGCAGAGGGGCAGAGACCCTTGGCATCTGGCCCTGCAGGCCCCTGTCCTCCAGGAGAGAGTGGCCAGGGCCTGGAAGACTTGAGTTAGAGTCCTGGCCCTGACGTTACCTGCCCTGAGACCTGGGGCAAGTGTTTTCAGCTCCCAGGGTCTCAACTCTGTGATCCAGAAAGTGGGACCATATAGCCCCTGCTGCCACCCTCATAGGTTAACACAGTGGAAATGTCATAGCTGGGGCCTTGGCTGTGCCAGGTCATAATTCTCCAGCTGGGGCTCCCACATGCAGTCTTTCCCTTTCTGAGACTCTATTGTCTGGCCTGTGGGGCGAATCCTGGCCTCTCAAGGGTGGGAGGAGTGTGTGAGCCTGGCTCCTGTCGAGTGCTCGGAAAAGTAGTGAGTTGAGATCCTGCCCTTGGCCCCTAGACCTGGAGGCCTCCCCTGGCCCCTGCAGCTCTGCAGGCTACACATTGGTCTCAAGCTCACTGATCTCAATGGTGCAGTGGTCCAGAGAGGTGGCAGCTGGTTCCTCGTCCTGCTCCACCTGGACAGGGATGTGGTGGGGACAGGCAGGGCCCAGGGTCAGCTCTGAGGCCTCCGCCACGCTCTTCACACAGCCATTCTGCTGGGTTGCCACGATCTCCTGGAGGCTCACTGGCTTGGTCTCACGGGGCGGCAGTTTCTGGGGAGGGGAAACAGGCCTTGGTAGCAGCAGGAGGGAGTGAGGTTAGACACCAGGGAAGACTGAAAGCAAACCACGTGATTGGTTTTCCTACAGATGTGCTGTGGGACCTTGATATGTCACACACAGCCTCTCTGGGCTCCAGTTCCAATCTGTCCTTCCTTTTGAGGTTGTCTTAGTGGAGAAGTCCAGTGAGGGAACTGGTGGGTCCCCTGCCTGTCCACCCCAATGGGAGTGGGACAGCCTGTTACACATAGTTATTGCCACGAAGCCCTGTGCAGACGTACAAATGTTTGTATATTGTCGGCAGGATAGAGCGCACCCCCACACTAAGGTACAGGCTCTCTGAGGACAGGGTTTATCTTTCTTTGTTTGCCACTGCTCCTCCCACGATGACAAGTGCTCAACAGCTAGCTGCGAGAGGAATCGGTCACCCCGTGTCCAGATGAGGAGGCAGGGAGGGATTGGCAGAAGGCTGCCCAGCTGGTGAGAAGACCTGCACCCCCATCCCAGCTCCACCCTCCCAACGGCCAGGCTGGGAGGGAGGCACTGCTCTCACCTCCACGCCTGTGTCCTGAGCAAAGTCCTTCCGGCAGATGTGGGCCATGATCCCTGCCGCCAGCGCGTCACCCAGCACGTTAATCATGGTGCGAAAACGGTCCCTGGTGAGCCAAGGTGGGCAGTGAGTGGTGGGCACTATTTTTGGTAAGAGGAGCTGGCAGCAGGCAGGGCCCAGCCCAGCAGCACCTGCAGCCGGCAGCCAGGTTGGAGCCTGTGGCAAAGTGCCTTTTCGGTCCTCTCAAGCCTACTGCCCCTGCTCGGGCAAGGCCAAAGCAAGTTGATGCACGGCTGGATTCAGGAACATGTGGACTGTGCCCGTGCTCAAAAGGGCCTGGGCTTGGTCTGATGCTCTGCTCTCACCCCCTTGAAATTCTTTATATTTTTGAACAAGGGTAGGCACATTTTCATTTTTAAAAACTGGGCCCCACAAAGGCTGGTGTCAGTGAGCAGGGCACCCCCACTGTGCCAAACCATGGCAGTTCTCCCGGCCCACCCTCAATGCCTGCTGCCTGGGGGATGAGGCAGGTAGGGGGCAAACCCACTCACAGAGCCCAGTCGACAGCGATGATGAGGGTGATGTCGTCAGTGGGAAGTCCCACGGAGGTGAGTACGATGACCATGGTGACGAGCCCAGCCTGGGGGATGCCAGCTGCCCCGATGCTGGCCGCTGTGGCCGTGATGCTGCAGGAGGGGCAGGGAGAGGAAGAGGAGGAGCAGGAGGGGCAGGCCTCGCTGTTGGAGCCCTGGCTCCAAGAAGGAGTCCAGAATGCCAGGGCCTCTGGGGACAGCCATATGGGGCAGGGGTTGTTAGGAATGCCACATCAGGAAATTCTCAGGGTGGGGGGCACGTCCCTGCTCAAGGTCCTGTGACTCCATGGGCCTCCATCTCTGGTCCCAGTGGAACCTCCTGAGGAGTTTGTAGAAGAGCATGTGCCTGGGGCCACTGCCTCTGTCAGGTTCCAAAAAGCTGACCAGAAATTCAGGTCGTCCACCTGCATGGCTCTGCCCAGCCTCCCACTGGGCCTGGTTCCTGGGGCCAGACTTGTGCCCTCAGGCTGGCACACAAGGCCTTCCCCACGGCCTCTGACCCTCACCCCAGCACCCTTCCCTCACCTCCAGCCACACTAGCAGTCACCCTCCCCCCGTCCCCTCATCCCACCCCTGGCCTCTGCTCACCCTCTGCCTGCCTTTAGCCCCCTCCCTGCCCTGCATGCCCAGACTGCAGGCCCTCCTCTGGACCTTAGTTCCCATCCTGCTCGGAGCTCCCCCTCTGCAGGGTGACACTGGGGAAGGAGCCCTGAGTCATAGAAGCCAGGCCACATCCCAGCACTAACTTGCCGTGTGGCTAGGAAAAAAGCCCTTGCCTCCTCTGCACTTCAGAGACCCCATCAGATCTGAGAGCTCAAGAATCCTGAAGGTCCTTCCGGTGCCCTCCTCTTCCCCGGCCAATCCACCCTGGGTATGGGGTGTCAGGTGTGTACCTGATGGTGATGATCTGGCCGAAGTCCAGCTCATAGTTGTTGACCTGGGCAATGAAGATGGCGGCCACAGCCTCGTAGAGCGCTGTCCCGTCCATGTTGATGGTGGCGCCCACGGGCAGCACAAAGCGGGCAATCCGCCGGTCAATGTGGTTGTTTTCCAGCAGGCACTTGAAGGTGATGGGCAGTGTGGCTGAGCTGTGGGCAGAGGGGCCAGCGCGTGCCTACCACTGTCTCCCAGGGTACTCCGGGGCTCTGGGCTGCCTGCGTGCTAGGGATGGGAAGCTCGCCCCCACCCCAGGCAGCCCACCCATCACGGGGAGGACAGGCTGAAAATGGTCTCAAATGGCATTCTTGGCAAGTGTGTGATCAGTGGCCCAGCCAGACCCGCCCAAGCCTAGGCCCCGGAGACCCCCCACCAGCCGCACAGGTCAGGAAAGGAGCCACCATCAGCAGAGCACCTACTATGCGCCAGGCATTGTGCTTTACACACGCTCTTATCTGACCCTCACAGCTTCCTGTGAGGGAGGGGTTTTGAGTCCATTTTACAGATGAAGAAACTGAAGCCCGGAGGGGAGGAGGGGCTGACCCGAAGTCATACCACTGTGCCAAGCATAAAGTGGCTAACAGTAGGGCTCTGGGGCCGGCCTTGCTGGATTTAGATTCCAGCCTCCTACTAGCCAAGTGGCTCTGGCGGGTTCCTTAACCTGTGTGTGCCTTAGTTTCCTTATCCAAAACAATACCTAGATTACAGAGCTATTAGGGTGATGATTCAACAAGAAAGCGCTTAGAGAAGTATCTGGCACATTGCAGGCAGTCAGTGGTAGCCACTACTGTCATTGTTACTGTCTCTGTTACTAGAGCTCCTGGTGGCCGTGCTGAGACCTAAAACTCAGGTTGGTTTGGCCACAGTGCCCTTCCTTTCCCACAGGCCACTGCCTGGGGAGCCCACGTCCATTTTCCAGAGCCTGCGATGATCTCCCCAGATGTGCTGGGCCCGTGGCTGTGGTTTCTGCCAAGCAGGAGGTGGCCAAGGGCTGCTGGCTCCAGCAGGGCTTGGCCTGTGGTATGGGAGCTGGCAGCCATTGGGACTTTGCCTTTCCTTTCCACCTCCTGGCTCTGCCCTGTGTGGAGGTTCCTGGACGAGGCTTCTGGGGGCTTTTCCTCACTGGGGCCCTGCTCCTCCTAAGTTCTGTGTGAGGTACTTCTGCTGCCAAAGGTGGGGGCCCTCACTCCCATTTGACAGATTGGGAAGCTGAGGCCCAGAGAAGAGAAAGCAGTAAGGGCTGGAAGGGAGAATGAGGCTCTGAAGAGACATGGGCCTGAGCTCAGGCGAGTCCTCCACATGGAGCTTGGACATATGCTGTGGGGAGAACCACCCTTTCTTCACAGAGTATGTAGAGCACTTTCTC
Source organism: Felis catus (assembly GCF_018350175.1). NCBI lineage: Eukaryota > Metazoa > Chordata > Mammalia > Carnivora > Felidae > Felis > Felis catus. The sequence continues at coordinate 42,885,220 of NC_058375.1, forward strand.
CTCCTTGGTAGACAGACGGGTGGGTTTGCATGCCTCCAACTCTCCTTCTGCACTCAACTGTGGGCCGGGATCCTTGAGAGCAGATGCCACCTCATAGGCTAGCCTTCGTGCCCCTAGTGAGTTATCTCCACTAATTCCCATGCAACCCTTAGAGGCAGAGACCACCCTGATCCCCAAACTGCATATGAGGAAATTGGTGCCCAGGGAGGTTAAGTGACTTGCCCACAGCCACACAGCCAATGGGCAGTGGAACCATGATTCAAATCCCCACTGGTGAGTTACACTGTCAAGGCTGGGACAGGGCATCCAGCCAGGATGTCCCTGCAGCCGTGGACAGGCCAAGACCCTAAACAACACAGGGCCTGACTCCAACGGGAGCACCGTATGGCAGCAAAAGGCAACAGCCATTGCAGATTCATCCCCCATCAGCTGTCCCGACCCCAAGATGTGTGGAAGCCACCACCATGTGGACTGAGTGCATCTCAGGGATGCAGGCAGCTGGGGAGGGGAAGGCCTTAAGAGGCCATAAGGGCTTTCTGCCATTCAGGCCGGTGGGGCCTCAAGCAATGCATTTCAAAAATTGGTCTCATTTACCACTGTCCATAGCTACCCCCAAGTTTGTGAAGTGGGCCATACTGAACTTTCCATGGTTCTATGGCTATGGACAAGTGATGGCTGGACAGATGAACGGAGTTCAGCTGCCAGCATCACTCCACCCTGCCCGTCACCCAGGGCTACCTGGAGGAGGTGGCCAGTGCAATGAGCAGGGCCTGGAGGACGCCTCGGATAAAGACAATGGGGTTCTTTTTGGTGATGAAGAAGTAGAGCAGGGGCAGGATGAAGAGGCCATGGACCACCAGCCCACACACCACGGTGACCGCGTAGAAACCCAGCTTCTTTCTGACTGCCGTGGGGTCGTCCATCTCCAGGATCTTGCCGGCGATGAGGAACACAATGCCAAAGGGGAAGTACCTGGGGGCAGGCGGCCAGTTCAGTGCCGGGCAGGCCTGGCACGGCATCACTGCCTCCTGGCCGCCCGGGGATCCTGTGAGGACTGAATGGGACTCTGTACCAAGGTGCCCAGTACATGTGGCCTCATTAATACCACGACGCTCAACCAGTCCAACCCGCACAACCTCTGGCCCCCCTCCTTGCCTTCCCGTCCAGGTCTCTGAGGAGGGCCCCCGCCCTCAGCAGGCCCTCATTTCAGCCCAGCGGTGCCACAAACTTCATGCGTGACCCGGAGTGGGCCTCTGCGTTTCCCCATCGAAACTGTACAAGGTCGGACTAGAAGATTCCTAAGGTCTGAGCTCTGAACCAAGGAGTGGCAGCTGGTTCTCACTTCCAGTGTTTCCCTTCTCCAAAAGCTAAGCTGATGAGACTCCATGGGCTGGGGAAACTGGGCCAGGAGAGCAAGGCCACGCTTAGCTTGTAACTGTCCTCCAGTGGGCCTGATCGGGCCAGAAATGGCAGGCCCGGGGCTGGAACTAGACCTGGTCAGGGCTGGGCCGGGGGATGCAGGGCAGAATGTGGCCAGGGCTGAGCCTCCAGGGCAGGAAAGCAGTGGAAGGGGCCGTGGTATCCCTCCATCTTCCCAGGGCAGGGCTGAAAGGGGGTGGGGTGAAGGTGGAAGAGGACACTTCTGCCCCCAGTGAGGCTTACCACACAGCCACCGCCACAATCTTCATGACGGACTCATTGAGGCACTGGCAGAAGCTGACTAGAGGGGTCCCATTGTCCCCCATGCGGCCCAGCATGATGCCTGCAGGGGCAGAGACACACAAGCATGTCACAGAGGCCGCACACCGAGGCACAGGCACGCACCACAGTGGCATGTGCCAGCACACGCTGGAGGCCCAGCAGGGACAGACCTGCGCGCACATGTGGGCCTCGGGCCTTGGCTGAATTCCCAGCAGCCTTGGATCAAGCACAGTGCTTCCCTGCACCCTCTCCTCTCCTTCCCCTGGGCCTCTACTGCTGGACCAGGGCTCTCATCTCATCCTCCTCTCTAATCCATAAAAATGTTCCCTGCCAACCCCCCACGCAATGACTTCCTGAACACTCCCACCATAACCAAGATCCCCCCTGCTTCAGGCCCCGATTGATCTGACCTCTGTCAACACCTCCCACCTCCATCCGGCCCTGCTTTTCACCTCCTCACTATGCTCTGGCATCACTGGCCTCCTTTACGTTTCTAGAATACGTCAAGCTTTTCACTGCCTCAGGGCCCTCGCCCATGTAGGTCCTGGTGCCTGAAACCCTGGCCGCCCAGCTCCCCACATGGCCTGGGGGCCCGTCCCCCTCTCCCCTTGGCAAACTCTCCATTTATTCTTCTCTGTATCATGTCTTTCTGATCCCTTTATATCACTTATTACAACTTATAAGTGTTATTTTCCGGTTGTCTGTTATTATTTTTTTTTTGTTCTGTCTCCTCCAATAGAAGGTTAGCTCCATGAGGGAAAGAACTGTATCTCCTCAGCTGGCACGTTGTAGGTGCTCAACAATAATCACTGAATGAATGAACAAACGAATGAATAATAAAGGCTTTTCCGGAGCCCCTGTCATTCTCTTACTTGGGGAGTGTTCGTGTGTGTACTATTCCCCAGGTGAGCTCTGTGCAGTTGGGCGCCATCAGGCCACTCCTGAAACGGTGACAAGTGACAGCTGTCCCTTCTGGTGACACAAAAATGGAGAGCAAAACACACTCTGTGGCTGCCCTTAGAAAGCTTACCGGCAGTGTGCTTGGAGGGGCTCATCACCTGACTCAGCCAGGGAGAAGCAGGGAAGGGATTTGAACCCTGGCTCATGTGACTCCAGAGAGAGGCTCTTTCCTGCCCCAGGCAGCCCTGAACTCACACTATCCGCAGAACAGCTACCACATGGTGATGGGACGACATGGGGGCCCTGCTGGTATGGGCAGGAGAGGCCCAAGTTGAAGGTGATACAACCTAGCCCTTGCCCATAGGGCCTGTGGAAGCCTGGCTGAGCTGAGACCCAGGTCCCCTGCCAGCTCTGTCCCTCCTCCCAGGCTATTCCCGCCCGAACCAGGAGACACATAAGGGCTCAGGCTGGCTGGGCACCTGTGTGCCGGGGACCCAGGGTCTGGTGGCAGGCCTCCTGCAACAGTCCCGGCCAATGGGGCCTTAGTATCAGCCGCGTCCCAACACCAGGGACGAGATGGGAAAGGAGGTTGTGTCGTGGGGACCCAAGAAAGCCGCATTCGGAGCAGCTGTGCAGGTGTGTCTGCTCACACTCAGATGTGGGCACACACAGATGCAGGTCCAAATGGAAGTGGACACACACAGGCATAGGCACGTGCTGACTTGGGCACACATACACGAACATATACACACTGACACATAGACAGTTACACACATCCAGGAAACAGTGAGTCAGAGGGTCTCAGGGTTTCTTTTGCTCTGCCAACAGAGGTCCTGTTTATATGTTCCCACCCCTAAGAGAGGCAGTGGCTGGGGAGGAGTGGGAATATCCAGTATTGGGGACTGATTGCCAGATGTGCTGTGAGAGCCTCCAAACACCGTCCTGTCACATGCTCGGGTCCCTGAGGCCCTAGCCCCTCTGCATGCCCGACATTTGGGCCAAGACGATTAGAGCTCTGTTACCCACTATGATCAGTCCATTCCCAGCCATCTACCCATCTCTCCAGCAGGTTTTCCTGCGTGCCTCCTCTCTCCAGTCAGTGTGGTGGGCTGTGGGGATAAATGGGGAACAAGCCAGGCCCGTCACTGCCTGCATGGAGCTTACGCCTGCTTCTGTGTAGACGCTAAACAGTTACAGAAACAGATAACTGCAATGCGGTCAAACGTTTAAGGAGTAACAAAGAGCACCTGAGCAGTCTGGGGGCGTTAGGAAGACTTTCCCGAGGACGTGATGCTTGCGAAGACCACAGTCCCCCTGCAAGGAGGGGAAGGTGCAGGGGGAGAGGAGGGGGCAGGGGCAGCCAGGCTGGGGGAGTGGGAAGATCTTTGGAGAGGCCCCTTCCTGGAACCGAAAGGCAGCATGGCTGGGGGAAGAGAGCAGGACCAGAGAAGCCGGGAGGCAGGCCGGTCAGATCACACAGAGCTCTGCAGGCCGTGTACAGAGTTCGGGACCCCTTTCCAAGTGCACTGGAGAGCCACTGCAGGACTTTGTGAGCCCGTGAGGAGGACACACCAGGACAGGGACCCTTCAGGAGGCTCTTGCAGAAACCAGGTGAGAGGTGAACTGTGGTGGCCCCGAACTGTGATGCTGGCAGCGAGCAGAGGGAAATGTGGGCTCGGAGAGAAGTTTCGGAAGCAGACCTGACAGATTTGGATGCAGGCCAGGCAGAGGCAGAGGCAGAGGCAGAAAACAGCCCCCAGATTTCCTGCATGAGCAACCAGTAGGACAGTGAGAAGAAAACCTTGTGGACAAGTCAGAGAGGGAGGAGAGGCCCTCACCAGGACCTTGGCCAGGGCGAAGAGGGAGGTAGATGCCAATTTTAGAATAAGACTCACAATGACCTTTGATAGCCTAGAAGGACAAGACAGGGACTGACCAGCTAGATTGTTCTGGATGGCTTGTCTCCAAGAAAGAAAAGGGTTGTGTGTGTGTGTGTGTGTGTGTGTGTGTGTGTGTATTGGTGATGGTGGTGAGGGCACTGTTGGCAGAGGCACAGCCATAGGTTTTGTGGGATCTGAAGCTTATACTATTTGGGGGCTCTCTTTAAGAAAAAGAATACTTTTTTGTTTTGTTTTGTTTTGTTGTTAAAAGGTACAGGAAGGCCTTTGCTAGTGAGGCCTCACCACTTCGTGGTGATAGCCTATGGTTGAAGGTCTTGGCAAGAAGAGTAGCAAAGGGGAGGGTGTGGTCAAGGAGGCCAACTGTGGGCCCTGAGAAATGACACACACTTGTCTGAGGACAGAGTTGACCAGTGGGGAGCCCCTGTGGTTGGAAATGGAAGGGAGAAATGAGGACTTTAATGAGACAGTGATGGATGGTAGATTTTCAGGTTTTTCCTGTTCTTTATTGTAACCTCCCCCCCCCCCCCCGCCGCCCGCCACCCTGCCCTAGTATCCCCAGACCTCAGTAAAATGGAACAGGCTGCTGGGAGGAAGCCTGAGGCATGGTCTTCTTTAAGACAGAGGAAACTAGCACCCAGGAGTGGAGAATTCCAAGTGAGGAATGCCAGCTTCGACTGGTGTGGGGGAGGGCTGGAGACACCCTTTGGTAATGGAATAGGGACTTGAGCCACTCTACTGGGTAGGAGAGAAAGGAATCACCTGGAAGATGGGAGACTCCAGGTTATTTAGATTAGTGGATGCAGGTTGCAGAGAAGGGTAGATGCACGAAGGGACTGGCTCCTGGCCACTGCCGGGGAGGGGAGGAAGCACATACCCATGGTGGCAGAGAAGATGACGATGCCCAGCACGTTCATGCCATCGATGGTGTCAGGCTCTGACTTGTAAACAACCTCGGGTGGCGGGGTCAGGTCCAGGGCAAAGTTCTGAACATGAGAGCCGTTCTCTTCCTGGACCCCGTAGATGAGGATCTGCCGAGGAGGGGCCTCCTCTGATGCCATCTTGGGGGATTTGACAACGGGGGTGGTCTTGGTACGGTACTAGTGGGCGACACCCCAACCAGGAAGGAGTCAGGACCAAATATTGCTATTAATATCATCAACAACAATAATAATATCTTGGAGGCACATTTGTATATAGTCGAGAACTATTTGATGGACGATAATCCTGTGAGGTAGGCAGGAGTATCATCAAGATTTTACCAAAAAGAAAACTGGGATTCCGTCATCCAAGTACGCCCTACCCAGCCATGCTTCTATTAGTCCCTTCCACCCTCTCCTTCCTTCTATGCATCATCACACCCATCTGGGATCCCCTCTAACCATCTCCTCTTCTACCCAGATAATTTTCTATTCACCCAACTATCCCTTCCAAACATCATTTTCCATCCACCTAATAGCCAGCCAGCCCTGCCTGCCACTGATGGAAACTTGGCCCTTCTATTTGAAAAGCTCAGGTTGCCCCAAGCCTTCTGGAGGAGAAGACGTCCCAGCTGCAAAGCCCTGAGCCTCCATGCTGTCTACCTTTCCTCCTCTGCCCCAGGGAATCCTCATTCCTCAGGCACTGGGAGTCCAAACAAGGGAAATTTCTAGCCTCCCAACACCACAGTATCAATAAGGTAAGCCTTCTGGGGCACAGGGTGGTGTGGAGAAACCAGTTAGGAAGTATATGGGACCAGAAGTTTCTGTGCTTCAGTTTCTTCATCTGTAAAATGGGGGTCACAATACTATCTGGCTCGTTTGAATAAATGAGGCAACACACGTAAAGTGTTTACAGCAGTGCCTGGTGGCCTTATGTGGCCATTACTGCTGTTATTACCGCCACCACTACCGTCAGCATTCCAACATTGGACTTTCTGTGTTGGATGCCAGGGATACGAAGATGAACCAGACGTGAATTCTGCTCTGAGAGCTTTGGGGAGGGAGTGACTTGCTTTGCTTCAGAGGATCAGACAGCTTCACAAAGAAGGGGATATTTGAGTTGGGTCTTGAAGGATGGGTAGGAGTTTGCCAAAAGAAAAAAGGGCATTCCAGGCAGGTATGAAGCAAAGGAACATTCACTCTTTCTCTCTCACACCTTCAATAATTTCCCGTCACTGTTGGAATAAAACCCAAACTCCCTGGCCTACCGTTCGGGGCCCTTCACTATCTGGCTTATTTCGTAGATAAAGACCCAGGAGATTAGGAAAGATAGAGAGATTAGCTCAAGATTTCACCACTCCTTATTTTGGAGCCTCCTATCCAACCCTCAACCTCCTCCTTTGTGTCCCCAGTCCCCAGTCCCCACTGCAGGGCCTAGCACAGGCAAGGGGGTCAGGAAATGCTCGCTGGATTGTCAACTAAGCAGCCAACGTTTTACAAGGGGAAAAGCATTAGAAGTTATTAGAAAGGCAGACAAAAATTTGTGCACAAGGATATTTACCATAATTTCTAAAAATGGAAAAACTTTGAAAACAACCTAAAAGCCTACCAAAAGGGGGCATGGTAATAAACTATAGCCTGGCCTTATCACAGGCTCTTGTCTCACGGCAAATATTGTATTTTAAACAAATGCTTAATAACCAGGGAAAATGCTCATGATGTAATGGGAGTGGGGAAAAGCAAGACACACACTGTCTATGCACCATTAACCTAATTTTATTTTTCTAAAGCATATTTATGCAGAGAAATAAGACTAAAAGTGTACCAACTACTGTCACTGTTGCTTGGTGCTGGAACAAGAGATGATTTTATTTTCTTCTTTGTATTTTTTAGTATTTTCCTAACATTTTACACTGAACATCGTTACTATTCTTATTACGGGGGAAAAGGATTCTTTTTAAAAAGAAACAGAAAACAGGCTTAGAAGCCAGACAGACCCGGGTTTTCCTACCAGCGCCATCATTTACTGGTGGTACAACCTTGGGCAGATCTTTTAATCCTTCTGTGCCTCAGTTTCCTCATCCGGGAGAGGGGCTGGCACACTGAGGGCAGGGTTACTGTGAGGACTGACTGAGACAGTGGGTGTGAGCATGGGTGTAAACCTAGAGCACAGTGGCTTCCCCCCACCCTTGTAAGTTCTCTTCGTCAGAAGCTGGAACCCAGGGCAGGGGTGTGGCCATGGGAGGCCGTGAGGATCCAGGTCTCCCCACCTGCCCTCCTCTCCAGCATCCGGCCTCCAGGAGGCAGGGAGACTTGCTGGGGAAAAGTGTCCCTTCCCAGCCTGGCCCAGGCTGGTCCTGCCTGCCCTGCTCCATCGCTCTGGGATCCACTTACCTGTTTGAAAGTGGCTTCCACCAGGTTGGCTGGGAACATGTTCCTGGGAAGAGAGTCAGCAGTTGAAGAATTCCACAACCCAGCACAGGAGGGCCTGCGGGGTCATCTGAACACCCCGCTTGGCAGGCAAGGCTCTCCGTGACCTAGCCCCACCTCCCTCTCCAGTCTCATCTCTTCCCCACCCCCCAGTACTCAAAGCTCCAAAGGCAATTGCATCCAGTTCCCTAGAAACACTGCACACTTCTCCAGCAGCCGGCCCTTCATCTACACTGTTCCTTCTGCCTAGAATGTCCTTCCTGCTTCTCTGGCTAACTCGTACTCCAATTAATCAGAGGCCAAGCCTTCTCTGATTGCTGGCCGACTCCGTGGGCCTTCCCTTGTGGATCACCTGTGCTCCAGCCTGCTGCAGTGTGGCAGCAGCTCAGGGGTCTGCCTCTCCCACAGATTAGGCCTCCTTGAAAACTCAGTTGTTCGTATCTTATCTGTGCTGCACAACACATGACTTGGCACATGAATGAGATCATAATTCTTGGTAACATTGTTTTCATAAAGCTAAAGGAGGAGGGTGCTTGTCCTATCAGCTATGAACACCTTCTGTAAAGATATAATTTTAAAGTGCAGTATTGGGGCGCCTGGGTGGCTCAGTCAGTTAAGTGTCTGACCCTAGCTCAGGTCATGATCTCGTGGTCCGTGAGTTCGAGCCCCGCGTGGGGCTCTGTGCTGACCGCTCAGAGCGTGGAGCCTGCTTCGGATTCTGTTTCCTTCTCTCTCTGCCTCTCCCCTGTTCACACTGTCTCTCTCTCTTAAAGTGCAATATTGACACAGCTGTCAACAGAAAAACCAATAGAACAGAACCTATAGCCCAGAAACAGAACCATCTAAATACTTCATTAAAAAAAAAATAAAGTGTATTTATTTTTTTTTAAGTAATCTCTACACCCAACATGGGGCTTGAACCCACAACCCCAAGATTAAGAGTCCCACACTCTTCCAACTGAGCCAGCCAGGTGCCCCTAAGTACTTCATTTTTGATAAAAATTGCTTCACAGATCAGTGAGGAAAGGAAGGATTTATTAGAGAGCACTGTGTGGCCAATCAACTATTAAAAGAAAACAACAACTTAGAATCCCTATTTATACTTTGCACCAAAATAAATTCCATATGGGTTAAAGAAATAAGAAATTTAAAAAATGAAAACATAAAAAGCTAGAAGAAAATATAGGTTAATATTTTTCAGATATTGGAATATGGAAGGACCCTCTAAGAAGAAAATGAGCAATAAAAACATCAATAGATTTTACTACATAGAAATTAAGAATTATGTGGGAGGGAGGGGAAAGTAGGGGATGGGCTCCCCACTGAGGAGGGCACCTGTTGGGATGAGCACTGGGTGTTGTATGGAAACCAATTTGGCAATAAATTTCATATTAAAAGAAAAAAAGAAATCCACCACACACACACACACACACACACACACACACACACACACAAAAGAATTTCTAGGGGCATCTGGGTGGCTCAGTCAGTTAAGCATCCGGCTCTTGATTTCAGCTCAGGTCACGACCTCATCATTCATGAGACCTTGCCCTGTGTGTGCTCCATGCTGACTGTGGAGCCTGCTTAGGATTCTCTCCCTCCCTCTCCCTCTGCTCCTCCCGCTCTTGTGCACGTGAACACGCACACACTCTCTCAAAAAATAAATTCATTAATTAAAAAAAATTTTTAAAGAAAAGAAATTAAGAATTTCCTAAGAGCAACATGGTATCCTGGGTGGGATTCTGGGGCAGAAAAAAAAGACATTCGTGGAAAATCGGTGAAATCCAAACACAGTCTACATTTTAGTTAATAGTGTTGTACTAATTTAATTTCTTAGTTTTGACATCTGTGCCATCATTCCGTACTTTGCTGACTTCAGGGAAAACTGGGTGAAGGGTATGTTTGTAAGTTTTCTGTAAACTTACAATTATGCCAAAATAAAAGGTTAAATAAATTGAGAATTCTCTGAGACAGATTCACATAGAAATAGAATTATAAAGCAAATGACAAACTAGGGAAACTATGTGACCAAGCGTTATCGTCCTAAATCTGTAGAGAGCTTTTACCAATCTTGTCTTTGTCTCCTTGTTCCTGTCTCTTCTCTCTAGAACATCAGCTTCCTGGAAGGCAGAGATATCTCTGTTTAATTCACTGCTGTGTCCCCAGCCACTGGAAGAGTGCCTGGCGCATAACAGGCCCTCAGCAAATATTTGCTGCATAAATAATTTGACCGCAAAAATATTAATACCTCAACAGAAAAACGATCGAAAGTCATGACCAGGCAATTCACTTTGCAAGAGAAGGAACACGAGTAGCCCAAAAAAGCTTTTTAAAAATGCTCGACTTCATCAATAAATTAGACTTCCTTTTCGCCTATCAAGCTGGCAAAGGATTTTTGAATGACAATACTCTGTGCTGAGGAGGTTCGGTGACCCAGACACCCCCACATGTTTCTGGCAGCAACCTTTCTGTAAAGCAACTTGCAATTCCACCTGAGGGTCTGCAAACTATTACACCTTTGTCTTGACAACCCACCTCTAGGAATCTTTCCCAAGTCGGGGATGCTAACAAAGATTTTTGTTCACATGTTTGCATCTCCTTAAATTTTTTTTTTCAACCTTTATTTATTTTTGGGACAGAGAGAGACAGAGCATGAACGGGGGAGGGGCAGAGAGAGAGGGAGACACAGAATCGGAAACAGGCTCCAGGCTCTGAGCCATCAGCCCAGAGCCCGACGCGGGGCTCGAACTCACGGACCTCGAGATCGTGACCTGGCTGAAGTCGGACGCTTAACCGACTGCGCCACCCAGGCGCCCTTGCATCTCCTTAAATCGGCCATGTGGACTGACCTTACCACCCACTCTTGTTCTTGGCAAATCTCTTCTTTTTCAAGACCCTGCTCATACATACATGGAATTCTATACGAGGACACGAGTATGCATTGTTCCTTAACCTCACATCGCAGCAGCCACTGTTGGAAGCAGAAACTATCATTTTTTTCCCACAGTCGTTAAAATATAGGTTCCGTGTAAGCATATGGCAGGAGGAAGAGACCTTAGAAGGAGCTACCAAGGCAGAAACTGGGAAAGAGTGGTCATGACTTTTCCCACTAATTTCAGCTTTGTCACAAGAGAGAGAAGGAGCAGGGGTCAGGGGCCGGGATCTCAGAAGCTCAAATGAGGCTTTTTTTTTTTTTTTTCCAAGTTATGAGCAGATTTCTGCCAACAGAATAGTAACTGCCTGCAAAGGCTTTTGACATCAAGCAGACCCAAAGCACCAAAGCCAGGGTTAATGCCGGGGGCTTGCCAGACACAGAGCTGCCAGAATGCAACGGTCCACTGGGCCTGGGTTCTCATGACCAAAAGGGAGGATGCCTGTGCTGTGCCAATGGTTAATAGTCTGAAAATCTCTCCTGGGCACAACCCCAGGAGGTTCGAGTGACTTACAAGGTAGTTTTCTAATGAAACCTAGAGGGAAGGCTGCTTTAGTCTGAAACTAGGAACTTTCAAAAGTTGTAAGAGACCGAATGGAACTTACACCTCGTATGTACATTTCTTTACAATCTCCTTTAAAATTAGAATAATTGAGGGGCGCCTGGGTGGCACAGTCGGTTAAGCGTCCGACCTCAGCTCGGGTCACGATCTCGCGGTCCGTGAGTTCGAGCCCCGCGTCAGGCTCTGGGCTGATGGCTCAGAGCCTGGAGCCTGTTTCCGATTCTGTCTCCCTCTCTCTCTGCCCCTCCCCCGTTCACGCTCTGTCTCTCTCTGTCCCAAAAATAAATAAACGTTGAAAAAAAAAATTAAAATTAGAATAATTTAAAATGTGGGTTGTGGCAGGGTTACCTACCCAGTCTCTATTCTCTCCTTCCTTACCGACAGGTGCCCTGGCATGTTACGGGACCAACAGGGCTTTGCTGTCAAACCTTGTCTCCCAGCCTCTCTTGCCAAAGGGGTGGCCAGTGAGAGAAAGTAGGAGTCATTGGGTGGTGCTTCCAGAAAACTCTCGAAAAGGAGCCTACTCAGCCAGGACCCTTTGGTCCTTTCCTCCCAGTGTCTTCTTCCTGCTGGAACATGGACATACTACCTAGAGCTTCAGCAACCTTCTTGGACCATGGGACCCACTGATGATAAAAGCCAAGTGATAAATATGATAGGGGGAGCATGGGATCCTGATGACCATGAGCTGCCTACCACTGGACTATTGATTTGGGAGAAAACGAAAGCCTTTACCACAGTTAAGCCTCTGCTGCTTCAGGTTTCTCTTAACCAGCAGCCTACAGCGACTCTTGACTAATACATGTGCTCATACTAGTAATCAATGAACTTTTCCTGTAGTCTTTAATGAATTATACTTTTTGATTCCTGAAGAGGAAAATGGACAATATTTTCTTGTGGCTTTGAATACCCATGAGAAGTCTTCCCATTTGCCCCATGAGGCCTGGGCTCCTGGTGGCATAAATTCCGACGTAATGTGCTTGGGAGACATTAGTAGTCACGCCCATCAAGTATACACGGGCCCCGGCCTTCCTGCACATCACTTGGGGCAGGGCCACAGTCTGTGGCGCTTCTCCTTACTTACTCTTTCTAAGTCCCCACTGCGATGTTCTAAACTTGCCCTTAACCCCATGTCACCAACCCATGCCCCAAGGTGGGGATTGTTCCTTTGCAAGCACAGCCCCTGAGAACTTCATCCAATCCCTGAGAGGGTCACTGGGAGCTGTAAACAGAGCCAAGTCATTAATTCATCTCTCTGGTGTTTTAATAAGATTGGAAAAAAACGAAGGGCCCCAGCTCTGATTAGTGTTCCTCTTGTTTGGGTTGTTTTCTGTGAGTTTGCACTGTGAGAAGACGTCAGTTTTCTGGAGCCCTGGGAAATGAATTCATGTCTTGGTGAGTCGTCTGGGGATGTGGCCTGTTGTGTTCCTCTGGAATCATCTTTGAGAGATGGAAGCATGTCTTGCCAGCCCTGAGTTATGCTGCGTCCTTCTTTCACTGTTCAGGTGGCCCCTCCAACCTTCTGACTTCTCATCTGTCACACCTGTCCCCACTTCCCTGTTCCTTGCCCTGGCCATCCGTGTTCTCGGTCAGTTATCAACGCCAGATAGCTACCTGCTCTGGGCCAGAGCAAGGGTGAGGGGACCCCTGGAAGCCTCCCTCCTGATGTTCTCATTTGCTGCACGGCCTCCCAGAACATCAGAGCTAGGAAGGATCTCCAAGAGTGGCTCTCCAGTTCTTGTCTGTCTGTCCTAAAACAGAGGGCAGCCTGCTGCAAGGACTTGCATTTGCCCCCTCCCCAGCTCTCAGCACCACGTCTTCGCCCAGAGCAGGTGTTTCATAAAGGTGGGGCGGAAGTGACTGCACCCTAAACAGAGCATCCCCTTGCCTCCAGTCACATCCTGTCCACTCTGCCCTGCTCCAATCGATCCTTCCCAAACTCACCAGCTTCCTGTTTCTAAAGCCAACCCCTCGCTTCCTGTTTCTAAAGCCAACCCCTCAGCCTGGGTTCAAGGTCTTCAAGGTTGGGTTCTGCACCATCCTCCCAACCCCATCTCCCAGAACCCACCTCCGGAAGCTTGTGCTCATGCCCTGCAGCTTCCTCCCTGGTTTGTAGGCCTCTGTGTTTCAGAACTACTGAGTGAGAAGGGATCTTGAAAACCAATGGGGAAACTGGGGCCTGGAAGGACCACACAGTGACAAGACCTCACATCCCCAAGGTTCTGGTTTCCTGTCCCAGGAAGCATGTGACCTCTCTCTGCAGTCCCACTCTCTGACTAAGAAATGGCTCCAGTGAGGTCCAACCGCTCAGCTTTGCAAAACAACTTGCCTTGGGGTTGAGAGCAACTGGGGGAAAGCCTAAAACCAGAAGGATCAATTTTCACCACGTGAAAAGCAACCAAGAGCAGGAGCCACTCCTGGAACATTTGACTCTGACACGTGTGTCCAATCCAGAGCCCTCAGCCCCTGAGCAGGGGAGGCAGTGGTGGGGAGGGCGGGGACTCCCCGAGCACCAACTCCTTCCACCACAAGGAAAGGCTGTTTCAAATCATAGAATCCAAGAAAGGATGAATCATAGCTGCTAAATCTTAGAAATAATGGATCTTAGAAATGAAGCTTCTCGAAATTCTTCTTCCCTTGGCTTCTAGGACATCTGTTCTCCTGGTGTGGTTCCCCTCCCTTCCCTCTGCTTGCTCCTGCTCTATCAGCCCTACACAAACCTCTAATGTGGGTCAAGGCTCGCCCTGGGCCTCTGAGCCACACACTTGGCACTTCCTCCCTGTACCAGTGTGTCTCCTCACGGCTTAGACCCCAGCCCCACTGGCGACCCTGTGTCCTATGTCTGTATTCAGCAAACACCGAGCACCTCCTCTGCGCTGTTCTAGGCTCCAGGATACAGCAGGGAACAGATTTTTGTAAAGATCTAGCCCTCGTGGAACATATTTTATTCCGGTGAGGGAGTCACAAGGAGAACTAGAAAAAGTACACAGACAGGATAATGTCAGGTGGTAATAAAGGCTATGCTGAGAACAGACCATAGGGAAGCAGAGAGAAAGCAGGGTGACGAGGCTGGATACTCTGATGAGAGGTGATAGTGGTCTGGGAGATGGCGAGAGTGACAGAGGAGGACAGAAGGGACAAGGTTTGGAGTTTTGAAGGTAGAGCTGACAGAATTTGCCAACAAACTGGATGCAGGATATGAGAAAATGAGAGTCGGTGGCCCAGTCTCCCAACCTCCGTCTCCCACTCGGACTCTCCCAAAGACTCAGATCCAGCAGGCAACCATCCGCTGACGTCTTCCCCAGGATGTCCACACCCGCTCTGCCATTGTCCTGTGACTCGGTGAGCACACCGCCATCCAGCTGGGTGTTCAGGCCAGAGGCCCCAGTGCCCTCACAATCAGCACCGCCCACCTCCTCCACCCCCTCCTCCCTCCTGCTCCTGCCTCCCTCCTGTCTCCTGCTGGTCTTACTGTCCGAGCAATCCTCAGTCTGCGGTCTCCCCGTGCCCATGGCCACCACCCTGGCCCCATCCCTGCCTGTCTTCCCTTCCTCCTCCTGCCCCCCTCCACCTCCACTCTACAGCCAGAGGGAGACTTCCAGATCGTGCCACTTCTGTTTTTCAAACCCATTTCCTGTGGCCTTTAGGACGAAACACAAGTTTCGGCCTGGGTCACAATATCCTTCACACTGATGTCCACTCCCCTTTCCCCTGGTGCCCCAGCCACGCTGAGTGGGTGAGGATTTTTCCCTGCACTTTCCCTCTCTGCTCAGGACCTTTGCACAGTTGTTTCCTTAACCCGGCGTGGGCTCCTGGCTCCCCTGCCTTCCCTCTCATCCCACACTTTACCTGGGGCACCTTTGCCGCCTCTGAGTCTGCTCTCTGCACTCACCCGCAGCCTGTGCTTCCCTCGTCACAGCCCCCACCCCCATGTTGTCCCTGTCTGTTAGTGGGCCTTTCCCTCCTCCGGGGCTAGGGCCAGGCTTGAGTGCCCGGTCCAGGGTGGCCACTGGCAAGAGAGTGAATGAGTGATGGAGAGGAGAGGGGTGGCCCATATGGAGTCTTGGGAAAGGTGGGGGGATCAGATGTGGATGCATCTCTGGGTTTACAAAGCTTTCCTGGGAGGAGGGCTCAGTCCCTGGAACAGACGGTGAACAGCATCTGCGTGGCTCAGGCAGAGCACCATGGGGCAAATATCACTGCCCGTGGAGTTAGGCCCACATTGAATCCTGGCTCCATGACCTGCCTGCTGGATGACCCTGGAAAAGTCACGTCATCTCTTTGAGCCTCACTCCCTCATCTGTGAGAAGAGGACCGACAAGGAAAAGGCAGGGGGGGCGTGGCCACTGGGGAGGCTGGGTGCACACAAGCAAGCTCGGTCAGTCAGCAAACACCTGCTAATGCCCGCTCCGTGCCAGGCCGCCCGCTGGGGCTGGGATCCCAGGTAGCTGACCCCGTTCTGCCCTTGAGGTGCTCCCAGTCTCTTGGAGGCAGACAGCGCAGTGTGACCCCAGTGGGTGGCATAGGGGCTGAGGGAACAGAGACACTGTTTGCGTGGCCTCTGTGGTGGCTTCTCGTTACCACAGTCCTCAAGAGCAGACCTTGAGCACCCCTCTCCCCATGCCCTAGCCTGCCTCTGGTAGACATGTGGGGCCAGGCTTGTGGAGCCGGTGACCCCAGCCCAGGCATGGCGTCCCCAAGTAGGGTATCAGTGGCAAGAATTACCGGATAAGGTCCAGCAGGGCGTCGGCCGAGCTCATGATGGGCTTCCCGCTCTGCTCTGTCGTCTCCTTCTGGGCCGCGCCCCCCGGGTGGATGATAGAGACCATGATGATGCCCACGATGACTGCCACGAAGGTGGTCCACAGGTAGTATGCCACGGTGAGGATGCCCAGGCGGCTGGAGGTCTTGGCATCCAGGGAGGCGAGGCCAGACATCAAGCTGCGAGAGCAACGTGGGTCAGTGTCTGAGGGCTGGGGGGGGGGGGGGGGGACGGGCACTCAGGTGTACCCACTCACACCCCCTCCTGGCCCTGCCCAGCACCCTCAGAGTGCTGGAGGGATCATGCAGGCATGGGGGACCCCCTAGTCATCCAGTCCTATGGCCCCTCCATCCTGGGTTTCTGCTCTGCTCTCTGGCCCACACCTAGAGTCACCAGCCACAGACTTTCACACCTCCAGGCCCTTGCCAGCATGTTTCCTTTGGCTGGTGTCCTATCACCAGATTCCTCCACTTCCTGAAGTGCTACTCACCGGATAAGACCAAGCTCAATGTCACCTCTCTGGCGAAATCTTCTTGGACTCCCTGCCTCTCCCCCAGAGTTAGGAGCTCATGGCCTCTGTCATGACCCTGGTTGTCACTGTCTACCTGTCTCTCTCATCAGGCTGAGGACACGAGAGAAGAGGGGCAGGTCTGACTTCTCTCTGGGTCCCCAGTGCCTGCACAGAGTGAGCTCTGGGCACAGGTGGTTGCTGCAGCCTTGCTGAATGAATTCACGAAGGAGAGTGAGTTAGAGCCCTGGGCTGAGTCCCCACCCTGGCTCTGCCAACCGGCTGTGTGACATCTTTGGGCCTCAGGATCCCATCTCTAAAGTGGGGCCATGGTTTCTCCGAGATGTGCCACCCTGTGGCCATCCGGGTTACCCGCTGGGCCCAGATTCCCCTTCGTCACTGTGGGAGGCTGTGTTGAGGGCCCTTGTGGGTCTCCCCTCGGCTCCTCCCCACCCCTGCCTGCCTGGCCCTGGGCTCTCTGCCTGCCATCCAGGGCAGTGGCGGGGTGGGGCAGAGAGATTAGTTAAGGAGATCCTTGTGCTTTGCTTTGCTGCCAAAAGGATTTTTCCTCAAAGCCCTTTCATTCTTTCAGATAAAGGACGTATTTGTCTGGTTTCAATCATGTAAACAAGAGTGGATAATCCCTCCCCATCCCACTCCTCTTATCGTTAGACTACTCGCAGGCAGCATCCAGGGTCAAGGTGAACCTCTCCCCACCTCAGGCTGTAGCTGCTGCCTTGAGTGCCCAGCTCTTCCCCGCTCTCTGTAGCAAAGGCTCGCTCTTCTGTTAAGATACAGTTGAAGGCTCCTCCAGGAAGCTTTCCCTGATGACCAGCTGGAGCAAAGGCTCCTTCCCTGGGCTCCCCCAGGCCCTGTGCTGGCCTCTGCCCCAGCCCCCACCTCACTGAGTTGCTGACTGTTTACTGAAAGTGCCTCCAGCACTGGGCCCGGGTCGGACTCAATGTGGGGTCCACAGAGCCAGGCACGGGGCCCGGCCGCAGTGAGCTTGGTAGCAGCTTGCTGAATGAAGGAGGGAATAAATAATGAATCAATGAATGAATGTTTACAATCTCTGTTCATCCCTTGTCAACCAGTATGCCGTATGTTAGTGATGGGCTTAGGGTGGGTCTCGGACATAAATCCTGAAGGGCTCGTAACGGGATTGTGCGGGCAAGGGACACGGGAGGTTGCTCTGCAATTATTATCCATGGGAGCCATTATCCCTAGACTGGAGCCAGCACATAGGCGCAGGGCCAAGCAGTCCTTTGACCACAACAGAATCCCCCCAGCCAAGTCCACAGGGAAGCCGTGGCCCTGAGGGGGAGACCTGCCCGAGGTCACACAAAACACTAGTGGCCAGCTGGACCAGAACTCGGGCCCCAGCTCCAGGCCTGTCCTCTTTCCTTCACGTATTTATTCAAACCTTTAGCACATGCCCACTCTGTGCCATGCCCTGTGTTCACAGAAAGAAATCAGAATCGCTCCCCAACCTCAAGTTGCTCCTGGTATCGGGGGCAGGGTAGGGTCAGGAAGGAGACAGGCGGGGACACAGGCACAAGTGGACTCAAGGAACCAGGAGACAGGGTGGCTGTATTAGTAGCATAAGCAAGGGGACAAGGACGTACTGTCTTTATTCAGGGGAGGGAGGGATCACTTCTAGCTAGGAGAGTCAGGAAGGGCTTCCTGGAGGAGGGAACATCTGAGTTGGTTCTTGTGAGGAAGAGGAAGATTTGAAGATGGGGCCGATATCGCGGGCAGTGAGACAGCAGAAGCCAACAGGGAGGCTGCCAAGGGTGGGCACACTGGGCTGTTTAGTGTGGTCAGAGCTCAGGTCACATTAGAGGCATGGTGATATGGGGGACACACAGATAGGGCTGTGCTCAGGAGTGGGGGTGGCCTTGAGTGCCAGGCCAAGGGGGACAGGAGGGAGAAGTGGGGTCCAGTACAGCTCATCCAGCAGAATTTCCTGGCTGCAGAACACTGAAGTGGTATTTGTAAGAGCAAACAGCTGGGACTAACCCAAGAAATCATCAGTACAGAATTAGATTAAAAGTTACAGCATATCCATGCAATGGAGTTCTAAGCAGCCATTAGAGGTGACGGTGGCAATGGAAAGATGTTCCTGCTTGATGTTAAGTGGAGGGGCGCCTGCAGGGCGCAGAGCCTCCTGTGACCGAGATCCCGTTCCAGAATGTACAGTCCAGATACGGACATCCTTGGTGCAGGACAGGGCGTACATGACAACCGGATTTCAGAAAGGAGCAAAGGGCCCCTGAGAAGGCCACCCTCAGGAAGAAGAGGTCTAACTCAGGGGTGGTGCCAATTCGGGGACAGACCAGGATGTGGGAAGGGAGGGGGTGTGGGTTCTACATAGAGCAAGAGGGGACCTGACGCAAGCGCTCTGGAAAGGAGAGGGCTGATGGATAAAATGAAAAGGATCCCGACACCTGGGACCCCAGTCAGTTCCCCTCTGGAACCTCTGGGAAGGGTTCTTCTCCTGGCTGGAGAGAGAGGTGAGCCATGGAGAGGGGAGCTCGCGGGGAGGAAACTGCTGGCAGCAGCCGACAGAACAGCCAGGCTGGTGCGGGCAGTGCAGGGTGACCGCAGGTTAGCGGAGGGCAAGAAGGTCGGGAGGTTAAGTGTGAGGAAAGCCCCGGACTCCGCGTGTGGCAATGGCCACTGCAGGGACTCACGGTAACGAGAAAGGAGGTTCAAGCTGATAAAGTGACTTTTCCATAAACAAACAAACAAATGATAAATAATAAATAAAGCGACCTTTCTGAGAACCTACAGGCTGGGGTATGGAGGCTTTGTGAGGACTCACATGGATATGCACAGAAGAAAACTCTGGAGAGTTTAACAGTAGCTATCTTTGAGTGGTGGGATTATGGGCGATTTTCATTTTGTTTTACTGTTTATTCACATTCTCTATTCTTTCCAGAATGAGCATGGCTTGCTTGTGTGAGGGAAAACACAATCCCTTGAGTAGCCGGCAGCCACAGAAACCATAAATTGTCTGGAGCTTAACTGTCTGCAAACACTGGAACATCCACCTCACTTGATCCTTAAAAAATATTCTCAGCATTGCCCTATAGAATCACCATGTAGGCCACAATTTTTAAAAATTTTAAATTTCCTAGTAGTCACATTTTTATTTTTTAATTTTTTTAATGGTTTTTTTTTTTTTTTTTTTTTTTTTGGAGAGAGAGAGAGAGAGACAGAGCACAAGCAGGGGAAGGGCAGAGAGAGAGGGAGACACAGAATGTGAAGCAGGCTCCAGGCTCCAAGCTGTCAGCACAGAGCCCGATGCGGGGCTCGAACTCATGAACTGTGAGATCATGACCTGAGCCAAAGTCAGATGCTTAAGTGATTGAGCCACCCAGGCACCCCAAAAATTTTTAAAACTGAAAAAAAGGTGAAATTCATTTTTTGTGAAATTGATTTTAATAATTTAGCTTTATTTAACCCAGTATATCCAAAATATTATCATTTCAATGTGTAATCAATATAACAATTTCTACACTGCTTCAGGTTTAAAATTTTTAATTTAAAGTAATTTTTTTAAAAAGTTAAGTTCCTCAGTTGTAGTAGCTGCATTTCAGGGGTTCAATAACTACTTATGACAAGTGGCTACCTTACTGGACTGCACAGTTTGAGTTACAGAGAAGGGAAATAAAACTCAGGGAGGTGGAGATAATTGGCCAAGCCACCCAGCTGGTAAGCTGTAGAGTCAGGCGTGGAACAGGGGTTTCTGATTCAGAATGCTGTGGGGCTTCCTCCACTCTCATTGTCTCTCCACGGGACAGACTTGGTTTAACTCCTGGGGAAGAAAAGTGTCTTCTAGTTTTGGCTGACCATGATTTTAATGTGATACAGTCCATATAATGCGTCTGTAGTTCAACTCTCAGTGCTGACGACTTGTCCCATGGTAGATTTGTGGTGGTGAGCTTCCCATCTTTGGAAGTATCCAAGTGGAGCTTGGATGGCCACCTGTTTGGATGCTAGATCGAGGCTTCTAGACTGAGTGGGAGGTTCCTCATGAGGCTCCAATGTCCTTTTTGGCTCTGTAATTTACAGGGAGGGGAGAACAGGTAACCTTACCTCACCTACTCCCAGCCTGGCTGGGTGCTCCGTGGAGCATGATCCCTGCAGGCCCTGGGGAAGAGCCTCACGGAGCTGAGAGGTCTGGGATTCCCTCTCGAGCCATCTGGCCACCACCCAGAGCCCAGGGATTGTGGATCAAGAGATTACACTGATTGGGAAGCAGGCTGGGCTCAAGGGCCCAGCCTGTTTCAATCTGGTAACTGCTTCACTTGCAGGGGTGGGGGAAGGGAGGAAGCAGCTGCCAGGCTCCTTACTGAGGAAGCAAAAGGCTGTTTACTGACCCTCATTTGGTTGTAACGCCAACTGCTAAGGTAGGTATCGTGACCCCTCTTGCCACCAGGAGGCACCCACTGCTGCCCATGCCCCGCACTGTGGACAGTGGACAGACTACCTGGACTGCTGGGGGGACAGGAGGGCCTCCCCGTTTGAAGTCCTTGGTGGCTCCCCACTGCCCTCAGAACTGTGCACACTCCTTCACGCCTTGGGTCCAGTGTGGCCTGACTCAGTCTCGTGCTCCTCACCTGTGCGCTCTGGCCACCCTGGCCTCCTGCTGCTCCCTGAAGCACCTTTGCATGGTTATTCCTTCAGCCTGGAACTCTCTATGCCCCCTTTTCCACCCCACACACATTTCCCCAACCTGATACATTTCCACCTGCCGTTCCACAGTCAGCCTAGATGTCACTTCCTCTGGGAAGACATCCTTGAGGGGTCACCTCACCCTCTGCGCCAGGGAACCCCGCGCTTCCCAGTTTGTTACGGGGCACTTTGCTGGTATACTCACCTCTGACTCTCCAGGGCCCAACCGACAATCCAGCATACGACAGGCTGGCAGGGAATGAGTGCTAGAGAAGCAGTGAGGAACCCAGTCCCCTTGCCCCTGCCCCTCCCACACTCCTTTCCTGTCCCCTCCTACTGCTATTCATCTTTCCAGTCTCCACTCGGGCACCACCTCTCTGAAGGGCCCCTTGAGCCCACCTGGGTAGGCTAGGCAGCTCCTGTATGCTCCCACATTTATCCCTCAATAGCCGGGAGCCTTTGTCAAGTTCCTGAGCCTCTGGGTGCCTCAGTTTCCACTGGAGGATAAAATGGAGGTAAATGATGGTTCGTTGTGAGGGTAAATCTAGGTTTAGAACAGTGCCTGGTACATAATAAATATTCAATACGTTGCAATTATTAGCATTTGCTCTACAATGTCATTGTCTCTTAAGTGACGGCCTGCCCCAGCAGACTGTGAGCTCCTCCAGGGAAGGTATGAATCTGGCTCAGTTCCAGGTCCTCGAAGCCCAGGACCTGGCTTAGCCTGGGTGCAGCTTTGCTGATGTGTGTGATGTCAAACCAGGGTGCAATTCTAGACGAGACTATTAAAAGGGCGCCTTAGGTCTGATGACCATAAGCATCCATTGTGGGTTCCCAGCTTTGGTCCTCTTGCCAGGTTTAGGGGATGCCTCTGGCACTGTGTGTCTGTGTGATGTCAAGGCAGTTGGCACCAGAACTTTTGGGAACAGATGGGAGCTTTTGGGAGTGACTCTCTGAGGCAGTGCCCTCTCCTGAGTGAAGAGACTCTGAGAGGGTCCCTGGAGGTGTGCTTCAGGGCTGTTCCCTCTGCCTCTCCTTCCTGGTCATTTTTATCAATGGCTTGACCAAGGCCACTGACAGCATGTGGATCAGATTTGTAGACGACAGCTAATGTGTTGGATGAGGGAGTTGGGACTAAGCAGACCCCAGCAGGCTGGGACCACGGGCCAAGTCTGACATGATAAAACTGAGCACGGACACGTGTTGGGCCAGACCTGGCTTCCACAGCTTGGGAGAGCACAAACTCTGGGCGGGATTTGGGGGTGGGGGTTGTGGGGGGTGCTGAGCCGCAGCAGCAGCAAGCGGGGAGGGGACTTTGGGGTGTGTTTGCTGCTAGCTTGCTGAGTCAGCCGGGGAACGGGGCTGCCGAAGGGCTGGTGGGCCTCTGGCTGTGGGGTCAGAAGCCTGGGGAGCTTGTCGAGAAGGTCATGGACTTGCCCTGAGGTGGAGACCCACTGGGAAAAGGACAGGGGAGGGAGGTGTGTGTTACAGCTGGGGTAGGTGGCTTTGACA
The DNA here is from genome assembly GCF_018350175.1 of Felis catus. Lineage (NCBI taxonomy): Eukaryota > Metazoa > Chordata > Mammalia > Carnivora > Felidae > Felis > Felis catus. The sequence goes on from NC_058375.1 coordinate 42,908,025, forward strand.
GAGATGCAGGCCTGGGGAAGCAGCTGAGGGGGCAGGGGCTGTGGGGGGGAATGCTGGGACTGGTGGGGAGAGCTATAGGGAAGGAGATTTCAGCTCAGCACTAGGAATAACTTTCTGCCCTGGAATGGACCACCTTGAGAAGTAGTGAACTCCCAGTCACCGGAGGTGTGCAAGCAACTTGCTAAGGCCACCCAATAAGTAGACAAAAACCCTGGTCCACTAGTATGACAACATCCATAGTCACAACAGCCTGGCACTAGGATGTCAGAGACAGGAAGCCCCATGGCAGAGTCCTTGGGCTCTGGCCTCAGCTGACCCAGTCATGGAGGCTCCCCCAAACAGGCCCCAGGATGCAGCTGCAGGGAGTCTATCAGAAAGGCAGCTGGGAGGAGGCATCTGGGGGTCCATGACAATCCCTTCAGCCCTTCCAAGCATCATGCCTTGCTGTTTCCCACCCCCCAGAGCAGATGACAGGCCCAGCAGCTGACAGCAAGTGCCACGTTAGCGCCGCGTTACTCTTCCCAGATGGCTCTGCCACACCCTCACCCTCAAGCCAACTCCTTCTACGACCTGAGGCAGGGTGCCCAGACTCCCACTTGGCTAAAGATGGGATCATCTGGACCTGGTACCCCCTACCAAGGGCACAAATTTCTCTACTGCCTCTGCCTGTACATTTCCAAGGACAGAGAACCCACTACCTTCTGTCAGCTCCTCCATATGGGCTAGCTATGCTTATTAGAAAGTCCTTCCTGGTGTCAGAATGAAATCCACCTCCAGGGAAGAGAATTCCCCATTCTGGGCCCAGCTCTGTCCTCTGGAGCTACACACACCAAAGTTCTTTGGTTCCATTTTAGATGCTGTGAGCTCGGAGTGCAGAAGTGGGGTGGGAAAAGGACAAGGGACCGGAGGCGGGCAGGCACAGAGCCAGGCATGGGTCTGTGTCTAGTGGGACACTGCTGTCTTGTCATCCCCAACTGCCCTCTGAAGGTCCCTCCTTCCCAGGCCCCTGGGCACCAGGACAATGCTTAACTGGGGCTTGCAAATAACATGCTCACAGATGATGTGCAAATAACAAGCTTCAACTGAATCAAAAGTAAAAGCTGGAGGAGCTAAAGCTGCAGCCCTCAGAGCTCACGGTCTGACCATTGACCATTCTCAACCACTTGAGGAAGGCTGTATTCCCAAGTGTAATAAGGGTCAAGTCCAGTTCCTGATTCCATGAGAGCTGAACTCCTACCCCTTTCTTTCCACTAGGCAAAGAATGTCAGGTGTGAGGGAGCCAGAGTGCTCCCGTGGAGGATGACTACTCTGCTCTACCATTAGGAACAACTTCCTTGGGATGCCTGGTTATGACCGGTGCCACTTGCCATGGTAAGGAGCCCCACTCCAGAGGAAGGAAAAACCACCCCACACCGCAGAGTAAGGGAAAATAGGTCTCCTGCCTCCTCTCCCTCCACCAGGGGGGCTCCTGGTGTCTACCCACCGAGGACTCAGGCTGGGCAGCCCAAATGAGGCTTTCTCCACGTCGAATGAGACCCTCCAGTGCGACAGTTCTCCACGAAGAAGGATAGTGGGAGCTTTTCAAAACCTCCTGCACATCCCCAGACTCTAATATGTTCCCAGCCTGCCCCATGTTGAAAACTTTCTCCGGGTGTTCTGGTTCCCAGAAATGAATGAGGTGAGTTTCTGGTCCTCAAGGAACTCCATCCAGTTGGTGGAAAGACCTCCATCTGGACAACACAGAACCCTGGGTCATGGCTATGATTGGTAGGGGCCAGACGCAGGATCTGGCCTAGCCTGGGAATCCAGGCTTCCCAGAGGAGGTGGCTGCTGAATGGATCCTTGCAGGATGAGTAGGAATTCTTTACCATGAGGGGGAAAGACAAGAGAGTCTGCGATGGGTGATAAAATTGGGGAGGTTTTTGGAGTCACCAGGCTTATGGTCTGACCCCACCCGCAGCCCACAGCTGGGCCATGTTCCCCTTCTTGATGAGTAAGGCGGTCAGCTGACTGGGCAAGAGGGCCAAGGACAGAATCCCAGAGCTCCCATCTGAGAGGTCAGCTGAGCTCTGCTAAGAAAAGTTGCCCCACGGCTTGAGGGGAGGAGCCAGAACACAGGCTGCCCATTCCTCCAGCCTCCCTCTCACTCGCTGTGTGCTGGGGAGCCCGGACAGCTGCCCCCTGAACACCGGCTTCCAAACCAGACTTCAACAGCCGCTCGGCCCAGGACCATCTCCAATAAGTTAGAACGTGGGTGTTTGGGAGTTTTCTGCCAAGCTAGAGTTCCTCAGGAAGGGGGAGAAGGGAGTGTTAGGTTTCTTTGGCCAAACATGATTTCCTGATTCTAAGAAAAATCAGTTTCAAATTTTTACAAGAAATGGAAAGGAAAACAATAAATACAAAGGAATGCACATGCACACACATACATGCACACCATATGCACATGTAAAGACACACACCACACAGTCACACACAAACCCACACACGCACTTGGATTTCTTTGCTGTGATGTGAAGCCTACAAAACATTCTGCCATGTTCAGCATCAGTGAATCACAAACACATGGATTCAGTTTCCCTTGAATGATGCCTGGTTTAAGAAATTGAAGGATGAGGGGAGAGGAGGGTTTGGCAAAGAACAAACAGAGAATTGGAGGCCCTCGCTGGATCCAGATGCTGGGCTGACCCACCCTTGCTTTCTGGTGTTGCCTGTCTGGGGATGTGTGAAAACAAGGCTCAGTTGACTCCCCAAGCTTAGAAGCAAACGGTGGGGCCTTGATGGGCCACCAAAACACAAAAATAAGAAAGCACCTGCTGGAAACTGTTTTGTAAATTTGCAGGTGGCATTGTGTCTATTCTATGGCCGAGGCCAAGAGTGTGGTAAATAATAGAACTCGAGGTAACTCTGGAGTCGTGGGACACAGTGATGCCCCAAAAGGATATCCAGCAGTATCCTAAGTGTCAAGTGAAAGGAAAAGGGCTTCACAAACTCTGTTCCAGCCCAAGTGCAAGATGAAAACAAGATTATGGAGATGAGGGTACAGCATGGACCATTCTTATGACATCACATTGAGTGAAAAAGAAAAAAGAAGAAGCACCTAGATTTCTTTTTGCAGAAAGTAACAGTAAGGTATCCTCCAAGAATGTAAAGGAACAGAAAATTGCCAGTACTCTTTGAGATAAACTGTATATTAAAAGGAAAAGGGATCGGAGTAGTGACAGGTGCTATCATTGAGAGGAAACAGGAAAGGAAGGCCCCCAAGGCTCCAAAAGCTTGACTTTTCTAGTGGAAGAGGCATAATTCACATGGGATCAATCAGCAGTGGGGCACAGAGAAGAGTGCTGAGAGCTGCAAAGCCCTCAGGACCTACCCAAGCACCACCCATGGGAGGGGAGCCCTCATTCAAGGGCTTTGACAATGCTGTGGCAGGTCCTAACCATCAGACTATTGCTAGGCCAATGTGACGGGAGGCGGGATTTTCTAAATTTTGTCTGAGGCTCCTTCTATAGTCTCCTTGCAGCTGACTTAATTTTTGGAAAACATTTTCAAATGGCAAATATAAGGTGAGAAGGCACACTTAGTCCAGGGGAAAGGAGAGATTTTGTGGGTTGACGGACACATCTTAAGACCTTGAGACTTTAAGAGCTGCGTGCAGAGCTATGAAAGGGTGCATCAGTTTGCATGAGAGGCCCAGGAGCCTTCTGAGAGAAAAGAGACTAAGATCCCAACCCCTGCTCCCTGTGATTTGAAGTTAGGGTCAGGGTATACCAGGGTGCCTATGACCACGATCTGCTGGCACTAAAAGCCCCCAGGGCTAATGCAACAGTGGGAGAAAAGGGACCAGAGCTCAATCCCAAGGAGCCACGCTCAGGGCATGGCTGCCTTGAGGAACAACGACTGGGCACTTCAGTGGGTCTAGGAGCCAGAGCAGGAATATGCACCTGCTTATTGTGCTGACTTGAACCAGACCATGCAGGACCTGTGTTCAACAGCGACACCATGCGGTAGGAACCAGAGCAGCAGGGCTAGAGGTAAGATCCAATGTTCCACTTCCATCTACTTGGCTGGAAGCTCACCAAAGCTGAGTTTGGCCAATGGTACGAGCCTCAAGAGGAAGACACTGGGCTTCCCGCTGTACAGAGGAGTAGGACCATATTCAGCACATTCAGTTCTGAAGTCAGTACATAAAGCAAAAACCAAGTATAATTAAATTTGCCTTGAAGGTCCCTTAAGTTGCCCATGAAGTTGAGGAGGCATAGTTTTATATAAGTTCACTCAAGGCAGTTTTCTTCCCGACTTGAAATGGGTTTGCTGTTTCTTTAGGTGAACACCAGCTGAAGCAGTCTGAGTACACTCAGAAGCCATGATGTAAAGGGGAAAAAAACAAACCCAATCTCCTCTTCATGCCCTAGAATCACAATTGCTGCAGGGAGAGGCTCACACTTTGAGAGGCACATGGGGACCAAGACTGGCTTAGTGCAAAGCACACCCACCTCAAGAGCACAGCTCTTTGAATGGGGGCAGCCTCCTGCTCCTTTAAATTATTTTTCTCTGTTTCCCACAGCATACGTAACTGATTTTTTTTTGTTTTTTGTTTTTAATTTTTTTTAACATTTATTTATTTTCGAGACAGAGAGAGACAGAGCATGAATGGGGGAGGGCGTAACTGATTTTGTTTAAGTTAAATGCACATATGATGGGGCTCCACCAGGTGGGACCCAGAAAATAACTAAAGTGGCAAACCTGAAGTCACACTGGTTTTACAATTAAAAACTCAAATCGTCCTGCGGGCAAACATGTAACCAGTGGGTTCCCCAAGTGGTGAGGCTACAGGGAGAAACGTTCTGGCCAGACTGTGCGCACCTGTGCTCCTTAGCAGTTGTATGTATAACCAGTCATATGTATAACTTTGTGAATGAATAAATTGGCATTTGGTTTATTTGGTTGCCTCTTGTCAGCATCAGAGGACTGGCCCAGCCAGTGCAGGGGCTCAGATGAGGGTGAGCTTCTGAAGCAGTCAGCCAAGGACTACACCCTACACCCTGGGCCTCATGATTCACTACTAAGAATAAAAGCAAACATTTATAGGGAAAAAAGATAACAGTGGCAGAATTAAGACTGAAGGGTAATGGGGGATTTTTTCCCTCAATTATCTAAAGTGCCTGTAAGTATAGAATTTTATTTATTTATTTTTAATTTTAGACACACAGAGAGGGAGCACAAGCAGGGGAGAGGGGCAGAGGGAGAGAGAGAGAGAGAGAGAAAGAGAGTGAGAATATTAAGCAGGCTCCATGCTCAGTATGGAGCCTGATGTGGGGCTCGATGCCACGACCTGGAATCGTGACCTGAGCCCAAATCAAGAGTCAGATGCTCAACCAACTGAGCCACCTAGGTGCCCCTACAGAATTTTTTAAATACAAAAAAATATTTAAAGGCAACTCCTAACCATCCTCCAAGCGTCAGTTCAAATGTTGGTCATGAAACTTCCCAGAATTCTGCCTTAGCTGCCCTTCCACTGCTCTTAACCCATTTAATATTCATTTATTAGGTACCTACTCTATAGTAGGCCCTGGGATGTTCCTGTAAAAGAGATAGAGAAATTTATTTTCTTTTCAAAAAAATTTTTAACACTTATTTATTTTTGAGAGACCGATCACAAGCAAGGGAGGGGCAGAGAGAGAGGGAGACACAGAATCTGAAGCAGGCTCTAGGTTTGAGCTGTCAGCACAGAGCCTGATGCGGGGCTCGACCCCATGAACCATGAGATCATGACCTGAGCTGAGGTTGGATGCTCAATCGACTGCACCACTCAGGTCCCCTGAGAAACTTATTTTCTTCAGAATTATTTTTATAGTAAGAGAGTTGTCCTTGTTTAGAAGAAATTCCTCGATAAGCTACTTGGACCAAGAGCTGAGCAGCACCCCACCCCGCCCCAGTCCAAGAGCAGGGCATGCGTGGAAATGACTTGTAAAAGACGAGGAGGACAGGATTTCTGGCTGGTCTTGGAATAGGGGTAGAGAGAAGGGAGGTGGGGAGAGAGAAAGAAAGAAGTGGCTACACCCTAAACTGACCCTCCAATGATCCACACCCTTGTACACTCTCCCTCCCTAAGTGTAGGTGGGATCTGGAACTTGCTTCTAACTAATAGAATATGGCAAAGGTGATGGGATGTCCCTCCCATGATTATGCTATAAAGGACTGTCTCAGAAGACTGGAGAGTGAGGGATCCTCCTTCTGGCCTTGATGAAGCAAAAAACTATGTTGGGAATTGCCTTTGGAGAGAGCCAGCAGGCAGAGAACCACAGGGAGCCTCTAGGACCCAAAGGTGGCCTCCAGCTGATAGCCATTAAGGAGGGGGGCCCTCGGACAAACAGCCACAAGGAAATGACTTCTGCCACCAACTCAAATGAGCTTGGAAATAGATTCTTCCCCAGCCAAGCCTTCAGAGGAGAACACAGCTCAGCTTACACTTTGCAGCCTCATGAGACCCCGAGCAGAGGATCCAACTAAGCCATGCCTGGGATTCTGAGCCACAGAAAGTGGTAGATAATAAATGGGGGTTGTGTTAATTGGCTAAGTTTGTGGTAATTTGTTCCGTAGTAATAGATAACGAATGTACAGAGAGAGAGAGAGAACCACGAGATGGCTGAAGGGCTTACACTTCTCAGTGTAATCCTTACCTGTGATCTTGCTCCCAACTGTCAATGAAAATTGCTAAATTTACGTACTGTTTGAAGCAGGGATATGTGTGTGCATGGGAGACTGACGAAGGCTGTCCCCTGACTAGTTGCAGGAATGCGAGGGCAGAGGAGAGCCAGAGGTAGTGAGCACTAGGGTTCATGGAGGATGAACCCTATCACACGGGAAATGGCTCTGGGCACAGGTGACGTGTGTGTGCCGTGTGGACGTGCATGGCACCTCGTCCACGTGCCTGGGAAGGCTGCCATGAACACAGGTGCGCAGGACTCAGACCTACATGCAGGTCTGTATCAGTGTTCCCAGGTGTGCCTGAGTCGAGAGAGACTTTCCAGAGAGAGTGACACGTAAGCTGCAGGTGCTAAGTGAAAGCACGAAGGAAGAACAGGTCACCCAAAGGGGTTGCCTGCCGAGAGCAAAACGGGTGCAAAACAGGTTCATGAAACATCTCATCTGGGCCTTGGAGAAGCCTTAATAAGTTAGAGAAAACATGCTACATTCATAATATATCAGGAGCTATGCTGGGTGCTCCAAGTACATGATCTTATTTCATTCTGAGAATAACCCTGTGAGGGAGGTGGGTGTTGTCCCCATTTTACAGGGAAGGTCACTAAGGCTCAGATGCTGGGACTTGATTAGGGTCACACGTCCAGTAAGTGCTCTTCCCCTGGAGTCTCCTGCAGATTCTCAGCCACACCTACCAGTACTGTTTGCTCACCTCCCTCACTGCAAATTAGGAAGCCACAACTGGCCAAGGGGAGGTTGCACTCAGCTGGGCTATGGCATGCCTGTCTGAGGAGGGGGCTCAGGCCAGGTGCTGGTTTGGAGTGGATTCTAGAGACAAGATGTCCAAGAGCTGGAAGATGCTAGACTGTGGGAAGACTGACTGAGCTGGGCTCCAACCCAGGCTGGCTCGAGTTGGGCGTCCTTTCTCTAAAACAAAGTGTTTCTGTGACTGTCCCCTTTCCAGATGGTGAGACTCCTCAAGGCAGGCATAGGATCTTATCATCCTTTGTGTCAACTGCCCACCATTACCACCCATATTTCTTTATACCTCATCATCCCTCTTTGCTCGTCTATTCATTTTCTGTCTCCTGCAAAAATCTGTTACACTGACCACCACCATTGACATGGGGGACAATGAACCCGACCCCCCTCCCAGTATCTCACATAAAAACACAGTGATGCACACGGTCCTTCTCCATGGAGGGGTCACAGCGACTGGTGACCTTGGCAGAGGGAATTCTTGGCCTAGGAGTGGCTCATCCAGATAGGAATGCTGTTTCACTACTGTACAAAAAAAGGGGTCTGTACCCCATCATGCTGTGTGCCAGCTGTGACTGTGAATTCATTGAACTAACGATACTGAGTACACCCAGGGTTATGAGCAGCACCTGTGGTGGAGACCGGTCATCATCAATCGTTATCAATAAATAAAGAGCTGGGAGAACTGCACACGGCACCTTGAGCTGGGTCTTGCACGCAGAGTGAGGCTTTAATTGGGAAGAGAAGAGGGCATTCGTGGAAGGAGGAACAACGGGAGCAAAGGTATGGAGGCAGAAAAGCATGCGGCCCATTTAGGGGCTACTGACGTAACCAGCCTGATCCCAGGGACGTGGCATAGGAATGGGGTGGCAGGTTCTGTTGGAAAAGAGGTGGCCGGGCACCCAGAATTGCAGGTTATCGGACCTGGGAGCAAATGTGCCTTAATGTGTATCCTCCCACTGCCCTGGAGCGGTTACCCTGCAGAAAATCCCTGACCTCTGAACTGTCGAGGCAGCTCTGGTGATTTTGCTCTGCCCTGAGTGGTAACACGGGAGTGGCTGCTCCTGGAGGACAGGGGTCACAGCCTTGAAGTGGCCAGGAGCAAGCGCTCGGGGAACTGTGGGCGACCGATGGATGGATGGATCACAGTTGAAGCTAAAGGAAGGTGAGTTCAAGGACAGAGGGTTTGGGGCTTAGAAATGTGTCATTTTTTTCCCCCTTAAGAAGGTTCAATTCTCCCTTGGTAGGAGAATACGAAAGCACTTCCATTTTTCAGTGACACGGTTGCTCTGCACGAGCCCAAACCGTATAATAAACAAAGGAAATGTGTGAACACACACTGGCTTTTCTCAAGTTAATACCGCATTCCATTCCAAGCCCAGAGAAAGCACTTCTGTCTAGTGAGAGACAGGACTTGGAGAGCTGGACAGGCCCTTAGTTGCTAGGTAAGCTGGGTAAACCGAGGCCCAGAGTGAAGGTGCCTTACCTAAGATCATGTGATAATTTGTGGTAGCGGCATGTCTAGGTCCCAGGTCTCTGACTGACTCCAGGCCTTTTTAAAAGTCAAATGACTTGCCCAAGATCACACAGCCAGAAGCCAATAGCGCCAGGGTGGGAGCCCAGGTCTGTGGGACTCCAAGTCCATGCAAACCCTCTGTCTTTGAGGTATTTCTGTTCTGGGTACGCGGTGACACCTGGGCAGTAAAGGACGGTCATGGCAAAGGACCGTAAAGCCACCTAACAGGATTCCTGCGCCTTATATCATAATAAATCCAGGGGAAAAGGAGAAAAGAGAAGAGTCCTCTGCTTCTTCCATTGACACACTTACCTAGCTGTCATGTAACCATCTGTTTTCTCCCTCACAGCCTGTGAGCTCCGCCGGGACTGACCCTCACTGATCTCTGTATGTGCAGCACCCAGGACAGGGCCAAGTGCCCAGAGAGCACAATGCCTGATTGTTGAATTCCTTCACTGATTCACTTGACAAGTATTAAGGAGTACCTACTATGTGCCAGGCACTTGGCTAGGTCCAGAGTGGAACCTCAGCAGACTACCGTCTCTGCCTTTACAGACTTTACAGTCCCTGTGGGAGATCAAGAAACAAACAAACAAGTGAATACATACAGGACAACAGTGGATGGTAAGGGGTGTGCTGGGAAAGGAATAGGGTGTGGTGAGGCAGAGTGAAGGTGGTAGTGAGGGGGGATGGGTGGGGCGGGCCTTTCTAAGGCAGTGACGGTGACATGGAGATCTAAAGAAGAGGAAGAGGAGGGGTAAATGGGCGATGGGCCTTGAGGAGGGCACTTGTTGGGATGAGCACTGGGTGTTGTATGTAAGCATTGAATCACGGGAATCTACCCCCAAAACCAAGAGCACACTGTATACACTGTATGTTAGCCAACTTGACAATAAGTTATATTAAAAAAAAAAAAAACAGATCAAGAGGAAGAGATATGAAGTGTTGGAGGCAGAAGGAACAGCATGTGTGGAGACCCTGAGGTGGGGGAGGGTTCGGTCTGGTCTAAAAGGCCAGTGGGACTGGAGTGAGTGGAGCCTGGCATGAGGTGGGGTGCAGGCAGGGAAGGATCAGGCAGGGCCTCTGAGATCAGGGTAAGGGCGGGAGAGTTTGTTCTAGATGCCATGGAATGTCATGTTCGTTCAGGTTAATGAATGGCATGGCCCAGATGGCTTTTCAGGAGGTCACTCTGACCACTGGGTGGAGAACGGGTAGGAGGGGAGCAAGGACCAAAGCCAGGAGGCCAGTGAGGTTGCTGTGGAGTCTGGCCCCGTGTGGTGGGGGTGAAGCTGGGTTGGCACTGGGAGGCAGAACCAGACGCAGTCACTGGCAGACTGGCTGGTGGTGGGGATGGGACGGGAATAAGCAAGGAGGTTTGAATAGCTGGGTGGACGGAGCTGCCGTGTAATGACAAGCAGAAAACAGGAGAAGGAACTGGTTTGCGGGGTAAAATCTCAGGCTGGTGACACTAAATTTGAGACACCTGTTGAACATCCAGGAGCGATGTCAAATAGGTAGTTCAAGTGTGGTGCTCAGATGAGAGGTCTGGGGGGGAAATCTGTACTTGGAGTGTTGGGCTTCTGGGTCGTACCTCAAAGCCATGAGAATGGACGAGAGAAGTCTCAAAAGCGACGACATTCAGAGTGGAGTAGAGGAAGAGAAGCTAGGATAAAGGGGCAGAGAGCAGGCAACCACAGAGGCGGGGGGAGGGGAGCACCAAGAGGAGGATTTCAAGAGGGAAGGGGGGGATCAGCTGCTCTATTGAGTGTAGCAACTGCTGTGGAGAGAGAGGTCACACAGAGCAGGAACTGAGAGTGTCCTTTGGATTTAGCAACATGGAAGCTACTGGTGACCTTGACAGATTCACTGACCCAGTGAATGACTCAAAAGATGCATAGAGAGGAGATGACAAGCAGAGTGGGTTGGGGAATCAGGGAAAGCTTCTGGAGGGAGGGAAGCTGCGTTTCAGCAGAGTCTTGGATGGGATGGAGGCTGAGTCCTGAGAGACCTGAGTGCTGCCTGCAGGAAGTCGAACTGTACTTGACAAAGCGCCCCTGCGGGGAGTAGAGAGGGCCTCCCCACACTAGAGGGAAAGGGGAGAGGAGTTGGCTCATGTCTCAGGGCTCAGCAGCAGGGAGGCTGCGAAGCGATGACCGTGCCCTAAGGGACAGAGCCCACTACCCTCCTCCAACACACACATACAGGTCTCAGAGATGTGTGCACCTCCCTCCCTGCGGAGAAGTCCTGGGAGGTGAGGATTCCAAACCCACAGCCTCAGAGCAATGAAGGGCTCTTAGACACCACCTGGAGCAGCCAGCTTGTTATAGGTGGGGAAATCTGAGACGCAGAGAAGGGCAAGGACTTGCTCAAGGCCACACAGCATGCCATTGGTAGAGACAGGTGATCTCCAGTGATTTCCAGTGGTCCTCCCCCCGTGAGTAAAGTCTGAATTCTTAAGCCTGGCATACAAGGTCTTTCATGCTGGGGCAAGAACCTCCCCCCAACTTCAGCTCCCACCACCCTTCCTCACACTCTGTGACCCAGTCCTTCGAACATCTAGCACATGCGAGTATATAGTCTCGTACAGTCCTTGCAACAACCCTTTGGAGTAGGTGCTATTATTCTCATTGTATAGGTGAGGGAACTGAAGCTCAGAGGAGTTTGGGAACCGTCCAAGGTTGCAGAGCTGAGCCAGCATATTAACTCATGAATGTCTCCAAAGCTGTCTTTTCCCCACACCCAGCTGCATTCACCATAAAGAGCCCCTCTGCTGGGAAGCAATCCCTGAACTCCCTGGCCCTGAGCTACCTGGGAGCCAGGTCACGTCCTATGACACCAAGTCACTTTTTTAAGTCACTAAAAAGTCCACTGAATGGGACTGAAATAACTGGTGCCACTGAACGACCCAGGCTTCAGCAGCCCGTGCCACACCCGAGTGCCCATAAAGACCCCCAATCACAGTTTTCAGGCCAGCCACCCACAGCAGGAGCAGGGCACCTACTGAATCTGTACAGAATCTTCTCCCCTCCCAGCCCTGGCCTCCCAGCCAAACACCTGCCCCTCCCTCACCTGGAGACCACCAGTGGCAGGATCAGCATCTTCAACATCCTCATCAGGAGCTCTCCAGGAAACTGGAAGTAACTAATTTCCTGAAAATGCAGGAAGAGCTGGGGTTATAGCAGGCAGTACCAACCTCACAGCTGCTCCATTCTTTACAACGTTCAAAGCCCTGATTCACCCACCCTCTCCTGTCCAGCACGTGGACAGCAGAGTCCACAGAGGAAGCACTGGCTTTGGAGCCAAACAGACTTGGGTTCTAATCTTGACCCCCTGTAACTAGCTGTGTGGCCTGAAGCTAGTTACTCGATCTCTCTGAGTTTTTCTCATCTGTAACAAGGGTAACAACTACTTCATAGGATCATTTGGAGGCTTAAATGAGAGGAGGTACATAAAGTACCTGGCAGAGTGCCTGGATGAGAGTAAATGTTCAGTAACCACAGTAAATGACAGCTCTCCTCCACCTCTGCACCATTCATCTGCCCATTCATGGTATAACTCATGTAGCAGATGGTAAGTGGCAAGAGGACAGGGCCATATACTGTTCACACGTTCATTCAGCCCATATGGCCGAGCATCGTGCTGGGTACCCCAGAATGAATTAGGCACAGTTCCTGCAATGGAATTCCAGTCTAGTTTATGGGGAGACTGACTCATCCACAGAGCATGACATTCTTGAGTCAGTTTCTTCTTCTGCATTGGGCCCATTCTCTGGTGCCTCCCCACCCCCAACCCATCCTGGCATCATCATGCGTTCTTGCCAGCCTCCTGGCAAAGGAGAGAGAATCGGGTTGGTGGGACACCATCCAATATAAAGAGCCCCTACCGGGCAGAGTTCTTACATTGGCTTCCTCACAGGCCGCTGGGTCTAGCCTACCCTTGGGGCCTTGGATTAGGTCTCCTCGCCCGTCAGCTGTCTCCAGAGTCACATGTCCAGAACCTGGCAGCTGAAGTAGAAGCGGTCACTAAACCCAGTTGAATTTCATATGAATTTCGTATGAACAACAAATAATTTTTTTAAATGTTTATTTATTTTTGAGAGAAAGAGAGTGAGTGAGAGAGGGTGCTACTGGGGGAGGGGCAGAGAGAGGGATACAGAAGATCCAAAGTGGGCTCTGAGCTGTCAGCACAGAACCTGATTCCAGGCTGGAACTCACAAACTGTGAGATCATGACCTGAGCCAAAGTCGGACCCTTAACCAACTGAGCCACCCAGGCGCCCCAACAACAAATAATTTTTGTTGTTCACTTGAAATTCAAATTTAACTGAGTGTGCTGTTTTTAAGTTTTTTTTTTTTTAACGTTTATTTATTTTTGAGACAGAGAGAGACAGAACATGAACAGGGGAGGGTCAGAGAGAGAGGGAGACACAGAATCTGAAACAGGCTCCAGGCTGTCAGCACAGAGCCCGACGCGGGGCTTGAACTCACGGACCGCGAGATCATGACCTGAGCCGAAGTCGGCGGCTTAACCGACTGAGCCACCCAGGCGTCCCTGTTTTTAAGTTTTTAAATTCAATTCAATTGTTTTGCTATTTCTAGCAAACCATGCTTGAGGCCACCTTCCTGAGGGTAAGGGTGTGGGTGAGGCCGGTACAGGGACTTTCAAGCACCATCCAAGTTAAATTTTTGTACTTGGAACCATTTTTTTTTTTTTAACATAACGCTTGGTTAATAGCCTGATACTTTGAAAAGCCCCAACTCATAGAATTTTGGTGCTGAGAAAGCGGTTTTAAAGATCTAGTTCAGCTGAGCCAAGAGACGGAGGGGACTTAGCAGTGACTGTGCAGGACCAGAAATCAAGCCTCCTTGTCCCGTTCTACTGTGGTTTCCAATGAGCCAGAAAGTCTTTAAAGAATAAGGGTGAATGGGAGAGAAACTTCTGAGTCCCATGAGCATGAACAAAAATGCTTTATTGTACCCTTATGTCCGATAGTAGTCTGGCCAAATATAAGATTCTTAGTTTGAAAGAATTTCCCTCCCCCTTGTCTTCTAGATTCTAGAGTTGCTTATGATGTTTGGAACCATTCTTCCTATCCCTTAGCTGAGACTTGTTCTATTCCCTCAGATCCATTGAAGGAATATCTGTCAATTTCCAGTTTTCTGTAATTTTCATGAGGTGATGTACCACAGGACGAGATTTTCTGATTTTCTTCTTCTTTTTTTTTTTTAATTCATAGTGGGGTGCATATTTTTTGCTTCTGAGAAAATGTCTTATATTCTCTGTGAAATTTTTCTCTCCATATGTTCTGCTAGCTCTCTCTAAAACTCTTATTAGGGCGTTGGATGTTGGACACCTCTGACTTCCTTATATTTTCTTTTATTTTCATCTCTTCTTGTTTTACGTTCTGGGAGATCCCTGCAACTTTATGCTAGCTACTGACATTTTTATCTTGGTTCATAGATCTTTAATTTCAAAAACTCTTTTGTGCTTTTAGATTGTTCTTTCTTTTTGCATCCTGTTCTGTTTTACAGTCACGATATCTTCTCTCACATGTCCAAAAAACTTAAGACAAGATTTAAATGGTTTTTCTATTTCCTGCATTGTCTCTGCTTCATAGAGACCCTCTTTTCTGTTTGTTTAGTCTCTTTCTGTTAGATGCTTTGACCTTGGCTTCTGCTCATATGTAAGTGTGAGGCACTAAACTTCTGTGTGCATGAGGGAAGCTTGTCAAGTGATGGCTCCTCAAAGGAAGGTAACAGGTGACAGTCTGACTTTTGCACTGGGGATAGGATGGGATGGGGAGGAATCCCCCTGAGAGCAGAATTTGGAGACGTTTTCTCTGAGGCTTCAGTTAGAAGCCTCTTCCTAACTCCAGCTAGGGGGTGAGGGTGTGTCTAAGCCCAGGTGACAGCAATCTTATGGGGATCCCGCTAATTGGTGGGACGCATGTGCCTCATCGCCTCCCCTCTCCCAACACACACAGGTGGGCCTGATATCCCTAAATCAAGCTTCTCTGGCTCTTTGGGACAGGCAGGACAGTAGAGATGGGTGGAAAGGAGTCTCCCCATTACATGAACTGGAGGGGACTTAGGGGCCTAATTGCTCTGGTTAACACAATTCCAACCAATGCCCCTGATTTCACCTCCATACTTCACGTGGCCTCCTGCAGCTCTGTGCACTTTCAAGTGCAGAACCTTTCTAGAGTCCTCTAAGCCAAAGTGATGTGGCATCTACTTCTACAGACACAGGTTTTAGCTTTCTGTGCTCCTACTAAGTGCAACCATTCAACTCTATCCACTTCCCTTCTTGCCTAATTTATTGTACTCGCTCGACTTCTTTTCTCCACTGTCTCCTCTCATATTCTCCTGGGAGTTTACTTCTTTAAACAATTCCATTACTATAATTTTAGTGGGATTCCAGGAAGGAAAGGAAGATGGCTGCAACTGTAAATTCACCGTGGTTTCACCGGAACTCTGAAAATAATCTGTATTTTTTTAATGAGATACTATTTCCAAAGAGAAAACCTGTGATTTTCTAAGTCCTTTTCACAAGTAGGACATTCTTCCGTTGTGCAAATTGTTTATGACTTTTGACTGTTGCATAAGCTGACAAAATAAGGGTTTCGTTTCTGAGTCACTGGCAGAGATCACAGAAACAACTCCTGGATTTCAAAGCAAGATGCTGAGAAAGCCAATTCCTGCCAAATAATTGTTCTAAGACTTCACATCCTTCAGTTTATCTGGCAGGTTAATCCAGACCGGAACGCATTTGCATTTCCAAGCAGATGGGGCAGGCCGCTTTGGCAAAGGAGGCCCCGGAGGAGCTTGGCTTTTAATGAGAAGCATTCCAATTTGTTTTCACAAAATAACCTTCCTGCAGGAAATATATTTTTTGTTGCTCAGGGAAATTAAAGCAAGTAGATTGCAGATTGTTTGTGCCATTGCCAGTTCAATTCGGCAAAGAGTCAAGGGTTGTCTCTGTGACAAGCACTGAACTAGACTCACATTTTGGCTCGTGGAAGCCCATGTGATATTCATCAAGTTAAATTCTGATGGGAGGGATAGACACCTGCACAAAGGGCTCTGAAGCAAGGCGGCTGGCAGCTGGTGACAGCAGAAGGCTGAGCGTGGCATGAGTGTGGGAGCAGAGTATTAGTTCAGAGTGAGGCAGGTCTGGAAGAACTTTTATAATATATGGAATATGAGATGGTTCCTGGACATAGGTCGGACTTGGACAGGTAGATAAGGGAGAGGGGAGTGAAGGACCAGCCACTCAGCACCGCTGTAATTCATTCGTTCTTCCACATGCTGTATGAATCCTTGTTTATTCTCAAAACAATCCTGGTGGACCTACGGTGCCCCCCACTCCAGATGAGGAAAACGAAGCCCAGAAAGGAGACAGCATTTTGCCTGCCACAGCCATTTACTAGTAGAGTCAGAGTCCGGGGTCTGGGAGCCACCACTGCTCCCAGAGTCCATGCTTCTCCCTAAATAGCCGAGAGTGGCTTAACAGTGTTACTGCTGTAATAGGGGCTCAGTTCTCAGGGACGGGGTGTTTCCCTTTTCATGGGGGACCAAATCTGATGCCTTGAGCCCCAGGTGTATTGACCCCTGGTATCCGTGAGCTGCAGGAAGAGGAAATTTATGAAATAGGGGATCTTCCAAGAGCCCATCAGCAAAGACTCCTTGCACAAACGCGAGACGAGCTACTTTAAGCCCTTTTTCGGCCAGGCCTCATCCTTAGCCTTGTCTTCGGCCTGCCTAGCCCAGTTATAGCAAAAATCCTGCCAAGTCAGTTTAGGGAGAATGCCCCCTCTTTACCTTCAGCAAGAATCCTGCTAAGTTGATTTAGCAGGAATCCCTTCACCCTCCATGTTTCCTCTTAGCAATTTTCTCTCTGTTGGCCCCATACCATGCTCATTGGCTCCAAATCCTCAGCTGTCTTTGTTGTGTTCGGACTTAAGCCTGATCTCTCTCTCCTATTCCCATGGTCCTGAATAGTCCTGAATAAAGTCTCCCTTACTGTTACAACAAGTGTCAGAATAATCTTTTCTTTAATGCCGTATGAGTGTCCTTCCCTGTCCCGCGGGAGATGGGTGCCGAGAGGGAAAGGGGCCCTTGCTCAGGCCGTCACACAGGCCAGAAACCTGGGGGCCTGCCCTGATTTCCTGCCCTGCATCCAATCCGCCACCACATCCTGAGGGCTCCTCTTTTGGAAACAGGTCTCACAAGTGCCCTGTTCATCGTGCTGTAGGTCTCACCCCTGCAGCCACCCTCTCATTTGGTCCCCTGCCTGTATCACTGCCTCAGCTTGCACTCAGCACCAGAATGATCTCTCCAAGCTGAGATCTGACCATTTCACTCTCCTGCCCCAAACTACTCATAGTTGTCCCAGGCCTGTGCTTGGTGATGGGATCCAGAGGCCCGATGGCCCCTGAGCTCCAGCCCCTGCCTCATAGTGTACGTTCCAGCTGCCATGAACAGCCTGCTCCATACATGCCCAAATCTTTCATGGCCCTGCATCTCACTCCTGCTGTTACTTCTGCCTGGCGTACCCTTCCTGGCTCTCTGTTCATCTGAGCTGCTGTAAGAGGTGTTCTCTGATGCCTGCCTTGCATTCTTACACGTCCTCATTCTTCCTGTTCCCATGCCTCGTGGCCCTGTGGTTCTTCTAAGGAGATGTCCTTGCCTCTCACTCACCTGGTGATGCCATTTGTAACCACTTCCCGCACCATTTTATTGGACCTCACTCCAGTCCTGCAGTGTTACATCACACCCGTGCTACAGATGAGAAAACTGGGACCCAGAGAGGCAGAGTGCCTCACCCGCTGCCATGTCACCAGGGAGTCGGGGCGTGGGACTGTGATTCCCAGGTCCCTCAGGCCCACATACCCCTCCTCGATGGGGACCCGGTGAAGCTCTGGGTGGCTGACCTGTGGTGATAGGCGACGGGTCCTCAGGAAGAAGCCGAGAAGGCAGCCCACGGTGACAGATAGCACAGACAGGATGAGCAGTCCGTTCCGCTTGCACACATCCCTCCCTCGTGCCAGGACGGCGCCTGGCACCATGGTGAGCCCAGTCTGCTGGCACAAGGCACAGCACCATTCCATGCACGTGAGGCCAGCCGGGGGCTCGGCGTCCCAGCCAGGGGCACTGGCTGCTCAGCAGGCAGGTGGTCAGGGTTGCTAAGCACCAGTCGCCAGCCCCACGGCCATGGCCTGTGTGTCTGCCCCAGAGGGAAGCCACAATCCTATTACCGGCTGCGTCATTAGGAGCCAGGAACAGATCAGGGCCTGGGAAATTAGAGCAGGCCACGTGGTCTGGGGGTTTGGGCCTCAAAGCCAAGTGCACCTCTTAAACAAGGGAGGGGCCCAGAGACTTGCAGGAGGAACAGAGGGACGCTTGCTCGGTTGGTTTGATTTTTAACCCCACTTCATTCCAGGAAGAACTGGAGGCAAAGCAAGAGGACACTAGCAATTGCTAACATTAATTAAGCATTTACCACATAGCAGGTGCTATTCTAGAAGCACGTTACTTGCAATAGCGCATTTAATCTTAATACCGATTCTGAGATGTAAGTACTGATATGTATCATTTTACGGATGAGGAAACCGAGGCAAAGGACATGTGTTGTGCGCCGGCCTGTTCTAGTCGCTTGACTTATGTGAATCATACGGAATCACCCAACAACCCTAAGACTCCACCCTTCATTTTACTGCAATGGAGACCCCAGGAGTGAGAGTCCCTTGGTCATTTTCACAGAGGCAGCAGTAGCAGAGTGGAATTCAGGCCTATGTTGGTTTGATTTCCACCACATGAATAGATAGATGGCTTCAAAAGTGCTCAGCCGTATTATGGGGGCTACAGGACTTGAACCCAGTGGATCTGGGTTCAGACTTGGGGCCGGCCGTTCTCTGTGATGTGTATCCCTCAGGTTGCTTTAAGCCTGAAGCCGGGAACCCTGTCAGCTCTCATAGACTATTATTTTTTAAAATGACACAGCCCAAGGGACCTATTCAATTCCCAGCTCTGCCGTTTACTAGCTGTGTGGCCCTGGGCAAGCCATATAAGCTCAGGGTGCCTCAGTTTCCCCATTTGAAAAACAAACATAATAATAGCACCATTAACGCTGGTGTGACTTCCCATCCAGAGATTACGTGTGAAAGCAGGGGTGAACTGCACTGTGCCGAGCAGGGCAAAGTGCTGTTAGGATCATCGTCCACATTTAGCCATTTATGTGAGCAAAGTTTTCTTTTTGCTCTTTTTTTGTGGCCCGGCCTGCCCTTTAAAGCTACAGAGAATTAACGCTAGTCTGTCTCACCAGGAGTCTGTAATCTCATTAGGGGCAGTCAGGCAGCAGCAGGGAGAGCATGCGTGTGCACAAGGGGTCCTCCCCTGACGAAGGGGGGAAGGAGGAAGATGGAGAGGAGAGGGCGAGGAATGGCAGGGAGGGCTGGGGGGTCCAGGCAGAGGGGGCTGGGGTGCAGGCCCTGAAGCTGTGAACAGAGCTCACGACTGGGAGGGGGACCCCTGGATGTTGGTCCCAACTTAACCAGCTCTGTGACCTTGCCTTTTTTGGGCCTAGCCTTGCCCTCCTTAGAATGAGAGAAATGGCAGGGTGGGGGCTGTTAGGGGTGCGGTGCCTGTTTGGTTCAGTCGGTGGAGCATGTGACTCTTGATCTCGGGGGTTGTGAATTTGAGCCCCACTTTGGGCACGGAGCCTACTTTAAAAAAAAATTAAAAGTCTCAAAAAAAAAAAAGGATGAGAGAAACATCTTCTGAAGGGCCTCTCTTTGCCAGTAGCTTCGGGCGGTGAGAGTGAGGTGGCTACCAGTCTGAGAGGTGTTTTTTCTCCAACTGTGATTCTTAAAACCAGGACTTTCCCGATAAACCTTCAACTCCAATGAATGTCTCATTTTCCAATTAACCAGACGGTACAGTTACTGTTGAAAAGAGAAAATATTTGGAGTAGAGATTTGGATTTGTGTTTCAGTCAGTGTCCTGGCCTGGCCTGTAGCCAAGGAACTCTAAGAAGAACTAATTCACACTAAAGTGTAAGTGACTAATAATGAGCTTACTAAGGATATTTGCAAATCAAATCCAGAGTCCAGGATGAGAACGCTTTATTTATTTTTTATTTTTTTAAAGTTTATCTATTTATTTTGAGAGAGAGAGAGAGAGAGAGAGAGAGAGAATCCCAAGCAGGCTCCCTCCCATGCAGGGCTCGATCTCACAAACCCTGAGATCATGACCTAAGCTGAAATCAAGAGTCTGGGTGCTTAACTGAGCCACCCAGGTGCCCAAGAACCCTTTAATAGCTCCCTGTTGCCCACAGAATCAATTGCCTTACAATGTTACTAGATATGCAAATGTTTTCCATAATTAAAAACAAGTTGGGAAATTCTGGATGGAACAAAGTTAAATTCTTTAGGACAGCTCAAAGTCAGACTGTTCAAGTTCAAACTTGAGGTCTATTTACTAACTGTGTGATCTTGGGCAAACTTCTTGACTTCTCTACAAAATAGGAATGATACATACAATAGTGCCTGGTTCATAGAGTTGTGATGTGGGTCAAATATGGTGATGCATGCCAAGTGCTCAGAGCATCACCTGCTGCCTTGTAGACACTCACAGGTAGTTAGTATTAGTTATACTATTAAGTTTTACAATACTAATATATGTTGGAGGAAGTCACTGAGTAGGGATGCAGAATCTTAGCCCTCTTCTGCAGCAGAGAAGTCCATGGGTCTGGTGTTTGGGAAACACAACTTCGGAACATCCCAGTCTCCCGGATGAAGTCCTTGCTTCTTAGGGAAGGGTTTGAGGGCCCCAGGGGCTTGCATTGGTTCACCTCTTCAGGACACCCCCTCCTCCTGCTCGAGAGACCTGGAGCTTCTATAACACCAACCACTTCAAGTCCCTTAGCCCTGCATTTCTCTTAGGCCTCTACCCCTGTGCTCATGCTATTTCCTCTGCCTGGAATGTTCTTCCCTCTGACTCCAAAGATGCAGGTCCAATGCCCCATCTTCCTTGAAGCCTTCCCTAATTATCCCAGA
Organism: Felis catus; assembly: GCF_018350175.1. Taxonomy (NCBI): domain Eukaryota; kingdom Metazoa; phylum Chordata; class Mammalia; order Carnivora; family Felidae; genus Felis; species Felis catus. The sequence continues at coordinate 42,929,056 of NC_058375.1, forward strand.
TACAACATTCCTTCTTTCCTCCTATTCAGGCCCTTCTGCCGTCACCACCTGAGCATGAACCCTGGTTCCCTTTTAAGTGGCTCAGACAAGGAAATAAATATCTATGAGAATGGAGTGAAGTCTCTGTTACCATGTCACTTGAAAACACCTTGAGGGTTCACCTTCAAAGTTGAAGGCTTAGACTAGGGGCTCAAGGGGCACCCCAAGGAGCAAGGAGTTGCCCTCCAGAGCAGCTGAAACTGATGGGCAGCAAGAAGCCTGAGAGATGCTTCCTGGGAGACTTGAGCTGCACAGATTAAGATGCTATGGGCAGAGAAGATAAAGAATGTTGTGAAAAACGAGCCCAATCCAGTTGAGTGGAAGTGTAATGCAACGTAAAGAAAAATGCAGCCCATGTGAGCCGTACTCAAGTACAGCTGCTCTACTCCGCAGAAGGGAGTTTGCAGGCAAGCCGTTGCCACTGTAACAACTCTGCGTCGGGCGTGGTGGCAGGCACCAAGGTGGATTTATTTGTTAGTGATTGATGATTCTCCAGTGCCAGCAGAGGGGTCAATTCAGCCCGGGGTGGTGGGGGTGAGAAGGCTTCCTGGAGGAAGGGTCATTTAGCCAGAGGCCTGAGTAAACCACGAGTTAACCCAAGGAAGGGGGTGCTGGTCAAGAGGGAGACAAGAGGAGAGCCTGCTCTGAAAGAGGAGCCCAGGCGGGAGGTGCAAGAGCTGGCTCTGGAACCTGCAGGGGAGCAGTGTGCTGGGGTGGCCAGCGGGCCTGGGGCCTCACCCCTTCCTCCATGTATCGAAATGAGTTTGGGTTGAGCTGTCTGAGCTCCTAGCTGGGTTATGGTGATGACAGCTCTGGGCTTGTTGGCTGCTTTTCAGAGACATACCAGAGGTGCCTTAATCTCCTCCCTGAGAAGCCTTCCCAGCCTAGTCTAGGCTGGGTCCTTCCGGGAAGGTTTTCTGTGGACAACTTGCCCATCTTGGTGTGGATTCCTGTGAGTGTTAGTCACTGAGAGGCTGTCCTGACCTCTGCTGAGGCTGGTCCTTTCCCATGTTTGCCTCAGACAGTGGAGTAACGTGACTCTTATGTTGCTGTCCTTCTTCCCTTTACAGCCACTCCTTTCTAGACTGTTCATCTATAGAAATTGGGCCTGAGCACCCATGAAACCACTTAGCTGCTGTTTGTTGAGCACCTACTATGTGCCAGGTTCTATCAAAGAGCCATGAACCAGAGGGAACCAGTGAGCAACTCAGTCCTGCTACAAACACTCGCTGAATCAGTCAGGTATTGGGGTTACAGGGTAAGGGCACACATTCTGGATCTGCGCGGTCACACTATATACATTCAAATTAATGAAAATTAGATGGTTTAAAATTCAGTTCTTTGGTTGTAGTAGCCAAGGGCTATTCAAGGGCTATTGAATATTTCAAGGGCTCAATAGCCACATGTGGCTAGTGGCCACCATACTGAGCAGTTACAGAACATTTGCATTATCACAGAAAATTCTTTTGAACTTTCTGGAGTCACAATGAGCCAGATTCAAATCTCAGGTCATTCCCTTGGAAGCTATGTGACTTTGCCCAAATTTGTAAACCTCTCCAATACCTATATATTGCATTATACTTCCGTTCATTTGAATATAATAGCTGAAGCAAAGTGTAAAGTTAAAACCCTTAGCAAGTTCAAATTCCAATTCCAAATTAATTAGGACTCTGGTTAGAAAATAACAGGAAACTGGGACACCTGGGTGGCTCAGTCGGTTAAGCGTTTGACTTCGGCTCAGGTCGTGATCTCACGGTCCAAGAATTTGAGCCCCGCGTCGGGCTCTGTGCTGACAGCTCAGAGCCTGGAGCCTGTTTTGGATTCTGTGTCTCTCTCTCTCCCTGACCCTCCCCCATTCATGCTCTGTCTCTCTCTGTCTCAAAAATAAATAAACGTTAAAAAAAATTTTTTTTTAAAGAAAATAACAGGAAATTAAATCAAACTGGCTTAGGTAAAAAGGAAATTTATACGCAGGCTGATGACATGGTTTGTGAAGCCCAGTGCAAAGGGAACATGTGGAGATTTTTGTTCAAAAAGCAGGAAAAAAGTGCATTAAATGCACTAAAATATGAAGCTTTTTCTTTCTTCCACAGTCTCTCTCTCAACTTATTATGGTGGATTTTTTGGTTTGTTTGTTTGTTTGTTTGTTGTGTTTGCTATTTAATGTCATTCTGAAATAATAAAAATTAAAAATTTAAATTATTAACATGAATTTTCCTGTTCACCTTTATATTTGCAGCTCCACTCTTTTTTTTTTTTAATTTTTCTTCAACGTTTTATTTATTTTTGGGACAGAGAGAGACAGAGCATGAACGGGGGAGGGGCAGAGAGAGAGGGAGACACAGAATCGGAAACAGGCTCCAGGCTCTGAGCCATCAGCCCAGAGCCCGATGCGGGGCTCGAACTCACGGACCGCCAGATCGTGACCTGGCTGAAGTCGGACGCTTAACCGACTGCGCCACCCAGGCGCCCCTGCAGCTCCACTCTTAAATGCAAATAGAGGAGCATTTATCTTGTATGCAGAGTCACCAAAAGGACACAATTTTTATTTAGAAACCCATACATGTATATATATTTTGTTCTTAACCGGAGCAGTGGAAACACCATACAAAACGAATTCAACTGTCTTTGTCTCTTGACACATAAACATTCTACCAGTTAGTACATTCTCTATCTTTGGCTTACGGGTGAGGAAGGACTGAAAAGCAAAGGAACTATATGGGTATCCCTTTCTCTTCTATATCATTTTCAGTATCAGTGGTTGGCCAGCACAGGGAAGTTACACCAGTAAGAAAGGATATGATAAGGTTCCTTGACCGTTTGCCTTTCTTAATAACACCACTGTCTCCTTTCTGTGTTCAAAGCAAGTTCTGGTTTGAGGAAAGCATGGGTTTTCATGGCTGACAGCACCCCTGCTTACTCTGCTATAGACATAACATGCTTTCCTTGGACTTGCTTTGAGTCTTGCTGAACGTCCGTGTGTGGCCAGCTTACCAGAATTCTGAGCTCATGGGACACCACATACACTAACACAAGCAGAGGGGCAAGAAACTGGACGGGGTTCATTATACTGCACACATCTTCTCTGCTCACATCATGCTCCACGGGCCTGTCCAACTTTGCTTATAAAACACAAATTCAAAGATAAATTATTAAGAATTCAGAGATGGTGGCAGCAGAGCATTAAACCAAGCACAGGACCCTTCAGATGCCCATGGAACTAATCCCGTTTATAAGACTGGATGGTGAGGCCTTCATAGAACCCAACGGCAAGAGCAGAGTTGGGCTGCAAAGACCATATGAACTCGGTTCTCAATTGTTGACAGAATTCTCTCTCTCCTTTCTGCATGATTGATCCATTCATTCATTCCTCATCAACATGTTTATTAAGAGGTGGTATGAATAGTGATTAAGAGCACAGCCTCTGGAACTAGATGACTTGTGTTTGAATCCTGGCTCCCAGACCAACTATCTGTGTGACTTAAGACAGGATACCCTGTGTCTCAGTTTTCTCATGGAATATGGGGATAATAACATCCTATCTTCTAGGATTGTTATGTTAATTAAGTGAATTACATGGGAGAGGCACTTAGGACACTTGTCTGATCATAAGGACTATATACATGGTCCTTTTATTATCACTATTATTACATGCCACACATATTCAAGGGATAAAGCAACAAACAGAAATAGACAACAATCTCTGCTCTCATTGAGCCTACATTGGTGATGATATTTGTGCTAGATTGTTCTTTCTCTAATGGAGAGATGGAGCATTTCTGCTACTGTGCTGATCCTCGTGGAGGAAACATGGCTACCAGCAGCTCTGTTTCACTCCAAATCCAAAACTCCCAGGGAAGATTCTGATTGGCCCAGTCTGGACCAATCACCTGTGGCCAATAGGGGCAGGGGGTAGGGTCACATTGTTTAAAATCGCCATTTCTATGGTAACCCTGTAGCTGTGTGTGGGAGCAGTTAGAGAAGTGGATATACTGTGCAGACACAGCAAAATATCTAGTACATCATGCTAGTCACTCACCTCTTGGCATATCATGCTTAACCTTGGGTTTCTTTTCTTTCTTGTATAAAATGCTCAACTTCTCCTGTAAGGCTGCTCCAGAGCTTGGGACCAGCTGCTCAAGATTCACCATTGCTCTGCCTTCTCTGATGTCTACCCTTCCCCTGCATGGCCCATCCTGCCTCACAGCAGGCATAGAAGAGACTGCAGACCACAGCTGGTCCAGGTGATTTCTCACTGCTTTCCAGCCCGCTCCTTCTCACTTGTTTGGGCCCACACAGCCACCAAAATCAGGGATCAAGGGTTCAAAACCCAGGGTTAAAGCCCACAGGGAGCCCCAGAGATATTCTGCTCCACTCTCTGAGGCTCAGAGAAGGAAAGAAGACTAGGCAGGGCCACTTGGAAATCAGGTGCCAAGTCAGGAACAGAACTGGAGTCTCCCCCTTTCTACTCAGTTCTCCCTAAACCCAGAAACACTTCTCAAAGAATCCTGTCATTTTTCAGCCTTTATGGTGCAGAATTGCCTCCACCTAGGAGGCTGCATGGCAGTAATTGAGTAGAGCCTTTTGGGGAGCAACACCCTCCACTACCAGCACTTCCTGTACAACCTGATCAGGCTCTTGCTCTCTGCTGCCTCTGGCTGCCAGATGATCATGTCCTTTGGGAAGGTGCTGAGGTTAGCAGTTGCTGAATGGGAGAGGCAGGATGGGGGACACAGGATAGCTGTCTGCAGAGCCATAGTGGCCGGTGACTGGGGAAAGGATGATCTTGGGCAGATGGGACCACAGATGTTAGGGAATCAGATTAAGGAATTGAACAAGAAATGGACTGAGCTTTGGTTTCTCAAAAAAGTCAAAATATAAGCGAGCAATGCACGGAGGCTCTGGGCAGAGGGTGCATGTTCTGACACTGAGGAATGCTCTCAGTAAGTCACTTGACCTCCTTGAGCTTTTGCTTTTTCAACTCAAAGATGACTCCTTCCTTCAAGAGGCTATAAAGTGCTGCAGAACAGGCAAACACCACGGTGAAAGCAAGGGCTTTGGTGTCAGACAGACCGGGATTTAATTCCTAGCCCCACCTTAACTACCTGTGCAACTTTTAGGCATGTTGCCTCACTGCTCTGAATCTCTACTTCCTTGTCCATGAAATGAGAATATTAATTATACCTAACTCATAGGGTTTGGGGGAAGTTTAGAATCTTACATGAAAAATAATTCATGAGCTTGGCATGTAGTAACTGCTCAATAAATGGTTGCAAGATATAGAGACCTCAATTAGGAAAACTCAAGCAGAAAGAACAATTTATTCAAAAGCTTTTCTACCTTCCCTCCTTCCTGCCACATCACTGTTTCTAAGGCCTAACTCCTCAGCATTTTGGAATCTGACAACCATAAATGTTTGAAGATGCAATGGTCTCCCTCTAGAAGTAGTAAACTCCTTGTTCCCAGAGAAAAACAAACAAAAGCTAGATGACACCTTGGGGGCACATAGCAGAAGGGCTTCAAGCAACTGATGGGATCAGGGTGAAGGGAGGAAGGCACTGGGCTATAGGCCCTCAACGATCTTTTCCAGACCCTCTCTCCCATAGTGGGCAGTGACCACTGAAAAGTCTCATGTGGGGAATGCTAAGAAAAATCCTGCTGAGAACTGGTCCCCAGGAAAGCCCATGATTAACAGATCCCTCCACATCATCAGGAATGTTTGTGTTCAGATGATTTCTCCTTCTCAGAGCTGAGGGTGGGGGCTGATCCTACAAGAAAACATGGTGCAGATAGCTGGCGCAGAACCCTTCAGTCAGAGCCTGGTTAAAGAGGGATCTGCAGTGATCATGGAGAACCTTAGACCAGAGACGGGCCTTTGCAAGGGCAGGAGTGAGAAGCTCAGGAGAACAGCCCATTAACCTTCCCTCCCAGACCTCACCCAGCTAGACCAGTCTCCAGAGCTGGGCACAACCACAGACCAGTCATCTGATTAAGTGATCCTCTACTCTAGGAGCGAGGGGATGCAGCACAACCCCTTGGGGGTAATGGCAGAGCCTCTGAGGAAGTTTTGCTTTAAAAAGCATGGTCAAGGGAAGCCTGGGTGACTTAGTCAGTTAAGCTTCAGAGTCTTTGATTTCAGCTCAGGTCATGAACTCGCAGTTCATGGGTTTGAGCCATGTGGGACTCTACACCAATAGCGGGGAGGCTGCTTAGGATTCTCTGTCTCCCTTTCTCTCTGCCCCTCCCCTGAGTGTGCACTCACTCTCTCTCTTTCTCTCTCTCTCAAAATAAATGAAAAAAAAAAAAACACAGTCAATATCCTAATTTTATTTTTGGAAAATAAACACAAATCTTCTCTTTTTTTTACTACCTGAACAACAGAGTTCAACAAAATGTTCTTGACTAGTGAGGCTGTTTCTACCTAACCCCACCAGCCATGAAAATTCCCAAGGTTGGGGGAGAGGAGACTATTCCCCTGTAAGGTTCACATCATTATCTCTGGGAAATGTGAAATTTTTCTGTTCCTCTGAAAAAGGTATGTGTTCAAAATGGTCAAGTACTCTAATCTAGACTAAGTAATATTTTATAGAGGGGGGAAGAGATGCCAGCAAAGGAAAGGGACTTACCTAAGGTTAAAAGTAAACTGGCTCTTGGGGCATCTGGGTGGCTTAGTTGGTTAAACATCTGACTCTTGATTTCAGCTCAGGTCATGATCTCACAGTTTGTGAGTTCGAGTCCCACGTCAGGCTCCATGCTGACAACATGGAGGCTGCTTGGGATTCTCTCTCTCCCTCTCTCTGCCCCTCCCCTGCTTATGCATATGCTCTCTCTCTCAAAATAAATAAACAAACATAAAAAAAAGTAAACTGGCTCTGACTTGTAATTAAATCTCGTTTTATCTCATTGTTAAGTCCAGAGCTTATTAATGCCTTGATTGGTTGATTGATGGTGAATGTGGCACTTGAGGATGACAATATGGGCAACAGTGCTAAGAACTATTAGTCATTAGCTTAATGATCAAGAGGTCAAGATCAGGGATTGACTCCTGTTGGGGTGAGTAAGGCTGGCTTGACTCTCTGACCACTGATGGCATCCAAACTCTTAGGAGGGTTCTGAGTCAGGGCAATTTTGCTCTAGCAAAGGGATGTTGTGTTTCCCTTAGCCCCAAGCTATAATCAATAAAATCTAAGGATGCCACAATTAAAAACAGAGGTCTTGGGGTGCCTGGGTGACTCAGTCGATCAAGCATCTGACTTCGGCCCATCTTGCAGTTTGTGAGTTGGAGCCCCGTGTTGTCAAGCTCTCAAGATTCAATGCCGTCGAGTATAGCTGTAATTTATTTTTTAATTTGCTATAAAGCATTCTGTGTTATGAATGGAATATTATTTATTTATCAAGCCTTGTTGATGGACATTTATGTTTTTTTCCAGTTTTTGATTACTATGAACAATGTCACGATCAACATTCTTGAATGTTTATATGCACATGTGCAAGACTCTCTCTAGGTTACATACATAGCAATGGAATTATTAGGTCATAGGTTAGGCAGGTGTTCAACTTTACTGGGTAATACCACCTGTTTTCCAAATGACTTTTACCAATTGATGCATTCATCCACAATGTGTGAAAGTTCCCATTGCTACACATGATCTCCAACATTTGGTATTGATTAATTTTTAACTATTGCTAATCTGGTAGGTGTGAAATAGTATTACATTAGGGTGTATATTTGCATTTCCCTGATTACTGAAATTAAATATATTTTAATGCATTTGTGAGCCATCTGTGTTTCCTCTTCAGTGAAATTTCTGTTCATTTCTTTTGCCCATTTTTAATTGGGTTGTTTGTCTTTTCATATTGTTCTTCATACAATCTGAATATTTATTAACACATCATTTATATCTGTTTCCTGTTTATGGCTTATCTATATCTTTAGGTTTGTCTTTTAAAAATCTTCTGGGGCGCCTGGGTGGTGTAGTCGGTTAAGCGTCCGACTTCAGCCAGGTCACGATCTCGCGGTCCATGAGTTCCAGCCCCGCGTCAGGCTCTGGGCTGACGGCTCAGAGCCTGGAGCCTGCTTCCGATTCTGTGTCTCCCTCTCTCTGCCCCTCCCCCGTTCATGCTCTGTCTCTCTCTGTCCCAAAAATAAATAAACGTTGAAAAAAAAAATTAAAAAAAAAAAAAAAAGAAAAAGAAAAAAAAATCTTCCCTATCCATGGGGTGCCTGGGTGGCACAGTCCGTTAAGCGCCGGACTTTTCAGCCAGGTCACGATCTCGTGGTCCGTGAGTTCGAGCCCCACGTCAGGCTCTCTGGGCTGATGGCTCAGAGCCTGGAGCCTGTTTCCCATTCTGTGTCTCCCTCTCTCTCTGCCCCTCCCCTGTTCATGCTCTGTCTCTCTCTGTCCCAAAAATAAAAATCTTCCCTATCCTAATAAATTTACTTTTCAATGTAAATTTCTAAGAGTTATGTATTTTTACTTTTCTCATATATATCTGACCAACCTGGTTAAAGACTAATGTAAGAGTCAAAAATTATGTTTCCCTTAGGGTAGCAAATTATCCCATTACTGCATATTGAAAAATCTATCCTTTCACCTTGAACTAAAATGCCTTCTCTGTAATAAAAAATCAAGTTCTTTGTATATTTGAGTCTGTGATACCTTTGTCAATACCACTCTGTCTTAACTACTGTAAGTTTATAATTATTCTTGATTATTTGCCAAGCAAGTCTCTTTGTCTTTTTCTTCCTCTTCAGGAATGTATAGGTCTTCAAAAAAGTCATGAAAAATTTAGACAAAAACTTGTCAAGTTCCAGAAAAAGAAATTCTGATTTTTATTATAATTGCATGGACATTATTGATCAATTTGATAAACTTGGCATCTTCATGATACTGAATCTTCCAATTCAGGAACCTGTGCATTTATTTAGATATTGTTTCAATTGTCTTTATCATTTTTCTCCATAAGTGTTGAATATCTGTTTTTTAGATCTAGTCCATAAATTTTATAGTTTTTGATACTATTGTAAATAGTATCCTGTTTTATTGCATTTTCTGTTTATGGTGGATAGAAGTAAATTGATTTTTATACCTGGATTTTGTATCCTGTTGACTTACTAAATTCTCTTATACTTTAAGATGTTCTGTGTACACAGGCATATTATGAGCAAATAATGATAGCTTTGCTTCTTCTATTCAGTCCTTATACATTTTTTATCTATTTTATTTTATTTTATTTTTATTTTTTTATTTTTTGTCTACTGCCGTGGTTAAGACCTCTAGTACAAAGCTGAATGAAAAATCATGATCTGCAGGCATCCGTGTCTTGTTCCTGATCTTAAAGAGAAATATTTTCAACATTTTGGTGTTAAGTATTATTGTTATAGGTCCTGTTCATCAGATTAAGGGAGTTCTCTTTTATTCTTAGTTTGCTAAAAGGGTTTCTGGTTTTTGGATTTTTTACATGCATGTTTCTTAACTTCCCAGCATAAGGTTTTCCTATTTATCTTTTGTTATTTTTTTGAAAAGCTTTACTTAGGTATAATTTACATACTGCATGATTCACCCCTTTAAACATAACAATTCAATGGTTTTTAGTAAATGTACTAAGTTGTGCAATCATCAGCACAATCCAATTTTAGAACATTTCCATCATCCCCAAAACACCCGTCATGCCATCTTTCATCAATCCTCATTCCCATACCCAGCCCCAGGCAGATACTAATGTGCTTCCTGTCTCCATAGATTTGCCTTCTCTGTGCATTTTATATAAGTAGAATCATACAGTAGGTGGTCTTTTTTTCATTTGACTTCTTTCATTTAGGGTAATATTTTTGAAGTTCATCCATGTTTGGAGCATGTTATCATGTAGGAGTTCATTCATATCAGTAGATCATTCCTCTCAGTGGTGAGTAGTATTATTTGTGTGGACAGCATACATTTTGTTTTTCGAATTAATGTTGCTATGAACTCTCATGTACAAGTCTCTCTGTGGACACATGTTTTCATTTATCTTTAATAGACATCTACGAGTCAAATGACTAGGTTGTTAAAAATAAATTTGTTTAACTTTCAAGAAACTGCTAAACTATTTTCTAAAGTGGATGTACCATTTTTAATTCCTGCCAGCAATGTATGAGGGTTCCAGTTTCTTCACATCCACTCTCACAGCTATTATTGTCTTTTTTTTTTAAGTTTACTTGTTTTGAGAGAGACAGAGAGAGAGAGAGAGAGAGAGAGAGAGAGAGAGAATGCCAAGCAGGCTCCATGCTATCAGTGCAGAGCCTGATGTGGGGCTTAAAATCACAAACCATGAGATCGTGACCTGAGCCAAAAATCAGGAGTCTGATGCTTAACCAACTCTTAACAACCCAGGTGCTCCTGTCTTTTTGATTATAGTCAACCTGGTGGTTTTGAAATGGCATCTCCTTGTGGTTTTCATTTGCATTTTCCTAATGGCTAATGATGTTGACCACCTTTTTAACATGCTTATTGGCTATTTATATATCTTCTTTGGTGAAATGTCTATTCAAATCCTTTGCCTATTTGAAAACTCGGGTTGTCTTCTTCTTGAACTCAGTTAAGTTCTGTATATTCTGGATCTAAGACCTTTATCAGAATTATGAATTGCAAATATTTTCTCCCAAGCTGTGGCTTATCTTTTTATTTTTTAATAGTGTCTTTTAAAGTATAAACATTTATTTTATTAAGTTTGATTTATCAATTCCTCCTTTTATGAATCCTTCTTTTAGTGCTACATCCAAGAACTCTTTGCCTAATCCAAGGTCAGGAAGATTTTCTCCTATGTTTTCTTCTAAAAGCTTTATAGTTTTAGCCTTAAATCTTGTCTGCTCCATTTTGAATTGATTTTCGTGTGTGATGTGGTGAAGGGTCTAAACTCATCTTTTTGAATGTAGATATCCAATTGTTCCAACACCATTTGTTGAAAAGCTTATTGATTTTTAATAACTCTTGTGAACAGAGAATAAAGAGTTATGACAGTAAGCCTTTGAGGTTTGTAGAGATGTGCTTTATGACCTGTTTGATTTTCATGTTCACATTTTCACGTATTTGGGAAGGATGCATATCCTGCAGATGATGGTGCCATGTTATATGTACATCTATGAAATCAAACTTGAGAATCCGTTAGTTCAAATCTTCTATATCTGTACTTCTTTTTTGTGTCTGTTTGATCTATCAGTTACTGATTGAGGCATGTTAAAATCTACTGATGTGATACCAGGTTTGTATTTTTATTCTTGTCCTTTCAATTTGTAATTTATAAGGAGTGCCTGGCTGGCTCAGTTGGTTGAGTGTCCAACTCTTGATTTTGGCTCAAGTCATGATCCCAGGGTAGTGGGATTGAGCCCTGCATCAGACTCTGCACTGGGTATGGAGCCTGCTTGGGATTCTCTTTCTCTCTCTCTCTCTCTCTCTCTGTCTCTGTCTCTCTCCCTCCCTCCCTCTCTCCCTCTGCCCCTCTTCCCTGCTCACACACTCTCTCTCTCTAAAATAAATGAAAAAATTGTAATTTATAGATCTTAAGGCTGTATTATTAACTTTCATTAACTTGTAATCTGATCATTTTGTCATTAGGTGGTGACCCTTTTTATCTCTGGCAATATTTGTTTGCTTTAAATTCGATTTTGTCTGATGTTGGTATCTTTCAGGGAGAAAGTCCAGGGACTGTACACTTGGAAGCTTTGACTGGTGAGATAACAAATACTGCCTAAAACATAGTTAGCTTCTCTGCACAACACCTTTCCTCCCTCCCTCCCTCCCAGCCAGGCTCACATACTTCTACTAATCTAGGGGCATCTTCATTGCAAAGGCCGCATCTTTCCCTTGGGATGCCAGAGAACACTAACAATTTTAAAAGGTCATTCAAGTCATTTGTTGTTTGGTATAAGGAAGCCAAACATGACAGAGAGAGAAGGTTCTGTCTTTTGAAGCCAGACAGAACTAGACAACTTCAGTATGCCAATAGAGGTAGGCATATGTCCTAAAGGAAGGTGAAACATTTTAGATTCTAGATTCCTTGTGTATGGCACAATATCTCCACATATGTAGAACAGAAAGCACAGAAACTGATGGCCCGGCCAGCTTTTCCTGCAATCCAACCTGGACTCAACAGAAAGGCATGGGCCGTCATATTTAACAGACTCTGAGGCAGTCGGACAGGTCAGGCAAATGGGAGTGAGACTTTCTCCCTACCCAGACGTCATCCCTCACATATCTAAGGAAAGAGCACCTCCTTCTCCTCACTGGTGGAGGCTGAATAACTTTCTTGGGCTTGAGAGGAGACATCTGTACCCTGAGAGAAATAAAATTTCCTAGTGTGGATGAAGGCCTTGGTCTCAACCAAAACACCAATAGAAAACCCACTTATTCAGCACTCATTCTGTGATGTGTCCTTGGCATACATGATTTCCTCCAGTCTATACAGCACCCCTGTGAGGAAGATATTATCATCATTATTTCACAAATGAGAACACTTAAACCTGTATAAATCAGACTTCCAATGGGTAGTCAGCCAGTAAGCTGACCCTAGTCAGCAAACCCTAGTCAGCCAGGGTTTCGATCCCAGCACTTCTTACCTTCCTGTTTGAAGGAGAAACCAGAGCACCTGGCTTCTGCAGAGAAGAGTTTTCAATCGACAAAGAACAGCCAGGAGGGCAGACTGGGGAGGGGATGGAGGTGTGGCCACCTTCTCTCCTACTTCCTTCTGAGCCAGGTGCTTGGTACAGGTACAGGGGACATCAAAGTGGCATAGTGGGCTGGGAGTGATGGGAAGATAGATATAAATCCTGCTCCACCACCTTACCCCCTATCAGCTGGATGACACTGGGTGAGTCACTTAACTTCTCAGGAGCCCAGTTTCCTCATCAGTAGGATGAGGGTTACAGTTAATACAATAACAGTAGGATTAATAACAGTTCCTGGTTCAGAGGGTGCTTATGAACATTAGACAGCACTGTGCACGAAAAGCACTGTGTTCTATGTTTCCTTAGATGCTGTATTTATCTATTGGGCATCCATTCATCACAGGGCCGACTACATTAACTACAGTTTCTTGTATTCTTGATGCTCCAGCATTTGGGGGCTTTACAGATGCAGGAAGACACCGCTTGTCCCAGAGCTAGCTAATTCCTAAAGACGACGTCAACCTACCCATAAGCTTGCCTTTTATAAGCAAACCAGCGAGTCCTGAGTCTATTCTCCATTACCCACCTCCTTATCTAACCCTCACACGCCAAGCCCTAAATCATCCTGGGGCTGGGTCCCAGGCAACTAGAGACCACCCTTATAGCCCAGAGCCTGCTAGAATTATTCAAACTGCTTACCCTGCCTGCCTTTCCTGAAGAAATCCCAATATAAAGGCTCTGGCCTAGACTTTTCCCCCACTCCTGTCTCCTGACCAACACTGGTTCTTTCCCAGTGGCCCTGCCCTGCGCCATGCAGTGGCCCCCTCTCTGGGATCTGTGAGCGTAATGAACATCTTTCTTTCAAGCCGTGTTCTTGTTTCCTCCTGCTGTGGCTACATGGACCATATACAGCATGCACATTCTTAGAACAGGTTGGTGGTTTCGGGCCTGTGGCAAACTTTCAATAATTGTTAGCTGTTACTGATACTCTTACTGTTATTATTCTAGGCCAGGTCTCTCTCTATTAATTCTGTGACCATAGACCTTTCTGAGCTTTAGTTCCCTCAGGCTACCAGTGCGAATTCATGATACCCCAACCTCCGTGGGATGGTTTTGAAGATCCAATATGTAAAAAGTAAATATTAGTTGATTTTCTCTTTTCTTCCTCTTTCTCCTTCTAGAGGCTTGAGAGAGAGAGAAAGGGGTTACCTTTATTTTTTCTTAAGGTTTATTTATTTTTTTTTGAGACAGAGAGAGAGAGAGCACAAGTAAGTGAGGGGCAGAGAGAGAGGGAGAGAGAATCCCAAGCAGGCCCTGCACTGTCAGCACAGAGCCCAACGCAGGGCTCGAAACCTGCAGGATCATGACCAAGAAACCAAGAGTCAGATGCTTAACTGCCTGAGCCACTAGGCATCCCCAAAGAAGGGTTATCTTGATCTCCCAGAGGGTTTTGTGGTCACAGCAGGTCTCCGAGCTATAGAGGCTGGGCTGGATGGCCCGGGGCATGAGGAACTCTGCACTCCAAGACTGGTTCTCGGGCTCTGGCCAATCATCTGCTTCTCATCTGCAGGAACTGGTCCCTCCCAGGCCCAACAGTGCAGGGGGGTTGTGACCCAGAAGTGACAAGGGCCCCGCTTTTCAAGGCCCAGGCTTTGGAGAATAGGTACATAGAAGGACCCCAGACCATGAGAAGAGCATGGGCACAGGTGTGGGCGCTTACAGATCAGATGCACTTAGGCCACCTTCTCCATAACCAATCAATTAGTAATTTGTTCTAGAAGTATTTAGTGAACACTGTGGGGGACCTGGTTGGTCTCTGCCTTTACAGAACTTACCACTGAGTTGTAGACATAACAAGTACCAAACCACTTATATGGAACCTGGGGATGGGCTGCATTCCAGAGTTTCAGTGGTAAATCAGTGCTTAGTTCTTACAATAATTTGTTCTTTGGGGGAGTAAAAAAGTTATACCACACTCTATGTTGTATTCCTGGCCCCATCCATGGAAAAATATTTAATCCATTGGATATATATAGTGGCAAATATTTGTAATGAAATATTGTAGGAAAAAATATACAGCTCAAAAAAATAAATAAACCACTTTGTTCTTGACACACAGTAGATAGTACATAAATGTTTTTATACAAATATGAAAGTCTAACTTTTTTGGGTCTCATTTTTCTTCATCAGGACTTGGTCACTTGCTTCTGACAGGCCCCAGTGAGTTTTGTAATTGATTTTGGATGAGTTACAAAAGTCGGATTTTCAGAAACTAAATGTTAGGTTTAATTTTTAAAATTAGAAATGAAAGTAAAACAAACAAGCAATAAAATCTCCATAAAGTCAAAAGGTAAGTGACAAACTGAGAAAAACTATTTGCAGTTCATATCAGAAAGGATGAATTCCCCCCCCCCCCCACACCAGTATATACAAAGCTTCTAGAAATGGAGGAGAAAAAGACCATCAATCTAATAGAAAAAGGTGGGCAAGAGGTAAGAATAGGTAGTTCACAGATGATCCTTAAACATATGTAAAGATGGTCAACTTCATTCAAAGTAGGAGAGATACAGATTAAAACTATACCAGGCTACAATGTTTTACCTAACAGATTGGCAATAGTCAGACACATTTTGTTGGAAATTTGTGGTGACACAAAACATCCTCATCCACTGCAGATGAGACAGCAAAAACCTCTGAGCAGCAAACACCACCTATGAAATTTCCAAATTCATCTACCCTCTCATGTTACATCTTACCTCTAGGGATTCATCCTCTGTCTGGCACCAATGTGAAATGGCACGTGCACAGGGTTATTTGACTGCAGAATAGCAAACAGTAATAGCAAAAGATAGAAATAATGTACTGTCGTCAAGTGGGAGCTGGTTAGATATTCTGTGGTGCATCCACACGACGGAGTGGTGAGAATGTATAAGAACATAAAGAACTTTGCACTTGAATGGAATGATTTCTGGCATATATTAAGTAACAAAATTAAGATGCAGAATGGTCATTGTGTAAGAAGGGGGAAAACAAAAATGAATATTTGTGTTATGAGTATTTACAAAAGAGGCGCTGGAAGGATACATGAGAAATCGAGAGAAATGTTTAGTAATTAGACTAGAGCAGCAGTTCTTAAACATCTCAACCAGCATCACCTGGAAGGCTTGTTCAACACCGAGTACTGGCTCCCACTCGCAACGCTTCTGAATCAGTAGGCCTGGGAAGGAGCCCAAAACTCCTTCTAGCAAGTTCCCAGGTTGCCAATCACAAGTTCGGAATTTGAGACCCACTGGGCCAGAAAATGGGATAGACAGAGGCTGGAGCAAGGCTCTTCCAGGTATATCTTTTAAAATCATTTTAACTTTTTAAAAGATGTGAATGTATTACTTAGTCAAAGTCTTTATTTTAAGATGTGTTCAATAAAATAACCTCTCTATCACTTTCTATCCTTTTAACCTGTTTTATTTTTCTAACAATGATTATTATACCTAAATTGATGCTATGTTGTTTACTTGCTTTTCTCTCTCCCCTCACTAGACTAGGGTAAGGGTGTTGCTTTTTCATTGCTCACTCTATTTCCAACACTAACATTATGTCTGGCACAGAGCAGGTTCTCAAGAAATAGTTGTTGGGTAAATGAAGTATCACTCAGTTCTCTTAGGGTATGCTAGGTCCAGCTCCAGATGCCTCACTGAAAGGATACCCTAATGCCCAAGACCCTCTTTTAGGTGAGGACCAATTCAGGCGTTGAATGTTGGAACACAGTTAACTTTAACAGTCTCCATGTAGGTTTCCCCCTTGACGTTTTAGTTCCGCAGTGAAGCCAGGGGACCCGTGGGCTCAGGTGACACCGTGCTGCAATCTTGCCACACTGTGAAGGCGCGAAAAGAGGTTGGGTTTGGAAGTCACAGACACATGGCATCCAATGTCACCAGCCACTCACCAGGTCTGTGACCTTAGGCATCTCTAGCCCTCAGTTTCCCCAACTGTAGATTCTTATGCCTATCTCTTGGGATGGCTGGGAGAATCAAATGCTATAATGCGCACGACCCTGGCACCCAATTAACGTTAATTATTTCTTGGCTTTTCAGCTGGTTTATTGCATCAGCTGTTTTCATAGTTCTGCCCCCTATCTTGGTTTATTAAGTAAGAGTTGTAAAAGTTTATAAGTCCGATTGGCAGCCTGCACCCTTGTTTTGATTGGCTCTCAAAGTGTTTAACAAAGATCTGACTTAATTGCCAACACTTAGTAACTAGAGATCCTACATAAAAATCTGGATTTGTGGCTTCATTGGAAACATCTGCATGACCGCAATCGCTGGCGCTTGGCGTTGGCTTCATTTCTGCTCACAGTTCCCGTGACTCTTCACCTCCTTCCACCTCACCACCCCGTGTCGCCCTGAATAGCTAGCCACTACAGGCTTCGGGTCCCTGCTTTAAACCCCCCAGTTTATAAAGTGGTTCCACTTCTCTCACTTGAACTTCACCCTTGAGGGAGACGTTACCATTCACCCCTGCGCCCTGACCTACCGGGGGTTGTTAATATTAGCAGCAACAATAAATAGCTAGCATTTGTTGCGTATTCAACACATGCCACGCATTATTCTAAGCACTTTACATGTCTTAATTAATTTAATCCTCACAACAATTTTTTGAGATATTTTCATTATCCCTATTTTACAGATAAGAAATTGAGGCAGAGAGAGGTCAAGTGACTTTTCCAAGGTCACACAGCTAGAAGGCTCAAAATGAACCTTTCTATTCCTCTTCTGTGTCCTTATCTGCATTGTAAGGCAGTGCAGTCTTTCCTTGTTTTCTTTCTTTCATTCATTCTTTCTTCTTTCTTTTCAAATAGGCAAACCTATGGATGCAGCTTCTGGTAAGATTTTGTAAGGGTTTTTTGGTGGGGGGAGGGAAGATGGAGTTACATTTTGTAATATTTGTGCCCTGCTGTACCCCCATCACCCAGAACAATGCCTGGCATGTAGCAGAAGTATATGAAATATTGAAAGAATATAGCAATAGAGGCATTCATTATCCATTATCAGCTTTCAGTACCCCTGGGGTCTGTTAATTGGTTAGTTAATTAGCATAGAGATGACGGACCTACTATGTGGTCATATGATGGGTTCTCTGCTCTTGAGTAGCTCAAGTTCAGGTGAAAAACACTGACAAAATTCAAATACAGGATATACACAGACATGTCACTGGCCAAGAAAGTTACATTTCCCCATCACAATAATTGATTTTCAATAAAGGCTAAAAATGGAGTCAAGTCAGTTTCGAATGCTAATTATCTCATTGAGTTTCTATTTTCAGTGGTGAAACTGGATGCCTGAAACAGGAAGACCTGGAGTCTGGAAAAGTTGTGTGATGAAAACCCAAGACAAAATGCAATTTGATAGAATGTCCTGCTACAATATTCTCCTGTTGCTAGGGTAGGCTCACTGGGATCCAGCAGAGACAGTGAAGTTTAATGTGTTTGATCAGACTGATTTCTACCAGTGTTTCCCCTATGAGGGTTTCTGGAGAGTCCAGGCAAGGACTGTAGACTTCCAGCCTTTTGTTTTCATTTTTTCTGGTATTGCTATGCCCTGGACTTGGCTCTCTAGAAAGCTAGTCACCTACCATTGTCCGTGTCCCTTTCTCCCTCCTTCCCTCTCTCAACCTTTATCTCCCTTTTCTTCCCTCCTGTCTCGCGTCCCAACCTCTTTCCATCTGTTCATCCTTTTCCCTCCCTCCCTCCCTTCTTTCCTTCCTTCCGTCTTTTCATTATCCATTATTTCACTTTCTCCCACAATAAGCCTACGAAGTAGTCTGGTCAGGGATTATCACTGCAATTTAATGAGGAACTTAAATCGCAGAGGAGTGAAGTCATTCTTTTAGGATTATCCCCACCCTCCCCCCATGGATCTGACTCTCAGGTTGTGTGCCTTCCACCACACCGCAGCTTTATTTCCCTGTGAGAACACAGCCTCCATCAGAACCTTTCTTCTCTAACCATGACATAATTAAATAAAGATACAAGATGGAAAAAAAAACCCCACCTAGACTTAGGATCCTTCTCCCTTTTTTAGGACAATAGAAACTTGGCATCATTTTCCAAATGGGGTGGAAACTCAGCTGCACACCTCGCTGCAAGACTGGGTATTCTCCATCAAGAAACCAGCTTCATCTCAGGTAAGAGATGAGTTCTGTTCAGCTCAGCTAACCCAAGCTTTTACCCTGGCTGGGCACCGGGCTGGGCACCGATGAGACCTGACACTGCTTCAAGGAACTCACGATCTGTGTGACATAAGCTACGTAGAGGGGTCTTGGGAGACTAAAAAGGATCTCCAAACACAGGTGCTCCAAACCCCTTCTTGGAGGAGGTATCAGCTGAGTTTAGTCTTGTTGACGAACAGATGTTGTCTTCTGGTGAAAGTGAGAAAGGGAGAGACAACTTATCATATGAGCAAAAGGATAGAAAAAGGCTGAATAATATCCCATTGCATGTTTATGTCGCATTTTGCTTATCCATTCATCTACCAACGGACACTTGGGTTGTTTCCATCTCTTGGCTGTTGTGAATAATACTGCTATGAACATGGGTGTGCAGGTATCTGTTTGAGTTTCTGCTTTCAATTCTTTTGAGTATATATGTAGAAGTGAAATTGCTGGATCACATACATATTGCTGTTTTCTTTTTTCCATTTCTTTTTATAAAAATTTCCCTCGTAATCATTTTTAAGTATACGGTGAGTGGTATGAAGTACATTCATCTTCTTGTGCAAATATCACTACCATTCCTCTCTAGAACTCTTTTCATCTTGCACAAACTGAAACATTTTACCCATTAAACAGTGACTCCCCGTCCCCCTCCTCCAGCCCCCAGCAGCCACCATGCTGCTTTCTGTCTATGAATCTGACTACTCTACGAACCTCAGGCGAGTGGAACCATACAGTATTTGTCTCTCTGTGACTGGTTCATTTCACTTAGTGTAATGTCATCAAGGTTCACCCATGTTGTAGCATATGGCAGAATTTCCTTCTTTCCTTGAATATCCACTGGAAGTATATACCACATTTTGCTTATCCATTCATCTGCCAGTAGACAGTTGGGTTGCTTCTATGTTGTAACTATTGTAGATACTGTTTCTTAATATATTATGAACATCTTTTCCTATGAATAACAAAATTTCCCCTTTTTTAAAACAAAAGGCGGGGCGCCTGGGTGGCGCAGTCGGTTAAGCGTCCGACTTCAGCCAGGTCACGATCTCGCGGTCCGGGAGTTCGAGCCCCGCGTCAGGCTCTGGGCTGATGGCTCGGAGCCTGGAGCCTGTTTCCGATTCTGTGTCTCCCTCTCTCTCTGCCCCTCCCCCGTTCATGCTCTGTCTCTCTCTGTCCCAAAAATAAATAAACGTTGAAAAAAAAAAAGGCTTTTTTTAGTGCCTTATCACTGTCCCACAATTTAGTTGACTAGTCCCTGATAGTTGGAAATTTGGTTTATTTCTTAATGTTTTGCTATTATATATAGTGCTGGAAGAAATACTCATGAATAGCATCTTCGCATGCCTGACTATTACCTTAAGATAAAAGAGTGTGCACTGTGTTCAGGCCTTCTGTACATACTGCTGGGCCCTTGTTACCACCAGCCTCCCTCCCTCCTATGCCCAAGCAGTAGCCTAAGCCTGAGCAGGCTGCTGCACAGGCCCCCACCCCTCAAGGCCAGAGAACACCATGATGTCCAGGCATCCCTGCACCTCCTAGGGGTGAGCACCAAAGGGCTCCTGTAATAGAAGCTGATAAGGCCTCACGCCTGCTCACCTGTCATGGGGTTCTTGGGTGGGGCTTTCCCCACGAGGTCAAGTGTGTGTCATGTGGCAAATGGTCTTTACCAGAGAAAACTTGGCTAAACAGAAATATTCTCAAACTAGCTGAAACTAAAGGGGGTGATTTGTGAGAAGGGAAATGGAGAGCATTTAAAGGGCCTGAAGATAAGGCCACTTGGGCTTCACAAGGGTCTAGAACCAAGAACTGAAAAGTCAGGAGTTCAGATTCCTTCTCTATCCCTCTAGAGTGATCTCCTCTCTCATACCTTCTTCTCTTGTTGCATCCCTTCAGTCTTCTCTCTCTCTCCCTCTCTCTGTACAGATCAAGAATCTGTCTTCCAACATGCCATGGTGGACCACTTGTCCCACACCCAGCAGTAGCTGACCTCTCGGTTTCAGCACCATCATGAGGAATAGCGGTTTCTGGGTCCCAATCCCAAATTCCTGGGAGAAGGTGTCTCTACCTAGAAGAGGTATCTATCTGGGGAAAGAAGACAGTGTAGCTGAGCCCACACTCCTCATGTAGAAGTCACGGCTGAAGGACATAACAGAAAGATTTGGAAAGGTCTGCATCCAAAGGGATCCCACACCTGCCCGGCAACTCTTTCTTGCACTTCCAGATTTCAGGTTTCAAAGGGATCATTCTCTGTCGAGAAACCTTTGAACAGTACAACCATTCTGCAGGAAGGAGACCTGAAGATTAACTCAAGAGAGAGCATGAGGGTGCCTAGGGAGGAAAGGGCAGAGTTAAGGGAGCCAACCAGGGATGGTGAAGCACTCTGGGACCAGAACCAGGAGAACCAGTCCCACCCACACATGGGCCTGAAGGCAGAGAAGCAGGAAGCTGTCATTGCTGAAACCAGAGAGGACTGAAGTCAGCAGCAGAAGGTCAGAGGGGGAGGGACACAGCCACTGTCCAAACTGCAGACAGAGCAAGAAATAACTGGCCACTCTCTCCTCCCACCCAATCTGAAGCCAGAGGACAAGGCACTTGGGTGATGATGGGTTTATAGGGTTCAGCCTCCCAGATCACAGAGCAGGGCAGAGAAGGATGCAGAGAGGACGCAGCTGGGGTGGCACAATAGAAAATACCCAGTCCAGGAGGTTACGGCATACTTTTTTAGAACACGATAGGTGTTTAACTCTCAACTTTGTCCTCTCACTCCTGGGAATGTAGTTTGAAGATGATGCAACTTAAAATTTTTATTTGTACTAACTTTGGGAGGCAGTATGGCTTAATGACAAAGTGTGGGTTTGGGAGGCAAAAAGGTCAAACTGCAGACCAGACTCTCCTATTTCTTAGCTTTATGGGATTTGGGGGCATGTGGATTGACATCTCAAAGCCCCATTTTCTTCATCAGTAATACCTGTCTCCCCATGAAAGAAGTTTTCTTTTCCTTCCCTTCTTCTTTCTTCTTTCTTTCTTTCTTTCTTTCTTTCTTTCTTCTTTCTTTCTTTCTTTCTCTTTCTTTCTGCTTCAAATAATTCTTTATTGAGAGGCTTAACTACAACCTTATAAAGTGAAGTGCGTGAGCATGAGGCATCATGGACACACCACAAATGGTTCTTATTTCTATGATTTTTTTCACTATAACATTATCTGTAACAAAAAGTTTAAAAAGTGTGAAAATAGCCTAGCTACCTAACAATAGCGATTAAATAATCAAAGCTTGCCATCCCACTCTAAGAACCACAACCATGACTGTCATGGTGAAGACAATGAAACCACAGGGGACAATAGCTCCATTGTAGAAATGACTGAAAGGGAAGCGTGGCAAATACTAGGTTTACAATACTTGAAAGTATAACAAACACAAGAGAACATGAAGAAATAGAAATCATCAAAATGGTGAGTATTTTGTCTGTTGAAATAGAAATAATCAAAATGGGTATTTTGTCTGTTTCTTTTGAAAAAATATGTTAGGTGATTTTAACAGTATTTATATAAACACAGTATCAAAAATCACACAATTATTTGACCTGAACAAAAGTAACTCCTTCCTAAGGCTGACTGGACTCATTTCCTGTGGCTGTTGTAATAAATGGCCACAAAACACGGTGGCTTAAAAAAACAGAAATCTAGGGGCGCCTGGGTGGCTCAGTCAGTTAAGCGTCTGACTTCGGATCAGGTCACGATCTCGCAGTCCGTGAGTTCGAGCCCCGCGTCAGGCTCTGGGCTGATGGCTCAGAGCCTGGAGCCTGCTTCAGATTCTGTGTCTTCCTCTCTCTCTGCCCCTCCCCCGTTCATGCTCTGTCTCTCTCTGTCCCAAAAATAAATAAACGTTAAAAAAAAAAATTAAAAAAAACCCCAGAAATCTAGCTTATAGTTCTGGAGGCTAGAAGTTCTAAATCAGGATGTCAGCAGGGCCATGCTCCCTCCAGAGGCTCTGTGGGAGAATCCATTCCATGCCTCCCTCCCAGCTTCTGGTGACTGCTGACAATCCTTGGCGCTCTTTGGTCTGTGGCCATGTCCCTCCAATATCTGCCTCCATCTTCACATTGCTTTCTCCTCTGTGTCTGTGTGGTCTCCCTCTGACTCACTCTTACAAGGACACTTGGAATTGGCTATAGGGCCTGTCTGGGTAATTGAGAATGATCCTATCTTAAGATAACATAATTATATCTGCAATGACCCTTTTACCAAATAAGGTCACAGTCACAGCTTCCACGGATTAGGATGTAGACATACCTTTTTTTTGGGGGGGAAGGAGGGGAGAGGGTACCATTCAACCAATTAAGAGGATTCAGAAACTGGAGGAAGGGATATTCAGAAACTTGGAGGAAGAAGCCAGCTGAAACATCAGAACAGATGGTGGGTATTGGAGGAAGCCTCATGGAGGAAACACAAGACAACTTTTCACACAGAAATAACAAATAGAAATATTTGTTGGGTGAACAGAATGAATAGAAAGGAATTGAGGGTGAGCCATAACAGAAGTCTGATATTCTGGACTTGTCTCCCAGCCTCAGTAATAGAACCATGGACTCCAGTGTCTGCTGTCTGTCCATCGTTGTGCTCAACTCCACTCCTCACTTCTTAACCCAGTGTTGCCTCTGGCTTGTGTCCTGTTTGATGAACATCTCAAATAGTGTGAAAATGAAAATGAAAATCAGGGATGTGTGTGTACTGAGAGACTGAATATATAAACAGACAATGGCCAGACCATAATGACAATGGAAGTCTGACCTACAACCCCAGCAGCAACAAGTTTGGTAAGGAAAACCACAAACCTCTACAGTAACCAGCCCAGGACAGTCAAGCTTGGTCAATGACAGTCATCTTTCCTATTCTTTGCCCCTACTTCCAACTCAGGTTAGCCAGAGAAAGCCAAAGACATTCCCAAGCCAATCACATGCAGATGCCCTGCTTCCCTTCAATAGCCTCCAGGCAGAGCACCCTTGAAGGTCTCCTTTTTATTTTACCATAAAGCTTTCCTGCTCAGTGCCTGCCTTTGAATCTCTACCAAATGCAAATGATGGGGGCTGACTCCTTAGGTACAGTAAGCTCTAAAATGATAGCCTCTGTTCTCATTTGGGTCTTTGTTTATTTCCATTGGGAAGTCTCTCCATTCTGCTCAACTGAGTGCACTTAGGTTCCTACCCCTTGGTTATGAGGTTTAACCACTAAACCAGTACAGTGCTTGGCACATAGTGGACGCTAAATAAATCAAGTTAATGAATAGCCCTCTAAGTTAAGGTGAACTGCATTGCTGCAACTCCACGTTCTTAGATTAAGTTTAAGAGAGTAAACTTATTTTACTTCATTTTAGGGAGATTCCAATGAACTCTCAGTTATTCTGAATTCTTTGAAAATGGAAATTTTTAGTTAATAGAACTTTCTGGTTGACTCAGTCAGAGAGTCTAAATGCCCTTGAATATGCTCCTCATTGAAAAGACCTTAATCCTTCTTAAAGATGCAGATGTCATGCTATCATTTCATAAATGGTGCTGTGAAAGTCTCAAGTGCCACACAGAATGGGCAGAAGTTGGATGGTGCTGGCTGTGGGGCTACACCCACGTTGGGGGCTATTGTTGAACTAACTCCCCAACTGGAGTTTGTTTTTTTATTATTTATTGCCAATGGAATGGAATGCAAACTGCTTTCATTCTCATTCCTTGATTCTTTTGGTTGTTCAGATTCTGGGTAAATAGGCTGTCAGGCTGTTACTGAGGACTAAGGTTGGAGGCAGCAGAGGTGAGAAAGGCAGAGGACCTGCAGGGAGGGGCCTCAGAAAAGGCTTCTGAGAGGCTGTTGTGCCCATGAGATGCTGGGGCCACAGGACCCTCCACTTCTATTAACTATGCAAGGTGGTAGGCACCATTTCCAAAGCATAGAGAAGACAATTTCTCTGAAAACAGCAAAAAGTTTTCTGACTCTTTTTAAAAAATATTCAAAACATCCTTTTCAAGCTCTCTTTAGCTCTGTTTATAGCTGTGTTTAGAGTGCAGGGCCTTTGGTTGGTCACTATATATTCTGAGTCTTGAATACAATTCTGACTTTCACATCAGCAGGAATTCTGACATGAGAATTTATTTACCATAAAATCCAGAGAATGTTCTTGTCTCCATCTCTCCTTACTTTCCCTCCCCTTCTCCCTCTTCCCATTGTCCCACACGTGTACTAAAATTCTCTTCATTTCCCTGGCATGCTTCTGCCTGTTCTCGTCAGTCTTTGCACATGCTATTCCCACCGCCTGGCACACCCTCTTCTTTCAGTCCACCCCATGAACCAAACAATTCTTTAAGACTAAACAGAAAAGAGGGGGTTCTGGGAAGATGCAGCAGTAAGAAGCATGAGGAATCTGTCTCCCCACTGAGACAACAATTGCACTGGAAGAATCTGTCTGATGTAACTATTTTGGAACTCTGGCTCTGTTCAAGGCTTGCAGATTCCAGGGGAAGACTTGGACAGTAAATTGTAGTGCATTTTGATCAATTTTAGCTCTTAGCACAGTAGCAGCTGCCCACCCCAACCAACCCCCCCCCCATCTCCAGCCACATGGCAGGCAGCTGTGCCTGTGTTTCTGGAGGAGACTGCACACAACTTGCAAGAGCCAAGGCATGCAAAAAGTGTCCTGTCCCCCAAATATCTGTGCTCTGACACTGACTGCCGCTTCTTATCACAGAAGGTGCAAAGAGGTGGCTGCCATTGCGGTTACACTTCCCCCCACTGTTGCAAGTCCCTCCCCCTCCAGCTGAAGTGATTTGCTGGGAATTTTATGCATTGCTGCCCACCCCCCTTCATTTTTCTCTTCTTTCCCTTTTGGGAGACAGACATTAATGACCGGCTTGTTCAAAAACAACTGAAAAAAACAACTTTCAAGGGAAATTAGACAATGCATGCACAGACCCAGAAAAGACCTGAGAAGGTGTGAAGTTTATGCCTCTAGCTGAACCTCACCACAAAGGCAGCCTACAACAATCAAAACAACAAAAACAGTAAATAAAAACAATAACAAAACCCAGCACACCCTGGGGGAGGAGGAGAATCTGGTTTCCAGAGTTACCAGATTATTAGATTCAATTGTCCAGTTTTCAGCAACAACAACAAAATCGTAAGACACACAAAGAAACAGGAAGGTATGACCCTCAAAGGGAAAAAAATAAATCAACAGAAGTGAGCCTGAAAAAGACCTAACGGCAGGTATGCTGGACAAAGACTTTAAAGCACCCATCATAAAGATGTTCAGAGAACTAAAGGAAGATGTGAGGAAAGTCAAGAAAATGATGTATGAAGTGAAAATGGCAGTAAGGAGAAAGAAAACTTAAAAATCAAAAAGAAATTCTGAAGCTGAAAAAAGCAGTAACAAATGAAAAAAATCACTAGAGGAATTCAAAGTCAGATTAGAGCTGGCAGAAGAAAGGATAAGTGAACTTGAAGCTAGGCCAAAAGAAACTTCTTCCTACGAATATGTCCTGGCCCCGGGATAAGAGGACAATGGATGGCATGGCCTATGTGGGCAATACAGGGCTGGACACATTCCCTGAAATTTTTCCCAAAGTGACCCTGTTGGAGTGTGAAAATAACAGAGAGAGAGAGAGAGAGAGAGAGAGAGAGAGAGAGAGAATGTCTCTATTGCAGAGGGACTACCCATGTCAGGAATGAGGCTGTTTTCTTAGAGTACTGTGATGGCTAATTTAATGCATCAATTTGGCTGGGCCATGGTGCCCAGATATTTGATCAAACATTATCCTGGATGTTTCTGTGAGGGTGTTTTTGCATGAGATTAACATTTAAATTGGTGGACTTTGGGTAAAGCAGATAGCTCTCCATAACATGAGCGAACTTCATCTAATAAGCTGAAGGCCTAGATAGAACAAAAACTGATCTCCCCTGAAAAAGAAAGAATTCTATCAGCAGATGGCCTTTGGACTTGAACTGTGATTCTTGCCTGGGTCTCTGGCTGCTGGCCTACCCTGTAGATCTTTGGACTTGCACCTCCATAATCATATGAGTCAGTTCCTTAAAACAAATCTATCTCTCTGTCTCTCTCTCCCCTTCCTTCATACACCCCCCCACCCGACCCCTACACACACGTATATATACATATTGGTTCTGTTTCTCTGTAGAACCCTGACCAATACAAGTACCTTGCAGGCTAAGAAGTCAAGATAGGAACCAATCAACCACAGCAGAATGTCAGAAGTCCCATTTGAATAAATATTTGTCGACCCTTGTGCAAACATGGTAAACTATCCAAGCAGGAAGCCAGTTCAGGATGCAGCAGAATGCCATCCCCAACTCCTTCCACGAACCCCTCACCCCATGCAAATCCATTTAGCGACCGATCCTTTCTTTTTCCTGCATTTCATCTCTCCTCCTGCTACCACCCTAATCCGAGCCATCCAGACAAATCCCCTGCCTGTTACACAGGGCCCTTGACATCCTAAACACTGCTGGCTTCCAGCTTTGATCCCTGCCGATCTCCTCACCACTGCTCATGTGGTTCATGCTCTTTTATGCCTCTGTGTTTTTCAGTCACCTCACACATTTCTGATGAGGACTGCCCTTGTGTACGACCCTGTGCTAAGAGCTGACCACGCAGTTGTAGGCCTCAGGCACTCTAGTCTGGGGGAGAGACGGGCCTGGGAGCATGTAGGTGCAACCTCAGGCTGCCAGGGCCCGAGAGGGGCCCGCACAGGCTACAGATGGAGGCAAAGCAGCACGGAGTACGGGCACTTCACAGAAGGCAGGGACATCATAGTGTCACCCACACTTCCCTCTGCTGCCTGTGCCTCTTGCCCAGGGAACTTGTTCCACGGCTCCGTAGCAGTTACGTATCATCTCTGCTCAGAAGAGCCTGCTGTGGCCTCACTGCTCTCTCCAGGGGCCATCCACTCTCTCTCTCCTGGGCTCCCTAACATTTCGTATTTACCACCTTCCTCACTTCCCACGTTGAGTACTCATACTCAACTGCTCGTCGAGCTTACTCTGTGCTGAGACGCTGCTGGCCCAGCAACCACCCTGTGCAGCAGGTACTGGCGTATTGCCCTCCGCTCACAGGGGTTACATTCCTTGCTCAGTGGCTCGTGGTGCGGGAGCTTAATCATTTAAGGCCCCAGGGCTGAGCACCCTTTCTGGGACACGGTAGGTAGTTAGTAAATGTTTGTTAAACGGAACTACAGTACGTCTTTCCAAGTGCACGGCTTTGCAAGCTGAACGGAACGGAATAAAGTAAACTAGACGTATGTTTCAGGAAAGACTTCAAAAGCAGAGTCCGTTTGTTGTTGTTCTTTTCTGCCATCACTGACATTTCTCACTGGCTGGGGGAGGCCCAGGAGAGAGAAACCAGATCGCCCCCTCATTGGTTCAGGTCACCGCACCTTGCCACCACCAGCCAAAACGGTGTGGAATTCTGCAGCTTCGGGAACCGCCCTGGCCAGAAACACTCCCTGGCGCCAGGTTCCTCCCCCTTCTGTGTGCCAGCTGGGGTCTCTCCTGGCTGGAGCTGGCCCCGCTGAATGCCAGACATCTGCAGACAGGATTTGCAAACAACTGGCTCAAGGTTCTGAACTTTTGTGATCTCATCCAAATGCCTGACTGTGGGGGGCAGGCTTGTTTTCCTAGGCTACCAGCTCCAGAGGGGTGGGGGTGGGGGTGGGGGTGGACATTACACTAGACTTGGGCCCAGAGGCCTGGGGTTAGTTCTCAGCCCTGCCACTTTACAGCTAAATGATGCTGAACCTCAGTTTCCTTCACCATAAAGTGGAAATGGTGACTGTTCCTACCTCACAGGGTTGTTAGGAGAAGTAAGACGATACATGTGGGACATGATTTTGACTGCTTTTTGCTGTAACGTGCAAGGGATCGTCAGTAATTCAAAGAAGCCAGAGTTCCTCAAGCCACAGTCTCAGGGCGACGTACCCACCGCGGCGAGCACGCCCTTAACAGCAAATGCCAAGATGTCTAGACAACCCAGTCGGTTTATCTGAGTTCATTACTGAGATCCGCATAACAGAGAAACTGCTTGTTGAGTTGATTGGACCAGATTTAGTTATTTATAGAGGCGCCTTGGAACTGGACCAGGATCTGGAGGCAGAAATACTGGAAATGAATCCTAGATCCCCAATTTCTGTTTGTGTAATTGTGAGCATGGTTTTTCAGCTCTAAAATTGGGACTATAATCTCTACTTTGCACGCACCCTGTGACCCAGCAAGTCCGCCCTTTATTTCCCACGGAAGTTCTCTTACAGGAGAGACAGAAGGGGATGTCTAGGAGGATATTCATCGTGACGGTGTCTGTGGTAGCGGACAGAAGAGGTACTGAAGGTTTTCCCTGCCAGAGGGATGGACAAGTAAGCTGAGGGGCCAGCAACTGTGCGGTTTAGACAGCAGGTGAGGCAGTGGACTAGACACACATACAGCAACGTGACTCTTCAAAACAGTGTTGGGAAAAAATGTAAGAGGCGGAACATATGTATCACAGTACCATGGAGAGAAATACAAAACACAAGCACGCACAAAGCAAGAGGACATATGTCACAAGAATACCTGCGTATGTATAGAGATATCAAAGACGTGAGACTAGATGCCTATGAGAGGAGATGAAGAGGGGTGGCGATTAGTGAAGGGGGTTAGGGGATCAAACCAGAAAAGAGCATCGCACAGACCAATGACAACAACGGGCTACTCACCGAGAGGCACGATCAACTCAGCTTCCTGCATCAGAAATTAAAAAGAAATCCCTCCCTCTTAAAAACTGAGAACAAACTGAGGGTTGATGGGGGGTGGGAGGGAGGGGAGGGTGGGTGATGGGCATT
Organism: Felis catus; assembly: GCF_018350175.1. Classification (NCBI taxonomy): domain Eukaryota; kingdom Metazoa; phylum Chordata; class Mammalia; order Carnivora; family Felidae; genus Felis; species Felis catus. The sequence goes on from NC_058375.1 coordinate 42,958,810, forward strand.
GAGGAGGGCACCTTTTGGGATGAGCACTGGGTGTTGTATGGAAACCAATTTGACAATAAACTTCATATATTGAAAAAAAAAAAAAAAAAGAAAGAAATCCCTACCAGCACGCCTGGGTGGATCAGTCAGTGAAGCGTCCAGCTTCGCCTCAGGTCATGATCTCACGGTTCACGAGTTAGAGCTCCTCATCAGGCGCTGTGCTGACAGCTTGGAGCCTGCTTCGGATTCTGCGTCTCCCTCGCTCTCTGCCTCTCCCCCACTCGTGCTCTGTCTCTCTCTCTTAAAAATAAATAAACATGAAAAAATTAATTAAAAAAAAAAAGAAAAGAAACCTCTACCTCGAAGTGTTGTCAGCATTATACATAATGTCCACATACGTCCCTGGCTCGGTACTTGACCTATGGGAGATGTCCAGCCACTGCTGCTGTTCTTATTATGCACTCATTGAACACCTAATATACCATGTATCTACTTCGTGCTGGGTGCCGTGCAAGGAGCTATGGAAGAGACAAAGACTGGGTGTCTCTCAGGCACTGGAGAGATCATGCTGTCAGACCCCCCTCACTTTCCAGAATAAGGCTACAAAAAGTGACTTGCCCAAGGTCACACAGCAAATTAGTGACTAAGTTAAGGGCAACTGTCCAGGTCTCCAGGGCTCTTTCTCGAGCTTCATCAAAGCCAGGACCTCTGAATCCTCGACCACTGAGAGGCTTGTATTGCTTGTTCTATCACCCCGACAATCCTCCCTGAGGCTCCTCTTTTGTTTATATACCCAGGGGTGTGTGCGTGTGTGTGTGTGGGGGGGGGGAGAAAAGTAAATTAATAAACTCTTTTAAAAATGCAGTTTGAGGGGTGTCTGGATGGCTTAATCGGTTGAACATCTGACTCTTGATTTCGGCTCAGGTCATAATCTCATGGTTTGTGGGATCAAGCCCTGCATTGGAATCTGTGTTAAGCATGGAGCCTGCTTAAGAGTCTCTTTCCCTCTGCCCCTCTCCCCCGCTCCTGCACTCACTCTCTCTCTAAAAAATAAATAAAAATAAAAACGCAATTTGGTAGCCAAAACCTTTTAGGTCTATGGGGAAAAAACAGAAAGGTTCTGAAGGCGGGCAGAGACAGACCTCCAAGAAGTCCCTCCTGCCCTCCCTCCTCTGGGCCTGAACTGCTGCGTTAGCAGGTCCCGGGTCAGAGTCTCCCAATCAGAAGCAACCTCCACCCCCCAGCCCTCAAACTGGCCCCGTTAAATCCTTCCACTTAAATGCTGCTCTGAGGAGAGGGAGAAATGTCCTTGTAACCTGATTTCCTTTCTCACCCTTTTACTCATCCTTAAAATATCCTGTTCCCCAGAGACAGCAAGAGAGCCTCCAGAGAAGTCTCTAATGGAGTGCAGCTCCCTGAGGTTTTGATGGAGGGGTGGGGAGAACTCTTGTCCTGGCTCATGGGGTGCTGTGGCCAGGGATGTGAGGAGGTGGTCAGAGAAGCCCAGAGGAGACATAGACATGGCAAAGGAGAGGGACAGGTCCCTGAAGACTCTGCCAATGTCTTGCCAGCCTTGATTCATGGGGCTATAAGAGACTTTCCTACGATTTCAGGAAAATTCAAGTTTTCTCATGGATTTCAAAATAAGATTGGCAAGGAACAGAACAACACACTGATTTTCCGAGAAGACATGGTTAGTTTCGTGTCAGATATGAATAGAGATGAAGAGGAAAGAATTCTCTCTGTGATGGGAAGTCTCCATCTCCCGGGGATCTGGCACAGCCCCATGGCATTGCTGAGGAGGAGAGGTGAGGCTAACATTGAACGAGCACTTACTCTGTTCCGGGGACTGTGATAAGCCCCTACTAGATCGCTGCCATTTAGCTCTCACACAGCAGCGCTGTGAACCAGGCACTGCGGGGCGCGCATTTTTCTGATAAGACACAGAGAGTCTTATCACACTGCTGGGAAGTGGTGGGAACAGGATTTGAACCCAGGTTGCCTCACTCCATGGTCCATGGGCCTAACTGCTAAATGAACCAGCAGCTAGGTCATAGTCTGGTTACTAGAGATCTCCCAGCATATGGCCGAGAATGTGAGATAAACAAACCCTTTCTATTCAGGGCAGGGATCCCAAGTGCCCCCATCACTCACTGCTCATTTTCCCTGAAGAATGCTTCTTAGGGAAATGCATTCTAGGAAAACATCAGTCAACAGCCCTCTGGAGAATACTTTTGCTTTATATTATCTCAGTATTATCTCTAATATTTTATGGTGTGGTCTCTGCTAATGAACAGCAGAGGATATCTCTGGGTGTTACACAGCTAATCCCCTTTATTGTAATCAATTCAGTAGCACTACTGCTTATGGAATGTCTGGATGACACTGTTATAAGATATTTAAAGAGATTTGAAGGCACAAAAACGAAATAAAAGCCACCACAATTACTGGAAGAAATTCTGTAAACCACAGCCTAGTTCAGACAATACTGGTAGGACCCAGCAAGGATTTCCGTTTACTGGCTAATGTGGCGCCACCGTGTGGCAGGAATGTAAACACCAGTCACACTATATCCCCGCTTTGAAATTGTGTCCTAAGTTTTTTTAATTAAATTAAATTAATTTATTGTTGTTATTATTTTTTTTTTTTGAGAGAGAGAGAGAGAGAGAGAGAGAGTGAGTCAGGGAGAGGGACAGGGAGAGAGCGAGAAAGAATCCCAAGCGGTCTCCACACTCAATGTGGAGCCCAATTCAGGGCTCAATCCCACTGTTCTGGGATCATGACCTGAGCGGAAATCAAGAGTCAGAGGCTCAACCGACTGAGCCACCCAGGTGCCCCCTGATTAAGATTTTTTTTTTCATTCCAGTGAGTTGCATTATTTTAAAGTTGTATACATAAAGTCAAGCTTTATTATTATCTCATATTACACTATTATCAAGGAGCCTGTAAAGTACAACATGGGTGACCTGTAGATCACGGTTCAAAATTGCTCCTCTTGCATGTTCAACTGATTAAAGAAGCTATGTGAAGTAGATGAGAATTCTGATAATCTGACATTAGGTGCATTAGAGAGGCCTTGGCTGCACCCCATCTGGCAGGTCCTCAAAAATATGGTAACAAATTAACTTAGAGAAGCACTCTGAAATTGAACCAAAGAACCTTGGGATTTCTGGGCCAAAAAGAACGTGTCAGACAATATGGTGACCCTTCAGGAAGGTACATGTTAATCACGTGACTTTCTTCACAGTCACAAGCTTGCTCTGGCTCATTCAGCTGTCTTTAAATAAATCTCATTTGGGGCACTTGGGTGGCTCTGTTGGTTAAGTGTCTGACTCTTGATTTCAGCTCAAGTCATGATCTCATGGTTCATGGGATCGAGCCCCACATAGGGCTTTGTGCTGACAGCACGGAGCCTGCTTGTGATTCTCTCTCTCCCTCTCTCTCTGCCCCTCCCCCGTTCCTCCTCCTCCTCCTTCTTCTTCTTCTCTCTCTCTCTCTCAAAAACAAAAACATTAAATAAATCTCATTTGGGAGCCCATCCTGGATGGATTTCACTGGTCAAACTCTTAGAGTTCTGGGAACACTTATTGGAACCACATATAGATACAGTGCATGGCGTAGGGTGCAGTCAATACTTTTTGGTTTCTTTTCCTTTTACTAGTTGAAGTGTGCTTTGTAAATGACAAAGTGACAAATGTACAAATGTCATTGACAACCGTTCCTGGTTAGAATGAGGTAGGTGGTACTGGTCCAATGGAAGAGACCAGTGTTTCTCAGAGACTAATGTATCTATGACTCACCTGGAGATCTGTCTACCCTATGCCTCCACCATTTACCTTCAGTGTGTCATTACCATCTGTCTATATCATATCTCTCTCCACCTGTCAGTCATTCACCTACCTATCCCAACAGCTCTCTGCACCCAGGGGTCTGTCCCTTTACCCTTTCTCAGATAACATTGTTAACTGTTAACTATGAATAATTGGAATGTGAATATTGGCCAGCTCTTTTATTTCAAATCTAAATTGTTCCAAATGCCATCATTTTATTGGCCTGTCTAGAGATACTTCATTATCTTGGACGGGAATCTTTGCATTTCCTCTGGGTCACTGTTAGAAAGCACTGATCTCACTGTAAAGCTGGAAATTGTGTGTGATTTTTATTTTAAAAACATTTTTAACATTTATTTTTTTGAGAGAGAGATAGAGGGTGAGCAGGGGAGGGGGCGAGAAATTGGGAGACCCAGAATCCGAAGCAGGCTCCAGGCTCCGAGCTGTCAGCACAGAGCCCGATGTGGGGCTCGAACTCACAAACCATGAGATAACGACCTGAGCCAAAGTCGGACACTTAGTTAAGTGACACTTAGTTAGTTAAGTGACTGAGCCACCCAGGCGCCCCTGTGTGTGATTTTTAAAATGCCAAATTCTTGACATCAGTTCTTTGTCAGTTTGTTCTTTTCTCGTGTAATCTTAAAAAAAATCTGACTGAGGTTTCTGTGTGGTTGAATTCTGTGAAGTTTTTACTAACCCAGAGCACACACACACACTCCCATTAAAGTTCTTGCCCGTTGAAATTGCCAAAGGGGTACAAGAGAACAAGGCCTGAGGACACAGTGAGGACAAAGATTTCCATTGGAAAATGGTCTTGTATAATAATCCCATCATATCGAGGAGATAGGACAAAGCCATTATTTTTGTGCCTTGAGACTCACCTTCCCTCTTTCTGCCCAGTGCTGACTTGGGGCTATGGGCGGAGAGGCCTGCTCCTACCAGGGAAGTCCACGAGCGAAAACGGCCACGGCTGGAGGAGGCTGAAGTTGAGCTTAATCTTCCTCACTTTGGAAGAGCTGAGTGCACACAGGAGTGAAGCAGAAGTCAGGAATCTATTGCCACAGGGTCCAGAGATGGGCAGGGCTTCCTCAGGAGGTACTCTCAGCTGTGGGTGAACGCTCCACCTCGCCCCAGCCCAACTCTGGCCCCTTCGTAGCCACATTCTCCATTGTATGCTTGTAGCCAAGGACCCGGAGGCCTGCCAGCTCAGATGACCAGAACCCATGTCTCAGATGCATGAACTTGGTCCTCTGGACCCCGCAAAAGGTGCACCTTCTACTACCTGAAGACTCTGCAAGGTCTTTACGCTCTGGCCCTCTGTTTTTTCCTCCAGTAGTTCTGGGCAATGCTTCAAAAAGTGGATGTCAGGTTAGTTATAAGTTAAAAGGGACAGGTTTTTTCTTCACATACCACGATTCCTCACTCACTGGTTTAATCAAATATCTAGTGTACTCACATATGAGTTTGTTTGTTTGTTTTTAAATATTTATTTATTGGGGGCAGGGGAAGAGAGCAGAGAGCCCAGTGTGGGGCTCAAATTCACAAACCATGAGATCATGGCCTGAGCCAAAGTCAGACCTTTAACTGAGCCACCCTTTTTGTTTGTTTTTTTACAAAAAGTCCCTTTTTGTTTGTTTTTTAAGTTTATTTATTTATTTTGAGAGAGAGAGGAGAGAGCGGGGGAGGGGCAGAGAGAGGAGAGAGAGAATCGCAAGTAGGTTCCACACTGTCAGCGCAGAGCCCACCGCAGGGCTCCAGCTCACCAACTGTTCATGAGATCATGACCTGAGCTGAAACCAAGAGTTGGATGCTTAGCCGACTGAGCCACCCAGGTGCTCCCTCATATGAGTTTAAAAAGTTTTTTTTTTTTGTTTTGTTTTCATGAGCGTATTATTCAGGGTTCTCTGGAGAAACAGAAGCAAAAGAATATATATAGATATACAGAAAGAGATTTATTATGAGGTATTGGCTCACAAGATTATGGAGGCTGGAAGCCCAGGAAAGCTGATGATGTAGCTCCAGTCCAAACCTGAAGGCCTCAGAACCAGGGGTACCGATGTTCTTGGGCAGGAGAAGATGGAAATCCAGTTCAAGCGGATAACAAACGTACCCTCCCTCTGCCTTTTTGTTCTGTCCAGACTGTCATTGGATTGGATGATGCCCACCTGCCCTGGCGAGGGCAATCTTCTCTACTCAGTCTGCTGATTCAAATGCTAACCTCTTCCAGAAATCCCTTCACAGACACACCAGAAGTAATGTTTTACAAGCTACCTGGGCATCCCTTAGCCCAGTCAAGTTGGTGCATAACGTTAACCATCACAGTGGAGCAGGGAGTGTATTTTTTATACGTGGGTTTCAATTTCTTGTACTTAAATACTTTCTCACATACTGTTTCTCTTTAAAGGTTTGGAGTTCGTGATGACAAATCTCTCTGTGAATTTTTGAGGGCTGGCCTGTGACTTTCCTTATTTCAGGCAACATTTGGTCCAGGTAAGAGCCAGCAGAATTGAAGAACTCGGGACCGCCAGGCCAACTCGAGTTGCTAGTTCCTGCCATTTCTTTCAACACCTAGATCTCTTTTTCATTGAAATGTGAAACCTTCTGATGCTTATTTAAAATTCATTGTCCTTAAGAATTTTGATTTTGAATAAGAATATTACTTAAAAAAAAAAAGAATATTACTTTAACCTGGCCAAGTTCTGCTTTTTTTCATATTAATTTGAAGCAAAGCAGAACTCTGGGATTACTTCAATACAAACAATTTATTCTTCAGGATTTTTCTCTAAGTAGAGGAACTTTCTTGACTCCTACACAGCAAAAGTTGGTGTTTCCAGTCTTCCAGCTCAGGGGTACCCTTGATGTGATACAGGCACCAAGGCCATCCTGAAGAAAAGCATATCTCCATGATATGCCTGCGTTCAACACGTGGGTACATAAACAAAAACAGGATCCCTGCTTTGGAGGACCTCAAAAAGTTTACTGTGAGAGATGAACTATTAATTAAATGAGTCAGGTTTCACATATATGACAGTAAAGGAGGATGAAAAGTGCTGTGGAGCCATAGAGGGAGGGATGTGTTCTTGTGGGAGGAGGAAGGATGAGGCTTGAGAAGGACTTCATAGAGGTTGTGTGTTTTGAAGTGGCGTTTGAAGGATGTTGAGGTGTACTAGGCAGAGAGGCATGAAAGAATATTCTAGAAGGAGGCACAGTTAAACAAAAGGCCACGGAGTAAGGACAAGTTCTGGGAATGCTGAGCCTTTCAGTGTTACTACAGCATAGGGTCCTTGGGGTGACCCGATGGGCTTAAGAAGCAAAAATTCTTCTCCCCTTCAAGGTCCTTCTAGCTGGACTAAGAATCAAATTGATATGAGATAGAATAACAGGAGTAAATCAGATTCAGTAGTGTACATATGGGGAATCCACGCAGACATGGATATTCCAAAGGCAGTCAGGCGAAATGAGGTATGTACATCATCCTGAACTAAGGAGAGGGGGCCTAGGAGTCTGGGGCTTCAGAGGAAAGAAATACACTTCACAGGACGATAAGAAGAAGAACAACAGATGTTGGCTAAATTCGACGTTTGCCCTTACAGATGGGTCACTCAGATAAAATTTATCTCTGCTAATAACCCTTGTTCTGGGACCCTCTCTGCCCCCCGCCAATTTAGATTCTTTTATGTAGTTAAAGGAGAGGTAAAAGTTACTCTTGAGTCTGCAGGGTCTCAAATGCCTTCAGCTCGAAATAATCTTCATGCCAGAGTGGTCCATCTTGGGGCAGCCTGCCTTTGACTCTACTATGGGGATTGGAGAAGCAGGTGGGGACCAGAATTAGAAGGCCTTGGCTATTGGTGTGAGGGGTTAGATTTGTTCCAATCAGCCATGCACCCACAGAAGGCTTTTGAGCCACTCTTTCAGCTGTTATATTGGATGAGCACTATTCCTTAGCTCTCTGTCTCTAAAATGTTTATTTTGAGAGAGAGTGCATGCACACACATGCAAGCAGGGGAGGGGCAGAGAGGGAGGGATTCTCTCAAACAGGTGCCACACTCTCAGAGCAGAGCCAGACGTGGGGCTCAATCCCATGAACTGTGAGACCATGACCTGCGCCAAAATCCAGAGTCAGACACTTAACTAGCTGAGCCACCCAGGCTCACCAGTCCTCTGTCACTAGAAGTAAGCCACTGTCCTTCTACTGGGTCTGCAGTTTCTTCTGGGTTCTCTGATCTCCTGAGCTCTACACAGCTCCTAATGTTTGCTTCAGGTTTCAACGCTTTCAAAACTGTCTGGATTTGATGGAATGTTCTAATTTAGAAAAGAATTTATATTCTCTCTCTGGCTCTATACACTGTAGGCAAATGGCACTGATGTTTTAGGTTTGGGTCAGCTCTGTCTGTTGACCTTTCAGGGAAGGAGGATTAGACATTCAGTATCTTTGAGTTTCACGTTCAGTTCTTAAGGATTTGTAGTCACCACCGAATGAATGAGTGTTAGAGCTGGTTAGTGATCTTCCTGTTCAACCAGGGGTATGGGGTACCTAACCAGATTAAAGACAGGGCTGAGACAAAAACTCAGGTCTTTTGACTCCCAGTCTAGTGCTCTTTCTGATGTGCTCCGGCCACTGCCACTGTTTATAGACAACTATGGGGCAGACCAAATGTACCTGGCTACTTCAAACACACAGGGCCGTGTCTGACAGCTGGAGCTAAGAAAAGGCCAAGTTCCCAGAATGGAATTCTGTCCCTCAAGCCAGCCAACACGGTTTTATGTCTTTTGATACCTTCCTTTCTTGTGAAATGGGAGCAGAGCCTACTTGATCCTTCAGCTGCAGCTGAGAGCAGGGGTTAGACTGTGGTTGGGGTTATTTGTTTTGTGAGGGACAACAGGTCTCTGTTCAGTTGTATCATCTTAGAGTCAGGGATGGAAGGAAAGCTGGAGGTGATTTGTGAGAAGAGGCAGCCTCCTGTAGTCGACAGAGCATGGCTTATCAGATTCTCAGCGCTTTCTTCGGCTTTTCTTTTCCTTCCGCTCCAGTTTCTGTATTGCTCCAAAACAGAAGGGAGTGGCTTCGGAGTTCCGTTTCCCGCCGCCTCCGGAGCAGCAGGGAGACAAGCAGGGAGAACAGTAGAGAGACCAGTTGAGCAAGGAGGTAGCGTCGCTACCCGCCCAGCAGCGGGCCGGAACCCCGAAGCCAATGGTGCGCCCATGGGCGGGGCCCGCTGGCGGGCGGGGCCGTTCGTGGGCGGGGCAGGCGGCTGGCCCTTTCGTGGGCGGAGCTGGAGGGCCGGAAGTAGCTCGGCGGACAGACGCTAGCCGGACTCACGGCGCTGATCCGGTGACCTGGGGACCTCGGGGTGGCGGCCTTGTCTCTGTCCCCTCAAATCCCCATCCCCTGCCTTCTCGCCGTCCGGGACGATGGTGGCCCGCCTGCTGCTGCGCGCCTGGCTCCGGGGCCCTGCAGTTGGCCCGGGGCCCCTGTGTCGGCCCCTTAGCGCGGGCTCGGGGTCCGGCGAGTACCTGCAGCGCAGCATCGTGCCCACCATGCACTACCAGGACAGCCTGCCCAGGTGAGCCCGGCTTCCCGGTCCCCGCTGCCCTCCAGGACCGGCCCCAACCTTCACTCCCGTCAGTCACTCACGACTCTTATACTGGACCCGCTTCCACCCGAACCCCCTCCCTGGGACGCTGTCGTAACACGCAATCTGGAGATACTGTCACTTTGAGAGTCTCCTGGTAGAGGAACCTCAGTACGTTCAAATTCTCTACCAGAACCCCACCCCCCACCCCTCATTGCTCGCTCGGATTCTCCATCTTGAACCCTTCTCGAATTCTTTCTCCAGTAACCCAGCTTCCATCCTGATACCGAAGAGTCCCTCATATTTCTTCCTGAAAAATGCCCAACCTGCATATCTCCAACACCACCCTTACCCCTCCAACTAGGGTGTCCCCTGAAGTACTTTCATGACTGCCCCGCGCTCCTGCCCAGAATATGGACAGGCCAATTCCTGATACATAATAGTTACCCTCCCTCAACTTTTCCCAGCACTCCGCCCTCAAGCCTGTTGCTCAGCCCCACTCTCTGTGCCTCCAGTACTCTGCTCTTATAGCAGCTCATCCAATACCCAGTACACTCCTCGAGTGTTCACCTTACCCTCCCCCAACATCAGCACTCTTCATCCCTTCCAGACCTTCCTCAGCTACCCCTAGGTTTCTCCCCCTAAAATATTCTTTCTAACCCACATCACCCTCTTCAACTCCAGGCCCCTGGTAGAATTCTAGACACCACCCTCAGTGCTCCTCTCAAAGTCTTATTCAGCTTAGATCCAGAACCTACCCCAATTCTTCTATTCTTCTGTATTCCTCCTCACCTTAACTACCTTCTCCACCTTCTTTTTTTTTTATATGAAATTTATTGACAAATTGGTTTCCATACAACACCCAGTGCTCATCCCAAAAGGTGCCCTCCTCAATACCCATCACCCACCCTCTCCTCCCTCCCACCCCCCATCAACCCTCAGTTTGTTCTCAGTTTTTAACAGTCTCTTATGCTTTGGCTCTCTCCCACTCTAACCTCTTTTTTTTTTTCCTTCCCCTCCCCCATGGGTTCCTGTTAAGTTTCTCAGGATCCACATAAGAGTGAAACCATATGGTATCTGTCTTTCTCTGTATGGCTTATTTCACTTAGCATCACACTCTCCAGTTCCATCCACGTTGCTACAAAAGGCCATATTTCATTTTTTCTCATTGCCACATAATATTCCATTGTGTATATAAACCACAATTTCTTTATCCATTCATCAGTTGATGGACATTTAGGCTCTTTCCATAATTTGGCTATTGTTGAGAGTGCTGCTATGAACATTGGGGTACAAGTGCCCCTATGCATCAGTACTCCTGTATCCCTTGGATAAATTCCTAGCAGTGCTATTGCTGGGTCATAGGGTAGGTCTATTTTTAATTTTCTGAGGAACCTCCACACTGCTTTCCAGAGCGGCTGCACCAATTTGCATTCCCACCAACAGTGCAAGAGGGTTCCCGTTTCTCCACATCCTCTCCAGCATCTATAGTCTCCTGATTTGTTCATTTTGGCCACTCTGACTGGCGTGAGGTGATACCTGAGTGTGGTTTTGATTTGTATTTCCCTGATAAGGAGCGACGCTGAACATCTTTTCATGTGCCTGTTGGCCATCCGATGTCTTCTTTAGAGAAGTGTCTATTCATGTTTTCTGCCCATTTCTTCACTGGGCTATTTGTTTTTCGGGTGTGGAGTTTGGTGAGCTCTTTATAGATTTTGGATACTAGCCCTTTGTCCGATATGTCATTTGCGAATATCTTTTCCCATTCCGTTGGTTGCCTTTTAGTTTTGTTGGTTGTTTCCTTTGCTGTGCAGAAGCTTTTTATCTTCATAAGGTCCCAGTAATTCACTTTTGCTTTTAATTCCCTTGCCTTTGGGGATGTGTCGAGTAAGAGATTGCTACGGCTGAGGTCAGAGAGGTCTTTTCCTGCTTTCTCCTCTAAGGTTTTGATGGTTTCCTGTCTCACATTTAGGTCCTTTATCCATTTTGAGTTTATTTTTGTGAATGGTGTGAGAAAGTGGTCTAGTTTCAACCTTCTGCATGTTGCTGTCCAGTTCTCCCAGCACCATTTGTTAAAGAGGCTGTCTTTTTTCCATTGGATGTTCTTTCCTGCTTTGTCAAAGATGAGTTGGCCATACGTTTGTGGGTCTAGTTCTGGGGTTTCTATTCTGTTCCATTGGTCTATGTGTCTGTTTTTGTGCCACTTCTCCACCTTCTAAAATGCTTCACCGAGTGCACTTCCCTATGAAAACCCAATAAATCTTCCTCTCCCTTTCTCACCCAGTATTTTTTTTTTACTCAGTATTTTCTTTTCTTTTTTCTTATTTATTTATTTATTTATTTATTTATTTATTTATTTAGAATGCATGAGGGAGGGGCAGAGAGAGGGAGAGAGAGAGAATCCCAAGCAGGTTCCTTGCTGTCAGCACAGAACCCTACGCAAGGCTTCATCTCAGGAACTATGAGATCATGACCTGAACCAAAACCAAGAGTCGGATACTAAACCGACTGAGCCACTCAAGTGCCCCTCACCCGGTATTTTCTTTAATATAAAAAAAAAACTTTCGGTTTTCCCAGCCTTTCAACTCCCAGCCTTAATCTCAGCTGCCAGGACTCCTTTTTCAATGTTAGAGACTTCCTGAAGTTCTTTTACCATCTGAAACCAGATTTTAACTTCTCTACTCGCTCACCGGTTAGTTCCTGGTGCCAAGTTCCAAATTTGTCTCAAAGACCGTTCTCGCTTCCTCTCTCACCAAACTGCCATCGGGGATCTCCCAGTCCAGGAGCTGGAGGCCAGGGCTCCCCATCCCATGAACAGAACATAGATTGTATCACAGGTATCATCCCCAACTACTAGGTTGCTATTTTTCTCCACATCCAGCAGCTGTTTAACCCGTTGTTATCCCTGCTGCCCACCCCCGCCCTCTCAGGAATATCATTTGAGGTGAAATAACTGTGCAGACATCTAAAGCAGACTAAAATGAGATTATCTAGCCCCAACCCCAGTGCTTAAGTTTGGCAGGAGGAAGGGAGAGAGAGAAAGAAAAAGTGGCCTTTGTGCCTGTAGGCGAATCCTATGTAAGCTGAGCCCGTATGTGGGGGAAAGGTGAAGAATGACAGAAGCTCCCTTCACTTGCCAAGCCCAGTTGCATCTGACTTTCAGGCAGGCCTGGGCTCCAGCCCGGTTTAAGATCAGAGGGATTTTCTCCATTAGAATTAGAAAGCTGAGAGTAATACTCCAGATCATTTCCTCCAACCTACAGCAGAAAAACCTGTCGGAGTCATCAACATCAATGCATAACTTTCAGCAAGGACACCCAGGCCTCTGTTACCTCATTTGTAAACTGGTGGTTAGATAAGATGAGATTCCTTTTACCTCTGAGATTCTAGGCTGGCAAAATGTATTATCTGTGACACTCATTTTGATGTCCCACTTGGTGAAGAGCCCTGGCTTTGAAGTCTGGTAGAACTTGGCCTCATATGCTAGATCTGATGCTTTTGTAACTTCAGGCAGTTCCGCTAATTTCTTTGAGCCACGGTTCTTCCCTGCAAGGTAGGAATGGAACACATACTTCATAGCGCTAATGTGAGGATAGAGTGAGGTAAGATGCCCAAAATAGGGAACTATTTTAAGCCATTGGCCTGGGGAAGGACTAGTCCCTTTGTGGTGGTCCAATTGGATCCCATTCCCTCCCTCTTCCTGTCATATCACTGCCGCCTTATGACCCAGTGGCCTTGGACTCACTTTCCTCCTAAGAACCCTGCACCGTCATTTGTTTGTTTTTTAGGTGTTACGATTTTTTTTCTAGGCTCTTCTTTAGTGTGGTCAATATACATTGCATAAAATTTAGCTTTTTAACCATTTTTAGATGTATAGCTCAATTAGGTGTTATTTTTTAAGGGCTCTATTTATATACACTGAACAGTTAGCCTCAGAATATAAAACTGCAAGCCCTGAGGGGACAAAGGGTGGATCAACCTGACCGACTCATTCACATTATTAATTTGAGACACATTTATTGGTATGGATTTGGAGACCAATCAGTCATGGTGAGGAGTGTACATATGGGGAGGGGGCGGGGGGGGGGATTTGACAGATAGTTAAGATATAATGTGATAAATGGGAAGCAACATTTCATCGTGGTTAAGATTGTCAACCTGAAAATAAAGAGCTGCAATGAGAGGCAGATGAGCATTTCTTTGGGATTAAAGAATTGCAGTGTGGGGAGCACAGATTCAAGTACATACCCAAATAAGATTCCCACTTGTAGGGTGAAAGCAACAGGTTTATATGAGGAAGAGATAGGGGGCAGTTACATGAGTTGAATTAAAAGGGGGAACAAAGGTTGCCTATACATGCTTACAAGCCAAACTACTCCAGGGTATATATTAACTGCTGACTTTTCTTTTTTTTCTGGAATGTCCATAGCCATCAGTCTTGTGATCATGATGTTTGTTCTCCTGTTGACTTCTCAAACAATTGTTTAAAAACAATTACCATTTTGTCCAGAAGGTTTTGGCCAGTTCAAACAAAAGCAAGTAAGGCAGTTTTTCTACAATGGCTGCTTCATCTCCATTTTAAAATGGCTCTAGTCCTGTCAGTTTTTCACAAGATCTTGAGGCAGGAGTTAGATCTCATTATTGTTTTCAAATATTTTTTTAAGTTTATTTCTTTCTTTTGAGAGAGAGAAAGAGAGCATGAAAATAGGGGGAGGGCAGAGAGAGAGAAGGGGACAGAGGGTCCGAAGTGGGCTCTGTGCTGACAGCAGAGAGCCTGAGGTGGGGCTCGAACCTGTGAACCGTGAGATCGTGACCGGTGCGGAAGTCAGATGTTTAACTGACTGAGCCACCCAGGCATCCCATATGTTATTTTTAATCCAGCTCAACTTCATACTAACTGCACGGGTATAAGCAAAAGTCATCTAACCTTGAACTTGGGATGATAATGTTATCTTTCTCTCGGGATTGTTAGAATTAAATACCCTCATATAGTGCCTTTAATACAAATCTGGTAAGTACTTAGTAGATAATCATAAGTACTATAGCTGCATTAGGCACACATGTGTTGCATGTATAGGATGTGCTTGGTGACAACTATTGCGTCAGTGTGGAGGTAGGAGTGATGGTGCCTGGGCGAGTAAGGGAAGCTTCACAGAGGAGGTGACGTTTGCAGAATTTGACGATCACCAAGTGAGAGAAGTGAGGGAAGGATAGAGCAGCTAGTGCCCAGGAACAGAAGCCTGAAAATGCATGACATGTTCAGAAATGTTGAGAAGTTTATGGAGAGCCCAGCCCAAAGTAAAGAATCACCATTTGGGCCCTAAGTTATTAGAATTGGGCTAGGGGTGTGTGTGTGTGTGTGTGTGTGTGTGTGTGTGTGTGTGTGTGCACGTGCACATGCATTGGGGTAGGGATTGGGAGAGACCCATTGTGTCTTTAAAAAAAATAATATCGGTCAGCATTTAAGTTGTATAGTTGATTCACAATAAATGTCAATATTATTTTGTCTTTTAACCCCTAATCATTTTAGATGATAGTTGATGTTCGAGACAGAATGGGCAGGTTCTCTAGAATTCAGACAGGGAGGGAGATGAGGCCAGAATGTCCAAGGTATGGAGGATAACAGGTAGAAACAGTAAGGTTCTGGGTAGGCCCCAGGGGCATGTCCTTAAAATAGATCGGCTTTATTCCAGTGATAACTAGATTGTGTAAAAATTACAAAGGGTTTTTTAGCTGTGTTCTTGGCAGGAAGAACAGTGAAGTGCCTGCTGCTTGGAAGCTGGGTAATGATAGCAGGTCACTTACACAGAGTCATTTCCACAAGGGATAATTAGTGAGATATATCTGCTTGGTGTTTACTTTTATAACAGACAATGTTAGATGGGGATTCTCTAGATTGCGGGTGGGGAAGGAGAACCCACGTGGTTAAGATGGAACTGCCAGGCATCTCTCAAGTCCCTAACTCTACCTCTTTCAAGGCACCTGATGAATTACATCACAGGCAGCACAAGAAACTACAGGTGTGCAAATGAAACCCCTCTTGGTATTTAAGGAGCTGCCAAGAGTCTGGGGGTGACCTTGCGACTTGATTTCTAAAGATAAGACAGGCAATGTTGCCTATAAGTGAACACTTACTGGCCTTTGTGGTAGCAAGTTACCGAACTAAACTGGCCTAAGCAAACAAGTATAGGGACTCACAGACCTGCAAAATCCAGGTTGGATTAAGGGCTCAAATGATGTCATCAAGACTCTTTTGCCTTTCCACTCGAAGCTATTCATTTGTGTGATTCCATTCTTAGCCAAGCTCTCTCCTTATGGTGACAAAGTGGCAGCCACCACTTAAGAGACCCCAACCTTTTAGTGATCTCAGCTAGTAGAGATTTGCCCCTCCTAACTGTGCAAAAAAAAAAAAAAAAATCCTGTAATTAAGTTTTATAGGTTCACCCTGAGTCTCATTGGGTCTGAACCAGTAAGCTGTAAGCCCACTCCATGGATTTGGGTTGGAGTCAGCTCCACCTGAACCAGAGGGACTTGAGTAGGAGGGGTGCTGTTACCAGAAGAAGAGAGAATACATGGAAGGCAGGCAAAACAATAGAAATGGTGAAACGTTGTGCTGAGCACTGAGGAAGAGGTGATGAGCTAGTTCCCTAGGGATGTGAACAGTCTAATGGCAGAATTTGGATCTATAGGACTTAAGGACTGAGTAGATTAAAAAAAACCTCGTATTTAATTGAGTGCTTACTAGGTGCCAGGCACTATTCTAAGTCAGTGACATGCATTGCCTCATTTAATCTGCACAGAACCCTAGGAGGTACATATTAATATAAAATTTTTAATGTTTATTTTTGAGAGAGCGGGCATGTGCATGGACACAAAAGTGTGCATGAGTGGGGGAGGGGCAGAGAGTGAGGGGGACAGAGGGTCTGAAGCAGGCTCTACACTGACAGCACAGAGCCCGATGTAGGGCTCAAACTCACCGTGAGATCATGACCTGAGCCAAAGTCAGATGATTAACTGAGCCACGCAGGTGCCCCTAGGAGGTATGTACTAATATTATCCCCATTTTATAGATGAGGAAAATCAGGTACAGAATGAGTGGTGTGCCCAAAGTCACATAGCTGTGAATGATGAAACCAGATTAGCCACTGCAGCTATGCTGGCTTGTAAGGGGAAGAATCAATGTGACTCCTGAAGTTACAGTCACAGAATTGTAGAGGGGCCTTAGAGACCACCTTTTTCACTTCCGTTATCTTACTAAAGACAAAACTGATCACCAGAGGTGAAAAGGGACTTGTTTTAAAAAATTTTTAACAGCTTTGTTGAGATATTGTTCACTTTGTAAAAGTGTACACAGAGATTTTTTGTGTATCACGAGAGTTGTGCGACCATCACCACTGTCCAGTTCATTTTCATTCCCTTCTGTCCCCCGCAAAAAACACCCGTACTCATTAGCAGTCACTCCCTGCCCCCCTCCCATCCCTGGTAACCACTGGTCTATCTTCTGAAAAGTGACTTGTTTATAACTAAACTCAGGTTTGTCTGGCTTCAATGCTTATGCTTTTCTAGCATACCACACTGTCCCTAGACAGAATAAATCTGCAGTCGGCAGGGTCATGCTCCCTTGCATACGTTCCATTTTGCATCTCAGTACCTGCTTGGAGGAGCCTGTGTGTCAGAAATGAAAGTATCAGAGCAGAAAGGTTAATGACAGAGTAGACAGGGGAGGGCAGAGGACCGAGTCTTGAGAAAACATGCACTTTTAGAGAAAGAGGACGTAGGGAAAAGAGACTCAGAAGATGATGGAAAAAACACTAGCAGGGTGGGAGGAGAGAATTTCTAACTCCATCTTTGATGTCCTTAAGGATCTCACAGTTTGCAGTCTTATGGGGGAGAGGACACAGTACATAGCCCACTAAATGTGATGGAGAAGAATCAGGGCTGGGGGAGGAAGGGAAGGAGTAATCAGTGCCTGTTCTCTGGCAGCCCATGTGCTGGTGGAGGTCAGAAGTTTCAAGGAAGGATCCTGATAAGTGGCGAGCTTCCCTCTCTGTGCATCACTGTAACCACGAGAGCCAACTCTGCAGTTCTTCCCAGCTCCACATTCAGTGGCCTTGTGTTGGTAGCTTGAAATTTGCCTGGTGGGAGAGTTACAGAAATTGGTAAATACTAAAAATCAGGGCTTCACCCCTTCCCACCCGGGAGCTGGTTTACTAACCCACCCCCCCTTCAGAGTAGCAAACAGATGAGGATGGGGAGAAGGTGGTATACTTGGCTTTGAGAGGAAAGAGACTTGTTTAATGCAGGTGATGGGGGTCAGGAGGGTGCTGGTCCTTCCTAGAAGTTGAGGGGCGGCTTTCTTTGGAGAGAAATCTGAAAGCAAATGGTGTTTTAGAATAGTCAGATTTTTTTTTTTAGTTTGTTTATTTAGAGAAAGTGTGCGTGCAAGGGAGGGGCAGAGGGAGAGAGAAAGAATCCGCGTGACAGCGTGGAGCCTGATGCGGGACTCGAACTCACGAACCATGAGATCATGACCCGAGCCGAAGTAGAATGCTCAACTGACCGAGTCACCCAGGCGCCCCTAATAAGGACTATTTTTCTAAAACTGCTGTTGCCTCTAATTTAGAATTTTGTTTAAAAGAACTTTTGGGGGCGCCTGGGTGGCTCAGTTGGTTAAGTGCTGACTTCAGCTCAGGTCATGATCTCGCAGTCTGTGGGCTCGAGCCCCACGTTGGGCTCTGTGCTGACAGCTTGTAGCCTAGGGCCTGCTTTGGATTCTGTGTCTCCCCCTCTCTCTGCCCCTCCCCTGCTCGCGCTCTGTCTCTCTCTGTCTCTCAAAAATAAATAAACATTTAAAAAAATTAAAAAGAACTTTTGTTAATGTCCCTATTGTAATAAAACAAAGTCGAGAAAATTAGGTAGATAACTATGAGTAGATAATTATGAGGTAGCTGAGATAGTATTTGAGATTTTCTGTGTAGGTCCACGAATATAAGGACAATAATTGATGGCGTTAAAGTGTTATGAGTAGTTACTCAGTGCAGCTAAGTCCATAGTGACTGTAAATAATTCAGATTAATTTTGACATCATGTTTTTGATAAACATGCATTGAAAAATAAACTGAAGAATCACAGTATGTCTTACATATAGTAGGCTTTTAAACTGTGTTTTGCGGATAACTTCACAGTTTTCCAAAATGGCTGCTATATTTAGATATTTTGAATATATTAGTGCTGATTTTGAGCTGACAGAGGTAACTTCGCAAACCACGATTAAGTTTTGGTATTATAGGACATATCATTTAATAAAATTACTGACATGAAAGAAAGTACACCCCACTCTGCTGTCCGTGTGTTTTCATTCCACTGTGGACCAGTAACTTTATCACCATAGCCATCATTGGGATTGTACTGGTAGAGAATGATGAGTAAGTACACACACAGGAAGAGCTGGTTCTCCTCAAAGGACTCTTGGTGGCTAGGCATAGCTTGACGGTCAATCCCATATTTGGCTGGCCCTTGGGCAGGACTGTGCTTCATTTCTGTATGATTTTCTCTCATAAAATGCACAAGGAAAGTTAAAAAATAGAACTTTCTGTTTTCATCTTGGGGAAGAAAAGTGCAGTTGTTCCAATAAAGAGTAGGATTGGGGCGCCTGGGTGGCTCAGTTGGTTAAGCCTCCGACTTCGGCTCAGGTCATGATCTCGCAGTCTGTGAGTTCGAGCCCCACGTCGGGCTCTGTGCTGACCGCTCAGAGCCTGGAGCCTGTTTCGGATTCTGTGTCTCCCTCTCTCTCTGACCCTCCCCCATTCATGCTCTGTCTCTGTCTCAAAAATAAATAAGCGTTAAAAAAAAAAAACGAGAGTAGGATTAAAATCAGTACCAATACAGGGTTAACACAGGTGTTGTAATTGTGACTAGGAAACAGGAATGCTTCAGGCGGCTTCCACTTCCCCATTTTGAATCTGTTATTTGAATATTTATTTCGCCTATGAAATTCACCATTAAGACATTAGAAAGTTCTTATTTTACCTTAAAAAAAAGTTACTATTGATACTTACATTAGTAAATCCTTCTATTCTGATTTGTTTGTGGATTCCCATTATTGGTTTTTGTTTTTTGTTTTTGGAAGGAAATTAATTATCTGGTAATTAGTTATTAGTTTGGGTTATGAAGCTAATTGACCCCTTCCACATATTGTCACACTTATACTTAGTTTCTTTCCAGGCTGCCTATTCCTAAACTTGAAGACACCATTAAGAGATACCTCCGTGCACAGAAGCCTCTCTTGGATGATGGCCAGTTCAGGTAAATGCAGAGAACCCTGAATGACCATGGTTGGGTGGTTCGAGAGAGGCTGGCAAGTAGTAGTTTCATGAAGTGTCTGTGATCCAGTTGGGTCTCCAGAAATCTGGGACCTCGTCCTTACGTTTTCAAGTTTAGGAAATAGATCTTCACTCAGAAGGGGCTGAGCAAGCCCTGAAGTGACATTGTGTCTAACCAGACTCAACAGGCAATGGTTTATAAGGCAGAATGCCAAATTTATACTGTATCTTGTCAGGTGGACCTGGAGGCTAGCTGGTAATGGTCATTGGCAGAGGGCATGTGCTGTTGGTAGGGAGTTCGTTGAGGAGAGCACATGGCAGACCAGCAGTTTGCTTGTTGAGCATGTGTACTGAGCTGGATAGGATGCTGCCTTCCCCCCACCCCAATCCATTCCCTTCTGGGAACCTTAGTATGTGACTTTATTTGGGAATAGGACTGTTGCCGGTGTAATTAGTTGAGTTCATACTGGAGTAGGGTGGGTCCTTAATTTCGTATGACTGGCATCCTTATAAGAAGAGGAGAAGAGACCCAGAGACGGCCATGTGATGATGAAGGCAGATTGGAATGCACCAATAAGCCAAAGAATGCCAAGAATAGCTGGTAACACCAGAAACGAAGAGAAAGGCATGGAACAGAAAGAGAATACGGCCCTGTCAACACCTTGACTTTGTACTTCAAAGAACTATAAGAGAATACATGTCTATTGTTTTAAGCCATCCAGTTTGTGGCATTTTGTGATGGCAGTCCTAGGAAACTAGTTCAGCATGGAATTGGAAAATAATATTGGATATTGTCAAAAGTGGGTTGCATTAAGTTCTTCTATCCCACTTTTCCATAATGGAAGGTTTTGTGCAGATAACTGGCACTGTCATTAGAATCACAGAGTCCTTCACTGAACAGTGATGGAAAATGTAGATGAATTGTTCATAATCTAGTCCTCTGCTTTTAAATATTCCATATTAGTCACTTGAAGCTTCTCTTGACATAGTTATGATTTAATAGCTACCAGTTACTAAGTATTAGGTTTAAAACTATCCTGAATCCTTAGCTTTAAAAATACTTTTTTTTAATTTTGTAAGGTGGTATATTATTTCTGTTTTACACATTAAGAGACCAAGACTTAGATCAAGTCACATGTCCAGGGTCCCATAGTTTGACAGTAACAAAGCTCGAATTAAAACTCAGCTCTTCTTGGGGCGCCTGGGTGGCGCAGTCGGTTAAGCGTCCGACTTCAGCCAGGTCACGATCTCGCGGTCCGGGAGTTTGAGCCCCGCGTCGGGCTCTGGGCTGATGGCTCAGAGCCTGGAGCCTGTTTCCGATTCTGTGTCTCCCTCTCTCTCTGCCCCTCCCCTGTTCGTGCTCTGTCTCTCTCTGTCCCAAAAATAAATAAACGTTGAAAAAAAAAATTAAAAAAAAAAAAAACAAAAAAAAAACTCCGCTCTTCTTGACTCCAAAGCTTATGTCCTTTTCTCCATACCAAGCTGCCTCCTAGATTATAGATTGTTGTGTGAGATGTCGATTGATCTTCCCGATCAGTTATTTTAAGAAGATATCCTAAATGTATCTGTTTGGGATTGGTGGCTGTTCTTCTTGCTCAGAGGGACTTCCTGATTTCAGTCCCAGGTTCTAGGGATATGCTACAGGGGCCCCACAGCTCTGTAAGAGTTCTTGGCCATGAATCTGGAAATCATGTATTTCCTGCCATGGTTTGATTCTATCTTTTCTTGAACATTTCAGGAAGACAGAACAGTTTTGCAAGAGCTTTGAAAATGGGATTGGAAAACAACTGCATGAGCAGCTAGTTGCTCAGGACAAGCAGAATAAACATACGAGCTACATTTCAGGTAGGTGGGCTGGGCTGTGGGCACGCTATTCCTGGAGCCCTCCACAGTGGAAAGTAAGGCATCGTCTGTCCTGTTTTGGTCTCAGAATATTTTTGGTGAGACCAGCCCACCAGAGTAATGTCTCATCCTCTCTTTTTCTTTTTTTTTTTTTTAATTTTTTTTTACACTTATTTATTTTTGAGAGACAGAGTGAGACAAAGTGAGAGTGGGGGAGGGGCAGAGAGAGAGGGATCGGAAGCAGGCTCCAGGCTCTGAGCTGTCAGCACAGAGCCCGACGCGGGGCTCGAACCCACAGACCGTGAGATCATGACCTGAGCCGAAGTCGGACGCTCAACCAACTGAGCCACCCAAGCGCCCCTCATCCTCTCTTTCTGAGGTAAACATGAAGGCCGAGTGAATTCCTCCTCCACTAAGATCTCACCTGGAGTCAGTGCTGAGGAGCAATGTCTTGCCTGCTCTGTAGGTAGGACCGAGACAGAGCCTGATCATTGGTTCTGTTTGAAAAGGATGCAGGATTAAGTGCTGTGTCCTGCATATATCATCCTAGACGCTTCACACTCTGGCCTAACTGCCCTCTCCAGCCTCATCCCTTACTCTTCTCCATGATAGTCTTATGCCTCAACAAAACTCAACAACTCACTGTTTATTTAGTCTTTCATTCTTCTGTGTCTTTATCCATGTTGTTCCCACTACCATTTTTTAACCTGTCAAATTCTTTCTTTAAGACCCAAGTATGTGGTTGCCATTGATGGCGGGGGGTGGTGGCGGGGGGACAGGCAAAATGGTCAAAGGGGGTCAAAAGGTGCAGACTTCCAGTTATAAAAGAAATACGTCATGGGATATAATGTACAGCATCGTGACTATAGTTAATACTACTGTATATTTGAAAGGTGATAAGAGTGCAGATCTTGAGAAGTGTCATCACAAGACAAGAAGCTTTTATAACAGTGTGTGGTGATGGGTGTTAATTAGACTTACTGTGGGGATCGTTGTGCAACATATACAAATACCGAATCGTTGGGTTGTACACCTGAAAGTAACACAGTGTGTTATGTCATTTATATCTCAATTTTAAAGAGAAAAGACAAAAAACATCCAGGTGGGATGATTTTTCCAGGAAACCTTTCAGTTCTCCTCCCTCTCCTTTCAGAGTTTGTTTTTTCTGCCTCTGTTCTCACAGAACTTCTTTTAACTTAGTTTATATTTTCATAAGGTTATACATGCACCTAGTTTACAGAATCAAATGGTTCTACCAGTCTTGTTTGGAAAAATGGCAATTTCCTGACCCTCCCCTAGTTTCCCGCGTCTTACTCCCAGCTGCTCATTCTTCTGCCGTCTACCCCCATTCTGCACATCACATGCCCGTTATCACTGCTTCTTAACTTTTTCAGTTGTAGGCATTATCTGCTGACGTCTCACTGTGGAAGACCAGAACCGAGCAGTCGCTCATGTCCCCACCACACATATAGTGTACATGCACACGTCCCATTACCTGATTATTGCAGTGTGGTTGTTTGTCATTTTGGTTTGCTCGATACGTAGTGTTTATACTAAGGACCACATATACCCTATTGTCAACTGAGTCGTGGAGCATACTGAGATTGTTTTTCCTGTTCCTGTGTGAACTTTTTTCCTCTTAAGTTAATAATGGTCTTCTACTTTATTTTGTTTCGTTTTCTATATGCTTAATAATTTATTGGGGAAGTTTTTTTCTCATCTTCCTTCGTAGTCTGTCTCCAAGTTGCTTTTTTCTCTATTTGTTTTGCCCGCTTTTCTTTCTTCAGATCCTTCATAATCCTTCTCTGTTGCCTTAGATTTGAGTGAGATATTGAAAAGCTCTGTGGATGAGGGTGGGGCTGGTCCGTCAGAACTTCACTGTAATGTGACCCGGCTAAACCATTTCCTTGGGGTGCCCTTGTACTAATGTCTCTGGGTTAGACTCCCAAGAAAGGCTTTTCCATTAAACTGCCAAATGGTATGTTCCCCGGTTGCTACTGTTGTAGGAGTAGAGTAAGGGAAGAAGGCTTGAGATCTCACCTATGACTTCTGTCCCTAGTTTTACTTTCTCCAGAGAAGAAAACTTAAGTCTGCCAAATACTACGCATTCTGGGGGTTCTGCTGTGTAAATCATGTTATCTCTTGGCTTTCTCTGCCACTGGCTTAAGGTTGGCTTTTTTTTTAATGTTTGTTTGTTTGTTTGTTTATTTATTTATTTATTTATTTATTTATTTATTTTGAGAGAGAGAATCCCAAGAAGGTTCCTTATTGTCAATGCAGAGTGCAACATAGGGCTCAAACTCACCGTGAGATCATGACCTGAGCCGATTTCGAGAGATGGACGCTTAACCGACTGAGCCACCCAGGCGCCCGTGATAGACACATTTTCTGATAAAATATTGCTTCTGGAATTTTTACAGGTGAAATATCCACAGGAATGTAGAAGGCTAGTTTGGATGATCCACACACACTGGCTATTATTTCTAATTGCTTTTTGAGCATTTCTTAAAAGAGGGAGTACACAAATGTACAGCGTACCCAGACTGATGGTGAATACTTTCCCCCACGTTAGGTTGACAGCCAGGTGTGAATGTTGTCCCTGAAAGGAGATAAAACAAGAGAAATCCAAGGAGATGGGTGGGAACTAACACCTGTTCGTTTGAGCGTGAATACAGGTGAGATGTTACTGTATTTCTTTGAGAGTCAAGAAAGGAAATAGAATGAGAAAGAAAAAGCAATAAACCTAGGGAAATGCAAATCAAAACCACAATGATATACCCACCAGAATGGCTGTAGTCAAAATGACAGACAATAATTAATGTTGCCCAGGACATGGAGAAATTGGAACCCTCATGCATGGTGAAAATGGTGCAGCCACTTTGGAAGACAACCTGGTAGTTCCTCAAAAGATTAAACACAGACTCAACTACGTGACCTCACAATTTCATTCCTAGCTGTTGCCCTAGGAGAATTGAGAATATCCATCCACACAAAAACTTGTACACACCAGCATTGCTCATAATAACCAAAAAGCGGAAGCAATCAAAGGTCAGTCAACCAATGAATGGACAAACAAAATGTGGCATAATGGAACATTACTCAGCAATAAAAAGAATGAAGAACTAATACACGCTACAACATGGCTGAAACTCAGAAACATAGTAAGTGATAGAAGCCACATGCAAAAGATGGTGTACAGGTCGTGAATTATTGCAGATCGGAAAAATAATTAGGGAATTTCACCCTCTGGAGGCTGATGTCATTTTTCTCTGCATATGCTTGTTTTTCTCTCTCAAATTTTATCTTTAGGGACTACATTAACTTTTTATGTTGTTCTTTTTTACTTTTATTTTTTAGGCCCCTGGTTTGATATGTACCTGTGTGCTCGAGACTCCATTGTCTTGAATTTTAATCCATTTATGGCATTCAACCCCGACCCAAAGTCTGAGTATAATGACCAGCTCACCAGGGCAACCAACATGACTGTTTCTGCCATCCGGTTTCTGAAGACACTTCGGGCTGGTCTTTTGGAGCCAGAGGTTTTCCACTTGAACCCTGCGAAAAGTGACACTGATACCTTCAAGAGACTCATACGCTTTGTGCCTTCTTCTCTATCCTGGTATGGGGCCTACTTGGTCAATGCTTATCCCCTGGATATGTCCCAATATTTTCGGCTTTTCAATTCAACCCGTTTACCCAAACCCATTCAGGATGAACTCTTTACTAATGAGAAGGCTAGGCACCTCCTGGTCCTAAGAAAAGGACATTTCTATGTTTTTGATGTCCTAGATCAAGACGGAAACATTGTGGGTGCCTCTGAAATCCAGGCTCATCTGAAGTACATTCTCTCAGACAGTAGCCCTGCCCCCGAGTTTCCCCTGGCGTATCTGACCACCGAGAACCGAGACGTCTGGGCAGAGCTCAGGCGGAAGCTGGCGAGTGGTGGCAATGAGGAGGCCCTGAGGAAAGTGGACTCTGCTGTGTTCTGTCTCTGCCTAGATGACTTCCCCATTAAGGACCTCATCCACTTGTCTCACAACATGCTGCATGGTGACGGCACAAACCGCTGGTTTGATAAGTCCTTTAACCTCATTATAGCCAAGGACGGCACTGCTGCTATCAACTTTGAGCATGCTTGGGGCGATGGGGTGGCAGTGCTCAGGTTTCTTAACGAAGTGTTCAAAGACAGCACTCAGGCCCCTGCTGTCACCCCACAGAGCCAGCCAGCCCGCACAGACTCTTCTGTCGCCGTGCAGAAGCTTAACTTCAAGCTGAACGATGCCTTAAAGACTGGCATCAGCACCGCTAAGGAAAAGTTCGATGCCACCGTGAAAACCCTCACTGTCGACCTCATCCAGTTTCAGAGAGGAGGCAAAGAGTTCTTGAAGAAGCAGAAGCTGAGCCCTGACTCGGTGGCTCAGCTGGCCTTCCAGATGGCCTTCTTGCGGCAGTATGGGCAGACGGTGGCCACCTACGAGTCCTGTAGCACTGCAGCATTCAAGCACGGCCGCACTGAGACCATCCGCCCGGCCTCCATCTTCACCAAGAGGTGTTCCCAGGCCTTCGTCAGGGAGCCCTCCAAGTACAGTGCTGGAGAGCTTCAGCAGATGATGACCAAGTGCTCCACGTACCACGGCCAGCTGACCAAAGAAGCAGCAATGGGTGAGATGGGGTTGGGGAGCATGCCCTTGGGTCGTGTTGCCCTCAGCTCTGGGGTAAGCCTCAGTAATATTCTTCTACTCCCAAGTCTGATTTCCACCGCTTTCCCAGTTTAATCCATCTGCCAACTCCCAGATGATTATTATTTTCTACTCTAGCAGTCTAAACAGTCAGACTAGCACTAGGGATCAGAATGTTCTTTTCCTCCTAAGCAGGGTTGGAGAAATGCATCTAACTTCATCCTCACTTAGGGTCACTTTCAGCTGATTGTCTTTCTATTATTTATTATTATTTATTGGCCATTTAACTTCTGACAGTTCAGGATTTCTGATTCTGCGGCCTCTCTTGCTTCACCTCACTTGTGTGTTGGCTCCCTATCAATAGGCCTTCTCCAAAGGTCTTCCCAAATCTAAGTGTCCTCCTTCCTTTGCCTCTTTGTGGTAAAATCGAAGACCCGGAAAGAATTTGGAGGACCATATAGTCCTGTCCTTTTCATGCAGCCAAAAGTCCTGGAAGTAAAAGGGATCTCCCAAGACATTCTGGTCTCATCCTTCTCCATTTTAGGGGTAGGAAACTGAGGCCACTGGCTCAGCATTGCACAACAAATTAGCAGTAAAGCTGAGATTAGAACTCTGGTCAAATACCCTTTATATTTTATTCCAGTGACTCAATCTTGTCTTTTACACTTGACTTGGACTTTGGGTTTTATTTTGGTTTTTGAATTCATAGCTCTCTTCATGCACTTTTCTTGACTGCTTGACTAAACTAACTCAGTTTCAGAATTTTAAAAATCATACTTTAATTTTAGGCCCTGCTGCAGAGGTTAGTGAGTTGGAGGTGCACATGTGGAGGCAGATAGACCCTTCTTCCACTCTCAAAGATGCCGTGAAGGGGACTCCTACTATGGCTGGGAGGTTTTACTAAGGTCTCTTAATTCCGGGATTCTGAGACTCTGGTTTCCTATTTTGTCTTTGACAGGCCAGGGCTTTGACCGACACTTATTTGCTCTGCGTTACCTGGCAGCAGCCAAGGGGATTGCTCTGCCTGAGCTATACCTGGACCCTGCATATGGGCAGATAAACCACAACATCCTGTCCACGAGCACTCTGAACAGCCCAGCAGTGAACATTGGTGGCTTTGCCCCTGTGGTCCCTGATGGCTTTGGCATTGGGTATGCTATTCATGACAACTGGATAGGCTGCAACGTCTCCTCCTACCCAGGCCGCAATGTCCGGGAGTTTCTCCAGTGTGTAGAGAAGGCCTTAGAAGACATATTTGATGCCATCGAAGGCAAATGCATCAAAACTTAGCTTCTGAGTGAGTGAAAAACTTCCATCACTTCATGGACATGAAAATTGGTGCCTAATAGCCAGTAGGTGCTAGTATAAGAACGAAACTAATCATGAGGTGCCTAAGCAGCCAGTGCTGTAAGACTTGAGCTTTAAGGTCATGGTTTTAAAGCTAAACATATAATTTCCAATTAAGGGTAATGTGAGATTTCAATTTTAAGGACATTTGATCAGAAGGTGGGATTTGGAAAAATAACTCTCAGGTGTATTTATTGTTGAAGCAGAAATAAAATTTAATTGTTGCTTGGAGATGGTATCTTTCAGTTGTTGTTTAACCTAATTTCCTAATCCCCACAAAGAACATTAAGTTCAGGTAACAGTAAGTTCCCATGGCTCCTGGCTCTTCAGGTGAGGTGGGAAGCACTGTTTCATCCTCCCTATGAACTTGTCTCTCTTTCCTGGGGACATCTTCTCTTTGATTTTTTTTTTAAACATTTATTTATTGTTGAGAGACAGAGTGCGAGCAGGGAAGGGGCAGAGAGAGAGGGAGACACAGAATCTGAAGCAGGTTCCAGACTCTGTCAGCACAGAGCCTGATGCAGGGCTGGAACCCATGAACTGTGAGATCGTGACCTGAGCCGAAGTTGGAAGCTCAACCGACTGAGCCACCCAGGCGCCACCGGAAGATTTAAAGACATCTTCTCTTTAAAAGTCCTTTTCAGGGGCGCCTGGGTGGCTCAGTCGGTTGCGCATCCGAATTCAGCTCAGGTCACGATCTCGAGGTCCGAGAGTTCGAGCCCCACGTCGGGCTCTGGGCTGATGGCTCAGAGCCTGGAGCCTGCTTCCAGTTCTGTGTCTCCCTCTCTCTCTGCCCCTCCCCCGTTCATGCTCTGTCTCTGTCTCAAAAATAAATAAACGTTAAAAAAAAAAAAGTCCTCTTCATTTTTCTAGTAAGTGTTCTGCTGGTGCTTCATTCTGATAGTCCTGCAGCAGTGAAGGATAGTCCAATGGATTTGGGGAGTGCTATTTGACTATTCCAGCCAAATCAAGATTTATAATTGGTGGTGTATTTATTTTAACCAGTTGAATCTAGCGTGCTATCTGTGGCCTAATGTACACATGATCACTCAGTACATTTTGCACTTGAAATCTCTGGTTTTGAGTGAACACAGAATTTTATGTTAATCTATTGTTATAACACCACTGTAATATGAAGGGTGTTCTGTTCTATCTTGTGTTTTGAAAAAGAAGGGTTTTTGTTTGTGTTTAATTTCAGCTGCATTCCCAGTGGATCCCCCCAGTGACTCACTGGACAGCTGGGATTTGAATTCCGGGACTGGCCAGTCACCCAGCACTTCCAAAGCATCATCTCACTTAATTCTTCTTACAGTTCACATAAACATGCCTGCACCCCTTCTTAGTCGATTCCACCCTTTACTCAGTAATCATTTAGTGATGACCCAACAGGTACCAGGTCCCCTGTATTCCGTGGTTTGATTAGAGAGGGCCATCTGAAGGCTGCCAGCGCACGTGAACATGATGTTGCTCTCACCTGGGAACTATCAAGAAAACCTGAACTAGAGCCTCTCCGTGCCCGTGCCAACCCGGAAGCACTTGCCGAGGCCCCGCCCTGCCCGCCCTCTGCTCTGGCGCTTCCTCTGCGTGGTGGCGGCCACTGTTTGCTTTCGACCGCGGAACGCCGGTGGGTTCGTGCGTCTGTACGGACAGCGGAAATGTTTGACAGGATGACAGGCAAGTTCAAAAGCAAGTTTAAAACCTATGCTATCTGTGGGGCCATTTGCAGGGTGGGTGAGTTAGACGACTCTATTTCTCCGACTAACCAAGAACGAGGGCCTCGTCTCAAAGAACTTCTAACTGGAGAGGATCCTGGATGTGTACTATTTGTCATAAACAAATAGTGACACCGCTCCCCCCCCCCCCCAAAACACCTGAACTCCTGGTATCCTGGTTCTACCGTGTCCTCACTATGTGACCAAAGGCGAGTTATTCTGCCTGTCTGCTGTGTGAGTTTCTCTTCATAGAATGAGGACAGTTCCTATAGCACGGGGATGTAATGAGGACTGGATGTAATGATAGAGGTAAAGCATCTGGCATGTAGTTGAAGCTAAATCTGTGTTTTCTTGCTGCTGTGAGGTCTCTGCTGTTCCATTCCTTATCAAAGCGAGTTGGTTCCAGTCACTTGCATAGCGAGTTCCCCACAGCATAAGCTCTTAAGACCGAAGCTTTGATTGGAACTTGCAGGGCTGAGATGCCTGTTTCATGCATATGTTCAGGGTGAATGGACCCTTGGGTAGTACAGTGTTCGGCATTCCTATTTACAACTTACCCGACCCTTCTTTCTGGTCTTGGGTTCATGCTTGAATTCTTTCATTCAACATCTGAAACTAATTGACCTCCAAACTCAGGAGAATGATGAACTTTGTTAAATTAATCCCTGCTCTTCCTGACCCTAAAGCCGCTCCCATGTGGAATTTCCTGTGTGAGGAGTAGGCTTTGGGAAGTCAACAAGTTTTGTCCAGGTGGCTTTCTCTGTTCATGACTCTGGAATGAGTGTGGCTCATCTCCAGATTCACAGCCATACCAGCCTCTCTGGAGATTATTTGCTTTTCTTTGAGATTCCCCCTGGACCTCCTGAGTGAGTTTTGTGGATATCATGTAGTTTATGTTTTTTTTATAGCTTTATTGAGACATACTTCACACATTATATATTCCACTTATTTAAAATGTATCATTCAGCCATTTTAGCATATCCACAGTTGCACAACCATCACTACAATGAATTTTAGAATATTTTCATCCCCCCAATAAATGCTGTACCTGTTAGCAGTCACTCTCCTTTTCCCTCAACTCCTCCCTCCCCACCCACAAACCCTAGACAAACACTAATATACTCTTTGTCTCTCTAAATTTTCATATTCTGGACATTTCGTATAAATGGAATTATGCGATGTATGTATGGCCTTTTGTGATTGGCTTCTTTCACTTAGCATAATGTTTTCACCGTTTACCCATGTTCTAGTATGTATCAATGCTTATTTTCTTTGTATTGCTGAATACTATTTCAGCATATGGATATACCACATTTTATTCATTCACCAGTTGATGGCTATTTGGGTTGTTCTACTTTTCGGCTGTTAAGAATAATTCTGTGAACATTTGTGTGTAAGTTTTTGTGTGGACATGTTTTCATGTCTCTTGGGTATAGATGTAGGAGTGGAATTGCTGAGTCATGTAATAGCTCTGGTCATTTAGGGAACTGCTAGGGTGTCTTCCACTGGACATATTTTACATTTCCACCAGCAGAGTATGAAGGTTCCAATGTCTCCACATCCTCACCACCACTTATCATCCGTCTATTTTGCATGTGGTCATTGCGGTGAGTGTGAAATGGTATCGCATTGTCGTTCCTACTAGCTTATGTTTTAAGTTAGACCACATCAAACATGCTTTCCGAATCTAGCGACACCTCTCCACAGTTATCCTCATGTAACACGATGACAAAGAATGGCTAGAATTTGAGGAGGGGGACACGAGACAGTGGCGGGTGGAGAAAGTGAGGGAGGTTAGGGTGTCGCGGGTCGTCCCTTTCTCCATTCTCCTGCTGCTCCTAGCTTTGACTTCTGTTTTAGCCAGTAAAGGGCCTGACACATAGTGGGTTATTGCTGGAGATGTCTGTTCTCTCCTAGCACCCACACCTTTGCAGGGTAGCCTTGCAGCTTCTCCTTTCAAGAGGTGGAATCTATTTCCTCACTCCTGACTGGCCCTCCTGACTCTAGACTTCACTCATTCACTCCAGTCCATTCTTCCTCCTCACTGTAGCCAGTGATTTTTTTCCCTGTTTCAAGCCTGCTTGAAATATCCCTGCTTAAAATTCTAAAACGGTTTTTCACTACCTTGCAAAGAAGTCCATACCCCTTAATGTGACAGTTGAGTCCCTGAGGGGGCTGACCCAACTGATATTTTCAGCCTCACCTATCTTAACAGCTTGCACATCCTCAGGGATGCCATGCTATTTGCCATTGCCTCTGCTTGGAACATAACCCCCTCCCCGCCCTTTTGGCCATCTTCTGCTCGTCTTTGAAATTTCAGCGAGATTTCACTTCCTGTAGGAAACCTCCCCTCACCCTATCCTGAGACTGAATTAGTGCTCCTGAGTATGCCCAAAACGTCCTGACAATTTGACCTTTCCCACAGCACTTTACAGTTTCTGCAGTTGTCTCCATTGCGAGGCTGTGGGCAACTGGAGGGGCCCAGGGCTGGTTAAATATTTGGGAACTGACAGAATATCCGCCTGAAGCCCCGTGCTGTGATTGTTCATCTGTCCCAGCAAGCGTCTTGAGGGCTGTACAATCGTCCCCATGTTCAACACAGTGCGTGGCATCTGAGCCTTTGTAGTCCGTGGAACAGCCAGATGGTCACTGTAGGTAGAGGTTCTGAGCTGGGCAAGAGAGAGTGGACAACAGTGCTTACAGTTCAGTATGCCGAAGGTACTGAAGCAGCCTCTCCATACTAACTCCAAGCAAATCAGAAGAGTGGCAACAACCCAGCGAGAGCCCAGGTTTTTCAGGAGAGCTAGCGCATTGAATTACATTGGTTGCAAATTCATTTTCCTCTTCAGTTATTGTTAAAACTTTGTCATTAGGATATTTCAGAAGAGAAACAAGTTTTTGGTTTTCTCACCGACTAGCCTTGACAGTTGACAGTTCAACTCCATATATTTGTCTGTAGTAGTGATTCTTAAGGTTGTAAAATTCCTAGTATTGTCTAGCCCAGTAATTCCTGCCTGGATGCATCAAAATAGAAATTCTGATGCGATAAATCTGGTCTTGTGTTAAGTTAGAGGCCTGAATCCTCATAGTCTTTTCTTGAAAGCCTCCAGGGATTGGGAGCTCATGAAGTAAAATGTATCACATTCCAATTCTGGATAGACATTAGGAGAGTCTCCTTTATATTGAACTGAAATCCCCCTGAAACTCTACACTTAGTGCTAGTTTGCCCCTATGGAGTATAATTTGTCTTTGCACTTTTCCATATGTCAGTCCTTCAGCTCTGTAGAGGCTGATCACCTCTGCCCCTTCCCCCCAACCCCCTTCCTAATGTTTTCTCCTAGAGAAACCTCTCCTGTTCTCACACTATACCTCACAGGAATGATCTCCAGGCCTACTGAGTTTTGTTTGTAATTGCATTAAAGAGCAGAGCACCAAATGAGACAGTTCACCACAGCATGGACTAACCAATCAGGGGCTGAGAGAGGGCTTGCTCTCATCCTATTTCTTGCCATTATTTCTTTTGATCTAGCCTGTGATCACTTTTAATTCACAGTGAATTTGCAGTTGTCATAGGGTGAGCTTATTATGATTAACCCAAAGCCAGGTCTTTTCTCACCTGTAACTCAGCCCATGTCTGCTATAAATCTAAGTAATTGGCTTTTATAAGCAACAGCTGGTGTTTGTCTTGTTAGATTGTGTCTTTCCAGTCCAAACCAATCCTTTCTAAGCAGGAAGCGATAGGCTCAGAAGAGGGAGCTGTAGCAGCAGTACAGTACTTGGGGAACTAGGGCAAGGTTGGCTATCTACTGCTGTTTCCCAGTTTAGGGAGCAGCTCCATGTGGGTACTTAGTCATTAGAGAACAGCCCAGACTGTCTGCATTTCTTTATCGTTTATTTACTTATTGAAAGAGCATGCGTGCATGTGAGAGCAGGGGAGGGGCAGAGAGAACCCCAAGCAGGCTCTGTGCTGTCAGCACAAAGCCCAACAAGGGGCTTAGTCTCACAAACTGTGAGATCATGACCTGAGCTGAAATCAAGAGCCCACTTAACCGACTGAGCCACCCAGGTGTCCTAGACTGTCTGCATTTCTAACAAAATTGGAACTGCCTCCATTTCTTCCTGTGTGTGGTACCCCCGACATTGTGCTGAACATGTTGCCTTCATTATCTCATTTAGTCCCTGCAGCGGCCCAGAGCACATCCTGCTGTGAAATCTCTTCTAGTGATTCTGGTGGTCTAGAAACATCAGATTCATCTCAGGTTTTAGCCCAGAGATTCTAATTCAGTGGGAATGACGTGGAGCCAGGAAATTTACCCTTTTCAAGTAATCCCAGTGATCCAATGCGTATGTATGTTTGGCAGTGACTGTTTTAATTAGTGGCTTAGTTACTTGGCTCTCGAACAAGACAGCGTGGGTCTGATTCATCTTTCTCCCTCTAGAGCTTGCTGCAGCAGAAACCCTCAGGGAAGATGGCCGAATGAAAATTCAGATGCATGGTTAAGAGTCAGGAGAGTGAAGATGTCCAGTGTTGTGGGTCCTGAGCTTTCTGGAGGCCAGCCAGGTATGCAGCCTTCTCTGGAGCTCTAATGGCTAATGAGGGAAAGGGCTCAGTCCAAGGGAACTTGGCTCACACAGGAATGGGGACAGCACTGAGATGATCACTCAGGCTGCCTAGCCAGGCAGAGATTCTGGGTGACTTTGCCCTTTCTGGGAAACAACAGGAATGACTGTTGTACACGAGGATGCAGCCTAATGTTACCCAACCTTCATCTCATTGCTATTCACAAAAAGCCAAGTGTTTACACACACATGCCTAGTTTAAAAAAATGCTACTGGATAAAGATGGTACCTTTTAAACAGCTGTTCAGGGATCACATAAGAGCATACTGAGGACCTTCGCAGAATGTCCAAATTAAGATGGTAGGGAACTTAGGCCTCAAATGGTCTCATCTTCCACTTGTCCCCACATCTGGCTGCTTTAACTTCCACTACCTGGACAGGAGACCACAGTCCTGGAGTGTGAGGCCAGGAACTAACTTTCCTGGTGGTGATGAGGAGCAGGCCTCTGACATGCTGCCACCATTTTGACTAATCTTATTGAGCA
The DNA here is from genome assembly GCF_018350175.1 of Felis catus. Classification (NCBI taxonomy): domain Eukaryota; kingdom Metazoa; phylum Chordata; class Mammalia; order Carnivora; family Felidae; genus Felis; species Felis catus. The sequence goes on from NC_058375.1 coordinate 42,993,198, forward strand.
ACAGAATGTCAGAGGTCAAAGTGCCCTTTTCTTTTAGATGGAGAAAATGGGGTCCTGAGAGGAAATGTACTTCCCCAAGGTTTACAGTAAGGAAGACACTGAGCCCAGGATTCTTCTTCTACCCAGCATAATGCTGTATCAAAGCACCCAAGAGAACTAACCTTGGAATAGACTTATATGCCAGTGAAATAACATCCCAGTTTCATTTAATGGGCAAATGTAAACAATTGCCCCAGCACCACTTATTGGCAAGTTAATAATTTCCAAACTGGCAATACCACCTGTCTTAAACCATGCAGTTTTCATACATGCAGGGGTCTGTCTACTGTTCCACTGGTCTATTTGTATATCACAATATACAAATACTATATCATGGAGGCTGCCATTGCTTTATAACTACATCATGGTATCTGGTAGAGGGAGTATCCCACCTGCGTCATATCATGGATTTCAGAATTTACATTCTGTTAAAAAAGTTGAGATTACAACAAGAACTTTATAGATACATTTGTTGAGAAGGATCTTTATAATTTCAAGTTTTCCTATCAACAATAGCATAGGTCTCTATTTAGGCTTTAGCACCTTTCAGCAAAGTTTAATAATTTCGTCCAATAAGGTCATGAACATTTTTGATAGATTTAGTTCCTACTTACTTTTGGAGGTATTTTTTGTTGTTACTATTATAAATGGCACTTTTTTCTTGAATTAGATTTTGCATATTGCCATCGTACTGAAATGCATTTGGTTTTTGGGTATTGATCATAATTCCAGTACCTGTTCATGCTTTTGTGATTTTCCACTTAGAAAATCCAACCTGTGAAAATGAGTTGTTTCTTCCTTTTCGAGACTTACCCTTATTTTCTTTTTGCTGTGGGACCTCAAGCACAAGGAAGAGTAGCAGTGATCAAGGGGATCCTCATCTTACCATGACCTTGCATGGAATACTTCACACATTTCCTTTGCTCTAGGTTTTCTGTAGATCTCCTTTGTGAGATGAGGGTAGTTCCTTTCTACTTGTGGTCTGCTAAGAGTTTCTGTGGTTTGTTGTTTCTGTTGAATCGGTGTTAAATTTTACTGAATATTTTTTCTGCATCTGTTGGCATAATCTATTTTTCCTTTAATCTGTTAGTGATCATTTGGTTTCTTCTACCTCCCTGAGAAATGAGAAAATAATCTAAAATATAAAGAAAACCTTGAGATCCTTTTAGTGTTTGTTTTTATGAGCGAACACACACTGGATATTACAGAGGCCAAAACCTGGAAAGGCTGCTTACTCAGGCTTCTTCCACTTATTTGCTTTCATGCCAGGCAGTGGACTTGGACCCTGTGGGTGACACACTTCATAGACCTGCTGAGGGAGGGCCAAAGAAGCCCTGCTTTATCAGGTACAAAAAAAGAGGTCCAGGGGCCAGGAACACAGAACCTGGAGGAAACATGATGTATGTGCCAGGCTAGAGAATGGACAAGGTAGGAATCTCTTCACCACCCTTGGATACAGCCAGCTTTGCCTGAAGTCTGAGGTAGTGCCCCCCACAACCTGTCTGGAAGTGGGCAGGCTCTTCCCCTATGGGCCTCTCAGAAATTGCAGTAATTTTTATTGCAAAGAATTCCTGGTTCCAGCAGAACACTAGAGCAATAAGGTCTCACAGCAGGTTTTCCAGATGGTGGATTTACCAGGGTGAAGGCACGAGCATGTCCTCCTGACCTTACTGTGCACTGAACTCCTCTTTCTACTCTGCAGGGGGATCTTCAGACCTCCACAGGGCTGCATGACCACACAGGGACAACCCAGGACCAGCAGGAGCTGCAGGGAGCACAGAGGCTGACTCAGCAGAAGGAAGAACTTTCATACTGACTCCCCTGATGGGAGAGGATTGCCCCATCACAGCAAGTGGGCACAGACCTGATGACTGTCTGGCAGGAATTTTACAGAGCAGATTCATGCCAGGACTGGACTGTTGACTCCAAAGTCCCTACCAGCCCTGGAACATGAAGTGACACCAGCTAGAGATGCCTGGGTTTACCTGAGAGCAAGGTGGTCAGTGCACTGTTTTGGTTCAGGACGTAGGTCCTCCGGGTTGACGTGCCCCCTCCCCAAGAGCTGGAGAGCCCTGAGAAGTACAGAATGGATCCTGTACTGTGGAAATGTGCCAGGAAACAATCAGAGACTCCCAACATGAATTGTCATTTGTGGAGGGAGTGGCTGTTACCTGACTCTGTCTTCATGCACCAGTGTAGCACAAACAGCAGCTTTATTGGTGATGCTTGGGAAGCTGTGGCAGAGCCCAGCATGCAGGCTGTGTGGGCTCAGACAGCTTCCAGCAGACAGGGGATGAGGGGATTAGCCTCAGTGGGCTCTGCTGCTTGGGGCACATTGTCCCTTCTCAGTTCTTTGAGGCAAGTGTGCAGGAAGAGGGTTCAGCACTTCACAAACTGGTGGGTGACCTCGTAGATTCCCACAGATTCCTGAGCTTTTTCGTCATAGTCAGTCCAGTCCTGTGGGGGAAAATGGCCGTTATTAGCCTCACGAGATGGGACAGTGTGCACAGTGGTCACGAACTGGGACTTCAAACATGTATGACCCAGAACAGAGCCAGACTCCGTTTTGGGCAAGTCACTTAACTTCTCTGAGTCTCAGTTCTATTAAAAGGGTGGGGGGGGGGGGGGGGGGGAGAACAGTAGCAGACCTCCATCTTGAAAGAATCAAATGAGGAAACACATGTAAAAGTATTCAGCATAGTACTGGGTGCATATAAGAGCTCAGTAAATTTCAGTTACTGTTGTTATTAGGTGCTATGCAAACTGAAGTTTCTGTTCTTTTGAAGCCTGACCACAAGGCCTATGTAAGACAGTAATGTGGCCAGTAATACAGTTGATTCTTGTTATTCATGGTAGTTACAATCTACATAATCACTACAAACACTGAATTAGCAAACAGTGAACCACTATTCCCAGGGAAAATATAAGGTTAGGTTCTCAGAAGCATCTGATCACATTTTCTTCAATCAATATATAACCTTGTTTTGGGTAGGTTTTTGTTAAAAACAAACAAAAAAAAAAACACCTTATTTAATATATATAGTTGATTCATTAATATTGAACTCCTAGCTGACAGCACTATTACTCCTGCCTAAACAAAGCTGATCTAACATGCATTTTCTCCATGCATTTTCACCCCAGACTTCTTGCTTGTGGAACACTAGACAGCACTTTAGTACTACACTTGGGGCCATTTTAAACACCAAAATCATCAGCAAAAAAAACGTGGAGTCAGCTTTGTATTGATGATCTTTGTTCACTAGAAGGGTAATTCCCACCAGGTACCCTCCAGCACCCTGCAAGACCCCCTAAGTCCTGTACCTTCTCCTGAAGATTAATATCACTGAAGACCGTCCCCGATTCCACGCCCTCGGCAGCAAACCCAGCCTGTAGGTGACAGGACGGCAGCTGTTAGTCTGGGGAAAGGAGGCACCAGTCTGGCATGTGAGGACAGAGATGCAGCGGGGGCACCTGCTCTAGAATAACTACTGCACTTCCAGGGCCTGGCAGCTGCCCCAGGAGTATAGTAGTTCCTCCAAACTAGAGCCTTGGACCAGAGGCAGGAGGTGTGGGGTAAACCTTTGCATTACCCAGTTTTCTGAGATCCTAGGCACGTCACTCCCCTATCTGGACCTGAGTCATATTGTTTATGAAATGGGGATGACAAGACTGTCTCATCTCCCTGCCTCACAGATTTGTTGTGAGGTCAAAATGCTGCACAACTAAAGTGGGATAAGCACTGGCTCTGGAGTCTGACAGACCTGGGTTCAAATAACAGTACCAGTGTTTATGAACTCTGTCACCCTGGGCAAGTTGCAAAATCTGAAATTCTTTCCTTGTCTGAAAGATAGGGTGAATAACTTCACAAGGTCACTGTGAGGATTAAACGAAGTAACACGTAAAAGTGACCAGAACGTGCCCATCATATGGTAGGCACTTAATAAATAACAATTATTATTCTGAGAAGGAAGTCCTAGTCCATGGTCTCTGCATGTCGCTTTCTATATGCCCTCCCCAAAGATACAGGTTCCCTGGGAAGATACACGCACCTGAGGCTGGAAATCAACTGGTTCAAGGCCCCGACACTCAAACTCTACAATTGTCTTGAACTTCTCATTGTCTTCAGCCTAGAAAGGAATGTGTTGAGGGGGCAGGCCCAACTGGGCCCTTAGGATGATCCCACTGCCCCTGCTCTTCCTGCCAAGTGGGCCCAACTGCCCTTGTGAGCCCAGAATGGGACTCAGGAGCAACCCATTCCCTTCTGGAAGAAGTCTGCACTGGTCACCTGCTCCCCATGAGACCTTCTTGTACACAGATGCTGTAGAAGAAACACTGTGGGTTCTACAGTCAGCCTGCCTGGATATGAGCTCAGACAGAGCTCTGCCTTCTGCCTCTCTTCCCATCTAAGATGGTCAGACTGGGCTGAAGAAACCACTGCAGGTTTGTTGTGAGAATCTGAACTATGTGTAAAGTGCCCAGCTATAGTCCCTGACTATGCTCAATAAATAAAATTCTCAAAAAATATGAACAAGAATGTTAAGCTATAAAGTCTCCAGATCTTCCAAATGGCCCAGTACACTTAACTGCAGCCTTTTGCTAACCATCTGCCATGCTGTGAGACAGGAGGCTTGGGAGGGGTGCCCGGGTGACACAGTTAAGTGTCTGACTTTCGATTTCAGCTCAGGTCATGATCTCGGTTTGTGAGTTCAAGCCCCTCACTGGGCTCTGCACTGACAGTGCAGAGCCTGCTTGGGATTCTCTCTCCTTCTCCCTCTCTGCCCCTCCCCTGTTCATGTTCTCTCTTTCAAAACAAACTATAAAAAAAAAAAAAGCCTTTGAAATGGAATTTTCACATGAAGGTGGCACCCTGAGAGGGGTGGGTTAGTGAGGAAACTCATGCCTACCTCACCCACGGGCTCAGAGATGCCAGGCACCACACCCACACATTCAATCACATTGTGTCATTCACTATAAAATCTATACATTAACCATGTGCCTAGCACTGATGAGACACTCTGTTGGCTCTGGTTTGTTTTTGTTAATCTGTCTCTTCCACTATATTATCAATTACTTGGAAGCAAATCCTCATGACTTCTCCCTTAAACTTCAGGAAAAAGCTGAGAATTTGGCAAAAATCAGACATGTTTCAAAAATATTAAACAAGGGAGGGGCACCTGGGTAGCTCAGCCTGTCAAGCATCTGACTTTGGCTCAGGTCATGATCTCATGGTTCATGAGTTTGAGCCCCACCTTGGGCTCTGTGCTGACAGCCTGGGAGTCTTGGAGCCTGCTTCAGATTATGTGTCTTCCTCCCTCTCTCTACCCCTCCCCCACGCATGGTCTCTCTCAAAAATAAACATTAAAAAAATTTTTTTTAAATACTAAATAAGGGATAGATGAATACAAGTAACTACCTTTTAAACAGAGACCCAAAGCACACACTCCCCTCCCTCCCCTTTAGACTACTTCGTTAACACAGTAATGCATAACTAGTTATAATGTCAATATCAAGGATGGGATGCACCAAAGGACTATCCCACCCATGGTTTCAGAGAAGGCTCACTAGTCCCCCAGGGTAGACAAAGTACTCTCAATGATGGAAACTGAGTGGCCAGGTTGCGTCAGATGTACACTGAGATCCACAGCCCAGTGCTTATAAAGAAAACACTGTAATAGCCTGTTCATGAATCTCTTTCTTACCAAGCATTCAGCCAGTATATCGTGAATAGACGACTAATACCATGACAGACTGAGTGAATGAGTGAACAAGTATATGAATGAATGTCCCATGGCAAGTCACTCTGGTACAGACAGAACTCTAGAACCCAGGCCTCTTAGCTTCCAGCTTAGATTTAATCCCACCACACCTGCCACCACAGCAGGAAACTTACATTGTAAGATTTGATGGTGCTGCTCAAAATCTCTGAAACATAAGAGAAGACAAAGTTGACGGGTCCATACCCTGGCCCTGTCCAGGTGCCCAGATGTGGCTCTGGGAAAAAGAGTCTGCTGCAGTCGCTTGGGCACCTCAGGCCTGGGTCCACCCACAGTAACATGAGCTTGCCTTTGGTCTGGTACCAGGAAGATATGGGCCTGGTTGGGGGAGCTCAGGATTCACAACCTGACCTACCGATGGAGTTTTCCCTTGCACACAGCTTGCACTTCTGGACCATGGAGGCGCTGCCACGACCTCCCTTCAGTGCCACACTGTCCTGGCAAGGGTAAAAAGAACCTCTAGTCAAACATCAATTAGTTGTAAAGGTCTCAAAGAGACCCAGTCCTACCACTTACTAGCTAAAGAGACCAAGATCGAGAGAGGGAGAGCCACCTGCTACAACAAGAATCCTGGGGAGGCTTTTTGAGACTGAGAAAAAGACTCTTTTCGGTTTTGAGCTCTGCCTCACATCCCAAAGAAGCCTGGTCTTCCCAGTGTTGATCACACTAGTGCCTGCCCTCCCAAACTACAGAAAGTAGAGTGCAAAGACCTGTGAGATTAGGGCCACAGGTTCTCTCCCTAAATCCCTGCCCAGAGGCAGATGTGTGTTTGTGTTTGGGTATGGTGGTAGGGGGAGTAGTTACCATCAGCCGAATATATTGCCACTTCTCTGAAATCTCACCACAGTTGCCACATTTCATCTTGGGGGAGGAAAAAGAAGATCAGTAAAATAGCTGGTTCAGCTGGGCAGACACTAAAGGAAGGGTAAGAACAGTGAGAGGTGGGCATGTTCAACCTACCCTCTTGTCCACAGTCTCACCTCATCCTTACAACCGGCCCCACCAAGGATGTAACTGAATTTCTCTCCGGGCAAAGAACAGGTCAAGTGTTTTTCGTGCTGGCATGCACCCCTCCTAGAAGCACCCAGTCTAGCTGGAAACTCAAGGCTAATATATAGTATAGAAATGGCTTCAACAGCCCTCACCCCCATCCCCTCGTTAGGTCTGGAGCTTTCCCTGTGTTCTCACAGGCCTGGTAGGTTCCTAGTAAAAGTACTCATCACTCTGTCGTTACTCTATTTCTCTGTCTCCTTAACTAGACTGTGTGCTTTTTGAAGCAGAAGGGCATCAATTCCTCAGATAAGCTCTGGTACTCGGGCTTCAAAGTATTTGGTAATAAGGGTGCCAACAAAGCTTCCTGAAAGAGACAGAGCTTTTGCCAGGTTCTGAAGGATGCTGGGATTTAGACAACGAGGGAAATAAAGCAGAAGTTCTGAGATCTGGAAGAGTGAAGGACCTCAAACTGCTCAGGTAAGAGGGGGGCCTCTGTAGACCCAGTCACCAGAGTACCAGATTCACCAGTATAGGGTAGAGAAGGAAGGGGGAAGCCACGCACAAAATTAAAACGCTTTCACGATAAAGCCTAATCAACGAATAAAACAGCGAAATTCTCCTCCTTACTAAATAATCCCAAGCCCTCTTGAGGTAGTCTTTCGGTGTTTACACAACATGAAATATTTCACGGAGAGAAAATTACCAAAGGAACTCCAAAAGACTACCAATTAAGAATTAACCAATACATTTTAAAAAGCGAACAAAATTCTATCCAGGAAAATAACATTTAACGGCTACATATTTCCGATCTTGCTGGACACAAAGCTCCCGTTGGACCGGCACTTCGGGACTGGAAAACTATCCTGGGGATGGGCCTGTGGCGCCCCGCCCCCTTCCGGAGTCGCTCCGGGGCCCGGAACCTCACCGCGCCTACAGCCTCAACGATGCTCCTCCCTTCTCCCGCCAAGGCCCCCCCCCCCCCATCAAGCTGTACCTTCAGGTACCACCGGAAGTCCTCGCCCAAGGGCCGGAGGTTGGTGACATTCTCCAGCGTGGCTTTGAGCTGCAGCGCAATTTTCTGTGAGGGAGGGCCACCGCAATTGCAACAACGGCGCCTGCGCCGCCCTATCTAGCCCCAGTCCCTCCCCTCCCGGTACGAGCCTCCCCGCTCCTTCCTAGCGCGGGCCCACTTCTCTCATTCCCTCCTGGCACAAGCTCCCGCCACCTTCCCGTCCCTGTCCCGGCGGCGGTCCGCCCTCGCCTTACCCCCATACTGGCCCGGCTCGGCCCGACCAGGCCCGGCACTGGCTGCGGCCGCTACTTTCCGGCCCGTCGTAAACGGTGGGCGCCGCCAGCGCACCCGGGTGCAGACCTCCGGCGTGCGTGGGGCGGAGCGGAGGGCGGGGTCTTCACGCGCCGCGGCTTCCGGGCCATGCCGGGCTTTTTCTTCGATTAGGTGGACCTGTGTAGGTGTCGTGAGTCTGCAATTAGCCTGAACTCAGACCCGCCGAATCCTTCCTCCAGCAGTCAGCAATTTGCTGAACGCCAATCTCGTGCCAGCACTATGCTAGTTTGAGGGATACCGTAGCAAACAAGATAGTCCCTACCCGAAATTTCGGCCAGGGCTTTTTCCTGCTCCTCAGTTCTTTCCCGGCTCCTAACTAGTCTGGTCTTCTCTCACCCAACAACCACTTGGTTCCTGCTTGCCTTTTGAGGCTTTTTAGATCACGTCAGTTCCCCCTGCCCACAGCCAGCTTCGCAGATTTTGGGGGATGGAGCCTTTCATCTCTAAACTGCTCTTTCCTCTTTTCCCCGGAGACCTGCCTTCAGAAGGTTGCCCCGTGTACACGTCTCTCACTGCAGTCTCCAAGGGGGGCCACTCCCTTTCAAGGGCTCTTCTCTGGGGTCCGTGTACATTTATTGAACCTTGCCTTAACTGTCCTCTTACCCAGGGCACATCTGAGACCATACAAAAGCTGTGAGTGTCCCAAGGAACAGCCCAGCCCATTTGAGACTTAGAGCCTTTGGGGTTCTTATGACCATTTAAAATTTGGAGTGACTGTGCTTGGCTACTTTACCACCAACTTGATTCATTGCCCTGGGGAACCCTTCTATAGTGGGGGTATACACTGGAGTTAGGAGCCCTGATATCTCTGGTCCCAGGTCTGCACCTAAGTTGCTGGCCCGTAATCTTTGAAGGAGGCACTGTGTGTGTTGGAGGAGGGTTCAGGCGCCCCGGTATTTCTGATTTTAAAATGGATTATTGGAAAACTTTTGAGACCAGGCATTTTATCCCTTGTAATGTATTAAACCGAAATGTTTTACTCCATACTGAAATACCTGCAGATGTATCTATAAAAGATGATTTAAAAAACCCCAACCTCAATTATATCTCAATAAATCTGGAGGAAAAAAATACCACTTCACACCTAAAAAATTTAGCAATACTTCATTAATATAAAATATCCAGTGTTCAAATTTCCTCAATGATGTCAATTTTGTTTTTTGAATCATGACCCAAATAGGGTCAAATAGTGTACTAATTATGTGGTTTTTTTTCTAATGTGTGTTTATTTTTGAGAGAGCGTGAGCGGGGGAGGGGCAGAGAGAGAGGGAGACAGAATCTGCAACAGGCTCCAGGCTCTGAGCTGTCAGCACACAGCCCGTCGCAGAGCTTGAACTCACAAGCTGTGAGATCATGACCTGAGCTGAAGTTGGATGCTTAACCAACTGAGCCACCCAGGTGCCCCAAATTATGTGTCTCTTAAATCACCTTTAATCTCCTTAAACCTGGTTCTCACCCCATCTCTATTTTATGTTTGCAATTTGTTTATTGAAGAAACCAGATCTCTGCCCTGGAACTTCCTCTGGATATTGGTGATTGGATTTCTATTGTATTTGATAACTTTTTTCTCTATTCTCTTATTCCTATAAATTGTTAGTTGTATCTAGAGTTGATTAGATTTTTGGCCACACTTCACATACGATGTTAGTATTTTAAAAAAATAACAGAAAAGTTCACATGCTCAGGTCTTTATGAAAGAATAAAAAATTGCATTTTGTTAATGTATTTATTAAAGACGTTTATAGTTTATAAAAAAAATATTGCCCTGATATACACAAAAATTTCCTGATAATGGTAATTAAAAACAGGTACTCCCAACCCCCCATGTGTCCACACCGATATTCAATCTAGATTGGCTTAATCTTGAAGTGTAATCCAATAAGACTGAAGACCAAACACTTTAGGTCCTGGACAAGATAATAAAATACTCGTAGGCCTTCTGGATCCCTATAATGCAAGAGGAAAAATATGTTTAAAAAGCTGAAAAAACTGGCCAAAACACCCCATGCATTAAAAAACCCATATTATTTATGTACCAAGATATTCTTCATAAAGATGTATACAAAATTAAAACTTTAAAAATAACCAAGTGTTATTGAAGGAAAAGGCTATGTGTTATATATTAAAATGGACTATTATGAGGTCATTTAAAATGTTAACGTTTTTAATAGGGAAATATTTATATTAAATGAAAAAAATCATGATTAAAATAGATTGTTGATCTCAAATATATTTTTTGTATTTTTTAAAATATAGTTTTTAATGCACAGAAAATAGACAAGAAATACTTCGAGATATAATGGTTGTTTAATTGGTAAGTTTATGGGTGGATTTCCCCCTTATTTTTCTGTATTTTCTACAGTGAGCATGTATTACTTTCAGAATTAGGAAAACTTTTTAAAAAAGTAGTAGTACTAAGCAGGACCAAAAGGCTGAAGATTACTATGAAACAACTAGCTAAGAACAAGAGGACTGTCCAAGGGAAGACAGTTATGCGTGACATGTACTAAAAGTGAGGCATATATAATTCTAAATCCTCAAAACACAGGAGCCACAGAGGTTGCCAAATTCTAAGGGCTCTTTGTAGCATACAAACTCATGTCTTAACTCTATAATTTGCCCTACTGACAACATGATTTTTAAATTTGTATTCTAAACAGTTGCAAGTTTCACCATAGACTGTAAGATGTGCTAGTCTGAATGGCCAACACTGAGGAAGGTGTTTGGATCGATCCACTGACTGTACAGTTTATCTCAAGCTCCTTTTTGGTATATTTCATTTTCTGTTCTGGCCAGATTCCTACCTACTTTGGCTGCTCCTATGACATTACTCCATTCGTGTCACTGAGAAGCTGTATGTACCAATGACTCAATAAAACATCAAAAGCAACAGGAGCAAGCCCCTGAAAATAATTTGGAGTCTCTATGAGAACAAAGCTGACCCCTTCTGTATTGCATCTGTACAAGGTCTTACCATGATGGTCCCAATTTGGTTAAGGCTTCTTATCAATCTGCTTAAAAACAGACACATCTGGATATAAGGATCATGTACACTTACTTGGATTGATTGACATCGATAAGAGAACCAATTTTTGATGTTGTGAAAGAAATGTGTTCATCTCCAATGACAATTTCAAGCTCCTAGAAACATTTAAAAAAACTAGGTCAAGCCAAGTTGGATTTTTCATCAACCCCGCAGAAGATGCATCATCTGTCAAGTCATACAAACTCGATGACAGATGGTCACATAAACAAGACCAGTTCACTCTGATCACTAAACTGTGCTGGGTACTAGAAACAAAGAAATTAAATACTGGTTTCATCCTTGTATGCTCTTGGGTCTCAATTTCTAAATAGTGAGCACTGTAAATCTTTAAAAACTATCTATGGGGGAATGCTCACTGTGTGCTAGCTATTGTTCTTGGTGCTTGGGACAGATCAGCAAAACCAAACAAAGGTCTCTGCCCTTGTGGAATTTACAATCTAGTGAGTCCTACTTCTTTTTTCTTAAATTTTTTCTATTTCTTTTGATTTATAGTTTTCAATTATGAAAAGACTTCGAACAGAAAATATAGAAAACTATGAGACTGAGGTTATTAACACCCAGATGTGAAAATGTTAATAGTATGTCAAACTTGTGTCAGATTTTTTTTTTTAAAGAAATAAAACATTACACCTACAAAGCTTAGGTCCACCTCCCCATTCCATTCTCCTTCCTGCATCCCAGAAGTTGAGGCGTATTCTTTCCACTCATGTTTTTTGATTTGGTGGTATGTTTTTACATTTTTACGTAAATGATCATACTATATGCATCTTTTTGCTTTTTTCATCAACACTGTTTTTGTATGTGACCTAGTTCATTAGTTTTAAATGCTTTAGAATATTCCAATCATAGCCCTATGGAAGCAGACTTAAGTTCCCAATTTATTTTACTATAACCAATGTGGCAAGAATATTCTTCCATGCATCTCCTTATATGTATGTGAAAATGTCTCTAGGAAAATTCCTAGAAGCAAGGTATAAGGTTTTTCAGTTTTGCCAGATACTATCAAATTATTTCCTAAAATGCCTGTACTGATGTTATTCCCACTACCATGTAAGATCTTTTTCTTTCTCATATCCTTTTTTTAATTACTTTATTTATTTTGAAGAGAGATCACATGCAGAGAGGGAGAGACAGAGACAGAGACAGAAAGAATTCCAAGCAGGCCTGGCACTGTCAGTGCAGAGCCCAATGTAGGGCTTAAACTCAGGAACTGTTAGATTATGACCTGAGCCAAAATCAAGAGTCAGACGCTTAACCAATTCAGCCACCTAGGCGCCCCTTTCTCATATCCTTTTTAAAACTTGATGCCTCCCTCCTTTTGCCATTCCAATGAGTCTGAAATGGCATCTCATTGTTTTCCTAATTTTCATTTCTCAAAATGAAACTATAGATATTTTCATGTATTTATTGGCCACTTGTTTTTCCAGTTCTGTAAATTGTCTACTCATAACCTTTACACATTCTTATCTTTTTATTATTAATTTGTAGTTCTTGATATATCCTGGATATAAAAACCCTTTACCAGATGTTTTGCAAACATCCTCCTTCAGTCTGTGGCCTTTCAACTTTATCATGATGTCTTAAAACAGAAGTTTTAACTTTAAAGAAGTCAAATTTATCAGTCTTTTCCCTTGAAGAATTTAAAATATTCCTTCTCTACTCAGAAATAAGAAGATTAAGTTTTCTTTTATGTTTTACAATCTTGCTTTGTTTCTATAAATGGTCTAACTTAAAAATATTCTGTAAACATACTGCAAATTGTACCGGTATAACTGTTAAACAATCCATCCTACTTCTATTAATTTTCAAAGCTCACCTCTGTTGTACACTGTTCTGAGTTCCCATAATCTTCATGGGTTTTTCTGGGCTCTATTCGTTCCAGTGGTTTACTGGCCAATTCTGAGGCAATACCACAGTACAAATGACTGTACCTTTTCAAGAAATCTTTAAAATTATCTTGGTTACTCTTGTCCCTTTGATCTTCCATGAATTTTTTTTAATGTTTATTTATTTTTGAGAGAGAAAAACAGAGTGTGAGAGGGGGAGAGGCAGAGAGGGAGACACAGAATTGGAAACAGGCTCCAAGCTGTCAGCGCAGAGCCTGATGGGGGGCTCGAACCCATGAGCCATGAGATCATGACCTGAGCCGAAGTCAGACACTCAACCAACTGAGCCAAGCACCCCTGATCTTCCATGAATTTAATGCTCTCTTAGGTCTTAGGAAAAATCCTGTTGTGATTTTGATTTGAATTGCAATGAATTTATAAATTATTATGATTTTTTGAATTTATAAATTTTAATTAAATTGATACAATATTGAATCTTTCCGTCCATAAAAATGATACATATTTTTGTCCTTCATAAAGCCCTTTCCCGTAAGTTTTATACATCTTGTTAAATTTACTAAGTTCTTTTTTTTTTTAATGTTTATTTGTGAGAGAAAGAGAGTGTGCGTGGGGGAGGGGCAGAGAGAGAGGGAGACACAGAATCCAAAGCAGGCTCCAGGCTCCGAGCTGTCAGCACAGTGCCCAACGTGGGGTTCGAACCCATGAACGTTGAGATCATGACATGAGCCAAAGTCAGACGCTTAACCGACTGAGCCACCCAGATGCCCCCCAAGTTCTTTTTTAGAGAAAGCATGAGAGCATGCGAGCAGGAGGGCGGGGCAGAGACAGAGGGGGACAGAGAGAACCCCAAGCAGGCTCTTTGCTGTCATCGTGAAGCCAGACGTGGGCTCTATCCCACAAACTGTGAAATCATGACCTAAGCTGACATCAAGAGTTAGGTGCTTAACTAACTGAGCCAGCAGGTTTAAAAAAAGAAATTTTTAACAAAATTTTTTTACTCCCAAGTTCTTTATAGCTTTTGCTGGGATGACAAATGGAATTTCATCATAATTACCCTATCCGACAGGTTGTTGCTAGTGCCTAAGATGCCATGTCCTCTTCACAGGACTACTGTGATTGTTCAATGAGTTAATAGAGCTGAAGATGTTATAAATGGTAAAGCAAAATATGTACATATGATTCTACTGAGATCCTATGGACATAAATTAAAAATCAACTTTAGAAATTAACGTTAGAAAGTACTGAGGATTTTTTTTCACTCTTCCTCAAGAGCTGCCCATCATTTTGAGGTGATTTATGAATGAACTTATCTGGGTTTTTATATTAATTTAATAAATGTAATTATTACTGAGCTTTTACTACACACTAGCACTACTTTAGTCACCAGAGATACAGCAGTGACAAAAAAATAGGCAAAATCCTTGTACTCAAGGAGCTTGTGTGGGTATATGCGTGTCTGTTGTAGTGGGGGAGGAAAAGGGATACATGACAGCAAACAAGACAATTTCAGACAGTAATAAATGCTAGGAGGAAAATAAACAGATCTTATTTTTAAAAAATGGGGAGGGACATTTTAGATTAGATGGATAGGCAAGACATCACTGAGGAAGTGATGTTTGAAGCCTGCAATAATAAAGACAGTCTTGGATAGAACATTCCAGATAGCATGTAGCAAATGCAAATGTCCTAAATTAAGAACAACCTAGTTGTGTCTTGAGGAACAGAAATTAGGTCAGTAAGGTCTGAACACAGTAAGAGATTGTGTGAATGGTCGAAGATAAGGCAGGAGTTTGGATTTTATTATTTATTTACTTAATAAATGTTTATTCATTTTTGAGAGAGAGCATAAGCAGGGGGTAGGGAGAGGGGGACAGAGGATCTGAATTGGGTTCTGCGCTAACAGCAGTGAGCCTGATGCAGGGTTCAAACTCACCAACTGTGAGATCACCACCTGAGCCGAAGTCGGAGCTCAACCAACTGAACCACCCAGGTACCCCTGGATTTTATTTATTTAAAAAAAAAAATTTTTTTTTTAATATTTATTTATTTTGGGGAGAGAAAGAGAGACAGAGCATGAGCAAGGGAGGGGCAGAGAGAGGGAGACACAGAATCTTAAGCAGGCTCCAGGCCCTGAGCTCCCAGCACAGAGCCCCACGCAGGGCTTGAACTCACAAACCGTGAGACCATGACCTGAGCCGAAGTCGGACGCTCAACTGACTGAGCCAGCCGGGTGCCCCCCGTGGATTTGATTTTAAATGGAATGAAGGCAGTGGAGAATTTAAAATTAGTGGAATACATACATTTACATTTTAAAGATTAGTCTAGCTTCAGGATGGAAAAATGGGCTATACAGGACAAGAAACAAGGAAATCAATTAGACGTCTGGATTAGGAAGGGAGCAGCTGAGGCAGAGAGAAATAGCTTTCCTATTAACACAGTCAAATATGACACTGGCTTTTATTTTAATTACCATAACAGTCTTCAGAATAAATGTATAAGCCATAAATTTAAACACACATACTTAGTTTGCTGAAATAGCCATGTTCTATTTATCTTTGTATCTTCACACTGCTTTGTCCATAGTCGTTACTCAGTAAGTGAGGTGGGCAGTGAAAACTCTGAGAAGGGCTGTGGGAAGAGTTACATGGAGAAATCCAGGGCTGGGCTCTAGTTGGTCAGAAACACCACTTGCTATCTCTGTATCCTCCCTGTGGGATTACTGCTTCCTTAGACAAAGTGCTGGTAATCTGCTTTGTGTTGGGCTCCATAACACACACACACACACACACACACACACACACACACACACACACACACCACAGCTTCAATGTCATATGCACAGCACCTTATTTGTAAGATTTCTGCAATACAGGATAGTTGCTAAAACACTCACCTGCCGGCCTACTCGGTCAGGAGGAGGCCACAAAGCATCATCCTCTTTGGTAATTTCACTGTCATCAATTATTCTCTTCAGTTCCTCCATTACACTTTTATGTACATAAGCCTGAAAGCAAATTGAAAAATGGAATTTAAGTTGCAAGTGTTCTGACTCATCTGACTCTGATGAAAGATTAGGCTTACAATAAGTTAAACAAAATTGTGTGTAAAATACCAAGTGCCATGCCTGGCATCTAACATGTGTTCAATGATGTTAATAAGTAGCAGATTCAGAGTTTAAACCCACACTTGCAAGACTTTAAATGATTACCAGTAATTGATTCAGCACTGTGCAAGAAAATATAAACTAAAAGAAGATGTGAGAAAAACTTTAGGTGTCTATAGATATGTCTACGCTTCTCTATTCTTTTTCAATACTACTCCCAGAAAGAACAAAAATAAGACAAAAGGCTAAACTGCAGTGAATGAAAGGCTCTCAGAAGGCTCATTACCTCTTTTCTGATCATGACGTCATTTTTGTAATTGCTGTTGTTGGCATATCTCAATTTCCCTGTGAGGAGTAAAAAACATTCAATGTATAATAAAAACATATGAATAAAGCATCGTTAGCTCACCCAGACTATCACCTGTTGCTTAAAATGTATACCACCTTTCCCTTCAGTGTCTAACAGATTTACTATTTATATTTTTGGGGTTCCAACAATAGCAGTCTTTTCAGTTCTTCACTTTAGGCTATTTTAGATAGCCTCAAAGCCAAAAATACTGCTGACACTGAATTATAATTCTTGCAAAAGGCGGCTCAAGTGTGGTAAAAGAACACAAGCAAATCCTATCTCTGCAAGTTAATGTCCTCAGCTGAAAACAGGGATAATAATTGGTAATTTCCTTGCACACAGGGCCTCCTGAGGCTCAAATGAGTCGAAAGCAGCCTGAAAACTGTAAAATGCTGTTTACGTATAATGATGTGACCATGCAACATTCTGATCTACTCCCATGATGGAAAAGTTGTGATTTTATTATTGAGCATATTTGGCATATAAGGCCCTTTGTGTATATGTGCATCCAAAAGACTAATCGGGGTATATGGTGGGAATGAAGGTTTTGTTTTGTTTTGTTTTTACCTATAGAATAGAAGGCACACATGTAAAAAGAGCCAAATTAATTGATGCCTCACTGCCTTGTCTCTCTTTTGGTTCAGTTCATTCTCCATACAGTAGACAAAGTGATGAAGTAACAGACCAATCTAAATAGGCTACTCTGGTACTGACAATAGTTTCTCACTGCCTTCTTGATAAAATCCAAATTCTTCAACATGGCAAACTGCTAAACTGAGCCCCTGCCTGCCTTTCAGGCTCACTCCTGCAACAGCCCTCTCTTACATAGCTGGAGTTAATCACACTGCTTGGTTTCTGCTTAGAACATCCCATGCTCTTTTTGGTTTTCAGCCTCTATGATGTTAATGCTGTCCAAATGCCTTGACTCATCTGCCTAACCAACTCCTACACAGTACTCAAGACTAACACTCCCCCTTTCATCGAGTCATTGTATGCCGGAAGCTTCCTCTGACTCTCAGGCTAGGTTAGGTGCCTTCTTTCTGTTCCAGAGTCCGATCTGTTTCTACCACAGCACCCAAAACACTGTCTTGTCATTGTTTGTTTACAACTGGGGTTTGTCTGATTCATCTTTGTGCCCCCCTTTAGTGGGAGTTTTCTTTCATTTTTGATTCCTTTTCCTTCACCACGGTGGCCCTTCTCCCAAATCCTATCAAACAGCCACGTCCTATTGGTTCTGCCTCCAATAGTATCCTAAATCCTTCTGTCCACATTTACTAGCACCCTAGTCCCAACCAACATCCTTTTGTCTGGAACACGTAACTGTCTCCTAATAAGTACCCGTTTCCATTCCTGCCCATAATTAGAATGCTTTTTCAGGAAAAGATCACATCTCTTCTCTCCTTAAATCTTTCCAAATGCTTCCTGCTGCATTTAGAATAAAATCCAAACTCTTTACCACGGCCTATAAAGACCTACATGGTGTGCCCCGGGCTACTTATCTGACACTGTCTCCTGCTCTTCTTTCCAGAGCTCTCTACTCTTCAGCCATGCTAGCCACCTGAAACATGCCTAGCTCATTCATGCCCTGCAGCCTTAACACTTGTTACTCCCTCTGTCCAGAACTGCTCATTCTTCCTGAGCTTCACAAGGCTGGCTCCTTCCTGTCAATCAGAGTTCGGTTTAAATATTACCTTTTCAGAGAGCACGCCAGTGGCCATCCCGCTTAGAAGCAGCCCACCAGCAATTATTCCATCATTTTATGTTCTGACCAATCTGCCACTATCTGGAGTCTCTTTTATGATATCTCTCCCAGCACCAGAATACAAGTTCCACGAGAGGAAGCTTGTCTGTCATTCACTCCTATCTCCCAGAATGTGAAACAGAGCCTGGCAAAGTAGGCACTCAATCAATGTTTGCTGAATGAAGCATTCTGGGCAAAAATGTCACCAAACAGAAGTCCCTGCATATGGAAAGAACCAGCGGAGCGGACACAGGAGTGATCCTTTCAGATCCGAGCCGCAGGCAACAGTCCCTTCCTCTTCTAGCTCCTCGCATGTTCCGGAATCCCGGCCTCCCCATTCGCCCGACCCCAGGCCCAGTCCTCGCTCCCGGGGGCCAGAGGCCGCTCTTACCGTCTGGTCGGAACTCAAACTCCAGGAACTCGTGGCCGAACTTGCCCTTGTGACCCACGTAGTAACGCAGATAAAAGTCACTCTCCATGGCTCACGAGGAAGCAACCAAACTTTACCCGCAAACCTCACCGCCACTGTTTGCGCCCAACACTGACGTTTACCAGGGAGCGCGG
Source organism: Felis catus (assembly GCF_018350175.1). Taxonomy (NCBI): domain Eukaryota; kingdom Metazoa; phylum Chordata; class Mammalia; order Carnivora; family Felidae; genus Felis; species Felis catus. Next base: position 43,011,999 of record NC_058375.1, read on the forward strand.
AAGTGACGTAAAGGCAACGCGGTCCGCCTTAGCGCAGCGCCTCGGTCGCCCCCCAATCCCGGAAGTGAGGGCAAGTCTGGCCCGTTCCCCAGCGGAAACAAGGCTTCTTCCACCTGCCCCGCCTTCTCGACCAGAGGCGGGAACGAGGCTGAGGCTCGCTTTCCAGGGTTTTCTTAACACCTCGGGCCAGTAGCAGCTCCAGTGCCTCTGGGTTTCTGTGGAAGGTGTGGGGGCGTTGTTTCGATTTCGGGCTGAGCATCCCGAGTGCTGCGCCCTTCCAGGCTGCGCCCTTCCAGCCTCGACTTGTGTGAGTCGAACAATCTATTCACCATCTCTGGATCTAGGTCTCCGTAGTAAAACGTGGTTAAACGACCTGACTCCCTAGAATTCACACAATGGTACATGTGTCAAAAGTTGGCTCCCTTGGGGCGCCTGGGTGGCGCAGTCGGTTAAGCGTCCGACTTCAGCCAGGTCACGATCTCGCGGTCCGTGAGTTCGAGCCCCGCCTCAGGCTCTGGGCTGATGGCTCGGAGCCTGGAGCCTGTTTCCGATTCTGTGTTTCCCTCTCTCTCTGCCCCTCCCCCATTCATGCTCTGTCTCTCTCTGTCCCAAAAATAAATAAACGTTGAAAAAAAATAAAAAAAGTTAACAACAACAACAAAAAAAGTTGGCTCCAACTGAACTTTACTGTTCACGGACCAGTTCAAGAAAACCGTTCCCAGAGACGCTTTTCCAGAATCCAGGGTGGAGATTGCCATTTCCCTGGAACTAACTTACCTCCCATTTTATCTCTTAATACTTTTATTTCTTTTTATTTCTACCTTTCCCTTTCTACCTCACTGGCCTCTAGAGAAGGTGCTGTGAGTAGAACTTTAATTTGAATATTTGATCTCCTACTCTTGTTTTCTATACATTTTTTACCCAGCAGTGATTCTCAACCCTGGCCGTGCAATGGAGTCATTTGGGAGCATCTAAAAAATACTGATGCCTGAGCCCCACCCCAAACCAATTAATCAAGCTCTCTCACGGTAGACATTGGTTTTTTTTTTTTTTTTTTTTTTTTTTTTTTTTTTTTTTTTTTTTTTTTTTTTGCAAAGCACCCCAGATAAGCCATGTCTGAGGACAAATGCCCAAAAGGCCCTTGTCTCTTCAGGTCAAAGTGGTTGACCTCAGTGAAAGTTTTCTGGCTGTGGAAAAATTTTCCTCCGTGAGTAGGCAAAGGACAATCAAAATCCTAATTATTAGAAGCCTGCTTAGGCTCATCTAAGTTCCAGCCAGAGAAGGTAATGAAATCTGTTCTAGAGACAGTGCTGAGATGACATCATTCTTGGGACCTGGCTACTATAACTGTATACTATTCTGTATTCAGGTAAGGGTCTCTGATTCTCATTCCCAGTCTTACCATTACTCCCTTTCTTCCTGAAAAAAATAATCCGCAGCCGAGTATAGAGTGCGTGGGATGGGGAAAAAATCACTGGAGGCTTGTGTTAATGACTGTGATTCACTGTGACTGAAGGCGAACCGATTAACTTTTTGGACCTCAAGCTTATTTTTTAAATAAGCAAAATAATGTTTTACATCTGGCAGGACTGTTGTAAGGATAGGAAACAATATTCTGGAAACTGGAAAAATACTTTGCAAACTGTAAATTGCTATAAAACCGTAAGGCATTTTCTTAAAAAACACTGGATATGGGTGGTAACAAGGGAATTGTATAAAAAAGAGAAAGACTGGGGCGCCTGGGTGGCGCAGTCGGTTAAGCGTCCGACTTCAACCAGGTCACGATCTCGCGGTCCGGGAGTTCGAGCCCCGCGTCGGGCTCTGGGCTGATGGCTCGGAGCCTGGAGCCTGTTTCCGATTCTGTGTCTCCCTCTCTCTCTGCTCCTCCCCTGTTCATGCTCTGTCTCTCTGTGTCCCAAAAATAAATTAAAAAAAAAAAAAAAGAGAAAGACGGGCTCCGTTTTGACAGCTCAGAGCCTGGAGCCTGCTTCAAATTCTGTGTCTCCCTCTCTCTCTGCCCCTCCCCTGATCACACTCTGTCTCTCTCTCAAAAATAAACATCTTTAAAAAAATTTTTTTAAGGGGCGCCTGGGTGGCTCAGTCGGTGTCTGACTTCAGCTCAGGTCATGGTCTCACGGTCGGTGAATTCAAGCCCCGCGTCCGGCTCTGTGCTGACAGCTCAGAGCCTGGAGCCTGCTTCCGATTCTGTGTCTCCCTCTCTCTGGCCTTCCCCTGCTCACACTCTGTCTCTCTCTCTCTCAAAAATAAACAAACATTAAAAAAAATTTTTTTTTAAATAAAATTTTTTTTAAAAAGGCGGGGAGCACCTGGATGGCTCAGTCGGTTAAGCAACCGACTTCGGCTCAGGTAATGACCTCGCAGTGAGTTCAAGCCCCAAATCTGGCTCTATGCTGACAGCTAAGAGCCTGGGGCCTGCTTCTGATTCTGTGTCTCCTCTCTCTCCCCTCCGCTGCTCATGCTCTGTCTTTCTTTCTCTCAAAAATAAACAAATATTTAAAAAAAAATTTTTTTAAAGAGAAAGGAATCACCAGGTATTAAGCACTTAATAAATGTGAAGCCATTAATAAGTGCTTGTTCTTTGCATCCTCACAACAATCTTGAGGTGGTAATTGAAATTAAGTATATAGAAACATCAGGTAGGGGCGCCTGGGTGGCGCAGTCGGTTAAGCGTCCAATTTCAGCCAGGTCACGATCTCGCGGTCCGTGAGTTCGAGCCCCGCGTCGGGCTCTGTGCTGACAGCTCAGAGCCTGGAGCCCGTTTCGGATTCTGTGTCTCCCTCTCTGTCTGCCCCTCCCCTGTTCATGCTCTGTCTCTCTCTGTCTCAAAAATAAATAAACGTTAAAAAAAAAAAAATTAAAAAAAAAAAAAAAAGAAAAGAAACATCAGGTAATCACCATGAGGTTATTTTCCAAGAGTGAAATTATAAAAATTATAGTGTAACTGCTGAATCCAGGCATGTGCAGATGTGGTAAATAACAAAAGTTTTGAGAAAATTTAAAGGACACTGGACTCCAGTCAGGCTGTAAAGTGATCCAGGTTTGGGGGCATGAGACAACATGGTGTAGCTCAAAGAATAGGGTCTGTGTATTTGATGTGCCTGAATTCAGCATGATTCACTGAGCATTTACTGTGCTATGTGCTGGGAATACAACAGTGAGCAAGACAGACCTTTATAGAACTTGCAGACGAGGCAATTAAGGAGCATACGAGTGATTATTATGTAGAGATAAAGGTTACAAACAGGGGAAACAGAATACTATGGAAGCACATAGGATGGCTCCTAATCCAGTCTAGGGGCTTAAGGGCTGCCTTCCTGAAGGAAATGTTGCACACAGAGGGCCCAGAACTGTGTGGTTAGAATACAGAATGAGAGGGGCGCCTGGGTGGCGCAGTCGGTTAAGCGTCCGACTTCAGCCAGGTCACGATCTCGCGGTCCGTGAGTTCGAGCCCCGCGTCAGGCTCTGGGCTGATGGCTCGGAGCCTGGAGCCTGTTTCCGATTCTGTGTCTCCCTCTCTCTCTGCCCCTCCCCCGTTCATGCTCTGTCTCTCTCTGTCCCAAAAATAAATAAACGTTGAAAAAAAAAATAAAAAAAAAAAAAGAATACAGAATGAGGTTGTGAATATAGTAATGAGGTTGGAGACAAGACAAATGGCTTACAAGCCATATTAAGGAGTGTGAGCTACAACCCAAAGGTATTGGATTTTAATGCAAGGGAAACCGACGAAGAGCTTTAAGCAGGGAAGTAGAAAGAAAGGGTGGTGGTGACACAACCTATTCCATTCTAGAAAAAAATCACTCTGGCTGCAATATTGTAGATTGGAAAATGGAAAGAATTAGAAATATGAACTTCAGGTAAGTAGTTGTTAATCTACGATCATGATAACCCAAGATAATGGTGACCTGTACTCAGGTAGTGGCAATGGAGATAAAAGCGGATGGATTTGAGACAGAATACCATAACGGAAAGGGTAGGTAAAGGAGAAGATGTGGCCAGGGAAAAACCAGGAATATGCTGTCATGTGAGCCAAAATAAGAGTGATCCAAGGAGTGTCAGCAGTGTTATATAATGCTTCCAGGTCAAGGGAGATAAAGACTGAGAGTATTTATAAGATTTATAATCAAGGAGGTCCTGGGTGACCTTGGTAAAAGCAACCTCAGTGGCCTGGAAGCAGAGGTGGGGCAGAAGTATTGGTATGCAAATAGGCAAATTTGTTGTGGAAGCCTAACCCTAGGAGTTGGGTCTAAGAGAATGGAGAAAGGTTTGTGGAGGAATGGTCCTAAAAGGAGTATCAAGGACAAACAGGAGTTAGCCAGATGAAGAGGCAGAGAAGGAAAATCTAGGCAGAGAACGCCATGTGTCCAGAAGGGCTACATGTGCTACATGTACTTTGGGGATACTAAATGTAACGGTGTGACTTTAGGCAGTTCCTTCACCTATTTCCTCATCTATAAAATTAGGATGATAATATTGATAGTATTTATCTCACAGGACTTAAAATCATTTTTAAATGTATTTTTTATTTTTTAAAGTAGGCACCATGCCCAACATGGGGCTTGAACTCACGACCCTGAGATTAAGAGTCTCATGCTCTACCAACTGAGCCAGCCAGGCAGCCCGATCTCACAAGATTGTTGAAGTCTAAAATAATTTGTGTAGAATACCGGGTACACATTAGGGACTCAATCAATGATAGTTCACCGCCACCCCCCCCCATTAAAGCATCACCATGAAACAATACTTTCAGATTTTAAAAAATGAATTTAATCTCTCTCTAGAAACAGTGCACCCATTTTACAAATGTTCACATTTGGTTTTTCGTTCACCAAGATGATGTCAGTACAGCTAGTGAGATGCAGCACACCACCCTTTGCTTCTGGAACAGAAACCAGACTGCAAAGGGCACTGGGCACAGAAGCTAATGGGACTCGGAATGACAAGACAAAAAGAGCAGAAACGGTTAGTGTGACCCAACATTCTAACATGCCTGTTACATCAAATATGGTCATTCGAGGGGGGGGGGGGAAGACAAACGAGGAAAATTCATTTGGGTACAATGTGATGCAGTCTGCAAACCAGTACTTCACCCCCAAATTAACAACGGCTGTATAGAACAAAATGCTATTTTAAAACACATGGTTTGTACAGGTATGTTTTCTCTTGTAGTTTTTGTAAAAAAGTATCAAAACCTTCATGTCTTTAAATATATATATATACATATACAGGTGGCTTTTTTAAAATTACTTTTTATAGCACAAAGTGTTTGCAAATGCAGAGGGTTTCTGCTGATTCTTGACTATGCACATGGTGCATAGCCTGAATGAACAGAGCTTCCTGATTTCTTATATTAACTGAAAATTTGAAGCTGTAATTCCTCCACCTCTAAGTTCTCTGTGTCCTGAAAATCCCCAATACCCTAAAAAATACAGCGTGAGAAGACTCCGATACTCTATCTTCATGCATTGATGGGAAAGGAAGTTATTTACTCTGAATGTTTAATTGCTAACTCATTTAAATTCTGTGAAATAAAGAGTGTGTGGCTGGAGTTAGGGAGAGGAGTGAGGCTCACATTCCTGTGCTCTCTCCCGACTCCCACCAGCGCCTGACTAGACAGTGCTCGGGGTTCCCTCCGCAGACTACACATCTCCAAAATTTCATTTTCTCACTGTTGAGAAAAATCTCAGAGGCTCTTGACAACATGGAATGCTTCTGTGACAATTCCATTGCCCTTATATTCAAAGAAAGTCAACTCAAACGTATGAAATGCAGTCACTATTTCCCTTTGGCCACTGGAAAGCTTGAGGCTAAAGACTGTCCTGTCGGCAAAGTGCTGGCGATGCATCCTGATGAATTTTCCATGGTGCACTTGGTGCCTCGTACACAATAAATGTCTTAGAAATGTTTGCATAATTGAATCAGAAATTAAACATAAGTATTCTATAAAGTGCTTACGTTGAACCTGTCTTTCCATCCAGCCTCATTTCTTGCTAAGTCCCCCTTGAACCTTTTGCTTTTTATGATGAATTACATGCAGCTCTGTGAAGTCCCCGTGCTGTTTCATGCCCTTGTGTCTCCTCTGCCCGAAGCAGCCTGGACACCCCTATTTAGTTTTCAAGACTTAGCGCAAGGTCACTTCTACAATGCCCTTCTTGACCCCATTCCTCATCTCCTTGTGTAGAAGTGACCTCTCTCTCCTTTGTGCCTTAATAATACTCTGGAAAGAATCTATTCTTTTTGTTTCCGCATGACTTACTCTATTGTTACCGCGAACTCCTCCGTAAGGACAGAAAACATCTGCTTGACCTGTACATCTGCAGTGCCTGGCACTTAGTTGGTACCTAGCAAATGGTTTCAGTGAATGAATATACTGCAATCACAGAGAAAACTGGAAGGACCGATAGTACTTATTGCCATAAACTGAATTCCCATCTCATCTTGAGGTTAAAGGTCATGTCAACCTATTTTATAAATAATCATACTATCAAGAGTAAATAAATAAAATTTTAGTTTTCTGTTTCTGGAAGGCTCTTTCTGCCAGTGTCTTCATAATTCCTCTGGAAAGATAGGCCATAAGATAGGTAGCAGGTTTGGTATAATATTCAGGCAGTTCAAAGTGGTCTCTTGGAGAAGGAAAAGGCCTGGGACCAGTTTCTTTTAAACAGAGAAGAAATTGTCTGATAAATCTTCTACCCGCCTGGCATTATCTCTAGGCTTCCTTCCAGCTCTAAAATCCAATGACTCTATGATCTGGGTATTGGCTGTAGATACATGGTAGCACTGGGGCAAAAGGCAACAGAAACGCAACTACACCTCAAAATGAGGCTCAGAAGCCTCCAAGACTAGAGAGGGAGGACGGACATGACCTCCTCAGACTTCATCTTATTGACTACCATCCGACACGTGAGGATTCTGCAACTTGTCTTCTGTAGGTTGCTCCCACGGGCGTCTCTTTCAAACTGCACTTGTAACATATTCAGGAAACATGGATATCTCTGAGAAAGTTGTGTTTCGCCATCATTTTGAAGTCTCGGGCTGAACCATCCTGACTTTTCTCATTTTGTGTGTGTGTGTGAAGACCAGGCTCTGACTGAAACTACGCATCATTTCCCCAGGAAATTGTTTCTTTGGAGGCAGGCTATTGAACAAGTTGCTTGTTTCGTGTAAGTCTCGATATTTCTTGTCATTTTTATTCAGTCAAAAATAATTTTACTTTTCATTCTTGAAAGAGTAGTAGTGACTAATTAAGCTCCATAGGAGTTGGCCACCTGTTTTTAAAATCCTATTTGGTATTGGTCATTCTAGGTCCAGTGCCTCTCAATGAATATTTCAGGACTATCGACGCATGCTTATCATGAGGAAATTGCTTGTTTATGCAGAGCATGGTGCCGACGCTCCAGAACACAGCTGTTTTTGTCAGAAGTTAGGAGACCGTGAGTGACGTGGAGAAAGGTCCTAGGAACAGGGTTCTAGAACTCCAGAGTGCCTGCCTGGAAATTTGAAGGGTATCACGCTGGTAAGACATCCAAACTTCACTGAGTTGGGGGCAGCTGGGGGTGGGTGGTGTCAGAATTTGCTTACGTGTCTTGTCCCTGGCTGGCTGGTGGGAGTGACGTGGCAGAACAGCAGAGTTAAGAAAAGATCAGACCTTGGATAAGAGAGCCAGTGGGGACAGAATTCCTCTGGGACTATAGGATTATGTTTTCAATGGTAGACCCCGCAAAGAGAAAAGAGCATTTCTCCCGCCTCTCCCAAGGCCCAGGAAAAACAAAGAAAAGTGTCCATGATGAAAAAAAAAAAATCTATACATATACCCAGAGTTTTTCCTTTTATTTACAAAGCAGTAAACCAAATCCCTGTTTGAACATATACATCCAATATACTATAATGTTGTGTATGCCATGTCTCCCTCAGTAGGACTTCAAGTCATCGATATGAACACATGATGGTAGCAAACCTATGTTGTATTCCCCACCTAAAGGAAATGGTAGAGAGTAAAGGAAGGGAGAAATAGAGATGTAACAAAACCTATTCCACTGTCCTTATCCTTGCTCACAGCATGTCTCAGAGGCTGAGCATATCTCGGTGCCTGAGCCGGTCTCTACAGTAAACTTGGGCTGTTCTAGAAATGTCTCCACTTAGCTCTCTACAAGTAAGGATGGCATCCTAGGAGTGCTTCAGAGGAAACATAATGAAGTCAACCCAAGCATCCTGAAGGAAAATGCAGTTACTTGAAACGCTGAGCTTTACAACAAGGAGTAGCCGAGGTTCAGGCATGTTCTCATGTGAGCTCATGAGACCTCCTGGCGCCGTGCAAAGCCTGTGCACTGGCCTCAGTCACAGAAGAGAAAGCCCAAGTGGGAGTCACGGCAGCCACAGGTGAACTGCAAGGCCTTTCATGACTGACTGGGGTCCTAGAAATTGCCAGAGGTGGAAAAGATCTGCCTCTCCCACCACATGTTTGCCCAAACCATGGCATCTGTTTTTTGAGCCAAATTTCCAAACGCTTCTCTGAAAAACCACAGATACCCCTCTGTGGACTGTTTTACAATATACTTATCTTTATGTACTTGAACAACAGCCACAGGTGCGCCTCTTCTCTACGGATTTCTCTCTCTCACACACATACACATATAAACGTAAATGCACACAGAGTCTGTATGGTGGGCCAATCATACCAAAAATAAATACTCTCGTGTCTCTAAATTATTTATAGAACTAATCTCCTTTTTGAAATATGTTAATAAATAATCTAAATGGGGGAGGGAGTTGAAGTATTTTTTTCTTCTTCTTCGTCTTTTTTTTTTTTACTTATGTTGATGGATAGCCACAAAGCATAATCATTTTATATGCCAAAAAAAAAAAAAAAAAATCAAACCCCAAACTCCAAAACCTAAAAAATCCCCCCCAAACCAAATACCCTCTGTAAATATAGTTTTAAAATGATGAGTAAGCTACTGGACCGTCAGCCCCATTTGGTTATGTACATCATGTTAGTCACTCAGCAGTAGCCATTCCATGAACTCCTCATGGGTAGTGCAACCAGTTAAAAAGTGTATAAAACATTATACATATAAAAACTCTCACATCCTTTGGATGTTTGCAGTTCATCATAACTTTGTGGTTACCTTTCTGCAACATAAATTAAAAAAAAAATTACACATACACACACTCACTCACACAGACCCATATACAGAAAACCCTTTCATCCAGGCATACACCATCCAGAGAGTGTAGTGCATGGGACCGAATTCCATGAGGCCCGAAGGGAGTGGTCCCATCCTCAGGGCAGTCCATCATCTTCAAGGCTTAATGCCACTCGCTGGGGAGACAGAGCAAAGGAATCACCATTAGACCCACAGGAGCTATTTATTGAGTGCCCACAAAGCACCGGACATTCTATTACTTTATAGGCATTAGCTCACATAATCTTCATACTACCCCAAGAGACAGGTTTGTCATATTTATTTTATAGATGAGGAAACTGAGACTCGATGAGCTTTAACAACATTTGTCCTGGATCACATAGCACATGGGTGAACTAAAATTTGAACTCAGATCTGTGTGAATCCAGAGTTGTAGCTTTTGCCTCTTTGTAAAGGATCCCTGCAGAGATCTCAACTTTCTCGGTCCTTCCTTATAGGATTTTAGATTTGTTCAACTTCAGTGGCTTAGCTTTGGCAAATGTTTAATCCCAGGCCATTAGCCACTTGTCTCTAGCTTGTGAGTCACAATTAGGAAGGCAATCTGTCGCACCCCTCCTGATTATACAGAATCAGAATGTGATACAAGTTGATTACATTCAATCCCTCTTTCCCTCAACCTTACTTTCTAGTCATTAGATAGGCTAGACTTAGCTAGACTAGTCTAGCTAGACTTACCCGCCCACAAATGGCTGACTGTACTGGGCTGAACCCATTAGCCCCTGAGGTGGTCTATTCCATTGGAACAGTGGACAGTGGACTTAACTTCTTTCCTATACTGACATGAAATCTGTTTCTTTAAATATTCTAATATTCCCTGATTCTCTTAGACCCAGAGGGTTCTATACAGACAACCCTTGAAATATGCGGATAGTGTTTGAGTTCTCTTCCTTTCCTTCTGAGTGTTTTCTCCTCTGGGTTACGCATCAAGCTTTCCCCAACTGGGCCTGATGTAATCCTGCTTGCCACTCTTCCATTTCCTGGATACACTCCTTGGGCAGACCCCAGTGTTTTGCTATCTTTCTCATAGCTAAGTGAATTTGGGCTAACCACTTCACCCCTCAGAGCCTTGGTTTTCTCATCTGTCAGATGGGAATAACAGGACCTACCACATAGAGTCGTTGAGAAAGCAGATGAGGTGATGTCTATAGAGTGCTTAATACAGTAACACACATGAGGTCTAGAGTATTCTAGACCAACTTGACCAGCAGAATAAAATAGAACCAGACTAGCATTTCCCATCTCTGGACAGCCAACAATCAAAAGTGACCCCCCTGCCTTTCAGATCATCTTTGGGCTTTGCAAGAATACCATGGCCTTGCTCTACTAGCACTGACACTTGAGACTCTCTTCTGGTCCTGTTATCCTCCCACTCTCTCCAAGACAGATCTCTAGGCCGAAGGTAGGTCCCAGAAGTGATGGTGGAGTAAGACAAGGACAGGGGGGAGAACGGGTTGTTGAGGATACTGAACAAGATTCCAGGCCATCTGCCCTATGATGTAAGTGGAAAGAGCACAGACTTTTGTGTACATACAGACTGGAGTTTTTATCCTGGTCCTTCTGCTTCTTAGTTGTGACCCTATGCCAGTTATTCAGATTCTCTGACTCTCAGTTTCCCCATCTGCAAAATGCAGCTAATCATATCAACTTTATAAAGTTACTGTGAAGACAATACAAGGAAGTGTATGTAAAACACAGAGTAGTGTCTGACACACAGGAGGTCTCACTAAATATCTCCTATTTCTCTGCAACTGGCAAGAGCTTATTCCTCAGGCCCTCGAGGCATCAGGAATAGCTCCTCCAGAGTGGTTATTTGTTCTACACATCTACTTTACGCGTGTAGAGTGCTTTATAACTCACAAAGCTCTCTCACGTGAGCTGTCTCACCCGAACACTATGAATTTAGGAGGCAGACAGAATGGGGGTTATCATTCCAATTTTACAAATAGAAGTGAGCAGAGAGAAGTGACTGAGACCACAAGGCTACAGAGCAGTGACACTGGGAGCCACCTCCTCAGGCTAAGCTCAACGCTTCGTCCACTGTGTCCCCCACCCCCGCCCAAGTCTATAAACTTGGTCAAACACCTGTTTGTATGATTGGCCAAGGGGAAGGCTCAAGGCCATCTGCTGACCCTCCTCACTTGCTCAACTTCATTTCCCATGTCTCCCTTCATGAACAATGTACAATGCACACTGCCCTGCCCCATACTTGATGATTTCTTCCACACACCCTTTCCTTGGTCAGCAACGAGCTCATCTTTCCTCTGCCCCGACACCCAGCTTACAATTTGCAGCCTTCCAGGACCGGAAAGCCGCCTGGGATTGGCTGCACCTGCCTAAGCTCACGCCCTCACTCACCAGCCCCTCAGACTCAAAGTGGCACTGCCCTACCTTGCACTTGACGACAGGCAGCTCGGAAAGAGGGTTCTTCGGGAGTTGGTGCAGCTGTGACCTTGGTTCCCCCGGCAAGACAAAAAGCTCCTTGAGGGCAGGGGCTGGGTCTTCCAGTTCTCTGGTCTCCCCAAGACAGGGCTCTGCCCACAGTGGGTGATCAAAGCTGCTGATCGCCTGACAGGGGGATGGACTGGATGACCTATGAGGTCACACTCAGCCCCCTGACTCTGCTATACAACCATGACATCTGCTCCAGACACTTTGCGGTCCTTGCTCCCCCAACAAGCCACGCCCTATTGTACCCCTCAGCCTTTGCACATGCTTCTTTCTGGAATGCCATTTTTCTCCTCCTCTCGCTGGATAATAGCTATTAACCTTTCAAGGACACAGTTCATCTGTCACAGCCTCTGTGAGGCATTCCCCTGCCTGATCTCCCAAACCGAATGAACAGCTCCCCTGTTGGTGTTTCCATAGCATTTGTTCAGCAAATATGTACTGGGAGCCACCTAATTCTGTGCTAGGCACCAGGGAAACAGATTAATCAGACAATCCGGCCCTCAAGGAGTTCCCGGTCTAGTGGGGAGACCAATGTGCAAAAAGACAAGTTGACTACAGTGTGACAGGTGCTGTGATGGACAGAGGCTGTGGGAGAACAAAGAAACCAGGGAAAGCTTCCTGGAAGAGAGACTCCTGAGCTCCACCGTGGCATGACACACACAGCCGTACAATAATAAGTGACTCTCTCTCACCCCCCACCAGCAACTTGGAAGAGAGTACGTTCCTTTCTTACTTGTGAACATGTCACATCCAGTGTGGTGCTTGGCTCACGGCCAGCATACAGTGTTTGTTGAAACAAATACATTTGAATTGCACGGCCACAGTTACCCTTCCAGGCCAAAGGTTCTGAAAATGTACTCAGCAGAAAGAAAGACATTTGGCTTCTTTACCCTAAAGAAGGGCCTCTAGCTATAAGGTGGCCCTTATACACTTCTACCCCAAACACCTGTCCCAGCATTTCTGTGTCCCCAGGGCCTAGAGGAGTGCCTGGCACATGGTAGGTTCTTGATAAAGTTGGAAGGAAGGAAGGAAGGAAGGAAGGAAGGAAGGAAGGAAGGAAGGAAGGAAGGGGAGGAAGGGGAGGAAGGAGGGGTGAGGAAGGGGGGAAGAGAGGGAAGGATGTAAGGAAGGAAGGAATTCTTCCAGCAAGGGATACTTACTGCAGGATAGACATGGCCGATCTGAGCAGTCCTCCCTATGTGGAGCTCATCTTCTTCTTCTTCTTCTGTTGTTTTCCTGTACACTGGGTTGTCAAAATTCATGCTTTTGGTGTTCTTCCGCTTCCAGTTTCTCCAGATCAGGTAGCCACTCATGCACAGCAGGGCTATTACCGCTGGAGGAAGGGACACATTACACTGAACTTCCAGCAGGCTCTAGCCCACTGCTCAAACGTCAGTACACTTCTCGCCGCCTCTCTAACTTTCCTGCCCCTTGTTGCTCAGGCCGTTGTGCTGTGTTCTTCTGCTGCTTGGAAGCCCTTCTCCTATCTCTTCCTTTATTAACTACTCATCCCTTGAGATCCAGCTCAAATGTGAAGTCTTCTCAACTTCTCAAGGAAGAGTCAGTTGCTCTCTCATGTGTGTTCCGAGCCTATGGTACTATACTTTATATATCTGTACCCCCAACTAGATTGTGCTCTTTGTGGGCAGGGACTGTGTCTTCTTTATCTCTCTATGCCTGGTGCCTTGCTCAGCAACATGTACTGAGTGAACGAGTGAATTTCTTCACCACACCTTTGTCCTAATGCTGCTGCTTCCTTGGATTTCTCTGAGAAAACCATTCTCTCCTCCAATGGAGGGTGGATGGTGGGGGTGGGGTGTTTCTTCCCAAAGCTGGGACTCTGCAAGAAGAGAAGCATCTCTAGAGGGGGACACAGCGGGAAAACACAAGCTCTGAGTTGGAATCGATGAATATATTAATGAGTAAAGGAGGAACTTCTCAAACAGAGCTGGGCAAAACGGGCGCAAGCAGCTTCATAAGAGAGTAGACAATCACCATGAGCATTCAAGTGGAGGCTGATGGCAGCATCCAGGACGCTAGAGAGGGGGGTTTTACTTCAGTTAGACTGTAATAATCAAGACCCATTAAAGATAGGAACAAGGCAAGGATACCTGTTACCATTGCTAGTATTTATTATCCCAGAGACCTATCTATGCAGTAAGAACAGATAAAGAATTGAAGGGTACACACAGGGGAAAGGGGGAACACCAAACTTATCAGTTTTGTATGCTTAGAAAATCTTAGAAAAGCAGATGAAAAACTATTATAAATAACTTTAGTTCATCAACAGTTCATATAAGGGGTGCTGGGGTGACTCAGTCAGATAAACATCCAGCTCCTGGTTTTGGCTCAGGTCATGGTCTCATGTCTCATGGGATCAAACCCTGGGCTTGAGATTTTCTCTCTCTCTCTACCTCTCCCTTGCTCATGCTCTCTCTCTCTCAAAATGAATAAAGCTTTTTAAAAAATTAACAAAAAGTCAACAGCTTTCTTATTAATGAGCAATAACCAATTCGAAAATGGAATGGAAGAAGAACCGAACACATTCACAGCAGCCCAACAAAAACCATAAAATACCTGGAATAACCTAGCAGGAAATGTGCAACTCCTATATGATCTACAAAATTTTATAAAAGGACACAAAAGACTCAAATAAATAGGGAGATGTGTTAAGTTCCTGGATGGGAAGCTTCAATATTGTAAAAACATGAATTCTCCCCATATCAATTTATATATCCAAAGCATACGATTCCACCATAGTTTTTATAAAGATGATTCTAAAGTTCATCTAGAAGAGAAGTTGGAAAAAACAGCTAAGAAAATATTGCAAGAATAACGATGCCCTATTAGAAGCTAAAGCACAGCACGGAGTTGTTCTTCTGGTACGTAGGAACAGAGAATAAAGAGGCTAGCAGCAGATCAAAGTCTAGAGAGCCATGTAGTTTAATATAAAGATGACAGTTCAAGTCAGAAGGATGAATTATTCAATGAGGGTCTTGGGAAAACTAAACAGGCCTATAGAAAAAAAAAATAGTTCAGTCTCTACCTCACACCATACTCTATAATAAATTCCAAATGGATTGCTATCTAAATATAAAACAATGTTTAGCAGAAGAATGTATAGGGAGATATTTTAATAATTTATAGTGAGGCAGACCTTCCTATGTAAAACACAAAACCCGGAAGTCATAACACAAACGATGAACAGATCTGATACTTAAAATTTTTAAGTTTATGCATGGCAAAAGATACCACGAACACATTTATAAATCAAGAGGCAGTATGGGAGAAAATATTTGTCACATGTATTACAAAGGTTTAGTATTCATCATGGCCATTAAGCTTATGAAAGGATACTCTACCTCATAGGGAAATATCAGGGAAAGAATATTCATCTTTAACCTCTCAGATGAGCAGAAATTAAAAATATTAATCATATCAGAGTGTATTGTATCAGGGAAGGCGCATATACAAGCCCTTCTATAGAACAGAATGTCAGGAAAGGGCTTGATTTCTCTTTCACTAAGCAACCTTCAGAGTATTTTCCACTCACTCTACTCCAAATCGGCCTGAAGTAGTCTCTCCATCATCTTTAGTGTTGAAGACTTTCAAGGCCAATTCAAATGGCATCTTCTCCAGAAGTACCATCCCCTCTCCTCTGCCGGGCATCGCGCTTCTATTACAGCACATTGTGATACGTGTTAACACCTCTCTTGTATCACTTTCTATGACTAAGTCTGACTAAAGACCGAAAGCTCTTAAAGTCTTTTTTATCTTTTTCTTCCCTGGGCCCTTGGCACTTGGCACAGTCCCTTGCCCAGAGTAGAAGTTTTTAAAACATTCACTCACTGGCTCACCACCATACTGAGGACTCCCAGGATAAATGGGCAAAGTCCCTGTCCCTGAGGTGCTTGTGGGCAAGCCAGGGAGATCAACTTGCGAATGGACAGTTGCAATTCAAAGATCCCACCAAGAGATGAGACTGATATAAGACACGGCATATTCAGGATGCTATGTGAACAGCGGGAGGCGAGAGAATAAATCGGCCTCCGTGGTTCTCCGTGAGGTTTAAATGGTATATTGTGGCCATATCGAACTTCTAGTTCCAAACCCACTCTCTCCCCTCCCCATGCTATTTCCCGGTGCTGGTTTTACTTCATGCTGTTATCACTGCTCAGGTTGCTCTGGATTCTTCTTCATTTGGCTGACTCAGCTCACATTATCATTTCCACTAGGAAACCTTCCCTACCGATTCCAAGTTAAGCACTTCTTCAGCACTTCCACTGGACCACATATGGCTTTGTTTTAGGACTTCCCCTGACATAATCAAAATTATCTGTTAGGTGTATCTCTCCGACAAGACTAAACTTTTGGAGGACAAGAACCACGTTTTAGTCATTTTTAATCACCTCCCTTCCACCTCACAGAGGCTGGTACCTCGCAGCTGCTTGATAAACGTTTGTTGAAAACCAAACAGAAAGAAAGCAAAATAGCATGATCTGCTAAAGGAATGGCAAGCAGCTCTCCTCATTCATTCAACAAATACTTTATTTCCTACCACGTGCCAGCCACTGCGAGCAGCTGGGGAGAGTAGCGAGCAAGAGAAGCTCCAGCCCTGTCCCCATGGAGCTTACAGTCTGCCTTCACATGGCTGGCATGCAGAGTGTGAATAGTGGGGAGCAGGGGTGCACTGGGGGCTGCCTGGGGTCAGGTCCTGAGGGGCCTTGTGTGCCAAGCTAAGAAACCAAATTATAGGACTGGGAAGTGGGTGGGAAGGCTGCCGGGACAGAAAAAGTCAATGAGACAGGTCCGTGTGCTAAGTGCTTGGCCTTTCTAGTGCTTTTCCCCAGACCCTGAGCATCGGTTCTCTCTTTTCCACAGTAACTCGGGGCCACACTCACCCATGGGCACGATGATCCCAATGACAGCAGCAGTGACTGTTGAGCCCATCTTGCCACCTTCATTCCCATCTGCAAAACACAAATGTGCAGAACGATGCTCTGTCACCCAAGTCCTTGCTGGCCTCACGCTGTAAGAATTGCCCAACTGCTTCCTGCCCTCATTCCAAAGTGATGATCCTGGCTAATGCCGAACAATGTAGTCTTTCCAGATCCTATCAAAACTCCCTTGAGGTGAGCAGGACAGAGGTTATCTCCCTTTCACACATGGGGAAACAGAGTCTTACTGGGGTTCTAGGGACTCAAGAGAGAGTGACTGTCCAGCAGAGCTGGGACCCAAACCCAGGACTTGTGCCCCAAGTCTCTTACCCTTTCCACAGTATCACAGTGTAGGAAACTGGGGGGTGTGCCTGGCAGAGTGAGCACTTAGGTCTCCATGTTGCTGACCGACTGGGGCAACTGCCTTTGCCAGCCGGTATCTGTTCCTTGGTCTCTGTTGTTTCGGTGGTCTGTTTGTCCATCTGCATTGCCAGCTTATTTTCAATAAGGAATTAAATTGGGATGCGACATAACAGAGTGGAATCAACGGCACAGACTCCTGGGTTTGGGCAGGTTACCTACTGGTGTGGGCAAGTTACCTACCTCCTCTGGATCCTGCGAAGATTAAGTGAGAGAATTCATGTAGAATCCTTACTTAGCACAATGCCTGGCACAGCCTTGCCTCGTTCAAAGTGGGTGGGGGTTAGGTGGGGGATGTTTCGAGGCCTAAATAAGGTATATAAAAGCACGTTCTAAACTGAAAAGGGCTCAGAAAATGTACTGTATTTTTAAAGTATGCTGTGCCATCTTTTCCACTCTTAAAACTGTCTTCATGATAACATCTCTATAGCACTTTTTAGTTTACAAAGCAGTTTTTTCGGATCCACTGACGGCCCTCTGAGGTGTGAAGAGGGACTTCACCAGCTACACTCGCTCCAAGAGGGCAGACGATTGTCCCGGCAACGGCCCGGATGCCACCCTTGCGGCGCGCCCATTTCTCCAAGTTACTCTAAGGCAACCTAAGTGTTACGGGGAGAAAAGGGGGGGTAGCACAGCTTGGAAGGGCCGCCACCCCCTTGCTGCACATGAGCAAGCGCCCGACGGCCACAGCAAAGCCCAGAGCGGCGTGAAGCCAGTGGGGAGACTCTTTGCTCGGAGGCTGTGCCCCAGGTGACAGGAACTGGAATTCACCCAGGTGCCACGTGCCTCTCCAAACTTCAAGATGAGTGCTCTGCTCTGGAAACCCAGCTTCTGCCGGCAAAATGGGTCCGATGAGAAAGGTGCTGCCGAGCCGCCTGGCTTCCGGGCCACGTGTGGGATGAGAATTTAAAAGATGGTTTATCTTAAATGAACTCCCCCTGGCAGGTGACTCAATTAAAAAGGTATTTGCTGGCCAATGAGACAGAACGTTTCTAGCAGTGACAATTACTGCTCCCAATGATTTAATAAGTGCTAAACTTACTTATTTTCATGCCAGGGTTTGGAAAGAGGCACAAGCAGACCATAGTTATGGATATTACTATCTGGGGAACCTGCCGAGAGGGCTAAGAACCGAGACCAGAGCTTCTGAGGTTTCCAAATCTGGGGGACACCCCCTCATACACGTCAGCAACGCATGAAACACACACCCAGTGACAGAAGAGACTGTGTACGTGAGCACTTCTGTTTACACCGCCTTCTTTGTCTGTCCTAGTGGTCTTGTGAAGCATGTAGGGTAAGGGTAATTATTCTTCCCACTTTGTAGGTGAGGAAACTGAGGCTCAGAGATAGGAAGTGGCTTCTTGCAAGACCCTCTACAAGTTAGTGGCACCTAAGACTTTTAAATTGTAGGTGGGCACCTCCACCTGCTTCCTCAGTGAGGTCCAATATTCTGTTCTGATATGATCTCATCTTCCCACATATCCCCCCATCATGAAAGAACATAGAACTTATTTACTTACAGTGCTGGGAGTGGTTGCTGGTCGCAGGGCTTGGGGTAGACGGGCTGATGCTTGGAGCCCTAGGGACACTAACTGAGCTGGGGACCACAGCTGCCAGGCTTGGTGTCTCTGTGCTGTGGTTCTGGGAGGTGAGGCTGTGGACGGTGGTCCCAGGGGCTCTTGCAGTGTCGGCTAGTGTCCTCGTTGTGGTAGGAGCTAACATCGTAGTTGAGGTAGATTGAGGTGCTGGAGGGGAAACACCGTGGAGGTCACTTGGACAGAGAGTTTTTGTTGCTTTATGTCTAACTTTTTGCCTCTATGAATTATACTTATGAACTCATCCTCATGGCTCAGCTCAAATGCCACTTCTGGGAAGCCTTCCCTAAACCTCCTGAATGGACTATGACCTTTTCTTTAGCTGAATCCCAAGCACTTTGGGTTTATACTACACACTGATTTGATGAAGACAAATCATTAAAGCAAGACTATAGAATTAGGTGTGGGAAGACCACTGTTAAAGATTGGGAGTAGGGGAAATCACACAAATCTACAAGGATTTTACATGCATATTACTACCCTGCTAGGTCAAAATTCTCACTCCACTTTAAACAAAGTGGAACATGGAAATCCCAAATGATGCAGCAGATTTATGTTCAAACAAAAGGCCTTGGCCCTGTGTCAAGACTGAACGTTGAATATAAACTTGTATGGCCGAAGTCATGACTATTAGTCTCAATCATATCACAAAAGGGCTTCTTCTTGTGTTAAGTTCTAGGTGAGGAAGAGGCAAGCTCAGAGTCACCTGCATATAAACAGTAACTGAAGCCATAGGGGTCAAGGGTTCTTAATTTCAGGTCTTTAAGGGGTTCCAGAAACCCCCTGAAACTGAATTTAAAATGTCGTATGTATACATGCATTTTTCTTGGAAGTAAGAGGAGAGAGCCTCAGACGGACCCTGGGGAAAACCAGCATACAAGGAAGGTAAAGAAGAGACAATAAGTAGCCAGAAAAGACAGAGGAAAACCAGGAGCATATGTCATCCCAGAAGCCCATGGAGGGTGTTAGCAGGAGGGGGTCTCGCACTGCCAGGGGCCAGCCCTCCTGGTAGGTCTGCTTACCTCGGTAGCACCTCTTCATGTCTGGGCCCAGCCACATTGTGTCAGGACAGGCACACGTGTACTTGGGAGAGGGGCTGGAGATCTGAGGAGCAGGAAGGCACAGGTACTCACAGCCTCCATTGGGCTGGGCACTCAGCTCACAGGCATCTGCAGCTAATGGCACAGAGACAGAGACAGAGTTGGAGCAAAGGTAAGGCATGCCAGTTCCTCCCTTCTCCTGAGGATGAGCCCCTTCCCACTCGGCTTGGTCAAAAAGCTTTCTCTCCTTTTACTGGGCACCTTCCAGCAGTGTGTCTGGTGTTTTACCCCCACACTTTCATTCAATCCTGACAACTCAGAGAGGTGGGTGTATGCCCCAGACTGACAGATAAAAGACACCCAGTTTCAAAGAGAAAAAAATCGTCTAAGTTATAACTCTAGGGATTTTAGAGATAGGATTTAAACTGAGGTCTATCAGGGTGCCTGGGTGCCTCAGTCGGTTGAGCGTCCGACTTTGGCTTAGGTCCTGATCTCGCGGTTTGTAGGTTCGAGCCCCGTGTCGGGCTGTGCCGACAGCTCAGAGCCTGGAGCCTGCTTCGGATTCTGTGTCTCCCTCTCTCTCTCTCTCTGTCCCTCACCCACTCATGCCCTCTGTCTCTCTTTCTCTCAAAAATGAATAAACATTAAAAAAATTTTTTTAAATAAATAAACTGAAGTCTGTCAAATTCCAAAGCCTGTTTCCCCCCTCTGCCACATGCCACGTCTATTTCTTTTTTTTCTTTTTAAATGTTTTATTTATTTATTTTTGAGGGAGAGTATGTGTACAAGCAGGGGAGGGGCAGAGAGAGACAGAGAGAGAGACAGAGAGGGGCACAGAATCTGAAGCAGGCTCCAGGCTCCGAGCTGTCAGCACACAGCCCGATTCAGGGCTTGACCTCACAAACCGTGAGATCATGCATGGTCTGAAGCCGAAATCGGATGCTTAACCCGACTGAACCACCCAGGCGTCCCATGTCTATTTCTTACTTAAATTTCTAGGTCTAGAATCAGGCACCAAGCTTATCTCCTTTCCCCACTGTGCCTTCCCACTGTCACCTGGCACCCACACCTCAGTTACAGTTAGACTTAGTACTATATCCTAGTGATAGAGGACGGGACAACCTAGTAGCAGGATTCCTGGCTTCTATTCCCAACCAACAAGCTGGACTGCTATGGCCCTAGGAGACGTTAGCTCACACTACTGCAAAATGGGTACACATAATAAATGAGAAGCAATGTGTTCCTTCATGGCAGAAGGAGCTCTTGAAATCAGATAGACCTGAGTTTGGGTTTCAGTTGTGCCACGCGCTAAAATTATTTTGCCTCTCTGAGCCAGTTTCCTCCGTTGTTAAATGGGAAAAGTAATACCTGTTCTTTGTAGGCAAAAATAGGGCTTTATATATTTTTTATGCCCGGCCTTATTTCACCAAGAGCTGAAGGAAATGAGAGAAAATATGTGACAGCGAAGCACTCTACCAATGAGAGGGACTGTTGCTATACCTTCTGGGTGTGCTGAGACATTACATTACACGAATGTGAATGCAGCCTACCTAGGGGAGGGAGAGGACAAGGGCAGGGGACCTGGGACCAGGGAAGGCTCACCTCTTGGCTGCTTCAGCTCATGGAAGATGACAATGTCATGTGGGTTATTGAGGTTCTCAGCTAGGATGGAGATTTCCAGGCCATTGAGCCGATTTGCACTGAAAATGGCCTCATTCTCCAGGTCTGTCCAGAACACCTTGTCCTGTAGGGTACAGATGCAGAGGATGGGAGGCTAGAGTGTAACTCTGAGGGCCTGGCCCCAAACCGCAGTCACAAGAACTGCCCTGCCATCTCCCCTGAGTTCTCCTGCCCACAGATTCGCCTCTAGTCTGTGGCATATACTCTGGTTCCCTTCTGTCACAGAGGGCTATTTGTTGATTCTGGGCCTTGGCCTGGAGACTGCTCATTAATGCTGAGCTAGGTCTGCTTCCTGGAGTCCAGAAGAAACCGAAGCTTGGGTCTTTATAGCTGTTACCATTACTGGGGCCTGGGACCAAGATTGGAGGGGATGTATGAGCTGCTGAGGACTTATTCCCTGCAAGGCTGTCCTACGGCTTCTGGTTATACACACATACACATCCAGTGCTTAGTTCATATAAGACTACAGGTGCATCTGTAGGCAAATCCATATTTATAGGTATAACCATGCAGCCTCATGCACAGATCTGGACACATACCCCTATGTTCATCTACACACACAAAGGCACGCTTGTACCTACATAAACACTTAACTAAGTATTGGTATACATATTTACATATTCACAAGCATGAGCACATAGAGAAAGGCACAATTTTAAGTGGATGCATTTATGTATACGTATGCACATACACCATACATGTACATGCCACATATATACACAAGCACGTACATGTCTGAACACACCTGTCTTTCGAAGCAGGGGCTGGACTTGAAGGTGGGGCTTTGCCCACAATTTCAGAGCAGTGCTGAGTGAGGTCACTCCAAGCAGATATTGCCAATGCCCACCATAGACCAGTGTCCCCTTGTTTTCCCTCCCCTTGGTGGCAGAATTAGTTTAGGGGAAGAAATAGGTGTGTGAGACCTCGGTTGGTTCTGGCTTCCTCGTTCCCCGAGGAGAAAGGTTGTTAGGGTCAGAACACAGGTTCAGGAGGGTCTTGACTCTTCACCCTCTGGGGAGCTTTGCGAGGGCCGAGATGGTGTCCGACTCACTTCTGTGACCCCAGGGCCCAGCAAAGGTCAGTGAAAGTGTGCTGAACTGAACAGCACCTCTCAGGCTATTTCTAACAGTAGGTTTTATGGAAATGTATATTCCTTCTTCCCTCTCTCCCTTTATTGGGTACTTCTGTATATGGGGGTTACAGTGCCAGGTGCTGAGGGTACAGAGAGGAAACACACATGGTCTAGCAACTTACCCATGAGAAGGGCTCTGAAAGAGGTCTTGGGAAGGGAGCACAGGACAAGAGCCTGCGAGGCCTTTGTCTGCAGGGAGCTCACACATTGTGTACACATTTGGCTTCCCTATCCCTTTGTCTCCATTTAGATAAGTCTCAGAGAGCTGATCGGTTTGAATAAGCCTTTTCTAGGCTTCAGTTTCCTGATAGGGCCACGTCTCCTGTCACGGGGCTCACCTCAAACACAGCTATCCCAAAAGGGTGGCTCAGGAAGTCAGGGGAGGAAATCAGCATCTTTCTGTTGCCTCCGCTGAGGTCAATGCTGGAGAGTTGGTGCAGCTTGGAGTCTACCCAGTATAAGCGCTGGTTCAGCAAATCTTGGGGAGGAGAAAGGGGACAGAGGATGGGGTCTTGAGTTTGGGACCCCAACCAGGATCTCTGCTTCTCTGTGCCCTCTTCCCTACCCATATTTCTGGGCCGGCCTCAGACTGAGGCCAGCCTGGGGCAACCGTCAGGAAATACAGGCACTGGCACTATTAGCGGGTACAGAAACAAAACCCATGGAGCTCCAGACGGTGGTCAGGATCAGGTAGTAGGACAGGCCCCCAATCCAGGGAAGGCAGGGCTCACCCAGGGTGATTCCATTGGGCCATTCAATGTTGTCTGACACCAGCGTTTGCCGGTCTACACCATTGAGCCCAGACTTCTCGATCTTGGCCTGGTACCCCCAGTCAGACCAATACATGAACCTAAAAGAAAGAAGAACTCAATTGTGCTTGTTGTCAGGGGACAGGGTTAGGGCTGTCTATGTCACGGCACTCAATGACCCACTGAATGTTGAAGATTGCGCGTGATGGGAACTGGGAAGGGCTCTGAAATCCACCGGAACCATCATCAAATCTAACAGGTAGCAGATGCGTTAGCTTCCCCTCATCTGAGAGCCTGGGGAAGCCTGTATTCACGGAGAGCTCATCCGGCCTCCGTTGCACCCCTGTGAGCCCCTTTCTCCCACTTCTGGCAGCTCTAACCAGAGTCCAAGAGGCCAAAGCAAAAAAGGCCCTTGTCAACCCTCTCTTACTTTCCCGGTGTGCAGAGGAGAAAGTGGACCGCTTACCCAGGGTCACACAGCTAGAACTCTGTCCCGGGTTTCTCTCTCTTCTTTCTTAAACATTTATTGAGTACCTACTCTGTGCCATTTATGGAGTACCTACTTGTGTGGCAGGCACTGAGCTGAGTGGTTTCACCTCACATACTTACAAATGCAGTCATCACTGCCCCTCTAATCCAGTCCCCACAGAGCAGGCAAATGAGCCTTCAAAAATGGAAACAAGTTGTCACTCTCCAGTTTTTAAACTTTACGGCGGCTTCTCCTATTGCCCTTAAAATAAAACCCCAAATCCTTACCACAGCTGACAGAGCTCTGCATCATCAGGCCCCTGCCTACCTCTTTGATTGTCTCTTCTGCCATCATCCCCACCTTTCCAAACCCCACACCTCCCCACGGGGCTCCTTAGTTCCTCCAGGGCAGGAACTAAGCTTCTTTGTCAGACAGGCCATCACAGAGCCTCGGGCCTCCTCCGCTCTTCCCCTGGTTACTTCTCAGTTACACATCTCTTCAGTACAAAACCTTCCTCTGTGAGTAGGCTTACCCTGTTATTATCTCTCAAAGCACAGGATCTTTCCTTCCTAGCACTTACCCAATCAGTTTATTTATGTACACATTTGAGTAGTTTGGTGTATTTCACTGTCTATTTTCCCCACTAGTCTGTAAGCTCCACCGAGGGCAGGCTCGTCTGTCTTGTGCCTCATTGTGTACCCGGCAGGTGGCTCATGCATGATACAGAACAAGCTCTTATTTAATATTTGCTGAATAAAGTAATGTTTTCATTATTAGTTCCATTTTATAGATGAGTAAATTGTGGCTCAGAGGGGCTGACTTACCTCGGATCACACTGCTCATGAGCAGTGGAGCCAGCCTTCACATTTAAATACAAACTCAAGTGGAACTCAAGAGCCTGTGTGCTCAATTCTCCCCAAAACTGCCTTTGCTGAAACCAGGTGTCAAGCCAAGGCCGACTCTGGGCTCGGGGGGCCGAGTGGTTGCCCTGGATATTTTCTGTCAGCCACTTTGGATTCGCTCTTCACTCATCCCCGTTCTGCTCTGTACACCAAAAAACTGACCCATGCGCGAACCACATCAGTGGGCCTGGCTCCCTAGCCTCCTGGCTTCCAGGTGCATTCGGCAAAATATTTGAGCACAGGGAGGGAGACACTGAGATCAGGATATTTGCTCTGGACTCCTCTCTACAAAGTTGCCTCCAGCTGGCTACTGCTCTGAAGGTGACCCTCTTTCCTTCCTGGACCAAGTACTCCTCCCTGCTCCTGCCCCTCAGTGCACTGTTAGGGACAGTGCATTAGATCTCATCCATGCCTCTGTAAAATAATTCCCTTGTTAAGCCCTCCTCAAATGATCTTAATTTGAGTATGCGGTGGGTTTCCTGCTGGGACCCTGACAGATCCATAATGGGCCGGAGATGAGCTGGGTATAACTATGTCGGGGGGGAAGCATACAGGGAGCAGGGCTGAAGTGGGGGCTACGTGGGACAGCTGAGCATCTGTAGGGTGCCTGGTCCTGTGTGGGGTCCACCTATGCGTGTTCATTAAATGGCGGCTGTCAAGTCACTGCCGGGGCCTCACACATTCTCTCAAGTGGCCACCCTGGCCCCCAGACGTCCTCACTGGAAGAAGAGGATTTTCTTATCCCTGTTTAACAATTAAGGAATCAGTAATTGGAAGAAGCTAGTGATCCTTGTAAACTTAATATGACACAGCTGCTGAAAACCATGCCCTCTCAGGACATCCCCACTGAGGAAGGGAGGGAGGGGGCCTGCTCTGCTCAGAATCTCTACCCCCAAAAGGGAGGTGTGGCCAGATCAGGGCAGCCTGGGTGGTGAGGGGCCCAGGGCACTCTGGGCACAGGGGTGGGCAGCCTGGAGCAGAGCAGACCCAGTGATCGTGGTCCTCCTGTCTTGCTGGCTGTCATGCAGGGCAGGGAGTAGACGTGTTTGATGTAACTCCAGAGGCCAATGCAGAAAGCCAAAGTTAGGCAGATTTGGGAATGTGAGAAAAGATCCGAAACACTCCAGTGGGCAGAGCTGTCTTGAAATGAAACAGCCCCAGTGGGAAACCCTGTTCCTGGGAGCAAGGGAGCAGCCACCAGATGCCCACCTGTGGCATGCAGCAGCCTGAGGAAAGACTTCCTGCCCCAGGAGCTTCTACTAGGCAATCTCTGGAGCCTGATTCTGCTCTGACATGCTCTGATTCTATGATATGATGGGCAAGCAGTGGAGTCCAGGAGAAACCTGGGACCGATGCCCAAGGAACCCCTGGTCAGGGGTTAATAGTCTGAGGGACCCACATGGGCTTTCTTCCCTTGGGCTGTCTGAGCGGCTCAGGGCCGTCCAAAGTCTTCAAGAAAGCTCTTGTGACAGACACACCAGGACTCAGTGCCACTGGTGGGGGAATGGGAAGTCTGGGTGGGGACACTCACCCTCTCAGGGGGTCGACCGCGATGGCCCGGGGTTCACTGAGGTCACGGCTGAAGAGAGTACATCGGCGGCTTCCATCAATTGTGGCCACTGAGATGGTCTTGTTGCCCGAGTCAGTCCAGTAGATGTGCTTGTGGACCCAGTCCACCGCCAGGCCCTCTGGAGAGTGCAGCTGCTTGTCAATGAGGACCTCCTGCTCTGCCAGGTCGCTGGCCTTGTCCATGTAGGCGCTAGGAGCAACCAGAGCTGGCCGTGGGGCAGGTGTTCCAGCCACGGGTCCATCTGGAGCTGCCTGGGTGCCCTCTCCCTCTCTCAATTCCCTCTAGGCCATGGCAGTGGATTTGAGAGGAACTTGGCTACTTCCTATTCAACACATTTCCTGGGCCACCAAGGCAAGCATACAGGCTTGAGTCAGCCACAGCCTCTGGGCTGGAGGAGCTCAGGTTAGTGGGGGACGGGAAGTTACAGACAGGTAATTACAGTGCAATGTGACTACAGAAAGCATCAGAGACTAGAGCAGCAGAGAAATGGAGACTCCATGATCCTGGAGGGCTGCAGAAGGCTCTGTAGTTGAGTCCTGAAAGACTAGTTCGCTAGGAGCGCAAGGAACAGAAAGCAGAAGGAATAGCATGTTCAAGTGCCCAGAGGTATGTGTTCTGGAATAGTGAGGTATTCGGTGGGGGTAGAGCTGAGTATGTGGGATACAGACTGGAAGTACATGTGGGCAGGGGCCACAACCTGACAGGCTCTGCAGGCCATGCTAAGCAGTGAGGATTTTATTCTGGAGGGAGTAATTGAAAAGGTCAGAGGACATGGCCAGAGAGGCATGTTAGATCACTGTGGCACTGATGCACTGGAAAGGGAGGGAGTGAAGGCAGGGAGACTGGCTAGGAGGCCATTACAGCATCCGGGTGAGACATGAAGAGTGTGCAGAAAGGCTGTGCCAGTGAGAATGGAGAATAGGGGCTGAGAACACAGTGGACATTCAAGAGGCAACACTAACAGGACTCTCTGTCTCCCAAATGCTGTTCTTCCCAAGGCTCTCTTCTCCCCCATGTCCTCTCTCTAGTTAATTAGTTCCATAGTGCCCACTGCCACCCAGAACTCTGGCTCTCCCATTGTGACAACTCTCTTAAGCTCCAGACTATAAAGGCAGATGGCTCCTCTCAGATGTCCCATGGACACCTGGAACTCATGTCCAAAACTGCCCACCCCATTCCCCTCCCCTCAGCCAGCCTGAATGGGCAACCCCCCCAACCCCACCCTCCTCTACTGCTAAGATCTCAGAGAATGGCATCACTGCCCACAAAACCTTCCAAGCCAGAAACTGGAAACCCCCAGAATAGGTAGTCTGTCATCAAATCCTGCCTCTTCCAGGCATAACTGTTGGGCAGGCACAGTTCTAGCTGCTTCTGTGTGTGTGAACTGAGTATGTGTCTGTATGTTGGGGGTGTGGTAGGCATCAAATTGTCCGTGAGTAGGAATTGATAGATCTGCCTCCATCCATCCATCCATCCATCCATCCATCCATCCATCCAATCGTTCTTTTAACAGTCTACCCCATGCCTGGTCATCAGCAGTTCTGCCATGTGGATCTCAGGACAAACAAAGGACATGACGTCTAAAGGGGAGCCCAGGCATGCAGGGAGGCAGGCTTGTGGTATTTGAGAAAGACCTATGAGAGGACCTCCTCATGTTGTGTGAGGACTTCTGGAGAGCCAAAGTCCACTGACTATGGCATCAGACTGGGGGTAGTGCCAGCCAGGAAGGGTTCCCTGATACCCCCTATTGGGTAAGAGGCCCCCCTCTGTACTATTCTCTAAAGATCACCATAATAGACGTCACAATGTTATGGGTATGATCCTCCAGGCAGGACCAGGTTGAAGTCATCTTTGACTGAGTCAACCTCAGTCATCCCCAGAATCCAACACACAGATACACGAGTTGCTTTTAAAAGTCCTCACCAGGGGCGCCTGGGTGGCTCAGTCAGTTAAGGGTCCTACTTCAGCTCAGGTCATGATCTTGCAGTCTGTGAGTTCAAGCCCCATGTCGAGCTCTGTGCTGACAGCTCAGAGCCTGGACTCTGCTTCAAATTCTGTGTCCGCCCCCCCTCTTTGCACTTCCCTGCTTGCACTCTGTCTGTCTCTCTCAAAAATAAATAAACATTAAAAAAAAAAAAAAGTCCTCACCAAAGTCAGAAAGTCTTCCTTTCTGCCCCAGTGGAACACTTCCTGTGTCTTGCTCTGCCCCACCAGGCCACCAGAGGTCAGTCAGGCCCAGGTGCCTGGGGCTCTGAGCTGCTCTCCCCACAGAGCTCTCAGCCCAGGCCAGCCCAGGTCAGCCCAGGAGAAGGAGAAGGTCTGGCAGCTCCGTATGCATGGTGATCGCATGTCCTTTCCCAAGTCCCAGTCCGTCCTGAGGGATACTCAAGGTGAGGGGGGGGGGGGGCGGGGCACAGAGGCTACCATTCCTCTCCCTCTCTCAGGCCCCCACTCCTGCCCAGGCCTGGCACTGCTCACCTGTAGATCTTGCGGTAGGAGAGGTCACACCAGTAGATGCGATTGGTGGCAACTTCCACATCCAGCGCCACGACATTCTTGAGCATGGGGATGAGGCGTGAGTAGTCCCGCTTCACCAGATCGATCCTGCGCACTTCATGCCGGTTAGTGAAGATCAGGGACGGGCTTCTGCCGGCTGCCGTGCAGGAAGGTTGAGAGAAACGGTCAGTGCAAAAGGCAGGGAACTGCCACTCGATGGCTTGGGTGAGGCCTAATTTTCCTATAAAACGGGGCGAGGGGTGCAATCCCTGCCTCACAGCTCAGAGGAGATGAAATATAGGTATGAAGAGCATAGGTACAAAGTGCCATGTATAACAGAAGGATTTTCCTTCTCTTTATTAGACACAAACGCCCCCCAAATCTTCTATGACTGCCCACTTCGTTAGGCTCACACTGAAGGCCTCCTGTGGTGCGACCCCAAGCAACCCTTCCAGCCTCATCAATCACCCCCTAACACACCTCGATTCCAGCCACCAGACCACCCGTCATTACCGAGCCATGGCAGAGTTTGGCCACCTCGGGCCTTTGCTAAAGTGGTCCCCTCTACCTAGCACACGCTGCTCCCCAACTCCCCTGTGAAGGGCCCCACTGCAATAGTTCAAGGGGCAACATGAGCATTAAGTGTTCTAGAAAGAAGACTGAGGCTACAGTGTGAGGACAGACGTCAGAACTAGGGGGAGAGTTGGAAGAGGTGAGACTCGGGGAGGTCATCGTGAGTCTTCAGTTTAGGCACAGTGTGTGTGGGGACGTGGCAAGAGATGAAGCTTCAGCGCTTGCCGGGGGCCAGATTTCGAAGAGTCCTGTGAGCTGGGTGTAGAGTTTGTACTTTATTCTGAGCCGGTAGCAGGGGTGGGATGCGTGTTACGGCACAGATCATATACGTGCAACAGAGACAACACATGACAGCCCGTGCACACACAAAACCCATTTTTAGATTTAGGATTATATTTTAGGAAGCTCGCTAGTGACCCAGACATTACTGGCTACTCAGTGTGAGGACCGCTGTGCCACAGGCCTGTTAGGACTAGCACCTAACTCTGGCTGCCACTTCTCCAGCCTGTTTTTAGATGTATCCGGCCACTCTCAGGTACCAGCACTGTCTGAGCGGCAACACGTGTCCCTGGAGTTGCCGGGGCCTTCTCCCTGTGTTTCAGCTGACACTTCTGCAGGCCACCCGGTCCCTGTCACTGTGCATCTGTGCCAAGCTGATGTGTTCCCTGGGGGCAGGGCAGGACTGGCACGGAGCCACATGGGACCTGGGCCCGTGACCCATGTGTGGATGGAGTGGGGTGGGAGTGAGAGGGAGGGTGTGGTACTGAAAGAGAGCGCAGAAAAACAGGACTCCAGGTGCAGGAAGGAGAAAGAAGGAAAGCCAACCTCAAGGCCCTGCCATTGACTGTGCGATTTTCCTCATCCCAAAACGAGAGCAGGGGCACTATGTTGCGGAAGGCAGGAGCGGGCTTAAGGGGTTATCTTGAGGCGATTTTTACTGAGAGCTGCGTCCGTGACAGGAATCCAGTGTGCTGATAATCTGAGTTTTGTGTGACTTCACTTGAGATGTTCATTTGCGGGGGTCCGTGATTACACGGCAGTTGGGTGGCATTGCCACTGCACGTGTACAATTCAGGGTGTGGGTTACGTGCATCCCACGTGGGGTGAGAACAGGCCGCACGTTACGTGTGATGTGATGTGCGTGTTGCATACTGTGCAGTTGGGGCGGTATGTTTTTGGGTTTGCTGGCTACAGGTCCATTACCGTGGCTGCTGTGCTGTTACAGTCTCTACACCGTGCATCGTATTAGTGCTTCTGAACTCCAGACTCCTGTGTCCAACTGTCTCCTCACAACCTCTGCTTAGATGTCTAAGCAGTTTTCTTACCCTTAACATGCTGAAATCAGTCTAATATTCCGAACCTGCTTCTCTCACCATCTTTCCCAGCTCTGTAAATAGCAGTCCTGTTTTCCCAGTTGTTTGGCCAAAAACCTCAGCGTCATCTTTGACTCTTTTTTTCTCTCACGTCCCACATTCGATCGGTAAGTCCTGCCGTTCCAAAGAAACCCGGACCTTCAAGGTATGTCCAGTCTGTCGGCTTCTCGCTATTTGCACTGCAACATCCTGGTCCAAGCCACGCTCACCTCTCTTCTGGGCTATGGCAAAACCCACTTACATGGTTTCCCTGCTTCTTCCCTTGCCCCCTACAGTGTCCTCCTAGCACAGCAGCCAGAGGAAGCCTGTGAAAGCGTAAGGCACACCATGTCCCTCCTCGACTCAAACCCCTCAAAAGCTTCCCCCAGACTTGGACTGAAATCAAGAGTCAGCCCTTACAACGGTCTAGAAGGCCTTTGTGATGTGCCCCGAGTCACCTCTCCAAATTTATCCCCTAT
The DNA here is from genome assembly GCF_018350175.1 of Felis catus. Taxonomy (NCBI): domain Eukaryota; kingdom Metazoa; phylum Chordata; class Mammalia; order Carnivora; family Felidae; genus Felis; species Felis catus. The sequence goes on from NC_058375.1 coordinate 43,043,065, forward strand.
GCTCCCTGCTCTACCTGCACTGGCTTCCATGCTGTTATCTGAACACACCAGGCGTGCTCCTGAATTAGGGCCTTTGCACTTTCTGTTCCTTCGGCCTGAAATGCAGTTCCTGCAGATACATGCATGGCTGCTTCCTTCACCTGCTCCAGGTCTTGACTCAAATGTCACCTCCTCATGAAGCAGAGGGCGTCCCTGACCACTCTACCTGAAACTGTAACCCACTGCCCTCCTGGGCCTCCCTCCCCCCTTCCCCACTTCGTATTTCTCTTTCACTGGTAGCCCCATCTGTCACGCACTGTATTTACTTATCAGATTTCTTGTCTGTCTCACTCACTAGGATGTAAGTCCCATGAGGGCAGACAGGGATCTGTGTCTGTTTTGCTTCCTGCCAAATCCCCGATGCCTACAAGAATGTTAGGTGTTCACTATAAAGAATGGAATAGGATGGATTCAGCTGGCTGAGCTGACCCACGGGTAGCTCTGCCCAGGTCATGCTCTTTGTGTGGACAATCCCGTGTTGTGTGTGTAGTCTGCATGGTCCAGCTTGGGTCTATACGTCGTGAGTGGTGCACGTGCAGTCTCTGTGGGCTACACTGGGTGGCTCTGTGCGGGGTCTGTGTGGGTGTTAGTGTGGAATGCGTTGTGTGGATGACGTATACTTACAGTCTGAGCACTGTGTGTGTCACCTGCTTTCTGTGTGTGTATATGCACATGTGTACCCATCTGCTCCTCACATATGTGCAAGCACGCTGCTTTCTGTATCCTCGCAGAGCTGCCCCCTTGTCCCCCACCTTAGGGTGCCCATACCGACGGCCTTGCAGTTCTTGGTCAGCGTGTCCATCTCGTAACCCGGGTGGCACTCGCACTTAAAGTAGCCTTTGTAATTGACACAGATCTGGCTGCAGGCGTCTGGATCCTTACACTCGTCGATGTCTGTGGGGAGGAGCCCAGGTCAGAACTGGCAGGAGGATCTGCCTCCGCTCGATGAGGCGGGGGGGGGGGGGTGGGTGACAGGAGGGTCTCACCGCCACAGGTCTTCTGGTCCAGGAGCTGGTAGCCTGCTGGGCACGTGCACTCAAAGCCAATCTTGAGGTCAGTGCAGATGTGGGAGCAGCCGCCATTGTTGTGCAGACACTCGTTCAGCCCTGGGGAAGGGACACAGGCTCCTGAGGGTCCAGGAGCCCAGGCTAGGGTGGGGGCAGGAGAGGGGTAGGGCCTAGAGCTGAAGCAGAGACTCAGGGCAGCGGGACTCCCACAGAACCAGGATGCTCTCCGACCTCACTGAGCCTCAGTCTCATGAACCGGGTGACTAGGGAAGAGGAGGCTCAGAGAGGGGGCAGGTCCTTGGTCAAGGCCAGACACAAAGACAGGGACAAAGTGGAAGCAGAACGCAGGTCCTTTGCCTCCCAGACCAGAGCTCTGTCTACCAGAGGCAGTTTGGCTGCCTGAGTTCTTTCCTTTCACAAACACGTTTCTTACAAATCCTTCTTCCTTGTGACCTCATCGTACATGGACCACATCCAACTCTCAAGATACCCCAAGAACCCCTTCTGAAATGCCCTTGCTTAAATATCTCCAGCCTCATGGAGCCCACTTTCCTCCTAGGTAGCTGGTTCCACCTGGAACAGGCGATTATAAAGCTCCTCCTCACTGGACTGGCCTTCCTGAAGCTTCTGCTTCCACTCCAGCTTTACTGGGTGGGATTGGCCAGAGTCTGACGGCTCCCTCAGAATCTCCTTTAAAGTGCTAATTTGTGGGGGTGCCTGGGTGGCTCAGTCGGTTAAGTGTCTGACTTCAGCTCAGGTCACGAACTCATGGTTTGTGAGTTCAAGCCCCATGTTGGGCTCTGTGCTGACAGCTCAGAGCCTGGAGCCTGCTTTGGATTCTGTGTCTCCCTCTCTTTCTGTTCCTCCCCACTCTCACTTTGTGTGTGTGTCTCTCTCTCAATAAAGATTAAAAAAAATTTTTAAGTGCTAATTTCTGGTGTCCTGCCATTCAAGCGCCTTCCTCTGGACACATTCCCTCTGTCCATGTCCCTCCCTGGCAGGGCCCAGTAGTTTGCCGTCCAGAGGGAGTCTGAACAACAAAGGCTGCCCCTACTGAGCTTGTGGTTATCTAAGACCCCAGGCTTTTTCTACATAGAGCTGCTGCTTGGTCACTTCTCTCCCACCATGAAATACAATAGATTATTTCCACCTGCTCTCCTCTCAGCACCCGTCCCTCTTCCTACACTTAGCCACAGGCCTGGTCCCAGGAATACCAACTGCTACAAAGGGTGAAGGGATGCCAGGAGGTCACCTGGTCTCCTCGTCCTCCACCCCCTCATCCCCTCTGGCAGAATCCTAGGGGACGTCAAGGAGGCCAGGACCAAGGCTCACCATGTTCTCATAGCATCTTCTGAGCTTTGGAATCCCAGAAGGTGAATTCTGCAAGCCAAGAGAAGGTGCCATGCCGCCCTTCTACCCACCAGGCTCGTGCACTGCCGCTCCAGCCAAGCCAAGCAGAGCTGAGCCCGCCATGGCCATGCACATGGCTGGTCTGAGCTGCCCACCCCAGGCCATGCACAGCTGTGGGTGCCCCCGCTCCAGCCTGAGCCATGCTTAGGGAATAGGGACCCCTTTACCCCTGGGCCTCCTCCTGTTTCCCGGGGACGTTGGTGGAACTGAAAGAACAAGATGACAGCAACCCCATGACTGGAGGATCTCGGGGTGACTCAGCCAGGCCCAGCCCTGGGAAGGCCCAGCCCAGTGGGGTGGGTGGTACCATGGCAGCTTTGGGGTGGTCTGTGTGGAGATCCACCCCCGGGAATCTTCTGTCACTCCAAACCTTCCCTGCCCTCTCCCATACCGTATTATCCCCCCAGTGCTGTCCATCCATCTGCTCACCACTCACCCACTGCCTCATCCATGCCCCCACTTGCTGCCCCCCTCTCCCTCTCTAGGAAGCTCCAGGCAGCAGCAACTCAACAGCTGTATTTACGGAGCACTTGCCAGACTGGCATGTTGTCGGATGGCCCAGAAAAGGGAAAGCTCAAAGTGGCTCAGGCTTCTATGAAAGAGGAAAGCACAGAGTCCTCCAGGGCCGAGGTGCCTGGGGGCAAGAGAATGGGTCCTGGGTCCGGACTCTATGGCCCCTGCTCTGGAAAAGCCAGAGCCGAGGCGGAGGCTGAAGGGCATGTCTGGGCCTTCCCCATTCTATCTAGCCTGGAGGCGATTGATTCTGCTGGGGACCTGCAGGGGAGGAGGGGTGGTGGTCCAGAGGCCTGAGTGGCATCTGAGGCCCAGCAGGGAAGGAAGGGGCAGTGTCACCTTCCCCAGCACGTGCGCCTACCTGCATGCTCACACGCACCAGCTCATGTGCAAAGGCACCGACAGGCCCATGGACTCCACAGACACATTCACACAGATGCGGGGACACGCAGAGACACGAGATGCGGTTCCCTTGCCTCACTCAGAGGAGGAGCCACGGACACAGATACTGGCCTCTCACCAGCACAGAGACACAAATACATGCGTACACACTTCTCTCAGGTATGTCATGCAAAAGACCAGAAAGAAGAGATTTAGTAGGTTAGCGTCCCTGGTGAACTCCCAATCTGGGCGGGGTGGGGGGTTAGGCTCCGTTGCTCCCACTTCTCTATCCTCTTTTCCCTAGGCTTCTTCTTCTGGAACTTTACCTGGCAGGGCCCTTGGCGGAGGGGTGGGGGCAGGAGGGCCCGAGAGGAGAATCTGTCCTGCAAGCTTAGGTGGAGCCTGAGTGACCTTCACCCAACCACTCTTCCATTCAAAATCAAGTTTTAAATCTCAAAAAGGGGTGGAAATATGCCACTCCTGGGGAGTTCTAGAGAATGAAACCCCCCTGAGTGCCCAGGATGGGAGATGCTGGGTAGAAATGAGTCTGCCAGGAAGGGAGGGTCCGATCTAGGCTCTGTCCCCCCAGGAACTCTCTGTTCAAACCCCTGACCTTGGCAATAAACCCTCCTGGAGCCCACACTGGGTTTCCAGCATGTTCAGTGGGATGTTCACTTCACCTACAGCCCAGACCCTCCTGTTCTTTTTAGCTTGGAACACACCCTGACAGCTGTAGTTATTAGGACCGTTGCCTCATTCTGCCCCTCACTTACGCCCAGCCTGTTAAGTCTTGTCTCCCAGATTGTCTGAGCTCCTCCTCGGGGTCAGGTTGGTGCCACCTTCTGCTGACTGGTCTGCCTTATCCTCACCCCAGGCCTGGCCTGAGCCAGGTGGCCCTGGGATCCACTTCAGTTGGCCACCTGCCTGCTGTCCCCTACCTCTCCCTCTGCAGGGGGCTGGCTGGGAGGCCTCAGAGGCCAGGGCCCTGGCTAAGTCAGGAGGGCAGAATTACTGAGGAAGAAAGTTTCAGAGTGAGCACGTACTCAGAGGTCTGAACGCGGAAGGAGTGAGGAGGAGAGTCCGAGTTTGTGAGAGGAAGCATAATTGAGCATCCGGATTGGAAAGAATAGGCAGTTCGATTTGTAGAGATGCAGAACGAGGCCCCAAAGGCAAAGAGCCCCGTCTGAGGCCACAGGACAGCCCACGAGTCCAGAGAGAGGGTGAGAACAGAATGTGTGCAGTATGGCAGGCACAGGCCTCCACCGGGATGCCAGGAGGGGGTGGGGGTGGGGGGTTAGTCCAGCATCCAGAAGTAGACAGGTACTGTACCACACTCTTTCAGAGGCTCATCCGACCAGTCCTGGCAGTCCCTTTGAGCATCACACACTTTCCCGCCGTCCACGCACTCGCCACTCTTACACTGAAATCTGCGGGGACCCTCACATGTTGACTCTGTCGGGCCGGACAAGAGAGTGGACAGGACCTGTGAGACCTTGGGCAGGGAGGGCTGGGCTGGGCTGGGCCAGGTCCCTGGGAGGTGAGCAGAGCTCCAGCCCCAGTCCTCCTGGTCTCTACAGGGCCCAGGACAGACAGTTGAATACAGGGCTGGTGGGAGCTCTGTTCATAGAAGTACAGGACCCCAGGGATAATCAGGACGCCTAAGTGTCATCTAGCTGGGCAGAGCCAGAAGGTGGCGGTGTCTGCACCTGATCTGGCAGTACTGGGGCCCTGAGAGGGAAAAATGGGAGCCCTGTGGAGATCCTGGGGGCTAGACTGACCATCTGAAGGAGACCTGTGCCCTAGAGACCCTGCATCGGGGAGGCTGCCTCACTGCCCAACCCTTTATCCATTTCCCCAGATGACCCAGGGTCAGGGTCCCAGAGAGTCATCTGAGAATTAAGGAGGCTCCCAGCAGGGGACTGAGCTTCTTCTCACTCTGGGAAGGAAGCCACTTGGAGGCTCGGGTGTGGACAAATGGTGGGGGCTGGACTTCCTGCAGTGTCTTTTCACATGCCCCTAGGCCTCTTTCAGCGTTTTGCCAAGTCCAAAATCTGCCAAAATCTGGTTCTGGGGCCAGTAGGCCTCCAGGGAGTAAATCTGGGTAATTTAGGGGGCAAGGGATGCTCCGAGGGAAGACACAGTTCAGGGACCAAGGGGAGATCTCTCCAAACTCTACTCTCTCTGGAGCCTGGGAATGCTCAGGCCTCTTCTTCAAGGAGGATGTTCCCCTTTGCCCCCAACTCCACGCACCCTGCAAGCAGCCAGCTTCGTCACTCCCGTCCAGACAGTCCTGTTCCTGGTTGCAGCGCTTGATTGTAGGGACACAAGTCCCATCCCCACACTGGAACTCATCCCCACGGCAGGTCCCCAGTGCTGCCAGGAGAGGGCAAGGAAGGAGCGTCAGGGCCAACATGGTGTTGGAAAAGCTCTCCTCCCCCAGCCCCAGCCCCCATCCATCCCTGGCAAGAACAGAACAGGTGGCTGAGCTTGGGAGTCCTGACAGGACACCTGGCCAAGGCACTTCCAGTATACAGATGGGGAGACTGAAGCTCAGAGAGGGGGAAGGCCTCACCCAGGATCACACAGCACTCTGGCTGGCAGAGCCAGTCTAAAACTCAGGTCCCCTGTTTTCCCATCCACTGCCTCTCCCCAGGGCCACCCATCTACAGCCGACACGTGGCCTTCTTTTGAGTGTTGGTGTTCACTGGTTAATGATTTCATCCCTTCGACAAACCCTTCCTGAGTGCCCACTGCAAGCGGGGCACTATGTGGGGTGTGGGGAACCCAGAGACTACTGAGAGGCTCTCCATCCTCTAGGAGCTCAAGGGTGCCGGGGGCGGGGCTGAGGAATGCACAGACGACATCACAGAGTCGGCCACGCTGTAGGATAGGGTGGTTCAGGGTAGCCCAGGGGGAGAGACCCAGCCCAGCTGGGAGGATTGAGACCTTGAAGGACAAGCAAGCCCAGCAGGTAAGGAGGGTTGGGGGAGCTCCTGAGTGTATCAAGGTCTCGGGCATTGGAGCCAGCGGGCAGGGAAGGGCAGGGGTGGGAGGCATGACAGGGAGGGCAAGACCAGAGAAGACCCTTGACCTGTGGGGTTAGACCTGAGCCGCGCAGCTTTAGAGCCTTGGGGACCTCAAACAAGACTCCACCTTCCCCAAACCCACGCCCCACCGTAACCCAGGTAACCCGGGCGGGCGGGGCAGGCGCCCCGGAAGCCCGCACATCTGGCCGGCCGGAAGAGGGCGGCGGGGCCGCGCAGGGGCCGCGCAGTACGGGGGGCGGGGGCTTACGGCAGTCGGCCTCGTCCGACTTGTCCTTGCAGTCGCGGTCGCCGTCGCAGCGCCAGCCCAGGTGCACGCACTCGCCGCTGCGGCAGGCGAACTGGGCGGCCGCGGCGCAGGAGGCGGGCGCGGCGGTGGCCCCGGGGCCCGCACGGCCGCAGAGCTCGGCCGCCTCGTCCGAGCGGTCCTCGCAGTCGAACTGACGGTCGCAGACCCAGCGCTCAGGGATGCAGGCGCCGCCACCGCCGCCACCACCGCCCCCGCAGCGGAACTCGCGGGGCCCGCAGGCCGGGTCGGCGCAGCCGCGCTCGTCGCTGCCGTCGCCGCAGTCGTCGTCGCCGTCGCACACGAACACGGCGGCCAGGCAGGAGCGGTTGCTGCACTGGAACTCGTGCGGGGCGCACACTGCGCGGGACAGAGAGCCGGGTCGGCCCGGCGCCCCGGCCCCTCCGGCCCCGCTGCAGGGGCCCTGACCCTCGCCCACCGGCCGCATGCGCTCTGCGGGGCCCGACGGTGGACGTGCCGTCAGGGACTGCACAGGGGGCTTCCAATCCGGGGCCATGCAGGGGGGTCTTGGGCAACACGCTTGCCCTCCCTTGAGCCTCCGTAGCCTCACTGGGAGCGAGAATTCCCGTCCCGCCTCCAGCATGGCGGTGGGGCTAGGAGCGCTTCCGCGGCAGGGCACTGCCTGCCTTGAAGGGCCTTGGGATGTTCCTAGGAAATACCTAACGTGACACTGACCTTTCCCAGGTAACGAGGTCTGGAGCTGTCTCCTAACAGCACAGCTCCAGGCCCCTTCCCCCCCACCCCCCTCCCTGGCCCGCACTATCCCAGTTAAGTCCCCTGGCCTGGCATCCAAGGTCACTGGCACGGAACCACTGCTCTACCCCAACACCTCACTCCTGCACACACCGTGGCTTCAGCCATACTAGACTATCTGCCCACCTGCTCACCTCCAGGTCTTTGCCCAAGCTGTTCCATCTGCTGGGTGCTCACCTCTTGCCCACCACCGTCTCAATTTCACAATGAGGAGTTCTCATCGTTCAGGGGCCCCAATTCCACCTCTTTCACAACACACTTTGGCTCTCCTACTTGGGAAGCCTCCCTCCACCTCTGCTTTCCTTTCCGGTGCCCTTCACAGCATGCTCAAGTGTCTGGGCCTGATGACCTTCTCTGTCTCCCTTGTGACAACCGCATGGACAGGTTCTGAGACTGACCCAGCTTCGTCCTGACGGCCTGGCACAGAGCTCCGGGCAGTGCACGGTGTGGAGCAGATGGATGCTGGACCAGCCCAGGTGTGAGGGGTAACTAAGGGATGTGCGGTAGTTAAGGGCATAGGTCACTGGCCCTGCCTGGGGCCCTGGGCTTCCTCTCTCTGGTGAACTGCTCGGTTCAGAGCCTGGGAGGGCCTTGGAGACCACCAGCCCAACCACTAGTTTACCGATGGGGAAACTGAGGCCCAGAGAGGAGCAACTTGCCCAGGGTCGCACAGAACCAGAACTCAGGTTTGGGGCTCTTCTCTCCTACTCTGACCCCTCTCAGCTTTCTGGTTTTCTCCTCTTTTCCTGGAGTGTAAGCTGTTTTCCAAGCAGCGACCTCTTCACCTTTGCCTACTTCATTCCTTACACAGAGGCCATGAAAAAGCGTGGGGACCCAGGTGGGACATGAATGCAGGAGCTATGGCCTTGGGTAATGTGGTGGTGGCAGCAGCACCAGATCTCTCCACATGGGGGCGCCAAGAGTCTGTTTTAATTTTCTGATAGAAAAACGTCGTTTTTCATTGTTACTGGACATAAAATAGAATGATGTCTTCAGTTTCACAATGTAGGCAGCTCCTCATGTGTTGCTGATGGCTCTATCAAGTTTCTGACAGTTGCTTTTTTCCCCCCTTCTGGGCTTTTGGGATGTTGGGGCACTGGTGGGAAAAGCACACATTACCTTGTGGTGTCTGCCCCTCAAGATTACTCAGATGCCTAGATTAGCTCCCTTCTTTCCTGCCAGACTCAGCTTGCACATGTCTGGGGGGAAGGACTCACTAAGTTTAGCGTTCTGGGAAGATGTGCTTCTTTATACTGAGTTCTCCCTGAGGTTCAAAGCTGACAGCAATATCGAGAGCCATATTCTCAGATCTGCATCCAGAGACCCCACTCCCAGCACTCACAAATGGAAGCAGCTCTGAGGGAGGAGAGAAGGAGAATTCTTCCTCTGCCCAGGTGGTTGGGAGCTATAGCAGAGACACTCAATGAGACCTTCTAACCGCTCCCCCCACCCCCCCATCTCCCTCCCAAGATGTGCCCTAGTTGGAGATACTCCCACCCTGTGCAATAGGGGCTGATGGCCCTTAGAGCTGGGGAAACATCTGATTATGGGTGGGTAAGGAGGGAAGTGGATTTTCATTGGCCAGCGAAGCTCCGCAAAATCATCACAGCTGAAGAAACAGGCCAATGCCATCACCAGGGCTTTGAAACTGCTGGCCCCAGCCAGGATCTCCCCCCCATACCCAGATGCTTCCTGCTTCAGACACCTCAGAACTCCAGACTTGGAATCTAGAATGCTGTGACTCAAAAGGCTCCAGAGAGCTGGCATTTCCTCTGGGCTAGGGAGGATGGAGAGGATGTAAATATAGAGGCTGGTGGAGGAAGTGGGGTAGGAGGCAGTGGTGGGTAAGTGCCTGGCAAAAGCCCCCATAATACTGCAAACCACCCCTATCTCAGCCCAGCCTTGCAGCCTCGTTATCGACAGCCAGTCTGTCTCCCCTATTAATCATGAGCTCCCAGAGGGAGGAGTGTGTAGGATTCACCTCATCATCCTTTCAGAGCCTGGCTCCAGGCCTGGCACACAGGAGGTGTCCATCGAATGGAAACAAGCATAGCCCCACTGGCCCAGGACCTGCTGGCCTGCTCCCTGGGAAGGAGATAATCCTGTGTTTGAAGCTCAGTGATGTGGAACTACCCCAATGACCACTTCCATCTGTCCCTGCCGAGGCTGCTGGGGATGTCTTCCCTGCCCTGTGACATTCGAGCTCACCAGTCTGAGATTTCAGCATCAGACGTCCTTCACACTTCAGGAGTCTGCCCCTCCCCCCGGCACCACCAGTGCCCTGGCCCAGGCGGCCACCATTACTTGCCACGTCCCGGTTCTGGCCCCCTGCCCTCGCTCGGAGGTTGGTGGAGACGGATGGAATGGATGAGCAGATGTCAGATATGGTAGAAGTACTCCTGGGCTTGGCTATCGAGAGCTGGATTTGAATCTCAGTTCCATCACTCAGCCTCAGGTGCTTTTCCTCACTTGTCTGAGCCTCAGTTTCCTCACCCGTAAAATGGGAATGATCATGGCTGCTCGTGAGGTGGTTGTGAGGATGAAAGCAGGAAATGTCTCTCCAGAGCGCCTGGCCATTACTAGTGTCCTGATCGTTACCCTTTGCTCTCCACCCACCGAGCCCCGGAGAGAAGGCCCCTCCCAGAAGTGGCTGCTGCTCCCCAGTGCTGCCTGACCCCCTTGTAGACCCCGCGACCTAACCCAACTCACAGGTGGCACAGCCAGCCTCGTCCGCTCCGCTCTCACAGTCCTTCTCCCCGTCGCAGCGCCACGAGGCGGGCACGCACTTGTGGCTGGCAGGTCCACAGCTCAGCTTCTCTGCGGGACACACCTGTTTGGCTGTGGAGACAGACACAAGGGCATGGCTTAGGCAAGGGGGACACAGGGCATGGCGCCAACCAGTCCTACTGCCTGACTCCGGCCACCTGGCCTGAGCCCCTGGGAATCCATCAGGGCCCTCCGGCCCAAGGTCCTGGTTTCTTCATCTGAGAAGCAGCCACTGTCTGCCCCTGAGACCCTCCGAATCCTACATCTGATCCCACCACTCCCTGTCTAACGCCCTTTCGCGGGCCCCTGGCCCCTGGCACTCAAGCCTCCCTGACTGCCTCACCAGCCCCACCTCCCTCCCTCCAAACCTCCCCTTTCAGCTCCAGCAACGCAAAGCTGCACGCTTCTCTGTCATCTCCCCTCTGTGTGCCCTGGGGTGAAATATACTCCAATTTAGCCTCGGTTTGGCTTCCAGATCAGTGACTCGGCGATCTGAACCTGTGGATTTGGAGGGCTCACCAAAGCCCCAAGAGCTCCCTCGGTGCAGCCCACCCCCTCCTGGCTGCTCCCCCAGCAGTGGTGCCGAGCCCGCTGTTGCGAGCAGTGCTGTGCGGCAGGGCCCAGCGGGACCACACAGCTATAATTACTGCAGCCGCAATCAAGGCTGACTCAATCAGGGGCCTGAAGCCCCAGGGTTGATTCTCAATTTGGAAGAAAGAATGAGAACCCTGATCAGGGCTGGGGACGGCGCTCATCCTGAGCGTCCCAGGATGAGCCACGTGACAGACCCAGCTGTGGTAGATGCATTTCGGACCTCCGTGGCTGGCTCCCTACTACCTTCCAGGGTGTAAACTCAGTCGTCTCTAGGATGTGCCAGGCACCGAGCTAGGCACTCATTTCATCTTCACAAAAACCCAGCAGGGCGAGGATTATGTCGAGGCCTCCAGCTCGGAGGTCGAGTGCATGGGCTCCGGAACCTGGCTTGCTGGGCATGGATTCAGTCACTCACTGGCTATGTGACCTTGGTCAACAGTCCTCACCTCAGTGCCGATAGATTGGGGAGGATACTATTCCCTGGCCCATAGGATTGTTATGACTCCCAAGTTAATGTCTGTAAGGCACTTAGAAGCACGCTCGGCCCAGTGCTCACTTATGATTATGCACTCTCCTCCAAATGAACAGAGGAGCACTTGTCTCTTCACTCAGCGAGTATCTATTGGGTGCTGCTGTGTACCAGACATGGTGGTAAGCCCTGGGTGCTAGTCACACAGCTGGTAAGAACTGAGCGGGGACTCAAAGTCAGCTGTGTCCGATGCCGGGCACTTGGCACAGTCCACTGCACCTGTAGGCAGAGGTCACTCTTGCCTCCCCCTTCAACTTCGCTCTCTCATCCCCGACCAGGTCCCCTTTCTCTGCTTCCCTAGCAGGGAGGAAATGGCACAAGAGATGGAGAAAGGGGCAGATAAGATGGGAGAGGGGGCAGCTGTTTGAGGAAGGGCCCCCAGACACTACTATACCAAGAGACAGGAGTACCTTGGACCCCAGAGTTATCCGTAGGAATAGATGTCATGAAATACGAGGCACCCTGCTGGGAACACAGGATTCACAGGTTTCATTTTATGGAAATTCCACTTCCCAAATAACTGTTGCATAGAGCCCTAGAGAGCGCTGACACTCAGATCTTCTACAAAGACTGCCTTGCGGGGCGCCTGGCTGGCTCAGTCAGTTAAGCGCCCAACTTCGGCTCAAGTCATGATCTCGCGGTCCATGGGTTCGCGCGTCGGGATCTGACAGCTCAGAGCCTGGAGCCTGCTTCGGATTCTGTGTCTCCCTCTCTCTCTGCCCCTCCGCCACTCCTTCTCTGTCTCTGTCTCTCTCAGAAATAAATAAACATTAAAAAAAAAAAAAAAAGACATTCTGCAAAGGCTGCCTTGGGGCAGGGTGTAGGGTGGTGAAGGAGGTCTGGCAGCTGGGAGGTGGGGCCCTTCCGGAGCACCTCTATCACCCCTGCACTGTAGGACCCCAGTACGCACAAGAGGGAGCTGAAGCCGACCAGTGTTTCCCAGATTCCTGACTGTAGGGTGGGGTGTGGGGGCTGTGGGAAAAGCAGGTTCCTGGGCCTGGCTCAACTTAGGCTGAATCCAGACTTTGAGGGCAGAGCCCAGGAATCTGCGTTTCAGTAACGCTCTTCAACCCCTGGTGATTCCCATGCACCCCATTTGAGAACCACTGGGTTAACATTCTGCAAGTCTAAAAGATATAGGATATGTTATCCGTTTTAAATTCACTCCTATAAAGGCGATAGAAGCATTCTGTATGCGTGCAAGCTCCCCAGAGAGCAATGAGACAGAGGCATGAGGTGACCGTTTACCCCTGAGCCAGGCCTCAGGAAACAGAACTTCACGGGGAGCTGGAAGGAAGCCGTATTTACTGAGCACCCACGGTGTGCCAGGCTACTTCATTTTCTCATTTCACCCTCACCCTCCCAGATGAGCAGACCCTGCAGGATAGAGGTGCCAGCTCCAAGGACGCCATTCACAAAGATCTTCATAGCAGCACCCCTGGGGTAGAGCAGGGCAGCAGGCCTTCAGGTAAGCACTCCATTCTGCAGATGAGGAAACGGGCTCAGAGAGACCAAAGAACTGGCACAAAGATGCACAGCAGGTGAGAGGCAGAGGCAGAGAGGCTTCTGACTGAAGCCTGCCCTTTCCATCAAAGCCTGCACGCCCCTGTGGATGGAGAGGTAGACTGAACCGGCCCCAAACTCTACACCCAAAAGCCCAGGTGACTGAAATGGCCCTTGACCGTCCTCCCTACCTCTCGGGGCCTGGTTCTGCATACCCCAGTGCAGCAGGCAGCCGCTTGAACTTTTAATGAATATTTATATAGTTAATTGCATAACCTTTCAGCAAGGACAATGATTAAACAATCCGTCTGCTTCCTTTCTTTATAATTAATAAGACATTTGCTGTGTCCTTAAATAGACAGCTCTAATTATAGGCTCTAGAAGATTCAGCAGTGCCTGACACCAGCCCTCGTACCCTCAAAGAGCCAAGACACCGTCCTGGAATGCTAGGACCCAAGAGGTCACATCGAGGACCACCCACTATAGTGACAGCAGTCAGAGACCCAGCGAGCGGAGGGACCTGCCTAGGCTACTGAATATCAGGTATTCCAACCACCTCTCTCTCCTAGAACCTTACTGTCTCTGTTGTAATGCAGCTCTTCCCTGAAGCTAGCAGGCGAACCTCGCTTTCCAGGCTCCTGGGTCAGGCCTCCTCACTGCCTAGCCCCGGGAGGCTGGTCCGGGCTGGCGTACAATATCCCCTTATGAGGCGAGTGCTCTTACCACCTCCTCCTTACAGACGAGGAGAGCAGAGCCCGGAGAGGGTACGTCGTTGGCTCAGAGTCTTGTGGAGAGAGGCAGAGATGGACTTTGAAGCCAGGTCTCTTACCTCCAGACACACTGCTTAACTTACTGCACTTAACCACTGCCCGTGAGAAAAGCAGGCCCCATTGGTCCCCACCAGCACCTCTGGGCTGGAGAGGGATCACCAGAGGAAGGAGGCTCCCTGGGCCTTTCCTCAGGTGGGGACCGCAACATGGCCACCTATTGTCCACTTTCGGGATAACTGAAGCCAGAGTTCCCCCCCCCACCCCGCCCCAGGCAGCACAGTGCAGGACAAGGAGCATGAATGTGTTTTGGAGTCGTGCATACCTAGGTCCAAAACCATCTATTAACATGAAGCAGGTCAGCAAGTCACTTAACCTCTCTGTACCAAGGTTCCACCTGAAAATAGGGTAACATAATCCCCTAGAGGTGGTAGATGGTTTAAATGAGGAAACATGGAAATCTCTACACTCAGAGCCTGGAACAAACTCAGAAACCAGTTGCCCCTGTTTAATGAAAGGCAAACGCACGGTGCCGGGAGGGCCCTGGTCTCGTTCCTGGGGGTGCACATCATCAGAGTCCACATGGCCCACCACGATGACGCACTCTACCCAAACGCCTCTCTCTGAGAAAGATGCCCCGAGGAATGCCTTGGCTTGCTGTCAAGCGTCCCAGAGGTTCTGAGAGGCAGGAGGAAGAACCCCCCCCCCCCATCTCTCAGATACCAGGAATCCTCCAAAGCCGGCAAGGGCGTGAAATTGCATGCTGGAGTGGCTGTAGGCATTATCAATTCCCAGAGAATCCTGCCCCAGAAATCCAATCCATTTTAATTTATGACTTCACAAATTAATAAAAAGAGAAATGTCTGTCAAAATAAAAGAATGAAGGTGTTTGATGGCCGCTTAGTGAGCGAGACGTCTGTGGTGTCAGGTCATGTGAGGCTTAGGGGCAGACGACCTCCAGATGGGGATGGGCAGCTTTAGGAGGGCCAGGGACTAAGGGGGTGGGGGCTACCAGTGTCCTGCTGCTGGCAGGAAGCAAAGCATGGGGCCATCCCGTCATGCAGGAGAGGTCACACCCATGGTCCTTCCCATGGGCTCAGGTGAAGTCCTTCTAGCTGGTCAGCCTCTAACTTGCTAGGTGATCTCCAAAAACCTCCAGGCCTCCACTTACTGATCTATGGTAGGAAAGTATACTTGGTTCATCAGTAAGGTCCCCCTTCCAGTGGAAAGGTTCTAAGACGATGAACAAAATCCCATTTTCAGTAATCAGTACCCAAAGTTGCAACTCACTCACCTTGGACCAACTTCCCCACCCCTACCCTGTACCCCTCCCATCATGTGCCTGGAGGTGGGTGAGAAGCTGTCTCCAATCAAGTGAGCTATAATTAGAGCTAAAATGCTACTTTCATTAGGCAAATGTCCCAGGCTTTCCTACTGTGACTCTTGGCCGTATCTGATAGACACAAAACCCAGAACCAGAAGGAAGGAGAGCCAGGAGAAATCCCAGCCAGCTAAGGGCAGATGACATAGTGGGGGAACACAAGAACATGGGGACCTGCTCCCAAATGCCTTTCCCTCTCTATGCAAACCTCCTACTTATTCTAAAATGTGAAACTGGTGTATGTGGGAGAGAGAGACTGGGATCAAGATGCAGTAATAAAAGTAGCATTGCCGTTTACTCCAGCACTGATGCTTTGCCACATTTTTTTCATTTCATCCGTGTAACCCCATAAGGCAGGTGCCATCACTCCATTTTACAGATGAGTAAACTGAGCCGTAGGGAGACTGGACAACCTGCCTGAGGTCTCACAGGACCTGGACCCAAATATATCACACAACCAAACCCACTATACTTTACTATTGCCTGGAATCTTTCTTTGAGCTGGCATAGTCCTTAGGAACCTGGTAGGCTATAGAGGCGAACCTGGTAGGCTGTGGAGGTTGCTATGGCAACACCAGTTAAATGAGCAGTGGGTCAGCTACCAAGTTCCCCATTTGGTGGGGAGGCAGTGAGCAAGCCTGCTACCAGGTCCTGCTGCCCCCAATTCTGCCTGTCCCTTGAAGTCCCACTCTGGCCCACCTCCTCCAGGCAGCCCTCCTTACCCACAGGCCTTGCCTGCCCCTGACCAATGTAACTTGGCACAAGAAGTGGGATCCTGGGCCTTGTGCCCCGGCTGGGACAAGGAAGGTGCTAGGAGTCCAGGAATCTTAGATCATGGTCTTTGGAATTATGAGACGTTAGAAATTGAGGCCCGAAGAGGGATGGGAAAGTGTGCAGGATCTCACAGCAAATTCACTGGGAGAGTCCAGAGGAGAGCTGGGCCTCCCAACTCCCAGGGTGCAGCCTTGAGTCCTGCTCCCACGGGCACTCCGTCAAGCCTGAGAGCCTGACGAGCCCACTCGTCTCCTATCACAGAAGGCCGACCAGCCACAAGCAACCTGTGCGTCCTGGAAGCAAAGCCCCCAACTTCTCTGGGCCTCTAGTAATTCAACTGTGGGTACAAAGCAGAGCTGGGAGGCAGGAGGGGGGAGGCTGGAGAGCCCCTGCCAAGGGATAGATAGGAAGGCAGCAACCGCTAGAGGGAGAAAGCCAGAGGGAAACGTGGGGCAGGGCAGGGAGGAGAGGGAGGGCGAGAGGGAGGATGAGGAGAGGGGCAGGCAGAGGAGGGAGGCGGTCCGAGAGAGCAGGGGTGGAGAGGGCTCCGGAGATAGAGTAAGGGAAGATGAAAATGTACACTCACACAAGGAGGCAGAGACACAGGGAGAAGGGGGAGCCTAGCTCTCAGGCAGCAGGACAGACCCCAATAATAATGGTGATGAAGCTCCCCCCAATCCCCCTGCTGCCTCCTTCGTCCATGGTGACTGCTAGAGTGGGTTGGGATGGCCCGAATGGCTGACTACAGTCCCCCTGCAAAGCCCCCTGTGGCCACAGCCCCTTCCCCACACACACACTCCCAGCCATATGCAACTCTGCCCCTTGTTAGCCAGGCAGCCTCCGGCAAGTGGCCAAACCCATCCTGGCCTCAGTTTCCTTCTCTCTAAACGGGGATCCGAGACTGCGCTGAAGATGAGAGTCACAGTGGGCGTGGCTAGGCTTTGTTCCTTCTGCAGCTCAGGAGGAAGCTCAGGACAAGCTCCAGGACAGGTTGGCCGCGTGGGGAGTACGAAAAGGATAGGGCGGATGGCCTGGCCAGGGAAGGCAGAGGCAGCCGCGCAAGGAAACGAGGGAGCCTCCTATCTTGGGCCAGGGTTGCTCTTGCTCTCCCTTTCTCTCTCCCTTTCTCTCTCTCTCTCACACGAGGAGACCGCTAGCTCTGTTGCTAAGAGACGAGGAAACTCAGTTATCACCAGCCACAGCCCTAGACAGGGACAGGACGCAGGCCTCCACTGTCCCCACCTCTGCATCTGGGGCAGATGTGACCCCTAAGGAGTGTGACTTGGGTGTTCACCAGCCCTACCCTCCTCCACGTGCTCCCCCCTCCCAACCTTTTGTCTCAGTTTTACTCTGCTGAGGCTCTGCCTCGGGACCCCTGGGTCCTTCCCCGCCCCCTTCTCATCTCCTTTTTAATTTAACAAATGTCACGGAATGACCTGCCGGGCGTGAGTTTGCTTTGAGGATTAGGGCCTGGAAAAGAAATCACGGAGAGACAAAGCCCTGAGTGTGGGAGGCGGGCCTGGCGCTTGTCTCTGGCCCTCCGCCTCACCCCTGGTTGCCCCTGCTGCCACCCAGCCTGCCATGGAGGCCAGGGCTCCTGGGTTCAGCCAGCTCAGGGCAGAAGAAAGAGCAGGGGCCTCAAAGTCCTGGCTGGGTAGTCTTGCACAAGTTTCTCAACCTCTCTGAGCCTCAGTGTCCTCTTTTGCAAAGGCTGCTGCGAGGAGAAGATGAATTAACGCACACTAAGCGCCTAGCACACAGTAAACATGTAATAGGCTCCTGCTGTTACCAGTACTGCTAGAATTATGATCAGAGCCCTCCAGAAAAATTGTGTGTGTGTGTGTGTGTGTGTGTGTGTGTGTGTGTGTGTGTGTGTGTGGCAGAGAGCCCCTGAGGATATGCTCTGGGTACTTCTGGGCAGAAGGGCTGTTTCTAGCTCCTGATGCTCCAGGAGCAGGGCTCAACCTGCAAGAGGCCTGTGAGGAAGTTACCAGAAACTAGCACTGGATACACCTGGCTCTTTGCCAGGGGCCCCCCAAGGGTGTGGCAGAAGGTCGGTGTGGAGTTGTGTCTGACAGATTGCCTCACTTGAACCTCCCAACCTCCCAGCAAGGAAGCTCTGATGAGGAAGCCGAGCCCCGCCCCTCTCCCCAACCCCAACCCTCCCCACATGCAGCCCCCTCCCTCAGCCCTAGGGCCAGGACTCACTGCACGTGGTCTCTGCCTCATCGGAGCCGTCCGGACACTCCTCCTCGCCATCACACTTCCACCTCTCCGGGATGCAGTGGCCGTTGCCACAGGTGAAGTCGCTGTCCGCACAGGTCTTCTTGGCTGCGGGGCAAGGAAAAGAGCGTGAGGGGCCTGGTGGGCACAGGTTTTTTCAGGATACAGTCAAGTGGCACTGGGGTGCCCAGGATGTGCTCTGTCTGAAAGCAGGACCCCATGACCTCCCACCACCCCACCAGGCCACGGAGTGCCTCGCCTACCAAAAGAGGACAGGAGAGAAATGCTTAGTCATTCCCCAGGTATCTGCTGAGCACCAGGTGGAGGCAGGTGACGCCTGGCCCTGCCTGCAAGTTCAGGAGCTCAGGTCCAACAAGGGTGACAGGACCTATCCACCAAGGGACTGCCTGTTCCCCTGTCATATTCCTCTTCCCCCAAAGTCCAGTTCCACTGCCACCACCTCCAGGAAGTTTTCCCCCATCACCGATGGCAGTTACAGTCACCCCTTTAGCCATTTCTCAGTCCCTTTACTGGCCTGTCCTGCTCCCCCCAACCAGGCCCCTCTGGAAGCACCAGGGAGCTGTTGCTAATGAATCCTAAAAGCAAATGATTACTCTGAGACAAGATTAATGAGGTATGTTCTGTTTGGAGTGATGAAAAGAGCATCTACTGGGTAAGAGACCCAAATCAGTCTCCTAAGAGTAAGAGGCACTTAGACACTCTGGAAGGGAGGCTCCACATGGGGGTCTGAATCCCAGCTCTGCCTCTCTCTATCTGTACGACCTTAGGGGTGTTACTTAACCTCTGAGCCTCTGTTTTCTTAATGGGAAGAAGAAAACAAAAAGGCTCTGAGGAGGAGTGACAAGCTACAATGTGTGAAGCATATGGAAAGAGACCCTGGCACAGAAGGTGCAGTAAGCAGCAACTACTGCTGTTTTTATGGTTTCAGCCTTAGTTCGAACAAGCTAAGGAAACAGGTGTTCCGTGCCCTCGCAGGGAACTTATGTAGCAGGCTGAGATCTCACAGCTGGTAACAAAACTGGGATAAGAAGGCAGGAACATGGTTTGCCTTCCTCCCTGTCCCTCTACTGGCCTGATGTTCCTCCAGGGTAGGGATGCTGTCATATTCAGCACAGGACCCGACTCAGGGTTGATCTCAGTGGGGACAATGAACTGTATGGGAACATGGCTCCCACACCTCCAGGGCCGGGACTCACCTGCTCCCAGGGACGCTTCTTCCCAGTGACCAGCGTTGAATTATGTAAATCCTCCCAAGGGCCCTCTGGCTGCCTCTGGGGCCATGCAACTGCTTCGCCTGGCCTGAACAGCCTGGCAGAGATTTGGGGACAGACCCTGGGTCTCTTGAATCCATTGTATTTCTGCCTTTCAGTGGAATCCTTGCAGTACATCTGCATTCTGAGATGAATTTTTTTTTCACCCTTTCTTTAGAAGAATACCTCTGTCTGTGCAGGGCTAGCAGAAACTAGAGGAATCAGTCTACCTACAGATTGGGCGGAGGAGTGGGGTCTGAGGCCCAGAGAGGGAAAGGGGCTGGCCCAGGGAAACATAACAAGGCAGGGATCAGAACCACCTCTCCTGGGGCACCAGGGTGGCTCAGTCGGTTAAGTGTCCAAGTTTGGCTCAGGTCACGATCTCATGGTTCATGAGTTCAAGCCCCACATTGGATTCTGCACTGACAGCTCAGAGCCTGGAGCCTGCTTCAGATTCTTTCGCTCTCTCTCTCTCACGCGCTCTCTCTCTGCCCCTCCCCTGCTTGTGCGTGTGTGTGCGCTCTCTCTCTCTCTCCCCTCAAATAAATAAACATTTTTAAAAATTTAAAAAACGAAAAAAGATGGGGCTCCTGGGTGGCTCAGTCGGTTGAGCATCTGACTTTGGCTCAGGTCATGATCTCACAGCTCGTGGGTTCGAGCCCCGTGTCGGGCTCTGTGCTGACAGCTCGGAGCCTGGGGCCTGCTTCCGATTCTGTGTCTCCCTCTCTCTCTGCCCCTTGCCTGCTCACACTCTCTCTCTCTCTCTCTCTCTCTCTCAAAAATAAATAAAAATTAAAAAAATAAAAAATTTAAAAAAAAAAGAAAAAAGAAAGAACCACCTCTCCTGCCTCCCAGTCTGGATCCCCAGGCAGCCCTCCCTGAGCCCCGCACCGAGGAGCTATTGTGGGTAATAGATACCAATGCCATGGCCTGAAATAAGTACAATTACAAACCACAGCACGTGGGGTATTTTGTAACATGAACACCAGAACATCCCTTCCACAAGAAGCTCAGCGTCCACAGAAGAGAAGAAATGTATATACCAATGTCTCCCTCATCCTGTTCAAACCTTCTCCAAGTGCATTCTGTGTGCCAGTCTCTGTGCTGAGGAAATCGTGACACAGAAGTGTTAAGTACATGCCCAAGGTCACATCTGAGTGGGAGCAGGGCCACAATTTCACTTCAGTCAGATACCCCTCTACCTTACCATGGCTCCCCAAACAAAACACTCAGCAGCATCAGATTTGGAAGAAAAGCCTCAAACTAGGTGGGAAAAATCCCATGGCAGCTTTGGCTTGGCATTCAGTGAGCCTGCCTCTGCGCCAGGCTCTGCACTGAGCACACAGAAGAGAAATCAGCCCAACCTGCCCCCCGGAAACTCAGTGCGGGTGAAGAACGGGCAGAACCCAAAAGAGCAAGGTCAGCTTGATGGAGAAGGTGATAAAGGGGCTCTGTCGCTGGCCTGGACCAGCCAGACACTATCCAAAGACCCTTTCCTCCCTCCTTGCTGGGAGCCTGGGAGCGAGCTTGGCCTCCCACGGTGTGCCAAGCCCTGAAGGCACCTGGCAAGGAGACCAGGGCAGCCAAAACACCATCATAGTCCTGAAGGGCGGCCTTGAGACCAAACAGGCTCAGGAAGGAAGTGGCAGCCTCAGGAATGGATGACTCCTGGCATGTTCTGGAGAACAGATTTGTTCACTGTCCTGACTGGTTTGGACAGTTTTCACCCTGGTGCTCTGGCCCGGCACCTTTCACCCAATATCCCAGTGACTCCTCGCATCTATCCTGGTAGTGCTGTTAATCCCATTTGACAGAAGAGGAACCTGAGGCTCAAAGAGGTGAGGGTGGTAGGTGGCAGAAGTGGGATTTTAATTCCATGAGCCAAAGCTTGAGCTCCTTCCACAGGCTCTTTCTAAGGCCCTCAGGCTCAGAGGACCCCAGAAGAGCAAATGCAGTGTGATCAATGAAATAAATAGCTCTCGGGTCCCCGGGGCCACAGGACAAGGCAATGAGGCAGATCAGGCACACAGATGAAGTATTCCCTTGGAATGTGCCCAAAAGTGTATGCCAGAATAACTGTGGGCCTGCGGCAATCTGTCTCTGCTAATGGACCACCCTGGGGAAACTGAGGCAGCATGACCACTTTCAGGTTGGGGACCAGACTAAATGCCCTAGTGGGCCACATCTCTAACCACATGGAAAGATTTGGAACAAGAGCTGAGACTGAATGCTGGCATGGCCCCCTCCTCTCTGGGTGACCTTGGGCAAGTTCCTTCCCTCTCTGGGCAAGTGAGGGGTGGGGAGGGTGGCTTTCCCATGAAGCACTACTACAAGAACAAAAGGCAAAAAAGGCTCTCCCAGGGGATCCCAGCAAGCATCCCAGTGTTGGGTCATTCAGTGTAATGAGCCCGACAGTCCCTCGTCAAGAGGCTACATCAGCCCTGCCAAGGCATGCCCGTCAGAGCAAGCCATGCCAGACCCCCATTCCTAGCCTTGGCTCCAACTCCCAGGGTGATTCCCCAGCTGGGCTTGAGGCTGTGGCTCCCTGTTTCCAGGGATTTATTTCCTTCCATGCCAGTCTGCCCCTTGGACAATGCCCACCTCTGTGAGCCCCTGTACTCCACAACCCAGGAGCTGTACATAGTCATCCAGGGTCTGCGACATCATAATCTGGTGCCATGGCAACAGATGGGCCGCCACAAAGGATTTGGGATTCCAGAGGGTGGCGGGGAGGAGCTGACCCCAGGGCAGAGTTGGGGAGAATGGGAAATCCAGGACAAAGGAGGGAGGCGTTGCTACTTATAACAAGAACACAGGCAGAGGAAAGCATCAGACAGTCCATGGTCAGACAAACTCTACTCTGCTACTTGGGCTGTGTCACCTTTTGCAAGTTACACAACTTCTCTGAGCCTCACTTTCTTCACCCACATTCGTAGCTAATATCCTTGCTTCGCCAAACACACAAGGCTGTGGGAAGCAAATGGGCTGAGGATGTTATCAGAGCATTATAACTGAAAAGCGTAAAGGTGCAAGTTTGAGGCGTGGGAAGTCAGCAGCCCCAGCTGCTGCGTGTGTGTGACATCGGGTCCATCAGTCACATGGGGCCTGCCTCCTCATTTGGAAATGGAGGTGTGGTGCTGACTGAATCTTAAGTCCTGCTCAACACCCAGAGTCTATGATCTTGTGCAATTATTATGATCACGCAGCGCCTCCCAGCTTCCCCACCCCCGGAGGCCTCCTTCCCTGAGACAATAAGATCCTTCCCACTGCTGTTCCCCACCCACGCTCACCCAGCAGCCCCAGTGCAGACAGGGGGCTTCAAAACAAAGATCGGTCAGGGCTGCCAGGTGGAGCGGCTTGGTGTGGATTCCTCTTGGCAATCAGTGCTCTGTCCAGGCAGAGCCCAGGGTCTCCAAGGTCCCTCCCTCTACAACTCTCCCATTCTGTAAGGCAGAAAACCAAGGCCCGGAGAGAGGGGGCTACTCAAGGTCACAGCACATGTTTGTGGGACGGCTGCACTTGAGCCCTGATGTATTCTGACTCTGTGGCCAGGAAGCCAGGGGGTGGGTCACCTGACCCAGCCCAGGCATTAAAGACTTCCCGAAGGAGGGGACTATGTTCAAGGAAGAGGAGTGGGCCAAATCACCCAAACCGCGGGAGTGAGGAGAGCGACAAAGGGCATTCCAGGAGGTGGGATAACGGCCTGGGGTGTGGGGGAGCCAGCCGAATGGCAATCTGGGGCAGGAGAGGAGGCAAGTGGCAAGGGGCCTGGGAGCGCTACCATGCCAGCACCAAGCTGCCCCTCAGAGGCCCAGCACAGGGGCTTTACTTTCTCTGAGCTCACCCAGCCTCTGCTGAGCACAGGGGCCTACTGCTTCGCAGCCCACAAAACCCGTGGCTCCAAACTGCCCGGGCTTCCTTCAGGATTTGGTGAGACTGTGCGAGATGGATGACTGGCCCCTGGCAGAGGAAGAGAGAGGCAAAGGGGCGGGAGAGCAGGGGCAGCCATCCACCCAGATGTTTGTGAGAAGACTTGCTGTTTTCCCCCTTGGAGATGCATGACGCCCACTGGCTTACTGAAGGTCCTGAGAAGGCCTGCAGATATCAGAATGACTTTGTTTCCTCCCACACTTCCCAAACCTGGTTAGCCAAGGGACATCCTTTGCAGGTGCCACTGTCTATTAATTTTCCAAGAAACAAATGGGCCAATAAACGACACCCGAGGGCATACTGCTGCAGTGCCAGCCCCTCATCCTGCAGATAAGAAGATGAGGCCCGGGGAGGGGAAGGACTGGCCTATGGTCACACAGCAGAGGCTGGTACCCAGGCTTCTGTCTCTGGACCAGCTCCACCAAGCCATGAAAAAAAGGAGAAGGTATTCACAGACACTTGGCCGAAGCTACGGGAAGACCCCAGGCCTCAGAGCGGGGACCTACCTGTGCAGAGAAGAGCAGGAAAGGGGGGATTGGGTCCAGGCCACATGGGACAGGTTGATGAGAGAGATGTCAGGGATACTGGCCCTCAGGTTTCTGCAGACAGGCTGTGGGCCCCAGGGAATATTCTCTGAGGGCAGAGCAGAGACCCATAGGCAAGGTGGATTCCAGCTCAACACGATTGCTGAGGCACTTGGGTCAGTCCCTTCCCCTCCCACGGCACAGAGGGACTGGTGTGTCCCCATTTCCTCTCCCAGGCCTGGACCAACACCGGATAGCTTGGCTCCGGCCCTGCAGCCCAGCCCTAAGGCAGCTGGGCCCCTTGTACCCGGGTCGGGGAGATGAAAGGGCTGCTCCCCCCACAGTTACACTACTGCAGAGCTCGCCAGGCCCCAGCATTGCCAAGACAACCGCTGCCAGCAGAATGAAGATCCGGGGTGGGGGCAGGGGGCGTGCCAGCCCGCCCCTGGCCTACTAACCTGGCAGGCAGATTTAAATGACAGCCCAGGAAGCTACTATTAAACTGTCACCCCAGTCAACGGGACGACAGACCCGGAGTGTTCTCCGGCTGCAGCAACAACACAGCAGGAGTGAGAGGGGGAGGAGACGGTGGCCCAGAGCAACCTGCACCCCCTCCCGGGAGGCCCCCGTCTGCCTGCCCAGTCACCCGCTGGCCAGAGCCACCCTCTCGGGCTGTGGCGAGTCCTGGCACGGAGCTGCAGCACAGCACGGGGCCTGGAAAACTTTATTTTGAGGCACAGGAACCCTTTTACCAAGTGAAACCCCAACATATAAAACAGACAAAAATAGAGGTGCAGTACTTACTGGAAAGAGGGCGAGGGGAGACCCCATCGGCTGTTTCTCCATCATCCCCTGGGCTCACAGCCCATCCCCAGCAGTACTGGGTTCAAACCCCAACCCCTCCCCGGATGTGTGATGCTCCTAAGAACCCTCTGTTTAAAGACTCCATGGGTCTAGGTGCCTGGCTGTCTCAGTCTGTACAGCATGATTCTTGATCACGGGGTCTTAAGTTCGAGCCCCATGTTGGGTGCAGAGATTACTTAAAACTAAAATCTTAAAAAAAAATAAAGATCCCATGGGTCTAATCTAACATTTAGAACAGCTTCCATGGATTTAAGATTGTAACTCTCTAAGGAGCCAAGGTTCTAAGCACATTGTGATCTGCTCACGCTCAGCCCCGTGACGGGACTCCAGGACAGTTATAGCATGAGTCACGCAGGTCCATAAGCTGTGGATGGCCTCCAATTCCATCCTTGCAAGGCACTGTGTCTCTCAATCCAAGCGTCCACACGCTGACAATCAGACTCAAGGCTCTAGGCGGTGCTGGAAAGGCAAATGGTTCCCACAGTGTCCCAACACCCACGAAGCGTGGTGGGCGGGGCTTGGCTCCCAGCTTTGTGCTGCCCAGCAGGCTCCAGGGCCTGGGGCCACCACCATCCATCAGCAGGTGACATCTGAGTGCGGTTCTCCCCCCCACCCTCTCATCCCACCTGGGGAGAAAGAGGAAATGAAGCAGCAGCAGGTGCTGGGCGGGGGGGGGGGGGGGGGGGGGGGGGGGGGGGGCCGGGAGGGGCGGGCATGTGAAGGGTTTGAAGGAAAAAATGAAAGAATGGAGCAGTGAGCCTCAGAGGACCGCTCTCTGGTGAGGGCATCTTTGCTTTTAAATTGGGCAGTTTCCCTTAAGATTTTCCAGGTTCTCTCCTCCTCTTCCAACTCACTACACGAAGAGGCTGCACATTTCTTAACCGGTCCAGATCATAAGACAAGACCAAAATACAAGGTATGGAAATGAGGTGTAGAAGGTTGGGAGGTTGGAGGTGAGACTGGATGAGAGGCAGCCACAGAGAGGTCTTCTTGGAGGAGGTGATTCCCTGGCAGGAAGGGCAGCTGAGGGTTAGGGTTAGGGTTAGGGTTAGGGTTAGGGTTAGGGTTAGGGGAATACAGGACCGGTGGAGTATCCCCCGGTCGACTGTGGCCAAGGACACAGACGTTGCTCATGAGCTGTCCATACTACCTTGTTTTAAAATGGAGACACAGGGTCTCCATACTACCCTCAGCTGGGGGGTCCTTGGAGGGGCATGCCATCCACTAGGTGAGGATGGAGAGGGAGCTCCAGATCGGGAGAGGGGCTAGAGCAAGACTTCCTGGCTAGACTTGAACCCTAGCCCCTTCTTCCCCAGTCCAGGGCTCTTGCCTCAACATCCTTAGCCCAGGTGTTCACCTGGATGCACACCAGTGCTTCCCCATCATTTCCTTCATCTCAGTGATCGCCCCACACAGGGTCTGGAGCCAAGTGGGTGCTCAGAGAATATCTATGGCCCCACTCCTCTGATGGGCCATGTGACCTCTTCCCACTCTGCACGTCAGTTTCCTTTGTGAACAAATCTTTTTTTTTTTTTTTAATTTTTTTTCAACGTTTATTTATTTTTGGGACAGAGAGAGACAGAGCATGAACGGGGGAGGGGCAGAGAGAGAGGGAGACACAGAATCGGAAACAGGCTCCAGGCTCTGAGCCATCAGCCCAGAGCCCGACGCGGGGCTCGAACTCCCGGACCGCGAGATCGTGACCTGGCTGAAGTCGGACGCTTAACCGACCGCGCCACCCAGGCGCCCCATGAACAAATCTTTAAGGACACCCTCCAGCTGAAATTCTGGGCCAGTGACTCTATGACATAGGTGTTGCTGCCCCTCCAAAAGGATCACCTGGGACTTCCCACAGCCGAGTCCCTCCTCTGGGCCCCAGCACATCAGAGCTGCTCTCAGAAGCTGCCGGCCACCCCGGCCCCACCGTCACCAAGGGAGGTCCAAGCCCTAGCTGGGGTATGTGGGACTCCCTGTCGCCACGGGGAAGATGAGCGTCTCCGAGGGACAGACGACAAAGGGGTCTGTCACAGTGATTTGTGGACACAGGAGGTATTGAGCCAGTGACAGCTATAGGGGGTGGCGGAAGATGGGGGTGGGGGAGAGGGGAAGGGGATCTGCAGGGGTCCTTGGCTGGTGCCTGCAAAAGGACCAAACATTATAAGAGAGGTGCTGCTTAGATGATAAGGTGGCACTCAGCTCAGGCCCCAAGCCCTGGCTGGTCCCACCCTGGATTTGGGCCACCCACCTGGCACTGGGATTTTAGGGCCCAAGCAAACAGCTGGAGGGAAACTCATGGCACCCTCAGAACAGAAGCCTCCAGAGGGCAGGAGGTGTGGCTGGGAAAGCCTCTATGACCACCAGCCAGAGTCCTGCCTGGCTCCCAGCGGCATACTGTCCCTCCAGTCAGATGGGAAGCAGAGAGCTGGCCCCAGTGGGGACTCAGCCTCCTCTGACCAGAGGACTTTCCTGTCTAACCCCAGCCAGGCCACCTGAGCTGGGGATGCACAGCTCTGCCTCCCTTGGGCAGACTTTGGAGCCTGCCAGGACACCCACCTTCTGGGCCCTGTTCTCCTGGTACCAGCGCCCTGCTAGAAAGAGAAGCAGTTCTTCTGCCTCTTCCTTTGCGGCTGAAGAAAAGGCTCTAGATCCCACTCCAGGCAGGCTCGGCCCCCAACAAGCTGCGTAGCACCCGACAGACTGCTCTGGGCTCCGCTACCTCTACCCACTTTGATTTTAAGTAGGAAACCTAGGGCTCCCCAGGGCAGAACTCTGCAGCCAGGGGCAAGGAAGCCAGGCCAGAGGGGTCGGAGAACACACAATGGGCAGGCACCGCCTCAGGCAACAGCCTGCGTTGGGCTTGCTGGTGGTCAGGGAGTGAATGATGGAGTGGAGACCCCTGCCTGTCTGGGAGGGGGGCAGTCCCTCCACCCACCCCTCAGGCAGTCAGGGCCCTGCCCCTGCAGCAGTGTTGATGCAGCACCCTCTGCCTAGCAGGCAGTGGCCGAACACCCTGGGAAGCAGCCCTGGCTAAGTGGAAATGCAAATGCTTTTGCCAATTAGGCTGCTAGGAGAAGCACTGCCCAGGAGGTCCCCCACTGGGCCATCCTGGTGACAAATGGGCAGCACATCTCCCGTCTCTGGCCTGGGGGGTCCTGGCTGTATTATGTGACCTTGCCTACTCAGTGCCTTCTCTCTTCCTCCATGACATGGCTGGATTGGATAAGAAGATATCTACGTGCTTTCCTTCAGAGGTATGGTGTTATCCACCACAAGGCCCAGAACAAGGCTGATAGATAGAGGGAACTGTGGCTCTGTCCCCAGGCCCCCTAAGCCACTCCTGTGGCTCCAGGTGGGGGGCAATAAAACCAGAGCCAGTAGCCATTGTCCTGCTGAAGGCCTCTCTGTAATCTGAAAGCCATCTTTCTTTCCTTGTCCTGCCAGGTTCCCATCTGCCCCAGGAGATGACCAAGTGTCTCAGTAGGGTCCTCACGGACACCTCAAGCTACACTGCTAGCTGCTCTGGCCCATCCCTGGCTCCCATGGGCTTCCACATGCACTCAAAGGTCATGGGCAAAACCGTGGGCTTCCCTCTGGCTACCTTTACTCGTGCAGCTCCACCAGGCAGGAGGTGCTTCTTCCGTCTCCACCCGGCAAACTCTCCCCACTCCTCAACACTAGCTCAAGCATCTGCGGTTGATGGGGTCTGACAATGCCCTCCACCTCCAATAAGGCAGAAAGGAGGGGAGGCCCAGCCTGGGGTGCCAAGGGAAAGCATTCACAAACTCCATTCCCACAGGCTGCTTATCTGGCTGCCATATTTTTGGCAGGCTAGATCTGGGCAGTGCCCGGAGCACGCCCTTCCAGGCTGCACCCACCTTGGCAGTCAGTGACGAGTTGAAGATCTGCAGTCCTGCTGGACAGCATTCATTTCCCGGTTGGGGCTCTGGGGAGGCCTCCCCTCCACCAGACTGGAGCAAAGTAAGCTCAGTATGTCATCCCAACGGCTCCGTCGGCCGATGACCGGTGGCTCAGGTACCACCATGAAGTCAGTCTCAGGGAGATGCAGACCCTTCATGTCTCATGGTAGCTGGGCCCTTAGCTACAGGAAGGCCCTTCACAGGGCTTCTCTGGGGGAGCCCCACAAACCCAGGCCTCGGTTGGGGGTGTGGGGAGGAGCCTCTGAGTGGTCTGGGCCTTGGAGTCCTGGGCACACCTCTCCAGGCTTCCCTGGACCTCTGCAGTGACCTTGGAAAAATCCCTGACACTTCCTGTGCCTCAGTTTCCCCATCTAGACATGGGAGGAGAAAGAAGTCAGGTTTTCCATGTGTGTCATTCATGGGCCTGCCTTGGGTACCCCGCCAGGTCAAGAGTGGAAGGGACAGATGAACGGCTCTCTAGGCATGTGGGCAGGGCCGAGTGTTACTAGCCCAGTGTTATCAGCACCTGATTCCAGGAGAGGTGGCAGGAGTGCTGCCGCGTGACGAGGACAGCAGAGGATGTACGAGGTTCTGGCTAGGTGCTCCATGTGGGGAGGGGAAGGACCTTGAAAGTAGGGGCCACAGAGGAGCTCTGAGAGGGGGAACTGCGGGCTCCATTCAGGAGACAAGGAGATGTCTGGCTGGAAACTCAGCAGAGCCTGGGATCCTGAATGGGTGTGGTGTTGACGGCAGGTTCCAGATCCCTGCCTCCCACCCCCCAGCTCCTGCACCTGGCTCTTCACAGCAGCTCTAGAGGGTGGGCAGTAGGGGAGGGGGGCATCACTCTCTTTGAGAGATGAGGAAGTCAAACCCTTGAGAGGCAATGGATTGTCCCAAGGTCACAGGGCTTGAGAAGGATCAAACCCAGTCATCTTATCCCTAATGCTCTACAAAGAAATTGAGGGTGGTGAGGGTACTGTGTGGCCTCAGACAGCCATCTCCCCTTGCTGAGTCTCAGTGCCCCAGCTGAAAACAAGGACACTGAACTTGGGAGTCTCAGCTCTCACCAGCACCTCCTCTCCTGCAAGTGGGGTTGCTGGTGGGGCAGAGGGGATAACTGGAAGCCCAGAGCTGGACCTCAAAGAAGAGGTGATTTTGGCTGGCAGCAGTGGGGGCGGGGGAAGCCCACCCTGAGAAATCTTGTTTCATCCAGAAGTAAAAGGTAGATTCTAAAAGCAGATGGAGAAGGCGGTTTCCTTTTTGGCTTTTTGGTGCATCTGGAAGGAAATGGGGTCCACTCTCTGAAGCCCTTCAACATCCCTGGGGTTGGGGCCGGCAGGAAGTGGGAAAGTGCAAGCCACAGCCCTGCCCGGCAGCAGGTTCCTGGGACAGATGACTCCAGGGTCCCTGAGCTCCCTCATCACACTGACCACCTTGGCTGCTGCTTCAACTCCAGCCGGCAGCCAGCCTGCAGCTACACTAACAGCAAGCGACTCGGTGTCCTGGAACTGCCGGTGTGACTACAGGTGAGTTACTTAACCTTCCAGAGCCTTAGTTCCCTCACCTATAAAATGGGGCTAACAATCAATAACTAGCCCCCTTAGGAGGCACAAATCATGGGAGACTGTAGATGTTGAACTTATGGTGAACAGTACAGCCCACAAAGGCACTGGAGCTCTTGTTAATGATTGTTTTCTTACCATCACCTCCACACCACTTTTCCTTGCTGACAGTTTGGAGGAGAGCTCAGTTGCTTTCCTGCTGGAAGAGGAGAGGGCTCAGGACAATTAGACAAGGGGAGAACATTCTGGGTCCCCTGAGGTGCCAGGAGGTGGCCAGTACAGAGGGGGCAGTGGGAGATGGGGGTGGGTAGGTAGGCTCAGAAGGAGCCAACAAGGACTATAGGCAGAACATACCTGGAAGTCAAGTCCTGGAGGCCATCTGGTCCAACCCTTACCTTTCATAATTGGGGAAACTGAGATCAGAGGGGGCCTACACTAGCCTCCCAAGGCAGCCCCAGCAAAGCAATTACACTCTTGCGCAAGACCCAGACATGGAGCAGACTGCAGTTTAAGAGGCTCACAGAATCATAAAATAGCCTTAGAATCACTGCATAGAAACTTCAATTCAAGGAGATGACCTTAGAATCTGAAAACACACAGTTTAAAAGTACTTAAAACCAAATGGCCCAATGTTAGAGCTGTGGATGCACAGAATCTGTCCAACTTTGAAATCACAGAGAGAAATCTTAAACTCACAAAGAACAGAACCCTAGAAGGTTCTAATCCAGGCTCCAGGAGTGGCAAAAGCCTGCCCCTTCCCCCCACCAGTGCAGGAATCCTCTGTTCCCAGTGCTGACATATGGCCATTCTGCCCTCTTGAATGCTCTCAGCAACAGGGGACTCAGTCAGCGGTGCCCGCTGGAGGCTGGACACGTTCCTTCCTCTTGAACAGAGAGGGAAATAAGTTCTCAACAGGAGATCCCCACCTTGTACAAATGGGTTTTTCACCCCTCCTTGTTCTTTGGCTCTGGTCAGAAAGATTCCTAGGGAAGTGGAAAGGAGCCAAGAGCTGCCACAAAATGACTTTAACCACCAGACAGGCTGGTAATAGGTTTCGGTGGGAAAAAAGGAAGGAGAGGGGCGATTAATTCCAGCTTGCTATGCGATAAAGGAAATTAAGGCATAATACTGAGGAGGGAGCAGTTCTATTAACCTGCATGGAATACCAATGACTCCGGTCTTCTCAAAATTGCTAGAAATAAAGAGAAAACCCCAAAAGAGAATGTGATTGTGGCCCAGGGCTCATCTGGATTAGGCTGTTTGTTTGCCCTGGCACCCTAATGATGGGAATGAGGGAAAATTCCCCGTTTCCTGGGAGACGGCCGTGCCTGAGTCGGGGAGGAGAGGCAGGCCCACGCGTTGCCACTGGACCGCTTGGCAAAGAGCTCAGGGCAGAGGGGGTCCCCAGGCACCCTCCAGGGACAGCTCAGTGCAAAGGCCCTCAGGGCCTCTCCTTGTCCAGCATACTCCCTTGGTCTTGTGTTCTGGGGGGGGCCAAGGGAGGGCCAACCTTCTGATGACCCCCCCATTCTAACTGGAAAGTCTTAGATCTCTGCTGCTGGAAGCCAAAAGAATTAAGCAGGGGGCCTACTGTACCAGGTGTCCTGCCAGCTGCCGGCAAGCCCTGCAGTTTGGTAAGACCCTCAGAGTTGGCCATGTCTCAGGGTGCTGGTCCTGCAGAGCTGGGGCTCAGGGCCCTGAGACCACCTACATATCTGAGGCCAGCCGCCTGCCTGAGGGGCAGGCAGCATGGGCAGAGTTAATAGTCATGGGCCACAGCTCAGTGCCTCCAGTCAGTGGCCCAGCAGGGCAGCTGTGAGGCCTCTGAGCCAGATCTGGACAGAAGGAGGTAGACGGGGCTACAGGAGA
This sequence comes from Felis catus, assembly GCF_018350175.1. Classification (NCBI taxonomy): domain Eukaryota; kingdom Metazoa; phylum Chordata; class Mammalia; order Carnivora; family Felidae; genus Felis; species Felis catus. Next base: position 43,074,993 of record NC_058375.1, read on the forward strand.
CAAGGGCAAAGAGGGAGCAGGGCAGGTGCCCAGCAGACCCTCACGCCCCAATGGTGCCCTGGCCCAGACCTTGGTCACGTTCGCCACTTCTCAGAACCCCTCACCCTGAGATTCTGAGCCAGCATGGTAACTCGAACAAGATAGATCCCAGCACAGCTTAGGTGAAAGGAGAGAGCCACTTCCGAAACAGCCTACTCTGGGAGCATCCCCCCCTGCCCTGTGACTTCCACTCACGTCTGCCTTTCCTTCAAGTAGACATACTCTCCTAGCACAGATGTTTGGCAGATGCTGGTCCGTTGCCCACTATGGCCCTCCTCCCACCAGGAGCAGGTTAAGGAACCAGGGCTCAAATCCTGGCTTTCTCCCCTTAGTAGCTGGCAGGTAACTTGACCTCTCAGAGCCTATGTTTTCCTCGTGCAAAATTGTGATGGTGAATTCTGACTTGCAGGGTAGTTGGACGTGAGCTATGTCTATCAGTTGGGGCCTGGCACTTAGAAGATATTCAGAATATTCTAATATTCCAGAAAATAGAGATTAGAAAATGTTCGCTGGTGGAACTTCCAACTTTTCTCAGTTGCTCCCCCACTCCATAGTAGGCCCTCAAAAAGTTCTTGTTACAGTTATTAAAGGACATCAGGAGGCCTGGCCTCTTGTCCTGGGCCTCTTGGTTCTTCCTAATTTGGTTTTTCCATGTATATGTAGAAGGGCTGTTCCTTGGAAAGCTGCATAGGGGAGGGGGGCTGGAAGGTGTTCCACTGCCCATCTCTGGCTGAATCATGAGCCTGTCCAAGGTCGAGCCCATGTGAGGCTGGGAGGCCAGAGTGTCCTGTAGGCACATCCTCCTCATTCTCTGGGAGTCCCCTGCTCTACCATGAAGTCCAGGACCCCACCTCCTGGCCTTCTCTTTAGGGTACCCGGGGGACAAGTGTGAAGGCCACTTCTGGGCCAAACTCTCATCTGTCCACTGTACCTTGGGGTTTACAAAGCCCTTTGCATACACTTCCTCATTTAGTTCTTACAAATACCCTGTGAGGCTCAAAGATGGATGGGATGGGCCCAGGTCACATAGCTTTCTATCTGCCCAGTGTTCTGCCCTGACACCACCACCCTAGGCCGGCCCAGTGGCCTAACTGCCTCCTCCACAAAATGAGAAGGACACAGGGTCTGCAATGCAAGTCCTGACCTTGTCTCCCCACCAACCCAAGCAACCCTGAGAAATGGGGGCGGTATTCTCTCAAGAACATCTCCGAGCCACCATGAAAATCTAACAGCGTAAGAGATGCCAAAGGCAAGAAACACTGGCCAGTGGAGCAGAAAGAGCACAGCCCAGGGAGCCCCAGAGCCTGAGCTCCAGTCCTGGCCCTTCCACACTTTGGCTCTGTGCTTGGGCAGGCCTGGGTCTCCCCATCTGTCAAAGATGAGACAGGAATCCTTCCCTGCCTGCCCTCTGCAGGCCAGCTGTGCACTTGCCAAACCTACCCTCCTCCTACCTGTGCACAGCGTACCTGTCTGTGATCACCACCTCAGCCAGGAGGGGTTGAGAGGCTGCCCCCTCTCTGTACCCAGCTCAGCTTGACCCATGCCCCCAAAAGCTAGGCCTGCAGTGCGTTCAGGCAGGCATGCTGACCCTCGGTGCATGTCCACAGCGTGTGTTCTTGCACACGAACACACATGCACACAGAGGCACACACGGCCCACTTGCATGCTCAGATGTGCACCGCGTGCCAAATATACTCGGACGCACAAGCCGCACGGTGCACGTTCCACAGCACATGGACCACATATCCACACGTGCGCAGGTGGCTTAGTATGACATTCGCACAGTACAGACAAATATGCATAGATTTTCCTGCCTCTCTCGTGACAGCCAGATGGTGGGATTCTCCCACAGGGCTACCATTTAATGCTCTAATTAATTTAAAAAAATTCTAGGTACGCGGAGTCTGGGTTTGTTCCAATGTCCCAGGCAGGGCACAGTGCAAAGCCAAGGAGGGAAGCAAGGCATAGGGGGAGGGACTGTGGGGCCAGGGAGTGGGAGAGGCTCCCACTAAACTCAGGAGAGGCTATGCCCTTACCTTGAGGGTTGATAACCTAGCCTAGAAAGGGGGGTTGGGCTCAAGAGCCATCTGCCCAGACGTGGGCCTGATCCTGGTTCCAAGAGTGCCCCACAACCCAGGATAGGGAGACACCCCTTCACGGCCTCCTGGCAGGGCTGTCTGGCCTCAGCAGACGGGGAGCTGGTCCCTGTGGAGGATACTGGGCTGCTGTCAAATTGCACTGCAGTTCTGGGGCTCACATCCAGATCCGAATTCACTCTTTAGGGGCCCTACTGTGTGACTTCAAGGCTCTATGGGAGGAAACAAAACACAGAGCCACCACAGTCTGTGGTGTGAGATGGATGAGGTGGAGATGATAGGCAGGTCCAGAGGGACTTGCAATGTTCCCTGCCCTCCTGCTTACATGCCTCCAGGGACGGGGTGCTCGCTACATCTCCAGTAGCCTTCTCTGATTGGCCCAGAGTCCATCCTCTCCCAGTGAGCCCTGGCTTCTCTGGGCTACAAGGCCCAGGTGGTTCAGGCTGGCAGAAGCCATACAGCGCGCGTCCCCAGGCCTTTCCTCTGACTTTCCCAGGGGCACATTCTTTGCTGCTGAGTGTTTGGGAAAACGCAGCAATAAATTTACCACTTCACTTATGAATAATTTGCTGTCAGGAGCTCTGCGTAAGCAGAGAACTGAATTAACGAGGCTTAATTAACATTAATGTTGTGACAGATCTCAACCCTAGTCGGAAATCCCCCACCCTCGCAGCCCAGGCCCTCGCTTGCCGCTTCTGGGCCCATGTGGGAGGTGACAGGCCCAGGGAGGGTTCTGGGAGCTGCTGACAGACCTGATGGGGGCGGAAGGGGGCTGCCTCTTTCCCAGGATTAGGAGGGATTTGGGAGCTGGGGGCTGGAGGCTTGCAGGAGATCAGCACGGGAAGCCAGGAGCCTCTGCGATTCCAATTCCAAAGGAGCTTTCAGGCTAAGTCCTTCGTCCCTGCTTGGCGCAGTGGCATGGGCCTCAGAGTCTGAGCGGCCAGGGCTCGAATTTGCCACTCACATGCTGACTCACCCCACCCCTCTGTTAGCAGAGGGCCAGGGGTCTCGGGGGATTCATGAGGTCACTCGTAGAGAACAGAGGTGTTCTGGGATCTTCATTCCCGCCATCCCATCCTGAGCATGAGAGCGAACGTGCTCATCATCTCATCTAATCTTCCCACAGTCCTTTGAGCAAAGGATTGCTATAACCCCACTGTACAAATGAAGAACCCAAGGCCAGCTTTGGGCAGCAATCTGAGAGGGGCAGTGATCTGCCCGAGGTCACACAGATAGTCAACAGGAATGAGGGGACCATAGCCACCCACTACACTCCCTGGAGAGCAACTGAGGATCCAAAGAGCCAAGGTGAGGGGCAAGTGCAGGCCTCAGAGGCCATGCCGGGGCAGGGGGCGGGGGGGGGGGGGGGGCACAGGGCCCGGCAGCCATGTTTGTGGAATCAATCTATGAATGATGGAGAAAGGGGAGGAGTGTGTCCCACCAGAGGGGCCCACGTACCTGTTTCTCAACCACGAAGATTTATTAAGCTGCCCCCTGAGTGCCCAACCTGTGACAGGCTCTGGAAAGAGATAAATGCAGTGGAAGGTACCCACCCTCTCTCGGGATTGGTACCACAGTCTACTCTTGGCTTTCCCCCAGGGCACCCGGCTGCGGTCTGGCACAAGGTGAACACGCCATAATTTATCATTAATGATTGCCATTATTAATATTAATGGGGAGGACACTTCGACCAGAACCAACTTTAAGGACCAGCAGGAAACCCAGCTCCCATCCACTACCCTGCCTTCCAGGGTGCTGGCCATGACCCCACACGCATCCCAGGTCACTGACCAGGAAGGGCCATGGTAAGATCTTTAGGCTCCAGCCTGGTCTCCAGGTGGGGATGGGCTCTGGGTCTCGGGAACCCACGTCTCTCCTGAAATACTGGCCAGTTGAAGTTTCAGTGTTAAGGATCTGATTGTGAATATTATGGGGAGGAAGGCAGGGATGGAGGCTGGGCCAGGGGCAGATCTGCCTCCAGAGTGTGACCCCTCCTCAGCCCTGCCAAGCCCCACATACCCCTAAACTCTGCCACAACACCCTGCTCCGGGAGGTCTTCCTGGCCCACCCAGCCACCCCTCACCTCCTGACTCACACATCAGCCACATGACCTTGAGGAAGCCGCTCACTGTCTTCTGCCTCATTTCTCTCCTCTGTAAGACGGGGGATAAAACACGACCTATCTTACGGGGCTGATGTGAGGATCCAGTGAGATACCACCTGGCACTGAGTAAAGGTCAATAAATGATAGATGTGATTACTGATAACCCAGAGATTAGTGCAGTGGAGACCCAGCTCTGTCAGGTGCCAATGAGGAGCTAGGTGGGCTTGGGGGTGTCTCTGGTCTACAAGACTGCTCTAAGGTAGCAGGATCATCAAGGGGGCTCTGTATGGCCCCTGTAACAGAACTGGGACCCGTGAGGCCTCTCAGGACAGAATCAGAAAGAACTTTGTTTCTGGAAATAGAAAGAATTGCTGTATGAGGAGGTTTCCATCCCAGGAGGTATGCAAGCAGAGGATCCATCCATTCATTTAACAAGCATTCACTAGACCCTGCCTCTGTCCTGGGCCCTGTGTTGGGCATTGGCTGGTGGGGGGGTGGGGGGATGGGGAGGGGGGTGCTAGAAAAGAGAGCATGAGACCTAATGCTGCCTGGAGAAACCCACATTCCAAAAAGGGATGCTGAAGGTGTCGAACCGACCCCGGAGCGGGCCTGCCCACCCTGTCAGAGCCTAGAGGAAAACCAAAAGGTCTTTTGCCATGAAGAAGCCTTGGGAAACCCCTGGGCAGCTCAAAGAGGGGCTGAGCTCTGGTCCTGCAGATGTGAGGCTGGACCCCACCTGCTCTGAGCCCCCCATGGCCCCAGAATCCCAAAGGCATCCAGGTGCCCGTGTTCTCCTTGCCCTGGTCCACACTGACCACAGCTCAGCCCCAGCCCCCAGAGCACCCGCCCAGCCCGACACCCAGTGAGGGGTGGGTAAGAGGTGTCCTTGGGGGGAGGGCCCTGCGGCACAGGGTATGGAGAAGGGAGGAGTGGCTGACTCTGCTTGGGCAGGAGCAAGGGCATGATCAGTCCCAGGCAGGTGACAGGCTCACCCCATTGCCCATTTTCCTGCCCAGCAGCATCCACGCCCCCCTACCACCATGGTTCCCGGGGAGCGGGTTCCAAGGAGCCAGCAGCCAGACCACCAGCTGCTGCCCCCTCCCCATACAAACCCTGGCCACAAAGCACCCTCTCCCCCAGCTCTGCCCGCCTGCGGTGACAGCCTCTTGGCACTAGATCTCCCCTTCCCTCCATCTGTCAGGAATTGGTGCAGACAGACTGTGAGAACCACAAGAGGAAGCAGCGGCTCTGTTTGGACCCCTCCCCCTCCCCCTGCCTCCCCAGCGCCCTCCCCCTACCCCCGAACCCCATGGCCTTCCTCTTTCCCCCTCCTCCCTGTGTCTTCCTTTCCCTTCCATCTGTCTCCATCTTTTCCTATTGATGAAGACATTGACAAAGTGGGAGTGGGAGGGGAGAGGACCGTCCAGCCAGTGACCCCCACACAGCATGGCCACTCACTTCTTTTCAGCCCTTCATCCTGTGGGGTTGTGGGCTCGGCGTCTCCAACTGTACAACTGGTGCAGTAAATCCTGCCAGGCCCACCTCCCAGGGGACACTAGGAGCCCCGAGGCAACACGTGGAAAGGGCTTTGTAAACTGTAGAGCCTTGTGCAAGTGTTTGGTGTCCCCAGCTTCTTCTTATTTAATGTGGGAATGCTCATCTTGGGAGTAGCGAGGCCAGAATGGGACATAAAAAAAAAAAAAAAAATGGGAAAATGCCTTGAAGAATATAAATGACAGCAGGAAGGCAAGTCAGGGTCATCAAGGTAACGATCCTCACCGTACTACTGTGAAGCAAGCGAGGAAGAGCTGGGGAGACAGGCTCGGAGAGAGCAGTCACAAAGCTATGTTAGAGTCAGGAACAGAACAATGGTCATGCCACCCGGCCCTGTTCACACCAGCACCCCATCCAGGATGCCCCAGCTCCTCCAGACCTTCCAAGGGGGCTTTCTCCTCCAGTCCTCCCCAAACATGGGAACACTCAGCCTTTTCCTTGATCTCAAGTGAGCCCCGCCCAACTGGCAGCAGAACCCGCAAGCAATGGGGCCGCCCTGCTGCAGACCTGGAGGGGCTTCGCAGGGTGCAGGTAGCTTGGGGCTTTTAGTTGTAAAACCAGGACGCTGGTGAGCAAACCATCACCCTGGATGGGAGTAAGCTCTTGGCAGCTTCCAACTGCTGGGCAAATGCAGGCATGGGTATTTCCCCTAAAAAGAGAGCGAACCCATGCCCACTCCTACCCCATGAAGTCCCCAGGGGCCAAATGTTTGTGGAATTGTTCCTTCCAGAAAGGAAGTTCTGGTCTAGCCACAGTCTCAGGGCCTGTCTAGCCACAGTCTCAGGCCTCAGTCTGGTCTAGCCACAGTCTCAGGCCTCAGTCCTACAGGGCCATATCGGACCCCAGCCACAGCACAGATGTGCCTGAGAGAAAGGGGAAGTGTCTTGGGCCCTCTGCCCCTTTCATAGCCAAAGTAACTTGAGGTTCAGAGAAGTGAAGCTGATTACTTGAGGTCACACATTGAGTTAGGCAGCCAACATTCAGAAGACAGGGCCTGCTTTCCATCTACAGATCCTCCCGGGTCCTGGCAGGGTACTGGCACAGAACACCCCTTTGGCGAACACTGGAGCTCAGACTCTCAGAAACACCGATGCCCCACACATACAACGTGAGGGGTACAAACAGCTGGCAGGGGCACTGGGCATATGCAAAGCCAGAGAGCACCCCATGCCTTCTTCTTCCCTTCTCTCCTCCTCCTCAGGCTCTGGCCAGATCCCCCTGCCCCATCCCCCTGAGGCCTGTGGTCTGGTGTCAACCAGACTCTTAATCAGACCATCCCGGTGCAGAGTGGCAAGGACAGACAGAAACACAGGGATAGACAGCCCAGAGGAAGCCCAGACCCACCTGGGGCTGGAGGGAAAATGTCCCTGGAATCAGTGACTCTTGAGGTAAAGAGCAGTTGGACAAGCAGAGAACCTTCCAGGCAGAGGGAACTATATATAAGAGTACGATGCCCTGTGATATTGCTCCTCATTCTGGGTACTGCTGGAGCACAGAGTCATGGCATTTGGGGGGCAAGTAGATGGTGAGGTCTGGGGCTGCAGAGAAGCCAGGTGCATGTCTTAAAGGGCCCTGAATGTCAGTCAAGCAGACTTGATCCTCTTGGTGGTAGACGTCACTGTAGGATGCTGAGCAAGGATGGGACAAAGCCCTGCATGCTTGACAGCATTTGGCTGCTGAGCAGAGAACAGTTTGGAGGGGAAGAACAGATTTAGGTTGTCACTGCTGTACTGGTGGTCTAGGGATAGCGCAGTGGGATGGGGAAAGGCCCTGGACTGGCAGGGCAGGGGAGGAATCTAAGGACTTAGCGACCCTTAGCAGTGAGGGGACAGGGGTGGTGCTGACCCCTAGGTTCCTAACCGAGGCTGGAGTGGTGTCCACGCTGTGAACCAGTTCCAGGGGGCAGAAGAGGCCCACCATAGCCCGGAGTGCTTATGGGCTGGGTTGCAGGTCACTGTGGGGTCTGGGAACTGCTGCCCTGCTAACTAGGAGACCAAGATGTCTGTAGAGATGGCACTTTACATCTAGGCATGGCACACCTGTCTTCACTCTCCACTTCCCTGGGAAGCAGGTCACAGTCACAGGAGGTGGCCAGCACTTACAGAGCCCAAGAGCGTGCAGCCTGCCAGGCACCAAGAAGCAGTGGCCCAAGAGGGGAATGGGCCTTACCTCAGGTCTCATAACATGTCAGCTGTCACAGCTGGGAAGGGACGCTGAGCAGGCTTGGGGGGTGAAGGGGTGAGACAGTCTCTTGGAGCAGAGGCCTCAGAAATAGAGCTGATCACAGGCGGCAGGGCTTGTTTTATTGAAAAGGAAGACAGATTTTCTAACAGGAAGAGCTATCCAGGAACAGAAGAAGCTATCTGGTCAATTAGTGTGCTCCCTGTCCCCGGAGGTATTCAGGCAGAAGTTGGACATCCCCCACTCCAACCTCCAGGGCTGCTGAGGGAATCCCTGCATCGGCATGGGGTGGGAAGGCTCCTTGGGCCAAATGAGGCTGCAGGTCTAGCCCCAGGAGCCACAGCTCACTCATTGATTCACCGAACATACATTCACCAAGGCCTGCTCTGTGCCAGGCTGGGGACAGCGGGTACCAGCAGTGGGCAGAACAGAACCAGAGAAACCTCTCAACCTCCTCTACCCCTACCTGGAGCGGAGGTGGTGCAGCTGGAGCCGGGCAGGGGACAGAGAATGGAGGCCCTGGCTGCCCATGCTCCATGTCTTGGGTCTGCACCCTCCCCGCTAACAGAACAAGCACCCTTATCTTCCTGGGCACATCTGGAGCACAGGGCCAAGGGCTGGGCAGGGTCAGACACAACGCAGCCTCCTCCTGCGCCCCACCCCTCCCAGAGGTCTCTGAGGCTCTGGACTCATTTCCTAATGAAGTCCCTGGAAGGACTCTTCCTAATTAAATTAGGACAGTAAGTTCTGGCCTGGGGCCACCGGGAAGAAGCGGGGACAAAGGAGCCTTTTTGGGGGGCTCCCTGGCTCCTCCCATTCCATACGACAGCGCAGCAGCCCGGCACAGGAGGGGATTCCTGAAGGACCGACAGGAGATGGGAGCTCAGAGCAGGAGGTCAACATAAACCTAGCAAGTCTTGAACTGAGCATTGACCACTCTTCGTGTTCTCCCTAAATTAACTCACACAGTCCTCCAACCACCCTGTGGGGTAGGGATCGATGGCTCCATTTTACAGATGAGACGAGGGCTCACAGAGGTGAAGTAACTTGCCCAGGGTCCCCCAGCTAGGAAGAAGTGAAGTACGGACTCGCCCCCAGGCCGCCTGGCTCAAGGCCCTGCTCTTATCTGTGTCACAGCGGAGCCTCTCACGGATGACACAACGCACGCACGCAGGAGCCATCAGAGGTAGGAGGGCCTGAGGAGTCTTCACATCCGTGGCTCCCACCTAGTTGCACAGCACGCAGAGGTCTTGGTTAGGCCTGGGCCACGCCAGGGAATCTGAATTTCACAAGCTGCCCACAGGAACTCAAACTCCAGATCCAACCCTAACTCTCTCCCAGTACAGATGGGGAGACTGAGGCCCAGGGAAGGGCAGAGACCTGCTCAGATCACTCAGCAAGTCAGTGACAAGGAGAGGCTCCCTGGTTCCTAGTGTGGTGGCACTGAGAGCCTGGGGGGGACTGGCTCTCAACAGGGTTCAGTAGACTGACGGAGCCCTCCGCTCCCAGGACAGAATCCGCAAGCGTGGGCAAGGCCAAAGGCCAGGGAGGGGGAGGCCGAGGGTCTGAGAGAGGAAGTGGCAAAGAGAACAGGAACTGTAACCACACAGGCTGGTAGACCCCTGTGCTGTGGTGTGGCCCAGTTCCTGGCTCTGTGGGACCCAGTGAGGTTTCAGGTGCTGTGCAAAGGCCAGGGACTACTTACTGCTCAGTGTACGGAAGTCTGAGGTTCAGGTTCAAGGGGCTTGCACCAGGGCCCCCAACCAGGATGTGGAAGAACTACAGGGGAAACCCAGGTCTGGCTGACACTGGGTCAGGAGGCATGCTTGTTCCCACACCCTTGAGAAGCAGGCGGCTGTGGCAGGCAGGGAAGGGGAAGGGGAGAGGAGACCATCACCCATGTAGCTGATATGAAGTCTGTTCTGTCTAGCTCACAGGTATTAAAGAATCAGTCCAGCCACACTCAGCAGGAAAACAGACAGAAACTCCCAAGTGGCTGTAGTATGTTTTCTATGGTTTAGGCCACGTCCCCTGTGGGAGGCGTTGGATGTCACAGCCCCTGCTCTGGAACTCCGGGGCCTCAGGAAGGGGCAGCTCCTTGCGACCCCCACACTGTGGGCTTGGCCATGACAGACTCCAGCTCCTGTGAACAACCTGGCTCTTAGGGGAAAGCAAAAGATACCCAGAGAATTGGGTCTGAGAGGGATGCCCTACTCCTAATGAGCAGAGACCCCAAGAGAGGCAGGTAGGAGCTGGGGTGGGGCAGAGGTGGGCCTGGCATCTGGGTCCGAGTTTATATCAACCTCAGCCTTCGGGGTGGGGGTGGGTGGGGGTAGGTGGGGGCCAGACAGAGGGCTGCAGGCTGGGGCTTAGCGGGGAGAGGCTGCTGTGGCGTGGCAGGGGGCAGGCTGGGAACAGAGACTGCTGGCGCCTATCCAGCTACAAATAATTCTCCGCCACAAACACCCAGTGGGGGACTTTGGCCTTGGCTTGGCTCGGCTGTCTTGGCGGGCGTGGGAGGAAGAACGTCACCCTGACCCCGCAGGCTTCGTATATCCAGAAGCGTCACCTCCCTCCCGGTGCACACCCCCTCCTGGAGCACGCACATCTATACACACGTGTGTTGGTGCACATGGCTGAGAGAGGGCTCTGCGGCTGATAGGGGCAGCAGGTGGCAGTTCGGGGTCCAGGAAGTAAAGGAGGGAGGGACAAGCGCTGGCCTGAATGTCCCTGGATTCGGGCCACCAGGAAAGCCCACCCTTGGCCTCCAGCTATTCACTCGAGCAGCTTAACCTGGCCCTGACGGGGCCTTCCTGCCTCTCATCAGCTGCCAACTCTCTGATGTTAACCTGGCCTTGTCGGTGAACTCAGGCCCTCTCTGGATAACTAACCATGCCAGGCTCGCTAGTTAACCAGTTCTCCTGGGCCCCTCTGCTTGGCCAGCTCCCTCAGACCATACCGGAAGCAGTCGCCCTGGGGCCCCCAAAGCAGATGGGAGCAGAGTGGCCGGGTTCCTCCAGACCCTCCCAATCCGAGAAGCTGCTACACTTCCAGGCAGCCGAGTTCTCCCAACTGGCCAGTTGACCTACATCTCTCCCGCTACCATTCCAGGAGCTGCCCCTCTCGTGTCCTTGCTGGACGAGGAGGGGAACTGCTGACAGTCCCTCTGCTTGGCCGTTCCCTCGGCAGGGATCACAGGCTAGGGAAGGGGAACAGGGATGCTCAACTTCAGGGCCAGGTTCTGAGCAGGACATCAGCCCACACACCTCTGAGACGTGGGCTTATTATCCTGTTTCCCAGACCAAGGATCTAAAGCTCAGAATAGAAGACCCACACCAGGGACCCCAGCTAGTCACGGGGCTTGTGGGTCTGTTTTTGTCCATTCCGCCACTATACCCAGCACAATCACGGGCACAGGAAAAAGGGCAGAAGGGAAAGTGGCCCGAGGAGCCTGGGCCTCGGGGCTGAGTTCTGGAAGGAGATCCTACGAAGTCCACTACCCTCTGTCTGCCTGCCCAGAATCCACCCACCAAGCCAGCAATGCTCCTACTAACCCTTCCCAGGCAGTAAGGAGCTCGAACGCCATAGGTCCCCCACCCCCAGGCCAGGACGGGCCCTGAGCCAGCTCCAGGGAGGAGGAGTCTGCTCAGACTGCTGGTTGCAGGGCAGGTGGAGCAAGGAACAATGGGTAAGGGGAAATAAGTTCAGAGAGGGAGAGACACTGGCCCAGGGTTACTCAGCAAGTTACAGGCCGATACAGAACAACGATTACAATGATGTGGGAATGGAGTCTACAAATATCTGGAGAAGAATGAAGACTGGTTTTGTTCCCTTTTGTTTTCTTTGGTGGGGGTGGGGAGTCCTTGAGGCCAGAACATGGTTGTCCTTCCTCTTTGCTTTGCTTTGAGTGGCCCAGATCTGGCTACTTTGTCTGACCCACGGGGCGGAGATCAGGGGGCCCTGTGCTCAAGGAGGTCCTGCGGGCCACCTGCCTGGCCGGGAAGGGCTGTGGGGATTTGGGGGTGTGGCAGTGAGGAGGGAAAGCGTCACCTCGAGAGAGCACCATGGTAAGGACGGAAATGGATGTGCTCGGCAATGTCTTTCCTAAGAGTTCATCTTAAGGACGAATGCACAAAGGTATACAGTACAAGGATGCGTATCCCATGGCTGTAGACAACAGGACAAAAAACAGAAGCAACTAAACACACGTCTATCAATAGGAGACTGTATAGTTAAGTTATGGAAGATTCCTGCATTGGATGACTGACTAGCCCTGGGAAACAATGATATGACTCTACTGTTATTGACAAAGAAAGTCATGCTTGACGTGGGGAGAAAACAATTAGCATTAACATAGCCTCATTTTTGTTAAAAGAAAAAAATACGTGTGTTCATGCACACCCGCTCACAAGCAGAGAAAATCCTCTAGGAAGAGATGCTGCTCACGTGACGGTATAACCGAGGCTGACCGTCACCTTCTTCTTTTTGCTTCTCTGTATTGCTTGTGTTTTTCTTGAAATTACAAGTAGAAAATTACTTTTATATAATCAAAGTAATTTCCACTGGAAAGATAAATAAAATCAACTGAGTTGGGGGGCGCCTGGGTGGCTCAGTCGGTTGAGTGTCTGACTTTGGCTCGGATAGTGATCTCACGGTTAGTGAGTTTGAGCCCCACCTTGGGCTGTGTGCTGACAGCTCAGAGCCTGGAGCCTGCCTCAGGTTCTGTCTCTCCCTCTCTCTCTGCCCCTCCCCTGTTTGTGCTCGGTCTCTCTCTGTCTCTCAAAAATGAATAAACGTTGAAAAAACAAAGTTTTTTAAAAAGAAAGAAATAGTCTCCAGAGTGTCTGGGATAAAGTTCCTTGTGGCACCTCAAGGTCAGTGACCAGGGGAGGATGTTGGCCACACGACCATTCCCACAGACCCAGACTGGTAGTTCCCAGAGAGGCTTTGGGCTGTCTGTTCGGCCATGTTCCAAGGGGCAGGTTACATGTAGAGGGCATGAGTGGTCACAGGAACTGGGAGCCTCACATCCCTGCCTCTCCTGGGGGACTCTCCCAGTCACCACAGGGCATCCTGAGGTGCCTGATGTGTGCTGGGCTCTATACCCCCAAAGCGGCTAGCCTGTGGGCATCTGGGCTGGGCCCTGCCAGGGACACAGAGGTCACACTGGGTGTAGCAGGTGAAGAACTCACTGGGTTCTTCACTGGGTGTAGCAGGTGAACCACTCGGGCTGAGGGGCTATTCCTGGGGTCTGTGACATTCAGCAGCTTATGAGAGGTGCCAGACAATCATGGCTGGGGATTAAAATTGCCGCTCAGGGGCCCAGCTCATGCTTGAGGGCACCCGGGGGCCAGAGCCGCTCAGGAGGGAGCCAGTATACCCACTGGTAGGGGCTGGCAAGCGGGATGCCTGGGGTGCGTGGGAAGGAAGCAAGGCCCGCTGGGCCACCCTCGCTGTTGTGACTGGGATGTGTGAGCGCATATGGCTTCCTTTCACTTGTGATAGACTGCAGCCGGACAGGCGTGGCCCAGTCCTGCCACTGACCAGCCGGGCTGCCCGGAGCAAGTGACCTCATCTCCTGCAGCCTCAGCTCTTTCCTTTGTGAAATGCAGTGATGATCCTTTACGGTACTGGCTGTGGGAGGTCTTGCATGAGAAAGTCCTCAGCAGCAAGCACACTCATTAACTCCTATTATAATTAACATGATTTTAGATGAGCAATTCAGGGGCAGGTAAGGCCCAGGGTGGGAGCCCCTAGCCGCTTCTTGTGCAGAAGCCTGTGCCCAGCCCTCATCCTGAGAACACCTTGTTCCCTGATCCAGCAGGGAAGAGAGAGGGCAGGGGTGGCAGGGGGAGGGGGGAGCATGGCTGTCTTGATTCAAGTCCAGCCCAGGGAGTGAGGTCACCCTGGTTCTGAGAATGGGTCCCTGATGACATCTAGGGCCGATTTCTGGACACCAGGGCTTTGGTTTCAGTTTCTGAAGCCTAGGGCTGGAAAAGCACCCAAGTCTGCAGGGTGGGCACTAAGAAGCCCACACGCACATGCAAGGAGGCAGGCCAGGCCCTGTGTGACTGCCAATAAGCCACCGGCACTCTCTGGGCTTCAAGCAACCCAGCTCCCTTCCTGGTCCTCAAGGGCCCCCCATCTGACCAGTATCAGCTTTTCACCCTCAAAAGTAGGTGACGTTTCCTCGATCATGTTCATTCATTCACATGCCATCCTCCAAACACTTCCCTTGTGCCAGACCCTGTGCGTCACCTCAAATTGCTCAGACACTCCCTAGTAACCTGGACTTCCTATGAGGGGCTATGACAAGGGTGCACAAAGCCATGAGCATCCAGACACAGAAGAGGTTAAAAAGCTGGGGAAGGCTTCACGGAGGTGGCCATGAGCTAGGTGTTGAGGGATGGGTGGTCATCAGGGAAGTACGTGCAAAGACCTAGGATCAGGGACTTGCGTGGGAGGTTCAGAGAAATGAAGACCACACTCTGATGTCTCGATGGATGGTCCTGATGACTTGGGCTCTTGAACTTTCCTGGAGGAAACATCTTTCCACTCATAGAGCGATGCACCTGTATCAGTGGCAATTTGCCAGGTCCTCAGTTTCCCTATCCGTACAGGTGGAACAGTAATCTCCACCTCACAGGCAATGGCCAAGAGAGGCCTTGGAAACTGTGGAGGGTCACACCCGTGGGAGGCTGCACAAGGAGCACCGTATGTTCATGCTCCATGGGCGTCTCCAGAAAAGAGTCCCTGCCAGGCTAGAAACCTGCAGCCTGGGACATCGCTGCTACTAACCCACTTCCTCTACATCCTCTGAGCCCCAGGCTCTCTCACCCCCACAAGAGCAGAAGAGTCCTGGGGAGAGGAAGAGTCTGAGGAAGCGTCCAGGCTCCAGAGCAGACGGACTCGAATCAAATCCTGGCTCCACCACTTCAGCCTCATGACATTGCCAAGTCACTTCTCTTTGGGCCTCAGTTTCACCATCTTTAAAATGGGAATAATAAGAAAATAGCCCTCACAGGGTTGTGAGTAGCAAAGCTAACGAATGCAAATTGCCCAACGCGGTGCCAGGCATGGGTTAAGTGGCCAAAGTCTGTTGTGTGTAATTTCCTCTAGGGAACTCCTTCTTTCAGAATCCCTAGTGCCCAGCATGAGGGTGGCAGAACAGACAATGTAGAGGAGGATCTGAGACTGAGGGAAGAACAAGGACATGTTGTAGGAGCTCAGGAACAGGAGAGCTGGAGGACAAGGGGTCAGGGAAGGCAACCTGGCCAGGGGTGGCCTCTCCACCAGGCCTTCAAAGACTCAGTGATCTGGATATGCAAGATCTCGGAAGGGGGGGGGGGCAGGTGTTACCAGCGCTGCTTAGAAGTGGGGCCCCAGGTCTGGCTTCCTGGGGTCAGAGCTGGCCCAGGGCTCTGACTACTAACCCTGGAGCCAGGAGAGCTGGATTCCATTTGGTTATATGGCTTGAGGGGGTACAATCCGGTCCTATACTCTCCTGCTCCCTATCCTCTCCCCAGGGGGCATCTCTCTGGCTTCACCTGCTGCTGGTATTTCCCCAGGGTGGGAAAAACCGTCAAGCCAGCTGCCCAATGACAACTAGGGAGGGTGGAGCCAACCAACCCTGAGGCCTACTGCCCCTGGGGGGTGGAGGGCGGGAGGGGGCTGCAGTCTTGAGAAAGCGGAGGGACAGAGCACAACTCTGTCCAGGGAGGGCCTGTGGAAAGACCCTGAGGGAGAGTCTTCAGCAAACGCTCCCAAGGCTCACAGGGGCTGGCCCTGGGGGCACAAGCCTGGATCTAGAAGACAGGGAAGCTTGGGGCCTGCTGGGCGGAGCTATGGGGGCTGTAGGGTTTCCTTCCTTTAGCAGGCACAGCCAGGAGGAAAGGAATACAGGCCAGACAGGACGGAAACCAGCTTGGGGACCAACACAGGGCCTGAGGGCAGCCATCCTCTGCCTCTCCCAGGGCCCCAGGCCACTCACCCACTGAGACCAATCAGGCCTGTTTGGCTCATTTCTTCCCTCAACCCCTCCTTGGGTACCTTTCTGCCACATCCAGGTCCATTTAAATGGCCTTGGCACCACATCCACCATTACCGGGAAGCCCACTGGCTGAGGCAATCCCCAGTGCAGGAACCTTCCGACATCTGGCTAAGCATATGGAGGCAGGGGAAGCAGGGGGCTCTTGGGTGACCTGCAGAGACCCCAGCAGTCAGGTTCCTAGAGACTCAGCGAAGCTCCTGCCTCCGAGAACCATCACACCTAATACCATTCATTGAACACCTGCTGCTCATCTGGCACATTGCCTCATTGGCACACAATCCTCAGAATATCTTTGGGAAGGAGAGACTATCGTCACCCCCAAGGCCTATCAAACGAAGGTCCCAGCTGGGATAGAAAACTATGTGTGTCTGATTTAGGGCCCCACTGAGTTACAATTTCAACACGGCTCCCTAAGTCCCTTCTCACTCTCTTCACTCCTGTATCTTGGCCTTGGGAATAGAGGGTAGCAGGGAGGGCTTCCTGGAGGAGGGGACACCCACACTGAATCTTCTAAGATGGCAATAAGAAGGTAGCCAGGTGAGGGAGCAGAAACAGCGACCCAGGCAGAGGAAATGACAAGCACAAAGGCCTGGAGGTGAGAAGCAGCAGGAAGGCCAGAGTCAGAGAGAAGCTACAGCTCAGTGTTGCGGGCTCAAAGGAAGAGGCTGGAGGGGAGTGGCAACAGGAGCCAGTCACAGAGAGCCAAATGCAGAGAGGTCTAAGCTGACTTTATCCTGTGGGTACGTGGGAGCCTCAGGAAGGCTGTGAATGGTGGCGTTGCCTGGTCACATGGAGGTCGCAGTTCAGAGGGGAGTAATACTGTCTCTCTGATGAGTCCATCCAAAAAGGGGATGAAGCGGGGCCTAGGGTCTGGGGTGTGAGACCGGGGCCAAGGCCAGGCAGCCCTCTGAAGGCCAGATGCTGGCTGCAAGCCCCAGCTGGGAGCTGTGGCCGAGCTTTAATTATTTACAAGGCTGCTTCCCAGCAAGCCTCAGTGCTCCTGCAGCCTGGCCTTGCCCAGCTAATGAACTCTCAGCCGTGGGAGACCTCACTGCGGCCATTTTTTATTAAACCTAGGATGGAGGGCTGATGGGGGCTGGGAGTACAAGGGCAAGCTGAAGAAGCATGAACAAGGTGGAAGAATTTGAGCACGAAACCGGTCTACCTGTACACGCAGTCCGGCCCCAAGGAGGAGCACAGAGCTGCGGGCATGAGGGAGGGGGTGGGGGGAGGCTTGACGTCACCTCAAGGGAGGAAATGGAGATCTGGGAGGTCCTGCCTGAGGTCATCAGCTGGTGCTTGGGGCAGCACAGGTGCCATAGTTGGCCGCCTGCATTCACACCTCAGCAATTTCACTTAAACATCAAATACCCATGGGCCAGTTACTTAACTGCTCTGTTCCTTTGTAAAATGGGGCTAATGCAGGTACTTCAGAGACTTGCCCCATTTTACAGAACCGAGGATAATGAGGTGACGCGTGTGGAATCTCGGCACAACGCCTGGGCCAATGCAAGGGCGCGGTAAGTGTTCACTGTTGCTGCTGTTACTCCGGGAGCAAAGGGCTGGCCAGAGACCAGGCCCCTGTCTCTGTCCCCAGACACTAAAGAGCAACAGGAAACTGAGGCCAAGGAGCCAACTGGCCTACGTGACCCAGGTCCACAGTCGGGGATCCCACCTCACTTTGCCTGCCTGGGCCGCCTCTGGGCTTCCTTGAGCATAGTCCTCAGGCTTCCAGCCTTTTCCTCCGCTTTGAAGCTCTTCTGAGCTAGGAGCTGAAGCCCCATGAGCGCTTCACTTCCCCATCCTCCCGGCTCTACCAGTGTCTCCGGTAAGTGCCAAGTCCCACCCACTGTGGATGAAGATCAGGACTTAGAAGGCCTTGGTCTGAGTTCTTGCTCTAACCCTGAGGAGCTCTGACTTCCCGGGGCGGGGCAGTCGTTTCACCTCTCTGAACTCTTGTTTCCTCCTCCACAACATGGGGACCGCACCACCTATTTTTAAATGGTAAGCCTTGAGCGAATGATACTAGTTACCATCGTTCAAGGCCTGGCTTAGCTGTCTCCTCCTCCAGGAAGTCTTCCTTGGCCTCCTCAATGTAAAAGCTTCCTCCCTCCAGCCTCCATAGGGTATTGGTAGTCGCGGGCTGCATCCTGGCCCTGTTGGGAGCTTGCACTCATTCTGTCTCACACAGACTTCACTGACAGAGGGCAAGACCCATTTCGCAGGCCCAGAGAGGTCCAGAGGTAGGGTGGCTCAGGCTCTCTCACGGGATAGAAGGGTTGGAGTGACAAAGAGGGGGTCAGGTTATAAGGCAAAGAGACTGCTCAGGGAGGAGCCAACAGACTTGAGGGGAGGGTACTTCAAGGAAATGCAGATTGGGCAGGCGGCCCACAGTGGGGGAAACTCCCCACACGAGGAAGCAAGGAATGACGAAAGACCATTTTTGAACACGTAGCCCGACAGTCACCCAAAGCCCCCGTCCCCACTCTTCAAGATTTCTCTTGATGGCTCCTGGAGTCCCTTTCTAAGGAGGTGTAGACTCCTCCATTCCCTTCCGCCAACCAACCCCGTCTGAAGACTTTCCACGCGTATAACCTATGATGCAGGAACAGCTGCCCCCACTTGGCAATATGAGGAAACACGCTCAGAAAAACTAAGCCAGGAAGGACTGATACTTGATACTAACAACAGAGCCCCCACCCTTCCTACTCCAAGCCCTCAACCTCATTTGCTTTTATGTTCACTAACTCTTCACCTGCGACTCCACTCCATCCACCTCAGAAGAAAATCAGGAGCCCAGGTTGGCTGTGAGAGCTCTCCTGGTCCCATCTAGGGTCACCCGGCCACCCGTTACTTCACTCCTCCATCTTCCCCAGAGTTTCACAACAGGCCCAACATTCAGAGCATGACTTTCCAGCTCCTGGGTCACCTTTTTGGGTCCTTCTGCACCACACTCCCCACTGCAGCAGGCAGTACTCCTAAGCTAGGAGGCACGTGGACATCCTGACCAAGTTCTGTCACTCTCAGCTGTGTGACCTTGGGCAAATCACTCAACTTCTCTGAGACAGCATCCCTATCTCTACAAACGGGGATGACAAGAAAAACCCGCACAAGACTGTTGTTGTACAGAGCCAGGGAGATAAGGTAAAACCAACCCAGACTCGAAGTTTCCCTTTGCTTGCCTCATCCTTGGCACTCCCGCTCTAAGGGGAACCACAGAACAGCTCCCAGGGAGGACACTCACTGCAATATTTTACTCCAGCACTACCATTTTCATTGTTTCAATAGCCCTGGGAAATAAATGGTGAGGGTTATGACTGGGCTAAGAATTAAATTCAAGCTCTTACTTAGCAGCTCAATAGCTCAACTTAATCTCTCAGTGCCTCAGTTTCTTTAGTCTGTAAAACAGGGCTGTTCAGAAGATTAAAGGAGCTTATGCGAGATAAGCACTTACCACGGTGCGGGCACACAGCTAATGAATGGTCAGCACATGTTAGTCTCCTTACTTCCAATTACACGAAGAGAACTGGTGTTCAAATACAGGGCAAGAACGATTAGTCCGAGTGGTCAGGTGAGGAGATGGAGACAGGACGGAAAGGGCCAAAACACAGAACCAACTCTGGGTTGGGTCTGAGAATGAATCCAGAGGCTGACTGGCAAACCCACGGTAAAACAAACAAACAAACAAACAAACAAACAAACAAACACAAAAGCCTCAAGGACTCAACACACAGTGTCCGTCCAGGTGTCCCTCTACCCATCCTGCCACTGTGTGGTGCTGTGGATCTGTCCACCTGTTGCCCTCCTGCGGAGCCTATGGGCCTCCCTGGCCTGCAGGAGTGGGCCTGTTGTCCAAAGTGCCCCAGTGCTGGCACAGAGCAGGCATTCAGTAACGATGAATAATGACCACCTGCGTCTGTTTCTAAAGAGCCCTGTTTTTCTGTTCCTGGAAATACACTCCTTCACGGTAACTGCCGGCGAACTCACTTCTGTCCCACAAACACCCCAGGAAAGAACTTGCAAAGCTGTAGCGCCCAAGTGTACAAACACCACACTCAGCAAAGAAGGCCCGCCACGTGCACACGGCCACCACGGAGGGTTCACGCGCAGCCTCGCAATCCTCGGGCGCTCTCCAGGAAGCAAACCGTTCCTCCCGGCCCCCTCCTTCCTAGTCTGCCCCATGACTCATGCCCGAGCCGGGCTGGCAGTAGAGCCCAGGGTGGCACAAAAAACTCTCCACCGTGACTAGGCAGAAAAGAAGCGGGAGCCAGCGCCAGGGCCTTGCCAGCTCTAGCAACCCAAGAGATGCACGCGGAGGTGTGGCCGGGGCGGGGCCGGGGCAGGGCCCCTGCACCCTGGGCGCCAGAAAACTGCACACCCTCCGGCTCCACGATTGGCCGCTCCGGCCACGGGGGCCTATGGGGTGGTCCTCGCCTAGCCAATCAGGGGCCCCGGGGAGCCCATTCATTCACAAAAAACCAGCAAGGAAAGGAGCCTGGCGAAGCCCGGAATTGCCCGGAACTTTGAAACACCGGTGCGTTCCGTGGGGCCGACGCAGGAGTCCAGGAGGACCCGATCGCAGGAAGCTAGACGCGTACAGGGACGGTCCCGTTCCGGCCCAGCAACCCGGGCGTGGCGCGCCATCCTCCTGGGCCACACCGACTGGGGCTCCGCCCCCGACCCCATTAGGACACGCTGGACGCCCAGCTCACGCTGGGTCGCCAAGGGCCACCCAATCCTAAGGAAGGCGGCGCCTGGGCAGCTTCCTGGCAGTGAGATCCACGCAGGTGGCCCAGCGGCGGCTGCAGCCACGTGTGCGTTGAGCAAGGAGCCCCCCGCCCCCGCCCCGGTGCCTTCCTCCCCCGCCGGCCACTCACGGCAGTCGTCCTCGTCGCTGTTGTCCGAGCAGTCGTCGTCCTCGTCGCACCTCCACACGGAGGGGATGCAGCGCTCATTCCGGCACCGGAATTGGTCTTCTTCGCACTCTTTGACCGGCCCTGCGCGGGGGAGATGGGGGCGTGAGCAGGGTGGCGGATAGCGCAGTCCTGGCTGGGGGGAGGGGTCTACTGGGGTGCAGGAGAGGGGGCGATGATGGAGCCAACGACCTCGGGAGGCCTCGGGCCCCCTCGATCCGGAAGGAGGGGAATGGTAACGGGATGGCGGGCTACTCCGTGGCACGACGAGGCCAAGCACACTGTCCGTGTCACACGATTTGACTATACCCCCCATTTAGAACACTCACTCGCACTCACGGCCCATAGCCAGAGATCTACGCAGACATGGCCCACAGGGAGCCCCCAAACACACCGCGACGCAAGCACTGGGCGATGCGGGCACATCCCCCTCGCACGCAGCCCCTCTTTCTCCGCTGCGCGCAGGGGTCGCCGGAAACGCATTGTCAAGCGGGGAAGTCTCCCGGCTCAGCTCTCACCGCCGCCGCGAGGCGTGCGTGTCAAATAAACCCCACTGGCGAGATTCACGCAGCCCACCCCAAATCATCAATGACCACCCCTAACCTGCAAAGTTCCCGGCCCGCCTGGCCCCCACGGGGCCCATCCCCCAGGAGCAGGTGCCAGAGGGCAGAGCCAACAACACCGGGAGCCGCGGGGGAGGGGGTCGAGGGCAAATTGAAGGATAACTGGGTCCCGAAAAGCCTAACCCACCCAGGCCCGGGCTCGGGGCCCCAGCGCAACCCGCATCCCGGTCCCCGGGCCGCGCTTTGTTGGCGGCTCCGGCGGCTCAGAGCCCGGCCAGGGACCAGCCTCACGCACCTTCGCCGCCGCGCTGTGGATCTGCCGCCGCCGCGAGATGCTGGAGCTGCAGCAGCAGCAACAGCAGCAGCGCCAGCGGCCGGAGCGCGCCCCGCTCGGGGCGGCCCATGGCGGGCCCCGGGCTCCGGCCGCCGCGCCCCGCGCACCCCGTGCGGCTGCCGCCGCCGCGCCTCAGCCCGCCGAGTCCTTGCCGCGGCGCCGGGGCTGCCGCTGCCCCCGCCGCCGCCGCCGCCGCTGCCGCCCGCCCCGGCTCCTCGGCTGCATTTCAAGCAGGTTCCGTGACGCTCGGCGGCGGGGCGGGCTCAGGCTGGGCGCGCGGCCCCGGCCCTGGGCGGCCGCCGCCAGCGCGCGCGCCCCCTCCCGCGGCCGCCTCCGCCCCACGCTCCTCCCGCCGCCGCCGCCTCTCCCTCCTCCCTCCTGTCCTTGGTCCACTCCTCCCTCGGCTGGCTCGCGGTGACCCTGCTGAGGGCCCGCTGGCGAGTGGGAGCCGCAGACGCTGGAATGAGCCGGGCGAGGCCCCTGCCCCAGAGGTAGCAGACAGGCCAGGGAAAGCAGCCCTGGCTGCCTGGAGGAGGTGACAGGCTGATAGATAGGAGGCTGAGGGGTGAGTAAGAAAGAGTGAACCTGGGCTGGATGGGAGATGATGTTCCCTGGCGCACAGGCCTGTGCAGTGTGCACATGGGACAGAGGTGGTGGTGGTGGGTCAGGGTCTCCATACCAAGACGTGTGAGATCAGGAGAAGCTGGGGGAGCTGGACTGGACCTAAGCACGCCTCATCCGCTCCCACCCAGATATGATGCATGTGTGGAACTGGTTAATGTGCCCATGTGCCTCTGTGCATATTACATGCTCATGTGACCGTGGCTGAGGATGTGAGGCAGGTGGCTTCAGTCTGGCACACGGACTTTATGCATTCATCCTTTTCAGCATTCTCCATGGCGCCAGGCAAAGGGGCAATCGGGGGGACCTGCAGGGACAACACCAAATTCTTTGCTATGATGGACAAGGGAGGGGACTGTGGCGCTCCACAAAAGGAATGTGTTATCCCTGCCTATAGGGGACACACACCCAGGGCCTCTGTCCACCCTCTGTATGAAGGAGAAGTTCCCGTCTCTGGAGGGTCCTAGTCCCATCTCACCCACGCCAGGGTGCAGAGAACAGGCTGGGAACTAGATTTTAGCTGCCTGCTGGTAAGTGAGGCCAAGCCCACACAACCTTCTTTGGAAAATAAGGTTTGAGGGCATTGGCCACTAAAAGAGACAGACTGGCAGATGTCTAGGCCCAGTAGAAATCCCCCCCCCCCTTCCATTTCCCCCTGCCCCTTCTCCTCCATGACAGAGGGGCAGAAGAGGGAGCTTCAGGAGCTGTTAGTCCCAGGCCTGGAAGCCACTGTCTCATCAGCAGCCCTATTACTGAGCCATATTCCTTCCCACAGGGGGCAGCCCCTTGGCAATGGCTGTGGCCACCTCATAGGAGAGGGGCACAGACTCCAGAGAGCCCAGCAAGTGCTCTTGCCATTACCCCTTTTATCCTTTGTTCATTCAGTCATTTAACAACTGTATCCCAGCCCTGCTCTGTGCCAACGCTTTCCTGGGCCGAGGGGCGACAAGGTGAATCAGACATGGTACCAGTCCTGGTGAAGTCCCTGACTGGTGGGGAGACAGGCCATCAACACACAATGAAATGCGTGCACACTTTCCACAAAAACATATGGAGCACCTACTCTGTGCCCGGCATTATCTGAGGCCCAGGGATACAGTGTAGAAATAGAGGAGGTCTCTCTTTGTTCTCCTGCAGCTGACATCTTCCTTGGGAGAGGAAAACACAAAGGCAAGAAAACAAAAAAAGATAATTTCAGATCATCATAACTACTATGAAAAAAAGTAAAACACGGTGATGTGAGAGTGATGGGAAATAACAGGTAAACAGAGAAGGCATCTCTGAGGAGGTGACATTTCCCTGAATGGCAAGAAGGATGCTCTAGATTGAACGTGTGTGTCCTTCCAAAATTCATATGTTGAAACTTAGTGTCCAGTGCAAGGGTATTTGGAGGTGGGTCTTTTGGGAGACAATTAGAACGTGAATAGAATTAGTGCCCTTATAAAAGAAGCCTCAGAGGGATCTCTGGGCCCTTCTGCCATGTGAGGACACTGTGAGAAGACAGTCATCTGTGAACTAGGGAGTGGGCTCTCATCAGATACCAAATCCGCTGGTGTCTTGATATTTCGGTGCCTTGATCTTGGACATTCAGCCTCCAGACCTGTGAGACTTGAATTTCTTTTGTTTATAAGCCACCCAGTCTATGGTATTTTGTTATGGCAGCCCAAATGGACTAAATGCCCAACAACATGAAGACCAGGTGGAAGGGCATTCCTGGCAAAAGGAACAGCATGACAGGGCTGGAAGCTGCTGGTGAGGAGAAGGTGGGTGCATCAGGTGAGGTCAGAGGGAGTCAGGAAGGCTCTGATCACATGAGGGCTTTGTAGGTCACAGCAAGGAGTTTGGGTTTTATTCCAAGCATGGTGATGCCTGCTGTGACAACAGGATGCCTGGGACTATGGAGCCCAGGATGGAGTCCCTCGTGTAGCCCAGACTGACCTCTCCAAGTCAGCGGTTCCTCCTCCACTCTGTGATCTTAAGAAAGTCAGTCCCCATCGTTAAGCCTCAGTTTCTCATCTGAGAAATGGGGGAGATGGGGAATTTCCAAGGTAGATTCTAGTTTTAAGATTATTGTGTGGATTGCAGTTCAGAGGCAGCAAGGTTAGAGAGGTTAAGAGCATGGGCTCTGGGTTAGACTGCCTGGGTTTAAATCTGTTCATTCCCTTCCTAGCTATGTGACCGTGGGCAACTCCCTTAACCTCTGTAGCTCAGTGTCTTCCTCTAAAATGGGAATGATGACAGAACTCATCTCACAGGGTTGTGAGGATTATATTAGATGAGATTATGTATGCACAGGATGAAGTATACAGTTGGCGCATATTAACCATTATTTATGTTACTATAATTCAAACACAACTCCCTTTTCAAAAACCCCCAGTGACTTCCCAACACTCAAAGAATAAAGATTGAGCCCAGGCATTCACTGACTTCCCCTCCCAAGGGAGATCTTTGTTCATATGGTCTCCCCCAGATCCAGTGGCCAAGATGGGCAGCTCCTTGTTTCTCAACAGCCCACATCAGAGGTTTTCTAGGCTCCCCTCAGTCCACAGCCAACTTGGGCCACTTCCCTCTCTCCCTAGTCAGCCTGTGACCTCCCTGAGGACAGGAAGCAACTCTCCTGAACTTCTGGGTCTCTGGCATGGGGCCCATTTGACCAATATTTGTTTCTGCCTTGCTGAAGTTTTCTGTACCCCCAGGAGGACTATGTCATACTCATCCTTATTTTCAGAGGATAAGTACAAGGCCTGCCGCACAACTAGCATTTGATAAATGATGCTTAACAGGTAAACCATATCAAGTAATGATAACAGCTAATTCTTACAGTACACTTGCTGGGGGCAAGCACCATCGAAGTGCTTTAAATGCTTTAACTCATTTAGTCCTTATAATATCCCCCCTGAGGCAGGTTGTGTGTTTATCCCACTTTGCAGATGAGCACGTTAAGGAATGGGGAGGTCACACAGCTAGTAGATGACAGAGCCAACATTTGAACCCAGGTGGCAGAACTGGGAAGTTTTCAGGGCACGTAAGTTGGCTAATTCCGGGGAGGGGCAGTTGGAGAAAGCCCAGCCCCTGACAGACACCAGGCACCAAATGGACACTGGGGTACAGTTTTTGCTGCCTGGGTGATTTGTCCCCACCTGTCCTCTCTCTCCATCCTGGGATGACTCAAGGAAGCGTACAGGCCGTGTCTGCTTTTGGGTGTCCGAAGAAAACCCTCAAACCCAACCCCAAGCGCAGTGAGTTTGCCACGAGAAAGAAACAAATGTCATTCTACCTGCTGTCAGCACGTCACTCTGCCCTGCCCAAGCCTCCATGTTCTGCCTCCAGAACTGCTGGGGCCCAGCAGCTCACCCGACGCAGCTCCACTCCCTCACCTTTGCCCCACAAGAACTGGAGCTTCAGGCTTTTGCCAGTCTGTACCCTCTGCCTAGAACACTCTTGCACTGTCTGACTTCTATTTCATCCTTTGAGCCTGAGCTCAAATGCCTCCTCCTCTGGGAAGCCTTCCAGCCTCATCCAGAAAGGTCACAGCCAGAGCCTAAAGGCTTTCTGCATATATCTCCCCAGACTTCCTTGACTGGACTTGTGCTAGGTGAGGCACAGATGAGCAAGACTAAGTCCCTGCCTTTGAGGATCTCTGGTCTGGGGGCAGACAGTGACAGTGCAGGGTAATAACCCCTGGTGGGGCTGCTCAGGGGGGTCAGATTCCCACGCCCAGGTACCCAAGGCTATGTCACCCACCCAGCCAGGGTAACAAACCAACAACCTGAGAATCACAGCTGAGCTGTAAGGGCAGCAGAGCTCTCCCACTGTCCATGGCCTTCAGTTTACAGAAGTCTAGCCCAAGTCTTTCCCGCTGTACTGTGAGCCAATTGCTAATTTCTCTTTGCCACTTTTCTCTGTATTTTTTCCTCTTACTCTCTCTGGCTAGACAGAATATCTTCATTCCTGTAAAAAAGGTATTCTCATTCATTACATGTACTTATATAGGTCCAAACTGCCAAGGTTTAAATCACCTGCTAACTGTGTGACCCAGGGCAAGTTATTTGAGCTCTCTGTGCCTCAGAGTTCTTATCTATAAAATGGGGATGACAATGTTACCTAATAGTATTAGTTATCTATGACTGCATAACAAAATACACCAAAACTTAGCAACTTAAAGCAACAATAAATATTTATTATTTCTCACAGTGTCTATGGGCCAGGAATTTGGAAGCAGCTTAGTTGGGTCACAATGTTAGTGGTGCTGTGGCCTTCTGAAGGTTTAACTGGGGCTGGAGGGTCTGAGTTGTCTCACTCACATGGCTGGCAAGTTCTTGTTGGCTTTGACAGTAATGACTCAGTTTTTCACCACATGGATTTCTCCACAGGACTGCTTGAGTGCTCTTACAACATGGCGGCCAGCTTCTCCCACAGTTACCCATTCAAGAGAGACAGAGAAAGCAAGGAGAAAGTCATAATGTCTTTTTATGATCTAACTGTGGAAGTCGTACTGCATCATTTCTGCAATATCCTACTGGTTACCCAGGTCAGCTCTCGTCCATGTGGGAAGGGACCATACAGGAGCATACCAGCCAGAAGACATAAATCACTGTGAGCCTCTTGGAGACTGGTTGCCACACTCATAGAATTGCCATCTCATAGAATTCGTGAGGATGAACGAAGTTAGTATACATAAAGTGCTCAGAAGAGTTTTCGATACATAGCACACCCTGTATAAGTGTTGGTATTGTTGTTGTTTCTGTGAGTTAAGAGTACAGAGTAAGCCTCCATAACAATTATCTACAGTTACCATGAACATCATTGCTATTAGCTGCAAGGACCCCTTCATGACACAGATGGAGACACCCAGCAACTGAGAGGATGAAGGCGTTTCACGGTTTCATAGCAGACCACAGGCAGAGCAGGACCAACCCCGCCTTGGTTTCTTGCCTCCTGGCTATGTACTCTCAGAAGAGCTGGAGTTTTTTTAGTAATCCTACACCCAGTGTGGGGCTTGAACTCAGAACCTCAAGATGAAGAGTCACATGCTCTTCCAACTGAGCCAGCCAGGTGCCCCCCGCCCCATATTTGCTCTTTTATGATTGACTTGTTTCACTTGGCACAGTGTCTTCAGTGTTCATCCATGTTGTAGTGTACTATAGAACTTCCTTCCTTTATAAAGCTGAGCAATATTCCATTGTGTGTGTATTTCACATTTTGTTTATGTATTTATCCATTGATAAATAAATAAGCCCATTGCCACTTGGGTTGCTTCCATCTCTTGGCTATTGTGAATAATTCTGCTATGAACATTGGGTGTACAAATATCTCTTCAAGATCCTGCTTTCAGTTATTTTGGGTATATACCCAGGAGTGGAGTCGCTAGATCATATAATGATTCTGTTTTTAATTTTCTGAAGCACTTCCATACTGTTTTCCACAGCGACTGCACCATTTTATATTTTCACCAACATGGCACAAGGGCTCCAATTTCTCAACATCCTCACCAACACTTGCTATTTTCTGCTTTTGCTCTTACTTTTTTGACAGTAGTCATTGTAAGGGTACGAGGTAGTATCTCACTGTGGTTTTGATTTGCATTTCCTTGATGATTAGTGATGTTGAGGATCATCTCATGTGCTTCTTAGCTATTTATACATTTTCTTAGGAAAAATGTCCATTCGAGTTCTTGGCCCATTTTTTAAGCCAAGTTGTTTGGTCTTGTTGTTGAATTGTAGGAATTCTTTATATATTCTGGATATTAGCCCCTTATTGTATACATGATTTGCAAAGGTTTCCTCCCATCCCATGAGTAGCTTATTCACTCTGATGATTGTGTCCTTTGATACACAACTCTTATTTTTAATATAGCCCAATTTGTCTATTTTTCCTTTGTTGCCTATGCTTTGGGTGGCATATCTTGGGAGGATTTTTATGTGATCACAACAAAATAAATGCTATTCCCAGTGTGCCATGATGAATTTTTTTCCTGCACAACTTTGTGTTTTTCCTGGAATTAATAATTGATTCTTTTTATTTTTATTGTTTTATTCTTTGCTTAATTTTCTATGTATTCATCCCTTATTCATCCCCAAACTCTCCCTCAATTTGTGTAAATCTCCTCTTAACACAATCACCCATATTAAGGACTCACTGACTCGTGTGGAGGAAGTCCTTGCAGATCTCTGACGACTCTATCTGGACGGGTGGACGGCAGGGCCAGCTGCTCAGCTCTCGTCCTGGACTTTCCCTTCACGGTCACCTGGAGGTTTCTCTGCACTTTTCTCTTATGTCAAATCCCTTGCTTCCCACATCCCACATCTTCCTCTTTTTTTTTTTTTTAAACTTTTTTACATTTATTTATTTTTGAGAGACAGAGTGAGACAAAGTGAGAGTGGGGAAGTGGCAAAGACAGAGGGAGACACAGGATTGGAAGCAGGCTCCAGGCTCTGAGCTGTCAGCACAGAGCCTGACACGGGGCTCCAACCCACAGACTGTGAGATCATGACCTGAGCTGAAGTCGGACGCTCAACCGACTGAACCACCCAGGTGCCCCTCACATCTTCCTCTTTTTATACTCACATCTGGATTGGGGGGAACACCTACCCACAGCTTTCTAGAAGGAGGTATTTGAGGTATATTTTTGGAGGCCTTGCATTTCTAAAAGTGCCTCACATTTACTCAATAGCATAACTAGGTATTGAATTCTAAGTTGGAAATCATTTTCCTTCTGAGTTGTGAAGGCTTGCTCCCGTGTCTTCTAGTTTCTGTCGAAAAGTTCAATGTCATTCTGTTTCATCATCTTTTATCGGAGCCCTACTCTTTCTCTCTGGAAGCTTTTAGTCTCCTGTGTCCTCAGTGTGTCTTGGGGTAAAATCTATTTCCATTCATTGTGCCGGGCACGCAGTAGGTCATCTCGTTCTGGAAATTCATCTTCAATCTGGAAAAAATTTTCTGGAACTACCTCTATAATGATTTCCTCACCTCCACTTTCTCTTTTGTTGTTGTTTTTTCTTCTCTTTCTGACTCTCTTTAATTATTTCAATATTGGCCCTCTGGACTGGTCTTCTACATTCTTTTATTTTTATTTTTATTTATTTATATTTTTTAAGTAATCTCCACACCCAACGTGGGGCTTGAACTCACAACCCTGAGACCAAGAGTTGTAGGCTTTACCGACTGAGCCAGCCAGGCACTTTTCTACATTCTATATATATATATATATATATATATATAATTTTTTCCCCCCACCTCTTTTTGTTCTCCATTCTGGAAAATTTCTTCAATGACCTACAGAGTTGCTTTTTTTTTTCCTTTTTCTCAGCACATTTCCAAGAGCTCCTTATTTGTTCTCTGACGACTGCTTTTGTGTAGTATCTTGTCTTTTTTTTTATGGATGCAGTGTTTTTCTTTTATTTTTTTGAGGATGTTAATGTTAACAATGTTTGTTGTTGTTGTTTTTGTTAAAGTGTTTATCACTATGCATAGTCTCTGCTTCCTCCAAGTTAATTTTTTTCTGACTGTTGAAAAAGCAGGTTATAAATTGGGAGGATGTATTGAAGCACACATAACAAAAAAGCATTACTACTCAGAATCCATAATGAATTCTTTTTTTTTTTTTTTTAATTTTTTTTTTCAATGTTTTTTATTTATTTTTGGGACAGAGAGAGACAGAGCATGAACGGGGGAGGGGCAGAGAGAGAGGGAGACACAGAATCGGAAACAGGCTCCAGGCTCTGAGCCATCAGCCCAGAGCCTGATGCGGGGCTCAAACTCACGGACCGTGAAATCGTGACCTGGCTGAAATCGGACGCTTAACCGACTGCGCCACCCAGGCGCCCCCATAATGAATTCTTACAAGTTAATAAGAGAAGACAGCAACTCAATTAAAAAAAAAAAGAAAAAGAAAAAAAGAAAAAAAATAGGGGCACCTGGGTGGCTCAGTGGGTTAAGCGTTTGACTTCAGCTCAGGTCATGATCTCATGGTTTGTGGGTTCGAGCCCCGCGTCAGGCTCTGTGCTGACAGCTCAGAGCCTGGATCCTGCTTCAGATTCTGTGTCTCCCTCTCTCTCTCTGCCCCTCCCTCTCTCAGTGCTCTCTCTCTCTCTCTCTCTCTATCTCAAAAATAAACATACAGTAGCAAAAAACTTCAAAACCAAGCTGGTGTCTTTAAGCAGGAAAATGAATTGATAAATTGTGCTATCTCCATATAATGAAATCCCACACAGCAGTGGAAATGAATCAGATCTAACTGCAGCCAACTATGTGAAGGAATCTTAGAAACATAACACTGAGTGAGAAAAGCTTGTCACAGAAGACTCCGTGCAACACGATCCAACACTTTTAAGGTTCAAACACAAGCAAAAATAAACTATGTTGTTTAGGTTTTCATACATATGTGGTATGTAATACAAGTGTTTTGGTTTTGGGTTTTTTTTCATTGCGGAAGCGATTCATACAAAATTCTAGATAGCAGTTTCTTCTGTAGGGAAGGCAAGGGAATGGGGAAAGGATGAAGCCCACGTATTAGTCACGCTCTCATGGTTTTATTGGGTTCAAAGGTTTTCATGATTATGCTTCATATCCAGGGTGGTCAGACATCCGGTATTCCCAGATTTACACCTGGTGTCCCAACATAATTATTCATCACAACCTCTTTCTCAGAAAGGTTCTGACTTGGATAATAAATTACATAATTAGCCTATTTATTTCTTATAAACATGTGTCATACATCCATTTTGTATGTATCTACTACTACATAATATATGCAATTTTAATGCCAGGGCCATGATCTGGCTGCAATGTAATAGGGTATCTGTGGTTTGGCCTGGGCATTCTTCTGAACCAGTCTGGGTATCTGTCCTTGGGAACTCGGACGAACCCCTCTGGCCACTCTGACCTCCCTACGCCTTGGTCCTCACCCCGCATCCTACCCCAGGTCCCACTCTGCCCTCTTCTCCCCCTGTCACTCAGTATGGGATGGTCCTCTAGAGGTCCCTAAAATTTCACTCACAGTACAGGGCCACCCAGGATCAATGACACCCCCTCTGTGCCAGGCTCTATGCTGAGCAATGGTAGGGACCCAACCTGGCCCTGCCCTTGAGGAGCTGTCAAGTTTCAGGTGGACAGGGAGACTGTGTCAGTCCAGCACACCATGGTAGTGACATAGTCTGGGGTGTGGCCCAGCAAGGGTGCAAACATAGCCCAACCCAGGGACCCAGGGAACTGTGGGGAGCTGGGTGGGACAAGTGGGGAAGAGTGGTCTCAGCAGAGAAAACAACATGTAGAGGGCAGTGGTGGAAAAGAGCCAGCCGGACTCGGAAAAGGCAGTTCACACAGGTCAATCTAAGGGGAGCACAGGGCACAGGGCAGCACAGGGGCAGGAAGCAAGCCTGCAAAGGAGACCTTCTGGGGGCCTTGAATGCCGAGCCTGGGACCTGGTCCATATCCTGAGGGTGGGGAGAAGGCACTGAAAGAATCGGTGAGGCTCCGAGAACTATGAAGTCAGGAAGAGTTGTATCAAATGAGGTTAAGGAGAAAACTGGAGAGAGTCAGAGACACAGAAGGAGACAAAGCAATAAAGAGATTTTACTGTTCTGCTAGGTCTTGGAAGCCCACCCCAGCCCAGGCTCCCCTCCTGCATCCCTTGTGGCCACCCGCACACCCATGCTGACACGCTCTGCCGAGGTGACACGCTCTGCAGGAGTGCTCAGTGGTCTTGTGTGTGAGCCCTGGGTTCCCATCCCAGCCTTGCCAAGTTCTACCTGTGTGACCTTGGGCAGTGACTCAGTCTCACTGTGACTCTGGTTTCCTACTCTGTAAAATGAGGATGAAGAACGTATCTGTCTCATGGAGGCTTAATGGAATCATAAAGGGGCCGGAACATAGTAAACTCTCAATGGGCATGAGCCATCCCTGTTCATGGAGCAGAGGCAGGCGGCTGCAGGGACGAGACTTGTGGGCCAGGACTCAGCACAGCACCAGGATATACACCCAGATGCAAGGACTTTGGCGTGTCACTGCTCTACCCTTTACAACTAGAGCAGTGACTTGTTCAGTGAATAGATGAATGAAATTTCAGGACTCCAAGGTACCCCCCCTTAGAAATAAAGCCTAAAAGTCTCTCCCTGTCCTTGCCTGGAGTGGGGGTGGGGGGTGGAATGTGTATAATGATGCAAAGTGCATTCCCTGAAGCCCAATCCCCCCACCTACAGTTTCCAGTTCCTTTTGGATCCTCACCGCACCCCTGTTGGCAAAGTATCACTGCCTCTACAGATGAGGACACCGAGGCTCTAAAAAGTGTGTCGCCTGCCCAAGGCCACACAGTCAAGGACCAAGCTCAAGACTTTTGGCTCTCACTGCTCCACAGCTGTCTGAATATAGAATCCCAAAACATCAGAGCTGGGAGACCTTGAGAGAAGACATCTTGGATGTGGTTTTTTAGTCGTAGAATTCTTTCTTCAAGAAAAATCTGGGGGCACTGGAGCACCTGGGTGGCTCAGTTGGTTAAGCGTCTGACTTCAGCTCAGGTCATGATCTCATGACTCATGGGTTTGTGCTCTGCTTCAGGCTCTGTGCTGGCAGCTCAGAGCCTGGAGCCTGTTTTGGATTCTGTGTCTCCCTCTCTCTCTGCCCCTCTCCTGCTCATGCTCTGTCTGTCTGTCTGTCTGTCTCTCTCTCTCAAAAATAAATAAACATTAAAAAAAATCTGGGGGCACCTGGATGGCTCAGTCGGTAGAGCATGCAACCTTGATTTCAGGGTTGTGAGTTCGAGCCCCACGTTGGGCATAGAGCCTACTTAAAAAAATAAATAAATAAATAAAAATCTGTGTGAAACCTCCAGATCTGAAATCTATCGAAGAACGTATTAGTCATGCTAGTCTGGTCTCTACTAAGGTAGCAAATAAACCCCGAAATCTCAATGGGGTAACACCATAAAAGTTTATTTCTTGCTCACACAACTACAATGTGGGTCAGTGGCTCTCCTGAGCATCTCTTTTCCACGTGACAACTCAGGAATCAGGTTCCTTCCACATTATAGTGCCACTGTATATAATGTGACTTCACTGCACTGCCACGTGGGAGGTAAGGGAGAGAGCAAAGAGTGTCACGCTAGCAGTTTTCTAGCTGGGCCTGGGAGCAGCATACATCACCTCTGCCAACACCCTTTTCAAAAAACCCCAGCTGCTGGCTTTTGTCACCTTGGGCAAGACCGCAAGAAATGCAGTCTTCCTGGGCACCCAGGAGGAAGAAGTAAGTCTGGCGAGCCCGTGGTGACACCGCGTGCTTCTGTTGCAGGGCAAAGAGGAATCCCAGGGGCCCGGAGCTGGCATCGCTCCACCCAAGCCGCCTCCCCAACGGGGAACATAGTCTGAAAGTCTCCACTTGTGTCCAGCAGCTGGAGAGGCTGCGGCCCAGAGAGGGGCAGGATTTATCTGTCCAGCCTCACTCTGGGAGTCCCCACTCTCCTGGGGGGAGAGCCCAGCGCCCAGGCTTCTTCTAAAGCTGCTCTCTGCTCTGGCTGTTTGGCTGAATTAAAGGCAATCAGCCTGGTGTTGAGGTTTCCTACCTTTGAACTTTTTCTGCTGTCATCTCTTAAACCCTCGTGCCAGGTCCAGCGGTCGTCTCGCAGCACCTGGGACAGCCTGAGACACTCGACTCCTTCAGATCAGGGGTTGTAAGAGCCTGGGGTTGAACCTGCCAGGGATGTTGCCTCCACCTGGTAACTGGGCCACCGCCTGTTAGGACCCGGAAGTGGGGCTGGGAGACTAGGTAGCAGGAGCCGCTGCTGTTCCACTGACGCCTAAGGTGTTGAGGCCCAGAGCCCCTATCCTGGCATGTCCAGGAGGTGGCTTCCCAGAGCCAGAAAGGCCACACTGCTCCCTAGCAAAATCTACCCAGATCCAAAGAAAGACGCCCCCCCACCCAGAGGTCTCCCTGCCTCTGCATGGCAGGTGAGGGCTCGGGGGACCCAGCACTGGCCTGGGGGGCCCAGAGACCTGGAGCTCCCTCAGGAAAGGTGGCCCATTTCTGCACCAGTGGTGTCACTTTGAGCAAGTCCCTTCACCTCTCTAAGCCTCCGTTTCCACACCTTTAACGTGAGTAGGACGATCCCACCTGTCAGAGGTGTCAAGGAGGCTTGAGATGTCAGTGCTGTCAGGCCCAGGACCAGGGGGAGGCCTTGGAGGCCCCTGGGGTGGAGTTCTCCCCGTTTGGCCTTGTGTTCGGCAAATGCTGCTAAGCGTTTGTTCTTACTATTTAAAGACAAGATTGCCGCGGGTGCCTGAAGCAACAGCTGGGGCCTGGTCTGGGGGCAGCAGCTTGCTGGGCCCGAAGTGGTCTGAAAGCACAGCGGCCAGAAGAAAACGGGAGCTGGGAATCAGCCCAAGAGGACCCCTCCCTCCCAGGACCCTCCACCCAGGAGCCCAACACACACATCATTTATCTTCCTCTCCAGGCCTGAGCTCCAGCCGGAGGTGGCGGCCCGGTTTCCCAGGCCCCGCTACGTGGCCTCCAGCCTGTCTCCGAGGAGATGTCCTCCCAGCCTCGGGCCAGAGCCGGCCAGCCCACCCTGGGGAATGACTTCAGTGTGTGTGCACGTCAGCACATCCGTGTGTGATCCCACCGCTGGGTGGCGGTGCGTGTTTCTGCATGATTGTATACTGGCGTGTGTGTTTGGGAGTGTAGAGGCTATTTCTGTAGGTTCTGTGGGGGTAGCTGCGTCCCCATGTGCTTGGACGTGTGCTGTGAGTGCGTACACGTGGGTGTGCGGGAGGATATGTACATTCACAGATGTTACCCTGTTGCTTGCTTGAGTGCAAGCATGTGCACGGGTGCCTTGGTTAGGGGGTCACAGATGTATGCATGTGCCTTTGGTAGTTGGGGTTTAGGTGCCTGGGTGTACCCTATGGAAGAGAGCTGTTGTACGTTCCTGTGTGGCTGCATGTTTCTGAGGGCGTTGCTGTGTGTTAGGAGGGGATTATGTGCTTGTGTAAAACTCTTAGGTACATAGACCAGAGTTTTGAGATAGACACACAGTCATGATGGCGTGTGATGGGAGCATGACAGAGGCTGTGAGGGCCATGGGATTCCAGAGGGAGGTGGGACAGACTCTGCTCACAGGGAAAAGAAAGTCTTTCCAGAGGAGGAGGCTTCAGGCAGAGGGAATAGTTCAAACAGAGGCTCAAGCTTGGAAAGGACATGTTGGAACAATGTCGTAAAAGTGTCTTCACTTAAGAGGATCTGGAGGGGGCGGGATACAGGACAGGAGAAGGCAAAGGATGTGATCTTGCCTCCCATGGGCCCCCCTGTAGGGTTACAGGCCAGGTTCAGGGAACTGAGTGGAGGGGGAGGCCCCAGGATGGAAAACAGGAGGCAAATGCCTCCTTCCTGCATCAGCTGGGCCAGCCCGGCCTCCGGTTTCCAGGGAGATGGGTGGCATCTCTCCTGCACTGTTCTCAGCCTGTTAACTCTCTGTCCTGGTGGTTATGGCCTGTGTCCCCAGCCAGTGCCTGGGGCGGAGTAATGGCAGTCAGAACAGTCTGGGACAGGAATCCCCGGGGCCTGTGTCCATAGCCCGTATGGGTTTAGGGTCCAGCATGTGATCATGCATGGTGCTCTATGTTCATAGGGTAGTGGGGCAAAGGGGTTGGGCACAGGCTGCAAGGTGGCAGCCTCCACTCACCAGCTGCAAACCCGGGGAAGGAATGGAAGAAGCCCAAAGTGCCAAAGCCCAAACTGTGGCCCCAGCCCTCTGCCCTGCTGGCCTCCCTGCCCCTTCCCAGAGACCCTCTCCTAAACTCAGTCCCTCATCGGAAACCCCTTCATGGCGGTTGCCCCAGCTACAGGAAGTCACGTGTTTCCCATCTCGAGAATCCTCTCACACTTGCACTGTGACCTTGGGCGGGTTTCAGCGTCTCCCAGCCTCAGTGGGTTCATTTTTCACCACACGAGCTCGTCGCTAGTAAGAGTCCCTGACTTGTGTGTTGATGACTAGCACTTATGAAGCACCTGCTGTGTGCCAGGCTCTTTCCAAGCACTTTCCCTGTATTAAGTGAATCCTCCCACCAGCGCTGTAAGTGGTATACTGTTCCCTTTTACCCCTCCACCCCAGGGCAGAAGAGGTCCCACGTCATAGGGCCACATGAGGAACAAATGAGATCACAGAAGAAACTTACTTTGCGCTGGGGACCTGACAAGTGCTACATACGTATTTGTTGTGACTATGACTCCCAGAACCTCAAAATTTACAAAACACCAGGACCCCCCTTGTGCCCCTCTAGGAACAGGGAATGGGCATTATTATTATTACCATTTCTTCGGTGTTCATTTCATTCATTCATTCATCAGCCCACCACGCATCCGATGACCAGGCCTGGGCCAGGAACTCTGGGAACCATGAGACAAGAGCCTGGGGTCCCTAACTTGACTCAGGCGTAGAGAACCCACCAGCTTCCAGGACTGGTGTGGCCTGTAGGGACTGGAGAATGCGACTCACTCCGGTGGATTGTTTTCCTGGAAGAGGGGGGACCCACAGAGGCTGGATCTGATTTTTCAAAAAAAGTGAAAAATCTAGATTTTTGTGCGAAATTCCCTGATCTTTTATATTTTAAGTGTTGCCAACGAATTTGATTAAAACAAACAGGAACATAGACTACTCTACAGGCTGTGTCCTGCTCATGGAATGTTCAGACCCTCTGGGAAATTGAGGCCCAGAGATGTAAGGAAGCCTGCTCAAGGTCCCACAGGTGGGGGCAGAGCTGGGAATCTTGAGTCTGCATCCCCTTCACCAGGTCCAGAACATGCAGAATTGGTGGGCTTTGGTCGTTGGCCCTCCAGTTGTGATCGGCCGCCTGAAAGATGCCACCAAGACCCAAAAGGTAGAGCCCCAAGCAGTGGGGAAGGACAGGCTGCCCGGCCCTCAAGTCACATTAAGAAAAGTGATGTCATTAAAAATTTTTAAAATCAATCCACGTTATGGCCTCTCCCACTTCCGGCTTGGACACCTGTGCTGGTGTGTGCAGCGTTTGCAAGGGCAGGACTGGGAACAGCACTGGGAGCCATAGGAATTCCAGCTTCCTGGTCCCCTGAGAAGATCTGACTAGCAGGTGGGTGTCCAGAAGCTGGGGGCATCATGGTAGCCAGGGCAGGGAGGGCCCAGCTGATTAGACAGTGGCCAAAATTCTTGGACACTAGTAAATAATGTCTTTGGTCCAATCCTTCAAGGACATAAATGTGACTTGGGCCAGTCCCATTGACCCTCTGGGCCTGGATTGTGGGGTTGATGGTTCCAGGGCTATGTGATAGAGACAGAGCAAATGTGGCAGTCTCTTGGCTTTGCGGAGCCTCAGGCCCAGCTTGAGGAAGGGGACTCTGCTTCTGAGAAGGGGTATTTTGGGAGCCTGGGGCTGGGGCAAGCCTGCCCCTCGGCTCAGGCCTTCCTACACCGTGAGATACCTGGCTGGAAGGGAGCCCAGAGATAGCTTGCCCTCTCTTCCCCTCCCCTCCCCTCCCCTCCCCTCCCCTCCCCTCCCCTCCACAGAGACACTGACGAGCATTCACTCTGCCTCTAACTGCACAATCTGGGACAGGCCACTCACCCCTCCCAGGCAGCCCATCCATCGCTGAGCTGATCATAAACACCTTTTCCGTGGACCTTCTGCCTGGTTCCTTTCAGCAAGTAGCATGGTGGAGTGGAAAGCATAGCCCTCAGTTACTTAGCCCCTCTGGGTCTCAGTTTCCCCATCTACAAATTGGGAATAATATCACCTGCTTTGCTGTTTGTAAGGATCAAACACATCTAAAGCATCCATGCCTGGCACATAGTAGGTGCTCAATCAGGATAGTTTCCTTCTCCCATGGGGCCGCATACCCAAAGCCTTCAGGAGCCAGGCACTTTGCATCGGCTCAGCTTCACCCGCTGGTTTAATTTGCCTCTTCCACACTCAGCATGGCAGGCACTAGGTCAACAGTGCCGATCCAGTTTCTTGCCATTAACAGAAGGTGCTGTGGATCCCTGGAGTCCAGGCTGGAGCCTCCAGCCCCCTGTGCCTGGTGGGGCAGCCCTTTGGGTTGGGGCTTGCCAGGCAGACCAGGCTGGGGGCTGGCCAGGAGGACTGCAGTCTGACAGGCCATTCGCCAGACAGCCGGTCAGGCCCCAGCCTGGTCCTGGCCTCCTCTTCACTCTCCTGATTCCACCACGTGTCTCCCCCCATGTTGCCCACTCCAGGCTAGGTGCCCACCTTCCCTCACCTGGCTTATTCCCCGGCCTCCTCACTCTTCTCTTTACTTCCACTCTTCTCTCCCCTAGTCCTTCCTCTCACTCAGCCAGAAGGGTCTTTCTAAACCTGGATGGGACCTGTTGTTCCCCCATCTAACACCCTGCCATGGCTCCCACTACCCTCTAACTGTTGGTCTGGCATTCACGACCCTTCTCAGGTTAGGTCTTCCTTTCCCCACCTGGCCTCTTGATCTCACTCCTGGAATCTTACATTCAGTAGCACCTTCTTACTTCCCCACCCTTTCACACCTCCAGGCCTTTGCATTTGCTGTGATCCATTCTTTGTTTAACTAATCTCTGAGGCTACTGCTCAGAGGTGCTGCTTAGGCACGGAGATATGAAAGCAAACAAAAAAGACAAGGACCCTCCCCTGAAATAGCTTGCATTAGTGAGAGAGCCAGAAAATTAACAAATAAGCAAATTTAAAGTGCATCAGATAGGGGGCATCTGGGTGGCTCAGTCAGTTAAGCATCTGACTTCAGCTCAGGTCATGATCTCATGGTCTGTGAGTTCAAGCCCCGTGTAGGGGGCTCTGTGCTGATAGCTCAGAGCCTGGAGCCTGCTTCAGATTCTGTCTCCCTCTTTTCCCCTCCCCCACTCACACTCTGTCTCTCTCTCTGTCTCTCAAAAATGAATAAATGTTAAAAAAAAATTAAGTACATCATATGGCAATAAGGACTGCTCTCCAAAACAAAAGTAGGGAATGGGGAGGATGGGGACTAGATGTGTTCAGGCAGGGAGGATGCTGGAATTTCACACAGGGTGGCCATTGAAGATCTTGCAGGGCCCAGCTCAGGACCTTTCTACCTCAGGAGAAGCCCCTGTGCCTCGGAATCAGGAGGCTGAATCCAGGCCATTCCAGCAGGGCTTCCTGGAAGAAGTGTCCTGATACTGACCTTGAAGGATGGGTGGTTACCATGCAGGTATGAGAGTCCCAATAGAAGACATTCTTGGTGGAGTCTGGGGATTAATTCTCCTGACCTATTGGATCCCAGGAGGCAGCTCTGACCCCAAGTCGGGGCCTTGAACCCGAACTACTGGCTCAGGTACCTCACCCCCAAGAATGCCTTGACTCCCACCAGACCTCATTCTCCTGGATTAGGAACTGGGGCTGAGCCACCCAGGGAAAGCGTGTCAGACCGGAACACAGCCTGAGCGAAAGCCTGGTGCCCAGGCTCTGCATGGCCTGTGGGGAAGTCAAGCAGACATGGTGGAGGGGCAACCCTGCTAGCGCCCGCCGAAGGTGGCAAAGGAGAGTGGTTTGTGGCAAAGTCGCCACAACTGAGTCT
The DNA here is from genome assembly GCF_018350175.1 of Felis catus. Classification (NCBI taxonomy): domain Eukaryota; kingdom Metazoa; phylum Chordata; class Mammalia; order Carnivora; family Felidae; genus Felis; species Felis catus. The sequence continues at coordinate 43,115,001 of NC_058375.1, forward strand.
TATGAACTTAATTTGTCCTGCGCATCACACTGACAGCTCAGAATCAGGCCGCTGTGGGGGCCCCTTGCCTGGTTCCTTTGCCATAATTCTGTCTGTGCTTAGGCAAACCGGGCCGTGGTGTTTCTTTGCTGCTGGGTTGTGCCTGAGGTCTTTGGGGATGGGGTAGTTCAGCTGCTATTTGCAGAAAGCCCCTGGGGCTTGGAAACCTGACCTAGAATATCTTCTTATTCCTGGGCTCGGACCAAGCTCACTGCCCCCATTTTACAGGTAGGGAGGGCAAGGCCCAAGGTTACACAGTGACTCAGAATAGCAGAGAACCCAAGACTGCTGCATGTCAGCTGGAGCACTTTCCACGGCCTCAGCCAGCTCAGGATTTTGTCAACAAGGCCTCCAAGCCAAGAGGAGGACGTTCCCATCGCCTCACCCGTAGGGAAGCGTGGGGAGGGAGAGAAACTGTGGGGCAAGTGAAGAGCCCACGGGACCAGAGCCTGCTGGGAAACGGGACAATTGCTCAGAAATATGCATAATGGGGGTCAGGAGAAAGCAGAGGGTCCTTGCCCTCCCTCAGTCCCTGGCAGGCATCCTGTGCTAGGCAAAAACTCCCTCCCATTTCCTCAGGGAATTTCATTATGATTTGAAATAAACATAAGTCTCAGTTTTTGAAGGGATATTAAAAAAGTCATACCTATGGAAACAATCTAGAAAGAAACCTTCACATGTGGTCACCTCTCAGGAGCTCTCCATCACAGAGGTTCCGCAGACAATGGCTGAATTACCCCTGGTCATTGGCACCAGGCCTGGAGTCTGAATCTGAACTCCAAGCCACTGGTTCATTCATTCATCTGTCCACCCAACAGTCATTTATTTAACATATATATTTGTTAACGTTTGTTTATTTTTGGGACAGAGAGAAACAGAGCATGAGTTGGGGTAGGAGCAGAGCGAGAGGGAGACACAGAATCCGAAGCAGGCTCCAGGCTCTGAGCTGTCAGCACAGAGCCCGACACGGGGCTTGAACCCACCGACCGCGAGATCATGACCTAAGCCAAAGTCGGATGCTTAACCGACTGAGCCACCCAGGCGCCCCAACAGTCAATATTTAACACGTGCTAGTGGCAGCTCTGTGCCAGGCATGGGGGTGTAGCGCTGAGTAAAGAGGCACATGTCCCGGCCCTTATGGAGTTGACAGACTGGTATAGAAAACAGTGTCATGGTTTGAAATGCTTTGAAAAGTGCGTCAGGTGAAACAGAGTGGGGGCACAGGAGCTGGCCTCTCTGACAGAGACCTCTGAGCAGACACCCAGTTAAAGGGAGGGAGGGCATTGGCACGCACACAGGAAGAGTGTCCGGGCCCAGGGAACAGCCAATGCAAAGCCGTGTCTACACTGCCCACACTTCCAACTCAGTTCAGACAGGATGTTCCTGCCTTCCCCTCCCAGACCCCAGCCCTGTCACCACCAGCCGTGGTGGGTTCGGGTGGCATCCTTGTTGAAAATAACCATGGAGATCCATAGAGATCCCTCCTATTGTAAGGCCTGATTTTCCCACTATGTGACAGTCATACCTGGAGGAGTGCACGGGGTGACTTTAAAGGAGACGCATGGGCAGTTGTCTCCTTATTTTCACAGTAATGTATTTATTTTTTAATGTATTTAGGAAAAAAAACAAGCACATCAAGCCTGGTATTATTGCCAAGGACATATGGCGAAAGGTTTTGTTGATTTCCATTCACAATGGAAAAATCCACAGAGAGAGAATGTTAACAACTGTTGAATCTTGGAGAAGGATGTAGGGTGTTCATTTTCTAGGCTTTCACCTTTTCTATGTAATCGAGGAATTTCAGAGTACAAACTTGGTGGGGTGGAAATAAAACCGAGGAGACCTTCCCCCTTTAAAATTGCCCCTGCCTTCTCTGCTGTCAGGAACAGAGCACAGCATTTGCAAGGGCAAGGTTGGGAGCCCGACTGCCTCAATGTGGCTTCTGCCTGTGGCCTTGAACCAGCTCTTTAACTTGCCGCAATCTCTCCATCTGAATAGTGAGGTAATAATAATACCCAGTACCTTGTTAGATTGTCTCGAGGTTCTGATGAGCCAATCGATGCGAGTCGTAAGAGCGACGCCCCACTGGAGGCCGGTGCTCCATAAATGCTGGCTGTGCTACGGCTGACCCCCTCCTCCGAGGACTCTTGGCAGAGCCATTGATGCAGGTCACGGTGGAAAACCACCTGATGCCTGGCCATGGCCTTGTACCGTGAAGGGCTTCACATCCTGCCTCCTCTTCTGTCTACACAGAGAGCCCGGCCAATTCGGCACAGAATGCATTTTAATAAATCAATCAGATTTATTGGTACTTCTATTGGGCTGTTAAGTTTTTATTTCAATTTTTAAAATTTAATAACACTGTTTTGTTTTCACTATTCATTTTTAAGATTAAAGTCTACGGGAAGCAACTCCTGCTGGTTTTCCATTTGCAGGAATAACGAAAAGTTTCCCTTTAACGTTTAAGAAGTGAGTCGATCTCTGAACTACTTTCACAATATTTCCCAAAACCAAAACCTGTTCTAAAATAAAAATCTTCTTGTAAAGACCCAGATTCAATTCTTTTAAAGCAAATTTTTACAGAAAAGAGAACTGATTAAAGGAAAATGCTAGATTCTGGGCTCTGGTGATGTGGAGAGACCGACGGATGGACAATGGCTTTGCAGGGAACCAGTTTGATTAGCCAGCTTTGCCGAAGAAAGCAAGCAGGTCCAACAGGAAGGGAACCAGGCAACAAATCCCCAGCCTCTCTCACCTCCCACCCTCCCAGCTGCTGCTGCTGTTTCCCACCCGTGGAACCAACCAAAAGTCAGAGGGCAAGGGACCCTCAGTGATGCAGTAGGTGGAGCAGAGAGAAGGGCAGAGAGTGAATCTGCAGGGGCAAATGGAGATTTGTGCAGTTGCGGGTGAGAATTCTGCTGCGAACATTTAGCAGATTGGTGGAGAGAGCCAGGGGCCCGGGTCAGACTGCCCACGCTTCACACCTGCTGTGCAGTATAGGACAGTCCCTCCTCTCTGTCCACCGGGGTAGCAGACGTTCCCCCCAGGAGTGCAGAGAAGCTGAAGTGAGTCAGTGCAGACTAGGGGTTATCGGGCACACAGTAGGCTTGCTGGTCAAACCAGAAGATCATCTGCCCTTTCTAAGAGAGGATCCAGCCCCTCCCCTCTCCTCCCTGCTCCACAGGCCTGAGCCTGCTCTTCACAATCATTTAGGATAACCTAATGTCCTCGGCATAGCCATGGTCAGTCCTCCCCTGCCAGTTTGTTTACACGGTCTCCTTGCTGTCTTAAATGCCACCACACCCCTTCTCACCTTGTCCACCCTGCTGCGTACAGACCAGGAGCTCGAGGCCCAGAAATGGAAGCAACTAGTCCAAAGCCACGGAGGTCGGTTGGTAGTTGAGTGGATATACAGGGGCCTGGTTGGCCAGGACATCAGCAGGGAGGCCCTTTCCCTGGCACTGGCCTGATTTCCTGGCCTGCCCACCCCCCCCACCCCAGGAGGCAGGGAGTCCTGGTCGAGTTTCTGGCTGTCTATAATTTTCTAGCCTAATTAAACACCTGCAAATCCATTTGCTGCTAATGATATAGAGGGAGCCCCAGGGAATTTTGGAAGAAAACAATCATTCAAACTGAAAGAATAAATAAGTGCAGTTCTGCAGGAGTGTAGGTGCCAACGGGAGTTCCGGTGATTTCAACCCCCCCTCCCCCCATATCCAGCAGGCCACCCCTCCCCTTTCTTTTATGGATAAGCGATGGCCTTTTGGTCTTAAGTGAAGGATTGCAAAAGTATCTTCAAGGCCCCTCTTCCTCCCATGGCTTTCCTGGGCCCAGCAAGGAAAGCCCCGGTTCCAATCTCTGCCTGGACAAACTGGCTGTGTGGCCTTGGGTGGATGCCTACCCTCTCGGGGTCCCAATCTTTCTCACCTGTATAAAGGAATAATGGTCTGTCTCCTGTTGTCCTCATCCTGCCAGCCCAGGAGATGGGAAAGCACGCAGACTCAGCCGTTCTCATCTCTCTCCCCATCTTCTGACAGCCTACCATACTGCAGTCACACTCGACTTCCTGCCACTCCCCAAATATACCCCATGAGATGGAGGTGTATCAGTTAGATTTTGCTGTGTAAAAGCCAGCTCCCAAATTCAGTAGTTGCTTTAAAACAATAAGCATTTACTGGTCATCCGGGCTGACCTGAGTTGGGATTCTCCTTCTGTGGCAGACCGATTACAAAATTGGCCCCAGTTCTTCATCCTTGCCCCCCATCCCTGTCCTTTGCAATATGACTGTACAATTCATCCCATCAAGTGGGGGAGGTGGTTTTTCTACCCCATTAATCTGGCCTGGCCTTGTGACTTGCTTTGATGAATAGAAGGTGGTAGAAGTGATGATGGGCCAGTTCTGAGCTTTAAGGGGCCTTAAGGGGCCTTGCATGCTTCTGCTCACTCGGGACCCCTGTCACTGCCGCCGTGAGAACAACCTCGGCTAGCCTGCGGGGGACTGAAAGACACCATGAAAAGAGGCGCCAGCCATCTTGGCCCCGGCCAGCCTGGACCCGACAGCTCTGGTCATCCAGGACTACCGAAGGTCTCAGTTTGAGGTGTTTCACGGCAGGCAGGTCTTGCAGCGATGTACCTGGGACAGTTCCAGGTACATCAGCAAACCAGGATGGTTGGGCCCTCTACAACTGGCTCAGCAGGTGTCTCAGGTGGAGGAATAAGCCCGTCTGGGATTAGAAGCAGCCGCCAGCTGACGTGTAAATTGTAAATGCTTATCATTTGAAACCAACTGCTGAATTTGGGAGGTGATTTGTTATACAGCAAAATCTAATTGGAGGACCTTCTCCATTTCTGTGTGAAGAACTCAGAGCTGCTGCCCGTGCACGGCGCAACTGCAGGGGGAGCCAGTCACAGGGACTACCTCGTGAATGGCAGTGCTTGGAACTGTGCAGGACAGAGCCCCGGATAAACTCTTCAAGGCCCCGGTTCAAATGTAACCTCCTCTGTGAAGCCTTCCGAGATTCCCCTGGATTTAATTTATTAGGGAAAAGGACTCTTTTGTGCTGAAAGAGTATAGGTCTTGGAGTCAGACAGGCCTGGTTCAAAGGCCCCACCCCTCACACCTCGGGCAAGTTACTTTAACCTCATTTGGAAAATTAGGATGACGATAACTGTCATCCGCTGGGGTTGTCAGGCGGCGTGGCTGCGTGCCTAGTTCCCAGCCAACAGTGTGTGCTAAGCCGGGTTGTATCATGAAAGACTGAAGCACAAGCTTTTCTCTCTGACTCCGTTGCTGTTGCTCCCTCCCCGGGCTCTAAGAATTTCTTTTCTTCCAAAATACAATCACCTCCTCACTGGTCTCCTGGCCTCCAGGCTTGCTCTGTATTATGCATTGGAGCCAAAGGGTAGCATCTTGTTTTTTTGTACTTAACATGTTTTGGAGATCGATTCATATTTGTAATAATTACAGTCTACACATACTTACCATGTGCCAGGCACTGGTCTAAATGCCTTAAGACCCGTTTTTGTTGTTGTTGTTGTTGTTGTTCTGTTCCGTTTTGTTTTGTTTCACTCATGTACCCTCAACATAACCTTTTGAGGTAGGTGGCATTATTATTACTGCTACTAATCCCACTTTAGAGATATGAAAACTGAGGCACAGACAGGCTAGGTAACTGCTTAGGTAACTGGCCCGAGGTCACACAGCCAATAAGCAGCAGAGCTGGGATTAGGACCTGGGCATTCTGACTGCAGAGTCCACGTTCTGAGGCACCACATTAATCCACTTTGGTACCCTTCAGGCAGTTTCATGAAATTCCATTATATCCAGACATGGTCGTTTATTTAACCAGCCTCCTCTTGATGGGCATTATTTGCCACTGCGAACAAGGCTGCACTTGTATCTCCGTCATTTGTCTTTCTGGACATGTGGAAGTGTATCTGTTGGATTAATTCCTGGAAGTTGAATGGCTGGGTCATAGGGTATGTGCAGTTTTATATTTGATAGATATCTCCAGATTGTCCTCCCAAGAACTGTAACCATTTATACTATGGTCAACAATGCATGAGAAAGCTTGCTGCCCTACACTCCTACCAACATGGGACTTCGCGAAAAATTTTGGTCTATGTCATCTAACAGGGGCAAATGGTAGCTTGATGTGGTTTTTATTGGCATCTCTTGTGCTGTAATTGAGCGTGGACATCTTTTCATATGGTTAGAAGACACTTGTATGTTTATTCTTGAGCCATCAGCCCATGTCCTGTGCCCATTTTCCTTTTGGATTATTGATTAAAAATGGACCCGTGGTCTCATGTATACATAAATGCTTGGTTATTTTAATTTTATTTGTGGAAAATTTTTTCCAGTCAGACATATTCAGTTTTAGAGGTCACGCTCATATTTTCTCCCAAGGATTCTGGGTTTGCATCATTTAGAGAAACTCCCAAACTCAGAATCACGAAAGAATTACCCATGTTTGCTTCAGCACCCTCACAGTTTTGTTTATTTACCTTTAAATCTTTGACCCATCCAAAATTAATGTTGGCATAAATAGTGACATGTGGTTCCAAGCTGCATTTTTCCAGTTACTTCAATATCATTTATTAAATAATCCATTTTTACCCACTCATTTGCAATGACATCTTTCTCAAATTAAAGTTTCATATGTGTTTGTGTCTAATCCTGGATTCTTTTTTATCTTCTTCCCAGCTATTCTTTTTAGGGTTTTTTTGGTGGCATAATATAAATATAATAAAATACACAGATTTCAAGTGTTCAGTTCAATATATTTTGGAAATTGTATATATGTGTGACTACCACTCAGAATAAGACAGAACATTTCCATCATCCCAGAAGGTTCCCTCATGCTGCATCCTCGTCTCCACACCCACAGTGCAAGAGGCCACAACTTCGCATTTTTTTTGCTGTGGAGCTGTTTTGCTTGTTCTAAAATGTCACATAAATGGAATTATGTGGCATCCACATATTTATGTAAGCCTTCTTTCGTTCAACATAATGTTCTTGAAATGTATCCAAGTTGTTGTGACTATCAATAGTTTGATCCTTTTTATTGCTGTGCTGTTCTATTATATGAATATTCCAGTTTGTTGAGCCAATCTCCTATCAATAGACACCGGGGCTATTTCTAGTTTGGGACTACTGTGACTAGAGCTGTTATGAACATTCTTATGAAATGTTTTTTATGAATATATTTTTTCATCTGTCTTCAATGGAATTGCTGAGTTGGAGAGTAGATATATATTTAGTTTTATGATAAGCTTTCAGACTTTTTTTCAAAAGTTGCTGTGCCATTTTGCTTTCTGACCAACAATATATAAGAATTTCAAGGGGGCCTGGCTGGCTCAGTCGGTAGAGCATGAGACTCTTGATCTTGGGATTGTGATTTCAAGTCCATCCTTGCTAATAGTTGGTGTTGCCACTTTTTAAAAATATGGGGGCGCCTGAGTGGCTCAGTCGGTTGAGCGTCCGATTCTTGATTTCAGCTCGGGTCATGATCTCATGGTTCGTGAATTAGAGCCCCACATTGGGCTCCCCACTGGTAGTATGGAGCCTGCTTGAGATTCTCTCTCTCCCTCTCTCTCTGCCCCTCCCTGATTGCTCTCTCTCTCTCTCTCTCAAATATATAAATAAAACATTTTTAAAAATTAAAAAATGTTAATTATTCTGGTGTGTGTGTAGTTGTATCTTATTGTGGTTTAATTTGCATTTCCATGATGACTAATGGTGTCAAGCCCTTCCTCATTTGCTTATTGGCCAGTTGCATATCTTCCTTTGTGAAGTATCTGTTCAAAATTTTTGCTTATTTAAAAAATTGGGTTGTCTTTTTTATTATTGAGTTGTGAGAGTTCTTCATATTTCCCAGATACCAATCCTTTTTCATATATATATATGTTTTGCAAATATTTTTTTTTACCAATCTGTGGTTTGCCCATTCATTTTCTCAGTGATGTCTTTTGATGGCAGAAGCTTTTAATTTCCAAGTCTAACATCAGTTTTTCAGTTTATGGTGATTTTATGTCCTATTCAAGAAATCTTTGTTTACCTCTAAAGTACCCAAAAATATTCTGCTATGTTTTCTTCTAGAAGCTTTCGGATTTTGATGTTTCCATTTAGGTATATAACCCATATGAAACTAATGTTTGTGTGTGGTGAGTTTAGTATTTTCTCATGTGGCTATCCAGTTGTTTGTTCCAATACCGCTTGTTAAAAAACAAGTTCCTGGGGCGCCTGGGTGGCGCAGTCGGTTGAACGTCCGACTTCAGCCAGGTCACGATCTTGCGGTCCGTGAGTTCGAGCCCCGCGTCAGGCTCTGGGCTGATGGCTCAGAGCCTGGAGCCTGTTTCCGATTCTGTGTCTCCCTCTCTCTCTGCCCCTCCCCCGTTCATGCTGTGTCTCTCTCTGTCCCAAAAATAAATAAACGTTGAAAAAAAAATTGAAAAAAAAAAAAAAAAAAAAAACCAACAAGTTCCTGCTCCAATGAGTTGTTTTGTGCCTTGATTGGAACTTATATAAGCATATATGGAAAGTCTATTTGGATTTACTTTAAAAAAAATATTTTTTCATGTTTATTTATTTTGAAGGAGAGAGAGAGCCTGAGCAGGGGAGGGGCAGAGAGGAGACACAGAATCTGAACTGGGCTCCAGCTCTGAGCTGTCAGCACAGAGGCTGAACCCATGAGCCGTGAGATCATGACCTGAGCCGAAGTCGGATGCTTAACCAACTGAGCCACTCAGGTGCCCCTAGAAAAGTCTATTTGGATTTTCTATTCTGCTCCTTTGATATATTTGTCTATGCTTACATTGATACTGCATTGTCCTAATTACTATAGTTCTAAAGTAAGTCTTTAAGGCAGCCAGTATTAGTTATTCAGACTTCTTCATTTTAATATTGTTTCAGTTATTCTAGGCTCTTAAATTCTCATATGAACTTTAGAATCGGTTTGTCAACCTTTCAAAAAAGCCTACTGTGGTTATGATAGGGATTGTGCTGACTCTATCTGTCAATGTGTGGATAATCTTAATTATATCAGGTCTTCTAATCCATGGTGCTTGTCTCCATTTATTTCATTATTATTTCATTTCTTTTAGCCATATTTTGTAGCTTTTAGATATAGGCTTACACATATTTTATTAGACATATTCCTAGTATTTGATGTTTTCTGATGACAACATAAGTGGTATTTTTACAATTTCATTTTACAATTGTTTTTTTTTTTGCTAACATACAGATATTAAGTTGATTTTTATCAGCTTCCCTCATACCTATAACCTTGTCAAATTTACTTGTTGGTTCTAGTAATTCTTTACAGGTCCCAAAGGGTTTTCTATGTAAATAAGGTATCATTTGTGGATTCCAATAGTTTAACTTATTCCTTTCCGATCCTTATGCCTTTTATTTCTTTTTCTTGTTTTATTGCACTACCTAAGACTTCCACTTCTACGTCAAATAGAAGTGGTGAGAGTAGACATCCTTGCCTCATTCCTGTACTTGGGAAAAACTTCATATTTCCCCTTTGCTGATAGTTTTTTATCATGAGTAGGTTTTGAATTTTGTCAAATGATTTTTCTGCATCTACTGGAATGGTCGTGTGAGTTTTTCTCCTTTATCAAATATATATTTGAAATGATTCACAAATATATATTTGAAATGATTCACATAATGTGAATCACATTAATTGATTTCTGAGTGTGAAACTAACCTTGCCTTTCTGGAACAAATCTCACTTGGTAATGATGTACTATTCTTTTAATACATTGCTCGAGTCTACTCATTAATATTTTATTAAGGATCTTCACATCTATATTCATTGTGTGCAGTTTCTTTTCTCCTAATATCTTTATCAAGCTTCTGTATCAGGAATATGCTGGTCCCATAAAATAAGTTGGGAAATACCCATATTATTTTCTCCACAGATGATAAAATTCAACATTCACGGCTGATTTTAAAGCTCTATTTTCTGAAGGTGTTTGTATAGAGTTGGTGTTATTTCTTCTTTCAAAGTTTCATAAAATTCACGGGTGAAGCCCATATGCACTCTGAGTTTTCTTTGTGGGAAGGATTTTTACTACAAATTCTATTTCTTTAATAGATAGGGGCCTATTTAGGTTTTCTATCTCTTCTTTTGTCAGTTTTCCTAGAATTGCATTTTTAGAGACCTTCCTTGTCCGTTTCATCCAAGTTGTCGAGTTTTGCATAAGCTTGTTTAGAATGTTCTCCAGCTATTCTTACATGTTTTTCATGTGACCTTTAGAATCTGTCCATTTTCCCATGACAAAGAGTGCTTTGAACTCAATTCTTCTATTTCCTGGGCACTCATATAGACTATATACGCTAGCCTTTCTTGTAAAAAAGGTGGTCATATGACAGAGCTCTAGCCAATGACATGTGAGTGGAAGTGATGTGTACCACTTCTAAGACTGGCCCATAAAAATTTCCCATATTTAATCATTCATGTTTCTCTGCCAGTGTCAGGCAGATGAGCGTAGTTACTTTGAAAACTATATGTTGAAAATAGCAGGGCCAAAAATTAAAGAAATCTGATTGAGAGAAAGACACACACACACACACACACACACACACAGATATCCACTGACCAGGAATATCTATTTTGGGCTTCATATAAACTAGAAATAAACACCTATCATTTTCTAGCTATTATATACTTGGGTTTGTTTGTTAAAGCAATTGCTCTACACTAGTTAATATATACTACTAAGAACTCTATTTCTAATTTTATTGGAATCATTTCAAATATATATTTGATTTCTTTTCACTGTCTTCCTATCTAAGAACTGAGTATTTCTTTCCATTTATTCCTGTTTTGTTTTAGGTGTCCAGTAGCATTTAAATTTTTTTTTGTAGAGATCTGGCATTTTTCTTATTAAATGTGTGGCTAGATATTTGATCTTTTTAATATTTATTTATTTATTTTGAGAGAGAGAGAGAGACAGAGAGAGAGAGAGAGAGAGAAAGCGAGTGAGCAGCAGAGGGCCAGAGAGAGAGAGAGAGAGAGAGAGAGAGAGAGAATTCCAAACAGGTTCTGCACTGTCAGTGCAGAGCTCAATGTGGGGTGTGATCCCATGAATGGTGAATCATGACCTGAACCCAAATCAAGAGTTGGATGCTTAACCAACTGAGTCACTCAGGTGCCCCAATATTTTATCCTTTATATCTTGTCTTCTTTGCTATTTTTGTAGATGGGATTTTTTCCTTTAATTATTTTTTATAATTCACTGTTAATGTATAAGAAAGTTATTAATTTTTATATTTTAATTTTATACCCAGTAATCTTACTGAGTTATCTTATTTGAAACAATTATTTCATTTTCTTGGGGTTTTCAAGTGTACAATCATAGCCTGCACAAAAACAATACTTTTGTCTCTTTCTTTCTGATATTATGCCCCCATTTCCTGTGAAATTATAGTGGCTCGTATCTCCAGAGTAATGGTAAACAAGCTTGGTGAGAGGGAACATCCTTGTCTTGCTTCTGAATTTATTGGGAATGCTTCAAGTTGTTCACCATTATACAAACCTATGGCTTTTGCCAAATATATTTTATCCTATTAAGGAAATATCCTTCTATTTCTATTTTATTGAGAGGTTTTTAAAAATCAGGAATTAATGTTGAATTTTGTCAAATTATTTTACAGCATCTATACAGAAAATAACATACTTTACTTCCTCTTTTGATCTACTAATGACGACAGTTTATAATATTATATTCTTGATATTAATCTACATTAGTAGGTTTTCTAAAATTGAACCACTCACAGATTAGTTACAGACATGTGCTATTTTCTTAATATGCTCTGGATTCTAAACTATATTCCCCTATTAGGGTTCTCCAGAGTAATAGAACCAATAGGATGTGTGTGTGTGTTTGTATGTGTGTGTAGATGGAGATAGATATATAGGGATTTATTATAAAGAATTAGCTTATGCAGTTATGGAGACAGAAAGTCCAGAACTGGGAGAGCAGATAGTGCAGCTCCAGTCTGAAGGCCTGTGAATAGGACAGCTGATGATTTAAGTTTCAGTTCTAGTCTCAGTCTGAAGGCAGGAGATCAGTGTCTCATCTGGAAGACAGAGAGGAAGAATTCTCCCTTCCTCAGCCTCTGTTCTACTCAGGCCGTGAACAGATTGGGTGAGGCCCACTCACATTGGAGGGGGGTAACTTGCTTTACTCAGGCTACTGATTCAAATGTTAATCTCATCCAGAAACACCCTCATAGACACACCCAGAATAATGTTTGACCAAAATACCTGTGACCCAGTTTTAAGTTGACACATAAAAATAACTATCACATATCTTTTGTTCCCCAATTTTTTATTTAAATTCTAGTTAGTTAACATATAGTGTAATATTGCTTTCAGGAGTAGTATTCATCACTTACATACAACAACCAGTGCTCATCCCAACAAGTGCCCTCCTTAATACCAATCACCCATTTAGTCCATACCCTGCCCACCTCCCTCCATCAACCCTCAGTTTGTTCTCTATTGTTAAGAGTCTCTTATGGTTTGGGGCACCTGGGTGGCTCAGTCAATTAAGTGTCTGACTCTTTTTCAACTTTTTTTTAAAGTTTATTTTGAGAGAGAGAGAGAGAGTAAATGGGGGAGGGGCAGAGAGAGAGGGAGAGAGAGAGAATCCCAAACAGGCTCTGCACTATCAGCGTAGAGCTCTGATACAGGGCCTGAACTCACAAACCATGAGATCATGACCTGAGCTGAAATCAAGAGTCAGACACTTAACCAACTGAGCCACCCACCCCAAGTGTCCTATTCTTGATTTGGGCTCAGGTCATGATCTCACAACCTGTAGGATAGAGCCCCAGGTCAGGCTCTGTGCTGACAATGCAGAGCCTACTTGGGATTCTCTCTCTCCCTCTTCACTTCCCCTCCCCCACTCTTTCTCTCTTTCAGAAATAAACTTAAAAAAAGAGTCTTTTATGGTTTGCTTCCCTCTCTCTCTTCTCATATGGTCCTCTGTTTTGTTTCCTAAATTCCACATATGAGTGAAATCATATGGTATTTGTCTTTCTCTGACTGACTTATTGCACCTAACATTACACATTCTAGCTCCATCCACATCATTACAAATCGCAAGGTTTCATTCTTTTTGATGGCTGAGTAATATTCCATTATAGATATATCTTCTTTATCCATTCATCAGTTAATGGACAGTTAGGCTCTTTCTATAGTTTGGTTATTGTTGATAGTGCTGTTATAAACATCGGGGTGCATGTACCCCTTTGAATCTGCATTTTTGTATCCTTTGGGTAGATACCTAATAGTGCAATTGCTGGATTATAAGGTGGTTCTATTTTTAGCTTTTTGAGGACCCTTCATACTGTTCTCCAGAGTGGCTGTACCAGTTTGCACTCCCACCAACAGTGCAAGAGGGTTCCCCTTTCTCAGCATCCTCACCAACACCTGTTGTTTACTGTGTTGTTAGCCATTCTGACAGGTGTGAGATGGTACCTCACTGTGGTTTTGATTTATATTTCCCTGATGATGAGTGATGTTGAGCATCTTTTCATATATCTGTTGGCCATCTGGATATCTTCTTTGGAAATGTGTCTATTCACGTCTTCTAACCATTTCTTCACTGGGTTGTTTTTTGGGTTTGGGTTTGATAAGTTCTTTATAGATTTTGGATACTAATCCTTTATCAGATATGTCATTTGCAAATATCTTCTCTCATTCCATCAATTGCCTTTTAGTGAGGTTGATTGTTTCCTTCACTGTACAGAAGCTTTTTATCTTGATGAAGTCCCAGTGGTTCATGTTTGCTATTTCCCTTGCCTTCAGTGATGTGTCTTAAAAGTTACTGTGGCCGAGGTCAAAGAAGTTGCTGCCTGTTTTCTCCTCTAGGATGTTGATGGTTTCCCCTCTCACATTTAGGTCTTTCATTTGTTTTGAATTTATTTTGGTGTATGGTGTAAGAAAGTGGTCCAGTTTCATTCTTCTGGATGTTACTGTTCAATTTCCCCAACACCATTTGTTGAAAAGACTGTCTTTTTTCCATTGAATATTCTTTCCTGCTTTATTGAAGATGAGTTGACCATATAGCTGTGGATCCATTTCTGGGTTTTCTATTCTGTTCCATTGATCTATGTGTCTGTGTTTGTGCCAGTGCCCTACTGTCTTGATGACTATACCTTTATAATATAGCTTGAAGTCTGGAGTTTTTATGCTTCTGGTTTTGTTTTTCTTCTTTTTAAGGATTGCTTTGGCTATTCAGGGTCTTTTGTGGTTCCATACAAATTTTAGGATCATTTGTTCTAGCTCTGTGAAAAATGCTGGTGATATTTTGATAGCGATTGCATTAAATGTATAGATTGCTTTTAACCATCACAATTCTTAACACTCATTTTACTTAGGATAGTTGTACGCTCAGTATTTACATGAGACTGATTTATCGTTTTCTATTTTGTACTTTGCTGTGTTGTGTTATCAATGTTAAATTACCTTCATGAAAATAATTGGAAGTTCTCCTCCCTCTATGCTCCAGAACAGTTCACTTGGCATTGGTGGTATCTATTTCTTAGAGGCTTAGAAAAACCCACCTTTAAAACTTTTAGGGGCACCTGGCTGGCTCAGTCAGTAGAGAGTGCAACTCTTGATTTCAAAGTCATGAGTTTGAGCCCTACATTGGGCGTAGCATTTACTTAAAAAATAAAATAGGGGCACCTGGGTGGCTCAGTCGGTTAAGTGTCCAACTTTGGCTCAGGTCATGATCTCACAGTTCGTGAGTTTGAGCCCCATGTCAGACTGTGCAGACGGCTCAGAGCCTGCTTTGGATTCTGTGTCTCCCTTTCTCTCTGCACTCCCCTGCTTGCGCTCTCTCTCTCAAAAATAAATAAACATTAAAAAAATGTTTTAATAAAATAAAAATATTTTGAATAAATAAATAAGCAAATAAATAAATAATAAAACATTTAGAGGATGGTAGTTTTGGAGACTAGCTCTTTAACAATGTCCCTAGTTTATTCTGTGCTATTTGGTATTTTAAGATTTTCTTTCAAGAAAGGCAAATTTGATCTTATCTCACACCTGCTTAGACTATAACACCTTCAGTGACTGTACCTCAAGGTAACCTAATAGTTAATGAAGGACGTTTCTCATTACAGAAACATTTTAGCTTAAAAAAATGATAAAGGAATAATAGAATCAGAGTATCTTTATTTTCCAAGCCCTAATGAAATGATGGATTAGGTCTCTGTTAATCAATGACTGCTAATATCACAAAATGACAACCAGGCATTTTATTCTTCCTGATGGAAGTTCACAATACTACCTATGAATTATTCTTTCTAGAAAATCAGTATGAAGATGATCAAGCCTCTACTTCTAATCATCAATTTACAGGAAATACAGGAGACAGAAGAGCATGTTAAATAACGTAACTGGAACACAAACAAGAAAAATCCAGATGGCAGGGGGAAGAAGTAGGAGAAACCCTCAGATTAAGAGATTTATGAGATCCAGTAATCTAATGCAATGTGTGAATCTTATTTGGATCTACATTCAAACCAACTGTGAAAATCATGAGACAACTGAGATTGGATATTTGACAATATTAAGGAATTCTGAGCAATATTTTAGGTGTTATAATAATACAATAATATAACAACTAAATAAATAAATATAAGCCTTCCATAGTTTGTTCAGGCTGCCATAACAAAAGACGACATTGAGTGGGTAGTTTAAACAACAAAAATTTATTTTCTCACGGTCCTGGAGGTTAGAAGTCCAGGATCAAGGTACCAGCAGGATTGGTTTCTTCTGAGGACTCCCTCCTTGGCTTGTAGATGGCCGTTTTCTCCCTGTGTTCCCTATCTTCCTCCTTTTGTGTATGTCTGTGTTCTAATCTCCTTTTATAAAGACAGCAGTCATAGCAGACTAGAGCTACTGTAATGGCCTCAGTTTAACTTAATTACCCCTTTCAAGACCCTATTGCCAAATACAGTCACCTTCTGAGGTACTGGAAATTAGAGCTCCAACAGATGAATTTGGGGGGACATCAATCAGCCCATAACAATTGTGATTATGTTTTTTTTTTAAGAATCCTTACTTTTGAAGCTTTACACTAACATTTTAATGTATTAAATGATATACCATCCAGGGTTTGCTTTTCAACAATCCAATTTGCCGAGGAGGGTGGCAGTGGAGGTAAAAGTCAAACAAACTTGGCCATCAGCAAATAACTGTTGGGAGTTGAAAGATGGGTACATGGGGCTAATTATTCTATTCTCTGTATTGGTATATATATTTGAAATTATCTATAACAAAACTTGTTCAAAACACACTAACCTTCAGTGGCTTCCCATCACTTGCTGAGTGAACTCCAAATTTCGGACCCCAGTCTCTTTCATTCCCCCCTCCGCCTCCTCCCCACCCGCTTCGGCCTGCAGCTTCCACCAAACATAGCAGGCCGGTCCTCATCCTCCCACCTTTGTTCCTGTTTTTCCCCTTGCTCATGATGTCCTTCCCCTGTTTTTCTTCTCCTCCAGGGTCCCCTCCTCCAGGAAGTCTTCCCTGATCTCCAGGCTGGGAAGTTTCCCTCCTCTGGGCTTCCCATGCCCATGTTTCCTGGTGCTAACCCACCTTTGTCGTGACCATGGGTTTCTTTCTCCCTTCTTCCTCTCCCCTCCACTCCCTGACCCCTCCTCACCCCACCCCCGTCTACGTGAGGACACATGCCCCCTTCACCACACACACACACACACACACACACACACACACACACACAATGAGCTCCTTGAGGACTGGGACTCATCCCATTGTTTTCTGGGCCCAGGAAGCGATTAGCAGCAGGGAGTGGGGGTGACTGGCAGTCACAGGCATTTCCTAGGGAGGCTGCCAGCCTCGTGATAACACAAGATGGTCTTACTTCAGCCCAAGGGCAGCTGCTGAGTGCTGGGGGTGACTTTTAAGGAACATGAGTCTGCGTAGGAGGGAAGAGGCTGTTCCCTGCCTCTGACAGGGAGATTCTGGCCAGGTGCCAAGGCCTGGTACCACTGGAATTCCGGTTTCCAGAAGGCTGTTCTCATAGACACGTGTGGAAAGTTTCCCAAGCCCCTCCTTTTCTCCTTGGGACCCTCTCCCAGTCTGTTCCCCTCTCCCTTGTACAGATGAGGAAACTGAGGCTCAGCAAAGAAATCACCTGC
This sequence comes from Felis catus, assembly GCF_018350175.1. Taxonomy (NCBI): domain Eukaryota; kingdom Metazoa; phylum Chordata; class Mammalia; order Carnivora; family Felidae; genus Felis; species Felis catus. Next base: position 43,132,231 of record NC_058375.1, read on the forward strand.
CCATTTTCTAGCTGTGTGCCCTTGGGCAGGGGCCTTAGCCCCTCTGAGCTTGGATGTCACCCTAAGTAGTCAGGATGAACAATAATGCCTGCTCCCTGATGACTGTCCCTCTCCCCACCAAGGATTAAAAGACCCATCCTGGATCAGTGTTCTCGGCCTGCCACGCCCTTCATTAGTTGTATAGCCTGGGGGAAGTTCTTGCCTCCTGCCAGCCACAGTGTTCCCATCTGCCAAACGGGCATTCCTGGGGCTTGCTGGTCACCGTCTTCCTCTCTGCAATTCTATTCTGAAACCTGGCTAGTGCGAGGCACCCAAGCTAGAGAGCATAGATCGAAGGGCTTCCGGGTCTGCTGCTACCTGAAGCAGTTGAAGGGTTGCATGCTAGAACTGAGATTTCTGCAGACTCGTGCCAGGAACTAATTAGCAGAGAGAACTCTGCAGAAGCAGGTCCTTGATTATCTCCTTTGGCCACTTCCAGATGACTTAAGTCTGACCCCAAAGCCTTTTGGCAGCTGAGCTGGTCCCTGATCCTTGCAGCCCTGAGTGGAGCTTCCTGCCGGATCATAGCCTCCCCCCAGGGTCTCCAGCCTACCCCTGTCTAGAGATTCCCTGGCCAAGATGACCAAGGCAAAACTCTTCAGCCTGGTTGCTGCCCACTTGTGGACTCCTGCCAGAATCTCATTTCTACCAGGCCCTGTGTAGAGACTCCAACCCACCATGTCTGGTCCTCCTCAACCCTTTCGTTCAGGATGCTCGGCTCACAGATGACAGCTACCCTTACCCTCTCCTGAAGACAGTAGTGTAAAGCTTTCAAAGACAATTCATGCATCTCTCTGCCATCACCTCCAGGAAGCCTCCCCTGACTACCCTAGCCCACAATAAACTTTCCTTCCTCTGACTTCCCTTCGTGTCTTAGCTACTAGACCGTGAGTGCCCTGAGGGTAGGAACAGGGCCTGATTCAAATTTGGGGGGTTGGCAGGGGGGTAGAGGTGGGGGTCGGTGTCCCAGTACTCCAGGGAGGCAGTTTGGCCAGATTGGGTTTAAACTGCATCTCAGCCGCTTTTCAGAGTTTTGACCTCTCTGAGCCTCAGTTTTTCATCTGAACAATGGCCACAATATGGATGATTCTGTCCCAGATTGACTGCCTGCAGGGAGATGTACTCCGTGAACTCCTTGAATTTCAGCCACGCTCAGCAAAGATTTGGGCTCAGAGCCTGGCTCTGGATATTAATCTGTTAATCCTCACCCCTGTCACTGAATTTTACAGTTGCTGTCTGTGAAATCCCCTTATCACCTTAATCTTCCTTAGTCTGCCATCCCCTCTCTTCCCATCCCCCCCGTCCCCATCCCACCCCCATTCTTCCATCTTCTAACACCTCCCCCCTAGAGAAGGAGGGAAGCCTGCCTGGTCTTGGGTCCTGGGTGAACCTGGAAGGAAGCACCGTGCCTGAGAGCTCTCCCTACTGTGCCCCAGGGGAGCCAGAGTGGGAGAGGGTTTCCAACCTATACCCCCAAATGTCCTAACATGAAGAAATGTGCTCCATCACTTACAAATTCCCACGGGCCTGTGCTGGGCACTGGGGACCCTGGAGTAGAGCCCTTAGGAAGCTCACACACTGCTAGAGATGACGCCTCCTGCCCCAGTACTCCTGAGGGACACCCAGCGGCTGGGACCTATGGGATGATGGGGGAGGGATGCACCAGGAGGAGAGGAGTAAACAGCACAAAGCAGTTGAGCTGGGCGTGGGGTGAGGGACTTGCTTCCTGCAACCTGTGCCCTCAATCAGGGCCCCAAAGTCAGAGGCGTTAGTGCTCTGCAGCCATCTTGAAATACACATTTCAACAAGGGGCCCCACATTTTCATTTTGCACCGAGCCCTGCAAATTACGTACCAGTCCTGCATGGGGTGAAGCTGAGACTACCACCTAAGGGGCCAGAGAACGGCATCCCACAGAGGGAGGGCAGGATTGGGGCATGACTTATCCCTGACACTGAGTGACCCTGGACAAGTTCTTTTCTCCCGGCTGGGTCTGTTTCCCCATATGAATGTGGAGGAGAGCAATTAGGTGATGAGATGTAAAGATGTAGAAGAGGGTGGGGAGGCAAGAGCCGGAGAGTTCAGAGGGAAGGCCTTCTCCTAGCCCACTTCCTCTCCCCACCTGCCTGACCAGCCCTCCTGGACCCTCCTGGCAGCTAATCTGATTACAGAATCCTGTGGAATGTGCTGATAGTGCCAATGGACTACTGTTTTCCTGGCAAAACCCTGATTGCATTGTTCTGGGCTCTTAGTTCTTCTGAGGACTTGCTGGTCGCTCCAGTACCCTTCAGGCTTGGGGGATAGTACCCCTTCCTACCTTTCCATAGCCAACCCCTCCACAGAAAACCAAACTTTCTTTAAAGATCTCCCCCCTATCTGGGGATAATGAGGTGGCCTAAAACTTCCCAGACCCAAGGCTGGTCCAAGCAAGCTTTGAGTAAGCCCCTACCACCCCACCCCTGGCTTAACTGAGCCCTGAGGCCCTGGATCCCTAGGCTGCCCTTCCTATGGCCTGGCCACACCCACCGATTCCTCCATAACCCTGCAGGACTAGTGGGGGCCCAATACCCCTGGGGTGATCCCCCCCCCCCCATAGAAGTCCTCTAGATTCCATCCCTGTGTGCCTGAGCAGGGCTCCAGGCAGGTGGTGGTGGAAGACGAGTGATCTCAAAGGGTGCCAGGGGACCACCACAAGAAGCCAGACCATTTGGGATCTAACCTCCAACCCAATCTCTCATGTGGGGGCTGTTTGTTAAGTAGGTAGCTTATACTACCTGAAATGGATCACAAATGGAATTTTTCATCCTCCTGAAACCCTGTTCCTCCTTCTGCGTTCCTCGTCTCCGAGGGGAAACATCCGTCCATCAGGAGCCCAAGTCAGAACCTAGACCTCTCCTTCTCCTCACTGGGTGCCCCCATCCCTCTCTACCCTGTTTTGCACTTGCCCTCTGGTTTCCAGGTGAGTTTGGCCAATGGGAGGTACCATCTGCAGTGGGAGGTAAGGTTGGGGTATTTGCTGCCAGACTTCCTCCCTGCCAGGCACCCTCTCCCACAGCTACCCTGTCCTGTTCTAAACAACCTTGCCCTCTCTCTAGGAAGGGGAGGTGATGGCTCCCAGATGTGGCCAGCTTGGGCCCCTGCTAGAAACACCCTCTCCCCTCTCCCACTACCACCCCCCCCCATCACAGTCACCAAGTCCTCTCAATTGTACCCTGTCACTCCCAAACCCACCCTCTTCTCTTGTCTTCCCCACTTGTTATCTGACATCCTGGTAGCTGTAGACAGGTTTCTTCACCCCACCCTGGTTCCCCCAATTCATCGTTCACTAGCAGCCACAGTGGCTTCTCAAAATGCAAACCTTTAAGGAAATATTTTTAATATTGAAAACATTTTCTCATGAAAGAAGGACTTGCTTATTGTGCAAAGTGTCAAACAGAGAGTTATAAAGTGAAAAGTAAAAATCACCCTCCCCTCCCCTGGCCCGCACAGCATCCCCTTCCTCAAAGCCGCCATGGTTGAGGGTTCCTTGTGGATCCTGACACACAGTTTCTATTCATACGTGCATATATAAAAGTACATCTTTTTTCTTCACACAAATGGAATCCTATCATAAATAAGAGACTGCGAGTACTTTTTCATTTCTAACACATCTTGGAGGACTTCATCTATCACATGCATAGATTTACCTCTTTCTTTTAGCTGGTTGCTTAGTATTTTGTGATATGAATCTACTAGTTTTCCCATCCATCTCCTTGTTAGTGGATGTTCCCTTATTTCACATTTTTGATGGCTACCTTGCTGCCACAGGCATTCTTGTCCAAATATCACTGCGACGCTGCGTGGGCATCTCTGAAGGGTTGACCTGCTGGGTCAAAGATAATGTGCATTTAAAATTTGCGTGGATGGGTCACATTGCCCTGCCAAACACTGTCCAACCTACGCGTCCACCAACAGAAGATGAGGGTGTCTATTTCCCCCACATCTTTGTCAAAACTGGGTTTTAAGAGGAAAACCTAACCTTGTGAATTTCTTGCTTAAAACCCCTCACTCCTCAAGGAGGTGGAGTGTACGTCCCCAGCCCACACTTGTGGGCTAGAAACCCACCAGAAACTGCCTTCCAAAGAGTACAGTATGGGAAGCAGGGGAAGAGTAACTTTACTGTTACAGTAGGGAAACCTGACAAACCTGACCTCGGCCAAGTGATAAAGGTTAACATCAACATTCGAGAAGTCGTGCTGACAGTAAGTACTCTTGTTACACTGTCATGAAAATGGCCCTTTATGTCTGTCTTCTTTCTCCCCAAAACCCATAGCCCCAGACTAATCATGAGTAAAGCATCAGACAAATCCCAATGGAGGCACGTTCTGCAAAATAACTGACCAAACTGTCAAGGTCATCAAAAGCAAGGAAGGAGTAAGAAAGTGTCACAGCCAAAGGGTTGCCTACGCTGACTTGACAACCAGGGTATCCTGGATTGGATCCTGAGACAAGAAAAGGACATTAGGTGAAAACTAAAGAAATCTGAATAAGGTATGGGCTTAATAATAATGTACTGATATTGGTTCGTTAGTTATAACAAATGTACCATACTGATGTAAGATGTTAAAAACAGGAGGAACTGGGATGTGAGGGCGATCTGGCTGCGACATCTGTCACCCCATTGATTGCCAGGGTTGATTCGGCTGATCTGGCTGGCTAGGCGGGTGTCCCCTTCCTCCCTCACCGCTCCATGTGCGTCCCTCCCGAAGCTGCGCGCTCGGTCGAAGAGGACGACCTTCCCCGATAGAGGAGGACCGTTCTTCGGTCAAGGGTATACGAGTAGCTGCGCTCCCCTGCTAGAACCTCCAAACAAGCTCTCAAGGTCCATTTGTAGGAGAACGTAGGGTAGTCAAGCTTCCAAGACTCCAGACACATCCAAATGAGGCGCTGCACGTGGCAGTCTGCCTTTCTTTAAAAAAAAAAAAAAAAAAAAACAGGAGGAACTGGGTGGGGGCACCTGGATGGCTCAGTCAGTAGAGACTTCTGCTCAGGTCATGATCTCACGGTTCGTGAATCTGAACTCCACATCAGGCTGTCTGCTGTCAGCACAGGGCCCGCTTCAGATCCTCTGTCTCCCTCTCTCTGCCCCTCCCTGACTCACTCTTGCTTGTGTTCTGTAATGTGATAAATATTAAAAAATAGTTATTTTTAAATAGGAGAAACTGGGTGTATAGAAATTCTCTGTACCACCTTCACAATTTTTCTGGAAATTTAAAACTGTTCTACAATATACTTTTAGTGGGGCGCCTGGGTGGCTCAGTCGGTTAAGCATCCGACTTAGGCTCAGGTCATGATCTCACGGTTTGTGAGTTCAAAGCATGGAGCTCAAAGCATGGAGCCTGCTTCAGATTCCGTGTCTCCCTCTCTCTCTGCCCCTCCCGCCCACACGTGCTCTCTCTCTCTCTCTCTCTCTCTCAAAAATAAACATTACAATTTTTTTTTCAAATATACTTTAAAAAAGCAAGCATCACGTGAGCATCAGGGGACCTCTGAGATCAGGCCCTTGCCTCCTGTTGCGTCTCTCTCCTCTCTCCTTCCAGTACATCCCACTCCCACCATATCTCCAAGTTGAATTTTCTAGAAAGCACCATGATGATCAATTCTTCCAGGGAAATGACATTCCTCTCCCTGGCCATTCTTTTCCCTTCCCTACCTGATGAGTACTTCCTACTCAAAGTCAAAACCCAAAGTAAAGAAGACCTCCTCTGAAAAGCCTGCCTCTCTCTTCTGACCCCACCCCAGGCCGGCATAGTGCATGACCCCAGGGGCCTCCAGGGATTTCCAAGGGAGCGGGACGGGACCTGGATGTGGGGCCTGTATGCCTTTCCTGTGGCAGCTGTAACAAACCGAGTGGCTTAACACAACAGAAATATATTCCCTCTCAGTGTTGGAGGCCAGAAGCCTCCAATCCCGGGGATGGGGCAGGGCTGCACTCCCTTCAAGGGGCTCTGAGAGGGGTCCTCTTTTGCCTCTTGTGAGGGCTACCAGCGTCCTTGGCTCGTGACAACATCGGTCCAATCTCCACGTGCCCTTCTCTATACGTGTCTCTCTCCTTCCATCTCATTGTTACAAGGACAGTTGCCATTGGATTTAGAGCCCACTTGAATAATTCAGGGGGATCTCCTCGTTTCAAAATCTTTAACTTATATATCTGCCAAGACCCTCTTCCCAAATAAGGCAAAATTTGTAGGCTCTGGAGATTAGGGCATACACATATATTTTGGGGAGCTACTATTCATCCCACTACGGGTCCCAAAGTGGCTGGCCTCCAAAGCCCTTTCGTGGCCTAACTGGTCCCTCATTTCTTTAGATTGGTCTTTGCTCCACCTTGAAGAGACCACTGTCTAAAGGACTGGCCTCTGAGGCCGTGCTTCTCACAAAAGCAGTCTGGGGGCACCACCCAGGATTTAGGGTTGTCATACAGACTGGAATATAAATGAGCCCTGTGGCACGAGGGCTTGTCCAGGAGCGGACCCCAAGATGGACTTTGATGCAGAGGATAGTTATTAGGGATCGACACTCGGGGAAGGGAGGAGGCAGAAGCAAGATTAGAGAAGTTGATGGGTGATGCTGGTCTAAACAGGGCGTCAGCCACCCCTGGAGCCTACACAGCCCCTCTAAGTTATCTCCTAGTGGGTCAAAATGTCTGGGCCTTTACATGCTGGCCATGACCAGGCACCTGTTTGCCCTTCTGTGAAATGGGGGTAGCGGTAGCTCCTCCCTCCTAGGGTGGGAGGGTTAAATGAAAAGCCCTGGGTTCATACCTGGCATCTACAATGACCCCAGGAGGCTGTTCTTCACATAGAGGGAAGCCAACGCTCAGAGAAGGCAAGCAACTTCCCGGGGCCACCCAGCAAGTAAGGGCAGAGCCAGGATTCAAACCCAGATGTGCTTAATGCCAGAGCCCAAGCCCAAGACAACTGGCCCAGCTGACTCCAGGAGCCCCATGGGTTCCTGCCTCCATACCCAGCTCTGCCCTCTCACTTCTCCAGCCTGTGCCCTGTTCATCTTCCTCTCAGCCATCCCCCTTGGCCTTCCTGTGCTCTAAACCTCAGAGAGGCTCTCCACTCCCCATGGGACCCCAGCAGGGGACCACCTTCCTCCCTAATCTCCAGCCTCCCGGGACACCTCACAATTCTCAGAGCACTGCCTTGACCGGCTCTGCCTCTGTGCTTTGCTGCCATGGCTGAAATGCCCTCCCTTCATCTTGCCTTTTAAACTGGTGCACAATGTAAAAGAGAATAAATAAAAATACAATAAAAAAATTACAAATTCTTTTAAAAGAGCAGGAGGAGGCGTGTGCACCTGGCCTGGCTGTCTCAGTCAATAGAGCATGTGACTCTTGATCTCGGGGTCATGAGTTCAAGTCCCATGTTGGGGGTAGAGTTTACTTAAAAAAATACAGTAACAAATTACAAATTCTTTAAAACAAACAAACTGGTGCACAGCAGTCCAGATGTCCCAGTCAGACACCTTCTCCTTCTTCATGAAATTCTCTTCACTGGCACTCCCTCCTCCGTGTCTGTCTCCCAAAGGAATCGGTTTACATCTGTCACAGCTCCGTTGCCTTGGGCTGGTATGAATGTTCCCCCAAATGACTAAAACTTCCAGGAGGGCAGAGAATTGCTTCAGGTTAGCTCTGACCCAGCCAGCGGTGTGACCTGGGGCCAGCTACTTCCTCTCTCTGAACCTCAGTCTGCTTACCTGTAAAATGGAGCCAAGGGCCCCAGCACGTTGCCAGGCACAAAACAGGTGCTCCCTAAATGCTGGCGCCAAAGGCCGAGCCTTTCGCCTTTTTACAACTTTGCACCACCTGCGGGGCCTTCAAAGCCCGAGCACACGGCTGCCTCGTTTGCTTTCCGTTGTACCTTTTCTTTCCGCACTCTCTAGCCCTCAGTGTCTGTTCTGCTAAATGGGCCGGTAACAACTGCATGCTGCAGGTTCTTGTGAGGGTTAAATGAGGCACAGGTTTGCTGGGAGTGGTGCTTTCTCCTTGTCACTCTGCCCACGGGAGCCAGGCGGGCCCTGACGCTCGGCCTCCCCCACGGCACCAGCTGCAGATCCCTCCCAGGGCAGCGGGTCCTCTTCACCACGAAGCACTTGCTGGGTTCTGGCAGGAGGTGGTGACACAGGTCTGCATCTTGACTGGGCGTGAAGAGGAGGCTGCGGCTGCCTGCTGACAGTCTGTCCTCTCCCCCTCCCCCCCCCACCTCCTATCCTCCCGTCCCTCCTCCCCCCTCAGTCCCAGCCACCATGCCAGCCGCCTCCGTCCGTCCGTGGGTTCATCCTCCTCCAGGTCCACTTTGAGGGGGCAGAGCGGAGCTCGCCGCCAGGATGTGGGGCCTTAGCAAGTGCTGCCGGTGTCTGGGTCTTAGAGGGTGCCCAGGGCCAGCTTCGGCAACCCCAGACCTCGGAAAGCAAATCCTTTCCATTCCTCCCCGGCCGCCAGCCCGCACTGTGATGGTTAAGGGTTGACTCCGAAGCCAGCCTCAGCCACTGTTAGACACTATTGGCTGTGCCTGTGGGCCAATTAGGTAACCCTCTGTGTCTCTGTGTTCTCATCTGTAAAGTGGGGTAATAGTACCTACCTCACAGGGCTGTTGTGGGGCCTCAATGGGTTATACCTGGATGGCTCTCGGGGCAGCAGACCTCCAGGAAGCACCGTGTGAGGATGAGCTGTTATTGTTGTGTCTGTGCGCCGTGAGCGCGCAGGGCAAGGACTATGATCCCCGCTGACAGAAGGAAAACCGAGGCCCAGGAAGGGGGCCACAGCTTCCTAAGATCACACAGCGGCACAGACTGTGGCTGGGCCTCACTCCTGGCCTCCTCGCTCTCCAGACCACCATACCGGCTCCCTACCTCACAGTCCTCTGGGGCTCAAGAACACCTGCTCTGTGCCGACCGCTGGGGGGACTCCCGCCAACCCGACTGGACAGATCTAGGGCCACAGGAGGAGGAGGGTGATAGTGCTTTACATTAAAGTTATGCAGGAGATGGTGGAGGCTCAGGGAGGTCAGAACACTGGCCCAGGTCACACAGCTAGCTCATGGCAGCTAGATTTTTAAACCCATTTGGCTCGAGTCCTTTGCCTCAAACAATCTCCCAAACATAAACTTTTCAAGGACGCCTGGAACAGAACCCACCCGCTAGGCACCTTCTTCCCCTGAGACTCAGAAAGAAACCCAGGGCTCAGGGGCCCATTCCCTAGCCACGAATCTGGCTCCTCTCACCAGTACTCCTGTCCGGGGCCGATTGGGCCGTGTCCCTCTCCTTGCAGCCACCAGGCCACCCTGTCACCCACCTTAGTGCAGAGGAAGAATGAAATTTTGGCAGCCCTAAAGGATGCTGCTGCTCTGGGTGATTACAGAGGGCAGGAATATCATTCAGGAGACTGGTTTATGTCTTTCCCTTGGTATTTCCTTCCACCCCGTTCTGGCTCAGGGCAGGTTTGTGGCAGGGCCCAAAGCAGAAGTTGCCTGCTAGACACAACCCTTCCTGGTTTGGATTTCAAAAGCTCCTAGGGAAATTGTTTGTGAGGGGGCCTCTGAGGGAAGCTTGGGGAGAGGGAAGGAAGGAATTTCCACAGAGGGAAAAAACAGAAGCCCTCACTGGGGGATATATGAGCCCTGAAATAACAGGACCTCAGGCAGGAATGGGCACGTGGTTCCAGGCCCTTCAAGTCCTGAGGACCCACACGGCCAGAGCCCCGGGCCGGCCACCAATGGGAGCTGGGGACTGTAGGACTGGGCAGTGACAGGTGTGGACCAACCTGTGCTTCAGCCTAAGCCACAAGGCCCAGACTAAGTGGATTCTTAGAAAAAACCAGGAAGGTACTACGCACACACCTGGGCCTGTGGGCTTGGCCCTGGCTCCACTCAGCGGTCACCAGGGTCACCAGGCCGTGCTTTACATCACCTCCCCATACTGGGTGACCTGAAGGGACTGTGCCGTTATCCTCCATGGAGAGGGAGCAAGTTACCTGCCTGCAGGCCCCTGCCCTGGTTAGGCCCCCATGCCAGGTGATGGCAGCCTAAGGGCTGCTGGCATCCCATAGGCACACCTGGGTCCCAGTGGTGACAACCCCAGGTTTCTGCCAGGCCCAGCCCTATTTCTGCCCCTAATTCAGAGGTGTTTCCTATAGCGACAACCACATCTCTGTAGGAAGTCCTCCACTCTCCATCCCTCCCTGCACTCCTCTCCCCCAGGGGCTCTCCATCCTGAGTCCTCTGGCTCTGGGCCAGCCCTGTCTGGATCAGGAAACTTTTCCGTTTGGGGGGCTTCTGGGGGACTCCCTCTGGTCCTCCGAGCCTGTGACCCCGGCCTGTTCTCCCTGTTCGCCCACGGTTCTTTGAGCCCAAGAGTGGGGGACCATGGCCAAGCGGCCCTCCCCACCTCTCCTGCGGGGGTTTAATTAACATGCTGACGCTGGGGGCCACCGAACCACCTGCAGGGGGCGGAGAGCGAACCATCACGGCCAGCGCGGGAGCCCTGAATCTCCCCTCCTGCCTCCCCACCCCCACTCGGTTATCAGCCTAGAGTTTCATCCCCGCCTCGCGGAAAGTCGCTTAAATAATTTATTCGGACGTTATCACAAACCCACTCCTGGCGCAGTGGGAAGCGCCCGAGTGAAGGAAGCCTGGGCTGGAATGACAAGCAGGGCAGGCCCGCTCCTCCGACCCCGCAATGCACCTGGCCCTGGCGGCGGGGGGGGGGGGGGGGGGGGGGTGCAGAATGCCGGGAGAGGGGGAACCCGGCGCTAGGATTCCAGGGCCCGTGCGTCCCTCCCCAGGCTCATCTGTAAAATGGGCAAAGCCACACGTGTCCCATTCCTCCGTTGAGATGGAGACTCCACGGGCTGGGGCACGATGGGTACATGCGGTGTCCTTCCGTCCCCTTCACCCGGTCTCTGGCTGGCGAGGCATTCCCAGCGGCACCCCAGCCCCAGCTCGCAGAGAACCTGCTTGGTCTGGCATCCTCCCGCTCTCCCTCCCTCTCTCCTCTCCTTTGGCAATGCCCGGCGTGAGCATGCACACTCGGTGGTCAGCGGTGAACAAGCTAAGGCCCTGTTCCCCTGGGCTCTGAAAATCAGAGTAGACCTCAAACAAGTAAACGGCTAAAAAAGGATTCATTGAGAAATTAAAACAGGGTGCTGGGGTGGAGTGAAGGGGACGGGGCAGGGGGGCCACCTCAGCCACCAGGGCTGCCGGGGGGGAGGGGAGACTGAGAAATTACTGAAGTGTGCGGGGAGGGGGTTTCAGACAAAGGAAACAGCGAATGCTAATGCAGAAACACAAAGACATCAGAGAGCTGGGCCAGGGCGGATTAAGCAGGGCCAGGTAAGGAGTTTGATTTCTATTCTAAGTGTGAAGGAAATCATTAGAGGGTTTAAGGTAGAGGAGAGGAGTGACATTGGGCTCCTCTTAGCATGTCTGATCTGACAAGGAAGGAACGGAAGGAAGGGGAGAGCCGGTGATGGTGTGTGAGACGGTCATGTGGATATGACGTTACTGTTATCACCACCATGATGAACACCACTGTGACTAAATCCATACACTTCCTTGATTATTTTTACAGAATACGCTCCTAGAAGTGGGGCCAGTTAGGATTCTTGGGACATGAGATGGCATGCGGGAGAGAGTGCAGAGTGGGACACATCTCCAGAAGGCTGCCCAGGGTGATGAGGTGGTGACCCTTAGACAGACAGGTAAGTCCTGGCCTCTCCCCTCGGCCCGTGGGTAGGGCAGGTCTTCAGTCTTCACTGGGGCCCGGGACCAGGCTGTTTCAGATGGCCTCATCTCACAGCTCTATATTAGTGTCACACGGCTAAATGTGTCCCTGAGGGCCTGCTGACTTGGGCCTGCTCCACCACCAGCCTCTGTGCTATATCACCCCCCAGTGTCCCCCACAACTCACTCCTGTTCTCCTGCCAGGCTCTTGTCACCCGGGCTTTGGCGCTCCATAATGGGTGAGACGTTAGATGCCGGCTTGAGGTGGCAGTCCTCCTCTGGGAAAACAGGGTCTCTTCCTCTCAGCGCCATGACTATCATGTGAGCCAGGTCCTCTGGCCCCAGGAGTTTGTCTGTCCCTCTCCCCCTGTAGCCAAGGCTGGGCCAGGAGCAGGTGCTGGGACTGTGAGGCTGGAGCCAGGCCAGGAGGAGCCTGGATACACAAGTATGGAGTCCCAGGCAGACCCTGACTCCATGAGCCTGAGCCTGGGCCATGGCCATGGCGTTCATGTCCAGCTCTTGATCTAGAATGAATGGTCAAGGCCTGTGGCCGGCCTCCTGGCTCCTTAGCCAAGTCTCTGAGCCTCTGTTTCCTCATCTGCAAAATGGGAGTAATGATTGTGCTTCCCTTATAGAATTGAGATAATAACTAACAATAACAAATAAATAGTAGCATTTACTTGTTATTATTATCATAGCTAACCCTTTTATTCATTTATTTTTAAGTGGTCTTCACGCCCAGCATGACTGTGAGATCAAGACCTGAGCTGACATCAAGAGTCAGATGCTTAACCGACTAAGCCACCCAGGCACTCTGATAACAAACCCTTTTAAAACACTATGTGCTAGGCACTCTTCTAAGAGTCATTAAAAGAGTCACTGCAAAGTGCACAGCGTGGAGGCTGGTACTCAATAGGTGCTTAATAAGGGGTGAGTGATCACACCTAATGAACATTCCCATTTTCCAAGGACGAGCCATATACTCAGACGACCACACATGGAGCCTGTGTGCTCCAGGGCTTTGGCTGGGTGTAGTGGACCCTGTCTTTCCTTCCCACCCAGATGGCAGGATGCTGTTGCAGGCGGTCAGATGTGCGGAATCAAAGAGTAAATGCTGAGGCTGCTGTAATTCGGATCATTATTGTTTTAACCTGCCTTCCCCACAGTGAGTAGCTCTCCACAGACAACGACCACATTTGTCGTCTGGTGGCCAGGCCTCACACCACTTTGGGTACTGCAGGAGGGGAGGGGGCTCGTTTGCTCCGAATATGGCTCACTGACAGCTCAGCACACTCTCTGATCAAATATTTAGGCCCTCAGGAGCCCTGTGTGCAAGATTAATGTAGCTGGTCAGAGGTCTTGGCTGTAGCTAGGCTGAGGGATGGACTTCGATAATGAACAAGGTCCTTGCCCAGAGAAATGTGAGCCATTCTGGCCCAAGAATAGGACAAAGACACCACAGTAAAACATCTGAGATGACCACCCACACACCAACTCACACACTCAGAACCTTTCCGTCACAGACGCCAACAGGGCATTTGGTAACAGGCATCCAGAGACTTTTTAAAAGTTTGTACAACTTTAGCCGTGGATTTTCCTCTGTCTCAGGAGATGGAATGAAGGAAATAACAACAAAGTGTGGGGAAAGCTTAATGTTTACTTATTTATAATAATAAAAAGTTAGAAATACCCCAAATTCTAAACCATGAAGGAATAGTTAGGGAACTAATAGCATGGGAAGAATATTTGATGGCCGTTAACGACCTGGGGACATGATCATGATGTGATTTGGCGAAAAGGACGGAATAAAAAAATGCCATATGCAGTATTAATACAATTGTTAAGATAATGTTTAAACTGGGGCAGGGGCGCCTGGGTGGCTCAGTCAGTTGGGCGTCCGACTTTGGCTCAGGTCATGATCTCCTGGTTGGTGAGTTCGAGCCCCGCGTGGGGCTCTGTGCTGACAGCTCGGAGCCTGGAGCCTGCTTTGGATTCTGTGTCTCCCCCTCTCTCTGCCCCTCCCCCACTCACCCTCTGTCTCTGTCTCTCACAAAAATAAATAAACATTAAAAAAAATTTTTTTAACTGGGGCAGATTTCTTCATCCCTCAGGGCCTCTGTTTCCTCATCTGAAAAATAGCTACAATACCTATCACATGGCTTGTGAAAAAGAGTAAGATGACATTTGGAAATGGTCTAGGACAGTATCTGCAGGAGACCAGCAATTCATGGGTCTTGCCGTAAAAATGTAAGCAAAAGGAACCAGAAGACATTGTCCATTTTGTTTTTTGCTTGAATGAGCTGGGATCTCTGCCGGGATCTGAGCCTAGGGCGGCTGTGATCTGATGTGGATCTGATCAGGCTCGTTCTTGACGCTAATCTGAGAAGAGACTGTAGGGGACAGGGGAGAAGCAGAGACCAATGGGCAGTAAGTATCCAGGCCTGGGTGGTGGGGGCTCAGCCACAGTGGGAGTGTGGAGGAATACCAGAATCTGAAGGAGGTGCCACAGATCTACCCACCTGGATGTGGATGGGAGAGACAGAGTCTTCCAGAATGATCCCAACATTTCTGGCTTGGGCAACTGGAAGGAAAGGCTGTCCCTGCAGACATGGATCAGGAGAAGAGGAAGGAGATGAGTATATTTAAAAATAAAACAAGGCACAGAGAGAGAGAAGCGTTTGATGTGCAAGGCTCCTGGGGTGAAAGGAGCCAGGGGAGGACCGGACCCAGGTACATGTGGATCTGGGGGCAGCCTGGGCCTGGTGAGATATGGAGGAGACTCAGCCTTTGAAGAGGAGAAACTGCTGGCAGCCAGGATGGAGACAGTTCTGTGCTGGGCCACTCTAGGATTCCCAGGGGGACCCTTTTCCCCAAGGTAGGCTTCCTCTGTTTCAGCGAGAGTAAGGCTGAGACTCTTCTAGAATACCAGAGTCCCTTTATTACAACTTCCACTCAGGTGGGACTTCCCACTACAGCATTCCTGGTGGCCAGTCTCTCAGCCTGTGCCCTCACACCACTGGGGACAGGGGTTGGGGAGGGGGGGCTACCTTGGTTGGAGTAGAAGGAAGTCAACTGCCTCTGCCATTCTCGCCTCCACCACTCACCGCTCCCTGTGGGCCCCCCAGGCTTCCTGGAGACGGGCCCAGGTAAAGGCCTCTCCCGCCCTTGACTAGAAGCCCTTTGGAGCTCAGACTGGGGAAGTTTGGGAGAACACTATGCTGCAGGGATGAAGCCTAACTCAATCTCTTGCTATTGACTTGTGGCTTAACCAGCACCTTCCAGATTCTTCCCCTTCATTGTCCACTGCCCTTCCATTCTCTACTCACCTGTCTATTGGCATTTCCAAGGCCCATCTAATTGTCCTCTGTTTCCCCATCCACCCACCCCAGCCTCAGAGCAGGTCTAAATATTGGCTTGGCCACCTCCTAGTCTTGTGGCTTAGATATGCTCCCTGCCCTCTCTGGGTCTTAGTTTGTGCCCCTTTAAAATGGGGCTATTAATCCATATCTACCTAGGAGTGGTTGCTGGGAGTGTCACATGACACTTTGTGAAACACCCTGCACATATCCGGGAACAGCTGGCACTTGGAGGTGACATTTCCCTCGCCTTCCATCCTCCCCAGGGTGGAACAGCCAGCTTCCTTTGTGGCATCCCAGACTCCCCCCACCTCCCATCCTGGTCCTTTCCCCCCAGAGGGAGGCCCCCAGCTCCCCCGACGCTCCTCACTAAACCTGCCCACAGCAAAGATGGAAGGCGAACGGCAGGGTGTACGGAGGGCCCTCGCTGGGGAGCCACCAGCCGCTGCTTCTGCTGCTTCTCCTCCCAGAGCATCCCATCTGGAGCCTGCAAAGTGCTGCCCTCTGGGAAGGGGCAGGGTGGGAGCGACAAAGGCTTAGGATAAAGCACCTGGAGTCTCATGGTGGAATCACAGACAGCAGTTCATAGGCGAGGGGAGAATATTAACCGAATCGGATTCCTGGCAAGAAAAGGGCCTTTGTTAACCGTAGAATGGTGTACACGTGCAAGCATTGTTACGATTGTCATGACTTCTGCTTGTTTGATTCTCAGAATTATGCCGGGAAATGGGAGAGGCCATTGCACTCATTTTAAAGAGGAGGGAACCAACGCTGGGAACTAGTAGCGGGCAGCTAGCACGCGTCCTTCAGGGCGCCTCACCCACCTCCACCTGTGTCTCTGTTGACGGCTCGGTCGTGGAGCCCCCCTGGCTGACGCACTCGGCCCTGGGCCAGTGCCGTGGAACAGCAGCCAGCTGCTGCTGCTGCGGGTTCTCATGCCAGGCAGCCCCAACCCTGCCTGCTCGGAATAGAGATCGCACCTTCCGAATGTCACTCATCACAAGACAGTGGCTCCCCCTGGACTGCCTCCCGCCTGAGTTCATGAAAAGCAATTTACTGTGTGTCAAGTGACCACAGGAGTTACAAGGAAGGCCCCGCCCTGCGCCGCCTTGGGCATCTTGCTGAGACGGTAGGCTGCCAAGCAGGGCAACTTGCAGCCTTTGATTAAAGCTGGGAAGGAATGGTGCCCACGGGCCCAGCTGAGATGAGAACCAGAGACCCTGAACAGCTCTGCAGATTTGAAGGGGTCCAGAATCTCATCCCACTCACACTTGACAGCAGGAGCCTTCCCTACGTGCCTCAATCCGACTGCAAAGCAGGGCCCCTGACACCTCCCAGAGCCATCCCTGCCCTTCATGGGGCCCCCTGCTATCCCCAGCTCAGGGGGTGGGTGCACAGGCCTGGCTGCAGCGGTCCTGAGTGCTGAGGTAAGGGTTTTGGACTGGATAAGGCAGAGCAAGGTGAGAGGTGTGTCTGGATCTATGTAGTCCTGCTGAGGGGTTTGGGAAAAGTTTAGGGAAGTTCTCTAATGGTGGCTGAGTAATAGGGTACTGAGGGGAGTGGGAAATGTCACCTTGGAGATTGACGTCAGGAAGGCCAAACTTGGGCTTTCTCAAATCCCTGCTTTGATGTTCTCTGTGCCCCAAATAGAACCTATTCAGCTATCCTTCTATCTAGCCCTTCACCCATCCATTCATCTACCTACCCATCCATCAGTCCATCCATCCATCCAATATACAGTATACATCCTGAGTCCAGCCAAAGACTCTGTGAGCCTTAGCCTGGAGGCATCACAGCAGGCCCCAGGGGGCAGGTACAGCATCCTGTGTCTGGACAAAAATCATGACGATAACTGTCATGTTTCAAGTCCTAACTGGGTACCAAGAACTCTGCCAAGTGTCCAACACATGTTCTCAGCATGGACACAACAACCCCACGAGGTCGATATCATTAGCCTATTTACGAATAAGGACACTGAGGCTGACAAAGATTAATTGCCTCCTCCGAACTCCCATCATTCATAGGCATTGGGGTTAGGACTCCAGTCCAACCAAGTCCATGTGACCCTAAAGCCTATGCTCCCAACTCATTCTTATGCCTAAAACGTGATGGAGCTTTGGAGAGAAGGAGTGTGGATATGGGCCTGGATGTGTGCTTGACGTATAACTTATAGACCGACTGTCAAGTGCCCCCTCTGCCAGATTCATTCTCGTGTTCAGTCCCCACAGCAGGGTCCCAGGGAGGGGGGAACCCGGCCCTGGTGTGTGCAGAAGCTCCCATGGGAACCACTCCAAGTCTTGAGAAAGACTCTTGGCATATTGTAGCGTGAAGTGGTTCTTCAAGCAGCTGGGTTTAGTGGTTCCCTGGTTGGAGAGAGGCAGACACGGCGCATTAAAAATGACAGCGAGGAGTGTAAATTACCAACCGTGGCTGCTCAGGTTTATGCACTTTGTCCGTAATTCTTGCTCCGTTCGGGTGTGGTCAGAAATGAAATACGTCCAAGCTGTGCCGGTTACCATGTGTGGGGCTGGTGTCTTTTGGCTTATTTATCCTTCCCTGGCAATTTACAAGCCCCCTAAAAAGCCACCCTGCCACGCCTCGTGGATTTCTTCAGCGGAGGGTCATCTCTCCTCCCTGCCTGCCAGGAAATAGAGGAGGCTAAGAGGTCACCCATCAGTACAGGGAAGCACGTTGGAGGGCACACAGTAAACCCCAGTACAATCCCTCTGTGGTCTGTTTCCTCTGTGTCTAAAAGCAGGGAGTCAGGAGATTAACTTGTTAAATGACCTTCAATGCCTCTGAGCCTGAGCCTCCATTCCCCAGCCAGGGATAGGACTTGATGACTCCAGGTGCCTGGGATGGCTGCCTGGAACGGAGTGTGGACATTGACTCAGAGGTGCTCCAGGTTCATGCGGAGAGATGCCTGTTTGATCAGGAATGTCTGCCGCAGTCAAGGGCTGGGAGAAGAGACACTACATCTGCCATGTATTCCCCACCCTTAATAGATGCCTCTAAGGGCCTTCCTGCTCTACCGGGGCCTCTGTCATGCTTCTCTGCAGAAAGGCGGTGATAATATTTCTCTATTTGTAAACTTGAGTGTTAGATGCTCCTGTAGCATTTTGTACATGTTATTGTTGGCTGGTACATGTCACATGCCGGACTGGGGATCTTGAGGGCTGGCATCTGACTCACGTCTGGGTTCCTGGAATCCAGTACAGGGTTTGGTACAGAGCAGGCACCAGTGAATGTTGGATGAATGGATGGATAGATGAGTGCATATATAGAAGAATGAATGAACGAATGAATGAATGACTTCCAACCTCACAGAGTGTTCATGAAAACTAACCCCGTGTTGCTAAAGGTCATGGGAATGGGACAGGGAAATGGAATGTGCCAGATAAGATGTCCAGATGTCCAGAGCGTTCAGGGCGGTGAGGAGGAAGAACAAGGACACAAAGCCAGAGTGTGGAGGGAATATGCGTGGGTCTGCCCCCTTTCTGGGAGATGAGCAGGCCTGGGTTCTGAAAGAGGACACCTAGCAGGTAGGCTGCTTCCATGAGAGGGCCCGGGGGATGGGACACAAGCACTGGTGACTAGGGTTTTGTTTAGCAAAATATAATTGCCCTCGTTGCTTTCTCTGATGATGTATGTAATACATACGTACTCCTGGTAAAAATATTCACATAGGTAAAGCGAGCAGAAAAAATAAAAAATCACTCCAAATCTCACCACTGCGAGGTAACCCACTGGTACGATTTAGGTGAACCTTTTTCAGACATATTTGCACCTAAATACATATGCATATATTAATTAAATATGAATACAAAGCTGTGAAAATGAGACCCCACTCTACATGCTGTGCTGTAACCTAATTTTGTCACTCAACAGCATGTTAACACATATTCATCCGTGTCATCATTTTAAAGGTGAAGAAATTTCAGCTCAGAGATGTGAGGCCCTTTGTTCACATGTCCACCCTGTGGATTCTCTCCCACCCTTCCTCTCTCCCTCCTTTCCTTCCTTCTTTCCTTTCTTCTTCCCTCCCTCCCTCGCTTCTGTCCTTCCTTCCTTCCTCCCTCCCTCCTTCCCTCCCTTCCTTCCTTCCTCCTTCCCTTCCTCCCTCCTTCCCTTCCTTCCTCCCTCCATTCCTCCCTCCTTCCCTTCCCTCCCTTCCTCCCTCTCTCCCTTCCTTCCTCCCTCCTTCCCTTCCCTCCCTTCCTCCCTCTCTCCCTTCCTTCCTCCCCCCTTCCCTCCCTTCCTTCCTTCCTCCCTCCTTTCCTTCCTCCCTCCCTCCCTCCCTCCCTTCTTTCCTTTGGTGTTTGCCTCTGTACCCCAAAAGCAGTCTGAATGGACCTGTTCTGCTGCTATGCTGCTATGCATGTGTCTGTCTCTTTTCTTCGGAAGGACCCCAAGCCTTAACTGAAAGCACAGCAGTGCATCCCCATGACGTGGGAGTTGACCGATGTGATGCAAGCAGGAGCTTCAGTGTGCTTTGCCACGGGGCTTGCGTGCCCCGCCACTGCTTGGAAGAGGACGTCCCTGGCCTGCTGTCCCAGCTGGGGATGATTCACGTGGGGCCACCGCAGCGCCCCCCACAGACTGGTGAGGGCAAAAGAAATGTTCATTGTTTTGCAGCACTGAGCCGGCGGGGTTGCTTGTTCTGTGGCAGTGGTTGACCGTTGACTGGGATGTCATGCTAAGTCACTTGAGCTCTCTGGGTCTCAGTTCCCTCATCTAAAAAACAGAGATAGTAATGACCTACCAATAGGGCTGTTGTAGGAGTCAACACGTGGTAGTGAGTGCCCAATTAATATTAGCTATTATTAATGTCTGACCTTACAGTGATGTTTTTCAAATCACACAACCCACCAATGGGCCATGAAATCAACTTAGTGCGTCACCATTAGCAGTTTCTTTGGCTAGAAGAGAATTGAATAGAAAGTCATCACAATACTTGGCAATGAGAAAGGGTAAATATTGTTTTGCAGGACTGTTGTTTCCGAGCGTTTATATAAAACAAATTTCTTTCTGTGGGTCATCGTCAAAAGGATTGAAAAGCCTCTGCCTGAGCGCGGTCAGGCTGTTCCCTTCCCTGGCGGCTGGCTGTTGCAAGTGGGGCAGGAGGGGAGGTGTGAGGACACCGAGGGCACTGCTACACCCCGTGTGCCTCCCTTGGGCCCCCCTTGGGCCCGCCCTCTGGTCGCTGAGCGGCCAGGTCAAGCGAGCACTGAATGTGGATGAAAGCAACCCAGAGGCTGCCCCAGGCTGACCTCCTAATATCTTTTTCTCAGCGACTTGAGTGGGTTCCACAGGCAAAATTAATACGGACAGGTCTGGCTCCGGGTTCTCCAGCTCTCTTCTCCCCAGGCCTCCCCTAGCACTTAGGTAGGGTCCAGAAGGGGCAGGATTGAGAGTCAGACCTGGGCACAGAGCCCAGCTCTGCTCTGCTAACAGAGGACACTAAACAAGGGGAACATTCTCCCCCAGATCAAATGAGGCCCTGTGGCTCTTACCTCTGAGGGGTGTGGGGGTGTTATTACAGGAGCCAAGTATCACTATCCTCATTTTTCGACAGATATACAGTGAGCTCCTCCCAAGTTGGGGAATTGGGCACATCTGGCAAACAGTAAGCACTTAATAAACGGCTGCCTCTATTCTCAGTATTATTGTGCTGTTCCCCGCAGTTTTTAGTTTTCACTTGTTCGTTCATTTATTCATTTATTTGCTTATTCAAGAAGCATTTATTGAGTGCAGGATGCCGGGGACATCAAGATGACCCTCTATTCAGAGGCTGGTCTTTGTTGACTGACCTACATCATCGTGAAGGATTAAGAGCTCAGAGTCTCCACTGGACTGCCTGAGTCTGAATCTGGGCTCCTTTACCTACCAGCTGTGTAGCCTTGGGCAAGTTCCTAACACCCTGTGCCTCCTCCATAAAATGGGCCCATCAGTAATACTCATGAGTCGTTGGGTGGGTTAAGTAAGCATTCACATAGACTGGCCCACAGGAAGCAATAGCAAGGGGCTGGTGGCTGTTACTGCTGCTCTCAGAGTTCAAGTGTGTGACCAGGAAGACACCCAGGAGGCTCTTCTAGCCCAGCGGTGGCAACACACTTCATCTCAAGTGCCAGTCGCCTCAAGTGCTGTGTTGAGAAGGATTCTGAGATCAAATCTGGGCTCAGTATATAAACCCTTGAACAATTAGAGACATGGGCCCAGGCAAGAGAGGGCAAACTAGGGGTGCAAGGTTCACATACTCGCTGCCCCTGACCTAGCCTGACTTCTTATCTTACAGATAGGGAACTAAGCCCTGGAGAAGGGAAGGGACATGTCCTGGGTCCGAGCTGGCTTTTGGGCCAGGACTTTTGGCCCCTGCTGACTTTCCCTCTGCCCTGGGGGGAACCAGAGCAGCCAACCAGCCTTTTCCAGGGAACTACTGCTGTAGTATCTCCCTCCACACCGCTCTGCCAGGGTTCAGGAGCTCGCGGGAGGCCTAATTGGGCTTGGGAACATCTGAGGCGAAACACAGGCCTGTGGAGAGCGCTCGCTTGAATGGCACTTTTTGCGATGATGAATGTGCTTGTTTGGATTTGAATGAGGCCGAATCAGCAGATACGGTACTGCGCTGGAAACCGAAGGGGTGGGGAACTCTCCTTTTTTCCCTTGAAAAAGCATGATTTTTTTTTTATTGCAATTAAACAGCCCTTTGGGCTGATTTTGCTTCTCTGCTGCTGACATTGAGAAATGCCAAACAAAGATAGCAGCTCTGCTCTCCTTGAG
Organism: Felis catus; assembly: GCF_018350175.1. NCBI lineage: Eukaryota > Metazoa > Chordata > Mammalia > Carnivora > Felidae > Felis > Felis catus. The sequence goes on from NC_058375.1 coordinate 43,154,170, forward strand.
ATGTGACTCCAGGGATGGGGAGGCATCCGCCGCCGTTTCTTGGGAAAATGGGGTGAGGGAGGCTGACACCATCTTGAGAAACATGGCTTCCAGCCTGTAAGGAAACGGCTCCTGGGTATCTGGGGGACCCAGCTCTATTGTCCCCACGAAGGACCACCAGCTCATGCTCCAAGTTACCCACTCTCTCCCAAAAGTCTGTGTGCCTAGCTCCCCACCTGGGGGCCTAAAGTTTTGAGGGCTATACACAGGAAAGTCTTCATTAGGAGTCATCTCAGTCCTGTAGGGGCCATTGACCTTTGAGGATTAGCCAGTACCTGCAACACCTTCCATGTGTGGGGGAATCTTAAGACAGCTGAAATGCAGGGCCATGCCTGCCATGCCTCTGGCAGAACAGATAGTCTCCTCTCCTCTCCCTGACAGTTGGGACATGGACTTAGCTCAAAACTCCGCTGGGTCCTTGGCTCCCAAAGAAGGGACACAAAGCAGGCAGACTATCAGAGATAACGGCAACAAAACCAACCATGGTTATTCAGAGGCGGGCTCCAGAACTAGCCAGCCAGATGGAATCCTGGCTCTTCCATTTACTGGCTGAAGATCTCGGGCAACTTGCTTGGCCTTACCATGCCTTGGTTTCCTCATCTACAAAATGAGTTGCACCGGCCAAGCATTTGGCACATGCCTGGGCCTGGTGAGGGCTCAGTGAGGTTAACTGTTACTGTATGATATCTTTTCAACAAGCCCCTTTCTTGCTCAAGTTGTTCAAGTCCGTTTTTATTGTCCTTAACCAAGGACCCTGAAGGGTACACGCCATACTTAATCCACAGAACGGTTTAGTGGAAGCCTCAATCACTTTGTTTGGTCAGGGCGGCCTCGGATTAAGAGTGTGATATCCGTTATCTGTCTGATCCTCACGCTCTCCCCCCCCCACCCCCGCCCCCAGAGGGACAGAGCGCCTTCTGTTTTCTACTCACTAAGTATTAGTAGATGAGATGAGGGACACAAAGGCTCTAGATAAATACAAAGTTTTGCCACCAGTGGGTCATATTTCAGCATGGTGTGACAGGATCCTCAGCAAACCTCTGTTCAAATCCTGTTTCCTTTGCTTTCTTTGGACAAATTATCCCCTTACCCCCTGGGCTTGGTTTCCTCATCGATACAGTTGGAAGAACAATACCCAGAGAATTCCAAAAGAGAATCCACCGCACTGGGAGTGTCGATTGGCAGGACAGTTGACCAGCCTCACTAAAGAACTTTCTGGTTCTTTTAGAGCTCAGGGCAGGAGAAGGGCTCTGGGGCTTGGGGGCAGGGTGTGGGCATGGAGGCAGGAGAGACCTGCGCGGAGCAGAGGACTTACTCAGGCCACACGCAGTCAGTTCCCAGGACTACAGGATTCCTTGAGGCTCAGTATTTTTCAAGCTACCCCAGTCACCGAAGCCCCTCTGGACATCTTGGGACAAGGTAGATGGGAACTGGGGGTTGTGAGAGGCTTCCGTTAGCTAAACAAATCATAGTGGTTCAAAGCAATGTTTCTGGAGCTAGATTGTCCAGGAATACCACCAACACACTGTGTGACCTTGAGCAAGTTCATTCACTTCTCTGAGCTGTAATTTCCCAGTCTGTCCCCCACAGGGTTTTTGAGGATTAAACACTTAGCACTGAGTCTTAATAAATGGTAAAATTAGTATTACTCTTGCTGTTGAGTTGATCTTATCAACCTCCTCATAAGGTACTCCCTGTATCTTCTCCACCAGGGTGTCCACCAGGGTGTCTGGGCTCCTGGAGAGGTGTTCATGGGGTTCACCAGTGTCTGAAGCAAACCCAGCTCTGGTACCCAAGAAGTTGCCTGCTGCAGAGACAGTGAGAGGTCCCCAGGCGGGAGCTATAGTTATTATTATTTTGGGCACAGGGCCTCATTCAGAAAGTGGATGAGTTTAATTACAGGAAAATCATGAATAATGTGATCCTTTCATTCCTGTAACTGTGACTTCCAAACACCTGCTCCATTCAAAGAAAAAAAATAGGTTTAAATTGAAAAACGCTTCTTCTGCAGTCCTTAATCATCACCTCATTGAAGTTTGTGGTACAGAATGTGTTCTGTTAGGAAGTGCGTCAGAGTGATGGGCAAAGTCTGAGGAGGGAAGGCAGAGACCCTGCTGTGCAAAGGACCACACCTCTTCCTACTTGGCAGGGCTGGGGATTATCCAGACTTAGGGGCAGGGTCAATGAAACCTGGCCATGCCCTTGACAGAATATTTTGCATCTCTCACAGTGACATCTGTGGAAAGTTTATGATCTCATGAAAATGCTTATGTTAAAATGCTGAGTAAGAAAAAGAGAGAATTCTGACTACCTAAAAACAGTTCTCGTATGAAAAGAAGAACTTTGCATCCACCCAAGATGGAATAGCAGGGACCAGATTTACCCTTCCGCCTAAAACACTAAACAAACACTGGACAGAATATATGAAACAATGGATTGCAGACATTTCACAACAGGCAGCACAGGACATTGGATCCCTGGGAGAAGAACTACCCTGAGGAGTGAGCCTTGATTACCTCAGTTTTCTGCCTGGAGAGCATGACCGGGCTGTGGTATGGTTAGGGGAGTCCAGGTGGAACCTGGTCCCCTGAGTTGAGGAAACAGAGTACAGGGAGTAGTGACACTAGGATCCACTGGCAGAATACCAGAGAGGAGGTGCCCAGAGAGAAAGCTCTGGAGATCTGCTTTGCTTGGGCTTCAGCTGAGAACTGACAAGGGCATGTGGTGTGGAGACAATCCGAGGCTAGGGACAGAGCCACCCACAAGGAACAGGGGACACAATGTTTCTCACATATGATAGGGAATCGTTTGTGTCCCCACCAGCCATAGTTGCAAAATTCTTACAAAACTTTCCCAAATGGAATACAACAATATATATATAAAAAAGATAGCATATCTTGACTATGTGGAGTCAATCTTAGGAAAGTAAGGAGAGTTTAATATATTAATGGGCTGAAAAAGAAAAACATATGATCTTTGTAATACAAGAAAAATATTTTGACAAAACCTAGTCTCCACTCATGCTCTCCGCAAACTAAGGACAGAAGGGAATTTTCTCAACCTGATATAAAAGGCATCCACAAAAAGCCTTCAGCTAATATTATACTTAATGGTAAAATCTGAGTGATTTTCTTTTTATTTGAGAGAGAGAGAGTGCATGAAATCAAGAGAGAAGGGCAGAGGGAAAGAGAGAGAGAGAGAGAGAGAGAGAGAGAGAGACAATCTTAAGAAGGCTTCATGCTCAGCGTGGAGCTCAACATAGGGCTCGATCCCACAACCCTGGGATCATGGCCTGAGCTGAAATCAAGAGTCAGATGCTCAACTGACTGAGCCACTCAGGTGTCCCAAAGTTTGAGTGATTTCTAAGAAAGCTGAATACCTTCTAAGATCAGGAACAAGGCATTGATGTCCACTCTATCGCTTGTGTTCAGCATTATACTGGTGGCCCTAGCCAGTGAATAAGGAAAGAAAAAGAAATAAAATGTTGACAGGTTGGAAAAGAAGAAGAAAAATTTCTTTATTCACAGATGACATGATCGTTTATATAGAAAATTTTACAACCTTGGGCGCCTGGGTGGCGCAGTCGGTTAAGTGTCCGACTTCAGCCAGGTCACGATCTCGCGGTGCGTGAGTTCGAGCCCCGCGTCAGGCTCTGGGCTGATGGCTCAGAGCCTGGAGCCTGTTTCCGATTCTGTGTCTCCCTCTCTCTCTGGCCCTCCCCCGTTCATGCTCTGTCTCTCTCTGTCCCAAAAATAAATTAAAAAAACGTTGAAAAAAAAAATTAAAAAAAGAAAATTTTACATCCCCAACAAAAAAGCTACTAGAAATAATAAGGGAGTTTAATAAGTTTGCAGAATACATGGCCAATGTACAGGAATTAACTGTATTTCTACATACTAGAAATGAACAGTTGTAAATTGATATTTTGAAAGTAATATCATATCATAATTTCAAAAATAGGAAATTCTTAAGGACAAATTTGTCAAAAGATATTCAAGACCCAAACATTGAAACAATACCGAGAGAAATTAAGACCTAAACAAATGGAGAAATAGACCATGTTCATGGATCAGAAGATTCTATATTAAGAAGTTCTCTCCCAAATGATGTACAGATTCGATGCAATTTCCATAAAAACCCATCAGGCTTTTTGGCAAGTGTGCAGAGATTGACAAGCTGATTCCAAAATGTATATGTAAATGCAAAGAGTCTGGAATAGCCAAAACACTTTTCAAAGAGAAGCACAGGGGTGCCTGGCTGGCTCAGTCAGAAGAGCACCCAACTCTTGATCTCGGGGTCATGAGTTCAAGTCCCACTTTGGGTGTAGAGATTACTTAAATAAATAAAACTTTAAAAAAAATAGAGAAGAACAAATTTAAAAGATGGGCACTACCAGGTTTCAAGACTTATTATAAGGCTACAGTAATTAAGCCCGTGTGGTATTGGCATAAAAAATAGATAAATCACAGAATAGAGAGTCCAGAAAAATACCCATGCATAGATGGTCAATTGATTTTCAACAAAATGAAAAAGGCGAATGGATGCTCTTTTCCACAAATGACGTTGAAACAATTATAAGACCAAAATGACAAAAAAATAAAAATAAAAATGAACATTGGCTCTTACGTCATGCCATATACAAAAACCAAGCTGAAAGGATTATAGACCTAAATATAAGAGCTAAATCTATAAAGCTTCTAGGAGAAAACATAGGCGAAGATCTTCATGACCTTGGGTTTTGCAAAGATTTCTTAAATTAAAAATTACAAAAGAAAAATAAGCAATAAATTGGACTTCATCAAATTCATAAAGGTTTGTTCTTTGAAAGAATCTGTTAAGAATATGAAAAAGCAAGCCACAGACTGGGAGAAATATTTGCAAACACACATCCAACATAGTGATGATCAATGCACAGCTTTGTGAATATACTAAAAGCCACATTTTAAAAGGATGAACTTTGTGGTATGTGAATTACAGCCCAATAAAGTTGTGAACAAAGACAACATATATCCAACAAAGGGCCTGTATCCAGAATATATAGAGAACTCTTACCACTCAATAAGGTGATAAAACCTCAATTTTAAAAGTTGAGCAGGGGTGCCTGGGTGGCTCAGTGGGCGAAGCATTCAACTCTTGATTTCGGCTCAGGTCGTGATCTCACAGTTTTGGGATCAAGCCGAGCACATTGAGCCAAGCCCCGAGTCGGGCTCTGAGCTGACAGCACAGAGCCTGCTTGGGATTCTCTCTCCCCACCCCTCCCCTCCCCTGCTCTCATGCCCTCTCTCTCTCTCTCGAAATAAATAAATAAAAACTTAAAAAAATGTTGAGCACAAGATTTGAATAGATGCTGCACCAAAGAAATTAGAGGAAGGGCAAAAGAGTGCATGCAAATACCTTCCAGCTCATCAGTCAGTAGAGGCACACCAGTTAAAACTACAAGGTGACACCACACTTACACGATGGCTCTAGTTTCAGTTCTGTTATGTCAGCTCCCAGGCAGTGTGGTCAGTTTGGCTCACCAGCTCCCTGAAGTTAGGAGACTGTCTGCCTCTCTTCTCCACCTACAGCTTCCATCCCAGCATCCCAAATACCCACCATGTCCGGAAGCTCACTTAACCTATGCGGGCTGGACAGTGCCTGGAGCCCAGGCAGGGGTGGGGAAGGAGAGGGAATAATAAAGGCAACTTTGGTGAATGACAGCAGCAGCCCCTGTGGTCTACGGGTCTAGGGATGAGTGTGCAAGTGAGAGCAAGGCTGGCTCCTGGCTCCCACCTGTGGTGTCATGGAGGGGCGGGGGAGGGTTGGGGGTAGAAGAGGAAGGGTAAAGAATGAGTGCAAGCCAGACAGAGTCAAGGGTCTGAAGTCAGGCAGAGACTGAGGAAGAGCAAAGTGGGCAGATCTGAGAAGAATTTAGCAATAGCATCAAAGGGACTGGATGAGTAATTGAATGGTGGTGTTAGTAGGGTTGGAGGACAAAGAGAGGAGTGAAAGATGACCCAGGGGGCCAGGGTCATGCTAGTCACTGAGGCGGAGAGTACGAGGGAGAGGAGGGGGTACGTGGAAGGACACCAGTTTCCACTTTGCAAGTGTGTCGTTTGGGTGCCTGTGGGCAGCTGGGCACCTGACCAGTGGGCTGCTAGCTGTCTGGGTCTGAGTAGGCACCGCGGTGGTCAGCAGAGGGAAGTGTCTGTAGAGGAAGAAGTCGCCAGGGAGAGGGGAGAGGAGGAGACAGGAGCCGGGGCCAGGCGCCGGGAGGCACCTACGTTAAGGTCAGACCAAGCCCTTGGAAAGGAAAACAAAAGCAAGTGGCCCGTTTCCCTGCCAGCCCCTTCCTGGCTGTGACTTGAGGTGACATAAGGGAGAGAGGGAGGTGGGGGAGGACTCTGGCCCTGAAATTGAAAGAGACAGGCCCTCTCGGAGGTGCCAGACACAGTGCCCATCCCAAGGAACAAGCCAGCCTGGTGTCCTAACGTCCCAATCTGATTTTTTTTTTTTTGTAAGAAGTGGGACCAAATTCATATCTATAGTCCACCAGCCCCGCTGCTGTTTCCTCCTTCCTTCACGCATTCATCCAACAAGCAGCCACCCAGCCCCCATCACACACCAGTGTAGGTTGGTGCTGAGGATACACGGTCTTCCTGTCTCCTCTTCCCAGCACTGTCTCCACTCTCAAGGCTTCCAGATGCTCCCCTCTGCTGACCACCACGGTGCCTACGCAGACTCCCATGGCCAGCAGCCAACTTGACTGCCCATGGACACCCAAGCCACACATTTGCAAAGTGCAAGCTGGTGTCTTTCCATGTACCCCGCCACCCCCACTCCTCCTACTCTCGGCCTTGGTGAATGATGTCAAAGTTTCAGAATTAGCCAGCATAAAACCAAAGAACCACTGAAGTCACAATTAGTAAAAATTTATTGTGTACACATCAAAAAAGATAGTTTGCAAACTGGGAGCACTCAGACCAAAACAGGGAATGAGGCTCAGGGGTATGTTGTTATAAAACAGCTTATCCTGGTGAGAAAGCGGTGACTGTGTACTCTTCACAGTGACTGGTTATAATGTTAGGATTTTCTTAAGTGGTAGGAAATTGGTCAGTGGTTACTTCATATCACCCTTGGAAAACAAATTTTGCTTCTGATTTTCAGAGGCATAAGCAAGAAATGCCCCCAGATCAAGTTAGCCTTGCAAAAGAAACTAAATCTAACTTTCCTTGTATGACTCAATTGGTTTTGTCTGCTCGGGAAACTTTCAAGGCTGGTCTCCATTTGGTTTTGATTTTAACAATAGGATGACCCTAGCCCCCAGGCTCATCCTCACTCCTCTCTCTCCCTCTTCCAACAAATCCATTCATTCAACAAACCCATTGATGATGTCCATTGAGTTCTTCTTGAATCTATTCACTTCTCTCTCTCCCTTGTACTTGTCCAAGTTCAGGCCCTCATATCTGACTGGTTCCCTCTCATTCCCCACCTATCTTTCTCTGGCCTTAAATTCCTCTAATGGGTAGTAGACAGGAGATTTCTACTTGCAAGTCGCATAAACCTAACTCAAATTGGCTTAAAGAAAAATTTGAATTCATTGGCTTTTGTAACTAAGAAGTTCATAGTGACTTCAGGCATGGCTGGATCCAGGAGATCAAATGATGTCAAAAGGACCTGGTGTCTTCTGCTTGTGTAGCCCCTCAACTAGTATAACTTGGGTTGACCTCACTTTCTCTACATCAAGGACAGCAGAAAGAGAGATTTCTTTCTTCCCTACAGATCTAACCAAAGTCTAAAGGTTGAGTTGCATCGACTGTGACTGGGTTGCATGTCCATTCCTAAACCAATCACTGGGGCACAGGTGCGTGCAGTGTTCTGATTGCGCGTGTCTGGGTCACATGCTCACTCCTGAGGTTGGGCATGGGCATAGCACCACCTACACTACAAGGACTGCAAGTAAGCGAAGGAAGGTTCCAAAAGTCGACGTCTCTGTCAGGGTGGGTAGGATGGGCATGAAACTGGTGTCAGGAGGAACCATCACCTCTACTTTAGACAGGGAAGCACTAGCAGAGGACAGGAAGCCATTCGAAGGTTTGCTGAGCAAAAACAGCATTAATTACAGTCATTTACGTGACACATTTTCTATTTTCCAGTCATTTACACGACACATTTTCTATGCCTGCCCAATTATAATGCCGCACAAGCACACCACACGTGGCTTTAGGTAGGCGTGGGATTAACTTTGTTGCGTGTAGTACTTAATTACAGCACTGAACTCTGCTTGTCTGAGGCTTACTTGCATAGCACACTGCACACTCCTGAGCCAGGCTGCCTGCTCTCACCCTAAAATAACTAAAGAAGACCTCCTCCAGCTCCCACCCAGGGCAGTTCTGGGCTAATCTTGGAACTGACTTCAGGATGAACCCCACCCGAACCCTTGGCCTCGGGTCAGAGCCCAACCTGCCCAGTGTGGGTATTGTGGGGGGAGGGTCCCAAGATTCTGACACACCCCCCTGCCGCTCAGATCCCCGAGAGTGAGGGAGCCTAATGAGGGAACAGGTTAAATGGGCTCTGAGAAATCGCTCTGGTGAATGCTAACAGGGGCCCCTGGGAACCTCTTCCAATCAGCATCCCCCCCACCCCCCGCCCCAACCTTCACTCTCTGATCATCTGTCCTCCTTCCTTGATGAATGGGACTGACCAGTCATCTTGGAAAAGCTTCTCCTGTTGAGAAGGGCTTGGTCCAAAGGGGCTGGGTGGTAAAGAGTGTCAGAAGGGCTTGCCTGAACATGATTTACTAAAGACATCTGACCATCTGGGCTTTGGGAGGAAGAGGAAGAGCAGGGACACTCTGCGAAGGACACGATTTCTGGGTGACGCTTGTGGGCCCGTCCCAAGAAGTCATCAGTCCTGGGGCGCCCCCTGCTGGTCCTAGCCCCAAATTGCATCTAGGTGAGCTCAGGCCTCTGGACGGAGGTTCAGAGGGTGGGTGCAGCCCTGCTCTGCTTTTCAGGCCTGGGGCCTTCCGGGCTGGCCTGGCAGAACTCCTGGGCACGGGCGGGGGCACCCCAGGGGAGAGGGCTCAGGCTTTGCCGCCTCTGACGGCACCCCACGACTGAACACAGAAACGTGGGTGTGACATTTTCTCCTCTCCCTCTTTAGCAGGCAGCGTGAAAAGGAACGTACTCGGCACCAGCGTGGGCCCACCACAAAGTGACTGGGAGTCTGGGAAAATCTCTTCCACCTGTGAGATGGGCTTCAAACACTTGCTGGCTTCACAGGGCTGTCTGAGGTGGGTCATCATAACCTTACATAATTTACAGATACTTGTACTTGAGACGGTGCTCACACAAGGCCCCGGGAGGAGCTGTGCATGTCTTCGGTGTGTTGGCTGCGGCTCATACAAATCTCCTGCCACGAGGATTTCCCCACGGCGAAAATCTGACCACGTTGCTCTCCACGGGCCTCACCACTACCTCAGGAGAGTTCAAAGTCCAAGGGGCTCCAAGCCCTCAAGACTCCAGAAGGCCCTTACCAGCTACCTCTCTTGTCATTCCCAGTAAGAACTAGTTGCTGTCCCCTCCCCCAAATCCCTCCCCAACGCCAAACTGCCTCATGCTTGCCCTGAATCATGAAGTTCCCCGGCCGATTTACCGGCTAACTCCTCCCCACCCCTGTCTGGGCCTAGCCGGAAAGTCGCTTCTGCCAGGAAGCCTTTCTGTCAAGATGGGCTGCTCCATCTCCATCCCAAGAGTCAAGGGATTCCCTCTGTCTTGCCCTGTCAGAGCTGTCTGCAGCTAGCTCCCCCACCCCCACCAGAGTGTGAGTGCCTCCAGGGAAGGGTCCTGTCCCCAGCACCTGCACCGGGCTGGGCCCGCGGAGGGGCTTAGTGGGGGTTGGGGGTGAGGGGAAGCAGGCAGTCCTCGGGAACCCAGCCAGGACCGCATCTGGCAGAGAGCCTGCTGGGCGGAGGCCAGGGAGTCAGAGATGGCCCTCCCGGCGGAGCGGTCTCTGGATTCATTCATTTACACGTTAAGCGTGAGTGCCAGTGGGTCCTGGGACGGGGACCCAGCCGCCACCAGAGGTTGCCACCCTTCATTCCTCCCTCCCTGCCTTCCTTCTTTTTAAAACTTTCTTTTAAATGTTTATGTATTTTGAGAGAGTTTGAGAGGGAGCAAGTGCAGGGGAGGGACAGAGAGAGAGGATGGGAGAGAACCCCAAACAGGTTCCAAGCTAGGGCTCGATCCCATGAACTGTGAGATCATGACTTGAGCTGAAGTCAAAAGTCTGACTTTTAACCGACAAAGCCACCCAGGCGCCCAGTTCCTTCCTTCCTTCCTTCCTTTTTCAATCAGTTGTACTGAGGGATAATTCACATACAATAAAATTTACATACTTAACACAATTGAGAAGTTTGACAAACAAACTTAGAGCATTTCCATTGTCTCCAGAAGTCCCCTGGGGACCCTTTGCCATTGATGCCCTCCCCACCCCCACCCCTGGCCAGGCTGGTCCCTCTATACTTTCTATCACTGTAGCTTTACCTTTTCCAGAATATCATAGAAATGGAGTCTTACAGCATGTGTCCTGAGATTCGCTTCTTACACTTCGTATATTCTTTTTGAGATTGGGGAATATTGCTGCGCGTGTGGGTGACTCACTCCTTTTTATTGCTGAGTAGTACTCCATGGGAAGGGTGTGCCATTCCCAGTAAGGGACCACCCCCTCCCTTAAGACAGAACAATCAAAAGCCCTAAAGAACTGTGTAGATGATGCGGTTCTGGGAGAAAAGGGGTGGTAGGGGCCCCTTCCAGAGGGGACAGTCAGGCTAGGCCCCCTCCCAAAGTCTTGTCTAATGGGGTCACTGTCTCCATTCCCAGCAGGGCTGTGGAAATGATTTTTTTCCTGGCTGCATTCCCAGATCCGATCAAAAGCCTTCCCCAACCGAAGTCTTTTGAGCAGTGCATTCATTAATTCTCTCGGTGCGGATGTCCTTTTTTGCACTAGGCAGGTATTAAAGGTTGTTAAAACGCTCCATCCACTCTCCTGGATCACACCTGCCCCTCCTGAGCCCAAGAGAGGAATTGGGGTGTCAGCTGGGCGAGCTGACATGTGAAGATCTCTGCTTGCCCAAATAGAGGCGGCTGCAAGGCTCTCTTTCTTTGCCCTGTGGAGGCGGCTGTGGCAAGAGGGCCCCCTCACCCCCAGCCTGAAGCCTGGCCCTGTGGGAGTCAGGGCCATGTGGAGGAGACAGAGGAACAGGACCGGAGAGACAGAGAGACCTGGAGCCCTGGCTCTGGCCAGCTGTGCCCTCAGCAAGAGTCTCTCGGGGTCTAAGTGGGGGACTCACAGTTGTTAGGGAGTTATGGGCAAGTCCCAGCCTGTCCTCGCTGTGGGCCCCTGGCCAAGTTGTGCCCCTGGCACCAAATCTTGTACACTTGACTGCATTAATAGAGTTCTTAAACATGGAACGTTCTTTGATCTTTTTTGGGTGCGCTTTGATGTTTTGCCACATGCATACCTTCGGCGGCACCATCTCTGGCATCTGGAGAGAACATACCTATCGCTCCCCAAATTTCCTCTTGTCCCTTTAGAATCACTTCCTCCTGACCCCTCCCCATGACCCCCTTCCTCCAGGGAGCCATGGGGCTGCTTCCTGTCACGATAAATCAATCTGCACTTTCCAGGGTTTTGTATGCACCCTTGTTTGGTCTGGCGTTTTTCGCTCAGAATAATGATTTTGAGATTCATCCATGGTGTGGGGTGCATCAAGCGTTCGTTTCTTGGAATCTTCTTTGAATTCCTGTGATAAACCCTACTTGATCATGGCCTATTTCTCATACCCGGCTAGATTTGGTTTGCTAATAGTTCCCTTAGGACATAAGCATCTGTATCCGTGGTGAGGGCAAAGAACCAAGATTTGGATCCAGAATAGAACAACCAGCCAGCCAGAAAAAAAAAAAAAAAAACCTGATTTAGAAGCTGCAGGGCGTGAAGAAGGAAAATTTAGAAAAAGCTGTGATGTCATGACCCTGTGTCTATGTGCAAACCCCACACGCAGTGCAAGGTGGCCTCCTATGGTGGTCCCATGGAGGGACCAGCAACAGGTTTCTTTCGCTGAGCACAGGGTGAACTCATGCTGAATTAACTGACCCGTCTCAGTTTGGGGCTTCCTTAGAAGAAGGGGAAAAAAAAACCAGTCTTTTTTTTTTTAACTTTATTAATTCCAGAGAGAATGTAGAAGGGTGAAAAGCCAAATAATTATTATAAAATACTTGAAAAAAGCAGCCTCGATCCCTGACAAGCTGGGAAGAAAGCCTTCATGTGGTCACCGGAACAAAGCAGAGACTCAGGCTTTTTATAACAACTGAGAAACATTCTTCCTGGTCATCATGTCTGAGAAAAAGGTGGTGTCCTCCGGGCAGATACCTAAGCAAGGTGCCACGTGGAGAGTGGGGGACCTGGGAGAGAAAGGCAGAACAGAGACAAAAACAGGGCAGAACAAGAGTGGGGGGAGGGGGAAGAAAAAAAGAAAAGAGACAAAGGGAGGGAGAGGAAAGGGACCAGGGAAAGAGAAAGATGTTAGTCATTTCAAGAAGTATTCAATAAGGGAAGCCAGTCAGCGCCCTTTTCTGAACCTCTCTGCAAAATAATGACACCCAAGTCGCTCTGAGATCAGAAGGGCAGGGGATAAGGAGAAGAGGTCTGCTGTGGGTTGAATTTTGTCCCCCAAAAAGATCGGTTCAAGGTCTAACTCCCACTACCTGTGAATGTGACCTAATTTGGAAATAGAGTCTTGCAGGTATGATCAAGTTAAGGGTGGTCATACTGGATCAGGACGCATCTTATAAGGAAAGGGGAAGTTTAGCTACAGACACCCCTAGAGAGGAGAGTGCTATGTCAAGTGCAGGCAGAGAGGGGAGTGATGCTTCTACACGAGACCTGCCGCTGACGAAGGCCACAGAACACTAGAGCGGGGAAAAGTAAAGAGCGAGCCTCTCCTAGAGCCTTTGGAGACAATAGGGCCTTGCCAACACCTCAATTTCAAACTTCTAGCCTCTAGAACGGTGAGGAAACAAATCGTGGTTCTTTTAAGCCACTCAGTCTTTGGTAATTTGTTAGGGCGGCCCTAGGAAACGAATACAGGGTACCTATAAAAGTAAAGATTCCTGTTAGGGGCTGAATTGGGTGCGCTCAAAGTTCATTCGTCGAAGCCCGAACCCACCAGTATACCTCAGACTGCACCTGTATTGGAGATAAGGTCTTTAATGAAGTGATTGAATTAAAATGAAGTGATTAGTGTGAGCCCTAATCCTCTTCATAAGAGGATATTTGGACACAGACAGAGGGAAGACCATGTGAAGACAGGAGGAGAAAATGACCATCTACAAGCCCAGGAGAGGAGCCTCGGAAGAAAGGAACCCCATCACCACTTTGATCTTGGACTTCCTCAGGGTTGTGAGAAAATACATTTCTGTGGTTTGAGCACCCAGCCTGTGGTACTTGGCAATGGCAGCCGGAGCAAACTAACATGCATCAACCCCAGCATTCACCGGCCCCGCCGGATGGGCCGGGCTGCAGAAACTTTTCCAGTGGCTTCTTGAGGCTGGCCTCCATGACTGCCGCAAGCTGGCTCAGGTTGGGGTGGAGGAGTCAGCGCTTTGTGCTGTGGGCTCTGCCTGACACCTGCCCAGCCCTCCCAGGAGCACAGAGTCCTCACCTAGTGCCCAAGTAACCAGCCCCAGGCGCACCTCTCAACCGCCTGCTTCCCCAAGCCACTCTAGAGCCAGCTTCCCTGTAGAACTTGGCCTGGGTCCTTTCTCCCACGACCTGGAGCTGCCCACACGTGGCTTTGGACACTTCTCCTCCCCCGCCACCAGCATCCAACATGAAGCGAAGCCTGGAGCTGTGCATCACAGAGGACTAGATAATGATGGTGACAACTGGGGTTTCCATGCCTGAGTAACCAGTTTTTATGTTTCAGTTCTGTCCCTAACCTTTCATTTTCTGCCAGGTCTGGGGATTCATCTTTCAGAGCTGCCTGCTGTTGAGTGGACTCCTGTTCCTGAGAAGAATGTCAGAGCAGAAAGATCCAGCCTCCTGTTGTTGTTTTTGTTTTCTTTTGGACAGATGAGGAAGCCAAGGCCCAGAGAGGGGAAGGGACTTGCCCCAGGTCACACAGCTATTTTAGGGCGAATCAAATCCAGAACACCAGGCTCCTGCAGCCAGGCAAGCCCGCAGCATGCTCAACAAAGCACCCATGAATTCTCAGATAGTACAATTAGGTCACTCTTTTTTCTGCCTAACAGTCGTATTAAGATTTGGGATGGGCTGCAGACGTTTTTTTCCCCAATTTTAAAAGCACTTCAGCATCTTATTTATTACAGCAAAATCCAGTTCATGTCACTGTTACTAAAACTGCACTTTAACAAAGGGCTTTTATTACAAAAATGAATTCCTGTAATAACTGCTCAACCAGACACTTTGCAATTAAAAATGAAACTGTGAAGTAAAGAGAAATGCAATTCACAATAAACGAACTTGTTCCCTCTCCCCGCCCTCCGCCCGCCTGGGTTCTGCAACAGTGCATCTCGATTTCCAACCATTTCCTGGCGTTAGGGTGTTGAGTAGTCCTGTTCTGTTCCCCAAATGATTAAATGATCTCATATTTTTAGCTTGAGACTGATTCCCTAACAGACAGTCACATGTCCTTTCGGTCAATAACCGGCTCTAACAAGAAAATAGGAGCCGGCGACACCCACCCTCAACGGCCTGTCAAAGGCAACACACCCGATGCCTACGTGGCCGCTTGAGTGTATCTCTTTGCTTAACGTAATCCCGAATTTTGATCTCATTGCTGTTTAAGACGAAAGCTCGGAGTGTGAGAACCCCAGTGCAGTAGTCCGTTTGGGTCACCATAACAAAATACCGTAGACTGGGTGGCTTAAACAACAGATCTTTATTTTCTCACAGCTCTGAGGAGGCTGGAAGTCCAAGATGGGTACAGTTCTGGCGAGAACACTCTTCCAGGCTTGTAGACACCTTCAACTCTGTCTCACGTGGCACAGAGAGGAAGCAAGCTCTCCACTATGCCTTCTTACAAGGGCACTAATCCCATCACGGGGCCCCACCCTCACGGCCTCATCTAAACCTAATTACATCCCAGAGGCCCCATCTCCGAATTCCATCACATTGGGGGTTAGATCTCCAACATATGAAGGGGGGGGGCACAATTCAGTCCATAGCACCCACCTACTAAAATAGCTGACTGGTTATTTGTACAGTGCTCATGTGCAAATTTGCATTTGGAATCGTATTAGTGGGAATAGTTGTTCCTCATGCATGTCTTCTACGCAAAAACTTTGTTTTCCTCCAAGCAATTCCCCCTTCGGTATGCTGGCAAGGACAATTGAAGAGGAATGGACCAAGTTAGAATCCCAGTAGTTGGAAGCAGACGGAAGGGTTAATGGCTCTTCACAGCTCTGGAACTGCTCGTTTTAGCTGTACAGGCTCTGAACTACTGGTAGTCGGAGACCCCAGGGATCTCCGATAATTTCCCCCTGATTATTGTTGTACTAATTCTTCACTCCTCCAACCCCTCTGTAGTTGATGGGTGAAATAGCTCTTAAAGCAGCAAACAAATTAGGCAAATGCGTTTGATCATAAGTGCAGATAATACACACCCCACAGACTCTCTTTTGTGGCATTTTTCTATACATATTGACACAGCTGATCTTTGCTTCTGCAGCATGTACATAAGTATTATCCAAGATGACTGGCATATGGTGCTGTTACGTGTCTTTTAAGAAAATCTCCAACCGAACCCAACATTTCCCATGTGGCACCTGATATGCAGTGGGCGAGGGGTATTTATAGAACAGTAATAATGATATTTGAAAACACTGTAATGTCTAAAGCCTCTATTTCTCTGCAAATTTCATCCAGAAGGCTGCATTTTGCAGACACAAGCTCCCGCCAGCCATTCACGGCGATTGCTGGAATGTTGAACATTGTTGAGATTCACAAAGTGGCTGTTTGGAGCGTTAACTGCCTCTGAACCCTTCAGAAGGAAAGTCACCTTCTCACGTGGATGGAAATATTTGCAGGTAAGGGCTTGCCGACTGACTTGGCCTTCCAGCGCTAATCTTTTGCCCTTCAGTAGAATTCAGTTTGGGATGCATTTTCCCTTAAAAACCATAGTAGAGCCTCAGGCTTCGTATGGTAGTTCATGAAATTGTAGAATCAGAGAATCTCAGCATCAGCTAATCTGTGAGCTGGGAGTGAATCTAGTTACCATTTTAACCAAATCTTCCCCCCCTTTTGTAAACCATTGAGGACATTGGTTTGGCGACATAGTTGGCTAACATAATTGTGTCACCTAGTGGATTCGGGCCTATTATATTTAATACATGTGTATTAAAAAGCCTACTGGGGTACTAACTTCCACTTTTAAATGCCTACTGTGTGCAGACGCTCTACCAGGCCCTTATCTGCATTCTCTCACTCCATTTTATCAGAACCTTATAAGGCAGGCATTATCATCTCCATTTTCACATGGGAAAACCAAGGCACAGAGAGGTTGCCCAAAGTCCCCAAACTAGTAAGTGGTTGAGTCAGTATTGGAAGCTGGGACTCTTTGGCCCTGTAGCCCTGTTCCTGCCATCAGATTTGAAGAGGAGCCGAAGGTGAAGCTGGAGATAGGGTCCTTCCACGTGAACAGGATCTGTTATTCAGTCTGGCCAGACCAGAGGCGTGGGCTTTGCATATTCACATTCCTGCCTGAGCTCCATCACAGGTCAGTCACTGACCGCCCACCTTGTGCCAGGCTGGGGGGCCCACAGGCCAATGGAGCGTGGCCCCTTCCTGGGAAGGACACTCCAGCTTCATGGGAGGTAGATGTACAAACAGACGGCAGTGGCCTGTGATCCAGGCTGGACAGAGGGGGTGATCGGGGGCTGTGACGTTAACCCCAGAGGCTGGGGATTGCCCCAGGAGGCGGTGACGCAAAGGATCTGGGTCTGGAAGGATGGCAAGGAATCAGTCAGCTGAGCGGGGGGCTGGGAGGGGAGGTGGGGCCGCCAGGCAGGGGGTTTGCATGAGGAGGCCCCAGGAAGTAGGAAGGGTAGAGCGGAAGGACCCTGGCTAGAGTGGTTGGAGGATACCAAATCACAGAGGGCCGTGAAAGTGTTGCCAAAGTCAGGGGTAGACCCCACCCAGGGGGCCAGGGGAGCCCTGGGGGTCATGGATGGGGAGGGAATCTGACTTGGACAGCTAACCCATTCAGGTTCCATTCTGAGTGAGGGGGGCCAGGCTGCCCATGGAGGCTAGGGTAGGAACCCAGGCCAGAGGTGACAGTTGCCACGGGAAGTGAGAAGAGGTACCTGCCGGAAAGAGCCTGAGGGAAGGGAGAGGGAAATCAAGGGCGACTCCCGGGTACAAGGAGAAGGGGTGTGGGGGTTGGTGGGGCCAGCAGCTTAGAGAACATGGAGGCTGAGATTCCCCTGAGAGAGACCTGGAGCCAGAGGATGGGGGAGGGGGCTCAGGAGAGGGGCAAGGGGCTGAGTTGCAGGTTGGCTGGGACAGGGAGAAGGACAGTTGGGAACAGCCCAGCAGTGCTGAGAACCCAGCAGCGCTCCGTAGCCTGGGTAGGCACAGAGAAGGGCAACTGCAGGATCGTCCTTGGGGCGGGTTTGCCAGAAGGTGGGGGAAGGCCTGGGGCACAGGTGTGTGGTAGTGTCTGGGCCTGGCAAGGAGAGGAGTGCACTCACAGGGCCTAAACTTCGCAGGATCTGAAGAAAGCCACGGGGAAAGGTCACGTGAGCCTCCAGACAGCGGTGCCAGGGCGACCCGTGTTCGGCCTTCTAGGAGGCTCCCCCAGGCAATAGTGGCCAGACCCCAAAACAGCCGCTTTAAGCGCAGCATTTGCTGCCCACCTTCCTTCCTGCACAAGGCAGGCTGCATTGCCAGGGCACCAGAAGCAGCACATCTGAACAGAGTTTCCCTGGCAACCACACTTCAGGACACGCATGCCCAGGGCAGCATGGGGAATAGAAGGAGCACTGGACGGGGAGTCCCGGGATGTCTACCCACAGCTCTGCCACAGTCCTCAGTTACCCCATCTGGGATCCAGATGGTCCCTCTGGTCCCTTCTGGCTCTTTGAAGTCATTAATGCCAACTAAGAAAGAATGCCCGCAAAAGGAGAGGAAAGTGCTTTGAAGAGAAGCACTTATGGGCACGCCTGGGTGGCTCAGTCGGCTAAACATCTGACTCTTGGTTTCGGCTCAGGTCGTGATCTCATGGTTTGTGAAATTGAGCCCCGTGTTGGGTTCTGCACTGACAGCGTGGAGCTTGCCTGGATTTTCTCTCTCTCTCTTCTCTCTCTGTTTGTTTGTTTATTTAGAGAGAAGCACTTATAGGGTAGTTTGCAAGCCCTCTCACAGACCAGACCAAGCTAAGGAAACCCAGGAGGAATTTGGGCCCTCATCCCAGGGCCTAGGTGGGGGGTCTAAATACAGCTAGAAAGCTCAGTGAAAGGAGAAGTCTCCTGCCCTTGGGAGTCCCTCCTGGCCCATCGCCAGGCGGGATGTTTCTGACTTAGTGCAATCTCTTAAATGGCACATGGGTGGCCGTCGTAAAGATCTTGACCATAAACCAGTCCAGTAAACAGGACACCTTGAGTGTGTCAGGTTCCACGCCCCGTGCTGTGCATGTGCACTTGTGAACCTCACGACAACCCTTGCAGGTGGGTATTATTATCCCTACTGTGCGGCTCAGATCGGTTAGGGACCTTGCCCTGGTGGCTGTGTTAGAATCTGCCTCCAGCTCCATCCGTCCCACGAGGAGGCCCAGGGACCTCAGGAGAGTCTCATCGGCCTGTCCAGGCAGAAAACGGATCGCTGCTCCTGGGCCACTGAGGTTTCAGGGGATGCGCTGCGAACCACAATTCACCCTGACGGGCCGGGTGGCTACCCTCCGGGAACTTACAGTGTGAGCAGCAACCTTAGAGCAATTTTTAAGGAAATTGCTTTCATGGGGTTGAGACCCTTGAGAGAGGCAAGCCCAAGCGAGCAGCAGCAAGGTCTGCCTTTGCAGCTGCTGACAGACCAGCACCCCCCACCCCCGCCAAACATGGCCTGGCAGCCACCCCACTGTGGAGGCATCTCAGCTGTCCGACCACGCACACATCTGCCCAGCAGCTCTGCTGCTGACAACGGCGTGTGACAGATCTATGCCCGAGGGAGTGTGAGCCCGACGCGTCTAGGAGGAGAGGCAGCGTTTAGCTGGGGGGGGCTCCTCCTTTCCTCCCGCCGGGCCCCCCAGCACCGGATGCGTGGACCTCCATCTGTGCTGGCATCGCTCATCTCTAACGCAGCCTGGCAGGTGCTCTGGCTGAGGGGAAGTAGGATAAGAGTCTGGATGTGACGTTGATTCATTTTTGTGGCGGGAGATTGATGAGATGTTTGAGGGTGACTGGATGCACTCTGGTTTGCCGCCTTCAGGAAAGGATTAAGCTGGTGGAAACAAATTCAATCATTCTGATTTAGGCAAAGGCGTCTTGAGGCCTTTCCCTTCCTTTTTGTATCACTCCTGGAGTCTCTCTCTCTCTCTTTTTTAAAAGATTTTATTTTGGGGGCGCCTGGGTGGCTCAGTCTGTGAAGCGTCCCACTTCAGCTCAGGTCACGGGACCATGAGTTAGAGCCCCGAGTCGGGCTCTGGGCTGATGGGAGCCTGCTTCCGGCTCTGTGTCTCCGTCTCTCTCTGCCCCTCCCCCGTTCATGCTCTGTCTCTCTCGGTCTCAAACATAAATAAATGTTAAAAAAAATTTAAAAAAAAAAAAGATTTTATTTTTGAGTAATCTCTACACCCAACATGGGGCTCGAACCCACAACCCTGAGCTCAAGAGTTGCACACCCTACCGATCGAGCCAGCCAGGCGCCCTGCTCCTGGAGTCTTAAATCCTCAGTTACTTTTTTATTCAAAACACATTTATTTTTAAAGTATTGGCTCATTGTTATTTTAGAAACTTTACCCAGAGTTCAGTTTAAGGAGTTTGTCGGGTATCTTTTTTTTTTTTTTCAACGTTTATTTATTTTTGGGACAGAGAGAGACAGAGTATGAACGGGGGAGGGGCAGAGAGAGAGGGAGACACAGAATCGGAAACAGGCTCCAGGCTCTGAGCCGTCAGCCCAGAGCCTGACGCGGGGCTCGAACTCACGGACCGTGAGATTGTGACCTCGCTGAAGTCGGACGCTTAACCGACTGCGCCACCCAGGCGCCCCTGTCGGGTATCTTTTAAAGACAACTTGGGACTGCAAAAGACATAGTGCACTGCATATATTTTGTTTTTAGAAGGATGGATTTAACGTTCAGTCTTTATCTATCATGCCCACTACAATTATGGATAATTATCATGTCTTGCTGAGAAATCACAGTGGGATAGGGGGCTATGCCGAAGAAGACAAACTCACACACACGTTCCTGCCTGATAGATTCTAAATCACCGTGTTTAGACTTCAGTAATGGCGTGGAATACAAGGAATTCTCTCATGCTGTGTGTGTATGGGGCGGGGCGGGTGGGGGGGGACAAAAATTATTTCTTAGAAAAAAAGAAGCCCTTTCCAAGAGTGCAAGTGGAGGTAATCAGTAATCTACAAGGAGGTAAGAAATAGGGAAATAAATAAAGGACTAAAAAATTAGGATACTTTAAGACTGAAGATGAGGCTTTGTTTGTGACATGCTCACACACACAAAAAAGTCAATCTTTCAGTAAAGGCTGTCATTGCCAGAGTGACAGGCCTCTGGTTCTTTCCTTGATGCAGCTGATATTGATTAGGGGACCACCATGTACCAGATTCCAAACGTATCGATTTTAAAAAAGTAATAGAAATCCCTGAATGTCAAATTGTGTTGCTATCCATGCTATGATCACTGATTGATAAGACAGTTTTTAAAAAACATAGAAATATTAGATTTATGAATGTTAATGTGCTCTTTGCTGTTCATGATTCAGATCCTGGAACAGACCCTCATAAGGACGGTTTTTAAAACATAGAGGAGGAATTTCTCATATAGAATTAATCATGGCATTTTGTATCCTGTATTTCGGATTTGGGCCACGTACACTTCTGAGCCAGGAGGGGCACTGCACAGACAGCCGTGGGTGAGAGGGTGGGGGCAAGAGCCTGGATGGACAATGGACACGGGGTGGGTGAGGGAGTCGGTGGGCCTGGAAGTAAAGCAAAATGGGGCAGAAAGAAGGAGAGGAGGTAAGAGGCAGGAACCGGGGGAGGCTAGCTAATAATATGTGAAAGACTCGTTTTTGGCCAGGTTTACATACAGCTTCCAGGACCTCTACAGACAATAACTGACATCTGTCTAAACCACCCCGTGAGACTTGACTCCCAGTTCTGTCACTTCTTAGCTGTTTGACCTTGAACGTGTTATTCAGTTTCTTGTGCCTCAGTTTCTCATCTGTGAAACGAAGCCCTATCTTCAGTGTGAGGACTGAATGAGTTCATCCCTTTAAAGTACGTGGCACGGTGTGCAGTAAATGTTAGCTATCGTTATTGAGGGCAGTGAAATGGACATTTTTCATCTTTTGACAGCCCAACATCCAAATCTCCTCTTGTGTGGGTCCCGGTGGGAGGCAGGGCTTAACTCTGCAAGAAAGGAGGCAAGAAGGTGGGCCTGGGGGGCAGCTAAACACACGGCCCCTCCTGGGGTTTTAATCCTGAGGGTTTAATCCAGAGGTGCGGGACCACACTTGGCAATGATTTGCAGAGCTGGGAGCTATGAGGAAGCAATGTCTGGGTTGCTGTGCTGGGGGCAGCCGGACTCTCCCTGTGGTAACTTGGCATAACCCCGGCTGCCTAACCTCCTTGACTCCTGCCCCTGCTCTTGCAATAAATTCCTCTTCTGCTGAGTTAGCCAGAGGTCGTCCTATAGGTTTGCAACCAAGAACTCCTAGAGGAGCCACGCTCCACGGAGTTGTCCAATACCACTCCCTTGGACTAGGGAGAGAAGACAGCTCTAAAAATCCACCACAGAATCCAGAATGACCTCAGAGTTGACCGGCAAGACCCCAGGGCAGATATCCCTCATAGGGAGAACTTGGTAGACTGCCCGGAAGGGCCAGAAGCATCATGACAGAACCCCCAGGAGGGCCAAGACCGGGAGAAACCACACACCATTCCTGGGAACTTGGAAAGATGGCAGGGGCTGGGAGGCCGGGGATAGGGGAGATGAGCAAACATTTACCCAGGACCTAAACCACGGTTTTTGGAGTCTCTAATCCTTTATTACTGCTTTTCTGCCAACTGCTTCCTTGCAGGGAGCATGAGACTTTTCCTGCAAGTGGGGCAGGGATGTGTTTATCAGCTACTTGCAAATTACATGGTAAACACAGCTCCCCCTGGTTGAGGCAGTTACTGAGTCTCTTTGTTAGATTAATAAGATTACAACAATCTGGGCAGACTTTCAAGTGTTTATTTTCAAAACCTTAACTTCAGAGGGTGGTAGTAACATAGTACCAGACCTGACTGGATTCTGTGTATTTGGATAGAGGGTGTCTCTATTCTAAGTGGTTATTTTTCCACATATGGAGGGGGGGGAAAGAAAAGGTCATTAACCCTCAACTGCTACCAATTTATAATCAGTACCCTTTAGCCCATTTTGTGATCAACAAGTTAGTGTTTATTTTAACACCTACATGGTGGCTGGCCTTGTCCCGCAGACTTCAAAGGGCTTTAAAAGGGATAACCGTTACAGGGAATCATTTCCTGCAACTTTTAAAGCATTTTGGCAGACTTTCCTTCAGTTTGTAACTGTGTGCATTTCAGCAAAATTTACTCAGAGTGAAATTCTGTAACACAAACCCTATTTTCCTGTTGACTTGCCTTACTACATTGTGGATGTCGCAGCTCCTTGGCAAAAAACATACCACCCCCACCACTCAGTGCCAGGAAGGAGGGCTGGAGACTCGGGGCACAGCTAGGGTGGTGGCTGGGGTGGGGGTCTTTCCTGCACTTTAGAACTTCCCATCATGGTCCACCCTCCGGACTCACTGCTCAGCACCGTGCCCCACAGGTCCCGAGAACCATGGGGAAATCAGAGGGTCTGAAGCCATTTCTGATCTTTGTGTTCAAGGAGCTTTCAGGAGGGCGGGGGCCGTGGAGCCTTCTGTACTAACCCAGCACGCAAGTACTGAGAACCTTCACCCCAGCCCGGGGCTGCCTATCCAACCTCTCTGTCCCCGCTGCAATTTCCCCAGGATCACCTCACTCCACTCTCTTCTTTAAAGCACAGCCCCAGGCGGGGCTCCTTGGCCCTCACTGCAGTTCCCGACACCCTAAGCAGTCTGACAGCCCCCCCCCCCCCCCAGGGCAGGTTGACTCAGTTCCCTCCACCTTCCACGCCCTTCCCCACCTCACCACATCCTTCTGGACCCAAGAACTGGGGCAGCAGTTCTGAAATTCATCCCTAAGCTCTGGGCCTTCCCCTATTCTGCAGCACCCAGTGTGGTCACAGAGTTCCCCACCTGGTGTTTGACTTGACTGCCTCCCTGTCTGATTCTTCCCTGAGGCTCTTTGGGAGCATTTCAAATTCATATTGCTATCCCCCATGTTGAGCTTAGGATGTACCAAATATTGGGAACTTAATGTTAAATAAGTGGATGAATGCATGAAAAAAATGATGAGTGTGTTACTAGAGATACCAATAATAATGAGCTTTATCTAAAGGGCTTTTCAGTTTATGGGAGGATCCTATTCATCAGTTTATAAGCCTCATAGCAAGTTAGAAAGGTGGTTACTATTGCCTGAATTTCACAAAGAGGTTAAATTATTATAACAAATAATAGCTCTAATGTCTGAGGACACTTAATAAACATGCTCGGTTGATAATCTGAGAACAGCTGGGCCAGGCAGGCAGTCATCTTTTACAGTCGGGGAAACTGAGCCTCAGAAACTTGTGTAAAGCCAGAGGCAAGACTGAAGCCCACTCTGGGGACTCTAAAACCTTTGTTTAGTCCCTGACACAATGCTGGCAGACGGAGGACGGAGCCAACCCCACAGATAAAGGGTGCTTGAGCTAAATCTTAAAGGACTAAAGTGAAAATCAGTAAGGGATGGACAGCCTGGTCAGGGGGACTGACGTGGGCAGAGGAGGGAGCAGGAAGCAGGTGGGCCACGCTTGGGGCCTGGACCTGAGAAACAGGGTGAGGGGTAGGTAGTGGAGCAGGAAGCAATCAATGCCAGTGGCGTGGAGGGGGTGGGGTCGGCTGATAGCAAGCCTCAAATACTCTGGGTAAGGTGCTCAGAATTTATCCCACAGCAGTGTCAGTGTGTGTGTGTGTGTGTGTGTGTGTGTGTGTGAAGGTGGCTTTTGAAATATTCTCATGTTATTAGGGGAAGAGACCAAGGGCAACAAGATCAGTTACAAGCCACAGCAATAATTTGGACAAACTATAAGCTGACCTGACATGGGTAATGGAAATAAAAAAGGGGAAACAAATGCATGAGCTCTTGAGAGTATTTCCCATACCTCTCCCCTTCTCTGTTCTTAGGCCAGAGAAATTTCCCCAGTGAAAGCTTCCCCACCCTTTCCTGGTTCAGGGCCCGGTGCCTGTGTGCTTCCTGTTCCTTCTGCCTCAAGTGCTCTCCCTCCCAACACACCCCTACCCACCTGGAGAATACCTATTCATTCTTTAAAACATTTCATAGAGGCAACTCCTCCAAAATCTTTCCTCGCTGCAGGCGTGATGGAGTGACTGATCCCACCTTTGTACGGCCTCTGTACATCGCACATGCTTCTGCGGGGACATCGGTGCCGGTTTGTTTCTGCATCTGCGTCCTCTAGTAGACAGCGAACTCCTCAGCGGTTGTGACCAGTTTGGTGTTTATGTTCCTGCGCCTGCGGTAATGCCTGATGCGCACTGAGCGCGATGTTGAATGAACGCGATGTTGAATGAACAGACGGAAGCGCGTGGAAGTGAGTAAATGAATGAGCGAAGGTATTGTTCTCCTCCCTCATTCCCAGTCATTCCCGATGTCCGATAGAAGTAAGCTAACTCATCATTCTCTCTCCGATGAGGTACTTTGTTTTCAGAAATGCTTCCAATTTAAGTTTTGTTTTTGTAAAATCAATGAGTGTCTCATTTGGCCAGTTTGAAACATCCAAAGCTAGCCAAAAAAAAAAAAAAAAAAAAAAAAAAAAAAAAAAAAAAAAAAAAGCTTGGGTGAAAGAGACAGGAAAGAAGAGAGAGGGGGAACATGGTGGGGCCATCCACTGATGACAGGTGCTGTTTTTCCTGAGCGTGATTGAGAAGCACCGAACACCCAGGCCTGGGTCCTTTGTTACGAGTGACCTCCGACAAAATTTCTCCTCACAAGAGGAGCCAATAGGAAAAAACTTTGAGAGTAGTAAGGAACACCGTGAAAAAGACGTATTATTTTCTGCCTGGATGGTTAAATATTGCCTTGTGAATTAAGAGCTAGCTTCCCGTGTTCCCACCCTTAGAAAGGGGGTGATTTTAATATTAAAGGTATTTCTTTCACTTGCTAAGACATACATTAATTATGAGGAAAACGTTTCCAAAATATAAACTTACATCTGTTAATAAGCACAAATCTTCCCAGAAAAGGAGGAAGCAGGGGAGACCAGCAGCCTAACCTGGGATGAGAAGCCATCTGTGACTTTAGAACAAGCCCTTTTACTAGCTGGTGGTGGCACTCTGTTGTGAAATGCTAAATTAAATACCACTAAACATTATTACGGTTTCAAAAAGTAGTTACAGGCTTCAATAAGCGCACTTTTATCACAAGAACACACAACCTAAAGCCAAAATAGTTCAGTTTAATGTGCCAAAAATACGCTCCCCCCATACATTGTTAGAAAGAGCAGTAGCAAAAGAAATCTAAAATTTGCTGCTAATTCATCTGACGGCAGCCAACATCTCCTATCTTCCTTGGCAAGAGGGCCATTTTTCTATGTTGTATTTTGCACACAGAAATCTGCATAGAGTGATTTGCATACCAAAAACACATTTGTAAAGGAAACTGTTTGCATAGAAGCCAGGGAGAGATGGGGTTGCCACTGTTGGCTTTTATACACACAACGCCCCCAGGCTACTTGCTTTTCGTTTTCCTCTACGCTGCATTTCCCACAAAGGGTTATGTACTTTATGATGCATTAAAAATTAAAGCAAGTATATCTTGTACGTATCCACGAACAACCCTAAGAACAATAACAACACAGGCTAAATTTTTCTGTGCCAACAGATGTCCATGTTTACAAAGGAGCTGGTGGTAATAATATAATAATAATACAGGGAGCTTTTATTTTATATCACGTGTTTTATATAAATTACTGCTAATTCTCCCAGTCTTCAAGGTCGGTGCTGGGGTTCCCCATTTTACCTATGAGGAAGCTGAGGCTTGGGGAGCTGGAGGTAAGGTAATTCGCCAAAGCCGCACAAGCCAGCACTGGTGAAGCCAGGTTGGGAAGCCTGATCTCACCTCTCAGCCCTTTCCTGCCACCCCCTCCTCCTCACTGCCTCTCTCTCTCTCCCCCCGCCCCCCCGCAGTTTTGCTGCATACCATTGTTTCATTTCCAAGGGCCGAGCCTACCAGTCTGGGGGTGGTAGGGAGTCCTGCTGGGAGAGGTGCACCCCTTGGGTTTCCTGGCATTTGTTTTCTGACCAGAGTTTGGAAGCAGGACAGCCAGTCTCAAGGCTCAGTGAAGGTGCCCAATACACTAGCTCAGTGACAGACACGGGGTGAATGGGCAATGGCCTGTGATTCAGAGGGTGCCGGGACGGAGGGGGGGAGACGGCTTGGTTGCCACACAAAGAAGGTACATGGTAGTTGAGATGCGATGGGAGCCTCCCGCTCGGTGCCCGTGCGCTGTCGCCGATTCAGTGCCAGCCCAGCTGTATTCTTGGAAACACAGAATGGTTTTGTGTGTGCTTAATTATAATGCTACTTACAGAGAATGTATCAGCAGCAAATCAGATGCTTGATGCATTTCTTAAGGAAAAAAGGGGTAGTGGCACTTTGAAACGTGTTCGTCTGATGAAGCCTTTGGATTCTTCCGGTAGACAGCATTTGACAGAACTCGGCCGTTTCTGGAAAGTCAACAGGGGGAAAAGTGCAGAAGGAAAAGACCGAGGATGGTTATAAACATCCTCGTTTGCTTTCTTTTAGGAAGCTTCTTTGTGTGTTGTTGCTCACCTAGTTTCCCTTTCTCGGGACATGACAGCAAAATTTGTATCTAATCACATCTCCTTCTCCAGGATTGCCGCTGTCCAAAGATCCCCGGCTTCGAGACTTCACTGTGATGCGGTCACTGTTAGGAGGCAGTTTTTCGGACACTTTCAGTAATAAATCTTTTTTGATATCATCTATAGTAGCTCTGCCTCATAGCAAGTTCCAGGCTAAAGCAGGTAAGGGGACAACAAACTGCCGTGGAGGCAGACAGACCTGGCTTGAGTCCTGGTTTTGTCACTATGGGTTTACCTCAATCTCTCGGAGCCTCCATTTCCTCATCTGTAAAATAGGGGAGAACGTAAGGGCAGAGCCTGGTTGCCTGCCAACTATTTCACTCCTCTTCTTGCTGACGGCAACGACGACGACAAATCCTGATTTTGTTTAGCTCCCGATATGCCCAATCCCAGCAGATGCGCTGAGACGACCTAAGGTGTCCATTCCTGCTACCAATGGTTGGTTGGTAGGGTCCGTAGGAGAGCAAGTGACCTAATTCTGACTGATGAGGCCAAACGGGACATCTGGCAGAAGCTTCCCAGAAAAGATTTTCCTCTCTGATAAGTGACACATGTGAAGAGAAAGCCCATCTGCCTTCGGCCCTCTTGCTTCCTGAGCCAGATGCTGTTGTGGAGACATGATGTTTGGGGTAAGAGCAGCCATCTCTTCAAAACAAACGGGACCACCACTGACGCATTAATGATGGCAGAGCTGAAGGACCCGAAGAGTGTAGGTCCTTGGAGCAACACTGATCTATTCAACGAAACTTGGTCTACCTATCTCCAGATTTCTGGTCAACAATAAATGTCTTTTATTGTTTAACCTGTTGTGTAGGGTTTTGTGTTTATTGTACCCCCCCCCCAAAATCCTAACTTACACAAATATCAACCTCACAGGATGGTTGTAAATACGTGATACGTTGGATGTAAAGTAGTCAGCACAATACCGGGCACAGCGAATCATTGCTGTACATGTTAGTAAGGGCATTAATCAGACACAGGTAAGGATCCAAGAGAACAAAAGTTTCCAAACACAACAGATGAATCAAATGAACGGTACGGATTTAGCACAACAAAAAAAGCTTTATATTTTTGGCAAGGGCTGGGGGAGACATTGAGGTCCAAGACGATGACTACAGCGACAAATCCTTATATCTGGGAGTAAGATGTAACTACAGCCAGAATGTGAACGCTAATGGAGATGAAAGGACTGTGGTTCTTTGCCAGGTTTCCATCCACCCTCTTACAAATGGACAATCACCCTGTCAGCAGCTCTGATTCATGTCTGAAGACTAACAATTATGTGTATGTGAATTACCAGCCTTGCAAAGGGGCAGAGTTCTTTCAACCCACAGAATCTCTTTCCAGAATACCAAATTTTACTAGTATTTTCTAAAAACACATTTTTCCCCTTTGTGGCAGGAAAGATAGATATAGTGACATATATTAAAAATATAGTAATTTAGGAATATTTCCTTAGATATAGCCTACCATTTTGGAGCCGTGGGATAACTCACAGGACTACGTATAGTTTACCGATGAAATCACCAGTTTTTGAAACAACCTACTAGAACACAAAGTAGGCATATAGTCAGATAACATGTGAAAGTACCTGGCATAATAGAGGTAATATCAGATAGTAGATATGTAATAAGTAATAAGTAATCTTCAAGTAAACCACGTTTCTTCCTTCACTGTGCTTTAGCAAAGGAGCAAATGACAGGGTTTCAAAGTAACACAGAGGATTAAACACACACGTACTCACAGCCATATCCACTTATGTATAGGGTCCGTGTACATCCATCCAAAAGCCCTACACCTTCTACGGCTAGACAATAAGCATTGATTTTCATAACTGATAGCCATGAGGCTTTACAATTCCCTGAATTATTAATCATATTTAATATATTATGAAAGAGAATCAGACATGTAGACAAAAATTCGTCAAGAATTGGAGATAAAAAAGAATTTCTCGTTACCTTGCAGTTCATTAAATAGAACCACCAATTCTTGAACATGTTGGTTAATGGAGATTCTTTTGTATATTATACGCACATCTGCTTTTCTCAAAATCCATCTGTTCCTCTTTCTTTCTTACAATAAAGGGCAAAATTGTTGGTGGCTTAACAATTCTCCAAAATTAATGATCTCTGCATCACTAAGAGACGAAGATATCATTCGTTCCTTAGAGGCAATTTCCAGCCTTTACAACGTGGTGCAGTTTGTCCCTACTCCTGTGTATGGAATTTAACATGACAATGACACAGCTAGCAGTTTACTAATGCGCTGTGGTCTTTTTTTTTTTTTTTTCCACACAAGGTTTCTTATTATTTAAATTGAGGTGTAATTGACACATAACATCATATTAATTTCAGGTGTACAACATAACGATTTGATGATTTTGATGTTTGCATACACTGCGAAATAATCACCACAATAGGTCTAGTAACCATCCTTGCAGCTGGAGTCTTAACTCCATTGAGAAAGACAGAAAGGCTGTATTTCAAGGAAGAAAAAGATGTGTGAGGTGTATTTTATAGTCTCAAGATATTTTTTCATAGCTTTATTGATATCATTCACATACCATGAAATTCACCTTTTTAATTTTTTTTTTAACGTTTATTTATTTTTGAGACAGAGAGAGACAGAGCATGAATGGGGGAGGGTCAGAGAGAGAGGGAGACACAGAGTCTGAAACAGGCTCCAGGCTCTGAGCTGTCAGCACAGAGCCCGACGCAGGGCTCGAACTCAAGGACCGCGAGATCATGACCTGAGCCGAAGTCGGCCGCTCAACCGACTGAGCCACTCAGGCGCCCCAAAATTCACCTTTTTAAAGTGTATCATCCAGTGGTTTGTAGTATAAAAATTGTGCAACCATCACCACTAATTCCACAATACTTTCATAACACCAAAAAGAAACCTTGTACCCATTAGCGGCCACTCCCCATTCCTCCCTCCCATCCCTGCACCCCCACCCCAGCCCCTGGCAACCGCTAATCTACTTTCTATGAGTTTGCCTGTTCTGGACATTTCATATAGATTAATGCATGCCATTTTTGGCTGTCTGGCTTCTTTCACTTAGTATAATGATTTCAAGTTTCATCCATGTTGTAGCATGTATTGTATTCGTGTGTTTCTTTTATGTGAAATAGTATTTTATTCCTTTGTATGGTGAAAACATTCCATCGTATGGATATACAACATTTTTAATCCATTCATCAGTTGATGGACATTTGGGTTGTTTGCACTTTGGAGCTAATATGAATAAAGCGTCTCATGATATCTTTATCGAGGTGAAATTAATTTAACACACAATTAACCATCTTAAAGTGTACAATTAAATGCCATTTAGTGTACTTACAAGGTTGTTCACCCACCACCTCTCCATGCTTTTAAAACCTGAGAAAGATACTCCATATCCATTAAATAATCACTTCCCATTCCCTTCACCCCAACCCCTGGTGACCACTAATCTGTGTACTATCTCCATGGATTTGTCTATTTTGATGTATTGTAAAAAACGAACCATGCAATATGTGACCTTTTGTGTCTGACTTTTTTCACTTTGCATGAGGTCTTTGAGGTGCATCCAACTTGTAGCTCCTGTCAGTCCTTTGTTCCTTTTTATGGTTGAATAATATCCCTTTGTATGTACATACCCCAATTTATCCATCCATTTATCCACTGAGGGACTTTTGGGTTATTTCCACCTTTTGGCTTCTCATGATACTTTAGTGTCCCCACTGTCATCATAGTCCAGGTCACCATAAAGTCTCTCTCACCTGGATTATAGCAGCATTTTAACTGATCTCTTCTCCCTCCACTCCATTTCTTTCCACACAGCAACCTGAAGGTCATTCCATGCTTATAGTCCTTCATGGGTTTTCCAATGGCTGTAAGAACACTCTAAGAAGCCCAAATTTTTTAACAGGGACTACAAAGCTTGGAGTGGCCCTCTTCCTTTTTACCTTTCCTACTTCATTTTATACCAGCCCCTCTACAACTGAAAGGCTCCAGCCAAAATGAACTTCTCTCACTTCCTCAAAACCATCAGGCTTTCTCTTTCTTCAGGGCAGGTGCACATGCTGTACCCACTGCTATGTATCTTCTTTTTGCCAGTCTAACTCCTGCTTATCCTCTAGGTCTCATTTTTGATACCACTTAGATGCCCAATCTTACAAACACCCTCTACTTCTCTGCAGCACACTATGACTGTAAATTGCTTTTCCTACTAGACTGTAAGCTCCTTAAGGGCAGGGACCATGCATCATGCTCATCACGAAAACCCCTCTGCCTAGCACAACACTTGGTATATGATACATGTTGATCAATAGTGTTACAAACTGGGCATGGGCAGAATTACCAAATTGCCTCAAAAATTTTGGATACTCTACCACTGAATGTCTCAAAATACGTTAACTAAAATGGGCACACATACCCACAAATCTTAGTTGTAATTGCATTGTTGAAATTCTTCCTACCATTCACAAAAGCAAGACAAAGCCTTCTAAATAATATTAAAATTTAATTCCCTTTCAAATAGTTCTTTGCTTATGATTTAAAAAAAATTGATCTTGGAGCGGCTGGGCAGCTCAGTCGGTTGAGCGTCTGACTTTGGCTCAGGTCATGATCTCATACCTTGTGAGTTCGAGCCCTGCATTGAGCTCTGTGCTCACAGCTCAGAACCTTGAGCCTGCTTTGGATTCCGTGTCTCCCTCTCTCTCTGCCCCTTCCCCGCTCATGCTCTCTGTCTCTCAAAAAATAAAACATTAAAAGATTAAAAAAATATATTGATCTTTAAGATCACACAGAACAAACATACTATAATTGAATGGCTGCCTATCAAAATGTGATCTGACTTCAGTGATCATTCTTGCCTTTGAAAGGCTCAAAAGAAATACTTTCTAAAGACACATTTATACAGCAAGGACAAATACTCGAAACATTAATACCTTGATTCTTTTCAATCTTTATCAGTGTGGTTTAACGTGTAAATATGGCCTTTGTTTTTCAAGATTTTACCTACTCTCTTTATTCACTTCTCAAAGGATGGATCAGTGGATGAGATTACAGCTCCCTATCATGAAATTAATTTCATATACTTGAAACACCTACTTTGATCACCACCTGGGGGAAAAGATAAATAGCCTAAGCCAGCTTTTTTAGCTATAGGAATTAAAGATTAGAGGAAAGAACTAGAAAATGTGATAAAATAAAGCCTCGAAACTGCAGTACCACAAATTAGAAAAAAAGAAGAAGAAGAAGAAGTAGCACTGTTTTTTAATATCATCAGGCCCTTCAAGTTAGGACTGAGGCACTGACCTGGAGTGGAAAATGATTTAAATATTGAATTACATGTATTTAAATATTTTGCAGTTTGATTACTTCTAAGCAATTATGCCATAGGTTTTCCCCAATCGAAATACATTATAAACTTTCCATTAGTGTAAAATTAGAAATCTTTTTTTACAAATAGAAATTTAAAAAATATTCTTGAGGCACTATAAAAAGCAGTTTATGAAAAGAATAATTACTGGTTATGTCAAGGCACTGAGCTTGAGTAATGAAGAAAATGTGGACTCTGATTCAGACGATCACTTACTAGCTATATGATGTTGAGAAAGTTATCCAGCCCTTGAATCTGTTTCTTTATATATATAATGCGCTTTATCTATAAAACTCACTACTTCAAGGATTGAGATTATGAGAAAATGCATATAAAATGTCTCATAATGCCAAACATATACTATGGCTTTTCTGATCCTAACGGATTTGCATGATTTCACTGAGCGGTAATTACAAAGTAAAACACTGAATAGAAGTTTAAGTTGTACCAAAGGAATAGTTAACTAGGGAAAAAATCCCCAATGACTCTGAATGTAAAACAGTCATTAAGTTACTTAATTAAGTTAACTTGTATTTATTAGCCTTACTTAAATTGATTTACTTATTGACCTTTATTAACCTTAATTTTTAGTCTTTATTGTCAGCTACTCTGGCCCCTACTTAGACAGACATTTGTAAACTAGCAACAAAAAAAGAGATGAATAGAAATCTAGGAACTAAACAGGAAAACTGCCAACCCAAACTAAGTAAACCCATTTCCTTGACCATGTCCACGATAGTCAGAATCATGCCAAATAGTTCTCCTTAGATTATAATTCTCAGGGTATATTACAGAAATTATCTGGTGTTCTCAACAGAGCAATCATGAAGTGCCACAGAGCAGAACTAGTGGTATGTTGAAATTCCAAAGATTTTGTAGCAAATCCTTAAATCATAGTACTTATAGAAAGAACTTATTAAACTGTTGACCAAAGAAACTTCCCACTAACATTTTACAAGGCAGCACTAGACAGAAATATATTTGTATTAAAATTTTCCTAGTAAGAACATGCACAAGTTAGTCCTTTGAAATTTATCACTCTCCTTCATTGAGAACTCTTTTCAAAAACCTGGAAGCCAACTGCCTAAGGAAAGTCAATGTCTTCATAATACATAGTATCCTGGGGGTGCCTGGGTGGCTCAGTCGGTTAAGTGTCCGACTTTGCTCAGGTCATGATCTCACAGTTGGCAGGTAGGAGGCCTGCATCTGGCTCTGTGTTGACAGCTCAGAGCCTGGAGCCTCCTGCAGATTCTATGCCTCCCTCCCTCTCTGCCCCGCCCCCACTTATGTGCGCGTGCGCACATTCTCTCTCTCTCTCTCTCTCAAAAATAAACAAACTTTTAAAAATTAAAAAAAAAAATACATAGTATCCTTCCCATGCATCTTCCCAATAATAAACAAAATACAGGCCCTAAATATACATTTCATTCTAGATCATTCACAAGTTCTGATTTTTTCCTCCAAGTTCTTTATTATTCAGTCAAGACAGTTCAAATATACTTACTTAAATTTAGACACTTTTAAGCTTCTGTTACCCTGTGTAAACTTCAGTTTACACTGAACAGTTTACTATTACATAGTTAAAACATCAACATCTTTTAAGTTTGCAGTCTTTAATACAAGTTAAGGCAACCGTGTAACATTCGGGCAAATTATAGCAAATATCACATTGAAGTTTATTTCTTGCTCATATTCCACAAACATCTCTAATTCACAGAATTTCACTAATTTTATAATTTCCTCAGGCAGAGATGTGAAGGCCACAGAAAAGTGCAAATGTGCCTTATAACTTCAGTAAATTTTATGAAGCTCAACCATTGTAAAGATCATGGAAACATGTACCAAATTAAATGAATGGCATTTGCGACATTAAAAGTGAGATCTTCCTTCCAAAGTCACCAAAACCATTCTTTAATATTCAACAAAAAATTGGAATTTGCAGGGTTTCATGTGTGTGTTTTTAAATGTCAGGGTGGTATGATCCTCTTTGGATGTGGGGCTGTTGAAAGCTGAGTTGTACAAAAGAAATTTTTAGAGAACAGAGGCTTTTCTTTACATATTTATTCTCAGAGCCTGCCCTTCATCTCATTTTGGTTTTCCACATTGATCCAATTGTAGCACTTCCTGGAGAGAGCTATGTTCTAATCAGCAACATCAGGAAGAGAATTGGACAAAGCAAAATGAGAAAATGCAGATCTTCTCATGTCATGTCTCTTTGAAAACAGAGAATACATTCTAAGGTATCAGGCAATACAAGTCACAATTTGACTTTTAATAATTTTTACCTGTAATGGACATGAACAAGAAACATGGTATGAGTCCGTCATCTATTCAATAGGTACACGACTTCTACTGAGGTGAATGCCTTTTAGTAGAATTTTACTTTGTTCCCTGTCCCATACAGTTGTGCTGACCTTAAAACCTCATTAGTAGGCTATTCAGGAAATCTCCACCGAACGGTGGATCAAGGTAGAAACAAACTAGAGACCCTGAATTACCTAACATGACTTCCCGTTAAGGGTTTTCTCCTTACAGTGGCTCAAAAGCTACCGAGCTAAAGCAGCCATGCCGACTCCCCAAAGACAAGGGTCCGGACCCCTACATGAAACGGCTGCAATCCTCTTGGATCGCCGAAAGAGAAGCAATCAATCCTTTAAAGAGAACTCGGACTACATATCGTCACCTCTCCCAAACCAGAAAACCCAACATTTTACACGCTAGCACTGCCTGGACGCACCCCACCCCCACCCCCCTCCCACGGGATGGCCTTCCGGGCGGACGGTGGCCACAGGGGCTGACACACCCACGCCTACTTCTGCTTCTTCGGGGATTTGGGCGCTTGGGCGACCGGGGGGCGAGGCAGCTTGAAATAGACCTTGACCGAGTCATAGATGAACCACTGCAGCGCAGTCAGGGTGCCGATCATGATGATGCGGGCGAACAGGCCCTTCCACACGCCCGCGAACCCCAGTCTCTGGAGAACTCCCAAGGCCGAGCTGCCCTTCTCCTTGTTCAAAACGGACACGACCGAATCGGCCGGGTGGGACACGACGGCGCAGAAGACGCCGGCGATGTAGCCGGCCACGAAGGTCACGGCCAGCTGCTCGGCCTTGGTGCACTGGCTCTGGGGCTTGGGGACGACGTGCTCGTAGAGCGCCTCCACCGTGCGCTCGAAGCAGGCGAACTTCATCATGGTGTAGGGGATCGGGCGCAGCCACAGCGGCGCCACGCCCTTGTAGAAGGCCCGCGGGCCCTCCTCGCGGTACATGCGCGGCGCGGCGGCGCGCAGCGTGCCCGCGAAGCCGGGCTGCGTCTGGATGCGCACCTTCACCGCCTCCATGGGCGCCAGCGCCACGTCGGCGAAGAACTCGGCGCCGGCCGACGCGGCCAGGTACAGGCCGGTTCTCCACCGGTACGCCTTCTCCGGGCCCAGGAGCTCGGCGTAGCGCATCTTGAAGACCTCGTAGAGGCCGAACTTAAACAGGCCCTGCAGGGAGTAGCCCAGGAAGGTCGGCGCCCAGCCTCGGGCCAGGCCGCGCAGCCCGTCGTCGCGCACCGTCACGCCGAAGCCGCTGACGATGCCCTTGTACTTGGTGGGGTCCACCTGCATGCGGCACTTGACCAGGTCCAGGGGCACGACGGCCGTGTGAGTCAGCCCACAGCTCAGCATGCCGCCCAGGCCGCACAGCAGCAGGTATCTCGCGGAGCCGTACTCGTAGCTCTGCTCCTTCGCGGCCGCCGCCGCCCAGAACCTGCCCTTGAGCGGGCCCAAGCTTCCGGCCTGCGGGGCCCGGCAACCGCCAGCGTCACGCATGACCGCGCTCCGTCCAGCCCCACACCTCCCTCGGCCGGAGCCCGTTCCTCTCGGGGGCCCAAGGGCAGGTGCGCATGCTTCGTGAGCTTCCCGCGCGTGACCCCAACCGTCGGTGTCCGTAGGGTTTCTGCCCGCCCTCGGCACGCGCCTGCGCAGCCCCACAGGTCGGGTTAGCTGGGGGCCTGAGGCCGGCCCCCAGAGGTTTAGGGGGAGCATCACCCTGTCCCTCACCGCCAGGACCGCCCTCCGCCCCTCCCTCACACCTTCAGCCCAATGGGCTTCTGGTAGCGGCAGGAGCCCATCCCCTCAGCCCTCCCTAGCCAATGGGCAGTGGTCCCTAGATCTCACCTTGAGCGGTAGGTAAGGCTCAGCGTGCCCAGGTGGCTTCTGCCCAGCTCAGCTGCCTAGTCCTCTACAAAGACGCTAATAAAGTAAATCAATAGATACAAACATGAGTACACACAGGAATAGGCGAGC
Source organism: Felis catus (assembly GCF_018350175.1). NCBI lineage: Eukaryota > Metazoa > Chordata > Mammalia > Carnivora > Felidae > Felis > Felis catus. The sequence goes on from NC_058375.1 coordinate 43,191,125, forward strand.
AAATAGATAAGGAGTTGGGCTAGGGGGCGAAGAGTCGCCATGCACCGTTGCTTTCCTGAGAGGCCTTTCTGGAGGTCTCACCTAATTGTGCCCACTTAGGGCAATAGTCCTCTCCATGGCAACAGAGTGTTCTATGGAAGGAATGGGCAGAGAGAACCAGGAACATGGTGTTGGAGGCCAGCCAGTCCTGCGGCTTCTAGCGTACCATTCTCATCTGGCAGATAGGGACGCCGTCTCCCCCCAAGCACTCACACTCCACTCCTGTTTCCCTCCAAGAATTGCAGTGAGGGCTTAGGAAGCATGGAGGTACTCGCTGAGTTGGGGGGGGGGGGGATTCTGTTGGTTATTTTCATTCATTAGGTATTTTTTCATTGACTACTGAATCCCTGGCATAATTCTGGAGATCACAAAAGTGAGGCAGAAACCCTCACTTCCCCTAGGGGGACTGCAGTCTCATTGGCTTGGAAAGTGAGAATTGAGTGACTCCACGTGTAAATCACTAGCATTCACTCATTCATTCACCCACTGTGTGCTGGGCCTTGTGCAGGGTTAGGGATTTAAGAAAGAGCTAGACTGGGGCACCTGGGTGGCACAGCCAGTTGAGCATCTGAATCTTGATTTCGGCTCAGGTCATGATCCCAGGGTCATGGGATTGAGACCTGTATGGGGCTCCATGCAGAGCATGGAGCCTGCTTAAGATTCTCTCTCTCCTCTCTCTCCCCTTCTCCCCAGCTTGTAGTGCGTTCTCTCTCTCTCTCTCTCTCTCTCTCTCTCTCTCTCTCTCTCTCTCAAAGAGGAGCTAGATATAGTCCTGCTTATTTTTAAACAAGGGGATTTAAAAATCAGCCTTGTGTGGTATTATGATAGGGGTTTGATTCAAGTTCTGTGTGAACAATGAGGGAGCAACTAATTCTATCTCATGAGGTTGAGAAGACTTCCCAGAGGAGATGACCATGCAGCGAGGTCTTGAAGGATGAGTAGGAGGCTGTCACATAAAGTAGATGGAAATGGAAGTCCAGGTTAGGGGAAACATGAATACATGAAGTACTGAGGAGGGGTGAGTAATTCAACATGGTGGAAACTAGCAAGGGTTGAGTCTAGAAAAAGAGAAACTGGGTCAAATTAGGGAAAGCTTTAATGCTTTATCCAGCACTTTAACATTTATCCTGTAGGGAGGCTAACATTTCTCAGAAGTGTGATCCATAGGCCACCTGCATCAGGATCACCTGGAATGCTTTATTTAAAATCTAAGATCACACCCCAGACCTCTGAATGAGAATCTCTGAGGGCAGGAGTATGCAATTTTAATAAGCTCCCTCGGGTGGATCCTTCATTAAAGTTTGAAAACCACAGTATGTAGATGATGGGAGGTCAAAGATTTTTTTTTAAAAGGTTCTCTGATTAAAAATTTTAGTACTTTATCCTGTGCAAATTCATCAAGCTGTACACTTAAGATTAGTGAACATTAGACACTTTATGTATGTTATATCATATTTTTATTTATTTATTTTAATTTTGTGTGAGAGAGTGTGTGTGTGTGTGCACACGGGGGAGGGGCAGAAAGAGAGGGAGAGAGAGAATCTTTTTTTTTTTTTTAATTTTTTTTTTCAACGTTTATTTATTTTTGGGACAGAGAGAGACAGAGCATGAACGGGGGAGGGGCAGAGAGAGAGGGAGACACAGAATCGGAAGTAGGCTCCAGGCTCTGAGCCATCAGCCCAGAGCCCGACGCGGGGCTCCAACTCCCGGACCGCGAGATCATGACCTGGCTGAAGTCGGACGCTTAACCGACTGCGCCACCCAGGCACCCCGAGAGAGAGAATCTTAAGCAGGCTCCATGCTCCACACAGAGTCCTACATGGGAATCGATTTCACGCCTCTGAGATCATGACCTAAGCTGAAATCCAGAAGCGGACACTCAACCGACTGAGCCACCCAGGCGCTCCTAACATATACTTTTTTAAACTGGCGGTATAAAAAAAAAAAAATAGAATTGGGTCCTAATTACAAACTTAGGATGATGACCTGATGGAGAGCAGAGGCAGATATAGATTTTCTCAATCAACAAGTCTTACTGAACTCCTGTCCTTATTGTAGTCTTTTTTTTTTTTTTTTAATGATTATTTTTGAGAGAGAGTGAGTTGGGGAGGCACAGAGAGAAAGAGGGAGATACAGAATCGCAAGCAGGCTCTGCACGGTCAATTCAGAGCCCAATGTGGGGTTCAAACTCACAAACCATAAGATCATGACCTGAGCTGAAATTAAGAGTTGGATACTTATGGGGTGGCTGGGTGGCTCAGTCAGTTAAGCGTCCGACTTCGGCTCAGGTCATGATCTTACAGTTCGTGGGTTTGACCCCGCGTCAGGCTCTGTGCCAACAGCTCAGAGCCTGGAGCCTGCTTCGGATTCTGTGTCTCCTCTCTCTGCTCCTCCCCTGCTCATGCTCTGTATCTCTCTCTCTCTCAAAAATAAATAAATTTTAATTAAAAAAAAAAAAAAAAAAAAAAAGAGTTGCACACTTACCGGGTGGCTGGATGGCTCAGTCAGCTGAGTGTCTGACTTTGGCTCAAGTCGTTATCTCATGGTCTGTGGGTTCGAGTCCCCCATCGGGCTCTGTGCTGACAGCTTAGAGCCCGAAGCCTGCTTCAGATTCTCTGTCTCCCTCTCTCTGTCTCTCTCTCCCCCACTGGCACTCCGTCTCTCTCTCAAAAATAAATAAACATTAAAAAATTAAAAAAAAAAAGACTTGAACACTTAACTGACTGAGCCACCCAGGCGCCCCCTTATTGTATAGTCTTATACCGTGTTAAAGTAGTTAAACAAGGCAAATAGACTAAGGTGGACTTAATGCTTTAGCAGTCTATGGAAGGAAACCAAAATGTAATCCTGCAAATGTTAAGAAATTGAAAACTAAGGACAGCCAATCACAAATGGCCAACTAGGCTTTTCCATATAAAGCAAAACGCCAATCAGATAATTTCTTTGGTTTGCTTTGGGATCTTCTCGATGAAAGTCTGTCCCCTAGTTCCTGTCCCTGGAGGCTTCTAACTACTGCCCATTTGGTGCTGCCCAACTGGAATTGATCTTTGCTCAAATAAACTCTTAAACTTTTAATAGGTCTCAGTTTATCTTTTCACATCAGCAATACAAGTATGAAAGAAGAGATTCTCTCTTTGACTCATAAGAAAACAAAAAGTGTTAAACTAAACTATCTCATGCGGAATAAATTGGGGTTCCCAAAGTACGTTCCTGGGAATACTGGTCCACTTGAGAAAGGTCAGTGGTGGGTCAAACACATTTGAGAAGCATTTCATGCCAGAGCCTGCATTCTCAAGTGAAGCAGTGTCATCCTCAAGGGGGCAAAAATTAGTTCACAGGAGGCAAAAACCCCTTAATACAGTGGCTTGGGGCCCCCCAAACTCAACCTACTCACCAAAATCTTATTCCTTAGTATTTAATTTGGGGGAGGGGCAGGTGGATGGAAAGGAGTGATTAAGGGAATGTCTAAAAAGGCTTCAGGAAACGGAGGGCCAGTAATGAATAAAAGGTTGAGAACACAGCACTAGAACTTCCTCTTGGAGCTTCATGGGGCACATGAACTTATTACAGAGTGAGAAGTTTCAGAGGGAAGAACTTTAATGTCTTCTGACTAGCTAACTTAGGCTATCCTCATTTTACTGGATCCCAGAACCCCTTTCTTACCGGATACCTATTCTCATTTCACAGACATAGTCTCCCATGGAGTGTATTTTGGGAAATGCTGAACTCTTGGAGAGCTTGGAGAAAATGAGGAGTAAAGAAGGCTACAGTAATAACAGCAGGTACCATTTACTTAGGCCTCTATGTCCTGAAGGCGTAACTTGGATGTTTTGCCAACATGTAGCATGAGTCACTGGCCACTTCATGAAAACAGAAGTTAAATTAATTTATCTCATTCATAGGAGATACTTCTTCTGTACCATTAATATATCGCTCAAGAAAATGTACAAGTTGAAGGAAACAATTTAGGAGGCTTCTGTACCAGATTTTTTCACCCTCTTTTCCAGCTCGATGACCTTAGCCATGTTATTTAGCCTCTTTCTGAACTTCATTTATTTATTCCTTTTAAAAATCTGTAATTAAGGTTAATTATAGCTACCTTTAGAGTCGTTAAAAGAAGAGATAATCGCACAAAATACCTGGCCCAGTGCCCTGAACATTAGTAAGCATTCCATGAATGTCAGTTCTGTGACTCACCCGCTTTTTCTGGCCCTCATTAATCCTCACAGAACTCATGTTTCCGTGATGCCCCAGTCTCTGCTCTTTCTCTTCCACTCGAGCGAATGATTTATTCAGTTAACTAAATTCCAACTGACTGATGATTTAGGATGGGAACTGAAGAAATCATAGCTGGCAGAAATGTGAACTTCTTTGACAATGCCCCAGGATGTGTCACAGAATAAAATAGGACAGAGACTGCGCACCTGTGGCACAGCAACCTGGGCCACAGAGAGGAACAGGACAGACAGACAATTGGGCAGCCTTCCTCCCTCCCAAACAGACCCTCCTAGCCTGGTGCTTTATTCAGTTGAATTCTAGCTAGGGCAACCAGCTTGTCCCAGTTTTGCCCCCCAACTTTCCCATTTACAGCACTGAAAGTCCAGTGTCCCCAGAACCCTCTCAGTCCCAGGCAAATCAGGATGGTTGGTCATGATACTTTTAAGAGTCTCAGCTGTGCCCAAGGCCTCCAGCCACTGCTATCTTGCCGCAACATAAGAATCAGTGGCTTGGGAGCCAGGCACACCTGGGTCCAAATCCTGGCTCATTCCATTTCTAGTGATGAATCCTGTAAATGTCATCTAGCTTTCTTGAACCTCGGTTTCTTTATCCAGAGATTTCATCCTATTCTTTCCTGAATTTGTGATAAACTTCATATTATGGTTAAATTAAATCACAGTGCTTGAGCAATGTCAGCCCTCAATGAATGTTAGTGGGGGGGGGGGGTTGTTTTGTTTGTTTGTTTGTTTTCCTTCCTGAGCTCCTTATACTTACTAGAATTTCATTATCTCCTGGGGTACCATGTGTTTCGGGGAAGGGAGGTGGCCTTCGGGCAGCAGGGGGCACTGTTGTCACGATTCCTCTACTCACACCAAAGCAATAAAGCTTTAGTAGGCCACTGATCAAAGATGGCTAAACTCTAAACCCACACTTGGTTTTAACTTATCTAAATGTGTCCCACATGCCTGCAATAATGTTTGGGGTGTATCTGGATGATTTTAAATCTTGTACATTTAATTTATAATCCTTCTCACTCCAGGAGGTTTATGATGTGCCAGGGGGTCAAATGTTTATTCCTAGAATTATTTAACCTCAATCAACTAATTATTCTGATGAACTGTATGCCTTTTTTTCTTTTTGCTTGACCAGATTGGGAACAATGACAGGCATTCAACTCAGATTTACTGTAAAACTTGAACAGATTGGGAATTACGGAGTTCCTTAAACTGTCTCTGAAAATAAATATTTCTGATGTATCTGGCAAGTTGAAGGGGAAAAAGCAACAATCCCCAAACTCATTAAACTAAGTAAGTCTAACCATGTTTAAAGAAAATGTTGTGGGAGGTAATAATCCCTATATGCTTAGATGAAAACCGTTCATAACAAATCCTCATGCCTTTTGTTTGCTTGTTTAAGGAATTATTTGTGCAAAGCAGCACTAATGCTCCTGGTGGTAGTAACTGTTTATCTGGGGTGAGTTCTGGGGGAGAAGGGCATAAATCAAATACTTTTTTATTAAACTTCCAGAGTTCCTAACAATATTACATGTCCAAAGGACTCCATTTATCAAGCAGCATGTACATAATTGTCCATGCCCTCTGGTTGGGATCTTAGGAGAATCTAAAGGGTTATGTATCTCAGGAATGGTGTAAGCTTAGTATGAAATAACACGCTTCTTTTCTAGTTTACGTAGTTTTTATTACTAGCAATTTATACCTACCAAGAGCAGTATGAAAATATTCCTGTAAAAATAACATCAATACATCTGAAGGTTCAAAATGCAAACTACGGTTTTATTAGAATCTTCTAGCTGACATATCCTAATAGTCAGATAAATATTTCCAATTCTAAAGCACGAGACAGAGTTTTGATTCCATTAGAAAGGCCCGAAATGACACAGAGTAGGTTCAAGCTAGTGAAGGTCATGTGGCCCACGTGAAGAAGGGGTGTGTCAAAGTGGCATACTGTTGACGGTGGTGTAACAGCGTAAATTTGAGTTACTGTTAAAAACCTACTCTTTGGAAGTGGAAGAAGGCCCGCGTAGACAAATCTCTTTCAGCGCTATCCGGTAGATATACAAGGTGAGACATATACGTAATTTGAAAATTTCTGGCAGCCACATTAAAAAAGTAAAAAAACACATTAAAATAAAATATGTTATTTAACTTAATCTACTCAAAATATCATTGTTTCAGTATGTAATCTCTACAACTTATCAATGAGATATTTTACATCCTTTTTTGGACTATGTCTTTAAAATCTGGTATTTTATATTTTTAGCACATCTTAATTTGGAGTGGCCACACTTCAAAGTGCTCAACAGCCACACGGGGGTAAAGCTATGGTGTCAGTCAGCTTGGGTTTAAGCTGTGCTTGGAGAGCCTGAAGCCGCCTGGAAAGATTGAGCAGCTGAATCAAATCTCCTGGTTGGAGGTGGAGATATTATTTCTTTCTTCTCACTCCCTATTCCCTTGCCCTTCCTCCTCACGGATACCATGTAATGCCTGCTAACCATGTGTCAGATACCAGGCACTGTGCTGGGCATTCTAAATGCACTATAATCCTGCAAGAGTCAGAGATCTGCTTTTATAAAAAAAAGTAGAATGTAAATGAAATAACTAAATGATGGCAACGATAGCATAATGGTTACGAGAACAGACTTGGAAGCTATTCATACATGTTTCTGCCACTTCCTGTACACCTTGGGGAAGAATTTTCTTCACTTCTCTAAGCCTTAGTTTTATTATTTGTCAAATGGACATAACAAAAGTACTTCCCTTGTAGGTGTTCTGTGATTTAAATTTTTTAATGTTCATTTATTTTTGAGGGAGAGAATCCAAAGCGGGCTCTGCGCTGACAGCAGAGAGCCCAATGCAGGGCTTGAACTCAGGAACTGTGAAATCATGACCTGAGCCAAAGTCTGAACGCTTAACCAACTGTGCCACCAAGGTACCCTGGGATGTCCTATGATTTAAATGAGACCATGCCTATGTTGGAGAGGAAAATTTTTCCTTTATCTTTCAAAGATTCTTCTGGCTGGTCTAAATTAAATTGACATGAGACAGATGGACAAGAGAAAAACAAATTTAGTTTTGTAAGTGTGGAAACCCTCACATACATGAGACGTTTAATAACGTTAAGGTTAAATGGCTTATATTTGCCATCCTGAGCTAAGAAATGGGATAGGGGCCTGGGGCTTTAAAGGGGAGGAGGGCAATTCACAGGCCAATAATAAGAAGGGCAGGTTGGTAATCAGATGTTTGCCCTGCTGTACAGATAGGTCATTAAGATAAAACTTATCTCTGATAATAACTCTTACGCTGGCAAAACCCCTCAATTCATATTCTTCTAGTTAAGGAAGGGTGGAAAGTTTCTCTTAGGCCTGCAGGGTCTTGATCGCCTTCGGCTCAAAATAGTCCGTATGCCAAAGTAGCACATGTTGGGGAGACTTGTTCTGAACCCCTTCACCTGCAAAGCTGTGGGCACATTCATTAAATATTAATAATACTATTTGGGATAAATGTGGGGTACTTTGGAATTTGTAGCACATTAGACAAATATCACTTCTACTGCTGGTATTACTATGGTGCAAAGAAGTTACGTGACCTAGCCATGGTAACACAGCTAGTGAGTGGTGATCAGGTTCTCACCCAGTTTGCCTATCTCTAAAGCAGTATTTGTCATGTGTTTACAGTTACAATATGGACTGAATTTATACTGATGCCATGACATAAAATGAAAAGATCTCTTGAAAGATAAATTCCTGATATCTGCCTGCCATTCTCATAGAAGCAGAATTCAGGGGGAAAGTCTGCGTTTTGGTAAGTAAGGATTTACTGTTTTGTTTTGTTTGGATAAATAAGAATTTACTGTTTTAAGAAACTAGACAATGAATATACATGTAAAGGAAACTTAAATTTAATTTTCTTTGATCCTTTCTTCTTTTTGACTCTCCTTTTATTCAGAAACAGTGCCTTGCATATATTGGCATTAAATTCATGCATGTTGTGGGTGCCTGGGTGGCTCAGTTGGTTAAGCAAGCATCTGACTTCGGCTCAGGTCATGATTGCTTGGTTTGTGAGTTTGAGCCCTGCATTGGGCTCTGTGCTGACGGCTCAGAGCCTGAAGCCTGCTTCAGATTCTGTGTCTCCCTCTCACTCTCTGCCCCTCCCCCACTTGTGCTCTCTCTGTCTCTGTCTCTCAAAAATAAATAAACAAACATTTTAAAAAATTCATGCATGTTGTGTTAAACAAATTTTCATTTTACTAAAGGAGAGTGATATTGAGGCTTTTATTCCCTATTAACAATGTGTTTATAGGGATATGTGCCTCTCATCTTTTAAGACAAAAAATAGTACTATGAAAGTACATGTAACAGTTATATGTGAAAGTTTCTGTGTGTAAAAATATTTTTTTCATCAAATTAGCAAGTGAAAACAAAACATTAGCCCCAGCGCTATTGGGTCTAACTCAGTTAATTGTACCACCTTGAGTATGCCCTCTCTGCCCAGATCGTGTACTTTCTGCACAGAATTGTTTGTTCTGGGCTTTACCTACAAAACCTTTTCAACTGCTTTCTGTTTGATTTCATGTCACTCTCTTTTTCTGTCACTGTTTTGTCTTCCATCGCGGCTGCTTTGTGACTCTTAAGAGATTCCTAGGGGAGGTCACATGAACCAGTGAACGGGGCTGCAGGCATAGGATAAACAATCCTGGCTAGCATAGTGTTAGTTCAGAGCCATGGCTAGCCTCAAGTGCGTGCTCCGCCTGGAACAACCACCCCAAAGAAAACCATACTCAACTTCATTTTAATCTTGCAATACCTATGTGAGTCCTGGTTACTTATTATTCTACTTTCTGGAAGAAAAACTAAGGGCAGGGACATGTCTAGATGTGTGGGTTCTAGTTTGGGCTGGCTCTGCTATGTCATTTCCTCTACTTAATCTCAGATAGTGACACCCATAATTTGTCCCCAAGGACTCCCTCCACAATCTGGCTACTGTTTAACTTTAAAAAAAAAATTTTTTTTTTTAACGTTTATTTATTTTTGAGACAGAGAATGAATGGGGGAGGGTCAGAGAGAGAGGGAGACACAGAATCTGAAACAGGCTCCAGGCTCTGAGCTGTCAGCACAGAGCCTGACATAGGGCTCAAACTCACAGACTGTGAGATCATGACCTGAGCTGAAGTCATGACGCTTAACCGACTGAACCACCCAGTCGCCCCTGGCTACTGTTTAGCTTCTATTCCTTATCTCTGTCCAGTCTCCTGACTTCACTCTACCATAGCCACACTGCAGGCCTTGAAACATGCTATTCCCTCTGTCTGACACACCTCTCTTCTGCCCCTGCACCGGACTAATTCCTACTCATCCTTTCAGCCTCAGCTTGGAAATCAACCCCTCAAGGGAGCTGATTTCTTGATTCAGGTTAGGCCCTCATAGGGATTCCCATAGAATCCTGGTTCTCTCCACATGCCCCCCACCCCCCACTATTCCCCAGCTTTCATCTGGAATTATCTGCCCAGCTTGCCAGCTAGAATGTATGCCTAAAGGTAAGGAGCCTGTCTTTTTTATTTACTTTTTTATTTACTTTTTTATTTACTTTTTTATTTACTTCTGTAAGGTAAGGAGCCTGTCTTTTTTATTTACTTTTTTATTTACTTTTTTATTTACTTTTTTATTTACTTCTGTGTCACTTATACTTAGCACACACTTGGCACTCAATAAATATCAGCTATGGGTGAAGAAAAGCAACTAATACGCAGGGCATCTTAGGAAGCTTCCCCAGATTGATACTTCCTTCCCCCCTTTTGCCCCAGTTGTAATGGGATATGTAATAAAACAAACATTTCTATTCATCACTAAAGTTTTCTTGGGGAGAGCACTGTGTTAATTTAGAAGAAATATTAATTAGCAGATATAAGAATATGGACTTTGAGGATAGATTTTCTGGTTTTGAATCATGGCTCTGCCACTCAATGGCTGTAAAACCCTGGGCAAGTTACTTCTCCAGGCCTCAGTTTCTTCATGTGTAAGATGGGGGTGAACATAACAGCACAGCACACCTACCTTAGAGGACTGTTGTGAGGATTATATGAATTAATACACACAAAGAACTGAATAATTACTGCATATATCAACAGTAAGTGCTAGCAACGATTATTTCTTTTATTAAACCATTAGAGGTTGGGGGGTGAGCTCACGGAACCAAAGTTGATCACCAAACAATGCTTTTCAGGAGAGTGATCTTATTCATCGTGGGTTTTCTGTTTTATATGTTTGAGGAGAGTTGCTGAAGCCAAGCCGATTTACTGTGCCAATCAGAGATGAGATAATTTTGACATTGGCAGGAGAGGGAGGCAAGATCCATTTGTACATTCAACAAATATTTACCGAATGTCTATTTTGTGCTAGACATAGAGGAAAATAAGATAGTCACAGCTGTTACAGAGCTCCCAAAAAAATCAAGAAAGAAGAGAGAAACTAGAGAGGCTGGGGACTGGGAGTGGGGGGTGGGGTGCTGGGGGCAGACCAGTTTCTCTCCGGTGGGTACGGCACAGTAGAGGAGGATGTTGAGAGAACAGAAATGCTAAGGCAGGATTTTAAAGCGTCTGCTATAGGATGTGTTATGTAAATCCTCCCCTCCATCCTCTACAATATCTTCAATAAAATTTTCATTGCTCACTCAAGAGAGCCTGAAGAAGGGGAAGATAGCAGATATCTGGGTTATAACTGTTAGGGGAAATAAGCTATAGGCAAAAAAAGGCCTTCCTGACTCCTGTGTACTACCAGTAAGGAGGCATTACAGTGCATGCAATATTTAATGATTATAAATGATACCTCCATGCACTGTATAACACAAGACTCTTTACAATGAATATAAATTAAACAGTACCAATAGCAGTCATATTAACTGAAAAGAAGAGGCATTATTCAAGACAGGAAACTTGGGACTTCCAGGGAAAAGGAGCCTTGGACCTGGGAGTCACATATGACCACCAACCAGCCCCTCTGTGCTTAATTAGCCAAACTGGTGATTCATTGGTAACTATGACTTATTTTTTTTTTTTTAATGTTTACTTATTTTTGAGAGAGAGCGAGAGAGAGAGCGAGCGAGAGAGAGCACACTGGGGAGGGGCAATGAAGATCCAAAGCAGGCTCAGATAGCAGCAAGCCCCATGCAGGGCTCGAACCCATGAACCGTGAGATCATGACCTGAGCCGAAATTGGATGCTCAACCAACTGAGCCACCCAGGTTCCCCAATGACTTGTTATTTTATAAACTACTGCTTACAAGGATGCAGCCTTTCTTAAACATAAGTATCCTAAGGTTTAGGTGTGAGGAAAGAAGGGGTCCACTATATACTTAAGGCTCCCATCCTTTTCTGACTTCCAGTTTTTCACTTTTACCATCCTTTAAAAATAACAATTTCAGGAAATGTATATATTTCTTTTAAAAAGCAGCAGCCGAAGAAGTAATCAATCAGTCATCACACCAAATAAAACAAAACTATCAGTTTGCCTGAATTTCCAAGAGTGAAATAAATAAAGCTCTGTTGGAATTTACCTACACAAATTGAGACTTTCCAGGGAAGAGAGAAATAAACTAGAATTTTTTTCTTTCTCTTAGATTTGTTTACGGTGTAAACCCTGGGGTTTTTGCATCTTATAATGTGACTACTGATTAAAAAGATATATGGTTGTTTATTAATGTTCTCAAAGCATGATGCAAATTCACATCACCTTGGGTATGTTTTGCCCCTAAAGCTATGAAGTAAATATGGAAGCATTTTGTAGTTAACGAGAGCAAAATATGTTAATTCAAATAGTTTGGCTTTGAATAGGATTTTCCTTTAAACCATTAATAGGAAAATGAAGAGAGCTTGGGTGGTCAAGCATGAAATGTAAATGAGAGCAGTTTTCTTTTTTGTCTCATCATCCGATGTTATTTGATGTTAAAATTTAAATTTGATAATGCGGAATATGACCTTATCATGAAACAATGCAGTTTATGCCCCAGATTTTTTGACAGCAGTACTGAAACTATGATTTTTAAGGACCATTTTCAAATGACAAGTGCAGTGAAAAAATTAGACATGTTGAATTGGTGGAGTCAGAAAAAGAGCTTGCCTGTCCTTTTATATACAGGATCATATTTTTTAAATCAAAAACAAAGATAGAGGGTGTTAAAGCAAAGCAGAGACAAATCTCGATCTCTTTAAATGGCTATAAAATTACCAGTGGAATTCCTGAAGGGCCAAATAATACAGGAAGCATATACTTTTGCCCTCTTATTAAAATGAGGAATATGTTTCTTTCAAGCAGAAAAGGGTTTTACAAACCTCTTTTCTGCTTTCGGTATCAGCCTCAGAAGGGCAACCATTTCCTATTGTCTGGAGGCTCGCCAGAAGTGCAAAGGACAGCCACTACCACGAGCTCAGGAAAATCAAGGTGGACACCAGGCCTCGGCTTCTACCATTCTCCTACCAGAAAAAGAAATTCAGAAAAAGGTCAGTTTAAAACACACACATTTTAGTCAGGTTTTAAGTGTAACTATCTCCTTAAATATGACTGATCCTATGATTATAGGCTTTTCAACTTAGGTATTAGTGACCCATTTTTTTTCCCCTATTTTAGGGGCCTAAAAAAAGAAAAGAAAAAAAGACCTCAGAGTGGCATAAATTTCTATCAGACAAGAAAATGAATTAATTTAGTAGCACTGTAAAACTATGAAATTTTTGCCAGTTTTCAGGTGTCCCGATATTTAGGCTGCTTTATAGGGATAGCTAAATTCACTGGCAACGTTAAGAAATGGTAAAAAACGTTAAGAAATGATAAAAAAAAAAAAAAAAAAACTCATGCTAAAATATCCTGTCGCAAATACGCTTTACTTTGGAAGGCATCCACAACAGCAATGTACCATCTTCCAGAAAAGCATTTCTATACCAATAAGAGTCTTCCTCTAAGGGCAGACCCTTGCACAACCATCACACTGCACGGAGCTCTTGAGAATATTCTGGAAGCATGACTGTGAACCGTTGCTTCTCAGCAAAGAGAGAGAAATGAAATTCAGCAGAAGCAGCAACTTTTGGGAGGAGAAACACGGTTTCCCTCTTAGAATGCTTTTCTCCTGGAATGGGTTTACTGAGAGCTCGGCTTCTCTGGTGCTTTAAATCTGTGGACCGTTGAATGTCACTCCGCCTTTTTTGAAGTTACAAAAATACTTTGCGGTGTGGCGGGAACAGAAAGTTTGGAAAATTAACTGCGTAAGACTTCAGATAACACAGAAGACATACATGCAATAGCATTCCACGAAGAACTTAATCAACTCAATCCCTTGCATGTAATTAACCAAGGCACACAACGACTCCAAATTCTGCACTCCAAAAAAGGAGGGAAAATGCAAGGGTCCTGCAGCAGTTCCCGGGACTACGGAGAACTGCTTTGTTACAAGTGTATCCAAAGTCCCCAGCAGCAGAGACTTGTGGGGCGCCGCTTATCCTTGCCGCACTCGCTCTGCAGCTCCCGGAGGTGGCGGTTGTGCTATGAAGGAAGACCCTGCCAAGCTGGCCGACAAGATGCTGCGCACCCCCAAGTGCTCCAGGTGCCGGAACCATGGCTTTCTGGTGCCGGTCAAGGGCCATGCGGGCAAGTGCCGCTGGAAGCAGTGCACCTGCGAGAAGTGCTACCTGATCACCGAGCGCCAGAAGATCATGGCTGCGCAGAAGGTGCTCAAGAAGCAGGCCTCCGAGGAGGAGCAGGACGGGGCCTTCGTCGCGCAGGGCCCGGAGCTGTTGACAGGGGCCGCGGCCGCGGCCGCAGCCCTGGGCGCAAGCCTCCGCCAGCTGCCTCTGCTGACCGCTTCGGGAGACTGGGAGCCAGGCCCCGCGTGCCGCGTGGCCGCCGGCTTCCCAGAGAGGCCCCCACGGGGCCCGAGCCCCGGCCCGAGCGCCTTCCAGCCAGTTCTGGGCGGCCACGGCCGCGGCCGCGGCCACGTGGGGCCGAGCGGCGATCGAGCCGCGGTGGTCATGCCCGGTTCGGTGGGGCCTCAACTTGGGATGGAGTTGGCAGGCAGGGGGTGCCCTGACCGCCTGGGGCTGCGCAGTCCGTTGCAGCCCCTGCCCAGCCCGCCGTTCGACTTCGGTAAGATTCCCAGGCCCTGCGTGGCCTCGCCCCGCCTGGGATTCCTCTCCAGTGCCTTACGCTGGCAGCCCAGGCCATCCTGGATCCTGCGGGGATGGACCCTCGGGGTGGGGGTGGGGAAAATGGTTTCCAGAGGTACTCTTGCTTTGGGAAGCTTTCCTCTAAATAGAAATTTGGGTTGGGTGGCATTTTGGAAAAAGGTGACGGGAGAGAGTTAGAAAGGAACGGGCGGTTCTGACGGCCGTTAAAATGTTAAAATTTAGCTTCTTGCTTTGCCGTCTAGCAAGAAAGAAAATGGCCCCCAGACGCCTTGGCTGTGGGTCCTTCTTCAGGAAGACGCTCGAGAGGCGGCCTACTGCGCTTGCGCGCTTCTTCCCGCCTTTTTCTTGGGCTGGTGGCGCCTCCTTCAGGAGGCCACTGTGGGTGGGCCTGCGCAGCCCTGACTGCGCCTGCGCACTCCTTCCGTTTCTAGAAGCTGGAGGCTCCTCCCAGCGGACTTCCCCTGCAAGGGCCCTAGCCCATTGCGCCTGCGCACCCCTACGCACCCTTTTCCCGGGCATGGGGATGAGACCGTTTTATGTTCCCCACTGGAGAACGGTTGAAATATTGATGTTGCTTCTTTTTCTCCCCACCCATCACATGCATAAATTACATGGTTCTCTATGTCTTGTGGTTTGCACTATTAAAAGTACAATTTCAAGTCATAGATTGGAGCCTCTTTAAAATTTCAATCGCAAGTCATATGTAGATTTGACGCTCTTTATGGGCAGAGACACGCTCTTTTTTGGTTTTCCCTATGGCAGTGTGGTAGGAAGAGCACAGGAGGCTAGGGGAACTGCTCAGTCACCTTGGGCAAGTTCCTTCCTTCTGTGGCAGCCTCTCCCCTCTACGCTAAGGGGACCGGCCTGGATGCTTTCTGAAGGCCATTTCTGTCTTCTGGGACATTCTAGTAAAATGTGGGTCCCCAGGAAACTAGATGGGGAAGACAGACCTGAAATAGCAATTCTAGAAGATACCTTTCCATAGACACAGTGCCTTTCTTTGTTCCATCTCAACAGGGGCTGAGCATTTAACTATGTGCCATTCACTAGTGATGAAGAAGTGAAGAGGGCAAAGGCACGTTTGTTGCCTTCAAGGATCTTGTTTTGTGGGAGGGACAGCACCGGTCGAGGAATCACACAAGTCAATGTAAAGAGCTCTAATAATTGATGGGCTCGCTGTGGTCTGAAGGAAGAGTAGGAGCTGAGGACTTCCAGAGGCACAGTGGGATTAGGGGGGAAAGTCTTCTAAACTGAGGGAACAGCATCTGTGAAGGCCTTGAGGTTGATGAGAAAGGGGAAGCTGTTGGGTTATAGTGCATGCGGAGGCTGGAGTGGAGGCAGGAACCAGCCCTCATGGGGCTTTGTGGCTATGCCAAGGACTTTTTCTAAGAGCAGTGGGACGTGGCTGAAGGGCTTAAAAAGCAGGGAGCATCAAAAGCATAATGGACGGGGGAGATCTTTGTAAGTGGATCTGAGTGTTGTGTGCTGCCTTCGCACAGTGATGTGATGCTCTTTTTCCTAGCTCTGTGTTGTTTTAACACTTCCGTCATTGCTTACCTTTTCAGGGCTCCCTCTGAACATCAGCCCAGATCATGTGGTGGGGCCTGAGCACCTGGAGAGACAGCCTTCCAAGCTGTACCCCAGCTGCTCCAACATGCATTCCTACTGTCCATTCCCGCTGGGCTACCAGGATGGATCCCCGCCTCCGGGGATCCCCCTGCAGCGGGGCTTCCGGCATGTGTCCTGCAGCCCCTACCATGGAGGAAGCTTGGTAAGTCCCCTCCTCACTCCTTTCCTGGTTCCTCCTTATCCCACATGCCCTGTTGCCATTACGGATCCTCAATCCCAGGAAGCAGACCGCTGTGCCAGGCTGTGCCAGGCCCTGAGCACTGGTGGGATGGATATAACATTGACCTTGTGCCATGTACACCTGTGGGGGTGCACATGTGTAGGCAAGTCCATTCGCGTGTAAACAAGTTGGCCTGGGCTGTGGCATGTGCTTTTCAGAGCTGGGAGCTCAAGCAAGAGCGAATGCAGACACATCTCAGATAAACCTGGGAATAGCCACACAGTACCACCGACCCGGTGAGTGACCACCAGCCTGGACTCACGGGATGCTGATGTTGGAAGGGTGCTTCATTTTGCCGGGTACCAGAAAGGAGGCATCACTGTCCTGGAACCACATAGTTGAGGGCGGAGCCAGGAGCAGACGTAGGTCCCCCGCCCAAAGGTATGGGCCGCTTGAGACTGCAGAGGGCTTTCAGGAGGAATTTAAGCTGAGTCATGAAAAATATGGAAACATTCCCCCGACATAAGCCTGGAGTTTTGAATACTGAGTATGTAAGAGTCAGGCCATCCCTGTTACGTGAGGTACGAGTCGGGGTGATCAGGTTTTGTGGCCTTGGTTACCAGCTCCTTCCAGACCAGAGTGGTTAAAAGCCCTTTCCCTTTTGGGAACGCTGAGACCTGTGATGACTGCAGGGTAGAGGCCTGGGTATCCAGTCCTGACTTTGGGCCCATGAGGCTGGGCCTGTAGGGAAGGTCCACTCCAATGCAGCTCAAGCTCACGGAAAAGTAGACCCCTATTGCCTTTCCTGCCTCCCTCAGAACTAAAAGCCTAACTCTGGGTGTTAGATGTTTCTCTTGGGTGGAGGGTAGAGAAGAGCGAGGACAGAGCAGGCTTCTTTGTTTAACGCGGAAAGTGACTGAGAAGGAGGAACGCCTGACATGTACGTACCGAGAGTCTTAGCTGCGGAGTGTGGAGCGGTGAGCTTCCAGAGGTGTCCAGGCAGGTCAGGCACCCAGGGCGCTGGGTCCCCACTCCTGCTGCAGCCCCAGCAGCATCTCTGCTGTCTGTTTTAGATACTTTAGATACTGATAAGTCCTTTTCCATTGATTCAAGGGGAAACAGTTTGGAAACCACTGGTCTTGAGAATTTCTGGGGCGCCTCCTGACCCTTATGTGAGCCATCAGGGCACGCTGTATTACCCCACTGTAGAGTGGAGGAAGAAGACTCAGAGAAGCTAAGTAGTTGCTCATGGTCACAGAACTGGGGATTCAGATTACACAGCTGCTCAGTAACAGAGTGGCAGTCACCCCAACTCTGGAGCCCTGGCACTTTGTGCCGCCTGAGGTGTGTCTGTCGTGCAGAGGAGGAGCAAACGTGGCCCTTGACTCCCCACCACCCCTGAACTCTGTGGGCGCTGGCCACCCCCTCGCAGCCCAAGGAGAGCACGGTGCCTCCAGCCTTCACACAAAGAGGGGGCCCCGGCCAAGTGGAGCACGCACCCACCGTCTGCTCACACAGAAGCTTGGATGGAGCCTGGCGTCCAGGGTAGGGCTCTGATTGACAGGCTTGCCAGACGGCCTTTGTTAAGAGTGTGATCTCAGTTGGTTTATCTGGGCCTGAGCTGCCACCACAGGCCCCAGGCAGGAGCTGTGATCCAGGGAGAGACTTGGCTGAGCAGCTTGGAATTAAAGCACTAATAATCCCCCTTCCCACCCCCTCCACGTCTGGATAAAGGATCAGGCGTTTATTTGTGAAGCTGTTTCAAACCCAAGAGCCTATGAATTGCTTTCATCCTTGTCCTGCTGCACCCTGCCCAGGCTCTGAGATACTCTCCGGAGAGGTCTTCAGCCTCCTATTCCTGTCCCTGCCCCATTTGCTGCTGCTTTACTTCCTCTGTCTCTTCCCACAAAACAGCACAAGCTTGGAGCTCGACAGACCTGGGATCCAATCTTGCCTCCATTGTTTACTAACCATATGGCCTGGGGAAGTCATGTAACCTCTGAGGATCTCACTCAGGTTCTCGGTCTGTATAGTAGGGGTAAGAGTACCTATCTCACGGGGCCATTGACAGACGGAATAGGTGTAATGCGTGGTAATGTGTGCCTGGCACAGGGTCTGGCATGTAGCAGGCACCTAAAGGTGGGCTTTCTTCCTTTCCTTGTGGTTAACGAGTTAGGAAATGATTTTTGCAGATTGTCTCAAGGCTTTAACATGCTCATGTGTGACTCACCAGTGTGGGGGCAGTGTGTGGGGTTTCTCAAACTGCCTTAACAAAGACCACTTTTAAGAGCACATCAGATCTCTTCTAGGACATTAGGATTCTCTAGAACATGGCATGTAAATTGCTGCTCTAAAGGATCTGGATGGAGAAGTAAATGATAGGAACTACATCTGAAATTTATTATTATTTAAAATTTTTTTTAATGTTTATTTATCTTTGAGAGAGAGGGAGAGAGACCGAGAATGAGCAGGGGATGGACAGAGAGAGAGGGAGACACAGAATCCGAAGCAGGCTCCAGGCTCCGAGCTGTCAGCATAGAGCCTGACGCAGGGCTCGAACTGCCAAACTATGCGATCATGACCTGAGCCGAAGTTGGACGCTCAACCGACTGAGCCGCCCAGGCGCCCCAATGAAATTTATTATTATTTTTTTATTACATTCATGTCTTTCTGGGTTAAGCTCCAATCTGTGTAGTCCTCACTCCAGATGCCCCCACTCCAGCCCTGGGGTCCCGTGGCATGAGCTCAGCTTCCATGTTCTGAAGAAGGAACAGAAACATGGAAGGGCTAACTGCTGAAGTTGCTTTGCTGAGGTCCCCCAGCTTCCCTTGCCTCTAACAGCTGCACCACACGCTGTTGTATTGGAACAGGGCCTCCAAAGGCCCCCGACTCTCAATTCCAAGTCCTTAGCTATACCAGAAAATGGGGCCACAGGGGGTTGGGATGCATTCAGCACAGAGCAGTGGAGTCCGACAGACTTGGGCTCCAGTTCTGCCTCTGCACTTACCAGCTCTGTGGCCCTGGGCCCGAAGCTTCACCTCACTGACACTGTTTTCCATCATTATAGTGAGGATGACACTAGAACCTCCCTCCTAGGGTCATGAGGGTGGAGTGAGGTCATGGATCTAAGCATATACAAAAGGGCTCACCTGAGATGTGCCGGTATTTGTTCTTGCCTTCAGTTATTCGGTGGGTATTTGCTGAACACCCTGTTCCGAGTGCCCTGTGCCCAGGTGTTTAGGTCAGAGAGGTGAATCGACCTCTTGGGGAGCCCCCCATTTAGAAGTATGAGACCTGTTTGATCAGCCCATCTGGCTAAGCCTCCTCCTCTCTGGCTTCTCTGCCGTGTGTGTGCTGTGCAGGTGTCGGAATCGGTGGGAGACTTCCAGCCAAGCTACTACCCGCCGCCTCCGCCTCCGCAGCAGCCTCAGTTCCTCCCGCCCGGCTTCCTGTCTGCGCTCCACTTCCTCCCACCGCTGCCGCCGCCACCGCCGCCGCCACCAGCATCTTTCTCTCTTGCTGTCCTGTCTGACACAGACAAGGAGACCACTGGTAAGTGACCTCTAGTCCAGCTTCTGGGGGAGCCAGGAAGACTTTCTAGAGGAAGGGGGACCTGATCTGAAGTGGATGTGGAGAGAAGGGAAATGGAGAACAGAACTTAAAATGTATCAGACCCTGGGATAAGCTCTTTCCTTATATCCCTCCCTTTATTCCCTATGCGAGCATCTAAGAGAGGGGGTCCCCAGTCTCAGGTGAGAAAACCAACAGCACCCTGAGAGCTTCTCGCATACGTAAGTGGCAGATGGCAGAGCTTAGATTTCAACAGAATTCTGTCTGGCTCCAGGTCCGCTGCTAATTCCCTCCCCTTCCCAGGGCCTGTGGGCAGAGACGTGGAGGGTGGCATGCATGTGGTGTGTTCAGAAGACCAGAGGTGCCAGGCTTCTCTGGCTCGGCTGGGGCCTCTCTGGCTAGGGAAACGGCAGGTGCGGAGCCTGGAGCAGTAGCTGGAGCTGGGTTGGGCCGGCTGGGGAAGGGTCCTTTACCCCAGGCCACTTGTAGAGAGAAACAGACCAGGAGCTTGGGACCCTGTCCTTCACAGCTCTGCCACTGGTGCGCTGGGTGACCTCGGGCATTCATACCCTCTCTAGGACTCTGTCTTCTCATCTGTAAAATGGGTCATGTCACAGGGTTCCTGTGATAGCTGAAATTTTGGATGTAGAAATGCTTTGGTTTTCCTTTGAGACTCTCGCAGCTTTAAAGGTTCTAGGGTATTTTTTTCCCCTTTCTGTCCTTCCCTGAGTCGCCTTAGGAAAAGAAACTAAGGCCTGTCGCACACTTGGCTGTGTGTGCGATGCCTAGATCCACAGGATGGGGAGACGGGACGTAGCTTGAAGCATGCCAGCCCCGGAGCCAGACAGCCTGGGTATTGGTCCTGGCTCTGGCATTTACCAGCTGCGTGACCTTGGGCAAGTTAATTCACCCCCTGGTGCCTCAGCTTCACCTTCTGCAAAAGCGGACTAACAATGGTTCCTACCTCACGAGGTTATTCTGAGGATTAAACAGAACCTAGAACGAGGAAGGCATTAGCGTTCTGTTTCCCCTCGTCCTCTTGCTGACCTTGATGTTGCCAGGTAGCTCTCTCATTTGACGGAAAGAGGCTGAGGTTCAGAGCTGGGGAGTAGCTCGCTTCTTGTCCCCCAGCTCGCACAGGCAGAGCCGGAGTTTGAACCTGAGTCTGTGTCATGTGGCAGGGGGCTAGACTGCCAGTGTCCAGACTAGCAAATGAGAGGCAAAGTCCTTCTCCACGGGGACCAGGAAGGGTGAGAATGCCTTATAGAAAGTTTACATCTGAAGGTAGGTAATCTTCCTCCTAGTGAATCCTGTAAACCCAGCCCCTCTTCTTTGTCCTTCACAGACGACCAGGATGTGAAGGTGCCAGCACCGGCGCCGGAGGAGCCGCCCGAGGTGCTACCCGAGGAGCCGCCCGAGGTGCTGCCCGAGGTGCCGCCCGAGAAGAAGGAGGAGGGGGAGGAACCACCGCCTGAGCCCAGCCAGCCGCCCTCTCAGGAGCAGTCCGACTAGGTCCGGGCTCTCGGGCCAGCAGCGGGGGCGCTTTGGGGGTGTTACAGCGATGATGTTCTTGTTTGAGTTCAGGGATGGGTAGGGAGGAAGGATAGTAGTAGGCTTAAGAGAGCAGTTAATTTCCATTTCAAGACAGGAAGAAGGAGGGTGATTTCTAGGGTCCTCTCAGTCCCGGGCTGGGGGACTGAACAGGACGGAGGATGGTTAGCAGGGGAAGGCCAGGGCTCTGAGGATCGGGGGGCTGGTGGAAGCTCACGTTTAGGAATGAATTTAACCGTGTCCAGGTTGTGCCGCTGTCAGATTCACTCCCAGACGCGGTCTTTGATTTCCTCAGGCCGGGTTCCAGGACAGGAGGCACATCTATTTCAGCCTTCTGCTTCTGCCTCTGCTTGGTCCCAGCTGGGGGCACAGACACCAAGCTTCCAGCACATCCAGGTGGCTGGTGGGAGCAGCAGGGGCCCAGGGCGTTGACGGCAGGTTCTGCAGCGTCCTTCCTTGCTGCTCGGGCTCCCGAGGGCTGCCTGGCCACTGCCCCGCGCCCCTTCTCCAATGGGCTTTACTGAGCATTCTGACCGCCGGGGCTCCCATCCATAAAGTTTAAGCCATTATAGGCATCATTTCTGGTTTAAAAAAATCTATTAAAGTTTGATTATTTGATATTTTTATAGTGATTGCCAACTTTAAAAAGTAGGCTGTTTGTAAGCACGGATACAGTTCTCAGACAATAGAATGGTGCTTCTAAATCATCTGTGGTATCCGTTCCTTCTCTGGGGACAGCTGACTGTTGAAATAAAATGAGCATTGGAAATTCTTGTGGAAGGTTTATTCTCTTTTTAAATCCTTATGGAAGGCAGTGTTGGGTTGGGGGTCAGGGGCCTGGCAAGCCACTCCCTAGTCTACCTCCCCTTTCCCTTTCCCTCTGTTATCAAGTGAGACGCTTGGGCTAGGCTACTAGATTTTTAAATTATTATTGTTACTGTCACTACCTTTTTCTTAAGCAGTGGAGACCTTTTGAGGAAATCGGATTCAGACACATAAAATATAAAGATTTCTTCTAGTTTCCCTTCCCCGGCTGTGTGGGTGGGCAGAGATAGCCTTCTGGAGAAGTTGGGGCCTCGACCACGTCTTAATTTTTTTTTTTTTCAACGTTTATTTATTTTTGGGACAGAGAGAGACACAGCATGAACGGGGGAGGGGCAGAGAGAGAGGGAGACACAGAATCGGAAACAGGCTCCAGGCTCTGAGCCATCAGCCCAGAGCCTGACGCGGGGCTCGAACTCAGGGACCGCGAGATCGTGACCTGGCTGAAGTCGGATGCTTAACCGACTGCGCCACCCAGGCGCCCCTCGACCACGTCTTAAAGAGCACTTGGGGCCTCGACCATGTCTTAAAGAGCACGAGTGAACTAGGTGAAAGTAGGCACTCCCGGTAGGGGGTGCAGAAAGAGAATAGGGCACCTGGAGTGAAGGATTCTGGGTGAGAGACCGTGTCCTGTTCTCTGTCCAGGGAAGGACTGGTCTTCAAGAGAACAAACTGACCTGCTTCCTGCCTGACCTGTAGCATCCTCACAGGACAAGTAGCAGGAAGATCACCGAGAAGTGATACTCCATGTTCTCCCACCATTGGTGTAGCAGCTAGGCCTGGACCTGTTCTGTTAGAAGGCACTGGAACAGGTACAGTCCTAGGAATTTTTCAGTTAGTGCTTTACAGACAGTGCTTTCAGCAGGGCAGACCCAGCCCTGTAGGCCTATAGGTCAGCACTGGCTTCAGTCTGGGTTTGGATTAGCCTGGCTTTGAGTCGGAAACACCCCCTTATCCCCCCCCCCCCCCCCCCCCCCGCCACAGTCCTGTCCTTGGGTCCACAGTACTGCAGTGGCCCTGGATTCCCATTGGCCTCTCTCACCCTGCCCTCATTGGACCCTGACCTGTCAATATGGCCAAGTGAGGCTGGATTGGTGCCCCTATTTCTTTTTTTTTTTTTTTAACGTTTATTTATTTTTGAGACAGACAGAGACAGAGCATGAGCAGGGGAGGGGCAGAGAGAGAGGGAGACAGAATCCGAAACAGGCTCCAGGCTCTGAGCTGTCAGCACAGAGCCCGACACGGGGCTCGAACTCACTGACCGTGAGATCATGACCTGAACCAAAGTCGGATGCTTAACCGACCGAGCCACCCAGGCGCCCCAACCCCTACTTTTTCAATACACTTTGTTTTATCTTGGACTCCATGTTTTGAAAGATTTTTCGACCAAGCTACATTAATCAAAGCATTTTTGCTGAATGCACACAGAAGTGGGAGAGTCTGACCACATGTACTCTGTAACATTCCAGACCAGTGCAAGGAAACAGGATGTTTGGTTAGCCTGTGAGGTTTGAGATAGGAAGCTCTGGCCTACTGAGAAGTGCAGTGTCCTGTTGCCAGAGTCCATGTCCACAGGACTCTAGGAAGAGGAAGGTTGCTCAGTTCTATAGGCCTGTGATCTGAAGATTGTCTGAAGACTGGTTAGCATCTTTCCTGGAACCTTGAAGGTGCCTGCTGTGGTGAAAAGACCAACTGTGGGACAGGGTTGGAGACCTGCCTTCCTCCCTTACCCCTGGTGTGAAGCCCAAGTTTTGATAGCCCCAGCTTGTCCCTTCCTGTGTATTCACACCATGCTTATTTACCTTGGTGGTGTCGATGGACCCCTGCTCCCTGTAGCCTTTCCAGTCAATCCAATCTTTGCTCCCTGAATGCCCTGTTCCTGAAGCAGCTTCAGCATGAGCACTGAAACACAGCATGCTGCCTTGCTCACACACCTTCTATGGCTCCCTACTGCTCTGAGGCCAGTATCTGCAACAATCTGCCCAGCTTTCCAGCCTCTTCTCTCACAGGCTGGCCCAGCCCAGGTTTTGCAGGGGTGGATTCCGCGAGGTCCAGGCGGAAAAGGATGGGAAGCAGAGAGACCGGCAGCCAGCGGCAGCACTGCTCATCCCTAAAAACCGAGGCTTGGCTATGAGCTGGGAGAATCTTCTGGAAGGCAGCTGGCTGGCATTGCCAGACGCCGGAGGTACTGTCAGGAAGCCGCCAGGAGAGGGCGCGCGGGGAGCAGCTGTGGGCGGGGCCTGTTGCCTAGCGACTGGCCTCAGAGACACGCGCAGGTCCGTTGCCAGCTGAGCTGGAAGAATAGGTTTCCGCAGCTCAGGGCTTGAAGCGCCCCCCAGAGACCTGGGATCTCCCTGGGAAATCAGAATGATGAGCCTCTAGGCTGGGCTGTGTGATTGCCAACTGCTCAGCAATCATCGTTGCTGTGCCTGTGAAATAGATACCCTCCTATATTTCAGACACCAGCCCCAATCCCAGCCCCGGCGTCCCATGGCTTATTCCTCTCGCTCTCTCCTTTCTGCACTTTTGCACGTACACCCCCTCATCTCCTACTTACCCTTTCAGACTTAGCTCACCTGCTCCCTCCTCCAGGCCAACTCAGCCTGTCCAGGCTCTCTGTAGCCCTCTATCACATGACCCATCCCACTGAATAGATGCCCCTCTCCCAAGTCTTCAAATTTCCTGGAGGCAGAGACAAGGTCTCATTTGTCCCTGTAGTCCCCAGCTCCCAGTGTGGGCTCAGCATTGGTTCGGCAAGTAGTTACCGAGTGCCTGTTGCAGAATGAATGGCTGCATCTCAGGGCCATCTTGGGGATTTGGGGGTGAGGAGTTGAGATGCCCCGCTCTCGCCACTCACTGCAGCATCTTTTGCCTTACATTTGTGCCCTGTCTGCTGGGGTCCCACACAGGGGCAGACGGACAGGGAGTGAGCCTTCGCTGAAACTATGCTGTGTGCTGAGCACTGCACCCCTCCCCTCATTTAATCCTCACAACAATCCAGGGAAGAGGTGCGTTATCATCCCTATTTCACGAAGGAAAGCGAGGCAAAGAGAAGGATAGCGATTTGCCCAATGTCACACAGCTTCTAAGGGTGTGCAAAGGGCCACATACATCCGTGGGCACCAGTTACAGAGTTTTTAATACCCATTTTCCCCTGAGTTCCTATCTTCAGATTTTTTTTTAACCATATGAAAGCTCCCTAGTTTCTGAGCAGATTCTAGCATAGTATAGGGAGAACAGCCTAAGGATCTTTGCCTCTGGAAACCACTTCCCACTCTACTGACCATAGTACACAGAGCCTCCTGAGAAAATGCTAAAGTACGCATCATGGTGATGGGTGTGGGAAGGGCCCTCTGGGCCTCTGAGCCAGAAGGCGGTCAGCATTTCCCGTTGCCTGAGCTCCCATCGTGGCCTGGGGTTCACCTAAGCCCCACTGTGTGAGCCAGGATTGATGGAACGCTTGTTCTTGTGGCTTGTGCAGAGCAAGGACGTCTGTGTCCTTGTGTCTTCTAAGGCTGCACAAATAGGTTTGGTTCCTCAAACCTTACTGGAGAGAAGCTCTCCCACCGTGATGCCCCCAGTTTTCCCGGAGAGTCGGGTGGGGGTGTTCTGCACCCTCCTGGAGACGAAACACACCCCTCTGGGCCCAGCGTAGGGGATGAGACCCTCTCCCTACAGCTCTGGGGATCCTCACAGCTCCTTCCG
This sequence comes from Felis catus, assembly GCF_018350175.1. Taxonomy (NCBI): domain Eukaryota; kingdom Metazoa; phylum Chordata; class Mammalia; order Carnivora; family Felidae; genus Felis; species Felis catus. Next base: position 43,217,004 of record NC_058375.1, read on the forward strand.
CTCCTGGGTGCTGTGGTCTTGGTGGACCTGGGCCTACGTTCCTCTTACTGGGGCTCAGAGACCCTAGATGGGTCACAGCCTCTTCTCATTGGCCACACCCCAGGGGCTCCAGCTCCCCACCCCTTGCCTCCTCTCAGCTGTGTGTTCTTGGGCACGTCGCATCTCTTCCCTGAGCCTCCCTTGGCCCCTGTAACATTGGTTCAGGGGTGTGCTGAGGATACAGGAAGCTCTTGTATGAAATGCTGCTTCTTTTTTTATTTTTTTTTTTAACGTTTATTCCTTTTTGAGAGACAGAGACAGAGTATGAGTGGGGAGGGGCACAGAGAGAGGGAGACAGAATCCGAAGCAGGCTCCAGGCTCTGAGCTGTCAGCACAGAGCCCGACGCGGGGCTTGAACCCAAGAACTGTGAGATCATGACCTAAGCCAAAGTCAGACGCTTAACCAAATGAGCCACCCAAGCGCCCCTGAAATGCCACTTCTAATGCCACCTCTTAATGTACAGTATATGGTACCTGCGTCGTCGGATGGTTGACAGAAGCCTCTTCTTTGAAACCGTGTCAGGAGATTAAGAATTGCAAAGCCCACTAGCTGAGGCTCTTTACTGCCGGGCGCTCCCCATGTGCCAGGCACTGTACTGAGCACTTTTCACAAATGCTCTCTGCGAATTCTCACAGCGACGCCTCCAGGCAGGCACCATAATACCCCTGACTTACAGATGGCAAGACTGAGACCTACAGAGATTAAGTTCTTGTACTTGGCCATAGTGCCTATAAATGGCAGAGCCGGGATTAAATCCGAGTTCCACCTGAGTCTGGAGCTAAGTTCCTAACCACACTGTGCTTTCCTGCTTCCCAGAAAGGGAGGGCTATGAGTCTTGGGGAAGTCGTGGTGCGTCTTGGGTCTTGCTGCCTGACTGCAGTCCCCCCAGTGCAGCTGGTTTTCAAGACGTGGACAGGTTGAATACAAAGAGCAACCCAGCTCAGGTCTTACACAAGGAATGAAACCATTAAATTTTTTTCCCCCCCAAACCCTTTAAGTTCATTTTGAAAATGAACAAAGAAGCGTGAAGTCAGTTTTTAAAGCGCTGAGTATTAATAGCATATTAAAATTGTAATCGAAATCCTTTCACAAGGTTGCTGGGAAATTGATCAATCATAATGCTTGCAATTCAAGTGTAACCTAGGGAATAGGTTTGATTTCTTTTCATGCTCATTTCTTTCTCTCTCTCCGGGAGATGTTTGTTTTGCTTTGAAAATAATTAATTGTGAGGGGTGCCTAGGTGGTTCAGTCGGTTAAGCGCCTGACTCTTGATTTTGGTTCAGGTCATGATCTTGCGGTGAATTTGAGCCCCCAGTTTGGGTTTCACACTGGCAGCGCGGAGACTGCTTGGGATTCGTTCTCTCCCTCTCTCTCTCTGCCCCTCCCTCAGCTCACTGTCTCTCTCTCTCTCTCTCAAAATAAATAAATAAACAGTAAAAACAATTAATTGTGAATATAAGGAATTCATGGAAATTGTACACAATTTAAAAGCATAAGCCAGAAACAAGAGTTTTCCCCCACCCCTGTTGTCCTTTCTCATTTCTCTCCTCGGTGATGTCCCCTCTTTTTTGTGTCTCCTTCCAGAGATCATTTGTACAAGCTTTATTTTGTTTAATGAGTCTTTAATTTTGAGATAATTATATATTCGCTTGGAGGTGTAATAGATAATACAGAGGGGCGCCTGGGTGGCTCAGTCAGTTAAGCATCTGACTTCGGCTCAAGTCACGATCTCACAGTTAGTGAATTGGAGCCCCGCATCGGGCTCTGTGCCGACAGCTCAGAGCCTGGAGCCTGCTTCGGATTCTGTGTCTCCCTCTCTCTCTGCCCCTCCCCGCTCCCGCTCTGTGTGTGCCTCTCTCTCTCAAAAATAAACAAACATTAAAACAATTTTTTAAAAAAGAAATAATACAGAGGAATCTCATGGACCCGTGACCTAGTTTTCCCCAATGGTTACTTTACGCAAAACTATAGCATAAGATCGCAACCAGAATATTGAGATTGACACAGTCCACTCAGCTTATTCAGAGTCCCTTCTACATGTTACGTTCAGTTTTTGTAATAAGGTGTGAAGTTTAGGTTGAGGGTTTGTTTTCTCGTTTTTTGTTTTTCATTGTTTTTTCCTCCTTTGCCCATAGATGTCCATGAGCTCCAGCGCCACGTACTAAAAAGACCACCCTTCCTCCACTGAATTGTTTTTATACCTTTGTCAAACATCAGTTGGACCTACTCGTGTAGGTCTATTTCTGGAGTTTTTAATCTGTTCCATTGATCTGCTTTTTTTTTTTTTTTTTAAATAAACCCCACAAATGGTAGCATATGAGCCACGCTGTTCTGCACATTTCTCTTTTCATTAACACCAGATCAGGGCTTTGGAGTCGTTTTTGACCCATGGACCCCTTTGTCAGTCTGGGAAAGCCTCTGACCCCTTTTCAGAGCAGTGCTTTAAATGGATAAAATAAAACACAAGGTTACAGAGGAAACCAATTATGTTTAATATACTTGTCAAAATCGAGAAATACATTTGTGGTTTAGTAATACATGTATTTCTTCACTAATGCATTAAATAACAAGATCTAGTGGTGGGTGTAATCATTAGGAATAGTTTCAAAGTCGTGATGTAATTGATATTTTTGAGATACCTGCAGCAACTGTAAAGTGATATGAGAAAAATCTGTGACTTCTCTGGTGATCATGTCACTGCTAATTCTTCTGGGCTTTGTGGCCTACGTTCCTAATTGAAGGAAACACTAAATTACAGTTAGAGGTTAGTGAAAATCAAGATGTAATTCTTCCCCAGCCAAGTTCACAGAGCCCTTAATTCTCTTCCCAACCCCAATCATGAACTTCTGCATCAAAGTTTGGAGGGCCTCCCAGCTGCCTCATTCTTGTTAGCAGCTGTGTAGTATTTCATCGAATGGATGCCTCTTAATTTATTTCACAGGGCCCTGCTATGAGACTTTTTAAAACATTTTTTTTTTAATTTTTTAAATTTATTTTTGAGACAGAGAGAGACAGAGCACAAGGGGGGGAGGGGCAGAGACAGAGGGAGACACAGCATCCGAAGCAGGCTCCAGGCTCCGAGCTGTCAGCACAGAGCCCCGCGCGGGGCTCGAACCCACGGACCGTGAGATCATGACCTGAGCCGAAGTCAGATGTTCAACCGACTGAGCCACCCAGGCGCCCCCCTGCTATGAGACTTTTAGGTTGTTTCCAATCTTTTGCTACGAGTGTTCACTTAATTTTTATAAGTGTTTTTTCCTACTGAAATGTTCTTCTCAACATTGGCCCCACTGGGGGCCATCCAGAGGACCCCGCTGCCTTCAGAGACCCTTGGCTGGTGACGCATCCATAGCGGATCTGCAGAGGGAATCTTGGCCAGCAGGCTCCAGCCCATGCTCCCCTCCTTCTGGGGCTGACCACTCTCCATCCGAGGACATCCATTGCCCCTGCCCTCAAGCCCAGGCTAGGGTTTCCACCCTAAGCCTCGGTGAATCAGCAGGTAGGCAGGCTGGGGAGGGTTCCCCAAGCTGTGCGGCATCCTGTGAGCAGATGCACAGCACCTCTGAGCCTTTGTGCTACATTTTATTAACAGCAGATAGTAAGACGTGAACATTCTATCATGTCAGCTCTTGCGTTTGAGCTAGTGCAGGCATTGGCCTGTCAGTAATTAGCTGCTGGGTGGTGCCTTTTCTTCATCTTTTTTCTTTTTATAATTGGAATCAGAACATCTTTTTTCTTTCTTTCTTTCTTTCTTCTTCTTGGTAGTAGATGCAGTCCATGGAACACTCTGTGTGGACTTGGCTGTTTTTCCACATTCATGGGCAATTAATTCCCAGCTATAAGCCAGTTGCCCGGCAAACCCTGAGTTACCTCCCAACATTGTCAGCCATTTGCTAAAGCAATTCCTCCCCCCACATCCCCCCACTTGGGAAAATAAGCGATAACACCTCGTTGTGAAATGTGTGAAACATACCTGGTTTTGAAACCCTGGCCATTTCACTGTCAGTCTTTAATTAAGTCAGTGCTTTTGAACATCTGGCTTTTCGATCTTTTTTTTTTTTTTTCCAATTTGGAGTAAATTTTTTACTACCGCAGTATATTAACATCAGTCATGGGGTGATGTCAGCCACCATCTTCAGTATTCGCAACAGCCCATGTTCTGTTCCCAGAGTCAATAAGCATTCGTCAGGCACCTACAATGGGCCTGGCCTTGTACTGCACCTACGATGAGATGGGTGTTTCCCTCCCATATCCTGACCTGGGCATCCTAACACCGCAATCTGAGTACTCCCCCACCTAAGCCCTTCTCTGGCTCCCAACTGCCCCAGGACCGAGGCCCAGCTCCCCAGGCTGGCCTGCAAGGCCTTTGAAACCTGCAACCCAACTGATTGTTCCAGAGTCTTCTATGCCTCTTAGTCCTCATTGCACTGGAATTTCCCAAAATGCCTCTAGGCTGTGCTTGTGCAGTGTCCCCTGCCTAGGCAAGCCCTCCCTCGAGCTCATGGACACCTCTGAGTAGCCTGCTCAGAGCCCTGCGAGGGGGTCCAGCCTTGCTCTCCTTTGATGCCTGATGTGCCCGCATGTCTCCCTCCAAGACTTCACGGTACTTCCTTGTCTCTTTTTTGGGTTCATCACAGGTAAGGACGACATCTAGCTCACCCACTGAGGTCACCAGTGATGACCGTTTGGCCAGTCCTGTGGTCAGTTCTCTGTCCTCTGCTCCCTTGACCCCCTAACATGTTTTCACCCATTTCTCTAGACTTCCGGAACACTCTTCTCTCCTCATTCCTGTCTCATGGCTGCTCTTCCTCTACCCATTGCCACTTTTGCCCCTTCTCTGCCTGCCTTCTGGAGGCTGGCGCTCCCCAGTGGGTCCCGGACCCTCCTTTCTGCTTGTCAGTGCTCTTTCTCTAGAGTGGCTCATGCAGGTCCGTGTCCTTACCCTCCATCTAGTACGTGGTAAGGGCTAGCCTGGGCTCCGGACATGTGACACCTTTATCTACATGACCTCTCTAACTGCATGTCTGACAGGTTTCCTGGCCGTGAGGGCTCTGGTAGGAAACAGAAGTCAACTTGGAAGGCTCACAAGTAGTGTTCCCCGAGTGCGCCGAAGCCTGCTGTGGTCATAAAGGGATAGAACTTCAGCCCAAAAAAGTAGGCCAGACCATAGAGGGACTAGTTAGAAACAGCCCTGCTTTGCTCTCCTCCCGCCCTCAGACCTCCTGCGAGTGTCTTCCGTTGGCCAAACCCAGCCAGAAGCTGGAGGGCAAAGGAGCCCGCGTGATGCTGTTTGCAGCCATCTGGCTCGGCCCCTCAGCACAGAATAGGGCAGAGAAGGGCAGAGGATCGGCTGGAGAGGGGCAATCAGAGAGTCACTATTGCAGTCCACCCCTGTGCCCCTCCGTGTCTTTGCTCTTCTCTCAGGGCAAGAGACGTTCATCTTCAAAATGGGGGGGGGCGAGGCAGGAAGCGCATCAGCTGCTGTATCGCCACGGAGTGCTGTCACTCGGTCATGCTCCCACCTGAAAGCTAAGCTAGAGCACGAGCTAGATGGCAAGAAAGGGGAAGGAAACTGATCGATCAACGTACGATAGTGGTTGCAGTCACCATGTCTGTAGTGGATTGAGGGGCAGAAGTCAGGAATCATTACTACTTTCTTCTAACCCCCATTCTATGTTCCCCTATGCTCTGTAAGGGCTGGTGGGAGTTCCGTACGTGGTAGGGTGACCCGGTTCTATACACCGCCTCCCCTTCCCGCCCCCCACAGGGCCTGAGTCCTCGATCATCCTGTCTTCGTTGCATGTTGCAGCTTCCCCCCAGCTGCCATTAGAGGACATGGAAGCACCTCTCCTTGACCGCAGTAAGTACCCAGGCGGCAGGCAGACGTTCCTTTTCCCCATGTGCAGCAGAGCTCGGTTGCCTGTTGGGAATCAGGACCACCATCCACCCCCACCCAGGCCAGTATGACAACTCTGCCTGTTAGTTCTGTAGATCGCGGGGGTCAAGGTGGCTAAGAGGAAGCCTAGCTCCTAATTTAGTGGAATCATGGCTGTGGTTCCCAGTGGAAACCGCCGAGAAAGGCTACTGAGAAATAGCTCCCCCAAACCTGCTGAGCCAAAGGCTGCTGTCATGGTGTGGATTCCTCAAAAGCAGACCCCCCCACCAAGGTGAGGTTTGGGGGAGAAGTGATTTATGAAAGAAGTACTCTTGGGGGAGACCAGGAAGGGTGAGTGGGGAGGAGGACAGGGAAGAGAGAGAAGCCAGGCTGATGCCATTTCAGGTAAGCGCTCAGCCTCAGTGTGACAGCTCTGGAGTATACATTATGCCTCCAAGTTATCTGGATGAGGTCAGAGAATCGGGCTTTTGCGCCCCTCTGCCCTCAGTCACTGGTTAAGGGCTGCCCTGGGGGGTGATGTACATGCCCAGGCACCTCCAACCGTCTGACCTGTGGGCCAAGCAGGTTCTGGGAGCCCAGGGGATGGTCTCTGCAAAACAGCCTCAGATCCATCTGTCAGACGCAAAAACACACCGAAGCCAGGAGGGGCCCAAACATGGAAAAAAGGAACCTGAGGGAATCTGGGCAGGGTTCGATATGATCTGCTGTGTTGCAAAGATGGGAAACGAGTTATGGCCGAGAGTTATGGAGGTGTGAGAGTGAGCGGACTATGGCGATGGTTGCACAACTGGGAATATACGCTAAACACCATCGGGCTGTGCACATTGAATGGGTGAACGGTACGGCATGCGAATTCCATACGAGAAAGCTGTTATTTCAATTACAAAGTGAGCGGGGATGCTCCTGGCGGGAGACAGCACCATCCACTGGTCACTGATTAAGGCACACTTCCCATCCTATGTGACAGATCTGCTACCTCCCCGGGTGCTCCCTTCCCTCTGGTGCTGTAAAGGAAACTTCAGAAGGCCGCCCTGCCGCCCCTGCAGGCTAGCTGCTAGGTGCAAGCCCACCGCCACGCTTCTCTCCCTGTTAATTGCAATCCTGGGTTGGAGGCAATACAATGTGGCAGGCCCTGGTGGCGGATAAAGCATTCTGCAGGGTCACAGATGGTGGTGCTGGCAGTTGTGTCCGGGAGAGAAGGCGACTCTATACCCAGATTCCATGAGGATTCATGGATGCACTCCTCATAATGGAAGACGCCCAATGTGATCAACGTGCCATCATCGTGGCTTCCTGGGGAGCGGTGCCCAAAGCGGGCAGCGTTGGCCCGAGTTATCGGCAGGCTGGGCGCTCAACGGCGGCAGTCGCCAGATCAGCTTTGGTAGGGGGAAGTCCATGCTGCTGAGCCTATGAAAAGCCCCCACCCTTGCCATTATGGACTGAATGTTTGTGTCCCCCAGTAATTTACATATTGGAGATGGGGCCTCTACTGAGGAAATTAAGGTTAAATGAAGTTATACAGGTGGAGCCCCGATCTCACAGGAGTAGTGTCTTTATAAGAAGAGACACTGAGAGCTCCCTCCCTCTTCCTCTCCATGCACACAGAGGAGAGGTCATGTAAGCACCCAGGAAGACGGCACCACCTACAAGCCAAGAGAAGAGGCCTCAGAATGAAACCCGCCTTGCCGGCACCTTGATCTTGCACTTCCCAGCCTCCGGGACTATGGTTAGTGAAATTCTGTTGGTTAAGCCACCCAGTCTGTTATGGCAGCAGCCCAGGCAGACTAAGACACCTGCTGCCATGGTCGCTTTGCTCATGAGCCCATGGAGCGAGGACAGGACTCGCTGGGGAGAAAGATTCACTGACATCCCGAGGATGGGCCATCTTGTTCCTCTAGTTCGTGAAAGCCTCTTCTGCAGTGGTTACATGTACATGGGAGATGGATGTCTTCACGCACGGCCTGTTTCGAGAGGCTGGTCCACATACCTGTCTCCTTGTCCCCAGCCTCCCAATCTTGTTCTTTCCAAGTTACTGTGCAGTCAGCTAACCCAGGAATCTCTGCCCACGAATCAGTGTGGACCCACACCTCGGGCTCTCTGTTTTTCCACCGGAGGGGGCGGTCAGGTACCACCTGAAGTTCTGCCCGCGGGAAGCTCTCCCTTCACGGCTCTCTTTTGAGGCAGCCCCGAGTTGGGGCTGTAATGCAGCCTCCACCCACTCCAACGCACACTAATTTGTGCCCCTGCCTCCTAGTGGTTTCTCTTCTGCTAACTGGTGGAAGGGAGTTCCCCCAAGGGGTTGTCAGAACAGCGGCACGAGGTTCCATGGGCATCAGGGCCACGTGTTCTTTGACTGACTTGTCTCAGGTTGGACGCGCATCTGCATCGAATGCAGAAATGCTGCTGCTGGCACCTAGCTTTACAGTTCGGAGGAGCAGATCGACATCAGCGCGTTCCTTTGCTATCGCTGCAGCGTGACCAATCGCTACGGACTCCGTGGCTTAAAACAACACCCACTTATGTCCCCACAGTTTCTGTAGGTTGGAAACTGGGTTGCTGCACAACTGGGTTCTCTGCCCGCTGTCTCACCAGGCAGAAATCAGGGTGACAGCCAGGACCGCGATGTCATCTGAGGTTTAGGGTCCCCATCCAGGCTCATTCAGGTTGTTGGCAGAATTTGGTTCCTGGCAGTTGCAGGACTGGGGTCCCCGTCTTCCTGCCGGCTGTTGGTTGGGAATCACTCTCAGCTCCTCCCGGCTCCTCTCTGGCCCTAGCCACATGGGTCTCTCCCAGCATGCTAATTTCTTCTTCAAAGCCGCAGGAGATTCTTCAGTCAGCTAGGACAGGGTCTTATATAAGGCAATCACAGGAAAGACGATTGCATCATACTTAGACTCAAGCGGAGGGGATTACACAGGACACATACACTAGGGGGCAGGATTCTTGGGGTCATTTAAGAATTCTGGAGGCGCCTGGGTGGCTCAGTTGGTTAAGCATCCGACTTCAGCTCAGGTCACGATCTCACAGTCTGTGGGTTCGAGTCCCGAGTCGGTCTCTGTGCTGACAGCTCAGAGCCTGGGGCCTGCTTCAGATTCTGTGTCTCTCTTGCTCTCTGCCCCTCCCCCACTCGTGCTCTGTCTCTCTCTCTCTCAAAAATAAGTAAACACTAAAAAAATTAATACAAAAAAAAAAAAGAAATCTGCCTACACACCTATCATTTCATAGGGTTCCAGCTAGAAACAGCATGCTCAAACTGAGATCATTTAAGGGGGAGGTGTCCATAAGGGAACTCATAAAAAGATCTGGTAGGCAGTAGGAAAGTGCATAGGTTAGCGCAATGAATAGGAGCTTCATTAGCATCCCTAGGGCTGAAAGAATGAGGGACAGAGCAGCTAGTGGGACCTGGAAGGAGACAGTCATGTAACGAAGTCTGCTATGACAGAGCAGTGACCTCTCCCAGAGACACCCTGGAGGAAGGGAGCTGGGAGAATAACTGCTGTGCCCCCCGCGCCACTCCCACTCCCCTCTCCAGTCTCCTGCCGGGGCTCCTCAGTGGTAAGCTCAGCCAGAGGCCAGAGGGCAAAGGAGCCCCTTAATACAGTTCCCACAGGTCGGCCTCCTGGGGCACAGAGCAGGGGAGAGGACAGGGGACAGGGAAACGTGGGCAGCAGGAGGACAACCAGCCAGCAGCTCAGGTCACATAGCCCTTTGGTGCCCCGAGGCTGTGGGGTCCAGTCTCTCCCAGAGCAAGTGGCCAGGCTGTTTTTCTAATACGGAAGAACTGCCAATAAAGGAGAGCAGGCGGGGCTCCAGGACCTCAGCGGTCTGTGCTGATGCTGTGGGACATGCCGGGGATCCCACCCCCGCCGCACCCCCACAGTCCACGGCCCGCCGGATCTGCTGGGCCACGAGGCCTGTGTGGCAGGGCAGCTGGTACCATAATCTGGACAAAATGCAGAGCCCTCTCCTACTTCAGGCCCATCCCAAACTGGCAGCTTGCTAATTCCCCAGTCAGTGGGTCAGAGCTGGCCCCCAGGTGTGGTGTAGACAGCTTCCCAAATCCAAAAAGAGTTTTCATTTTAGAGGTCTTTCATTTTAGAGGTGATATTCCAGATCCTATCTCCTCCTGGCCTCCGGTCTCCTACTGAAAGCCAGAGAGTGAGGGAGCCCAGGAGGTGCTGTCTGCAGGGGTCAGCCCCTGTGGACACAAAGCAGGGTGGACAAGGGATCTGTGCGTGAGAGGCAAAGGGAGAGCAACCAACCCACATCTCAAACCTGAGGGGCAAAACAGAGCTCTCACTTTAACAAGCACTGCTTGCCCCCACCCCCCCAGATCGCGCCACCCCCCCCCCCCCGACAATGGCTGTGGCCTTCTAACTGGCTGGTTTGCCTCCCTCTCCTCCCCACCCCTCACCGTGTTCTTCATACACAGCTAGAGTGATCCTTATAACCAGGAATCAACTCAAGTCACTCCCCTGCCCCAAACCCCACGGTGGCTGTCGTTGCTCTTCAAGTAAAACCCCAACCCCCGCGCCTGGTCTCCGAGGTAGGTTCTAGATCAAATGGCTCCCACCCAGGCTGGTCCACGAGACAAATTCATCATTGGTCCATGCATGAGCCACTCTGATTTGCTCGCTTGTTTTTAATCATGTGATAAGTACCCATGAATCCACTGCTCCAGACAAAAGCCCTCCACCCAGCCATCTGGTCCCCAATCCCGCTCTCACCTCCCCCATCCGCGGTCACCAGCATCCTGAATCCCAGGGCCTCATTCGCTCGCTTTCCTTTTTTTATTTCATCACATCCATATGTATTCCTAAATGGTTGGCTTTTTTAAGTTATTTTAGGCTATTGTCTTTGGAGCAAACTTTTTTCACTGGATATTATATTGCTCACACTCATCCATGTTGTTGTGGGCTGCTGTGGCCCATTTGTTTCACCCGCCGCGTGACATTCTTGTGTGGCGTCCCGGGTTTCTCACACTCTCCCTCCTGCTGGCACTCGGGCGTGGGGGTTCGGCTGTGGGGCAGTGCTGCTGAGGACATCACCACCCAGGCCCCTATTGGTCTACCTCTCCCCTCCCCTTCTACCGCTCTTCCCCTCCCGCACCACATGCCAGCCATGCTGGCCTCTTGGTACACACTCTGAGCTCGTCCCTGTCCCAGGGCCTTTGCACCTGCTGTTCCCTCTTCCCGGAATGCTTTTGCTGGCCCTGCTTTTTTATCTTTCTGGTTTCAATGCAATGTTGCCTTCTCAGATGCCTTCCCTGGCTCACCTGGGTCTACAGCCCTCCCCTCCCAGGAACAGTCCCCATGGGCCCAAAGTCTTGGGCAGCTCAGAGAAGGATGGCTGGAGCATGGGGGCACAGTGTTGGGGTAAGAGGTGGGCCACAGACGCTGTTTGAGAGCGATGCAGGAAGGCCGCTAGGGTCCTCCCCCAGGCCTCTGAGGAGGGGCAGCTACCATATATACTCGAATATAAGGCAAGTGGGTTTCCCCCCAAGTTTATTCCTCAGAAGAGAGAGGGCTGCCTCATATTTGCATCTTTACGTAGTTTCACACTTATCGGGCCCTTGTTCAATTACTTTATTTTGAAAACGCAGGTTTTACTTGCGAAATGCACATTGGACTAAACAAGCTCCAGCGTTTCTGACAGTTCTGAGGATTATCTGGAGAAGCGGTAGAAAAGAGAGATGGGGAGAACCTTATCACTGGCAGAGTGCCATTCAGAGGGGTGTGACCTGACAATCTTCAGGAGGGGAAACTGAGGCCGGGGGAGGTGGGTGACTTCCTGAAGTGCAGACCCCGGCCTAGAATACAACGTCCCTGCTTCCTAGACCTTCAGGCATTTCCAGGACAGTCTGGATGGAGAACAGCATCTCAGGCACAAGGGACGCAAAACCTCTCTGCTTTCTTGGCCTTGAAGGCAGGAATGAAGTTGTGTGCTTTGTAGCCAGGAGACCTGAGTTCTGATTCCCAGCTTCCTCGATACCCAGCTGCGTGACTGTGGGCACGTTGGCCTCCCTCTTGGAGCCTCGGTTTCCTCCTTTGCTGAACAGACACAATGGTCGTGCCCTGTCCTAGGATGTCGTGAGGGCCCCGTTTGCAGGGTGGGGAGCCATGGACCTGAGGGGACGCTGGGTGAGGAAGCCGTGGCCCCTGTCTCCGGCAGTCCGAGGGGCAGGGTGGGGGCCTGCTCGGGCGTATCTTCAGTGCATGGAAGAACAGGGGCAGGATCGGGGCTGGGGGCCCAGCAGGTCCGAGAGGTCTCTCCATGGGAACATGTGTTTGCCACCACAGGCCCTGAATGTCTTATAAAACTCACAATTTGTTCAAAAGAATAAACAGCATGAAGGGGGGGGGGGCGGTGCAGAGCCTTCATCCAGGGCTGGTGGTGGGGCGGGGAGCGGCTCGGAGGCTGGTTTCCATTTAAACCAGATTTGGAGGCATCTGTTCTTGCAGAGCTCTGGGTCTGGGAAGCCCTGCCTGGTACAGCCTGTGTGCTTGATTCTGGCCCTGGATGAAGGACGCGAGGCCTCACTTTCTCCATCTGGGAAGCAGGGATCACAATAGGATTATTCTATACACAGTAGGATTAATATATGCATAGGGCTTAGAAAGTGCCCAGGAAGAGTGAGCTGTTATTCTTACAGGCGACAGGCATGTATGTGTTCTGTGACGCCTCGAGGGATAAGTGCTATGACAGAGGAAGCTGGGACCTGAGGGACCCGGGGAGGCCACTGGCTGGCTTGAAGACAGACAGAGGTTTCCTGGAGGAGAGGACACCAGTTTTCCACACATATAATGGGGACAAGGTGGACAGAGATGGGACCTGGCAGATAAGCAGCACATGTAAAGGCTCTGAGGTTGGAAAGAGGTTTTCACACTTGAGAAACCAAAAGAAATTCCCTGGGCCTGAGACATCCAGGAGCCAGGTCACAAGGATCATGGGCTGCCCTTAGAGGTTGCCAGAACCAGCCTGGGACATCACAGAAGCCTTCCTAAGGGAAGCGACACTCAGGCTTGGTGTTGAAGAATGAGAAGGTATTAGTTCGTGAGGAAAGGAGGGAAGGGTGTTCTAGGCAGAGGGAACAGCATGTGCAAAGTCCTGGAGACCCAAGAGAGCAGGGCTTGGTGAGGTGTGAGCCTGGCTAGCTCATTGGGCGAATTGGATCAAAAGTGTCTACCGGGCTCAGGAACAGGAGGTGATGGAGTGGGGCGCCTGGGTGGCCCAGCCGGTTAAGCATCTGTTTAGCTTTTGATTGCCATCCAGGTCATGATCTTGTAGTTTGTGAGTTTGAACCCTACATCAGGCTCTATGCAGACAGTGTGGAGCCTACTTGGGATTCTCTCTCTCTCTCTCTCTCTCTCTCAAAAAAAAAAAAAAATGTGATGGAGTGAACGTAAGGCAGGAAGGGTTAGTGAGTGAACACTTGTCTTTTAAAAACTGGGCTCTGAAGGGAGGACAGAGATAGGAAGTAGCTGGTGAGGGCAGGGGGTCTGTGTGTGTGTGAAGATGAGCTGAGAACTCTAAGTGCTGATCAGAAAAGGGTGGAAGAAAGGCTGCAGATGGAGGGGGCGGGAGGTAGGGCGTGGAGGAAGGGGAGGACCAGGTTTTGCGGCCAGTTGTCACAAGAGGGTCATCAGATGGTGGGTCTGGGGGAGCAGGAGGAGAGGCCTGTGGCCGGGGGTCTGGGAGACAGAGAAGGAAGATGGAAGAAGGCTTGCTGTGAGCTCCAGTAGAGGCTGTCGCCGGCACCTAGACAGGGTTGGCCCGTGGGGGTCTCTGCGGTGTGAGCCTTGAATGGGTGGAGGGGTGTGGACCTGGGGGAGGGGCCCCGGGCCCCAAGACTGGGGCAGCCCTGGGGCTGGGATGTGAATCCCAGCTGGCCCTCAGCCTTAGTGTCCGTCCTGGCGGTGTTGGGGGTCTGGGGCAGGAGGAGCAGCTGGCAATCAGGCTGTGGGGAGGGAGGATGGTGGAGGCAGTGGGGAGAGGGGGGGAGAGGGGAGTGGCTGACCAGAGGACTCTGAGGCCCCTGGGGCAGGGGTAGGGGGTTGGTGAGGGTGGCTCTGGCTTCTCATCTGGGTTCCCTGGCTCTGGAAGCCCCCTCTCCAGGACCAGCCAGTGCAGGATGTTGCACCCTCCCCAGCACCTTTGCATCTACTCCCCGGGCACATGTCACACCTGCCTGGCATCTCTAGGCAGCCCTGTGTTCTTGGAGTCCTGAGTTGGGGGGAGATTAGTAATCTCCAAAGTCCCTTCTGATGAATTGGTTTGGTTGTGTCCAAGAGCTTGTCCAAGGTTTCCGCGTGAGTACAAGGAGGTCCAGTCCTCTGGCCCCTTCCTCCACCAGGAACAGCACCCCGCAGCCTGTCTGGGCCCCCCAGTCTCTTGCCACCAGCGCTTCCAGGGGGGAAAGTGCCTGTGGGAAAAGCTGAAGGAACAGCCACTAGGGGGCGCCATGACCCAAGCCAACCAGCTAATTCCAGCGAGAGTGCTTGTGGTCTTTATTATATATTTCGAAGGGGCTGTTAGCTGCAATGAGAATTCTTAACTTTATCATGGTGTAGGGTTTCTCCTGTCCTTGAGAGGAGGCAGGGGGCCCAGCTCCGTTCCCAGCTCTGCCAGAGGCTTCGTGCCAGTCCTACGGAGGGCTCTCTGCGCCTTTTTCCCCTGGGTCTACCGTAGTATCTTACTCACTTGGGTGGGTGAGGGAAGGAGAGGGCCCGGAACTGCCCGTGCCTCGCCGCCCTACACACTGCAGTGATCTTGTGCTTGGCCCCACCCACCCACTGCTTGTGGAGGCCTCCATTCTTGTGTTCTTGGTCATGAGGGTGTCTTCAGGCTCTGTAGTGCTCTGGGGTTTGCTGAAAATGTTTCTACACTGGCCCAACCCTCGCAACCCTCTGGGAAATCAGGGCAGGAGTCCTGACTCTGCTGGTGTGGAAACTGAGGCGCAGGGAACTGAAGCTTGAATGCTTTCAAGCTCACCTGCCTGAAAATGCCTACAGCTTTGCACTCTGGGCCTTGGGCCCAGGGTGGGCTCTGTTTCTTCCCTGCTTGCTCGGAGTGCCCAGGAGGCAGGAATCCCTTAGCACCAGGGTTAGGCGCCACAAAGATACTCATCACACCAGGAGAAGGCTGCCCCAAGGAAGGGCACTGAGCCCAGACATAGCCCTGGAACATGGAACATGACCGTCAACCTTAGAGAGCCTCCGAGGGGCCGGGAATCCGCATTTGTAGCACTTGCCCCAAGTGGCTGTGAACCAGAGGACTGAAGGCCACCGAATGAGAAACCACTGCGTAGGTGGACGTAGCTTGTCCACGGGCACCAGGCCGGACGCACCTCCAAGCTCAGCAGTCACACTTCAGTTCCTTTCTTTTTTCATTCAACAAGCATTAACTGACACTCCCCCACTGACCCGGCCCCTGGTGAGACCACCCCCGTGCCAGCGCACTCAGAGAGAAACCGCTGCCCGCACAGCCTAGGAGGGAGCCGCCCACCTACTACAGACAATGCGGGGCAATGTGACTGGTGCCGTGACCTGGCAAGTCCAGGGAAGAATGTTGCAGACAGAGGAACAGCACGGACAAGTGCCTGGAAGCAAGAGGCAGAACTGAAAAACGGGAGGGGAGAGTGTGATGGGAAGAGGGCCAAGGAGGACCTCTGATATGGAGGACCCGAGGCCTCACGAAGGCCTCTGAACTTTCAGCTGGGGGTAGGGGAGCTTGGATGTCTCTCACACTGGTCTGCAATTGTCTTTTCACTCGGAAGTCTCCCGTCACCCTGGGGGCTCCCATTGCTAACTGTGTGAGCCCACCCTTGGTACCCCCAAAACTCTGCCCCCTAGTGCTGAGCTGTCCCCATTGGAATGCAGGCTGGGAGGGGGCAGTGGAGTTGGGGGGGGTGGGAGCTGAGGCTGCCAAGTAGGCAGTGAGGTGAGGGTGGAGGGGGAAGTGGGGAGGGAGGGTGGGGAGCAGCTGATTTGTTTTAGAGCGGGAGGCTCTGTGCTGCTTTCCTAAACTTCAGCATCAAAGGCTGCTTGGAAACGTGTATAGAATAAGGTGGAATATTATGGAAATGGTCTCCTCTGCTCTGTGGCCTGGGAATTCACGGTCATTGAGAAGAATTTCCCCTGGTCCCATATTTCCCCTTCTTTGAAAGTAAAGCTTATGGATCAAATAAATGTAAATTATGGTCCTACATTTCTTCTGAACTCAACTGACTTCACTAGCCATAACATAAGTGGATTGAACTTTTTTCAAACCATCCTTCCAGCATTGGAGGGTCAAGCAGACTCGCTTCCAGATTCAGTGCGGTAACGTTCCAGTTTTCATCTTTCCTGTGACCATCACTTGCAGTCATGGGCACCCGAGGGCTGCCTGGAAGAGGAGGCCCTGGCTCCTGCCCTAACTTGGCCATGCTAGTTCCTTACCCAAGTGTCAGTGTCTTCTAAGCTTCATTGTCTTCTCCTACCAACAGGGATTAATTATACCTCCTGCTCATTCACTTTTATTTTTCTCAAAGTAATACGAACACATTGTTTCAAAGAAGCAAATAGCACACCATGTATGGGCTGCAAACAAAAATCACCGGTCCCCACATTATCCCGCTCGCCCAGCCCCGATCCCAGTACCACCACTTTCCAGAGGCAGCTCCATTCAAATCCTGATGCCATTTTTTCTTACTCACTTTGATAACTTCAATACATATTATACATGTACCAAGGCAAGCAATGTTAACTGCTTGTTCTTGACTCCTCACTTTGAGGTATTTCTATTGCCTTCCTGGGGAGGGCAGTGATGATCTTTCTTCTGGTGCTCCCACCACTTCCCTTGTCCCCAGGCTCCCAGTAGTTGGGGCACATACATTTTCATTAAATAGATATTCTGGATTTATGTAATCATGACCGTGTAACTGTACTCAGCTCCTCCAAGTACTCAGCTGTACTCTGATGGCTTTCTTTTTCTCCTACTTTTACCGTTTTCTGGAATAACTGCCTTGTTTTCTCATTTGTCTGGTTTTCTTTTTTTTTTTTATTTTTTTTTAACGTTTATTTATTTTTGAGACAGAGAGAGACAGAGCATGAACGGGGGAGGGGCAGAGAGAGAGGGAGACACAGAATCGGAAGCAGGC
The DNA here is from genome assembly GCF_018350175.1 of Felis catus. NCBI lineage: Eukaryota > Metazoa > Chordata > Mammalia > Carnivora > Felidae > Felis > Felis catus. The sequence continues at coordinate 43,234,077 of NC_058375.1, forward strand.
TCCAGGCTCTGAGCCATCAGCCCAGAGCCCGACGCGGGGCTCGAACTCACGGACCGTGAGATCGTGACCTGAGCCGAAGTCGGACGCTTAACCGACTGAGCCACCCAGGCGCCCCTGGTTTTCTATGTTACTAGTGCTAATTCTTCCCAAACCAAACCCTCCTTTTAAAAAAAGTTTTATGTATCTAAATAATCTCTACACCCAATAGTGGGGCTTGAATCGCAACACTGAGACCAAGAGTCACATGGCTCTTCCGACCGAGCCAGCCAGGTACCCCTTTCCCTAACCCTTCTGATAGCCACACACACCCCCTCTCCTGATCACGTGTCAGAGCCCCAATTCAGCCCTTGACTCCCCCCGCAGCCCTGCTGCACTACTGTCTGCTTGGCCTTCTCCTTGACAGTCACTTGGATTGGACCCCCTCTTGGTAAGATCCCATGTCTTCTTGTCCTTGTTTTATTTTCTCAGTTTAGTGGAGCTCATTCTCCAGTAACTTTTCGAAAAATAGTCCTGGCATGTCTGAAAATATCTTTGTGCTACACTTACCCTTGGTTAATAGTTTAGCTGGGTGTAGAATTCTAGGTTGAAAATTGTCTTCATTCAGAGTGTTTTAGACTTTTGCTTTCCACTTGTCTATCTTCCAGTGTTGCTCTGAGAAATTCCATGCCATTCTGATTCCTTATCTTTGTATGGGGCTTTCTGTTTCTTCTCCATCTACTCTTTTTAGGGTTATGCCCTTTATCTTTGGTTTTCTGAAGTTTTCAAATGATGTGCCTTGGTGAGGGGCTTTTTCATCCATTGTACTGGGCATGCAGTGAACCCCTTAAGCTGCCACTCACATGCTTCTGTTCTGGAAATTTTTCTTATGTTTCTTTGATTACTTCCTTCATTTTCTCATTTCTCTCTTTCTGGAACCTTTATTAGTCAGATATTGACTCTTTGGATTGACCCTCAATCCTTCTTATTTATTTTTTCCTATTCTTGATTTCTATGTGTTTTTACATACTCTGAGCAATTTCCTTCATGTTACCTTTCAAGATGTCTATCAAAGATTTGATTTCAGTTATCTTGTTTGTTTATTTGTTTTTTCTCTTCTGCCTGCTTGACTCTGTTTCCTCCAGGGTTTCCCCCCATGTGTTCTTGCAGGCACTAAAAATCCGATAGGAAACTGTACCTGATTTCAGTGGGGGAGGAGCACAGCTGGTTGGCTGTGGGCTTCACTGGGGTGAACTGGTGGTGAGTCAGCTTTTTCAGGAGGGCTCCGAATGCCCATTTCCAGAGGCCAATTACTCCAGAGAAGATTCTCCATCCTCCTGTCTTCTGCGGCTGCTTGGGTGTTTCTGGGCCAGGATCCCCTCTGGTTTGGTCTCTGGAGAATGACCTTCATCTACCAGTCTCCTGGGAGTGGCTGTGCGGGTTGGGAAACGAGGTACCAGGGAGTCTAAGTGCTCCTACACTGACTTGCCATCAGCCCCCTTCTTTTTAATCCTGCCCCTTCCCCCTTCCTCAATATCTGGTGCCTGTGAGTCCTGAGCCATTCTGGGGCTCTGTGGGCAGCCCTGCTCATGTCTGGCAATGCTCCCCCCACAGACATGGAGCTGCTTCTGGCCCACTGGTTCGGGCTCTGCTCGCCACCAGCCGCATCTTCCACTGGCAACTCTCCCATTCTCATGGTCTTTTTGATTTCTGTGCCGTCACCTTCACGGCGTTTTAGAAGGAGATGAGATCAACACTTATGTCTAATTTCTCCCCATTATTTCAGTTAGACTTTGCTCGTGTCAGGCAATCCGAGGTGCCAAAGAAACGTCATTGTCATTATAACAGCCAGTGTTTGTCCAGAGCTTGCTCCATCCCAAGAGCACTATGAAGTATGTGACCATTTGTTGTCTCATGGGATTCTTACTAACCCCTAGGAGGGAAATCATACATGTGAAGCTGGGCTCAGAGAGGTGGGGGACTTGCCCAAGGTCACCCAGTGAGGCCATTCAAATTCCTCAGCCAGAGTCAGAGCCCTGGATAGGGTCCTGGTTTGCCGACCTCTCCAGCCTCCTACCCACCCCCCCACCCCTCCCCACTGCACTGGACTGAACCATGTCCAGTACTCTGCTCACCCCACATTCTCTCTCTCACTTCCACACCTTTGCACAGGTGGTTCCCCTGGAAAAGGAACAAAAGACATTGGGGGATAGCTTGCTTGTAAGAATAAAGATTACCTCCTAAGGCAGGGGTGAAAGCCCTCAACACACCTCCCATGATCCTTTGTGTCTATAGGAGCACCTCTCCACAGCCTTTCTTTGTGGTTTCTCTAGAAATAAAACCTTTTCCTTTAACAATTTTCATTTGTGGGGCACCTGGGTGGCTCAGTCAATTAGGCGTCTGACTCTCGATTTCTTGATTTCTGTTCAGGTCATGATCTCACGGTCATGAGGTTGAATCCCAGCTTGGGATTCTCTCTCCTTCTCTCTCTCTGCCCCTCTCCTGCTTGCTCTCTCTCTCAAAATAAATAAATAAACATTTAATAATAATAATAATAATAATAATTTTGATTTGTATAAAAGGTTTGTATACCCTTCCTAGTGATTCCTTTTTTTTTTTTTTTTGCACTATAGGAGAGATTTTTTAAATTAATTAATTAATTAATTAATTATTGAGAGAGAGCAGAGTGTGAGCAGGGGAGGGGCAAGAGAGAGGGAGACACAGAATGTGAAGCAGGCTCCAGGCTCCAAGCTGTCAGCACAGAGCCTGACACGGGGCTCGAACCCACATACTTGTGAGATCATGACCTGAGCCAAAGTCAGCCGCTTGACTGAGCCACCCAGGCGCCCCAAGAGTTGTTTTTTTTTTAAATAATTTGTGCCGGACCTGTTAGTTTTCTGTCTCTGAGGTGAGACAGCTGACCAAGCAAGGGAAGGGTTACATACTGATGAGAAACACAGTGCCAGTGGGAAAAGTCATAATTAGTCATTTGCTGCTGCCAAGACAGTCACTTATTAGACCGCATGGACTTTGTCACCATTAAGAGGTTTGTAAGAAATTCAGCACACAGACGCTCTCTTTTTAAAAAAATAATGGCTTTATTGAGATAATAATTTACATATCATACAATTCACGCATTTATAGTGTATGGCTCACTGGGGGGCCTGGGGGGCTCAGGTGGTTGAGTGTCTGAGGGGCTCAGGTCACGATCTCGCAATTCGTGAGTTCGAGCCCCACGTTGGGCTCACTGCTGATAGTGTGGAGCCTGCTTCAGATCCTCTGTCCCCCTCTCTCTTTGCCCCTCCTCCACTTGCACTCTCTAAAATAAATAAACATTTGAAGTGTAAAACTCACTGATTTTTATTTTATTTTTTAAAATGTATTTATTTATTTTGAGAGAGAGAGAGAGAGAGCACGAGGGGGATAGGGAGAGAGAGAGAGGCAGAGAGGGAGAATCCCAAGCAGGCTCTGCACTGGCAGTGTGGAGCCCAAGGCAGGGTTTGAACTCAGGAGCTGTGCGATTATGATGTGAGCCGAAGTCAGATACTTAACCGACTGAGCCACCCAGGGGCCCCACCTCACTGACTTTTAGCACATTCAGGGGTGTGCAACCGTCAGTACAATCAATTTTAGAACATTTTTATCACCCCCACAAGAAACCCCATACTCATTAGTGATGACTCCCCATTCCCTCTCAAGCTTACATTCCGGGACAAACATGCATCTGTTTTCTACCGCTATATAGTTGCCTAGTTGGGACACTGTGTATAAATGGAATCACACAACACGTGATCTTTTGTGACTGGCTTCATTTCATTTCGCGTCGTGTTTTCGAGGGTTGCCCATACGGTGGCAATATTAATGCTCCATTTCTATCCACTGTGGAATAATATTCCATTGTATGGATATACCACATTTTATGTTTACGATGAGCATTTGAGTCATTTCCACTTTTCGGCCATCGTGAGTCATGTTGCTGTGAACGCTCACGTACGAGATTTTGTCCATTTTGTACATTTGTGGGCTTGGGTTTTAGTTTCCCTTGGGTTTTTATTCCACCTGAGAGTGGAATGATTAGGTGATATGTTAAGTCTAGGTTTCACTTTTTCAGGAGCTGCCAAACTGTTTTTCAGAGCCATCCTGGTGAGTGTAAAGTGGTATCCCATTGTGGTTTTGATTTGCATTTCCCTGGTGGCTAATGATGTGGAGCACCTTTTCGCGTGTGTGTGTGTGCGCGCGTGCGCGTGTGTGTGTGTGTTTCCATGTGTAAATCTTCTTTGGAGCAATGTTGCTTCAGATCTTTTGCCCATTTTTTGACTGGGTTGTCTGTTTCTTACTGAGCTGTAAAAGTTCTTTATAGACTCTAGATACAAGTCCCTTACCCTTACCAGATATACAAATTGCAAGTCTTTTCTCCCATTGTATGGATTGTCTTTTCATTTTCTTAATTGCATCCTTTGTTTTTGTTTTTGTTTTTGTTTTTGTTTTTGTTTTGAGAGAGAGTGTGCATGAGCAGGGGAGGGGCAGAAGGAGAGACAGAAAGAACTTAGGCAGGCTTCACTTCACACCCAGCACAGAGCCTGATGCGGGGCTCGATCTCAAAGCTATGAGATCGTGACTTGAGCCGAAATCACGAGTCGAACACTTAACCTACTGAGCCACCCAGACGCCACTTAATTGTATCCTTTGAAGCACAGTTAAAAAAATTTTTTTTAATGTTTATTTATTTTTGGAGAGAGAGAGAGAGAGAGAGAGAGAGAGAGGGAGAGGCAGAGAGAGAGGGAGACAGAGAATACAAAGAAAGCTCTGAGCTGTCAGTGCAAAGCCCTACGTGGGGTTCTAACCCATGAACTGTGAGATCATGACCTGAGCTGAAGTTGGACCTTCAACTGACTGAGTTACCCAGGCACCCCTGAAGCACAAATTTTTTAACTTTAGTGTAATTTATCTTTGTTGTGTTATGTTGCTATGCTTTTACTGCCATATTTAAAAAAATATTGCCTGATACAAGCTCATGAAGATTTACTTCTACATATTTTTTCTTAGAGTTCAGTAGTTCTAATTCTTTCATTTAGATGTTTGGTTCATTTGAAGTTAATTTTTGTATATGATGTAAGATAGGGGTCCAACTTCATTCTTTTGCATGCGGATATCCATTTGTCCCAGCACCATTTATTGAAAGGACTATCCCTTCCCTCATTTGTCTTGGCATCCTTGCCCAAAATCAATTAACCATGAATGTGAAACTCTGTTTCTGAACCCTCAAGTTAATTCCATTGATCTGTATGTCTGTCAGTACCACATTGCCTCAATTACTATATAGCTTTGTAGTAAATTGTGAAATTGGGACGTGTGAGTCCTCCAAATTTGTTCTTATTTTTTGAGAGTATTTTGGCTGTTTCGGATTCCTGGACGATAACATGAGTGTTATAATCAGATTGTCAATTTCTGCAAAGAACCCAGGTGGGATTTTGAAGGGGACTGTGTTGAATCTGTAGGTCAACTTGTGGAGTCTTGCGCTTAACAATATCAAGTCTTTTGATCCATGATGATGGGTTGTCTTTCCATCTATTCAGGTCTCCTTTCATTTCTTTCTACAATGTTTCATAGTTTTCAGAATACACATTTTGTCCTTTTGTTAAATTTGCTACTAAGCAGTTCGCTCTTTTTAATGCTATTGGACATTTTTTCTTTTTTTTAATTTTTTTTTCAACGTTTATTTATTTTTGGGACAGAGAGAGACAGAGCATGAACGGGGGAGGGGCAGAGAGAGAGGGAGACACAGAATCGGAAACAGGCTCCAGGCTCTGAGCCATCAGCCCAGAGCCTGATGCAGGGCTCGAACTCCTGGACCGCGAGATCGTGACCTGGCTGAAGTCGGACGCCTAACCGACTGCGCCACCCAGGCGCCCCATGGACATTTTTTTCTTAATTTCATCTTTGGATTATTTATTGCAAATGCATAGGAATTCAATGAACTTCTGTGCATTGATCTTGTATCCTGCAACTTTGCTGTACTCATTTATTAGCTCTAATGGTGGATTCCCTAGGATTTTCCATATACAAAATCATGTCATCTGCAAACAGAAGTCGTTTTACTTCCTTTCTAAACTGGATACCTTTTATTTTTTCACCCGATAGCCCTTGCTAGAACCTCTAATATCCAGTAGAAGTCAGTTAGGTCTACTGGTTTATAGTATTCTTCAATTCTTCTATTTCCTTGCCAATTTTCTGCCTAATTCTATCCATTATTGAAAGTGAGGTAGTCAAATCTCCCCCTATTGTTGAATTTATTTCTCTTTTTAATTCTGTCAGGTTTTGCTTCATGTATTTTGGGCTTTGTTGTTCAGAGCATATATGTTTATCATTGTTATATCTTCTTGATGGATTGGCTCTTTTATCACATGTACCCCTTTGTCTCTAATAACAATTTTTCAATTTTGTTTTAAGATTGATTTTGGACAGATGCAAAAAAGACGTTAGAACAGCAACTTCTTCCACGGGCTCCTGCCGGTTCCAGGCAAGGAAAATAAGAAGCCTATCTCAGCCTCTGTCAAAGGGTCACTCTCCCCTTTTCCTTCTCCCTCGAGCAATAGCTCCCAAGCCTCAGTGTCTTCTCCTTTAAAATGAGAGGATTGGGACCTAGAGTCGCTAAGATTTTCTTCAGCCTTTTTTGGACTCTAGCATTCTGTAACTAGTATTATTCCTGTGTTATTTTTAAATGTTTACTCTATCTCTAGCACTCTCAGATGTCTCATCCCATTTATATAACTGCCAGGAAGGTAGACATTTTTGTCCTTATTTTATAGCTTAGGAAATGAAGGCTGAAAAAAAAAAGCTGGAGTAAATTTGGAAAATAAGAATAAGCATGAAGAAGCAATAAATGTCACCATCAACCCCATCTTCCAAAGATAAACCACTCTTAACCTTTGGAAGTACATTTGTCTAAACTTTCTTCTGGGTGCGTATATGTTTTTAGGAAATTGTTTTTACACCACATATACTGCCTTATTTCACTGTATAATGTACCCAAAATATTGAAGGAAGGATTTCCTCACAGTTGGAGCTGAACAAAGATGAAAGAGACCCCCTTATTGGTAGTAAGCACCTTATCAGTGGGAGTGTGTGAGCACAGCACTTGGTTCACACACGGGGACAAGGACTCTAATGGGCTGTTTATGAGCCTGTCTTCTCCCCAGGACTGTGAGGCCGCCCAGGGCTGGGACCAGACTGACGAATCCCACTTTCCTGTGCCCAGCTCAGAGAAGACGTGGAGACAGTTTGATGAATTGATCGGCACGAGCCAAGGGACGCAAGAGGGAAATGAGAAACAGCTGAGTCTAAAGTCTCTCTGGGCTGGATCTCTTCAGGAAAAGGATTTGTGACAGAAGTGTCCCGACCTGGGCTCTACACTCAGGGGCAACTTTCCCACCTACCCTTTCTGTAAAATGGGGATTGGCCTTTCTGAGATGGCCTGGGTGCAACTCTAGGCCTTGCTGACAGACGGACCTTAGAGACTGGAGACTCGGGAGTTGGGGCCATCTCCCAGGGCGGGGGTGGGCGGACAGGGGACGACAGCTGTGTGGGAGTCTCCAGCCAACCTGTTGGCATCTACGCCGTGTGACATACTGAGTGCTGTGTGGTGTGGATGGGAGACTTGGGTAACTCGACCTAGAACAACTCCCTGTCATTGGGAGATGAGATACCTCAAAAAAAGTTAGGGAAAGGCTGACCAGCTGGGTGGGGCCGTGGGAGTCCTGGGGCCCCGGCTAGGTGTCTGGAGACCTGTGAATCCAGCCTCTACCCCTCTTCCACTTGCTGAGTGGCCTGGGCAGGCCCCACTTCTCTCTGCCTCTCCTGGTCCCGAGCCTGTGACCCTATGAGCTCATCCTGAGACCTTGCACACCATCCAAGTGGATTGCTGAGCACTGACTATGCTCTGGAGGTCGTAGCTGCAGAACTGGACGAAATAATGAAGGTCAGTTTGGAGGAAATAGGATTCAGAGAGGCAGCTTGTCCTGGTAAAAAGAAGAGGGGTCTCACGGTCCAGTGGCCCTGTCTGTCTGGTGCTCTGAGACTGGATTTCCTCTTTCTTTCTCTCTAGGTTGTTTGAAGAGAGAATGAGTTAACATAGGTAGGTGGCTGGAACACAGAGGTACTTAATAAACAGTTCTAACGAGCAAGTCTTGGAAGTTATCGAGACCGAGGCAGGCACTTTCTTGGCCAATGGGAGGGAGTAGGTGGCACGGACTGTAGAAGACGTCTTGACCTTGGAGCGATGGCTTTGCCTTTGTGGGCAGGGTCACATTCTATCTGTTCCTGCAATGGCATGGTTTTTCCCTCCCCAATTATCAGCCTATGCAGGGAGATGCTAAAAGCAGTGCCCATTTCTGGGCATATGTCCAAATGGCCATCAAGAGGGCTCCATGGAGGAAAGTCTATTTCAAGAGCACATTAAATGCACAGAGAGAAATTGAGAGAGAAGGCAGACATTCGCAAGCTACGAGAAGGCAGGTCGTGTTGGGGGCACTTCTGGGTGCTGGGCCCTGAAACACGTTTAGAGAAGCCTACCTTGTTGGACAGGTAGATGAATTCTTGAAGAAGCCTCAAATTCTTCTTTAGAACAAAGTGAGGTAGAATGAATTACTCACTTGCTGAATTGATAAATTGATAAATGAAGGCCACCTCCCTTCCCCCAATACTGTGGTTCTTCATGGTCACCAGATGCTGCCACATCTGGTTTCTTATCTCGTCCTCAGTACAGCCCTGTGTGTGACCATGGTTTTCCATTTCTCAGGTGAGGGCACGGAGGCCCAGAGAGAACATGTGACTTGCGTAAGGCTGCAGAGTCAGAATTTGAATCAAGGTTGCAGGACCTGACTAGACAGGCTGGGGTGTTCTGACCCTCGAGGCCTTTGCCCAAGATAGCATGGGATGTTGTGAGCACTGCCCTGGGAATCCTGAGATCAGATCCATTGCCAAATCGCCACATGTCCCCAGCCAAGCAGACCATCATCCTGGGCCTCAGTTTCCCTACTTGCAACATGAAGCTTGGTTTAGAATTATGGGGAAAATACTTGGGGCTTTTGTCTTAACGGGCAGTCCTAAAACGGAAGCAACACGGTTATATTTCTCGTGCACCTACTATGTGACAGTATTGTCCCATTTAATCTGCCTCCTGAGGGAGGGCCATTGTCTCATCTTACAGAGCAGAACCACACACCCAGCGAGGGGACCTGTCTACAATTCTGAGCAATTCTGGAGACATCGGAATCCCTGCTGGCAGCACTCTGGGCCTCACCATCTTTTGAGAGCTACAAGCTTCCTGAGCCTCAGTTTCTCCATCAATAAAAATCGAGAGGCGTCTGCCTGTCACATTCCAGACCTCTCTGGGGCACGGAACCACCTAGTAAAGCTGATCTCCATGGAGATGGCTGCACAACACCCAGCGTCTTGCTTGGCCTGGCAGACACCTGGTGCAGGACTTAGTGACTTCACCCCTTTGCTCCCTAGCAGAAGACCTGATCCCCCCCTGCCCTTCTTTTCTGGGTGATCAGACTCCACTCCCCCTCCAGGTGTGGCCTCAAGTTGCTCACTGTCTGGCGGTGGCATGACCGACACGGAGGAAACCTCAGGTGAGGGCGAAGTGCCAAACTTGGGTGAAAACACCAGCTCGCCTGGGCACAGCCCTGCACGGCCCACAAGGCCGTGGCTCCCGTTCCAATAGAGCTCTTGATCCCCCAGGTCGTAACTGGGAACTTGTCGCCCGATTCTGGGAACTTGTCACCACTTGGCATCCCAGTGCACTGTCGGGAGTCTAGGGACAGCAAAGTGCTGGGGCTCCGAGGTTGGCCAAGGGCAGGGTTTTGCAGTCGGGAGGACAGGAGTCTGAAGCCTGGCTGGGCAGTGTGTGAGGCTGGCCACCTCTCTGGCCGTCAGTTTTCTCATCTGTCAAATGGGGACGGTAACAAGACCCTCCCTGCAGGGCTGTGTGAGGGTTAAATGATTAGCACGTGTAGAGCACTGACATTGCCTGGCCCGTAGCAGGTGGAGCCTCTGAACCAGTCAATGCTCCCAGCCCTCCCTGGGCACCTGCCGGGAGTCCTGCCCTCCCTCAGAGAGCGGATTCCATTGCTCAGAGGCAGGATCTGCGTGTGGAGGTGTGGAAACTCCCAGATGATTCTAATGTGTAGTCACCGGCGGTAAGAAGACGGTTCTGCTTTAGCTACTCATCCTGCAGATGGGTAAGCTAAGTTGTCTGGGGCACAGCCTTTCCTTCTCTGCGACTTAATTTCTTCTCTTGTAAATAACCACCGTCCCTCGCTGCCCCCACCCTTTGGGGCCAGTCTGACCTCTTGAGCCTCGGTTTCCCCATCTGTGAGGAGAAATGCCGGTGAGATGCTGTCCCACCTGTGGACTGGCCGCCTTCCAGACTCCAAAGACCGACAGAAGCTCACGTGCTCCAGCCTGCAGCCCTACATCAACACCGCTCTTCCCCTGCAGTCTCCAGACAAGGTTTAGTTTCCTAACGCATGGGCTCCTTGTTGGGGAAACATGAGAACAGAGGCTCCCATCATGGCTGCCCCTTCCTGCTGTCCTGAGCTGCCTGGGTGTGAGGTCTGCCAGCCCTGAACCTCTGAGAAAATATTTAGGCAGTAACCCAAGCCTTGGCCACCTGCTTTCCCTGCAAATGCGCAATTAATCACCTGGACACGCTCTGCCCTATGTCCAGTCTCAGGAACGATGCCGGCATGGCGGGCCCCACTGCTGCCTGTGTGGGCATGAGACAGCTGCTGTCTCAGCTTGGGCCTGAGAAGCCTTTGGAGGTTGTGCAGCCCAGCCCTTGACCCAGGGACAGGACTGCTTCATAGCATCCTGCCCACTCTTGCTTGCACACCCCCAGGGATGGGGAGCTCGCTTCATCCCAAAGTAGTCCATTCTACTTTAGAGGGCTTTGCCTTTTAGAAATCTGAGATTTGCCCCTCAGCCCCACTCCCTGGGGTCCCAGCCTCCTTGGGGGTCTCCCAGTACTGTCAGCACCCTCTCTTCAGGGCATTCTGCTGAGCTCTGGGGTTGTGTTCAAGGTCCCCCCCCCCCCCACCCCGCCCCCGAGTCTCCCGTACTCTGCAGCCACCTTCAGGTGTGAGGTGAGCAGACTTCTCCCTGTCCTGGCCCTTGTTCTGCGCAGACTTTCATCTGTCACTGGCAAATTAACCCAAAGAACCAACTGCGTTCCAGGCCCTGTGCTGGGCCCTGGGGACATAAGGCCTCCAACATAGGTCCTGCTGTGACAAGACAGTCCTATGGCAAAGGTGAATTTGGGCCCCAGACCGTCCTCTAGGGCGCTAGCCTGAACTTGCCTCCTGTACCCATCTAGGCTGCCAGACAAGCAAGAAAACCCCAGCCTGGCCACACTGGGGCTGGGTCAGCTTTTTTTTCTGGAAGATTTCAAACATACTTGAAAGTACAGAGAATATAATATAACGAGCCACAGAAAATAGTATAATGGGCCCGTCCTCCAGCTTTAGCATTGTCAACTCGAGGCAAAGCCTGTTTCCATCCCCTCCATGCACTCTCTTCCAAATTATGCTGAAGCCTGGTTGCCCCAGTTCTTTGCTCTGCCCTAAAATCACCCACTGGACCAAGTCCACCACCGTGTCCCCCGCTCCCTGGCCCTGTGGGAGCTCAAGCAGCTCCCTCCCTCCTGCAGAGACTGGGACACATCTCCTGGGTGGTAAAGCCTGGCACGTGGCTTCCTGGAGGCCTGATTCCTCACCAGCCCCTTGACAGGCCTTCTGCTCGGCCTGCTGCACCACAGGCCTGGGGCCCCTGGGAATAAATCGAGTTTTGGCTCCAGAGCCGCAGGGCTGACGAGAGCGGGCCTTTCCTTCCTGGTTCACGTTCCGATTGCGTTTCCCTTCAGAGACACGATCCCTGAGAAACCTATAAATCCCTGGCAGGGCTGACGGCCCAGGCGAGTATATAAATCAGGACTTGTAAAAGCCTAATGATTCCCCCCGGACGGTGGAGAAGGGAGTGCGCCAAAACTCCTCAGGCTGCTCCCCTGGACCCCAGTCAGCAGGGGAGGGTGGGCCGGGCGCTGGTGCCACAGACCTGGTCTGGAATTCCAGTTCTGCCCTCACTTTCTTGGTGGCCTCAGTTCTTTCCTCCGCAAAATGGGCTTAATCGCACGTACCTTGTGGAGTGTCATGATGATGTCATGCAGGTTCTCTCGGAGCCTTAAAGCACGGGATGCTGTCATTTTTCAGGCCGGCTGACAGGAGGTGGTGGACACAGTGTAGGCTGGGGACCAGGGAGCTTGGGTTGTCCCCTGCGGGTCACTGACCTGCTCTGTAACTTTGGTTGTGTCACACTCTCGGGGCTTGTCTTCTCGCTTGGAAAACAAGGGGTTGGACGGGGTGGGGAGTTCAAAAATGATTGTTGTGGCCCTAATCTGCACGAGGTTCTGTGCAGATGGGCCCTGGTTCCCTTGCTCCCGGCTCTCACGCTCCACTGATGTATTCAACAAACAAGTACGGAGCACCTACTATGTGCTGCGGGGGCTGGGCAGTCAGCGGTGAGGAGGGCAGAGCAGGATCCACCTCCCGGGGCCCATGGTCCAGGGGGAGCTCCCCCTGCCCGCTCCCTTCACAGCAGCAGGCGGAGGGCGTCCTGAGGGATAAAGCGGGCATAGCAACCCCAACTCCCCCTTGCTTGGTGTCCCATTTTCCATGTCCCCTGGGTTTCTCCATCCATGGAGTGAGAGGGGGCGGTGCCGGTGGCCTCAGTGGGCTTCTTAGTTCTGATGGTCTGGGTCATGGGGGACCCCAACGGCCAGCAGCAACAGAGACTCTGGAGGCAGAGGGAGTCCAGGCAGATCCAGGAATGGGGAATCCCTGTGCCCAGCATCAAGGGACCCTGGGCCTGGTCATGAAGGGCAGAAGGGGAGGTCTTGAGACCCACTCTCCCCAGAGACCCCTGGCAGGTGGCTGAGGAGGGGGTCAAGTGACCACAGATCCCTGCCCCAAAGGCCTGTCTCACCAGCACTCTTCCCCTTTTTGGCCTCCCCTCCTTGTAACCACTAGGGCTCTATGTTGCCTTAGGCCCCAGACAATGAGGCAAGAGTCAGTGAGGAGGGGGACAAGGCAAAGAGAATAGGGGCACAGAAGACAGACCTGCAGTTTAAAGAGGGAAAGGGAAAGACAAACAGAAGAAAAAGAGACACAGGGAGTGAACTTGGAGGGGCAGAGGAAGGGGGGAAGGAGAGAACTGGGAGGGGGACAAAAGGGCACAGCAGAGATGGGGAGACAGAGGGAGGGCTGGAGGGGCAGAGAGCTGCTAGGGGACCAGGGGTAGCAGTGAGGGGGAAGCAGAGAGGAACAGGGAGGAATGGAAGACAGAGGTACAGGGAATAGAAGATAGAGGGACAGGGGGACAGAAGACAGAGGGACAGGGGACGCAAGACAGGACAGGGGGAGATGGAAGACAGAGGGCCTCTGATGGAGATGGGGACAGGGCAGGTGGGGGGCAGGCCAATAATAGCCTGGACTGGACGGAGGGCAGGGCTGCAGGGGCCGCCTGGAGTGGCCGGGCTGGAAGGGCAGTGTGGTCCCCTGGCAGGGCTGGGCACCGTGCCGGTACCCTGGGTCCCCCTTTAGGGGCTCTCGGGCAGACTTAGCTCCACTGCCCTACAGACCCTGCAGGGCCCAAAGCCTTGGCCCATCCCCCAGGGCCTCTCCAGGTAAGAAGTGCCACCTGACCCAACGCCCCCTGTGTGAGGGTTGGCAGTAATCACCCCGCCCTGTGACGGCACCGCACTCCTGGCTGCAGTCCCTGGCACTCGGGCAGAGCTCAGGAGGGGCCTCGGTGCTCAGTGCTTTCTAAACAAGGGACGAAGCAAGCATGGCTGGGAAGGGAGCTCGGATCCAGTCTCTCGGCGGGTCCTGCCCCAGGGGCCCACCGGCTGCTGCGCCCACTCGACCAGGATGGAGACCTGCAGGCATCTGGGAAGAAGGCCTCCTGGCGCCAAGAGGAGGAGCGGAGGCTCAGAGGAGACCCCAGCGGGGGAAGGGAACAGTCACACTTACAGCTCAGGGGCACGATAAAAGCTGCTATGACTGAATCCCTACTGTGTGCCGAGCCTTTGTCTCCAGCTCACTTGTCTGTCTTTTTCTCTTTTGTTTGTCTTTGCCTTTGTCCCCCTTTCTCCCTCTCTCTGTCTCTCAGAAACTAAATGGGATCCAACTGCTGGCTCCCTGTGTGTTCTCCTGCTCACGGCTCAGCCCTTTCATTATTAATAGAAATATGTCCTCATTGTACAGCTTAATTCTGCTTATCTGGAGTGGATTAAGTGCTTACAATGACATGCAGTATTGATTCCTGAGCATCCCTGTTAAAGGAATTTTGCCACGACCTAATTAGTTCCATAAAACCAGTGGAGGATGGGACGAGGGGGCCCGGGGAGCCTGGGAGTCGGGAGTCCTGGGTCCTCATCCCTGATGACATTAGGGATGCTGTGTGACATGAGATCAGAATCTCCCCACTGCAGGCCTGGACTTGGGCTGCTCTGGGAGCCAGAGGTGGGAGCCAGGTGCCCAGAGTCCTCCAGGGTAGGAAGTGCGGTGGGTGAGAGCATGTGCTCCGGAGCCCGATCCCCAGGTGTGAATCCCTGCTCTCCCACCGCTGGCTGTGTGGCACGGACACGTTACTTCCCTTCACGGTCCCTCAGTCTCTGCATCTGTAAAGTGGGGTAGCCGTCAGGCCCTGGCAGGAAACAGATGGCCCTCTGAGTGGGGCGGTTGAGGAGGGTTTAAGGAGAGGACTCCGTATAACGGTGGGGGCCGGTGGCAGGCAAATGAGGGACAGTGCGGGGTCTGACTTTCCTAAGAGTGGGAGCAGCTCCAGCCCCAGCCCATGCCTGAAGAGGGAGGACAGGGGGCCACTGCTGTGACCTGCAGTGTGGAGAGGGCCACCTGACTGGAGCCGGGACCTTGAGTGAGAATGGGGCCTGCCCAGGGACTCTTGCTCTCCGCCCGCACCCCAAGCTGGGCTCCTCATTGGCTGGAGCCAGCTGGGAGCCAGAGGGAAGGGCTGTAGACACGGAGTCGCACTCGCGGCCTCCCTCGGTCGCGGGGAGAGAGCAGGCACGCACACAGGGTGCAGTCTTGGTTCTGTCACCACTTGACTGGGTGGCTTCTCTGAACCCCAGTTTCCCACTATGTAAAGAGGGATTGGCTAGATCGTTCCATCTGGTTTGCCTACCTAACCCAGCCACACGGAACCCAGAGGTGTTCCTTTGACCTGGCTCTGAATCCTGACTGCTCGCCCGCAGCTAAAGGGGGCTAGGAAGATCCTCGTGGAGCTGCCGGAGGAGGAGGGCCCGGCACGCAGTAGGCATGCAGTACACGTGACTTCCCTTGTTTCATTTCACTTCGGCGGCGACGAGGCAGAAATTTTCCTGGAGGACTTTCCTTTTACCAGGTGACCTTCAGGGGGGCACGGTGAGATGCAGGACAGCGTCCAGGCCATCTGCACAGGCCTGGATGATGGGGAGGGAGACGGGCAGGGGGTGAGCCCTGGTGCCCTCAGAAGTGGTTTCCTCTCCCCCCTCCCAGACCTCTCGGTGCGGGGTGGATCTCTGTGTACCTGGGATGCTGTCTGCAGCCTGGCCCAACCGCGGGCCAGAATTTAAGTGCGTTCTTCCGCCAGCTGAGAAGTCAGTGCAGAGAACAAAGGTCTAGTCAGGTGATCCGGGCTCCAATTTTAGCCCTAGCCTTGGTCGGCTCACCTGCCTTGCGGCGCGGTCCTGGGACTAGCACATGGTGGGGGTCGCGTGAGGTAGGCGCCCATCCCCGCTGACGGAATCCAGGGCCTGGGCTGGTTTCTGAGCCTCGCACACCGGCTCTGTTACACACCCCTCCGCCCCGCCGCTGGTCTCGGCCTCTCCTCTGCTGGCTCACAGGCAAAACTAGGCCCCCATGACTCGTTTCCAGTTTTTAATGTTTTTCTTGTAAAACCCAAAATATAAAACTGGAAGGGGAATGGAAAACAAGTTCTGTACATTTTATATACACGAGGTCTGTGATTTCAAAACCATTGGGGAGGAAAAAAAGGAAGGCACAGTCAAGGGAATGTCGGGGGCCACGGATCCTGACGGGTACCTCTGAGCACCCAGCTCGGGCTCAGGTGATTGTCCCTGGCCAGCGCAGGGCAGCCGCCGCAGACCCAGCACCCTGAGTTTGTGGGGAGCCTTGGCCTGGCAGCTCAGGCTGGGTGCACAGAGGGTGGGGACAGATGGCGAGTGGGCAAGGTAGTGTCTGCGATGGAGGGAGGACAGGTGCAGGCTGGGCCTTCCTTCAGGTGTCTGCGTAGATGGACGGGATGTGACTCAGGCAGTGGTCAAAGGCCCCATTGGGGAAGAAGCCGCAGTCCTCGGGGCCACTGGACACAATGTCTTCAGATGGCTGTGGTGGCAGTGCTGTGGGGCATGGGGCTTCGGCCAGGGCCTCGTAGCCTGTGGGTGGGGGAGGGAACAGGGTCCGGGCTGGAGGATGCAAGGGCTATGCTTTGTCATCTTCTCCCAGCCCCCTAACCCCACCTTCCTGTCCAGGGTCCCTTTACACGGTATCCCTTCAGTGGGGCCTGCTCGGAGCCTCTGCTCTTCCGGACAGGGGAGCTGCTGGGTGGGAGGAGGTGCTCCAGGCCTTGCATTGCCAAGGGACCTGGGGAAGCTGGACAGACAGCCGGCTGGCTTGGAGCAGTCCGTCACCCAGCGCTGGACTGTAGGGCCGAATGTGGGGGAGGGTGGGATGGGCTATCACAGCTCTTGTCCTCGGGGGCTGGGCCCCTCCTGGCAGAGCAGCACAGCGCACCCCCCACCCTTTTAGGTTCCTTCACCCCACCAGACATGAGAAACCCAAAGAAGGGACCAGCACTGACTGGGCTCTTACCAAGGTTTCACTGAAGTCTTATCTCCCTTCAGTGACAACAATCCTGTGAGGTAGGAGTCATTATTCTATATTATAACCGAGAAGATGGGCTGAGAGAGGCCAAGACACTTGCCTGAGGTCATATTGCCAGTAAGTGGGGGAACTGGGATTTGAACCCAGATCCATTTGGCCCTGAGACACCTGGTTCTTCCATTGGACATGCTCCGCTGCTCAGAGGCCCTTACCCTGGAGGGGCCTGGAGAGGTTGTCTTATCCAGTCCCTGCCCTAAGAGCTCTGTCCCTGAGTTGCTGTCACAAATCCACATAGCCCATGACAGGCAGGCCTCAGTCTTCCCATCTGTGCAGTGGGATCATGACGAACTACTACCCCGAGGCCCCACAGCCCCACCCTATCAGTCTGGATCAATCCCGCGTGACTATTCTCAGCTTGGCAGAGGACATACAGGCAGATGCACGGGGCCTGGGACGGGCACTGAACGCCGGGCTGCCACCCAGATAGCAGGGGAGACGGGAGGCCGGAAGAATCCACCACCCTGGTGTGGGGGCATGGAAGCTGCCTCTTGCCCATCAGAGTTACCTATTTCTGCTGCTAAACCCCAAGAAAGCTCGCCGCAGGCTGGATGGAGCAGGGGGAGGATGAGGTGGTGAGCCAGCAGTGCCGGGAACAGCAGCCAGGGCCTCATCGCACACCAACCCACGCATGTGCACACGCGGAACACGCCCCACCCACCTGCACGCACCCTGTGATCGGCACACATCTGCCTATGGTGCGTGTATGTGACCCGCGTCCACCTACAGACACACCTACACCACGGTTGAACACAGTCTGTGCACACAGGGGTCATGGGATGGATAACACCCAATGTGTCCACACAGACGGGACCACAAACACGTGACAAAAGAAGACGTACGTGGACGTGAGAACCTGTGTGTGAACAGGAACACATGGGCCCTCACGCAGATGGACCCACAGGTTTCTGCATGCTTGTCTGTGGCCTCATTACTGTCCCTATGTCCTTAATCCTCGATCCCCGGCTGCACACACCCAGAGCTGCCCAAGGGGCCTCTGGCACAGGGTCTCAGGCTCCCCTTTGTCTGGGGCCCCCAGCCTGCCCAGAACTTATAACTTCCAGCTGGACCCAGGCCTGGAGGCTGACTCGGGGTGGAGCTGGGCTTGGGGAACTCAGGGAGGGTCTGCCCCCCCCCCCCATCCGATGCCCCTGCTCTGATCAGCACTGGCCCCGCTGGTCTGAGCCTGATTCCACCCTGGGCTGTGCACAGCCCTCCCTCTCACTGGGTTTCTCCACCCCAGCCAGGGGCATTACGTGGGGAAGGCCCAGGGCCCTGTAGGGGACACGGATGCAGCACAAGGAACAAGCACAACCTCTAGGTCCTGTCTTTCCCGGTAGGGTGGCCTCTCTGGCCTCATTTTCTTTATTTGTTAAAGAGAGATCAGTATTTGTCTCTTTCCCTGCTGTCTCCCCAGGGTCCACAACTGTGTACATACTCTGTGCTCACTAAATATTTAAAGGGAAACCTCAACTAGCCTGCAAGCGTCCAGTTTGAGTCTTCTGTCTTCAGAAACCTGCCAGAGTCCAGACACGTATCACACACCTGCTGTGCGACCGTGTGGAAGACACACGGACGTCGGAGGTAGACAGGGTGCAAATCCCAACTCTGTGGGGTCCTGGGACCTGTGTGAGCCTTTATTTCCCTTTCTGTAAAATGGAGAGGACTCTGCCCCTCTGGGCTGTCCCAAGGCTTCAGGACAATGTGCACAAGTACCCAGCACAGGGCTGGGCCTTGGTAGGTGGCCAGGGAAGAGAGGCGTGCAAGTGGGGCTCACCTGTGGCAGGTAAAGGTGCGCTGAGGCTGTGGTAGCCATTAGGCCGCAGGGGGTTGAAGCCGTGGGCTTCCCCGGCCAGACTGTCCCCGCTGGCTGCTGGCTCGGCTGTCCGGTAGCAGTCACCATAGGGGAAACAACTTTGGATGGAGTGGAAGCTGCCCTGGTACCCTGCAAAGGGAGGTGGCAGGGGATGCGTTAACAAAGGAAAACCGCCCAGGGCAGAGAGGGGACCATCCCGCTGCACTGTCCAGCCTCCCGCATTGTCCTGTCCAGGCACGGTGGGTGCAAAGCAGAGAAGAGAGCCCCAGGGTGGAGAAGGTGCCAGGGGTCCTGGGCCCCTTTCCCAGCTCTGTCTGGCACCGGAGGGGGTAGGGTGAGGCGGCCTCACGTGGCTGCGCTGGACTTTGTGGCTGACATAGTGCTCTGAGGGAGGGGACTGTTGGCCCTCCATCCCCACCTCCTGAGATGCCCGCTCACTCACGTCCTCCAAGCAGCAGGCTGTACCCACCCCCCTGCCAGTGTAGATGCTGTTCCCTCCGCTGGGAGAGCCCTGCGATGCCTTGTCAATGGGACAAACGCTTCCTCACCCCTCAGGTGGAATTTCCTCCAGGAAGTGCCCCGGACGAGGTATGTCGGGTCACCCGACTCCTGGTTTCTCTCACGGTGGCCCTCAGTGCCCTCCGTCATTCCGAGTCCCCGCCTCCCTGCCCTAGGTCAGTGCCTTGTTCCTCCTGGACCCTGGAGGAGTCAGTGGAGACATATGGAGAGGCCCTCAGCCAGAGCTTACCTTGCGGACTGGGCAGAGGCGGGGGTGGAGGGCTCTGGAAAGGCGGGTAGGGTGGCTTGCTGGGGAGTGTGGGGAAGGGCTGGCCCCCTGGAGAATGGCTCTGGGAGGATGGTGGCAACGGTGGTGGCCCGAGCCCCTTCAGTGGGCTG
This sequence comes from Felis catus, assembly GCF_018350175.1. Taxonomy (NCBI): domain Eukaryota; kingdom Metazoa; phylum Chordata; class Mammalia; order Carnivora; family Felidae; genus Felis; species Felis catus. Next base: position 43,253,784 of record NC_058375.1, read on the forward strand.
ACCATAGGTGAGAGGAGGCCGGGTCCCAACCTGGAGAGAACAGAGATGGCCATCAGCAGGAGAGGCTCTGGGGGCAGTGTGTGGGGTGGGGAGTGGGGGCCAGAGGCATGGCTGCTGCTGCTTGCTTCCCTCTAGCAACGCTGAGCTCACTACCTGCTCTGCTCTGACTTAAGACAGTGCAGTTAGAAGAGGAAGCTTTCACTTCTGAGTATGTTCAAACTGGAATTAAATGTTAAAGTCCTCTGAGCTTCAGAATCCAAAGGAATCAGTAAAGAACTTCTATCTGGCATGTAGGACTGGAAATCAGCAAGGAACACTGGTTATAAACATGGGCCTTGGAGTCAACAAAAGTGTTTTCTACCCATCTGCTCTCACTGGCCACGTGACTTCGGGCAAGTTGCTTAATGTCTCTTAAAGCCTTGGTTTCCTCACAGTGTGGCTGTGTCTCCCCCTGGTGCACTTACTATTATCACCCAGGACTAACCACCAGCCTCCCCCACTGGATCCTGACACTCTCCCTCTGTGCTTGCCGCTCCGGCCGCCTCTGGAGGACAAGCCCAGGAGCAGGTGCACTGAAAACTCTCGTGCTTCCTTAGCAGGAGAACATTCCATGGCACTTCCAGTCCCCACTTATTGAGCGTCTGTCTCGCCTCAGGCCCCATGAGAGAAGTTCTTGTGTCCGCCTCACAGATCAAAAAACCAAGGTTCAGAGGGGCTGCTCACCAACTCCCGGCCGCACAGCACTGACCTCACAGGTTATGACAAGGGTAAAACTAAATAAATCAAAATAGACAAAGCACCCAAGATGATATCAGAGGTATTCTCAGCCACTCCACGAATCGTCATCGTTATTCTAAAGATGTGGGAAAGAAAACTAGGAGATAGGTCTGATGTCCAAGTTGGGCTTTATTCCCCTGCACAGTGTGCCTTGCCTTCAGGGGCGTTCTGTCTCCATCCCTGGACATCTCCCCTCCACTTGCATACATCCTGTGATGGGGGGCTCACCACCTCCATTCATACAGAGCCTGAGGTGGTATAGCCCAAGTCTGGGCTCTCTGGAAGCTCATGTTCTGAAATGCGGCTGTAGTAGTGTAGAGCTGTTCAGTTACCTTGAACCCAGCTGAGCCCATGTGGGTCATCTAACTGGACTGCATATCACTGTGAACTAGGTTCCTTCCTCACGCTGACACCTAAGCCTCTGGAGTCTGTTCACAGGAACCAACATGGCCCTGAGGTCGGATGGACTTAGGGGCTCTTGGGACCAGGCTGAAGGCTCCTAGCCTACAAAGCACTTATGCGCATTGCAGAAAGGGTGGGGGGTAGCTCAAAGAGTCCATCTTCTTGTTGGCATTTGGGATTTTGGACCCTCCACATTAAAATATAGTATAAATTCAATGTCACAGCTATAGGTGACCTTTTCAGGCCAGGAATATTACCCTTGCCTACCCTCTAAAACATGATGGGTTAAAGGGACAGATCAGTGCCTTTCTCTGAAACAGAGAAAGATTTGGGGAGAGGCCAGTGGGCTCCACGTCTGTAACTCTGCTGGGTCCCCATCTGCTCCCTCCAGCCTGGGCATCCTGCCGTTTCTGCCCCTTGGCTGCACTGCCATCATTCACATGTCTGGAATCCCACCACTGTGAGCGTGCTGAAGACGGAGGGAGGGCCTTAGGCCTGGGTCCCCAGTCCCCAGCCCAACATCTAACACACTCTAGGTACCCCTCAACCTCAAGTTAATGAACTGAATCCTCATCGAAGCTCCATAAATTCTCATTATCGTCATCATTAACATTTTCAGGCCTCTCTCACAGGGCCGTCAAGTGGGACAGGGTCTACCACTGCAGTCTGTAAACTGTAGAGGGCTGTGCACGAGCTGTGTGTCCTCACAACAAGTTCTCTGGCTGAGGCCAGAGAGGCTGGGCCGTGGCGTGGCCAGGGGGGTGGGTCCTCCTTCAAGCCCTCTTCATGGGGTCCACTGGCCTTACGCCCACCCCATCCTGGCACCCATACACAGCTCTTCCCCGACTTCCTGATCGTCCCCTCCCCTGGGAGCTCGTGGGGAGGGCCAGGTCTCTGCCTCTGAGGCACTCTGTGCTTAGCACTGGGCCTGACACACAGCACACAGCTGATAAATACTAACAAATGGGCTTCTTAATCACTCGGCTACAAAACCCAGAGATTAACAGCATTGCAGAATTAAGGAGAACCAGATCTGAAGGGGGAAAAAAACCACGCATTCTCAAAGTTTGTTTTTCCTGTCTCAAACCTGCCATAAATTCACATTTGCCACCTTCACAGCCAGTGAAATTAAACAGAACACGACTCTCCACAGCAGACGTGAAGGCTGAGGCTACGCTGCTCTACCTGAACTCTTTAAAAGGAAAAAAAGATCATCTGGAGCTCCTCTTCTGAGTCATGCAAATGATTCCTAAATCAAATATTTTTGCTTCAATTGGAACCTATAAAAATTAATATAAAACCTCACTGGCTTGGCAGACTGCGGGCTTCATACCTCGTATGGGGCTGGGGAAAAAAAAAAAAAAAACTGCCCTATTCGGCGTCTACTCTGAGCCAGGGTAAATACATTTGGTCATGAAGTCAGGCCCTCTTAGCATATTTTTGAGTGAATCAGATAATTCTGTCAAGCTATTTAAACGTCCCAGCAAACCACCGGGGAGCCGCGAGTGGCCTTCCCTGTTGACTTTGGCAGGAAGGGGAGGCTGAAGGCCTTTTCCCCGCCTTGCCTCTCTTCTCAGGGGCTGAAAAAAGAAACCCATTCAAGCCGGGCCCGGGCCTGGGCCTGGTGTCGGGCTTGAGGGCCCTCCTCTCCTGCAGCCCAGCCCAAGGAGCCGAGGCGCCTGGCTGTTGGGATGACCCGAGCCCTCGCTCCCACTCCCGTAGGCCAGGGCAGGCGGATGGCGGGCCCGGCTGTCCTGGTCTTGTCATCACTCTGCCTCTCGCTGCAGGAATTCTTGACCGGCACTTATGCAGGTGGCAGGCGGGTGATGAATGAGGCGGAGCAGAGAGCACGGGCCTGAGCAGGGAAAGGCCTCTGTGGTTTATTTTTCTTTGGTTGGAGATGTTTTGGGGCCGGCTGGTGGGTGAGCAGGTGGCCTGAGCCGGTGGGTGGGGAGGTGGGTAGTGTCCGTGGAACCTGTCCCAGATGACACATACGATGCCAGGCATGTGTATTTCAGGCATGGCTGATCCTCACCACCTTCTTAGAGGAGGGTATTTTAATACCTATTTTACAGAGGAAGAGACTGAGGCTCAGGGAGGCCTGGTTCTCTGGGCCCCCCTTTGAGCCCCATCAGGCAGCCTCGTCGTGCCTCTCCCCCCACTCACAGTCTTCCCACTTTCCCTGCTCCCCGAACAGCACTTCTGCCTCCCCAGGGGCTCATCTCTGGTGGCTCCTCCCTCCTCCTCTCCCCGCCCAGTGGGAGTTTCCCCAGCCCTGCTTATGCTCTGTCACTAATGCCTCCTGGTGTTCCTCCTCCCCACCCACCAGCCCTGGCCCAGGCTGCCATCCACCCACATTTGATGCCTGCCCTGGCAACCAGCCCCACACTGCAGGCTGCACCCTCCTCCCCGGACTGACCACATCCCTGCTCGGCACCCTTCGGATACACTCCTGCCGCAGGCCTCGTGATCTGGCCCTAGCGACCTCCCTCCTGAGCTTGTCACCCCACACGAAGGTTCATGTTTCCCAGAACACGCCAAGCTCTCACCATGTCTACACTCTCGCTGCTAGTCCCTCCCAATCTCTCCACTCGGTCAACTCCTACTTAGCCTCGGAGGCCCGGCTTAGCATCACCTCCAGGAAGCCTTCCCTGACGTCCTCCAGCTCACTGGGTTCTCCTCTGGGCTTCTACAGCCCCTTCTGCTTCTTCCCTCAGAGCACTTGTCCCGCGTGGTCAATCCCTGCAGCTCTATCTCCCCTCCTCATGGTGAGCTCCTCCAGGACTGGGCTCATCGGCGGCTCCAGCACCGGGCCCAGGGCCTGCCCACACCAAGGACGCAGGAACCGGACACCGAATGAATGGATAAGTGAGTAGCAGAAGGAGCCTAGTTCGGAGCCCTGGGCCACAAACTTGGTGATGAAGCCGGGCTGGTCCCAGGCACAGGCAGGCCAATGCCAAGGCTAAGGCTAAGGCTGTGGCCTTAGGGAGGAAGGGCAGAGGAGGAGGCAGGTACTGAGGTCAGGCCTTGGGGGCCAAGTCTGATCAAGTCCTGCCAGCGATAAGTGAAAGTGGCAGGCAAGGCAGGAGGTGGGGCTATGTGACCTCCCTCTGCCCATCTGCAAGGAAAACAGATTCTGGCAGCATTAGGGACCAGCAATTAGCACATTTACCATTTCCAGCCGATTAAGCGGCCACAATGGGAACCACATTGAATACAGAAAAGGCTACTCCTCTCTGCAGTGATCCTACAGCAAGGGCCCCGGGACAGCCCGGCAGGCTGAACCAGGATCACGGCTGGAGCGGCCAGAAGTGGGGGTGAGGGCAGGATGAGCACCTCTGGTGTGGGCGGCGGGCAGTCTGCTCACCAAACGCACGGTCTGAGCCGAAGAGAAGCCAGGGTGAGACTCCCAAGGAGGCCTGGTACGGCAGTCCGGAATGCGGTACGGGTGCACAGCATCTTCCCACGGCTGCGCTCACAGGGGAGGCGCACACGAGGGGAGGCGGCACAAAGTTCAGATGCCAATACCATCCACCTGCTAGGGTCGCCGTGAGGCGCCAATGAGATGGTGCCCAGCAAGTGTTTGGTACAGGGTGCGGTATACAGTATGTGCCGCATAAATGCTGGCTACTTTTGTGGTCAGTAGCGACCACCTAGCGCGCGGGACGCCTGTCCTCGCCCTCGTCCCGCGCAGGTGCCTGCTCGCTATGCCAGGGGAGGATTGGCTGGCTGTACATACCCATCCCTGGTGCTCTCGGCCGCGGGCAGGGGGGACAGATGGTGGTGGGAGCTGGTGGTGGCGTCCAGTGGGTGGTGCCTGGAAGGGACATCGTGCATGGGGGGCAGGATGCCTGATGCGAGCCCATTATGGGGGGTGATGGAGCCAGGATATACGCCTGCAGGAAAGCAAACAAATATCACTGGGCTTCGGCCACTCCCGAGAGGTGGCTGTGAATGACCCCGGAGCTGTGTGCCTGCTGACAGAAAGAGAAAGACACAAAAGGAAACCATCAAGGTTGTATTAACAGAAGGCTAGGGGCCCAAACGGGGAGACGATGGCTCCACGCTGCGGTTCATACCCTGGATGAAGGGCTGCATGTGGGGCTGAGGCCCTACCCTGAAAGCAGGGTAGGTGGTGGACTACCAGGGGCTGTCAGAGGCATTAGGTGGTCAGGCCGTGTGTGTGTGCACGTGTGCGCGTGTGTGTGCCCACAAGTGTGTTTTGGGGGAGGAGGGTTGTATGGAGCAAGCTGCCTCAAGTCTCTGGGGCTGTTCTGAGAAAGAAGAGGTTTGCTCTGTGCAGCTCCAGAGGCAGACATGGATCCTGGAATGGAGAGAAGCTTGAGAGGAACTCGGGGCTTGGCCATGGCTTCTCACGGGCAGAGCCGCTGGAGGGTGATGGGCCGCCTTTGGAGGAAATGAACTACCCATCCCCAGAGATGTGCAAGCACAGCCTGGATGTCCACTGTGAAGGACCCCAAATAGAGGATGGCTGTACTAGCTAGATGGCAGGCCGGCCTAGGAGACCTATGGTTGTACAACCAGAGATGGTTGCACAGGCTGTACACTGCACAAGGGTCCTGACTGAGGAGAGGAGTCGGCCATGCTCTAGTCTACGATTCTAAACCTCTAGAAGACACCTGCAGGGTGATACCACCTTTTGTCACCTCTTACTCCTAAGCGCCTTACCCTTGTTAAGAAGACAGGTGGGGGAAGAATCAAATGGGGGACATTAGGTCATAGTCAGATGTTGTTCCAGGGGCCTGACGGTCTGAGAGCAGTTACTGACGCCAGTGTTTCCCAAATGCCTTCACCAAGGAACCCCAATTAGAGGGGAGATCGGACCCCTACTCTGGGACTGGAGCCTGGGAGGGACTCAGCAAGGGTTCCATGTTTTTCTCCATTTTATCTGAAAAAAAAAATGGGGCCAATCTTATTCCCCTTTTTAAATCTGGCCACGTTTATTTGCATTTTAATAGAAACTGACATCCTTTTCCTAGAAATCAACCCATCAAGTTGATGCCCTGGGAAGACTCTGCAGACCGGGGGGCCGCACACAGAGCCGTCCTGATGCGGTGTCCATGCTGATTAGTCAGAGCTCACCTGGGCCAGCTGTTACATTTTGAATATTACTCTGGTCATCACGGATCGAGACCCAAGGCTCCCTATCACGAGGACCATCTGAGCGCAAACCACATAAAGAAGGAAGTTTCACCTTGTCAGATGGCTGCCGTTCCAGGCTAGCCTGTCTCAGGCTGGCCCCTCACACCCAGGCCTGCAATTCAGGGAGTTACGGCCAGGGATTGAGGAGGCCAGGGCAGGGGTTGCAAGCTCAAATCTTCAACCGCAGCTAATCAGGCTTCCCAAGTGATACCAAAAGAAAGTCTGTTTAAAGCGAGGCCCAGGAAATGGCCTGGGGCTCCGGCTCAGGCTACGTACGTCCTAGATAGCCAGGTAGGGTCCTATGGTCCAGGCTTCACTGGGCTGTGAGACCCCAGTGCTCTAAATGGGCTCTTGGGGGCCTTCCTCCCTTCTGCAGTCCTTACCCCTCTGTCTCAGGGAACTCTGCCCACGGACAGCCTTGCCCATCTATCTATCCACCACCGCCCTTTACCACCCATCCTCCCCCCCACCCCCCACCCCCCAGCTTTGTCAGGAAGGCACTGGAGAAGATTTTGTGGATGGAGCCTGGCTCGGTGCTGTTCACGGCTGGCTCTGCTCACCACTTTTCGGAGCACCTCCTCACCTGCCATCTTGAACCAATTTGGGGGCCTGACCGCTAGGAAGGCCTAGAATCCTGATAAATCCTGCTTTCTCTCCCTCAGCCATGCCGACCTCGTGCTTCTCACATCCTCGCTGCCCATCACGTTACCTGGGTCTGCTAAAGGAGCCTGCCAGAAAAGCTCCTGAGGGTTTCCTGTGAGGTGAGTTCGTCCTTCCTGATGAGAGACAGGTTTTGGGGAGTTTCCTACCCTCAGACAACGAAAATTCGAGGTCATCCTTGCCAGCTCCTCCCTTGTCCTCAACTCTTCTGTTCTGGACTTCTCTGACCTAACACTCCTTGAATCTGTCCCGTTTCCCCCTGCCTTTTGCCCTGACTGTCCAGCCCCACGCAGGCAGACACAGGGTGGGCCACTGAGTGTGTGAACGAGGCATGTCAAGCAGTGGACAGACAGCGGAGGGCAACGAGGGAGTCATCATGAGGGGCAGCAGGAGGAGGACGCCATGGAGCCTGCTGGCCTCTCCCCCAAATGCACCATTTGAGGCTATAAATCAGCATCATCAATCATCAGCCATGAGCGCTTAACCTCTGGCCCTAACATCTGTTCCCAACTGTGCCTCAAGCATTTGCAGTGTTGCCTACGGAAGAACCTGGCACTGAAACCCGGAGGGATCCAGGACTTCTGGGTTCTCCCGGTTGGTCCCTGTCTCCCTGCTGTGTTGGAAGCAGCTTGAGGACAGGGACCGGCACAGAGCCTGGCACACAGCGGGTGCCCAGGATGGTGAGATCTAGCATCAACAGCAGGGAGGCAGCAGACTCTCTGGTTAAGGGCAGGGCCTGTGGCCAGACGGCCCGGGTTCAAGCCTGGCCTCTGCCATTTACCGGCTGTGGGACGTCAGCAAAAAGTTACTTAACCTCTCGAGGCCTCAGTTTCCTCATCTGGAAAAGAAAGAGCATAGTAGCATGTACTTTATGAGGCTGACGTGAGGATTCTGTGAACATGTACTTGTACGACCTCTAGAATGGCTTCCTGGGGTGAAAAATATTCAATAAATGCTGGCTGTAAATTATTAGGAGATGGGTGAATAAATGGTTCCTCTTTTCATTCACGATGAGCAAGAATAATAACGATGACAAAAATTATCGGTCACAGCGGGTTTATATAAGTGATCGCGTCACAATCACATCTGTTGTCACAGCAGGTCTGGGGGAGAAACTGAGGCTTGAGGCAAGGAGGACACCACTCGCTTGCTATTGGAGCAGGCCTGCATAGGCGTATTACCCTAACGCCCCCACCATCCATGCTGCGGCCTCAGTGACTTTGTTTCTCATCTGCAGCATGGGCTCATGGGGACTGAATGAGATGATGTTTGTTTAGGGACCAGCCCATGCGGGCGCTCAAGAGGTGGCTGTTGCTGGCCTAGCCCTTCTCCCTGGGATAGGCCCTGGCCTGGTATCTGGGAGAACAGGCTTCTAGCCTGGATCTGCTGCTGACTTCTCCAGATGACCTTGGGTCAGTCCTCCTCCTGCCCAATCCTGAATCCTCCCAGGATCAAAATGATGGGGCTGCAGGACTTCTTCCCCAAGGAAGCCATTGCTCATCAGTCACAGCCCTCTTTTCTGCCAAGCCTCAGTATCCTCAACACATCCCTGTTATCCCTTGGGTCTCTTTGTCGCCAGCTGTTTTAGCAAATCTGACGCTGTGAGAAACAGCCACGGCAGAGGGGCCTCTAGCTGGAGGAAGGAGGGTGTGATCCCTTCTCCATAGATCCACCCTCCCGGGGTGTCCTTGCCCTTGTGGACCTATGTGAGGGTAGGGCAACCCAGAAAAAAGTGTAAACACCTTCTCTCCCTGAGGCTGTTTGGTAAATGCTTCGACATAGTTTTAAATCTGTTGCTACCTCAACCCTGAGGGGAAAGCATTAAAAATTAGAAAATAAGAAATGTCTAAAATGGTTAGAGTAATTCAAGAAATCCCAGAGGGTGGGAAGAGCTTTCTGCTCTGATACTGTGGTTTCTTTGTGGGATGGGGAGGGTAGAGCACGAGTCTTGTCAGCTGGAATCCGCCCGCGGGCCACATCGCAAGCCACGCAGTGAAGCGTTCCTGCCGGACCCGAGACCCGCCTCCCGGCCTGCGGCCTCCTGGGGAGGACAGACAGGCTATGTCGGCTGGACCAGTGGCTCTGAGCGTCCAGCTGGATGGCCCGGAAGGGTCCCGGGGGTTGAGGGGCTCCACCTCTAGGCCACAGAATTGAATAAGCTGGAAGTGATCTGGACCCATTTGCCCACCCTCTCCGAGCCTCGGTTTTCTCCTCTGAAGCCAGAAGCCAGAAGCTGTGGTATGGAGACCTGGTGGGGAGCACGTGGGTCTTTAGGTTGAGGCCCAGGCCTGAACCCTGAGGTGGGGCCTGAAGAAAGCGCAGGAGCTGCCTCGGTGAAGGGCTGGGGTGAGGAGGCCGGCAGGGCGTATACGGTGGCTCAGAGGCAAGAGGGAGCACGGGATGTCCGAGGAACTATGTTTGACGTGCCAAGCAAGGCTGGTGTGGGAGGCCGCTAGGAGTGCCTCGGCCCCGTGAGGCCCCGAAGGCCAGGCTGAAAGGATCCTGGGCTTCCTCCCCTGAGCACTGGCGCCACACGAGAGCGTGAAGGAAGGTATGTCAGAGGAGCGGGTGCCCCCCACCGGCCCCTGGGCACCCACAGAGCATCACTGTCTTCCCGCAGGGCTGGCTGGCTGTGGAAGAGCCCTCCTGGGCTGTGCACCTGGCCGCTGCCTCCCCACACGCATACCTGGGAGCAGCTCCGGGGCGCGGCCACCCTTCCTCTCGCCGGCCGCCAGCTGTGTGGACCCGTGGAGCTGCTGCAGGGCCAGACATTCGGTCAGAACGTCAGCCTCAGTATCAGGGCCTGTGTGCAGCTGAGGAACAAGCAGAGGGAGAGAGAGAGGGTGTTAGCGCGAGACCATCTTCCCACCGGCAACCCTCGGTTTAGGGGACAGGGCAAGGATAGGTGGCTCCAGAGCAAGACCCTTCACCTCACTGCACCTCAGTTTCCTCATCTGTAAAACGGAGCCAACTGTATACGTTGGGTTAGTTCAGGTCTGAGAAGCAAACACTAGGAGTGAACATGCAAGGATTTTAACAGGGGAAGTGCCTGCGCGAGAGAAAACCAGGGAGCTGGGCAGTCTGGGAAAGGGAAGAGGGGGGAAGGAGTTTGGTGGAAGCTTCTAGACTAGGAGTCCTCAGGGAGCTGAAGTGTGCTGGAAGTCACGGGGTCCTGTGTCTCCCAGGCATCAGCATCTCTGCAGGGCCTGCCACACTCAGTCCTTGGCTGGGAGCAGCCTACAGGAGCCATGGCCTCACACATGTGCCCAGAAGGGTGTCAAAGTACAGCAGCTGGGGCCTCCCGCAGGTAGCCAGAGCTCCGTGTGGCCCGTTCTCGGGGCTGCCCCACAGTGAACTCATGTGGGCAGAGTAACATACAGTGGGCACCCAGGGAGTGTCTTTCCTTCTCTCCCCCTAGCCCCCATCCTCCTTTCTTTCTGGTATGAGGCATGATGGAAATAGTCCAGGGCAACCCGAGTTCAAACTCCACTCCCATCTCTTCTTCCTCCCTGCGTGACACTGGACAAATACCTTAACCTCTCTGGCTCTCCCCTGCCTGTAATAAGCAACGACAATCACCACCACCACCCCCCAGGCTGCTAGGTGGAGTAAGGAGATGACAGGTATGGACAAGCTTGTGTGAAGGGCTGGCTGACCCCAGCTGGCCGTGTCCCACATGGTCATGTGACAGTAGGCATGCTGGATCCGTATATGGACTTGAGGTCACTGGCTGAGAACAAGCCTGGGTGGGCAAATCCTTGGCCAACAACCCTTAGCCGTCTTTAAGGTAGACTCGAGCTCCATAGCCAAGAACGTCTTTGCCTTCCCAGAGAGGCCAGATGGGGACAGGGAGTGGCCAGTTGAGGCCCTTGGGACACCGGGCCATGAGGTAGGAGCGCATCTGGAAAGGAAGGGGCCCCTCTCCTAGGGAAGTCCCCAAGCCTGACTCTCAGAGCCCTGAAGATTTTGTCCAGATCCTCATTCCACCTGGGACAAAACAGACCCAGAGAAGGTGAGAGCCTTGTGTCACGTCACACAGCAGCTGAGAGTCAGCCCCAAGGGTTTTTCCACCTTCCCAGGCCAGAAGGGCTAGCACCCAGGCCTGGGGAAGGCGTGCCCAGCCTCCCGATGGGCCCTCGGCTCCCTGACCCAGCAGCTGTTTTCCATGTAAATTAAGTTTCTGGCAAAAGAGGGCCAAGGCATGTTCTTGCAGACCGCAATGTCGATCGGATTAGGAGCAGCAGGAGAGGAGAATTAAGGAAGAAAAGCATTTCTAATTCTCTCTGAAACGCAGCAGGGCTGCCAAGGAGCTGTCATAATACAAGGGTCGCTTTACCCAGAAAGATACATCGTCCCCGATGGCTCCTAATGGATGCTTATGGTTGGGAAGTTTGCAGATCTGCGGCCCCAGGTCCCTGGGGCTCAGTGCGAGCCAAGCATGGGGCCTGGGAAAACCAGGGCAGGATTCTGGTCCTCGGGCACCAGTCTGCTCGGGATAGAGGCCTCCTTGGCATGGAGCCCGGGCCATTTTCTGTCCCTGCTCAGGCCCTTCAACCTGAGATCAGTAGAGAGAGCTCAGGCCCCGGGGACAGGCAGGTCTGGAGTGGGACCCTTGGCTCCGTCACTCCTGCGTTGCACAACCCTGCAGATTTGTTAACTCTCTGGGCCTCAGTTTCCACGTCTAAGATGGGGGATTAAAAACTGCCCACCCCCTGGATTCATAGAGAAGACTAAATGAGATACGGTGTGTGAAACACCAGGCCCAGCGCTGGGTTCAGGTTCAGGTTCAGGTTCAGGTTCGTCCCTCCCTCACCAGAGTGAATACACATGTGGTGTTTTCACCAGCAAGCTCATGTGCATACTCTGACGGTGTCCCTCCTCTCCTCTTCTGCTTCCAGTGGCTCCCCATTGCCTGCAGGATGAAGACCAAAGCCTCAAGCCTGGCTGTGCCCCTGCAACGTCTTCCCAGCTGAGGCCTGCCTGTCCCAGACCCATCTCTGTACGCCCCCACCCCACAGGACTGAAGTAGTTTTCTTTCTCCAGCCTCTAGACTGTCTCTGCTTTATTTGCAGCTGTATCTCGGAAAACAGTACGTGCTCCATAAATCTTGCAGGGCAAATTAACAGGCTCTCCTTGCTCTGTTGTCCACTGTCACGCTGATGTCCCCGGATTGGCCCTGGTTTTCTCTTCACCCCCCCCCCCCCCCCGCCCCCGTCCTCCCTTGCACTCAAGTACCCACCGCACATGGCCCTGGTGCTCTTCTGGAGATGCGGGATGAACCGAGAGGTGGGCTTTGCACCAAGTAGCTGTCCCATCCCCCTGCTGCACTGGGTCCCTCTGTGGCTCACACACTTGTTGTCCAAACAGAACTCAATGCTTTCTTCCGCAAGCCTGCTTCTTTCTTAGACCCTCTGTCCTGGTGAAGGGGGCCACCACCATCCTGCCCCCCAGAATCTGTTTCTGCTACTCCTCTGCCAACCCCCTTCTCCCCCGCCCCCGCCCGCCATCCCACTCTGCCCCAAGCCACCCCCACCACCTCTCCTGCTTCCCAGCAGTGGCCTCCCTGCCTCAGGTTTCCCAACCAGCCCCAACCAATTCTCCATATGGCCCCCAGAGCCATCTTTCAAGGTGACACGTCCCTTCTCTGCTTAAGACCCCTTGATGACACCCACTGTCCTCAGGATGGCCCAAACTCCTCGGCAGAGCTTTGGGCCTGTCACGTCTGCTCCCCGCAGGACGCCTCTCCTCCTTGCATAGCTGCCTGGCCTCGAGACAGGCAAGGTGCCTGCTGTTTCAAGCTTTAGTGACTCTTGGGAACGCTCTCCTTACTGTCTTGGCCTGCCCAGTGCTTAATGACAACATGCACCAACTTCTTCTTGGAGCTTTTACTTTGGGCTAAGTACTGTTCTACACCCTTACTGTAGATGTACTAGTTTAAGCCTCACGGCAACCCTCTACACAAGTCCTCTGTTGCCCCCATCTGACAGTTGAGGAATATGAAGAAGAAAGGCGCTAAGAGATGTGCCCAAGGCCACGGGCAGGCTGGCTCCAGAGCACACACAACTGCAGTCCACTGTCCCCCATGTCATTTCTTCCATGGACCCTCTTGCTCCCACCCTTCTCTGTGCCCCTGACTATTCTCTGCATCCTTCCATTGCCATCTTTATTATATTATATTGAATTATCTCTTTATGTCTATCTCTGCCTGCCAGGTCTCCATTGGAGGAGGACACCATGGTTTTCCATTTTTGTATCCTCAGTGCCTACATGGGGCCCTACATCATGTATTACTAAACGAGCCATGGCGAGTGGGCAGATGGATGACAGAGAAGCCGGTGGATGGTCTGCGGGCAGATAGATGTCTGGCCGGCTGGAGGTAAGGAAGTGAACTCTGGGGCCAGGTGGGAGGCAGATCCCGGACGATGGACAGGACCATCCTCGGGCGTGTGGGTGAATGCACGTAAGGAGTGTGGGCACCTGGCTTGATGCTGGACAGGTGTCTGGGAGGCCAGCGGGGCATCTGCAGAGGTGGGCCTGGAACGAAGACCGTCTTACCTTCTTACGCACCTGCTGCTCTTTAGCTGAATGGGCCTTCACGTGCTTTCGGAGGGAGCTGGGGTCCGTGTAGCGCTTGGAGCAGCCAGGGATCTGACAGGCGTACGGCTTCTGTAACATCAGAGGTGCAGAGGTGGGGTGAGTCAGGGCCATCTGTCAGGCCCCAAGGTCATACTGTGTGACCTGCAATTGGGAGGGGGCAGGCAGCAGGTTCACACCCTGTCCCTCCCTCTCTGTCCCCAGCCAGGAAGGATCCAACTCTGCCAGCCCTGCCCACAGCCTCGTAGTGAAGGAGGGGTTGTGTCTCCATTCTACTCTCGTGCTGGAACCTCAGATAAGTCGCCTCCCATCTCTGAGCCTCACTCTTCTCCCTTGCAAAATGGGGCCAACTGAGTTCTAAGGATTCTCCCAGCTCTGACAGTGGCTCTGAGAAGAGTACACCCTTTGAGCCCACGGCTGCAGAGAAGGTGTGAGTGGACAAGGAGTACAGTGAGGTGGCGGCCTTGGAGAGGAAGAGGAGGAGCAGGGGAAGAGAGGGGACAGCACAGGGCCAAGCTGGAGTACGGCAGGGCCCCAGGCTGGGAGTGACTAATCACACCTTGTAGTGGGTCCAGAGATGCCAGACTGCTCTCTGGACCATGAGAAAACCAGATCCTCATCTGATGATCACGGGAAGCTGGGGGAAGGTGGATCTCAGACACAGGCCTGGGGAGGCTGGGGGTCTGTGCCCTTTGTGTACTTCCTCTTAGGGGCCCCCACTGCTCATGTAGAACCAATCCATACCCTTTACCACCTCCCCTGTTCCCCTGTTCCTGCCTGGGCCTCATGCTGCTCTCCCTGCCTCCAATCTCCCCTCCCACCACAGCCAGAGAGCCTTTCTCACAGACCTGGCCATGCTCTCACCTTTGAAAAATCCTTCCATGGCTCCCTCGTGCCCTCGGACACAGCCCATCTCCCGGTACTGAGGGCGCGCTGTGACTTGGGCCTACTGAAATTCTCACCTCTCCTCCTGCCCCTGTCCTTGTGTGCCCACCCACCCAGCCCTCCTGGAATCTTCTTTCTGTCTCTACCTCCTGATCTTCCCAAGGGCACCACTGTGCACCCAGCAATGCTGGGTGGTGCATTTCCTCGGGGGATAATCCCTTCGGATTCATCTCAGGTCCCAGGGACTGACCCAGGAAGTTGCTCCAACTGAATTCTGAGCTCTCCCTTAGGGGCTCCTGCTGAGGCTTGAAACAGTCCATCCCTAAGGCCTCCCTTTTTGACTATACCTAGTGGTCCTGATTTCTCAGGGCCCTCCGGCCTCTAGCAACTAGCAGGGAGGGTGTCTGCAGGATGTGGTGCCTCTCACATTAAGTACCGGGGACCACTATGTCCCTGTCAGACATGCCCATGTGGAACTGCCCCCCTCCCCCACCCCAGACCTCAGGCAACTCTGTCCCTGCTGGCCTGAGGACAGGCCAGTCCAACTGCAGACCCAGGGACCTCATGGGGAGGGGCAAGCAGAAAGAGATGACCATACCTTGGTGCTGCCACGGACAGTTGCCAGGTTAAAGAAACGGAGGAGAGCAAAAAGAAAGAGACAGTGAAGTGAGAGGCTTGCCGCGCTGAAAGGAAGGTGTGGGGCAGGAGGGTGGAGGGCACACTCAGACGTGCCCTCCCCAGCCGCGTGAGACAGACATGCTTGCACACACACACATGCATGCACACACACACGCACACACACATGCACACAACGCTATGGGCCTGCTCCCACCCCAACACATGCACGTACATACACAGAGACATTCTCTCTCGTGGGCCCTGCCCTGTCCTGCCCCAGGCCCCTTCCCCGGGGGATGCTGATACAAATCCACACGTTTTTGCCAAAAAGCAAACAAACAGAGCTCCGTGTGTGCAGGCGCGCTTGCCTGGAAAGGGCGCGAGGCCCATCTCTGTGTTTGTTTTTCCAGGGCCTGACGTGTGCAGAACATTCCTCCAGCCCCGCTCCTCCGTGAGCCCTCAGGAAACCCTGTGGCTGTCCCAAGCAGCAGCCAAGCCCCAGGCCTGGAGTCACTGCCCCAGCTCCGAAGCCTTGTTAGTAACAAGGACACTCGTGATGGTGTAGTAAGGACACAGTGCCACGGCCGAAGCACAGATGAGGAAACAGAGGCTGAAGCTTTGTCCAAGATCTCGCAGTAAGAGTGTGCCAGTGACACTCTGTTAGCAGGCCTCCTCTCGTCTGGGTAAAGGAGAGACCATCGCCCCCTGGGGCCGTGGCAGTCAGGACTGAAAGCCCACGCTGAGTGCCTGGGGATGCGGCAGGGTTTGCTCAGCATTCAGTCAGCGAGTCAGAGGAGGGAAAGGAGGGACTCACATTTGCCATGCAGATCGTGTGTCAAGCCTGTCTTTGCATCATTTCAGTTGATTCCCCTATGATGTAGGTGTTTGAGGAAATGGAGGCCTAGAGAGGCTAGGGGCATTTCTTCGAGCTCTGAGACCAGGTGGAGGGCCAGAGTTAAAACCTGGCTGGCTCTCTCTAGTCTGTTCTTCCACTTTCCTGCCCGTGGGGAGAACCCTCCGATCTCTGGTGCCAGAGGGGAGCTGGGAACATGACAGGGTCCCTTCTGGAAAACAAGGCCCAGCCTGCATGGGCCTGACCCACTGGCCTCTGGGCTGTGGGTGCAGGGCTTGGCGGCTGTACCTACAGGCTTCCCCAGGACCTTTGGGGAGATGAAGGCCTGAGATAACCCCGTGGGCTCATTCTGGGCCTGACCTGACCTAGTCCTCAGAGCTCTGTTCACACACCAAGTGGGGGCCAGAGGCCTGTTGCTTTGGGGCTGGGTCCAGGAAATGCAGCAAGGAGGGAGGGAGGAAGGGAGTAAGTCAGAGTAGGTGACCCTGAGAGGCCTGGAGGGACATTGCTCAGGCTGGGGGTGGGGCGTGCAGAGAGGCCTGGTGCTGTGGGTGCTGCCTTGTGGTCTCTGGGAGATGTAACCAGGAGGCTTGGGCACAAACTGTGCCCCTCGGGACCTGGGTGGGGGCCATGGGCCCCAGGGGCTGGGCTTGTGAGATGGTAATGAAGGCAGGGGTTTGTTAGAATGCCTCCTCCCTTGTGTCTCCAACAAAGCCTGTGATAATGCAGCCTGAGAGGGGAGGGGTGGAGAGAAGGGTCGGGTTCAGCCGGGGACAGGGCTCCTCCTTCCTACCCTGTCCCTTGTACTCCGTTCCACCTCTCCAGGGTGGCCGATACACTGGCTTTTCCAGCAAGGGCCACTGGACTCTGCCACTTAGGAGCTGCGTGACAGTCTGTGACTTAACGTGAGTCTCAGTTTCCTTGCAAAATGAGGATAATGGCCCTTACCTTGTGGGTTGTTGCCAACATTAAACTCGAGGAGCGCGTACATGATACTGATTGTGAAGAAAATGTATAGACCATTCTGCCCAGGGCCTGGCTGGGACCCAAAACAGTGAGCTCCCTATGATTTCTGCCACCCCCTTCCCCACCATCTTCTTTGGGTCTTGGCTTTCCCAGCTTATTCACATCCAAATAAAGGGTTTGGATCAGAGGGCCTCCAGCTCTGACCACTGTTGTCTTGTGGCCTCCAACTTACCCTGGAGGGGTTAGTCGGCCTTGTGGGCCTCTGTTTCCTCATCTGTGTATCTGGTACTAGACAGGCTGGGCCGGATGGCCACTCGGGTCTCCCAGCCCCCGACCAGTAGAGCTCCCCAGACATCTGCCCAAAGAGCACAGGTACATGGACTCCGGCTGTGGAACTATCTCCTGCTGTACATGGGGGCTGGGCTCCTACCAGGCTGCACACACACCCTCACACAGGCCCTGTAAGAGGGGTGTGAGGCCCAGCTCGGGGCACTGAACCTCCTGGAGCCCTGCTTCCTCCATCTGTCAAATGGCATAGTGACTGACTGGCCTGGTCAGTATGAGATGGTGGACACGATGTTCTAGAAAGTGCTCTGTTAACCTCTGAGGTCTGTAGGCATGGGAGAAAACGGGGAGACTGACACTGATAGAGCTTCAGGTTGTCACAGTTTGGCCCAAACAAGGGAAAGGGGGTGGACATATAGGTATCTGGGGACCAGAATTAGAGTCTCAGGCCCTGCTCACTTCAACCCCTCAGCCACCACACTCAGGGGGTAAAGAACAGCTCTGGAGAGGCTCTGGACTGTCTGCACAGAGGGCGTGGGGTGGGCGGAGCGGGGAAGGCCTGCTCTGGGGCTGGCTGACAGGCCCGGGGAGAGGAAGAGGGTGGTGAGCCCACTCTCTCCACAGGGACATGCCTGGCCATTGGTGCCTGGGCCAGTATCCACAGACTAAAGCAGTGGTTCTCAACTCGGGGAGAGTTTGCTTCCTCCTCCCCAGGATGTCTGGCAATGTTGAGAGACATCTGCCACAACTGGGAGAGGGAAAATTGCTCCTGCCTGTCTAGTGGCTGGACGCCAGGGATACTGCTAACTGTCCTACAAGGATGAGACTTCCCTCTCCCTGCATGCCGTCATCCCGCCCAGAACGCCCAGCGCTTGGGACGAAGGCAGGGTTTCTGCGAGGACCCTGGGTGCTACCCTGCATCAGACGAGTGAGGGACTGTGCACGCCTCCCACACCCCTTCCCCCTCGGCCTCTGCCCTCGGGCCTACCGTGTCAAGGTGGGTGCGCTGGTGCTTGGCACGGTCGCTGGAGTTGCTGAAGGCCTTCTGGCAGCCTGGGTGCTGGCACAGGTATGGCTTCTCGCCCGTGTGGCTCCGCAGGTGAATCTTGAGGTTCTCCAGCCGTGAGAAGGCCTTGCTGCAGCCTTCAAACTGCAGGAGAGGCCGGTGAGGGGCGTTCCGCAGCCCCCGGAGGGCCCACTACTCAGCCTGGAAATGGCCCCCCGTCTCCTCTGCCCCCAGTCCTGCCCAAGGCCTCCAAGTGCCCTGTTTCAGCTCCCCATGAAGTGATCAGGACCCAGACTATATCTGGGAAGCCCTGGTGGGTCCAGAAAAAGTACTCCCCTGACTTAGAGATGGCTCCCGGTGCTAGAAAAGAAAGCGGTCTTTCCAACTCTGGATCTGGAAGGATCCCAGTGGCATGTGGAAAGGACACACGGCTGTTGGCAACCCTGAACGGACAGACAGGACAGCAGGTGCAGACAACCCGCATTCGGAACCTAAGGCCTAGATTTGAGTGGGGCTCTGTCCCAGTGAGGCTTTGGGCAGTGCCTGTCCCTTGACCCACCCTGTCCCTTATTTCTTTGCCTACAAACTCGAGACCCTGTGGTCACCACCCAGGGCTGATATGAGGGCCTCAGGGTGGGGGGACGATGACTGTCAAAGGGCTTTGTCCACCTGGAGTGCGGCGTCGGTGCTGATTGCTGTCAGAGTAACAACCGTATGTGTAAACTCAGGGTCTTTGGTTTATCATTTGGCTATTTGTCCAGTGCCCACCATGTACCAGGCCCCATGCCGGGCGGTGGGCATGCAGCAGGTACAGCACAGACCTAGCGATGCCCTTGGCCGGAGTGGGGGTGGACAGCAACAAATGCACTGCCTCCTCCCATGGCTCAGGCCGCCCCATCTCCGTCCCACAGCCTCTGTCCACCTCCCGTCTGCCACCCCAGAATCCTCTAACTGCTCACTCCTCCCCACGTGACCACCCGAGATCTCTGAGGTAACAACAGGACCCCGCTGCTCCGCCTGAGGCCCTGGGATGCCTGAGTGGCTCAGTGAAGTGTCCGACTTCGGCTCAGGTCATGATCTCACAGTTCGTGGGTTTGAGCCCTGAGTCGGGCTCTGCACTGACAGCTCAGAGCCTGGAGCCTGTTTCTGATTCTCTCTCTCTCAAAAATAAATAAACGTTAAAAAAAAAATGTTAAGCCCTGCACCCTCCACGCCTTCCTGCCCCTCCCGACTCCCACCCACACCCTCAACACGGCAGGAGCCCACCGGGCAATCTCAAGCCTTAGATCACACAAGTTGCTCAGCAAGGTACGTCCTCTTTCTCATCACCATCCATCCAATCTCCCCTCAGCCTTCAGAGTCCAGCTTGAATGCTGCCCCATGGCACATTCCCTGGTCCCCTCGTGTGACCGGCCGCTGCTTCCTGCTTCTCCTCAGTGTCTGGGGGGCCCAGCCAGGCCGGTGTTCCTGTGGTGGGCACCACGGGGTGGGAAGAGGAACCGACACGCACCCGAACCTGCTCTGTCCACCCAGGCGTGGTGTGAGGTGTTGAACCACACCATCACTCTGAAGTGTGAGGCCTCAACACCTCAGGGACAGACGCTTCATGTGGTGATCACAGGTGATCACAGGTGTGGTGATCACCCTGCAACAACAGGGTGCAGGCCACGACTGACCCCAAAGCCCAGGTGGCTCTGCTACGCCCACTCCCTGCAGGTGGGCGGGGGGGGGGGTGACCCTTGAGGAGGACGAGGCCAGAGGAACCAGCTCCTTTGCCCAAATCATTAGTTTCATCCTCCAGCTCAGGACAGACACGAGGACAGAGACTCGAGAGACCATGACTCTCTCTCGGGTGAGCTCCCTTCACATCTGTCTCTCCCTTGAAGGCCTGGCCGCAACGGCAGGCCACGCTCTACTGGGGCTCATCCGGGGCAGGCCGCCTGCAGCCGGGTTTCAGAGCCTGCCCCGCCCCCTTCTCCCAGATGGTGCGCCTTTCCCATGCATCAAAACCAGGAGGAAATCCTGTTTGGGGAATAAATAGGCCACAACTACTCCCTTGCCCTCCTGCAATGGCCCTGTGCCAAGTTCACCCCGAAATGAGGTGGAGGAGCCACGGCTGGAAAGCGGGCTGCCTCTTGGCACTCAGCCGGTCCCTCTGTTCCTCCTCTGGCCCATGCCAGAAGGGTGGACATCTAAGGCCGAGGGGCAGTGACTCCTAATGTGCTGTGTGCTTTTCCTGACTCTGGGGGCGTCCACCAGACCCTGGAGACCGGTGTTTCATCTTCTCCCCGCTGGCCAGCCTCCGTCTCGGCAGCGTCGCTTCGTTCAAGCTGTACCCCTCCTGGGTACCCCACCTTCCCTTCCAATTCGTTGATATTCTAATTCATACATTTTTCAAAAGCCCAGGATCCGCAAGCTTGGTGTTCATGGCCTTCCACCACAGCCCCGATGCCTCTCCTGGATGCACACCCACCGTGTGTCCTGCTATAGCTGCATGGGAGTGTGATTCTCAATGTGTCAGGAACTTTCATGCCCCTGGGCCTTTGCTTGAGCTCTTCCCTGGGCCTGGAATGCCTTTCCCTCCCTCACTCATCTTGCAGACGTCTACTAGAGGTGCTAAGCACTACCTCCTCTGAGAAGCTTCCCCAACCTCCGTGGCCCCTCCTTGGTCACACCCTGAGTTTAGGGGTTAGAAGATTTTTGCTGCACACTCACTTCTCACCATGCCTCTAGGCTGAGGGTTTGGGAGTTCCTTTGACGGCAGGGCTGGCATCTCATTCACGGGACAAAGGGTGGGTTAGAAACTTGAGCCAATGGGAGCACGAACAGAAATTCCCAGGCCTGGGGACGTACGTGCCCTTGTGAGTGCACCCCCTTCCCTCCAGTGTCCATCGAAGTACCCTGATACCTGTGCCTTATGTCTGTGTCACGCCCACGTACACTGGCCCAGCCCTGTCCTAACCCCACACCCGCGGAACCTCCCAGAGCTGAGTCCCAGGCTGGGGTGCGGCAAGCAGCTATCGGGGTAGAACCCCCGAGGTGGGACCAGAGGTAGTAGCAGTAGGTGGGGAGAGGTGGCTGCCCCATCAAGACTGTTCCAGGGTGAGGATGCTGCAAGTACCACGGCAGAATAACACCCCCATGAGGCCAGCACCCAGACATGCCAGGGACCTTGAGGCCATGGGGGCTCTGTCTGCAGCTGCCTAGGTCCACTCGGTCCTCCCCATTCAAGCACCGCACAGATGGCCCACAGAGGCAGAGAGAGGAGGATGGCACACTTGTGGGTTCACACCTATGTGCACCCTCTCTGTTGGGCCCAGGATTGTCACCAGGGTGCCCTCGTATCCCTCCACAGCCCTAGGGGCAAATATTCCTCTCCTCCTGCCAGGAGCTGGGGCTCAGGGGACCAGCACAGCAGTCATAGACACCGCTCTGCCGTGGGACAAGCTGGGCTTGTGTCCTGGCTGCTCAACTCCCTGAGTGCTCCGGGAGGAGTCCCTCCAAGCCTTCGAGCCTCAGTTTCCTCATCTGTAAAACTAGGTGAGTCCTTCCAACTGTGGAAGGTGGCTGTGAGGGTGAAACGAAAGAGTGCCAGGTTAAGTGTTTAGCTCAGCACCAAGTCCCCACCTAGTGTTGTCACTGCTGCTCCCGGGCAAGGTCACCAAGCAGGTAAGCAGCAGGTGGCATTCTGCTGGGGTGGCGTCTCCCGGGCCTGCCCCTCTGTAGAGTGGAAGGGTGTGTGTGTGTGTGTGGCATGGTGGGCTCCCGCATCTCCCCATGTCCCGTTTCCACTTCTCACTCCTTCACCCCTTACCTTGCTCCCCATCCTCCTCCTCCGGCCTGGCAGCTTGGACTAACCATCCCATCACACCCTGTGCTTTCAAACCCCTTGGCTCAGGTGTAGGGGGCGGTTAGCCTGGGCTTGGGGCCTGGAGCAGCATGGGGACTGGGGAACAGGATGGGGGCTTGAGGGGCAGGTGTCCAGGGCTGTCCTGGTTCCACTTCTACAGGAGCATATGCATCCTGGACAGGTCTGTCTCCCCTTGTCTCTCTACCCTGGGGATCCAGGATCTGGAAGCCTAAAGCTGAAGCCTGCCCATCTGAGTTTCCTATGAGCCCCTCCCTGCTGCCTTACAGCCAGCGGCCTCACCAGACACCCCTACGGCCCTTCCCGCTCTGTGAGTCTATTTCTACGCTGCACATTTAGGTGGGTCACCTCCACTCAAGACTCTCTAGGGCTCATCATGCCTTCTCACAGCCAGCTAATCCCCTTAGCATTGGAGGCCTCCTAGGGTCTGATGCCACACAGCCTGGGGTGAAGGGTCCAGACTTGGAAAGCACAAAGTCCAGCAAGTCAGCGCCCCCTCTGTGCCTCAGTGTCTTTCTCGGTAAAACGAAGACAGAAACCAGCTCACGGAGTTGGTTGTGGGGTGAGACGATGTGCATGTGTGCATGACACACAGGACATACTCTGTAAATGTCATCACTGTTATTGTGGTGGTGATTCTTTCTATCTTGCCCTCAGAAAAAAACACCAGCCTAGGTCAGGTTTTACCATGGCAACCCCATGTGGTGTCCTTTGGGTGCCAGCAACAGCCTCTAATGAGAGCAAGGCAGCCTTTTGGGGGTGGGAATGGCCCGATGGGGCCCCATCTACTGGCCGTGTGGGGGCTGGGAGGTCAGCATGGAGAGGTGCCCCACCACTGTTGTGTTGTGGGGGTGCAGATGCTGCTGGAATAGACACACGCGTCTTGTAGCAGAAGGGTCCTGTAGCATGGGTCTTGGCTTTGTTTCTGGCTTTGAGCTTTGGTTTCCCTGAGTGGGGTGGAAGATGGGTCCTAAGGCAATGCCACTGTGACCCAAGGATGTAAGGATGCTTCCATGGGGTCTGTCCCCCAGAGGGTACACACAAGGGCCTTCCTGACATTCCTCCCACAACACTCCGGTCCCCTGGGGTTCGAAGGCAGACTTTGCCCTGGACAGACAGACCCCTTCCTCCCGGCTGTCAATGTTGAGGTATATAACCCTGCAGAGCAGACCTCCTGGGGCATCCCTCACCCTGTTGCAAGGGGGGCACAGGGAGAACTGTCCCTACTGTACCAGAAGGGCCAAGCCACAGTCAGAACTGCCCTCTCTCGCAGAAAGAAGGGACTCCTCAATCTTCAACCCGAGGTGAGCAGGTAGGACAGACCCCCTGACTCTGAAAGTTGTTCATGCACCCCATCCACCTGCCCCCGACCTTATCACTCACCCTCACTGCTGGTATCCCATCTGCACCTGCCCAGGCTTCCACCTATTCACTTCTGGAATTCACTCTCATCCTCTCATCTTTTTGCACATTGATTCATATCCTCTGCCTCACTCAGCTGCCCCTGTATGCCTGGCGGCACGCTGGGAGCTGAGACTTCAGGGCAAAGAAGACCACAAAAGACCCATAAGTCCAAACGAAAGACATGTATTCAGCCCCAAGGAGGGGCTAATCTCAGGGGGCTTCTAGCTGGGGAGGTCAGGGGTCACTAAAGCCTTCTTAGAGGAGCCGGGACTTGACGCCCAGGCAGGGTTTGGACAAACAGGGCGGGAAGCACAGGGAGACTGGGAGGGGTGCTGAATATTCTGGAGATTAAGGGGAGCAGGGAAGGAGAGGTGGAAGTAGAAATGGGAATTCGGGGGCTCCCTTCATTCCCACCCATGCAGTGGTGATCCATTCTAGAGCAGGTAAGTTTAGGGAGTTTTCGATCCCATTAAGACACCACAGAAACTGCCCTGTGCACTCACTGATGTGGCCCAGAAAATGGGGTGGCCCGAGGCTATTCACTGGAGGGACTCCGGTGCCACTGCTGCTGGCTAGACTCCCCACTAACTGGACCTCCCACCTTCCACCTAGATGCCTGAGCCAGGAACCTGTTCCCTCCTCCCTGGTCGCTGTATCTGATCGGCCACCAGGTCAGGGAAATGCCACCTCTTAAACCATCTTTCACGTGCACCCTCTTCTCTTCTTCGCTGCCCCGCTGCCCTGGTCCACACCCCCTGCATTTCTCACCCAGGTGACTGAACTAGCCACCATCTTGCCTCCTGCCCCTCCTCTCTCAACTCATTCCCACAGGATATCTGGGATCTAGAACGAAAACTGCAGCCCACAGGTCTGTCCCAGTCCCTCCCTGCTCAAACCCTGCACGGGTTCCCTAGTGCCTGGGGAGTACAAATCCTCACCACGGCATCCCAGCTGGTGTGATCTGGTCCCCGGTGACAGTTTGGTGGTGCCCGCCCCCTCCAACTCCCACCTCCAAACCGGCGTGTTTCAGTATCAGAGCGGCCTGGATGCAAATCCACACTTCCCAGCTGGATGGCCTTGGGCAAGTTCACTTCATTCTGCCGGAGCCCAGATTTTTCATCCATAAGTGGGGGCATCACTCGGGCACACCTGGGCACACAGTAGGTGGGTGGTCTCCGTGAACCACAGGGTGCATGCAGCATTCTGTCTTATTTGGGGTGAATGTGAAACACACCAGCTCAAATAACCAAACACACAACACATTTATCTGGCCAGAAACAAAGGCTCACACGCCATGGGCAGTAGAGAGGGTAGCTGCTGTGGACAGGAGGTACAAAGAGAGGGGAGAAGAAACAGAAAGGACTTTTGTCTAAAAAATGCGAAGAAATGGGTGTTAGGGATTTCTTCTTTACTTTATGATGCAGAAACGTAAACTATATCGTAAGACAAAACAGGTGAATTCAGAATGATGTAAGTGACTGGGAGACACCCTCTTGGACACCTACCAAGGGCCGGCTGCTGTGTGTGTCTCACGGGCTGTGTCATTTAATCATGACAACATGCTCTGCTGATAAGCCTCCTTCTTAGCCCCCCTGTGCAGATGAGAAAACTGAGGCTCGGAATGATGACACCACTGGCTCAACTCACAGCTGGTAACCGGCGGAGCTGGGGTCTGATCTCGATGGCTGATGTGCCAGTCTGTCCCTATGTGTCCCTAAATACTCTGGCCATTGCCTCAGGAGTAAAGCACCAACCGCGGGGTTGCACTCAGCAGCTATTACTAGGATTTCCAGCTGGGCCCACATCCTGGGTTCCAGTCCCAGGCAAAGGCCAGGCCCGGCCCAGGATGTAGAGCCGACGCTGGGAGAGGAGGACGCCCTCCAAGAGAGGAGATACCACCGCACAGAAAGGAAAAACAAGGCGGCAGAGCAGAGAAGAAAGAGCACAGAGCACAGAGTCTTGAAAGGCCCAGTTTCCACATGTGGGGCGTGTTACAAGAGAAGATTAAAATAACGGGGGAAAATACCCCGGGAACCGTGAAGCCCTAGACCATCTGGAGTTTTATAGTAACAGGCAGGGGAGAATCAGAACCTAATTGAAAAAAGTCCACTGCAATCCATTACCGCTGCGTGCAGCTCACAGAACCAAGGGCAGGAGATGAAAGACGGGGGAGCCATCCCAGGAGCCGGGGAGGCCGAGCCAAAGGGCCCTTTAAGTTCTGGCTGGGGGTGGGGGGAGGGCACTGGGTCAGTTGTCAGAATCTGCAGGCCTGGGCTCACCTCACTCAGCAATCTGCCCTCTCTGAGCCTCGCCCTCATCTGTCGAATGGCTAAGCAAGATCACTCGGGGAAGCCCCAGCACGCTGCCAGACACACCTCTGGTGCTGAGCATGACCGTTCTCTCCCTCTGGCCCCTGGGGAAGGAGGAAGAGTGCCGTTCCACACGTAGGGCAACGCGCCGCATGCCACAGACCCCAAGGTCGTGCAGACAGAGGCTTGTTCCCGGGGGCTCCACCACCGAGAGTCACCAACTTGGGCAAATCGTGTCCCATCCCTGCCCCCATTTCTCTCCTCTCTAAAACGGGGCTGCCACTAACTACTGTTGCAACTGGCACACGGTAGGCGTCTAGCGAACGTCAAGTTTCCTCCCTGTCGCTGTTGTGGCCCGAAGAGGAGCGAGGGCCTGGTTTCTCATGCTCTGGCTAAGAATCTGGACGCAAAGGGCAAGGAGGGAGTTTTGGGGGAACAGGGCATGGGTGGGGGCAGGGGAGGAAATGCCTCCACTTTTGGCATTTGCCAGTGACTTGCTTCTAAACAAACACATTTCTGGTTTAAGGGTAAAATATATTGGGTTACAACAGTCTGGCAGGCCATTCGGGGATCAACTTCTCATTTTTGTGCAAACTTTTAACTTACTTTATAACAACGATTTGGATGTGCAGTGCCAGATTCTTCTCCAAGATGTCAAATAATTCTGTGTTTGGCCAGCTTGAAAGGCCAGCCAGCCGGGAGCTGAGGTCTACTCTTCACTCCCGCACCCCTGCAGGGGACTCTGGCCCCGAGGTTACTGTCCTATGAGGCCCTCTGGGGTTTCCGTGGAAGTCTCTTCAGAGCCTGTGCTTCGCCAGTCCTCAGGGGGTCCGGGCAAGAAGGGGAGGAACAGATATGGAAGGATCCCTGGGAGGTGAGGCTGGAGGGCCAGCCTGGACTCTGTGCGCTGTGAGCCCACAAGGGTCTGGTCTAGCTTTGGGCACGCAGTGCCATCGGAATAAATGGAGTGGGCAGATGTGTGTACGAGGGAGACTATGACCCTAACAGCAGCTATCACATTTACTCTGTACCTGGGACTGGGCCAAACTCTTCTTAAATACGATCTCCTTTGTCCCATTAGGACAGTGTACCACCCCCCCCCACCTCATTATACAGGCAGAAACAAAGGCCCAGAGAGTTTAGGGGTCAGATTCCCAGAGCTCATGAGGGAGGGAGCCTGGGTTTGCCTCCAGCGCCTGAGCTCTGTGCCCTGGGCCAGCCAGGACTGAGATCTGAGGCCGGGGTGGGGGTCTCTTCACAACTGCTCAGCTCTCTGCGTCTTCGTAATCATCCAGAGAGGCGGCAGGGCGGGTGGGGGTGGGGGGCGTGGCACACAAAAGGCAAAGGGAGACTGGGCCAGAGGCACCACGGCTCTCCAGGTTTCCAAGGGTCGGGATGAGGGCTGCAGACCCCTTGTCTTTCCTCACCAGGACTGCACTGGAGGCTCTTGGCTGAGAACTCTCCAGTAGAAGGTCTCTGGGCCAGAAGCAGGTTCTTATTCCCAGGCAGCAAGGGCCAAGAGGACTATGCCACCCCTCCAGGCGGGATAGGAGAAGCGAAGGGGCTCAGAGTCTGCTTGCGTAGACAGGTGGGATCTGGGGAAGCTCCCGGTGTCAAGAGAAGGTCAGACATCATTGGAGATGCGGAAAGAGGCCCTACTAGGGGCCAGGGGCCAGCAGAAGGAGACAGCACGGAATGGTTAACACACGCACATGCACCAAGCCCCTAGCCACAGACCTGGAGACACACACACACACACACACACACACACACACTCTGCCTGATACCTCCCCTTCCTACCAAGCTCCACATCAAAGACACAGAACCCAGGACACCAACACACAGCACCGATTTAAACACATGGCCACACAAACACGACTCACGTCACAGAGACCCAGAGGCCAGCACATACACGCTCACACATGAGCCAAGGACCGAGCTCCAGGCCCCACCACAGGCTCAAACGTACAACCCCCCCAGACCCCAGACATACTGACAGACAACCCCACGCACAGTACAGCACATGCAGGAACCGGCCCATATCTCGGCACAGGACGGCCTCATGATGGTTTGTGCGCACAGGGAGAAGACACTCACCCAGAGACAACATCCAGAAAGTCTTCCAAGAGGTCAGTAGATAAAGACATGCCCTCATAACATCTTAACACCCAACCCAGCCAGTCCTGTGGACACTCCCACTCCCACATGCCTCTCTCCACGGCTCTAGGCAGCCCTCAGGGGCCCACCGTATCTCCCAACTTTCCCATGGCAGCTGGACGGACTGGCTTGGCTTTGGGGAGGGCACACATGACCTTAAAGAACCCTAAGACAAGGCCAAGAACGCCCTCTGGCTGTGCTGACCTCTAGCCCAATGCTTCCTCCTCCTCCCCGTGCTCAGCCACCAGCCACACCTTCCTGCCTCCAGGCCTTTGGCAATGCAGTGTCCTCTTCACATGAGGTCCATCTACTTGCCTGTCTTGTCCTCCCTGTCTTCTAAGGCTTTGGCTCAAGGCTCACGCCTGCTCCTCTCCCCAGTCTTTCCCTAACCCTCCCTGTTTCCGCCCTTCTCTGAGCACCTGGGACTGCGTTCTGCCGGGCCGCCATCCTGGTGCCGAGGCCAGGACTGCCCGCCTCTCACTGCTCACCCTTGGTGCAGACACCACACATGCCCTGGGGCCTTGCCTGCTGCTGGGCCCGGTGTCTAGAAACTCGCCCCCCAGGAGGGGAGGCAGGCAGGCACAGGCCAGAGAGCCACATGCAGCCGACCCCATCTCCACGGCCAACCACCAAGCAGGAGTGCCTGGTCCCCTTTACTGAGGTGACACCTTTGCAGACGGCTGCAGTGTCCAACTGGAAGAGCTGCTTCGGGAGGAGGAGGGAGAGGGACCACGGTGAACAAAAGGATCCTTTCCAGTCATCAGCTCCAAACCCCACCGCCTTCCCCCAAATAAGCTCGAGCCCTGGTCTGGGCAGGATATCTCCCCACCACCAGCACAGCTGGGGTTCAGGGCCGGTTCCTCTTCCTGCTGGCCCCTGTGAGGCTCAGTGTTCCCACTGCAAAATGGGGTGACTCTCCTGGCCTGAGATGCATGTGATGGACGTCAGAATGCCATGCCCTTGGTACTGAATACAGGACAGGTGCTCAGGAATGTTAGTCCCCTTTTTGGCTCCTCTCTCAAATTCCAAACAGCAACAGCAGGGATGGGTCCAGATGCGAAAACATCAGGGTCTGAAGACCCGAGGCCAACTATGTAATCTTAGACCAGTCACTTGCCTTCCCTGGGCTTAATCACCCCAAGGCTGCCTGCCCAGGACGGGTGGGACAGTGGGCGTGAACGTGCACCAGGGTCATACAGGTGGCAGCAGCATAATTCCCAGTGTCCTAGGACTGCTTGGGGAGGAAAGAGACCCCAGACTTCCCACCCATCTCCTGAAAGAAAACCTCACATCAGGCCACCGGGAAAGATTACAAATGTACAACATGCAAAGCTCCCATCTAAGGTTGTGGGTGGGTGGGAGCAAGCTTCCCAGTGTGCACCTGGGAGTTAGATCGTCCGAGGATGTCCTATGAGGCTCCGGGCCCCCACCTTGAGGTGGGAGCAGCGTTCAGAACCAGGCCTGTGAGGGGCAGGAGCAGGGCTGGGTCAGACTAGGTCCCGCACGGGCAGCTCTGGGGGCGGCAAGGGCCACGGAGGTCGGTGGAGGAGTCACAGAGGCCCTGCTCAATGTTAGGAGGAACCCTAGCAGGGAGGAGGGGAGTGGCCTTTTCCCGATGTTCAGGAACAAAACCAGGCAACTTTGTGTTCACTGGGGCTGTTTGGACGGTACAAGATGGCTCCCAAAGCTACCGGCTCTAAACTGGGATGGACCTGCTACCCGAGGCCCAGCGGAATAAACGGGCCAGGATGACCCGCCTCAGCCTCAGGACCACTACCACTCCCTCATCTAGCCACCCATCACTGATCATTTCAGGGGTGCCAAGGTGGGCTGACCCTGTGCAGGTGACGTAGGGCCACACTCTGAATGAGGCCAAGCGGGCCCATGTCACATCCTCCTGCCATGGATTCGTAATGGGTTCTGAGTAACGGTGGGTGGAAGGAGAGGTGGCAGTCTTGCACTTGTACCTGAGCTAGTGAAGGAAGGTCACTTACAATTAGGAACAAATTACCCAAGCAAAAACCCCAAATGAAACCCAACCCATGGAGGGGATAAGAGCTCAAGAAGAGACACAGCAAACCGTTTTGGTGGCCAAGTGCCTCAGTCGGCAGAACACTTCTTCTCGTTGGCTCCACCAGCATCACAGCGACACCGTGAGAGGCGTTGTGGGGTTTCTCTGTAGCTGGGACTGCTGTCAGGGCCCCTCCGCCCTGTCCCCAACTGCCCCACTGTGCACAGTGACATCCAGCTACAAGCCAGGCACCCAACCGGTCAGCCACAGGGGAGCCCCCTGGGCCAGGTATCCCGGGAAAGTCCCTTTCCCTGCTGGGCCTCAATTCTCATCTGTTGAATGGGTATGTGTGGAATAGCATTATGCTTCTACTCAGGTGCCTCAGGGAGGAGATAACTTAGTAGAAAGCAGGGCAGACAGGAGTGAATTTCTGGCTTTTGGGTTTCACCATCCCAGGGACCGAATGGAAAGATCTCTGGAGACAGAGATGAGTCACGCACAGTTAATATTTCAAACGATTTTTTCTGCCATAAACCTAAAAGTGCCCAACACGGCGCTGGCACCGAGTGGGCTTTCGTAAATATCTGTTAATGAATGAAAGAACCGAGCAACAAACAACTGAGCCTCGAGCGACAAACAACTGAGCCTCGAGGGAAGTGAGGGGCAGGGAGACCCCTAATTAGTAGAGGTCAGGAGAGGTTTTGTCGGAAGAGCAAAGCTTCCTGTGTCCCTGCTCCTGAGACAGCGCTCCAGCTGCGACAGGGACAGAGGAGGGGTAGCAAGATGTGTAGACGGCTGCAGTCCCTGGAGGTGGAGAGGCTTTGGACTTTGCTCTTACGCCTCTGGGGCCAACCCCTGGGTATGCAACAGCACCCCCAGCTAGACTTGTGTGACCTGAAGCAGGGCTCTCCCCAGGCGGGGCCCAGGCCCCCTTACAGGCAGGGCTCCAGATGTTTCAGGAGGTCCCACACCCTGCACTGTGGGGGAGACAGTCTGAGCTGGCCCTGAGGCAGCCTTTCAGATGGACGGCACACAGGCAGAGTCTGGCCAAAGATGGGGCCGGACGCCGGACAGCTCAGCAGGTGCCAGCATGACAAAGGCCCTGAGGACCCCTCGGTTCAGTGTATGCCCCCACCCCCAAGAACTTAGATACAACTAAGAGGAAACATGGCAGTGTTCTTGAAATGCAAGCATGTAGATGCTCAGAATGGGCAGGGAGTTCAAGGAAAATGTCCACGTTACATTCCTTTCTCTCTCACTGGAGTTTTCAGACTTGATGTTTGAACCTGACGTAAATAAGTTAGCCGTGGACCCTTTCGGTGCACTGCCTTCTTTGACCCTCAGGGCACCCTGGACACAAGATGCCATATCACCATCTTTCACAGATAAGGAGACAGGCCATCCCAGAGAGCCTGAGCTCAGGGCACCCGTGGAGTAAAGAGGCAGCATCGGGACTGAACTGAGGGGGGGACTGATTTGTGGGGCAAAGCCCTTGGTCCTGCTCTTACACTGCATTCGACAAAAAGCAGAATGGTTAGGAAAACACTAGGCCGTGGGAAAGAAATGGCAAAAAACATTAAGTGTCTCACCTTACCAGAAAACAGCAGTACTAGCAACAACAGCCACCACACCGTTTTTCAGATTCCCTAAGAGCACTGATTGCCCTTAAAACCCAAATCCCCCCCGCTCTTCAGTCCAGCACAGGTTGGAAAACTCTGGAAGAGTCTGGGGGAGGCATCCCACCCCTCACCTGAGCCTCGAATGCCCCACGGTTCTGAAGGAGAAATGTGGCTTCTGCTGGGTCAGGCGTGCTGTCTGGCTCTCCTGGGAGCCTTCTGTCCCTCAGACAAAGGGAAACACCCTGTGGTCACCCCACGAAAGAAGACCAAGTGAACTGAAAAAAAAGTGTAACCATATGATAAAACAGAAAGGGGTCCTTAAGGAGAAACACGCTGCAAGGCACTTGGCCGAGAACCAAGGGGGGCGGCTGGAGGGGCGTTCCGGGGAGCAGAGCCCCTCCCAGAAGCCTGGCCCTGCAGAGCTGAGCCCAACTCAGGGGGACGCCTGGAACTCATTAGCATTATGTCAGGAATAATGTAAAATTAAAACATTTAGCTTTGGCTTCTAAAATTAAGGAGGACAAAAAGAGAAGGATGCCATTGTGCTGAGCCATGCAGCTATGACTTGGGCACCAATAATTTACAGAATATAAATCTCTGCCTTGCACTTGGGCCCAGCCCAAGACTGAGGACTGAGCGATGAGTCTGTAGCTCTGTCCTGGGGCAAGCCAAGTTGGGAGCCCGGGGGCCGGGGGGGGGGGGGCGGCTGGGGGCGCAGGGCCCAGGTGAGGCTTTCCCACTGCTCACTCCCCACGGCAGTGCCAGGTTCGCGACCACCCTGCCGCTCTCCTCACTGGCCCCTCCTTACCTCCCTGGCCACTGTGCTCAAATCCATCACCTATCCTGCAGTCGGACAGATTCCTAGATCGCAAGCCTGTCCTTATCACTGCTCAAAACCCAGTGATGGCTCCCTACTGCCTTCAGGATAGGACCCAAGGCCTTCAGCCTGGTGTTTCCAGCCTCCCAGCATCTGACCCTGCAGGCCTTCCTGCTGTGGCTGGCTCCCCAAGCTCCTGTTTCCTCTCCGGGTGCCAGTTACACCGACTACTTGGGCTTCCAGAACTTCCTGTACTTTCTCAGCTTTTGCATATGCTGTTCCCTTAGCCTGGAATTCCCTCAGGCATCAGGGCTAAACTCCAATAGTGGCTCCTCTGCAAAAGCTCTGGGCTTTGAGGCAGGCCCTGGGCCAGAGACCTCTCTGGGTCCACTCTGGTCCTGGGATAAAGGCAGGATGGCTGGGCCAGACTATGTAGGAACCCAAGACTCAGTGTTAGGACTGGCCAGTCTTTGGAGGGCCTTGTGTTACAGATAGGGACATCGAGGCAGACCAGAGAGGGCAGGGCTGACCAAGGCTTCCCTGGCCCCCCCCCCCGCCGCCCTAGCTTTGGCCCCTTGGATTCTTAGGGCAGGCTCTTTCTGCTCCCACAGGCTCATTCTGGGGTATAGAGTACCCTGGAGTCACCCAGGCCTGAGTTCAAGTTGCAACTCCCCTCCAGCTCCGTGACAGCTGCAAACCATCTAACCTTTCTGAGGTCCCGCGTCTGTCAGCATTACAAGAATGGTAATGATAGCATAGGGTCACCCCCTCCTAGGGCTGTGCAGAGTCAGCATCGGATACTGCTGCAACACCGACCATCACCCCCCTGTGCAGACGGAGAAACTGAGGTCTGAGGCTACAGAGGATGGGGCATCAGTGACAGGATAGAGTCAGAAGCTCCTGCCTCTGGGAAGGCAGTCTGAGTGCAGTTCACAAAGCCTGACTTGTTTCAGTGACACAAGATAGCAGTTCATTCAGTTCTTTACTCGCCATTCATTCATTTCCTCGTTCACTCACTCACTCAGCTAAGTGCACAGAACCAGATGTCCAAAATATAATGTAGAGAAAAGAGCAAGTAACCAAACAGTAAATACAGCATGATTCCATTCTAGTAAAGAGTATAATTATCATATGTACAGAGAAAAGTCTGGAAAAATACTCTAAAATGTTAAACAAGGGGTATTTCTGAGTGGTGTAGTTAGGAGTAACTTTTCCTTTTTTTCTTTGTACTTCACTGTCTACTTTCTACTTCTTGATAGGTTACACTTTTGTTTTTAATTTTTTAATGTTTATTTTTGAGAGAGAGACAGACAGAGAGAGAGAGAGAGAGAGAGAGAGACGGAGCATGAGCGGGGGAGGGGCAGAGAGAGAGAGAAAGAGAGGGAGGGAGACAGAGAATCTGAAACAGGCTCCAGGCTCCGAGGTGTCAGCACAGAGCCCGATGCAGGGCTCGAACTCACAAACTGTGAGATCATGACCTGAGCCGAAGTCGGATGCTTAGCCGACTGAGCCACCCAGGTGCTCCTTGATAGGTTACACTTTCACATTTTTTTACTTTATGTTTTATGCTACTCTGTTTTGTTGGAAGTTAAAACAGAAAACCACAGTGGTCAGTGTAATCCTTTCATAGCCAGATTGAGGTTGCCGAACCAGACTTCTCAGTTCTCCATGGGGCTTTGGAGGAGCCGTCCTGGGGAATAGGACCGAGGATGCTCCCACCCTCAATGTGGAGCCAGAGAGATTGAGTCAGGTCTGGACCTGACATGTGCTCCTTCCGTCCTCTGTGATGTGGGCAAAGGACTTTGCTTTGAACTCAGTTTCCTTCCACATTAATATATGGGGGCAACACGATGACCTCTAGAAGGGATCTGAGGATCAAGGAAGACATGGATGTGACCAACTTTCCAAACGACGGGAGAGGAAGCCCATGACAATGACAGCTGTGTACCTGCATCAGGGGACCCAAGGCCCACCCCCCTGGACGCCCTGAGGGACACAGATGCCTCCTCACAGGATGATATCACTGAGCTGTTAGATACACAGTGGCCAATGATGACTGAAGAGTCTCTGGAGACGGAGTGGACAGTTTAATTAAATAATGGTGACAGACGGCCTCACTCCTAGGGCAGAGGACACACAGGCAAGTCTGAGCCACAAGCCCAGATGAGGGAGAGCAAGGTTGCAGTTCACTTCCCGGCAGCAGCCAAGAGCTCAGAGCACTGGGGAGGAGACAGCGCTCCTTCTACACCCATCTCTACGGCCTCGGCTGAGTGTCTGGGGACACGATTCTGAGCCAGCTGGATGGGGTGTGGGTTTCGGGTCAGGCGGACCAAGGTTCAAGTCCCAGCTCTGCTGCTTACTGGCTTGTGTCCTTAGGCATGTAATTAGCCTCTCTGGTCCAGAACTGTCTTCTGAAAAGAGTCAACAAGCCTTCCTTGTGGGTTTGTGGTAAGGGCCAAATGAGATAAGAGGTGGCAGGGCCCCACCATCTTTGGGCTTGGGACAGGGCTCCACCCAGCAATACAACATGACAATGACGGGAGTCACACTCCATGCAGCCAGTGCCACTGCTCCCATCACTGTCTACTTAGAGTGCCCTTCTGCCCCTGCCCCTGGCAAAATCCTGCTCATCCTCCAAGCTTCAGCTCATATGCCATCTCTTCCAGGGAACCTTCTTTGATTGCCCCACTGGTACAGCTAGGCCTCTCTGGGGTTCCACAGCCCTGTCCTTCACCTCATCACAGCCCCCCAGGACTCAGGATTATAACTGTCAGCTTCTGTACCCTTTCCTCCTGCCAGCTGGGGGTGTGAGTCAGACAGGGGATGGTCCACTGACTGGTCTCACTCCAGAGCCCAGCAACGGCCTTGACACACAGCGGGGGCTCAGGGCACATTTGCTGACTGGAACAATCTGCTCAGTCGCTGTTAGTCACCCTTGTCCAGTCCCACCCTCGGGTAGGGAGAAAGGCTCTTTTAAAATCACAGAAGGTCCGAGCTGGAAGGAGTGCTAGGGCAAGTCTGCCCCCATTTTACAGATGGGGAGACTGGGGCTGGGGAAGGAGAAAAGATTGGCTCAAGGCTGTCCATTAAGTCGGTGGTGATGCCAAGACAGGGAGCCAAGTCTTCGGACTCCCAGCCTAGTGCTCTCTGACCTTTGGCCTCAAGGGTATTCTCCTCCTTCACCCAGAGAAAGGACGTCAAGGTCATCTCCTCTTGCATGCTCACAGAACTAGCTCTTGACTCCTGGGCCCTGACCTCTATTCCACTTTTCACCACCTGCTCCTGCCTTTTAATGGATGCATGGTGCTACTTATCTCTGCAATGTTCCATGTCTCAGGCCCCGACCCAGGCCAAGCCCCCGTGACACACCTAGCCCCGCAGAACTTCACCAAGAGCCAGGGCTCCCCGGTGGGCCCCTCCAGGCCCGCTCAAGCCTGGATCCACAAGGGCCCTGCTTTAAAGTGTATCTGCTAACTGCAAACACCACAGTGGGTTTTCATCATCTTTGGAATGACTGTACATTCTGGAACACAAACTTGGCGAACTTGGCTCAGTCCAGGTCTGACAAACTCTATTTCCCTGCCTCTCCCTTCGTGCCGAGCCAAGCCTGGGCTGCCAGGGATTACCAGAGCAGAATGACGGTAATTTCTCATTAGAAATATGGTTCATAAAGTCCATTTCTATTTGACTCAAGGAGCCAGGAGCAGCCCAGAGAGGTCCAGTTTGAGAGTCTTTTTGTGAGGGGAGAGCAGGGAGGACTTTCATGTTCTTACAAATCTATGCTTATTGTGTTTTCCATGTTTTCCGCAATATGCGTATAAAACTTCTACAGATATTTGTTTTTAAAAATTCAAGGACAGAATACTCCGGAGTCTCCGACTCCTCCCCAGTGGCTTGCCTCCCTTGTTGCTTCTTTGCACTGGGGCAGTTTCTGCTAAAATGGGATGAATCTCTCCCCTCCAGTTGCCAAGCTCCACCTGGACCCTGGGTTTGCTCACTTTACCTTCTCAACCACTCCACGTTCTATTTTATTTTTTAAAAAGTAGCCTCCATGCCTCGCATGGGGCTCAAACTCACAGCCCTGAGATCCAGAGTCACACGCTCTACCGACCGAGTTAGCCAGGCACCTCAACAACTCTACATTTTAAAGATGACTCTTGCTCAAAGCCACCCCAGGAGTCCAGGCTGACTAAGACCTGAATACAAGTCTGCCTGATTCCTCTTTTCCACTATACCACTTTCCCTCTCTGGACCTCAGTTTCCCCCATTTGTTAAATAAAGGGAAGAGGGTTGAAGATAATCCCACCGCCCCTTCTGGCTCTGGCATGCCACGCCTAGTGTGACTGGCTTCTTTCAGGTAAGCATAATGATTTCAAAAAAAATTTTTTTTAACGTTTATTTATTTTTGAGACAGAGAGAGACAGAGCATGAACGGGGGAGGGGCAGAGAGAGAGGGAGACACAGAATCGGAAGCAGGCTCCAGGCTCTGAGCCATCAGCCCAGAGCCCGACGTGGGGCTCGAACTCACGGACCGCGAGATCATGACCTGAGCTGAAGTCGGACGCTTAACCTACTGAGCCACCCAGGCGCCCCTGCATAATGATTTCAAAGTCCATCGGTGCTCTAGCGTGAATCAATACTTGATTCCCTTCTATGGCCAAGTAACATTCCATTGTATGGAGAGACCACATTTGTCCATTCATCAGTTGATGGACGGTCAGTTTGTTTACACCTTTTGTCTACCAGGAATCGCGATGCTGCAGACATTCGTGTACAAGATCTGTGTAGACATATGTTTTCATTTGCTCTGGGTATAATACCTAGGAATGGCACTACTAGATCTTAGGGCAACTCTATATTTAACTGTTTGTGGAACTGCCAGACTACTTCCAAAGTGGTTGAACCATTTTACATTTTTCTCATCAGTGCATGTGGGCTCCAATTTCTGTACGTCCTTGCCAACACTTGTTATTACTCATCTTTTTTTTTCATGTTTATTTATTTTGAGAGAGAGGGAGAGAGAGAGCAGAGAGCAATCAGGGGAGGGGCAGAGAGAGAAGAGACAGAGAATCCCAAGTAGGCTCCGGGTGTCAGTGCAGAACCCAGTGCAGGGCTCAGCCTCATGAGCCATGAGATCATGACCTGAGCCAAAATCAAGAGTCGGATGCTTAACTGACTCAGCCACCCAGGCACCCCATTACCCATCTTTTTTATTGTAGCCATCCAGTGGAGGTGGACTAGTATCTCATTATGGTTCTGATTTGCATTAACCTGATGGCTAATGATAACGATGTTGAACATCTTTTCATGCGCTTTTGGCTAGGGGTGTATCTTCTTTGGAGAAATCTCTCTTCAAATCCTTTGCCCACTTTTACAACGGGTTATTTATCTTTTTCACGATTGCGTCGTAAGAGCTCTTAATATATTCCGGGTACAAGTCCCTTATCAGAAAAGTGATTGCAAAAGTAAAGCCATTTTCAAGCTAAAGCAACAACAGCTAACACTGACTGAGTGCTTACTATGTGCTGGGCCCCGTTGCCAGTGCTTTACATGTAATGAGTGTTTTCATCCCCACAACAACTCCATGAGGCAGGTATTATTATTGTTGTTGTGTTATCATCATCCTTATGTTACAGATGAATATACAGAGTCATAAAGCAGTACCCTGCTCAGGTCGCCCATCTAGGAAGTGGCAAAGTGGAAGCTTTGGGGCATTAAGGGAAGGGCATGGTGCCCCTGGGGCTGATATGGGGCAGAGTGGCAAGAGAACCCTCAGAGTAGACCCGATGCTCCTGAAAAGAGCCAGAAGATTTTCTGTCTCTTTTGCCACCTTCGGGAGAGCTGGGTTCAATTTTATTCGGGAAGGATTCAGTTTCCTTATAAGCCATACAGGCTCAAACTGGGTGGAAAAGGGATTTTTCTCCCAGGAGGTTTCAGACTCCTGTCCAGGAATCAAATCACTGCAAAAATCACAAATGATGAGGTTTTGAGCCATCAGTGCTAGAGGGAACCTCGCCCGTTAACACATTAGCAAGCGAGCATCCGTGCCCTTTCTCTCTAGTCTGGGCGGGAAGGAGGCAGGCGGTAATGCCGGAGGAGCAGCGAGCCTGATGGGAGAGTCTTGCCCCAGGGGTTGGAGGATTAGGTGTGACTGTGTGTAGGGTGCACACAGACTCACACAGTGCCACGTTCCAACTGCCCTACTGCCATCTGGGTTCTGGACACCTACGCAGGTTGGCAATCAGACAAGCTTTATGCCGGATGATAGTTAATGAAACGTTCTTGTTATGAAGTAGGAATAGTGGAAGTTCAGGAACAACCTAGATCCAACAACGTGAGCAAAGCGGAGTAAACTGTACCACCATCCGCGCGATGGACTATAATACTGCCATGAAAAACGATGGCTATGATGTGCCACGGAATCACGGAAGCTCCTTAGCCACAATGCTAAATTTATCAACACTGATTCTATTTATTTATTTATTTATTTATTTATTTAGTTATTTATTTATTTTTATGTTTATTTATTTCTGAGACAGAGAGAGACAGAGCATGATTGGGGGAGGGGCAGAGAGAGAGGGAGACACCGAATCAGAAGCAGGCTCCAGGCTCTGAGCTGTCAGCACAGAGCCCGACGCAGGGCTCGAACTCACAAACCGTGAGATCATGACCTGAGCCGAAGTCGGTCGCTCAACCGGCTGAGCCACCCAGGTGCCCCTCAACGCTGATTCTTAACAATCCTCCTACCGGCACAGAGCGGGGCTGGGACTTGGACTTTTCTCACTCTAAAATCCCAGCAATGAATTTGAAGCCACCCGCTTGTTGAGCTCGTGCTGTGTGCCAGATGCTGCGCTAAGCACTATGTCACACATGGACGGGAGCAGGCCCAAAGGCAACTGCGTCCCGTGCTGGTCCAGAGTGGTCCGCTCTCTCTTTTTGGTTCCGCAAAATTTCCAGCATACGATTATGTCACGTCCATACAAAGAAATGCAGAACCCCGGCCTCTTGGGGTTGCAGCAAAGCCTGGGGAGGTCACGAATGAGGTGGCGTCCCGGGAACTGTGGCAGCCCACCTACACTCAGCATCTGAGCCCAGGAGGGAGGCCTCTCACAGACGATGGGAGACGTCCAGGCCTCAGGCAGCTTCCTCCCTCCCATCCCGTGTCCTCATCTGTCCAGTGGGGCAACCATGTCTGGCCTATTGCCTCCGTGCGTGCTGGGAGGGTGCCAGGTCAAACAGTCGCTCTACAGGCACCTGGGCAGAGCCCTGGAGACCAACGGAAGCCTCATGAAGTGGCTGCCTTTCTTCTCAGGGACCCTCTGCGCACTTCAGAAACTACCGCTGGCAACACTGGCCCTCCCAGGGCCTCTCCCAGGACCTCTGCGGTAGCCTGCTCCATCTCTCCCTCCGCTGCCCACGGAATCACGTCTCTGTTTGTTGGCCTGACATTCAGAGTCACCGCGTCATGGCCCAAGCGCCACTTCCTTCTACTCTCCCTCACCTCACACTCACTCTCACACCCACCTGCTTTCCCTGGATGCACTGCATGACGTCCGCCTCCTGGCCCCTTGGCCTTGAACGTCCTTGGGTGCCGGTGCTCTCTTGAGCACCCTAAGCTCCGCTCATCTCCAAGAAATCTTCCCAGATGCCCCCTCTAATACCTCACATGGTCCTTGACTCGAGGAGGAAGGAGTGGGGGCTACAGGCTCCTGGGTTCAAATTGCAGCTGGGCCGAGCCGGCAGACTCATCTCCCCCAGCCAGTGCGAGCTCTACTCCGGCGCCTCTATACCTAACACACACACACACACACACACACCCGATGCACATCCAGCATCCCATCACACGCCTAAACACACACACACAAAACCAACATCAACATACATTCCCATACCCGATACACACGTACGCGCAGGAAACAGATTCTCAAACATACTCCTCCAAACACACGCATGCCTTGACTGTGCACATGCACACCCAACATATGATCAACACCCAATGCAACACTATACACTCAACACATACACACACAGCACATGCAACACACACCAAACACTCAACCACACTCGCAAACTACTCTCCCCCAATATAAGCACATGCACGACCATACCACACCTCCTAAACACAAACTCAAGCTTCTACTCACTCGCAGGCACACAGATGTACGTCTGTTGGAGGAGCGTGCTTGGGAGGGTGTCATGTGAGTATATGCTGGTGAGGGGGTGTTCACTAGGGGCCGGATGTGTGTGTTTACTAGGTGCTGGGTGTGGTATTAGGGATGTCTGGGTATGCTCTGGGTGTTGATGTGTAGGGACAGATGGGGTGTGCAATGGTATATGTCTGTCTCAGCCATATATTTCCCCGACCACATCCCCAGTATATACATACTTAACTGCATAACACCCCCATCCCACAGCAAACGCTACACCCCCCCACCACAATCCCAAATGTATAATCTGAAATCATATACCTCCAATCTTACTGCAAACAACACCCCACACCCACA
This sequence comes from Felis catus, assembly GCF_018350175.1. Lineage (NCBI taxonomy): Eukaryota > Metazoa > Chordata > Mammalia > Carnivora > Felidae > Felis > Felis catus. The sequence goes on from NC_058375.1 coordinate 43,294,682, forward strand.
CAGATCTAATCATACAAACACATGTACCCCCTCTCTCCTAATCCCTGCAATGCTTAACACACACCCGGGTATAGCCAACCACACACATACACACTTTCACAGACCACCTCCCCAGGCCCCAAGAAGGAGTCTCCCCCTAGACTCTCCCCTACTGGCTCCCCAGGCCTCACCACACACCCCAACCTTAAACCTCTACGGGTGGAGACTGTGTCCCCATGGGAGTGGGACAGGCAGGTCCCTGTGAGCCTGTGTACAAACTGCATGCTTGGGCCAGTTCTGCACGGCAGGGCCCAGGTGGCTCGCAGACTGGCAGCCCCCACTGGGCCTTCATCCACAGGTCCCCTGGCTACATTCCTGCTTGCTCCAGAGGTTTATTCTTCCCTTGTTCATTGATGATTAAAATACTTTCAAGCCAACCACAAAGATTGTTGTCTTTGTCTTTCTTTCTTTCTCTCTCTCTCTTTTTTTTTAATATAAAAACCAACAGATGCATTTGGGGACCCTCTGATTTTCCTCCAGGGTGATTTACATGACCACAACCAGTTCTTGGAGAAGAAAAGCAAACATTCCCGTGGCCTAATAGAAACATTCCCTCCCTGCCTCCCTCCTCTCCTCTGCAGGCTTGGCTCATTTCCAGGGATGGCTCCCCGCTTGGAGGCTGAGGGCCCAGAGGAGGATCCGGCCACACCAAGGCCACAGCCCCTTGTGGGACTATCTCCACGAGCCTCTTCCTATTTTTAGTCTTATCATCAACCCTAGAGGGAGGAGTTGGGCAGGCAGAGACGAACCACCTCAGTGACAGAAAAGAAGGAAGCTGCCATTTATTTAATCGGACCTTTTAAACAAATAATACCCCCTGGAGGGTAAGTACTACTGTTATTTCTATCTCACACACAAAAAAACCGAGCTTAGAGGCAATAAGTAACTTGTTCAAGTCCTCAACTAGGGGCAGGGCTCAGACAAAACAATACACAGCCGTTATTTGAGCAGATTCCATAGGCTGAGGAAGGAGACCACCAACCTTCTCCACCTTACCTAGCTGGCCCGCAGGGGCCGTCAGGCAGCTGTAGTCAGCCCCACCCTTGGGAGCCTTGGTGAACACAGGTTGTGCTTCAGATCCCAAGGACACCAAGAAAGCACAGCCAGGGCTGGAAGGACTTGTGGGGTCACCTCACCCAACCATCCCCCAGGATAGGAAACTACTCCATGGCCTCCTTGCCAGGGACCATTCCCTTGGCTTACACACCTGCTGAGATAGTGCCCCCCACCCGAGGTAGCCTTTTCCTATCCATCTACCACCTTTCCATCCAACCATGACTCATGCATCTACACGCTCACCCATCCATTACCCATCCAATGTTAAGTGCCTACAAGATGCTGGGTACCCTTGTCACAGCTGCTGGTGATATAGTGGTGAACAAGACACTACATGGCCTCTGCCCTTCGTAACTCACATGCTAGTGGGGTGACACAGATAACAACCAAGAAAGCGAACCAGTAAGATAATGTCAGACCATGTGAGTGCAGTGGGCAAAAGCACTTGGCCCTGTGATGTGATGGGAGTGCTGTGGTAGGGAAGAGATGGTCAGGGAAAGCCTCTCTGAAGAGGTGGCATTTGAGACAAGACCTCAAGGATGAGAAGGTGCAAGGCACACTGAGCTCTCGGGACAAAGAATCCCAGGTAGGGGGAAGAGCCAATGCAAAGGCCCTGAGGCAGGAAAGGAAGCAGAGCAAGGAGGCCAGCATGGCTGGAGCAGACTGGGCAAGGGGAAAGATAGCTAAAGGGGTCTAGAGAGGTGAGTGAGCCTGTTTTGCTGGGTCTGGCCAATGATCTGGGAGACAGGGCCCACTAAGACAGTGTAGTGTCAGCCTTGACAGCCTCCCTGGGTGTTCCTAAACAGTAAAGAGGACACTAGACCTCTCCAAAGTCTGGCTCCAGGATCCCCTGCCAGGGCCACTTCTCGGTGCAGAGAATGCCATCCTGAACCCATGAGACCTCAAGACTCCACCCCGCATTCTCTAACCCACACCCCACCTTATTGCAGCCCCTTCCGTTACATGCCCTGTGAGACTTTCACACTTGAAATCCCATCTGATGGGGTGCCTGGGTGGCTCGGTTGATTAAGCGTCCCACTGTGGCTCAGGTCATTATCTCATGGCTCATGAACTGGAGTCCCGTATCGGGCTCTGTGCTATCAGCTCGGAGCCTGCTTGGGACTCTCTCTCTCTCTTTCTCTCTCTCTCTCTCTCTCCTTCTCTGTCCCTCCCCTGCATGTACTCTCTCTCAAAAATACACATTAAAAAAAAAAAAAAGGAAATCCCATCTGAGCATTCCAAAGTCAAGGAAGGGAGGACAAGCATGACAATGTCCTTTAAACAGATGAATAAACTGAGGCACAAAGACCTAGGACAATCATCTGAGGTCACCTGGTGAGTGGGACTTGAACCCTAGCCCTTTGGGGTGTCCAGAGGACCCCATCAATCCCACCACAGCCCTATGAGGTAATGTTTGGGCAACTGAGGTAGTGACAGGCAGTAGGGGCCAAGCCCTTTACATACGTTAGCTTATAAAATTAGAGAACCAAAGCTCAGAGAGGTGAAGCGACCTGCGCAAGGTCACAGAGCAAATCTGAGGAGGGGCCAGGACTTGACTCAAGTCTGGCACCAAAGGACTTATCAAGCAGCTGGTTCAGGCAAATTTCCTCCTTTGATGCCGATTTGGACTCAGGTTTGAGCCTGTGGGCAACAGGGTCACCGGGAGAAGAGTGTGGGGTTAGATGGTGAGGGGTCACCTCAGGGAGGCAGTGACACAGGCCCCACCTGGTGTAAATCACCCTGGAGGAAAATCAGAGGGTCCCCAAATGCAAATGTCATCGGGCCTCACTGGCCACTTCTGAGAAACTGAGGGACACTAAGAACCTAAGAACCACTGCCTCGGGGGTTCAGGAGGGCTTCCCACCCTGACATTCCTTCTGGTCCTGCTGAAGCCACCAATGAAGGACACTGTGTCATCCTCTCAGGTTCCATCAGGGCCTATGAGGCTTGAAGGGGACATTCTCTGAGGTGCAGAATGGATAAGACCTCATAAGAAGGGCAGAAGACCTGGGGATCTGAGAAGGACTGGCAGCTCCCAGGGCCCTGAAGCTCTCTCTCTGGGCAGACATGTGTGCTGCCCACTGGGTGGCTTCTCTAGGCTCAGCAACCCACAGAGCTGGCATGTTCCAGAAAGTTCCACAGGGACTCTCAGGTCTAAAGCCTGGCCACCCCTCCTCTCCATTCAGGTGGCTCCATTCCCTTCCCTACAAAGCAGTGTGTTGGGACAACAGAGGCTCCTGGGCCACCCTGATTCCTTAATTCCTCTACCCCAGACCTTGTCTGTGGCTTTGAAGCCTGTTGAAAGAGACAGGGCATGGCTCCCCTGGCCGCGTGCAGGTTTACTGCAAGCACGTGTGTGCGTGTAGGCTGCAGGACTGTGGCCCCAGGGACGAGCTTCAGGAGAGGTTTAAGGAGCAAAACCCCTCAGCTCCTCAACACCAGGCACATCGGGGAGCAGCACTTAGTGAAAATGAGGCGAAGAATTCACTCCCGGCTCTGGGAGGAGAATGCTAAGCTACAGACCGTGTTCACCCAGCACTCACAGCCAGCCACCCTCAGAGCCAGCAGCCTGGGGCTCAGCAAGCTTTGTGCACAGCACACCCACTCACTTCCCCAAACCCCAGGGTGATCCCGCAGGCTAGGGTGGGACCAGAAACAAATTGTATCCGTTTGGCCACGCCTGCGTCCTCAGATCAGCTTCAGTGGTGGGCATCACCATCATCCGTTTTACAGATGAAAAAACTGAAGCACAGAGCATTCGTTAACTTGCCCAGAGAAACTAGTTGCTGTTGGGATTTGACTCAAGCAGCCTGGCTCGGGAGAAAGGTCTAGGAGGCCGGGTCTTCAGCACTTGGTGATGCACTAGATGTAAGGAAGTGAGGAAGAGTTCAGAAAGCCTCTTGGGGTCCTGGAGGAAAGGGAGCGGTGGGGGGGGGGGGCACCAGTGGGTTTCCGGAGGCAGAGGCACCACACCCTGTGGCGGAGGCCAGCCTGGGAAGAGCAGAGCCTGTGACCCCATCAGGTGTGCCTTGAGATCGACAAAGTGCATGCAGATACCATGGGTGCATGGCACCGACGAGCAGCTACCATGAAATATCTTGTCACTCCAATTACATTTCTGAATGTCTCTCCCAATTCACTTCCTGTAAAATCAGACAGACTAGGTAAATATGTATCTTTTTCAAATGAAGCACGTTATAGTACCTAAACGGTTTTTATCAAGTTCTTTCCAGTCTCTTGCAAATTTCTGATTTCTAAATAATCTCTTATCTGTTCCATATGCCCCTCTGAAGTCATTGTTAACAGAACAGAAGAAAACACGTAAAGAATCTGCCTTTCCGCATGAGCTTATGCTTGACTCCAGTTACTGCCAATCAAATGTCTTTAGGAGAGCCCCAATCAAAGCAGGATGGAGCCACTAATTAGACTGGGAACAGGGCTCTAGATGATGAGGGATGAGGCCCTGCAGTGGGCAATGCTTGTCAGGCAGAAGGGCACACGGTCAAAAGCACACATGTGTAAACAATGTGCCGGGAGCCTGGGCTCAGGAAATGGAACAGCTCATGGGTGGGGCCGTGGGGCAGGGGGACACATTCAAAGGGTCCAATGTAGAGAAGGTAGCTTAATGACCCCGGAGGCAGGCTGAGTGTCATACCGTGCGCCATCCCCTGGGGTTAAGTCACTGCTCTGACACTATCAAAGCGATCTTTTGAAAGCTGATGGTATCACTCCTCTGGATCTCCAAGGTCGTGTCCCAGCTCCTCTGTGTGACCCAGCCCTGCGAGACCTTTCTAGTCCCCATCTGCTGCTCTTCACCCCAGGCCCTATAATCTGGCCCCAGCAGACTCCCAGTCAGTCCTAGAACATGACCGTCCTTAGCTCACACTGTCCCTCTTCTCTTCCTGGCAAACTCCCACCCCTTGGGCCAATCTGCACGTCTACTCCCTTTGTTCCAGTTGCCTGGCTTCCACCCGCCAAGACTCAGGGCAAGGTTGACAAGGGTGTTCCATTCGTGTTGTGGTGCTCAGCACCAACCCAGAGCCGGGCCCAGAAGAACTCTTGGCAAAGGCCGAATGAGTGAGCAAACGAATGCCCATCCTCCCCTGGGATGAGCCAATTAACTTGCACAGTTCAGGACTCTGTAGGCCTAGGACTCTGTAGGACTCTAGGCCACCTAGAATTTGTCACAGAGCCAACAAGGCCTGTAGGTAAACGGAGCACAATCCTGGCCTCGTCTGTGCTGTCCCAGAAACCAAAAAGCTGAGAGGCACAAAGCCCAACCTGGTTAAGTGTGTGCCACAGATGAGAGAAGACTCAGGCGCACAGTTAGAAGAGCCTAGAAAACGTTCTAGTCTTGAACCCGGGGGCTTCATAGAAATGGTAACCCATAATGCAGTAGGCTTTTCTGGCCTCTGCCATTTGTATAAACCCTGTCTTTTCAGACCTTGGCTTCTCTAGGGGCAGAGACTAAATCTTTTTTGGCTGTGCCCATCCCTCTCAGAGCCCAACTTGGCACAGAATGGACAGGCACTGGGGCTGCTGACTGGAGCGAGGACCTCAGGGCCCCAAAGACCACAAAGTCACAACCCTGCCTCGTCACGTGTTCAATCCCAAAACTGGCCCAGAACTTGGGACTCTCTGAGACAGATGGACTCTGGGTCCCTGCCCTCACCAAGGACTTCTCCCTTGACTGCTTGTCAATCCCTCAGCCCTGGCGATTGTCTTTCTGAAGATCCCTCCATCTGCTCTGCCCTTGCCCTGATCCAGACATGCCACTTCAGGTTGGGATGATGACTGGCAGGCTCTGACTCTTATCTGGCTGCCAGGCCTGCCCCTCCCGTCCATTCTCTCACTGTGTGGCTCTCCTTGTCCTCAGGGTCAAGCCCAACTGCCTTAATGAGGCACAGGGTCCTGGTCCTGAGGCCCCTGTGAATCTCTCCCTTTGCTAAACCTCCACCGGCAAGCCCAGCTCCAGCCCATCTCAGCCCCTGCAGCAGCCACCCCGACAGGTTCGTGACTTTAGGACTCCAGGCCCGGCTGCCCGAAGGACCGCGGGTGGTATATTACACTCTGCTCTCCACTCCCACGTCTGCCTCTGCTCCTGCCCCATCCGGCTTCAGGCAGCCAGGCAGAGTACCAAAGAAGAGGCCAGCCCCATGCCAGAAGTGTGGTTCTTTCAAGAGCCCGAACGTGCATGCCATCACTGAGCATCTCCTATGTGCTAGAACTGTGATGGGCTCCCTATTGCCCTTGCTCATCTGTTTGATTCCCACAAGGCAGAGCTATCTACTTAACTCTTCCCAAGTCCCACTCTGCCACTCTTGTCAAGTTATAGATGAAGGAGTTCGGCTCAGAGAGGCTAAACCACTTGCCCAAGGTCACACAGCAAGTAGTAGAGAGCCAGGATTGAAACCAGGTCCCCCTTTCTAATAATCTCCTAGGGTCACTTTAACAAGCAGCTAGGCCACAGGGGCTCTAGGCTTGCAGGTAAGCTGAGCAGCAAAACAGTTAAGAATATACTGCATTTATAAATGGTGTGCAACTTTACAAGCCTCCAGCTATAATTTCATCATAGCACAGACCCTGGAAAGTCTGCATAATCCTGGAAGGCGCTGGATTTCAGCTGAAAGACGACTGTGACTGCTAATTGGATCGTCAGCCTACGCTGTAAATCAGACCAGAGTGTGGGCACCTAAATGCAATCTTTTTTCAAACAAGTACTGTATGTCTTTACATTATTGTTGGCCAACCAGGGCCTTAAATAGTTTCTGTGTGACCAAGTTCATAAATCTGCCCTCGCTCCATGGCTGGCAAATGCTGCAGGAGAGGCGATCGCACTCCCAAGGTAAACAGTTGGCTGGCAGCTGCCTCCCAGCCAGTCAAGAACAGAGCAAAGGGCCTGGGGTGGGGGCTGGGCTCATACACGGGAAGCCTCAGAACATGCTGGGCTTGGCAGGGGCTGATGGGCCCAGCAGCCCATGGAGCAGTCATCCTAAGGAGTGGAACCAAAGGAACTTAGGCCCCTGTGAGCCAGAGTGTTCTGGTCAGGTGGAACATGTCGGCCAATAGCAGGGCCAAAGGCCAGCTAGGGAAACTGGAGGGAACTCACCCTGACCATGAACCTACAGCATGCACATGTCTCCACACTCCTGGGTGGCCGGTCTCACTATCCCCATTTCAAAGCTAGAGAGACAGAGGCTCCCAGAGGTTATGTTAATTGTCTGCAGAGCCAGCAACTGTAGAAGCCACAGCGTGGGTCCAGGGCTGACTAGTTCCAGAGCCCTTTTCCGTGTCACACAGGAACAGAGTGTGTGGCACTCGGAGGGCAAACGGGTTACAGATACTTGCCAAACCAGAAGATCTATCCGCTAGGAATGACAAGTGCCAGGGTGATTATGAGGGCAACATGACGGATCGAAGGTAAGATGATGCCGGAACACCATGCGGGGGGAGGGAGGGAGCTTCCCAGAGATGAACAAGCAGAGGCTCATGAAGACGCTGTAGATGTGGGTGGGGTCCCTGCATGATGCAGTAGAGAAGAGCCATTGTCCATTCCCGGAAGCAGCGTCGGCTGAACACCGGTGCACCAGGCCCTTGCCAGGTGACAAAGAGCCAAGCAAAATCCGTGACTTTAAGCATTGCCACTCAAGGAACTAAGACGCAAGCAGAAAACAGGGCACCAAGAATTCCACTGGCCACAGAAATGAGACAGACAAGGAACCTGGCAACATCTGAGAAGTGCAACTCTCCCAGTGAAACACTCGGAGCCACACCTCTGCGGTGACTCACGATGTACTGAAACACACTGCTGCACCCACAGCTCACCCCTCTGCTCCTAAGGGATGAGCCAGCACCCCAGACCACGAGCTGAGCTGACTCAAGATCACCCAGCAGAAACCTGTCAGAGCCACAATGCCACCATTCCTCCTGAGTCCAAGCTGCGCTGAGTAACTTCCCACCACACCACACTGCCTCTCAACCAACAGGTGGGCGGCCCACCCCGCTCCCTTAGACCCTAGGACACCCACAGGTACTCTCACTTCCTTCTCCTCCAACAACAACACAATGATAATAACAGTGATGCAAATGAACCTTAACCACTTAAAACATCAACTTCCTCCTTTGTAAAATGGAGGTGATGACAGAACCAGATCTGCCGGAGGATTAAATGAAATAATGCATGTAAAGCACTCAGCACCGTAAAATATCAACAACATATGGTGGTTATACTTCAAATAACATTTTTACGGTGCTTTGCCATATATGATTTCCTATGATTCCTACAACGACTTGTGGGGCAGCTCTTCCTTCTCCTTCTTCGTATCGGTGAACATTTTACAGATGAGGAAACTGAGGTTTTGCTTCTGGGCAAAGAACCAGATTATGCATAAAAGAGTTTTTGTTGAGTTGTTTGTATCCTAGAAGGTAAAAAGACTCTCAGAGGCTCGGGGAGACACAAAAGCAAGAAGCCATGAGCTCAGACTAGACAGCTAAGGGGCGGAGCTGTCCTGTTAACATCAGGACGGCAGCAGGGTTGGGGACCTTTGACTCCTAGACTGAGCTTGGGGTCTGGCTGGAGTTTGGAGTGACCTGATTCTGAGTGCTCCCTGGCTTCTGGCAAATGCAAACACTAATCTTCCAGAGAGGAAAGCAGGTCAACTCACGCCTCAAGCGTGCCCAGAGACAAAGACCAACTACATGACCTCACACTCAAAATTACCCAGCAACTAGGGGACAAGCACAGGGAGAACTTGAGGAGACAAAGAAGCACAAAATTAGATGCTCCCTCCAAAGATTTCACAGTTTAAAACTATCAGACTGTGCATATAAACTGCTATGGGTGAAATGTTGAAAGAAATAAAGGCTGGAATCACAAAATATGAGCAAGTAATAAGACGGAGTCAAAAACAACCAATGAGATTTGGGAAGGATCAGGTAGAATTTTTAGAAATTAAAAATATAATTGTTGACATAAATGTTTAAAAACTGAAATGGGCGAAACAGCAGATCAGACACAGCTGAACTGGAAGAGCTGAAGAAATCTCAGGAATTCAAGACCAAGGAGATGTGCAGCTTGGCAAATAAGAGGTGTGGAGGCCAGAAGAAGAAGGCATGGATACCTTTAATCAAAGCCTCAAAGGCAAAGAGGAAAGAATGGAAAAGAAGCAGTATTTCAAGAGACAATGGCTGAGAATTTCCCAGAGCTGGGGGAAAAAATTAAAACAAGGTCACACCTACTCACAGAGTAGTGAAAATGCAGAGCACCAAAGTACAAGATCATAAAAGCAATAGAGAAAAAATATAGATAAACCCACAAAAGAATGACGATTCTATCAACAGGCTTCTCTACGACAGAATGGGAACCAGAGGCAGTGGAATCATGTATTCAAAATGCTGACAGGAAGTAACTGTCAATCCAGAACGGGGCACTTCAAAAACTATCTTTCAAAACAATGGTGAAAGAAAAGACATTTTCAGATAAACAAATGAGAGGGGAAGAGAGACTTACTCGAGGAACCTCTAAGGAACTTACTAAGGAACCTCTAAAGGATGAACTTCAGGAAGAAGTACAAGGATTGCAGAAGGAGGGTCTAAAATGTTCAAGAATTAATAATCATGGGCAAATAAATGTGTAAACAGGTAAATATGGAGGTGGAGCTACACAAACATTGTCTTACAAAATAATAACATTCTCTAATTTGTGGCATTGAAACCAGGACAGAAAGAGAATACTGTATGACAACTGGATATAAACTTGGATGGAGTAATTAGAGGTTGTGTTCTGAGGTCCTTCTGTTACTGGGGAAGGGATTAAGGTATTCACTTTAGGCTCCCTTAGGTGAAGAATGCATGATAGAAATTCTAAGGTAATCACTAAAAACAAAAGAATTAGAGTATATAACTTCCAAACCAGCAGAGGGAGAAAGGTAATAAAGAGTAAAAAAAAAAAGCAAACAAACCCTCTCTTAATTGATCAAAAAAGCAAAACAAAACAAACAACAAAAATTAAGCCCAAAACGAACAAAAAAAAAAGTTAGCATAGAAAAAGCAGAGGTAGAAGCAAAATGTAAGATACCAGCAACATATCTACATACATTAGTAATCACAATAATTGAGAGCAGACAAAGCTCTAATTAAAAGAGAATACGTCCAAATGAACTGAAGAAGCAAACCACAGCTTCCACTATTTGCTAATTACAATAAACATACTTAAAGCATAAGCACATGAGAAAGTTAAGTTTGAGGACTGAAAAACCTAGATCATGCAAATGCTATCCAAAACAAAGCTGTAATGGCCATATTAATATTAGATAAAGTAGAACTTAAAAAATTATTAGGAGTAGAGTTATCTAAATGATAAAAGTTTTAAACTTCTAGGAACCTAATTTTGTTGCAAATATTGATTGAAATGCGGAGCCTACCAACTTGGTGGGAGATTGCAACACCTTTCTCTCAATTATTAATAGGTCTCACAAAGAAAAAATTAGCAAGGCTATCAAAATGTTGATCTATTGGGTGAAAATAAAACGTGCACATTCTTCTCAAGTACATATGGAACACATAAAAAACTGCATCATAAGTCATAATGGTTGATATTTTATAAAGAAATATTCTCCAACTACACTGAAATCAAATTAGAAGTCAATAACAAAAAGGGAAAATATTCCCCTATGTTTGGAAAATTAAGGCTCACTGGGTAAATCAAAGCATCATAATGGATATTAAAAATACTTATTCAGAACTCAACAATAATACCAACATTACATATAAAATTCTGAGATGCAGTAAAAGTAGTATTAAAAGAAATTTATTTTGCAAATGATTATACTAGAAAAAGAGAAAGTCTGAAAAATTAACGTGCTAGGCGACCCATTTGAGAAATTAGAAAAAGGGCAGCAAAATAAACTATAAAAAAACATGAAAGGAAAAAGATAAATACAAAAGCAGAAATTAATAAAGTAGAAAACAAAGACACAATAGAAAGAATCAACAAAGCCAGGAATTAGCTCTTGGAAAGACTAACAACAGAGACAAACCTCTGGTGAAATGAATCAAGAAAAAAAAAAGAACAGGCACAAAAAAAAGAATAATGTTAGGAACAAAAAGGGAGACATAACTACTGATCCAGCAAAGACCATAAAATAAAAGAGAACACTGTGACCAATTTTATGCCAATAAATTTGAAAACATACACAAAATAGGCAAATTCCGGGGGTGGGGGGACTGACTTCAGAAGAAATAGAAAGCCTTACTAGTTCTATGCTAATTGAGGTGACTGGAACAGTAGTTTAAAATCTTCCCACAAAGATAACTCCAGACTCAAGACAGTTTTACAGGCAAGTTTTGCCAAATATTTGAAGAACGTATCATTACAATCCTATACAAACTTTTCAAGGAATAGGAAAAAAGAGGAACACTCCCCAGCTCATTCTATGAAGCCAAAAAAAAAAAAAAAGATACCAAAATGAGAAAAGTATGCAAAAATAGAACTACAGGCAAGTGTCACTCATGAATAAAGACGTAAAATCCTGAATTTAGTAATAGAAAAAAAAAGTACACCATAATCAAGTAGGGTGGATCCTAAGAATTGTCAGACTGATTTAACAGAAAAATGATTTAACAGAAAAATCTAGAAATTTTACTCATTATATTTACAAATTGAAGTAAACTATACATATATATACATACGAGAACCTCAATGGATTCAGAAAGGCCATCTGATAAAATTCAATGCTCATATTTTCTAAAATTCTTGTCAAATTAGAAATAAAAATGAATGCCTTGAATAAGACAAGGATGTCCTCCTTCTCTCCTTTTTCAACATCACACTGAAAGTCCCAGCTAATGAAGTAAGACAAGAAAAGAAAAGAAAAAGAATAGAGATCAGAAATGAAGAAATAAAATCTTTTTTTGCAGGTGACACAACAATGTAGAAAATCCAAAAGAACCAACAAAAAACTATTGGAACTAATAAGTGACTATTGCAAGGTTACAGGGATACAAGGTTAACATGCAAAAGTCAATCACTTTCTTATGTCCCAGTGATGAACAGATGGAACTAACACTGAAAACACAATAATATTTACATCACCACACACATACACCCTGAAAATGAAATACTTACATATAAACCTAACAAAATAAGTACAAGATCTACAAGAAAAACTACACAGTTTGTGTGTGTGTGTGTGTGTGTGTGTGTGTGTGTGTGCATGTGTGTGTGTGTGTGTGAGAGAGAGAGAGAGAGAGAGAGAGAGAGATGAAAGAAATCAAAGAATTAAATAAATGGAGAGATATTCCATGTTTATGTGTAAGAAGATTCAACACTGTCAGGGAGCCAGCTCTTCCCAACTTAAACTACAGATTCAACAAAATCCCAATTTAAATCCAGCTTTATGAATACTGACACTGATATGAAAGTTTATACAGAGAGGCAAAATCTACAGAAGAGCAAAAATAATACAGAAGGAGAAGAACAAAGTTGGAAGACTGACACTACTTGACTTCAAGACTTACTATATCAATACAGTAATCAAGACTGTGTGACACTGGTGAAAGAACAGACAAATAGGTCAATGGAAAAGAATAAAGTGCTCAGAAATAGACTCCCATAAATAAAATGAACTGATCTTTGACAAAGAAAAAAGGGTAATACAATGGTTAAAAGGTAGCCTTTTCAAAAAATAGTGCTAGAGCAACCAGACATCCACAAAACCAAAAAATCTAGACACACACCTCACACTCTTCACCCAAATTAACTATAAACAGATAACAGACCTAAGTATAAAATGAAAAACTATACAATTCCTAGAATACAATATACGAGAAAATCTTGATGACTTTGGGTTGGATACACCACCAAAGGCATGATCTATGAAAGAAATGATTAACAAATTGGACTTCATTAAAATTAAAAATTCCTGCTTTGCAAAAGACACTGTCAAGAAAACAAGAAGACAATCCAAAGACTAAGAAATATTTGCAAAAGACATATCTGATAAAGGACAATTATCCAAAATATACAAAGAACTCTTAAAACTAAACAATAAGAAAACAACCAACCTGGTTAAAAAATGGGGAAAAGGTCTGAACAGACAGCTCACCAAAGAAGATATATAGATGGCATAGAAGCAAATGAAAAGATGTTCCACATCATATACCATTAGGGAATTGCAAATTAAGACAATAAGGAAATACCACTACACTACCACTACCACTACTACTACTACCATTCTATTAGAATGGCTAAAATCCCAAACACTGACAACATCAAATGCTGGAGAGAATGTGGAGCAACAGGAACTCTCATTCATTGTTGATGGGAACGCAAAATGGTATAGCCACTCAGGGAGAGAGTTTGGCAGTTTGTTATAAAACTAAACATACACTTACCATATAATCTAGAAACTGCACTCCTTGGTATTTACCCAAAAGAGTTGAAAACGTAGGTCCACCCAAAAACCTACACTGTATGTTTACAGAAACTTCATTCATAATTGCCAAAACTTGGAAGTAACCAAAACGTCTTTCAGTAGATAAATAAATTATGGTATATATCCAGACAGTGGAATATTATTGAGTTCTAAAAAGAAATGAGTTATCAAACCATGAAAAGACATACAGGAAATACATATTGCTACATGAAAGAAGCCAATCTGAAAAAGGCTACATCTTATGATGTCAACTGTATGACATTCTGCAAAAAGGGAAAATTATGGAGATTACTGGTTGCCTGGAATTAAGGGATAGGGAGAAATAAATATAGCACAGAGAATTTTTAGGGCAGTGAAACCATTCTGTATGATATAATGGTGAATACATGTCATTATACCTCTGCCAAACTCACATATGTACAACACCAAGAGTAAACCCTAATGTAAACTATGAACTTTGAATGATAATAATGTGTCAGTGTAGGTTCACTGATTGTAACAAACGCACATTTGAGTCCAGGATGTTGATAGTCAGGGGGCTGGGGAAGGAAGGGGATACATGGAAACTCTCTGTACTTTCTGCTCAATTTTTCTGTGAACCTAAAACTTCTCTAAAAAAATAAAATCTATTTAAAAAAAAGAAGTGCTTTTCATCTTGTAGAAGGTATCTACAGAAATCCTACAGAAAGCATTATACCAATAATAAAATGTTAGACACATTTAAAATCAGCAGTAAAACAAGGAGGTCCACTATCATTGTTTCTTTTCCAAGAGATAAAAAAGAAAGTATAAAGACGGAAAAGGAATAAATAAAATTATCATTACTCACATATATTAAAATCTATATAGAAATACCAAAAGAATCTACATCAAAAATTAACAGAAATAACAGAAGAACTTGTTAAGATGGCTGGGTGTAAGATCAATACACAAAACAGCAATTATATTCCTAGTCACCAGGAAAAAAAGGTAATTTATAAAGAGATCTAATTAACATTAGCAACAAAGAATAAAAGAAACCTATGAATCAATATTTAAAAGAAATATATGTAAAACATGTATGGAAAAACGTATAAAACCTTGCAGAGAATCACTAACAAAGACCATGTTTACAGGCAGGAATAATTAATATCATAAAGAGATCCATTTCCCCAAATTGATCTATAGAGTAAACGGAATGCCAATCAAAATCACAAGATTTTTTTCATGGAAATTAAAAATTTTTTTATTTTACATGTTAAATTTAAATGTTAAATTTTTATTTTAAATGTTTATTTTTGAGAGAAAGAGACATACGCACACACAGACAAAGCACAGGCAGGGGAGGGGCAGAGACAGAGGGAGACATAGAATCTGAAGCAGGCTCCAGGCTCTGAGCTGTCAGCACAGAGCCCGATGCAGGGCTCGAGCTCACAAACCATGAGGTCATGGCCTGAGCTGAAGCTGGATGTTTAACCGAGCCACCCAGCACCCCTTTCGTGGAAATTTTAAAATTGATTCTAAAATAAAAATGGAAGGGCTAGGGTTAAAGTCCCAACAACAGTAGAGGAACATTAAAAGAGACTGGAGTGGGAGTGGGGGGAGGATGGACTTTTCCATTAGATTAGCAAAGACTTCTTACAAAAACGATAGTAATTAAGTTAGTATGATATTGGTACAAGGATAGAAAAGTTGACTGATAGAACAAAAGTGCCTAGAAACAGACTCAAATGTTAGAAACTGATATATGACAGATGGCACTGCAGATCACTGGAGAAAGGATGGGCAATTCAATAAATGGTTAACCACATGGAAAAATATTAAATTGAGTCCCTACCTCACACCATACACCCTAACTACTTCCACTGGATTAAAACCTTAAATGAGAGTTAAACTTTAAAACTTGAAAAACTTGAAAATAAATCCTCTCATTATGATACAAGATGATTTACTTGCAACATCTAGGTAGAGAAGGATTTATTGTAACAGACACAAAAGATAAAAGCAATGAAAAGAAAGACTAATAAATTCAACTCATTAAAATTAAGACTTTCTGCTCAAGAAAAACACCGTCAAAAAGGAGACATTACAAGTCCTAAGCTGGCAGAAAGTATCAAGAATTCCTATAAACTAATAAAGAAAAAAGCAAACAGCCAATAGAAAAATGGGGAAGGACACTAAAGTCATTTCATAGAAGAGAAAATGTGAATGGCCCACAAACTATGAAAAGGTACTAGTAATCATTAGTAATCAGCTAAATGAAAATTAAGAATACCACCCGATACCATTTCACACCCACCAGACTGACAAAGTGGTGCAGTGTTTTTGAGGGTGTGGAACAACAGAACTTCTATACACAGGTTTCCCCTGCTATGCAAAAATAAAGCATTCCTGTGAAGACTTCTGTAAGCCCAAATGGCATAAAGTGAAGAAGCAATTACCACGAATAGAAAAATATTTTGAGGGTTTCCAGACTCAAAAAATAAACTCTCTTAGGTTTTTCTGGTACCTTAGGACACCTTCCGCTAACAGATGCACAAAATAAACAGAGATAAAACACAGATGCTCACAGACACAGTTCAAAGCCATGCGCTGGATGCTGAGATGCTGAGTGTGGTCCCAGGGAAGGAGCGTGGCCATGCCATGTGGGCTGCTTGGGGCGCATGCTGCCCATATAATGGCTTGCTGCAAAACAAACCCTGAATGCTATTTTAGCTTTTTTATTTTTATTTTTTTATTTTTTCAATATATGAAATTTATTGTCAAATTGGTTTCCATACAACACCCAGTGCTCATCCCAAAAGGTGCCCTCTTCAATGCCAATCACCTCCCCTCCCCTCCCTCCCACCCCCCCATCAACCCTCAGTTTGTTCTCAGTTTTTAAGAGTCTCTTATGCTTTGGCTCTCTCCCACTCTAACCTTTTTTTTTTTTTTCCTTCCCCTCACCCATGGGTTTCTGTTAAGTTTCTCAGGATCCACATAAGAGTGAAACCATATGGTGTCTGTCTTTCTCTGTATGGCTTATTTCACTTAGCATCACACTCTCCAGTTCCATCCATGGTGCTACAAAGGGCCATATTTCATTCTTTCTCGTTGCCACGTAGTACTCCTTTGTGTATATAAACCACAAGTTCTTTATCCATTCATCAGTTGATGGACATTTAGGCTCTTTCCACAATTTGGCTATTGTTGAGAGTGTTGCTATAAACATTGGGGTACAAGTGCCCCTATGCATCAGCACTCCTGTATCCCTTGGGTAAATTCCTAGCAGTGCTATTGCTGGGTCATAGGGTAGGTCTATTTTTAATTTTCTCAGGAACCTCTACACTGCTTTCCAGAGTGGCTGCACCAATTTGCATTCCCACCAACAGTGCAAGAGGGTTCCCGTTTCTCCACATCCTCTCCAGCATCTATAGTCTCCTGATTTGTTCATTTTGGCCACTCTGACTGGCGTGAGGTGATTATTTTAGCTTTTTTAAAAAATAAAAGTGAAAATCATCTTCCAATTTCTTCTGGTTAGCGAAAACGGGTACTAACATAAAGTCTTTTGTAAAAGTAAAGTGGCATAACGTGAACTTCTGAAAATCAGGGGAGCCTGGTATTGCCAGCGGAAGTGTGAATTGATAGAAGCACTGTTGAAAACAACCGGGCACTATCTCCCATTCCCTGACCCAGCAATTCCATTTCTAGGCACACATTCTAGTGAAACTCTTTCACTGGCCTAGAAAGACACATAAAGACACCCGTTCACAGCAGCACTGTGAACTGGCAGGAAACCGACACAACCAAAACGTCCGCCAACAGGAAAATGATTAAAGTTTGGATTATTCACACAATGTAATATTACACAGTAGTGAAAATGAATGACAGCCACATACAATAATAAGGATAAAATCCTAAAAACATAATATTCTGTGGAACAATCGCAAAGACCACATACGGTACGATACTATTTTTATAAAGTTTTAAACCAAGCAAAACTAAACAATGCACTGTTTATGGATAAATATGTGTGATGAAACTACGTACAGAAAAGCAGAGAATGCTAAGCAGAAAAAGAACAGGGGTTCCAGAAACTCATGGATGTTCATTTTGCTACGCTTTATTAGGTACACATATTTGCATGTATTCTTTTGACTGTATCAAATAGGATGTAATTTTTTAAAATGTAAACATGAGTAAGGGCTCTGGGGCTAATCAGCGCTTGTTTAAAGCCTGGTGCTTCTACCTCCTAGCGTGTGTCCTTGCCAATTCTCTTCGCTTTCCTAAGCTTCCGTTTCTTCATCTGTAAACCAGGGATAGTGACGCCTCCCTCCTGGAGTGTTGGGAGCCAACCCTAACTCAGCACAGTATCTGGCATGTATGAAGCAATAAGCATTTGCTATTTTTATGGCCAGGTATCCCCTGCTTTCCGAGAGTCTGCATTATGACCCTTGGCATTTATCAAAGACCTACATTTTGGCTTCGCAAAAGTTTTCACTATTTTCCAATAGTAGGGGAAACCTGTATTGCTCGTGATAACGATAAACATAGTGTTGGGGCAGGGACCTGGGTCACCCCCGCCTCCCACTCCAACGTTCCTTCTATGCTGCCCTTTCTGCTTGGTGTCCCTAGGCCGCTGGGGGTTGCAGCAGGGCGAGTTTTCAGGCCTTGTCAGAGGAGCAGCTGCAGTGGGCAGCACAGTGGCCAACAGCCCCCATGCAGTCACGGGCCGTTTACATTCCTGGAGGATTAAAATCCTCAGCCGGCACTGCAGCGGCGGCCTCGGGGCCCTGGTGATTAATAACCTGGCTCTAGTGCTAAGAGCTCTCAGAGGATGGCTGGCAGGGAACAGGCGGGATGGCCCGGGCACCTCTTGGATGCACATGAGCTCTGGGGACAGAAATGAGCCTCTTCCAGGCCCTGGGTGGCACTATCGCCTGGAGCTGGGGCAAGGGATGGGGGCTGGCAGTTCAGGTCCTCTTGACTCGGGCATGCGGGTTCCACGCCTAGCGGGTTCCATGTCTCTTCTTGCTGTGCAGACCCCAGGCAAACTGCTTCATCAGTCGGCCTTCAGTTTCCCATTTGTAAAACAGCACCTGGCTCAAGTGCATCAGAGGCTTAGACAATGTCTAGCACAGTAAGGACTCCATCGCTTTTAGCTATTATCATTATTTTTAGTTATTTTTTAATGTTTATTTATTTTTGAGAGAGACACAGAGCATGAGCAGGGGAAAGGCAGAGAGAGAGGGAGACAGAATCTGAAGCAGGCTGCAGGCTCTGAGCTGTCAGCACAGAGCCCTATACGAGGCTCGAACTCACAAACTACAAGATCATGACATGAGCCAAAGTCGTACTCTTAACTGACTGAGCCACACAGGTACCCCTATTATTATTATTATTATTATTATTATTAATTATTCTCAGGGCTCAGAGCAAGGGCTGGTACAGAAGTTTCGGGGAATGTCTGCTGACTGAAATCGCCAAGCGGCAGGCCAGCCTCTGCACCCACACTTTGGGATGAGAACCTCACCCTTTCCCTCCACTGGGGAAGGTCCTGCCCGTTAGAAAGTCATTCCTGGTACTGAGCTGAACTTGCTTCCTGACAGTATCCTCCTCTGAGCCTTGAGAATGGGGGAAGGGCAGTGGGGAGGAGAAGCCTCCCCTCTCCCCACTGGTAGCCACTCTCCAGGTCCCGAATCCAGCCTGCTCTTCTCAGGGGTCCTCCCCTGGCCACTCTGGCCAGGAAGAATACAGATACACAAGACAGGTGCAGGCACCCACCCCTTATACAGTCACATAGTCACAAACCAACTCACTCACAGGAACATACACGACACCTGGCCCCTGGAGACACATTCAACCATACAAACGCGCCCACAGATACTAACATGCAGTCACACGTGCAAACGTGCACACGTGCGCGCGCGCACACACACACACACACACACACACACACACACACACCAGGTACATGTAGTCATGGTGATAAGCACCCAGAGACAGCAAGCACAAATGCAGGCCTTCAGAGGCATGTGGAAACTTCAGAAGCCAGACGGCCAGGGTCACAGCTACCTCAGGACAGGAGGGCTCCATGCTTCCCTAGAGATGGACTTGACTGACCCTGAACTCATTCATCCCTTGGGGGCAGCTCAGGCTAATGCCAGAGACCACAGGTCTCCCTCTGGCCACTCTCAGCAAGCCTGGCATGGGAGGGGCTTTTTTTTTTTTTTAGAAATGGCAGAAACAGCCTCTGCTCCACTCCATGCCACGCAAGCTGTTGGACAAATTACACGACAATGACAATTAGAGCAGCAATTGTTGCAGGCCAGTCAGCCCGTGCACACAGACCTTGCAGCCCGCCTCCCCCCACCCCACGCCCCCCTCCAGACATCAGGACTCGGCAGGGCCTCACCCACCTCCAGACCATTTGCACTTCTGACCTCCACTTCTGCGGTCCTGCTCTGAGCTCCATCGAGGTCACTCTCTGTAAGGCCCCGGTCAAGCACAGTTCTGAGCCTCAGTTTCCCCAAGTGTTACTGAGCCTTTGGTCGGCTTCCCCTGCAACTTCTCCACCTAGCCTGTCTTTCTCTTAGGCCCCACTCACCTCTGTGTCCCCAGCATTTCACACATTGCTGGGCATATTCTAAGGATCACTAAAAGACTGTTGAAGGAATGAATGAACCCCCTCTCCACCCTGCAAGACAGGCACATTACCGTATGTGGCAGACCCTGCCTCTCATCCTCGTACACAAAGCTTCCTGTCAGGGTCTGCTTCTGGGACAGCCACCTAAGCACCATTTTACAGACGAGGAAACGGAAGCTTCAGAAAGGTAAAGAAAATTTCCCCATGCCACATAGCATAGCCAGCCCTTGAGGTTTAGTTCTGGGGAGGCAGCTCCCCAGACCTCATCTGACTGGGGTGGCTGCTGGTCCCCAATAAAGAAAGCAGCTGCACTTTGCCCTCGTGTCCGAGCCGCACTCGTGGTTCCAGCTGTACCATCGACGAGGGCCACTGTGATCCTCGCCTAGCTCTGGGGTCTAGACACGAATATAGTTAAAAGGAGAACTGAGTGCAGCCAGGGATTGACCTCAGTCCCGCAGGAGGGGGGATGCCCACCTGACCCAAAGCTCGGGCTCCTTTGAAGGGCCTCTCTAGACACACAGTGCAATTACTCCAGGCGCAATGCAGGCGGCCCTGTCTGGCCCTGACATCTCATAAGGGTTCCTCACTGGACACCCTGGCCCGGCACCGAGGGTTCTTGGGCCAAGTTGGAAAACTGCTCGCAAGCACAGTGTTCTCCAGCAGCCTATATAAATCTGGAGAAAAGGGTTTATTAAACCCTGAGAAACTGCAACCAAAGACACTACGTTCTTGGAGAAGCCTCCAAAATCAAGTCGTTACCTATTAATTAACAAGAGTGGGGCAGAGAGTTTGGTTAGTGGCCTGGCATGACCGTCTGCATATGTTGGCTCTCGTGAGGCACAAGAAGCGTATACACGTGTATGTTCACACACACCTCATGCCCCTCCTGCTCCAACCTACTCTCGGGTCTCTGCAGCCCTGTAGGCAAAGCCTGGGCTCCTCCATCTGACACACGAGGTCCTCTGATACGGCCCTACTCACCTCTCCCCCATTCCACGTTCTGAGTCACTTGCAGCTCCCATCTCCATGCTGTTCCCTGTCCTTGGGACACCCTTCCCATCCTTTTGCATCTGGATAATTCTTACCTAGCTCTCTTCCAGAAGCCTCTTCCCCCTGGATTAAATCTTCTCCTCTCGGTTCCCATTTATTTTCCTCCAGGGGAATTCATCACAGGGTCTAGTAACTTGGGCCCTCGTCTGTCCCCCCTCTAACCGTGAGCATCTCCAGGGCAGGACTCCATGCTGCGTGGAAAATACTCAGCACAAAGCAGGCGCAGAGCAGGCGCATGGCGGTGAATGGACACACATAGAAGCTGCTCTGAGCCGGCCCTTGCACCTGCCCAAGGCACTGGGGACGGCGCAGGAGCTGATGCACAGAGGACTCCCCTTATCCCAGCAGAATGAAGAGGTACCCCGGCCCACTGCTATCTCTTCCTGGAGAACAGGCCAGCCCAGTCAGTAGGGGGTGGATGAGAATCCGAGAGGGCCCAGGTGAGTGAACAACCCAAAGCATCCCGTACTATGTGATCCAGCCGATTCACTAGGCAAGACAACCCACACCGCCACACTGCCCTCGCTGTCCCCTGTGCCTCCACCAAGCTCTCTCAGTGGGAACAGCCCACTTTTCTCTGCCTCTTCATTTTGGATGGTCACTGTTCCTTCCCAACCTTCCGGACGCCCAACCCCTTTCTTCCCTGGCTCCTGGAGAAGTGGTCCCTGGGCACCTCCCCCTCCATACTCAGCAAAGTCCCTCTTTCCCAGTTCAGGCTCGCTCCCTGGTCCAGGGCCTCATCTTAGTGACTCCCTGCGCTGGTCTTGGGTCCCCAATCCTCCCTCCTCTGCTCACCTCAAACGCGCCCCCTGTCCCCACCACATTTTGGGTGCCGGCTGCAGACTTGCACATCTGAGTGGGAGTCTGAGTGTAGCCCCAGACTGCAGGGACAAACTTAGCTCCGGCACTGTGTGACCATGGGTAAGTTACCTAACCTCTCTGTGCCTCAGTCTTCTCATCCACAACAGAGAGGTAATAACATATCTCTCCCAGTTCAAGATGACACATGTAAAATGCTCAAGCATTGTTACCACGGCTAACTTTCCTTCCAACTAGCTCACCCACGGGCCTCCTGTCTGTCCTGGTTTCTCGGATCTCCATCTCCCTCCCTGCCCAGCTCAGATGCCTCTCACTGTCTTCCCAAGCTTCTCGGCTACTGCCCAGCATCACCCCACTCTTGGGGCAAATCCACAGATGAGCTTTGCCTGCGTGGACTCGGCTCCTCTGTCCGAGCCACCCAGCCCAGCGTGCAGTTTCCCTCCAACGCCCCTCTCCGCCTCTCCAAAACTCCCCTGCTCTCCTCCAGCCTGTCTCATCCAACTTCCAGCAAGTCCAAGATTCTCTCTCTTGAAACCAAGTTCATCACTTGGCTCTTCAACCCACCACCCTGCTCTACCCTACCACCCAAACGCCTTACCTCTCTCCCCCTGGCCTTGGCCTCCCCCATCCTGTAAAGGCCGATAGGCTCACTCCAGCCCCTCCCATATCACTGACCAGGTCGGCCCCCAGGCCGATGACACCCATCTTCTTGCACACCCCAACCCCAGGGACTCTCCGGCTGGCACTTCCCTACTCAGCATGGACCCAACCGGCTCACACCCTCCTCTCCTGTGCTGCTAAGGCTGTACCAGCATCCTCTCGATGATCCCAGGCCAGCGTGAAGCACCAATCCCTCGTTTAACAGCTTCATCCCCTTCTGCCCACCGTCTCTCCTGGGTATCTCTCAGAGCCAATCATTTCTGTAGCTGACAGATGTGCTGGTTTGACTGGCAGCCCAGTTTCCCCCACACTGAAGAGTCCCTCAGTGTGGGAGGTGAAGGTGTGAACAGGGAGGGCCCTTATGCCCTCCACAAAGGAGGAAGCGATATTCCGTCAGCCTGAGGGAGACTAGAGAAAGGCCAGGCCACTGGGATGTCCTGCTACAGCTTTGGCCCTGCAGCGAGAGCACAGAGGTCTCTTAGAGAAGCAGGTGGAGGCTCCCTGCTTGCAGGCCTTGCTCCTCTTTCTTTAGACAGATGGTCTGTGCTCACAAGGGCCTGCCGATAAATTCTAGGGGGTGTGGGGAGGGGGTGAGGGGGGACACAGGGCTCATTACGGCCAGAGCAGCCACCTCTCTCCACTCTGCCACAGCTCTGACCAAGGTGTCACCATCTCATGTCCTGGCCCATGCTAGCGCCACCTCCTGGGATGCCCTCTCTCACCTCCTCCATGATGCTATTCTGACTCTGCCTTCCCCTAGGCCCAGGCTGATAGCTACTCCTTTTCCTAGCCCCCCAAACCCCCTGAGCTCCCTCAGAGCACACAGCATACAATGTTACCCTCTTTTTAAGATCCATAGAGCCCCCTTAGGCTATGAGCACCTCGAGGAAGGGACCGAGTATGTCCCAAGTAGTAAAGCATGACATCTGCAGAGAAAGGCCACTTGCCAAAAAATTCAGGTCCCGCTGGATGATCAGGGCCAAGTTACTTAACTTCTCTGAGCCTCAGTTTCTTCATCCGTAAAAGGGGGATGGACAGACTAAAAGCAGGACATAGACTACAGAACATAAGTAAGGTACCTTCACTGCCAGTGTTTACTTGCCTCGGCTTTTCTCAAAGAATGTTAGCAAAGTTATTGGTGAAAATAAGGTCTACTGTTTTGTTCAGTGACTCTGCATTATCAACAATCAATTCAACAGCCTTCCTCCAGCCATTTAATCCAGGTGACTCTCACCATTGCCTCAAAAGGATCTGAGAGCGCAAAGAACTGGTCCCGATACACAAGCTGGCTGGTTTGTTTCCTTTCCCAGACAGCCAGAATTCTGCAATTCAACAAGTTGCCTTCTTTGCCTTGGCTTCTAGGAAGCTCCAAGAAAACACACAATAACTAAACGAACTCAGGTTTTTCATGTATTTACATCCTTTTCTCTCACTGTCAGTTTAACTACATATAGATCTTTTATTGTAAATGTCCACGAATCCTTAATGGAAGCCAAGAACTCGATGATAAAGAAAAAAAGATGGACTAGAATAGAAGGGAAGAGACTAGAACATCACAACAGGATTTCTGGTGTTTCCTCTATCTATTCCTCTTTCCAGAGGATGCAGCTGAAGCCCAAGGAAGGAAGGGGAAAGGCGAGGCATGGATCACACTTCAAGCGTTCCCAGCCTCTGCAGGGCTTGGCTTTTGGGCTGACTTATCCAGTGGGCATGCAGGCACAGTGGCGAGAGTCCACAAAATTTTCAGGGCCTCGTGAAAATGTTTTAATTTAAAATAGGAAGAAAAAAAAGGAACTTCTAGGTCAAAGAAAATGTTTTCATACATAATACGAATATGTGTCTTTATGCCAATGCCATCATAAAATGTAGTTTTTAGTGTTTTTATGGCGGGAGAAGCTGAAGCCAGAAGTGCTGGGGTTGGCAAATGCCATGGTGAGGCCCTGTTCACTTTACCACCTCACCAGGGAATACAGGAAGCTCCTACTTCTCACTCGCCCAACTTCCTGGGGGCCCAGGCCTAATCCATGCTTCTCTGTCTGACAGGATCCGATGGGAGCGTTTTTACGAATATTCCAGAGGGAAGTGGGGCCTTGCCAGGTGAATCTAATTTATACCCTTCGGTAACCACCTCAGACAGCTCTTGAAAAGCTGTGGGAGGGGGATCTCCTGGCTGATTTCACCAACCACTTGTCAGGACAAACCTTCCTGGGTTCACAATGTGGAGACAATTAAAGGCTGGCGCTTTGAAGGCACGAGCCGAGAACTTCCTGACAGAGGTGTTGACTGCAGGCGGCAGACCCTCTGTTCCTCAGGTCTCAGGACCACACCTCGTCTTCCCCCAGCTCTTGGGCTGGGCTCACTGTGCGGGCAGCAGCAGCAGCAGCAGCAGCAGCAGCAGCAGCAGGGTTGGGCTGAGAGACACCATATAATCCCTGGGCACAACAGCTGACAGAACTCAAAGGACAGGTGTGGCAGGGGAATACCTTGCCTTGGGCATGACTGCGGACCCACTGTGTGACCCTGGGCCTGGATGCGGACCCACTGTGTGACCCTGGGCCTGGCTTCGGACCAACTGTGTGACCCTAGGCCTGGCTGCAGACCCACTTGTGACCCTGGGCCTGGCTGCAGACCCACTGTGTGACCCTGGGCCTGGCTGCGGACCCACTGTGTGACCCTGGGACTGGCTGTTAACCTGCTGTAGGACTCTGGCCAAGGCTGCTGACCTGCTGTGTGATTCTGGGCAAGACTGTGGCCCCGTGTGTGACCCTCTGCTGACCACCCTGCTTGTTCAGGCCCCTGCGTCCTTCCTGTGAAGATGGGGCAATGTTCTCAAAGACACGAAGTCATTATGAGGATGATATGGAGCGAAGAACCCTAAGCAATTGCACCCAGATAAAGCAGGATTATCATTCCCACTGAACAGAGGTGGCAACTGGGGCCAGAACCAGCAAACAGCTTACCCAGCCAAGGTCATGGTAAATTAGGGGTCAGGCAAGGCCTTGGACCTGGAACCTGGATTCCAGGAGCCTTGAGGGCAGGGTCTAGATCTCTCCAAGGAGTGGTTCCACCTGCAGGCTTACCTGGATTCAAGTCTCGACCCTGACTCTTCTGGCTGTAAGACCTCCCCACGTTCTCTTCTGTCCCGGTGTATGCAGTCATGAGCTGCAGAGCCCCTCCATCCTGACCTGGTTCCTGCACCCCTTCTCGGGTCTGGAGCTCCAGGCAGCTGTCCCCCAACCTCTTCCTTCCTCTGACGCCTGCAAGGCCACCCTGAGCTGTGAGGCCAGCTATCTTTTTGCACGTAGAAGCCAGGACAGTGGGACATGAAGAGTCCTTGGACTCATGGTGCTGATTCTTGATCCAGCACCCCCTCCCTGCCATCCAGTGCAGGTTAACTGGAAGGATCAGCTCCAGATCCATGAAAAGCCCAGATTCCATGTGATTGCTTTTGAGGAGTCCCAGTAACGAATTAAGATTCCTTGTTAGGGGTTCCCCGGGGTGAGCTCAATGAAAACAAGGAATAATCAGCTCATGCTTGATTACAGAAAACCGTGTGGACGCAGCGAGTAAGCTGGAGCAGTGGGAGGCCAGGGGCTGATACCCCAGCACTTAACTTCTCTGAGCTACAGTCTGCTTATCCATAGAATGGGGCACTAAAGCCAACATCAAAAGTTTACTGAGAAAACATGAACAAAGGGCTTAACCTGGTATCTGGAGGAGAGCACATTCCTAACAAATACCACTTTCCTTCCTTCCTCACACTTTCAAGTAGCTGCTTTTGGGTAGTTTAATCGTTTCCCTTGTTGCATTCTTGGCTGTAATGCGTTTTGGTCATCAATTAATACAAAATTGTTCTCCTCCAGCTCTGGGCCCACGGTCGTAACGGCAGAACCTGTGGAGACCGAGTTAGTGGGCAGCTGCTGCACGTGGGGGCAGAGGCCGAGTGGGCAGAGGTGGGGCTGGGCAAGAGTATTTGGGGCACAGGGAACAGCCAAGCGAAAAGCCTGAGGAAGGAATGAACTTGGCATGTTGGAGGAATAGTCAGGAGCCGAGTTGCTGGAACAGAGCAAAGCGTGGAAGGAACTGAGACCAGAGGGCTCACTGGGGGCCCCCACACTTGCCCTTTCTTTGTACTCCCTCTCCTTCCTCCCCCCGGGATGATAAAGATGGATATCTGAACATCTGAGTCCAAAGGATCTTTAGAAGTCCTGGAGACTTAGCCTCCCATTTTGCAGATGGGAACACTGAGGGCCCAAAGGGGTCTCGTGACTTTCCCAGTTTGAGCTCTGAACTCGTGGGCCATGCTCCACCTCTACTGACCAAATCAGGGTCCTGAGTCCTAAGAGCTTTGAACTAAGCAAAGACCTCATCACCCAGGTGGAGAAAGTGAGGTCCCAAGGCCAGGTGGCTCTGTGTGCTTGAAGAAAGTAAAGCGTGGGGGCAGGCAGGGGAAGAGCATGCCTGCGGGCTTCTGCAGGGAAGCCAGGCTTCCTCGGGGCCTGACACCCCCAGTGATCAATCATCATGCTTTCCCGGTGCACGTAAAGAGGTGTGAGCTTTGACACCTACTGCCAGCTAGAGTCTCCCTGGAGCCTGCTGGGCAGTGCTTCACAAACCAGACCCTGTCGGGAGGGGAAGGTGATGCTGACAGGCATGAGCTGCACAAGCCGCAAGTCATCTCCCGCTGTGTGACCTCTAGCGGGTCATCAGGTCCCCATCCGTCAGAGGGTGCTGCAGGGATTGCGGGCAGCATCCGATGAGACGCCCTGGTGCAAACGCAACACAAGCCTGTGTTCTTTCAGGATACAGGAGGGAAAGACGGTACAGACGGAGACAGTGCACAAAAGCCCTTAACACGGGGCCTGGCACGTAGTAGGTTCTCAACAGTTAGTGGCTCTGTGGCATGGGACGGGCACCGGGCTGGGAGGCGAGGGAGCTGAGCTCTCCTTCCTTTGCCCTGTGACCTTCAATGAGCCAAATCCTCTCTACAGGCCTGTGTCCACATAAGCAAACAGCAAGAGTACAAACAGGCCTTGGGGCTCACAGCCTCAGTGAACCACCTCCTCTTCCCCTGGATGCCTGGGGAGAAGGAATGGGAGCAGGGTTTGGAAGGGGAGGAGGACCTCCAGGAAATACCTGAGAATGGCAGACTCATTTTTCTCCCTGGAGCCAAGCCCTCTTGACTTCCAATTGCTATTGTGACCATTGGCAACTAAACCTGGTCAGAAATGACCCCACAGGCCAAAAGGACTCCTGAAACGTGGGTTCAGAAGATTCTGGGAAGCACGGACTTATGGTTAAATGGGGGTACAGAGGCAATTGTGGGCAGTGGGAAGATCACAGAGCAGGGAGCCAGGGACATGAGGCGGAGTCCCAGATGGGACATCTGGCCAGGTAGCAGAAGCTCTGGATTTCAGTGACCTCACTGTAAAACGGATTCTGCCACTGCCCTGTGCATTCCCAGGGTCCTGCACGGGAACAACCCACCAAAACTCTGCATCCCAGGGCCCTGGGAAGGTGCAAATGTTACCTTCAGCTCAAAACCCTATGCGTTTCAGCTCTGATAAAACAAAGAGGCTGGTGGATGGTTCATCAAACACTCACTGGGTGCCGGGCCCAGCAGAGACTTCCCAGTCTTACCCACAGGAATGCACAGGCCTGCAGAAACCTCCAGTCCCACTGTCCCATCTGCAAGAAATGCACAGTCCAGTACTCCTGTGCATGTCTGCCCTCTCGGGCTCATGTGACAGACTCATCCAGGGGGTCAGGGGCATGTGGAGGGCAGGCGTGGGCTGTGCCCCTTCAGGAGGCCACCTCCTAGCTATTTGGAAATCGCCACGTACAAAGCCACAGAGTCCCAGTGATGGGCTCCCATTTTATCACTACCCACGTCAGAAGAACGATCGTGAGGAGGCAGTGCTGCACCATTCAGTGCTGTAATCACTTACAGACCACGGAGGCCCCGGTCCTGGCAGTGGAGGAAGATTTATTGTGGGGATGGACGGAAAACAAAGAACAGTTGTGCAAACTTTACAGAGCCACATTATGGGAAATGCCTTTCCCATTTCCCACTGGTGAATGTGCTGGACGCTGCTTCCAAAGGGAGTTGAGCTCGGTTACCCAACCTTACGGACACAGTGCCCCTGCATGGCTTGCTGGGCTGAGCCGGCCTGGCCCGCGGTGCCCAGGCCCTGGCTGACAGCCAAGCTCTGCTGGCTGGGGGTCACAGTTGACCTGGGCTGCGCGGGTGGACCTGGGAAAGAAGGCTCTCTCCTGCCTCCGTGTCCTCATCTGCCTGCTGTCACTCCCCCTCCGAGGACTGTGTACCCACCGCATGCCCAGCGTTCTTCTCCATGTTAACACTCATTGTGTTGCTCTCCTGCTCAGAACCTTTCCACCACTCCCTCCACTTCCCTCAGGGCACAGGCCAAGCTCCCGATACTGAACTTGGACGCCCCTTACGGTCCAATTCCAACTACCATTTCTGCTCCCAGCGCCGTGCAGGTAACACACCCCAAGCACAAGGAGACACCTATGTTCCCCCCGAGGGCCGAGACTGTCACATCTCAAAACTTTTGCATGTGTTGTTCCCTTTCCCTGAAAAGCCTTTCCTCATACACACCCTTCAAAAGCTCCTACACACCCTTCAAAGCCCAGCTCTCATGACATCCTGAGGGGAAGCCTTCTCCCTCTTCTGTTAATTCCTTCACCATTCCTTACTGACGCTGCACCCCACGCTTCTAGCATCAAACCTGCCACGGTATGGGTGTCAATAAAGCTGGTGAAGGGTTGGCAGGGGTGAGGAAAGAGACAACACAGACAGCACAAGGCTCTCTCCTGAGGGAGGGGCACAGGTAAGGAGTCTTGAGTATCCCGGGTCTTAGAGTGTCCTCGGAGACTGAGGACACAGGGTGGTGAGACCATGACCCGTCTCACAGATGAGGGCAGGATCCTGAGGTCCATCACTGGGGCAGTCCAAGTGAGGCACGGGAAGTCAGCTCAGCTAACCCATCTGCCATCCAGTGGAGACAGCGCCTATTAAGGCTCAATCATGAAGTTTACCATTTCCAGGATGTTCCTCTCAGAAAACATGGTCTGGACACTTTCTTAGAGTCACTGTTGATTTTATCTGACTTTCTCATTCTAATAAGACAATCATTTCAATGCCATTTACATTAAATTAAAAAGCTTTTTTTCCCCCTTTTATTATTTTAAATTCAATTCAGAAGGTTGTTTTTTTTTTTTATCCTTAATTTTTTTCATATTCCATAGAGCAGTGCTGAGTTCACAAAACTTGGCCAGCGTTCCCATACCCTCAAGTTTGGTGCTCCTAGGATGCGAGCGAGACCTTGGGTTTGATGACTCAAAAAAAAAAAAAAAAAAAAAAAAAAAAAAGAACAAGGGCTCCTGTTTTCAAGTGCCAAGTATTTGCCAGGCATGAGGTAAGTGCTCCACATGCATGATCTCATTTAATCTCACAACTGTCTCCCCTGTACACACACACAGGAAACTGAGGCTCCCAGAGGCCACGTGGCTGGTTTGAGGTCCCAGGGCTGGTTAGGCCTCCACTTGGCTCATAGATTCCTGACTCAGAATTTAAATAAGGCAGAAGGGGGTGGGCAGGGATGGGGATGAGGTAGGGGAGGGGATGGGGAACTGGATGGGGCCGTGGAGGTGGAAGTGAGGAGGGTGGGCTGTGGTGCAGGGAGGGAGGAGGCCCTGGAGAGCTGCAGGCTAGGAACTGCATTTGGGGAGCCTGCGGCTAACCAGCACCACGCCTGATGGAAGGCTTATCTGGGAGGAACACGTCTATGAGGGTGCCTGCGTCCTCTGAGGCCTGGGGGTCGGGAACCCAGCTGGCTCCCTCCTGAAGGGCGCTCTGCGGTTTGTAGATCACGGCCCCTCTGGCTCTCACAGACACTCTTCTGGGGCGAGCATCACAGCCCTCAATTTACAGACACAGAAGCAGAGACTGGGGAGCGAAATGACTTGCCCGAGGTTACACAGCTAGTGCGCAGGAGAGCTGGGATGAGCCCCCACACCTGCCTCCAGTTCTTCTCCCTTCCCCCAGGCAAGTCATTTCCATCGGGGGCCTCAGTTTCTCCTCCTGTACAGGGCTCTGACCCAATCACAAGGCCAGAGCTTCTAGGAAGCCTCTCCTTAGGACGTCCCCCGAGTTTGATTTTTACAAACTAGAGGAGAAAGGGAGGCAGCCCAGTTTGAGCCAAGTTCTGTGGAGCTGGAGCGTTGGGTCCAAGAGGGTAAAAGGAAGGCACTAGTGTAAACTGGGCTCCCACTGAACACAGGGTGCTAGACATTATCCCATTTCACAGCTCAGGAAGCTGAGGCTCAGCACAGCGAGGTGACCTGTCCAAGGTCACAAGGCCAGTCGGTGACCAAGCTGGGACTTACACCAGCCCTTTCTGTTCCTATGGGGATGTTCACGACTGCATAGCTACTATCCGTTTCAGACTCTCCCTTTTCTCTTTTCCTAATACAACCTGCCCACAACAGTCTGAATTATCTGCTGTGCATCTACTATGTGCCAGGCACTGCCGAAGCACCTCATATATGGCATCTCACGGGAGCCTCCCAGCTGTCCTGCTCCCTCCACTTCACAGGTAAGAACGCAAAGCCTTACAGAAGCCGGGTTACTCACACACGGTCACAGGCTGTCAGGTAGCAAAGCCACGTGTCAAGTTCAGACTTTCTTGCAGAAAAACTTTAAGCACCAGACTAGAGGGTGGACGTGCCCATCTTTAGGGCCCTGCCCATCTTGTGACTTCACTGGAAACTGCTCTGGAGGACAGTGTCCAGGCTGCTTCATGCACAGAGCTGGTCAGAGCCTCTGCACCAGAGGGCAGGCTTAGCTCCTCTGTCTCAAGGCTGAGCCAGACATCAGAGGGCACACGGTCCCCAAGACACTTGGCCATACTAGGAAATGTTGCTCTACATGGGGCAACACGTGTGGGGAGAGCAGGAGGCATGGAGAGGGGGGAAGCGGAGGAGGGAACATTGGACTGGGTTCTGAAGGATGGTTAGGAGTTTGCTGGGCTGGGAAAGGTATTCTAGACAGAGAGACCAGCAAAAGCCAAGGCCCAGAGGAGTGAAAGGAGCTGGAGTGTGCCAAGACTCTCTAGGCGTTCGGTTGCAGAGGAAACCTCAGGGCAGGGAGAAATAAAGCAGGCATCCCACGGCTACCATTACTTGCTGGGTGACAATGGGCCACTCTGCACCTTCTCTGGGCTTCGGGTTTCCCACCTGATAATAAGTAGACACGAGAACTGCTATGATCCCAGGAGGCACCCCAGTCGCGGTCATTGAAAAGGGCACATCTGCATGCCAACTTAAAAGCTTCCTTTGCCTAGAAAGGCCTTTCTACCCAGACCCTTCCCACCTGAGAACAAAGTGACACTGAGACCCCATTTCCAAAGTCGGTGGACTTGTCACCTAAGCTGGTTGGGCCAGCTTGACCTCTCCGTGCTCATTTACAGCAGGATTTTCAAGGGCAGGGGTTTTAAACCATGCTCCACTTTGCAGCTTTTTAGCTCACCAGAAAGTAAGCTTGTCTTCGGGTGACTTATTTATTTATTTTAAAGAAGGTGAAATGTCTCCCCCCTCATCCCACAAGGGCCCTCTCGTCCAAGATAGAACAAAGGAGTCATCATATCAGCAGGGCAGGGGGCCTGCGACAGGCTCTCAAGGTGGTGGGGGCGGGGGTGGGGGGTGGTGGGGATTCGTGCGGGAAAACAGTTAAATGCAAAAATGCAAGCGTCTATTGGTTTTCTCTGCTTAACAAAGCCTCCTCCAGACCAAAGCTGGCTTTGATTCCCTTCTGTGACCCCTGGGTCCACCAGGGCCTGGCATACAGGAGGTGCGTGCTCCTTGACAGCTTGCTGAAATGAGTTTCAAATCTGGATATTTTCTTCATATTTACAGGCAGACTGATGGTCCTCTGCCTGGGAAGCGGCTTGAGGTCACAGCTAGCATACAGTCTCCGGAGTCAGGCTGAGACCTGGGTTCAAATCTCACCCTATGATACACTTGAGACCTAAACTTGGGCATGAACCGGACTACCCTTTCCCTATCTGTAAAATGGGGATAATGATCCAGTCCCCAGGAATTATTCCTCCACTCTGAGGAATGCCTGTGTGGAAGCCCTATATAAGCTGAAAAATTCCCAATAATGTTCCAGCCGCCTTGACTGACTTAGACAAGGTTATGCAGCCAGGCCTCAAATCCTCAGCGTCTGGCTCCCCTCCCTCCTTCATCCAGCAATAATAGCATGAGACTCAAGGGTGGCTGGTGTCCTCCCCAAGGTGCCAGAAGTCTCGTTATCACCTCATCTTTGTCTCAGGACCCCCAGCTCAGCATGAGGCTGAGCACACGGGGGCACCCATCTTTTGGGTGAGGCAAGTGTTTCTGGGAAGGACTCTTCCCTCATCTGCGGTCACTTTCCCCACGGTCTAACTTTCCCCAACTTTTGGTTACTAGCCCCTTCAGGAAACTCCCTGTCCACTGAAGCTGCCCCATTTGCTGTGGGATCCTGGGCCCCTCACCGTCCTCTCAGGATCTGTCTTCCCTGTCTCTTCTCTGTAACGATGAAGATGGAAGGAAGACCCACCTGCACATGCATTTTGGGCTCTAGGAAAATTCCCGAGAATGAGTTGGAGATGTTGACGTGAGTCGGGGGTGTCCGCTGGCCCAGAAACATGCCCAACCCACGGGGCCAGTCTCAGGACGTGGGGCAGGGGGGCAGCACATGCCCAGGGACCCACTCATTGTGGTTTAAGGAGCACCAACTCGCCTCTGTGTGGAAGAGGCTGAGCAAAGGCAGGTGGGTGGGGGGCCGTGTGGCCCGTGGAGTGGCCCAGGCAGCTGAGCCGGGTGACAAAGAGCAAGCCATTTCCTCCGTGAACGTCAATTTCTCCTGAAAGAATGGGCACGGTGATGCGTGGCTGTACCTAGCATACCTCAGAATGTATTAGTTCTCTTCTCCCTGAGGACTTCCAATGAGATATGATCTCACCGCCAGTCAAGATTCTCTCTGACTCCCAACTCACAGCCTGGCCGGGCAGGTGGGCAAATCTGATGTGTAGCTGTGCCCGGCCACTTGGCTGACTGTGTGACCCTGGAACCTGATCTGGCCTCTCTGGGCCTCAGCGTTTTGACCAGTGGTTTTCTGAAGATGGACTAGGACATGGCTAGCCCTGGGCCCGGGTATTAGAATCTCGGCGTCTCAGCCAAGAGCACCTCCTTCTGCCTCCCTCACCTCTTCCAGCACCCTGCGTTTTGTTTCTCAGGGGTTGGGGGACTGAGGCAAAGCCAAAAGGGAGAGCCGGAAGCCCCAGGATTATGGGAAAGGAGAGAAGCTTTGGCCCAGGCTGGCCCTTCTAGGAGGTGGGCAAGGCCGTCCCAAAAGGCTCAGCCAGGTGGCTCGTGTCTGACTCCTTGGCTGGTTACGGCCAACCAATAATGCTCGGCTTTCAGTGGGCTGTATTTCCCTGGTGCCAGGTCCAGTGGTGGAGAGGGGCGTAAGGGATGGAGACCAGCGGCCAGAGCAGGTGCAGCTACCAGAGGAACCCAGGCAGGACGTGAGCCCAGCCTCCAGCCGCACACCGGGCCTGGGAAGGCAGGGACCAGAGCCTCCTCCCTATGTCCCCACCCCAGTTTCCCCTTCTAGCTCCAGTCACCCGGAGCAGACACCGTCTGGCACAGAGCAGGTGCTCCACATTGCTGGCAGACACCTGACCAGGCCACCGGCATGGGTGACGGCCCTGTCCACCTCACCCACAGTGAAGGCCGCTGGAACTGGCTGACCTCAAGTCCAAGCTCCACTACTGGCTGGCTCTTTTGGGTTTCTTCATCTCTAAGATAGCCACAAATGATCCTGTTGTAACTCTCAGGGCTACAGTGTCAATCTCCTGAGATGGTCGACGTGACGGAGCGTGACGGGGGACGAGAGAACTAACGAAGCACTTCCCTGTGTCATCTCCTTAAACCCTCGTGACAAAAATCCTAAAAGGGAGGTACGATTATCATTCCATTTTACCACCAAATGTGCTATGGTTCAGAGAGGCTAAGTCACCTGCCTGATGTCACACAGCTGCTACGTGGCTGGCCCAGGAGGGAACTGGGTTTGTGTGACTCCAGACCTGCCTACACATACCGTCCACACTGCACTCACGGCTTCGGTTAAAGCTCTTCACAAAGGCAGGAATTGCTGTCATTATTATTGTTATTTTATGAAACCCAAGGTTATGAAAGGTTTTCCTTTTTCACTCTGCCTCTCTTTTTCTTGATGGGGAGGAAAGCAAACTACACAGCCCGCTAATTTCTGCAGTCTCAGACAATCAGGATTCCAACTGTCTGGGAGAGCCAACCTAAGAAAGCAAGAAATTAATCTTTTCAAAGTTAACGTCTTCGAGGCGTCGCGGCAGTATTTGGGTTGGACGTATCCTCGCTATCCTAATGCAGATGAAACCCCAAATTTAATAAGGCTAAGACAACTCGGACAACATAAGAAACATAACAGGATATTGCAAAGAGATTAGGGAGCTTCCTCTGGATGGCGTGGATGGGCCGGGGAGAGGGCAGAGCTGGTGGGGCGGGGGGATGGATGGCGCGGCCTACCCCGGGGGCCCCCGCCAGCCGAGGCCCGATCCCGGGGCGGACCTGAGAACCTGGGCAGAGGGCAGCCGGCTCCTCGCCGCGCCTCCGGGCCTGCCTGGTGCGTGAGCGGAGGCTCCGCGGGCTAAATGTAAACCAGCTGGCAGGGACCGGAGTGGTACAGTTGGATGGGGCGGGGAAGGCTTACCTCATGAAAGAACTGTGGAAACGGCTGCTGGAAAGATAATAAAAGGATTAACTGCTATTTTAGTGGGCCATTTACTCTTCAATCAAAGTGTCTCATCTATTTCCTGTTCTCCAGAGGATCTGGGCCCAAAATTCCTTTGTCTATTACAGCACATGGTAGCAGAGGCCTGTCATGAGAAATTAATAATTTTACAGGGAAGGGAGACTGTACTTATTTGGGTGCGGGCTGGGGCCTGCCCCTTCCCCTGGGTCACCTACTGCACCAGCATCACAGGAAGGGGGAGCGCTCCCACGGCAGGCAGGGAGATGTTCAGAGGAGGTCTCTCCCACCACTCCAGATGATGGCACCCAGCAAGGCTGGCCCGAGGACCCCAGAGAATGAGGAGTGTAACGGGACAATCTACACAAACAAAAGCATCACAATTTAGAAAGATGTGGGTTCAGATTTCACGCTAACGGTTACTAGCTGTGTAACCTCAGGCAAGTTATTTTTACTGTTGTCACTATTATTACCACGATGATTAGCAGTCTCTGTTATTATTGTTGTTGTTACTGTGCGCTCCTAACTAGCTGTGTGACGTGGGGCAAATTCAGCAATCTTTCTGAACCTCAGTTTCCTCATCTGTAAAATGGGAGTTAATAGTCTCCACCCTGTAGAACTGCTCCCGGGATTGCATGGAGTTATCACTTAGAATGGTTTCTGCACACAGTCAACACTCAGAGGCTGCTTGTTGGTGTTATCATCAAAATCCTAAACCCCTCAGGAGGCAAGATAAAGTGTTCTCATAGTAGCAGGGAGAAGGCCGGCTGGACACCACTGAGCACTTGTTTCTTCATCTGTAAAACCTTGGTTTTACAGGGTTTTTGTAAAGATTTAAATGTCAGCTTGAACGTCACCTCCTCCACGAAGCCCTTGTGGGCCTCCTGTCCTTGGATCTATGCAAACTCCATCCAGAACCTGTCCACACCCATCTCCCACCCCTTGCTGACCACAACTGCCTGCAGGCAAAGACCTTGGAAAGTCTACGTCTGGGTCGCGGAGACAGGCACGAGCCAGGTGTAAGCCAGTGTTCTGTGGAGTCCGTTGAGCCAAATGAGATCCTGGAAGGCCCAGGAAAAAGAACCGTAGAGAAAGATCCCCAGACCGCACTGAGTAAGCTGGGCCTCTCTGACCCAATTACTAGGCCTCTGTTTCCCAGCAAATGGGCAGGGAAGGCTAGATTATCTCAAGGTCCCTGCCGTCCAGCACGGGCACTACTGGATGCTGTAATTCCACACAAGGGGCCTTGGTGGGCGGAGGCCCCGGACCGCACCACGCCAGGGTTTGGGCCTCCGCCCCGGCCCCCACAGACAGGAGGATCCCCCACAGGAAAGAAGACATCAGGGACCGCCGTTCAACAGCTGTCAGCTCCAGGGTCTCAGAGACGGTACCCTCTGTCTTCCAGTAGTCTGCTGGTCATCTCCTTCCAGAGATGGGCGGCGGGGAGGGGGTGGGGGGAGGCATGCCTTTCAGCAAGACTTGTGTTACAACACCCCAGAGGAACAGGGGCATGCCCGGGACTGGCCCCGCCCCCAGCCCTTCCCAGCATGGCTTTAGCCCCAAGGCACACGATGAAGTCAAATCCTCAGCCTGCCCAGTTCAGCCTCTCCCCACAACACTAATACGCCAACCGCAGGCTCCCTCCTAATCTGAGGCTGTCCTTTTGCAGAGGCTGTTCACTGCCTCTCCTCCTCCTCTTCAAGAACCGGCCCCCTTGAGCTGAATAAGCTGGTCTAGCTGGATGCCCAGGCCACAGCTCCACAAGCAGATGGGGCCCCAAGGGTGACCCCCAAGGGGTCCCAGGAAGGTGGAGTTTATACTGCTGGTTGCCAAAGCTTCCTCCTCCCCCGGCCCCTGTAAATACTACCCTGGGCCTTGAGCAGGGACAGAGGGGCACTCCATCCCAGACTGAGTGCTTCATGAAGAGGGGCCCAGCATCAGTGACAGCATGCACGTGTGGGGGAACCTGACGTCGGCTATGACGCTGGCCTTGCAGATCAGACACGTTGCTTTCTCTCCTGCCTCACCAACGCCCCAGTGGCTGGAAGATGGAGCTGGGCCTTAGAAGACTGGGTGGCTCCTCCAGCCTCTCCACTCCCAGGCGGGAGCCTCTCCCGGTGGGGTAGCTGGGCCTTGGGGTTAGGCACAGCAGCTCGGCGGAGGGTATCAGGGACTAAGACTGATAGGGATTTCTACCACCGTGAGAGCATAATACAGAAATGACCAGTGAGAAGGCTGGAGGCCTCGGTGCCCACTGTTAGTGTGTGTGTGTGGGGGGGGGGGGGTTTCCCTGGAAACCTCAGGCTCAACCCCAGCCATGGCACTGCAGGTGCCATCCAGGGCCTTATCTGTTACCCCTCCCCTTACCTCCAAACCTGCTCCAGGGACCCAAGCTCTCAAGCCAGATGCCTGTTAGGACACAGTGCTCCTTGGAGGAAGCCAAGCCTGTGGGCCGCTCCAAGGCCCAGAGAGCCTCCCTGGGAAGGCTGCCCGACCAGTGGTGGGTGAGACACTGAGCATCTGTGTGTAATACAGAAGGTGGCCAGGCCTGCTCTGACTTCAGAGTGTGTGTTGTCACCACCTGAACAAGTGTGTTTGACCAACACACAGGTCATGTGCCCTGGGGTGGGGGAAGGGCACCCGGTGAGCAGAGGAGCCAAAGATTCCCAGTGACAGGGGCACTGATTATCTTGACCAATGACCACATCCACAGCACTGATCCTTCCCCTCCTCGACCGCAGGGGATCTCAGCCAGCCCCCAGGGAAGGAGCCCCCGGTTGGCCACTCCTAGCACGGAGGTGGGGGCTGCTCTGTTTGGCCAGGCAGGGGCACGGCCTGGTGGCCGTGGGAACTCACCATGCATTTGTTGGGCTTCTCACCCGAGTGCACCCTCATGTGGATGAGCAGCTTATAGCGGGCATTGAAGGGCTTGTAGCGGCGCACGCAGCCCGCCCAGAAGCAGGTGAAGTCCTCGCCCTTGCGCTGGTCAATGTGGCTCTTCTCGATGTGCCGTACCAGCTCCTCCTGCTGCTCGTAGGCCGCACAGCAGTCCACCCAGCGGCACGCCTGCCGTCCGGCCACCCCCCTGCCCACCAGGCCCAGCCCCAGGCCTCCGAGCCCCGAGCCGGGCGGCAACTGAGACACGGGGTAGGGGGGCGGCAGGCCTTGCTGGGGAGGCCCAAAGAGATCTGAGAACTCATCCGCAGGCTCCTGCTTCAGGAAGCCCGCTTTCCGGCAGGCTTCAAGTTGCAAGCCGCCCTCGTGGCTCTCTGTGGTTGCAGGGCCAGGCCGGGCTCGCTTGGGGGCCCCCCCCGGGTCTCCCGGCAGAGGGGGGCTCCGGAGTCCATTCACGCAGGTGACCAGAGCCGTCTGGGAAGAGCGGATGATGGAGGTGACATCGGAGGAAGCGCAGGGGGAGGGGGAGGCCGAAGAGGTGGAGGGCAGGCCCAGGAGGCAGCAGCGCTTCAGGCCACCCTCGGGGAGGTGGGCCTCGGGCTGGGGGCCCAGGCCAGAGCTGGGTTCACTGCCCAGAAGGTAGCAGGAAGGTGCGGGGTTGGCGAGGCCTCGGCCCGGCAGGTCCAGATCTGAGTGCAGGCCAGTGGCTGGCGGGGCCCGGCAGTGAGCAGACAGGGGTGTGCGAGCTTCCGTCATGGCCCGGTAGTCAGGCAGGGACTCCTGCTTGATGTGCTGTGTGGCCGGAAGGCCACCATTCACATACGTGGCCTGGGGTCTGGGCGACCTGAAAGACAGTGACCAGAGAAGCTGTGAGAGGGTGGGCACTTCACAGTGGGGAGACCCGGGCAGGAGACAGCAGGGAACCTGGGACCAAAGGATGGAGAAGCCCAGAGCAGGAGTGAAGGTTGAGGGCTGGAGGCAGAGGGAGAGAGAAAGCAGAGGCTGGATGTGGTCAGCAGGAAAGAATATGGGGGAGACAAAAAGGGGAGGGGCTGGAGAGAGGTTCCAGAAAGGGAGGAGGTCTGAAAAGGATGCCAGGAAAGACCACCGTTTCATCCTTTTACCTCTCCAGCCCCAGATGCCATCCCGTCCTATTGCTGAGGCTTCCCTAGGGTCTCCCCTGACCTTCTCCCTGTGACCTTCTAGTGAGTTCTGGAGGAAGGAGGCTGAGGCGGTCATTTTGAGGGACATCCAGGTCCAGTATGTTTTATTTTTAATTAAAAACATTTTTTTATGTTTATTTTTGATAGAGCATGAGTGGGGGAGGGGCAGAGAGAGAGGGAGACACAGAATCCAAAGCAGGCTCCAGGCTCTGAGCTGTCAACACAGAGCACGACGTGGCACTCAAACCCAAGGACCACAAGATCATGACCTGAGCCGAAGTCAGATGCTTAACCGACTGAGCCACCGAGGAACCCCAGGTCCAGTATGTTTTAAATTCTGCCTATTTGTCCCTTAGATCTTTCTTAATTTTTGTAATCTTTGTTAATTTCTAGAAATGTTAATTATGTGACATTTTGCCCCAAGCAGTCTGTCTTTTCCACAGTGAATATCAGTAAGTTGGGGGTCTGAAACACAAGTCACGACGACAGGGGGCATCCTAGGAATGACTGAGGAAAAGCCAGGTGGAAAAGCCCAGACACTGTGACTACATGAAACTCAATTCTGGGGTGAGGCTATGGGCGGGCAGGCTGGGAGGGCAGCTCGGGGGAGGTGGGAGACCGGGGTCTGGGACCAGGCTCGGCCACTCCCAGCTGCACAAAGCTGGGCAAGGCACTCTGGGTCCCTTTCCTCATCGCACGTTCTTCTCCCGAGCGTGACTACGGTGTGACGTGCAGGGCCGCACGTGGTGCTGTCTTCCTTAGGCATGTGGTGCACGCGTTCGTAGAGAGGGCCTTTCCCAAATGCAGGACAAGTGAGTGCAGGTAGAGGCACCAGGGCCTCCAGCCACCAGCAAGGGGATGTAGATGAAGGGTCAGAGAAGCCCCTTGGCCGGCTGGGCAGAACAGGAAGCCTGCCGATGGGCCCACTGTCCTGACTAGGACACGCCATGTGTCCTTGGGCCTGAGCCTCAGTTTCCTCACCTGTGAAGCAAGGACTAACCCTCACTACCTCAGAGGGTGGCTACCAGGACCAAGTGGGACGGCAGGTGCCGTGACAGTCCTCTGGAAAGGGGGACAGCAGGGTGAATGGTGCCTTCGTGACCGCCATATCACCGCCAGTGTTCTGGAACTCTTTGCAGACGGGCTGTGGGGTCATCACCTGTCCCTGTGCTCCAAGCTGCCCGGCAGCCCCAGCCCCTCTATCTCTGGCTCCCTGCAGCTGCAGCAGCCCCAGCACTACTCAGGAGGAGGAGAAGGAACGAAGGGGCAGGGGAGACAGGGAGGCAGAGCCCAGAGGGCCTCAGAGAGCATGGGCTCCAACCTCATGACTCCACAGACAAGAAAGGAGCCAAGAAGGCACAGGGCTTTCCCACAGTCACGAGCAGCAAGCCAGTGATGGGGCCTGGGCCAGGAGCCGGGCTCCCCTTCTCCTGGAGGTGTGCGTTTCTTCACTGTAGACCCGAAGCACTCCCCGGATAAAGGCTTGCGGGAAGGCCCTTCTGCTTCTCAGCTACACTTGACCAATAATTATCTGCCTCACCCAGAAAAGACCTCCCTTCCCTGCCCAGAGCTTGGCCCCCAGATGGAATCAGAAGGATCCTGCACTCCAAGGTGGACAGCAGATGCACACCCCCCCCCTTCCCCAAGCCTGGGGACGCTGGGCCACCACTGCCAGCAGAAAGCGCTGAGGAGCTTAAAGAGCTGATATGAAAGTTGTGACTTTGTGAAGCTTAAAAAAATTAAAGCATAGCTGTTTTCCATATGGTTGTCATCCTGGGTGTGGCAGGGGTGGGCCCCAGGTAAGCATCTGTTTGGAATAATCCCTTTAAAGACAGCATCAGGGGGTGCCTGGGTGGTTCAGTCGGTTAAGTATCCAACTCTTTCTTTTCTTTTAATGTTTATTTATTTTTGAGAGAGAGACAGAGAGAGAGAGAGACAGAGCACAAGCAAGGGAGGGCAGAGACAGAGGGAGATACAGAATCCGAAGCAGGCTCCAGGCTCTGAGCTCTCTGCATGGAGCCTGATACGGGGCTCGAACTCACGAACCGTGAGATCATGACCTGAGCCGAAGTCAGATGCTTAACTGACTGAGCCACCCAGGCGCCCCAAGCGTCCAACTCTTGATTTCAGCTCAGGTCATGATCTCGTGGTTCATGGGACTGGGCCCCACATTGGTCTCTATGCTGACAGCACAGAGCCTGCGTGGGATTCTCTCTCCCCCTCTCTCTCTGCCTCTCTCCCTGCTCGCTCTCTCTCTCAAAACAAATACATAAACATTAAAAAAAAAAACCCAGCTTAGCATCAGGCTAAATAATCAGCAGAAGAGAACAGGAGAAGCAATCAAGAGAACAGTTATAGCACCTATGAGCATCGGGTGGGGAGGGGACAGCTCAGGCTGTGGTGTCTCCTGGCTCCAAATGCTAGCTGAGACAGCCCCCTGCTTGTCCTCGTGGGTCCCTCAGTCCCTGGAAGGCCGGCAGCGATTCCTGCCCTGCTCTGCCTCTGAGCCCTGGGTTCCCCAGACAACTCCCATCACATCTCTGGAAACTGTGAGCAGGGGTCCCTGGACAGAGCAAACAACTGCTGAGCAGCCCTGCATGCCAGGAACCTTCCTGAAGGCTGTCCCACGCAACCCGACCCCAGCAGAACCGATGCGTGGTATCTGCCGAATGCATAACTGAATTCTTCGGGGGAGAGACCACCATCTGTTTTATACTTCGGAAAACTGAAGCAACTTGCCCAAGCCCTCAGAGGCAGTTAGTGTGAGAGCAGGAATCTGAACCTAGATTGTCTGAATCAGAAGCCTGGGATTTTCCCACAACAATGTACTGCCAGGGGCCCCAGCTTCCTCTTATATAAAATGATGTAATTTGATGACCATTACGTTTCCTGGCAGCTTCAATGTTGTGAGTATCAAGAACTCCAACTCTGTCTGTCATCCTGGTCCCTGGAAGGGAGCTGCTGAAATTGGGAAAACTAGTGTTTCTCGGGCAGAGGTTCAAGCGGAAAGGAGGGTGTCTTTGGATCTCATGGGGTTCATGCACCCTTTGGTTCAGGGGCTACAGCCTGGGCTAGGGGCCAGTGAGGTCACTCTGCAGGCTTTTCCCTCTGTGCTCTGTGATGCTGAGGACACGAGATGTTTCATAAACCAGGTCCCTGCCCTCGAGAAGCTTCCCTTCTCACAGGGGAGACCGAGGACCGGCTCTCATGGGAACACTTAAACTCTGCTAAGAGGCGGACAGAGTTCTGGCAAACATAAGCAATCAAGGGGGAGTTCTGAAGGCTGAGGCATGAAGGTGGGAAAGTGTGCAGCCCACGGGTCCCAAAGCCAGGAGGCCAACGTGATGGGTGGGCAGGCAGCAGCCAGATCACAGGGCGCCTTCCCACACTACTGGTGGCCTGTGCACTCTGTGTTCCTATCCTCACCTTACAGGTAAGGCAACAAGGCCCAGAAAGAGTAGCATCCTGCCTGGGGTTACCCAGAAAGCCAGTGATGGGGCTAGACCTCAAACTGCATGTACGAATACATTCTCTTGACCACAGCAGTGGTGGGTAGTCATTTTTAGCACAGAAATGACAAAGTCAAGGTATCGCTGACATTACTTAATACTCTCATCACTTGCTGGGTGACCTCAGGCTGGTTTTGTGGCCTCTCTAACCTCAATTTCCCCACCCTCTGGCAGACGAGAATTGAGTGAGCTA
This sequence comes from Felis catus, assembly GCF_018350175.1. Classification (NCBI taxonomy): domain Eukaryota; kingdom Metazoa; phylum Chordata; class Mammalia; order Carnivora; family Felidae; genus Felis; species Felis catus. The sequence goes on from NC_058375.1 coordinate 43,337,960, forward strand.
ATAACATGAAGAGTGCTTGGCCTAGTGTGTGGCACATAGCAAGTACTCCAGGATTGTCACTCATTAGCAGTGAGGATTAAATGAGAGATGTGCACAAGCACATTAGAGGCACTCAGAAAGCAGAAGCCATTTTTATTAGTATTAGAAAGCTGGGCCCGGGTGCCTGGGTGGCTCAATCGGTTAAGCATCCAACTTCGGCTCAGGTCATGATCTCGTGGCTCGTGAGTTCAAGCCCCGCATCAGGCTCCGTGCTGATAGCTAAGAGCCTGGAGCCTGCTTTGGATTCTGTGTCTCCCTCTCTTTCTGCCCCTCCCCCACTCACATTCTGTCTCTTTCAAAAATAAAATAAAAACATTAAAAAATTAAGAAAGCAAAAAGAAAGAAAGAAAGCAAGCAAGCAAGCAAACAAGCAATCTGGGCTGGAGGCAAGAAGGCCTCCCAGAACCCAGGCAGTGGGTCAAGGAGCCAGAGCACAGGAAGGGGGCAGTACGAAGGGAGGGGAGGGGTCCCTAACATAAGGCAGTCCAATGGGAGGGAGAAGGGAGAGGATCCAACTGGATGTGGGACAGGGGCTAGAGCCCTCTGTTGCTTCAGGAAAATGAGGGGGTATGATGCTGTCACATCAGCAGAAGAAATGGCAGCCCCTCAGATCAATGCGTATGTGGGGTTCTAGGTACAGGCTCTAAATCGTCAAAATGACACTCAAAATGACAAATATTTTGGATCATCTGTATCAAAATAAATAAAAGAAAAATCCCACCTGCTTTAGCTTTCCCTAAGTTAGCATGGCTTCTACCCTGAGATAGGAAGAACTTCCCTAGATAAACCAGATGCTGCTGGGGGGAGCGTCAGTGAATAATCAAGCAGATAAACGCACTGGCCTGTCACTGACCAACACGCGGCTCGAAGTCGAAAAGATGCTTGCTCCTTCTTACGTACTCAGTCGCGTCCCTCCAAAAATCCCATGCTGAAATCCTAACCCCCAGTGGGATGGTCTTTGAAGCCAGGGCCTTTGGGGAGGGAAATGAGGTTAAATGAGGTTGTAAGAGTGAGGCCCTAATCCAATATGATTGGCATCCTTAGAAGACGAAGGGCGTGCAAGCAAAGGAAAGGCCATGTGAGGAAGGTGGCCGTCTGCAAGTCAAGGAGAGAAGCCTGAGGGGACACCATGACCTCAGACTTCCAGCCTCCACCACTGTGAGAAATACACTTCTGTTGTTTTAACAACCCAGGCTGTGATCTTTTGCTAGGGCAGCCCAAGCAGACTAACACACTCCTAGAAATCAGAAGTCTCACTAATACCAATGAAGGCCACAGGGATTCTATGTGCTAAAAAAAAAAAAAAAAAAAAAAAGGCTCCGTGTGGAAGAATAAGCATCCTGCTATTTAGTAATACCTCTCACCTGAAGCTCTTACTGGACCGTCAACGCCACTGAGGAGCTCTCTGCTTCTTTTTTTTTTTTTTTAATTTTTTTTTTAACGTTTATTTATTTTTGAGACAGAGAGAGACAGAGCATGAACGGGGGAGGGTCAGAGAGAGAGGGAGACACAGAATCGGAAACAGGCTCCAGGCTCTGAGCGGTCAGCACAGAGCCCGACGCGGGGCTTGAACTCACGGACTGCAAGATGATGACCTGAGCCGAAGTCGGCCGCTTAACCGACTGAGCCACCCAGGCGCCCCTCTGCTTCTTTTGCCAAGGCATCTCCAGCATCCTACAGTGCCCGGCGCACAGCACATAATAAATGATAAGAGAATGAATTGCGAACAGGCAACTGGGCCAGGTTTTAGCATCTCTTATCTGTGAGGCAGGCCTCGGCCAGCATGCCCAGGCGGGGAGGTGCAGGCCCTGGGGCTGAGCTATGGGAACAGCGGCCTGCCGGCGGTTGACCTCTGCGTGTCAGAGGTCACAAACCAGAGGGCACAGAGGCACCGCTGGGACCCCAGGAGGCAGATTCCAGCCTAATACGCAATCTGATAGAACATCTGTCCACAAGTGGACATCACTGGAGATGTGCAAGCACTGAATGAAGGTCACCTGGCAGGAGGGCTCTGCGAGGTATGGCCTCCTGGGGCAGGAGATGGCCCCAGGCGGAGGAGCCCCTCCCTCCAGGAGTAGTCCAGGGTTTGACAGCACAGTGCACACAAACCCTGAGCTGGGTTTTCCATCCCCATCCCACCATGCATCATCCTCTTCTGAAATTACTGATTCTCTGTGAAAAGCCACCTCGGCTTCCGCAATGGGGAAAGACACCCCAAGAAAACCATCTCCGTCTCTCATGAGGCAACGTGACGCAAGAGGTTCAAGGCCTAGACCAGGCAGCCACCACTGTGCTACCGGGCTTTGGCTGGTCCCCGGCCCTCCCGTGCGACAGTTCCCCTGCGTATCCCACAACCGGGCAGACCAGGTGAGGTCCTTGACCTTCAGGAAGTGTCTGCAGAAGGCAGCTGATGGGCGAGGATAGAGCACCTACCTGCTAGGGTGGGGGAAGTGCAGGAGCCTCTCGCAGGCTGGGGGGTGGCCCCGGGGTGGTGGGGTGCCCGCGGGGAGGAAAAGGCCCTGGCGGCAGGTGGGGCCGGGGCCTTCCGCAAGGTCCAGGTCCAGCAGGCTCTTCTCCGAGCCTGGCGTGCAGTGGCCGTAGCTCCCGTTCACTGTGCAAAGAAAGACAGGAAGAGGAGACAACGTGAGTGGAGATAGCATGCAGAGGGGTGCAGGGAGAGGGCAGTCTCCGGGGCACAGCGTGGGACAGAGCACACTAACTGAACCTCTGCTGCATTCAAAGCACTGGGGATCCCTTATTTAATTTCCATAATCAGCAGCAGGATCGGGAATAAAATCCCCAATACTTAGATGCGGATGCTGAGCTCCAGTAGTCGAAGGACCCTGACACAAGCGCTGAGCCCTGACGATGTACCAACACCCTGCCAGGTGCAGGAAACAGTGGCAAACCAGGCAGACGAGCTCCTGCCTCCTGGAACGTAACCATCTATGACCCTCACGCTGGTCACCGAGCGCTCATGCGACAAGGTGCACGGATGCATGCTGGGGCTGCGCTGCCGGGCAGGCCGGGTGAGCAGCTCTGATGTCCGTACGTCCCGGAGCAGGTGCTCGCTCAACAGCATCTGTTCTTGTTCTCACCAAAACTCAATCTACGTTATTCCCCAAACTGCACCACGTCACGATTCTCCACGGTTCTTTGACAGCCTAACTGTCACATGCCCCGCCTTGCCCAGCTACTGGGTTTTTATGAAGACTAATTGAGGGAGAAGATATGAAAACCCTGAAAAAAAAAAAACTGTACACAGTGTAACAAAACTGTTAGGCGGTTGTTAGAAGCTACTTCCTCTCTCTGGGCCTCAGCGTTCTCTTCTACAGCACGAGGAGAGTTAATCTGGAAGCTATGTTCTCAGTCTTTCTGTCCTGTCACCTGGCAGCCATAACCCTAAGGAGGACAAGACACGGCCTTTGGGGCCTGATGGACCTCGGGGTGAGCCCCGACCGCCCCTAACCAAGTCTGTGCCTTGGACACATCCCTCCCCGAGGCTGACCCTCCGCTCCCTGGTGTAAAATGAAGACAGGGCGCCAGCTCTCCAGAGATGGCCGTGAGGTTTTGAGAGCTGAGGTGCAAAGCCCCCAGCACAGTGCTGGCACCTAGTGGGTGAGCTCCAGGAATGGAAATTGTTCTCATTGTCAAACAGCACTCTGAAAAGCATGAAGTGTCCTACAGGCATTATTCTTTTTTATTTAATGTTTTATTTATTTTTGAGAGAAAGAGACAGAATACTGGCAGGGGTGGGACAGAGGGAGGGAGACACAGAATCCGAAGCAGGCTCCAGGCTCCGAGCTGTCGGCACAGAGCTCGATGCGGGGCTCGAACTCACGAGCCGTGAGATCGTGACCTGAGTCGAAGTCGGACGCTTAACCGGCTGAGCCACCCAGGCGCCCCTATGATAAAGCATTATTAACAGGCCCAGGTATTTGTCCAGTACGGTCAACTCTGAGCAAGACAAGCCGTTAAGATGAGCAGGGAGCTGCCCCCAGGTCCTGATTTTAGCCGCCGAGACTGAGGATGAGGAGAGGCACAGCGGAAGCAGAGGCTCAGGGAACTTATGTCACTTGCCCGAGATCACACAGCTAGTAAGAGTCTGGGCTGGATCTCTGGCTCAGGTCTGTCGCACCCAAACCCCAATTCTGAATCGCTACGTGACAAAAAGTAGCCTCTTAGACAAAAATGCAACCCCATCCTCAAGGATCCACCTCACCCAACCCTAATCCTCGCCCAACCCGAAGGGGGTTGGAGCCTGCGTGCTGACTTGCCGAGTGCCCACAGCTCTGACAGGTTCCAGGCATCCACCTGCCAAGCACACTGCAGTTTGCAGCCCGGAAGCAATGCTCCCAGGGCCGAGGAGGGGCTCAGCTGAGCCTCTGCATTCCCAAGCACAGGCGAGCCTGCTGGAGAGGGCACGCATGAAGATTTGCTCAGAAGCGCCTGTCACCTTCCCTGGGCTCATTCCTGCTGCGAGGAACGCTCACTCCCGCTGGCTCCGGCTGCTGCTGGGCCAGCCGCTCACAAGCCTATTTTTTAATAACTTGGTTGTTTTTTAATTAAAAAGAAATCCCTGGTAACAAATGTGAATGGCCTGAGTTAATGAGAGCAGGCTGCCGCTCGTTTAGCCCCAGCTCTGCTTGGCGGTCTCTCCCTTTTCCAAATCGTTTCTGCATGCGATTTTATTGTCCCATTGAGGCAGACCCTGGGCCTGGGCCTCAGAAAACTGTGGATAATTTTATGACCATTAATAGCATTTGGAGCAAAGAAAGCTTAATCATCACACGGGGCTGTTTTGCCAGGGTCTTTCTCCCAGTCTTTGGGTTGGGGAGGTGGTTCTGAGCTTCCTCCAAAAACCCACCAGACCCACTGGGGGCCTCTGGGTTGCTTATCCTCCCTTCACTTAAGGAGGATGTGTGGAGCGATGGAAGGTGGGCCCCCAGAAAGGCGCCGGGGAGCCCAGCGCTTATCAAGCCCCTCCTAGGCATGAGGCACATGGTTCCCTTCAAGTGTCCGTCCCTGTGTGGCGGACTCATTCGAGCCATTTTTCAGATGAGAAAAACTGAGGTTTGGAGAGACTAAGTGCCCCTGACCAGGCTCGGGAATAAGAGGTGGGGGTCACAATTCAAACCCAGATCTCTCAGACTTCAAAGCTTGAGTTCGGTCCTGCTGCTTCTCAGCCAACCGATGAACAACTGGGGACCCCCAAACAGGCATCCCCATCTTTGACTCCAATGAAGATCATGTTGGGGGGGGGGTCTTGTGGGAAGTCAAAGTACAACCATTCCAATGGCTCCTGAATTTCAGTCTTTGTCACAGGATAGGACCACTCCATCTACAGACAAGCACATGAAGGCTCAGAGAGGTCTAGTGGTTTACCCAAAGTCACACAGGGAGTAAAGGGCATTGCTGAGATGCAAACCCATCACCTCCGTGGGAAAAAACAGTTATTACCCGACAAATAATTAAGGCCCGTTGGCTTCTTCTCCACTGGATATGTAAGATGTCTTCCTACAATAAACAAAGAAGCCGGCTCTTGGAGGGAGGAAAGAAGGAGCCCCTCAGGTCACAGTTTGGCACTGTTTAGGGCTCCAAGCCCATCCAAGCTTGTCTTGTGTGACCCTCACAACACTCTGGATAAATGCATCAGCCTCCCTAACTCACAGAGGGAGGGGAGCATCAGAGCTGGCAAGCGACTGTCCCAGGTCTCGTGGCAACTGCTGGCACAGTCGGGGCCCAAACCCAGGTCTCCCAAAGCCCATGCCAGACCCTTCCCTGGGCCACCTGCTTTCTCAAAGGCTGGAAATTAAACCATAGACTATAATGTGTGTCCCAGAGATGCTGTTACCACTGCCCACCACGGGTCCCAGTCAGCCAGGGGGCCTCCCACTGCCCTCCCACCTACTGGTATCTTGCTTCTCCGTCCCCAAAGGCGTCCCAAGAACCACCCCTGCTCACTCTTCATCTCCAGGGAGCAAGGGCAATCTTTTCCTGCACAGGCAGGGGAATGAGAAGGGCACATTGGCCCTGCTGCCCTGAGGCAGGCTGGGGGAGGGAGGTGCCCTGGGAAGGGCTGTGCCCGCAGCCATGTCTCTCTCTGTGCCACTGGAGCCAAGAGCAGATCCTGGACCTGGTTTCCATGTAATTGAAGCTTCACTGGAGACTTGGAGGGTGAGGAAGTCCTATGTTCGCTTTTATAAGTTAGTGAGAAATTCTAGAATGTTAGGGCTGGAACGGACTGCCCACTCATTTAATGAACAGATGAAGAAATTGAGGCTCAGAGAAGAAAAGGACCTGCCTTGGTCAGACAGCAAATCCACAGCACAGCCTGGATGGCACCCCCGGGACTAGGTAAGGGTTTGGTTTAGTTTCCTCTTTAAGTCTCTGTTTTCTCATCTGTAAAATGGTGCTAACAGCTACTCACAAGGTTGTGAGGACAATCACACGAGATTATGGACACAATGCCTTTGGCATGGCGCCTAGCGCACAGCACTTGAAGAGAAATGAGGATGATAACGATAATCATTTTCTTCTCCTATTTATCCATGAGGGAGGCAAAGCCCCTGTATTCTAGCCCCAGAATGTCAGGTCTGGCTAACCCTGAGGCCAGACTCAGGACAAGTCTCCAAGACTCAAGGGTCACCAAATGCAGGACCGGGCAGCCTGAATGAGGTCACAGCCAGCAAATCTGAAGCAAATGACTCCAGTTACACACCAGAGAGTTTTGCAAATTACCGTAATGACTTGGCTATAAAGTGGTACCACATATAAGGTGACTCCCCACAAGAATTTTAATTTATGCTTAAACCTGCCAAGTCTGCACAAGAAGAACAATGATGCATTCAGCATCTCAGGCCCAGATGCCACCTCCTTGCGGTCCCAGGAGCAGCCAGCAGCTGGGTCTAGGAAGGCCTGCACAATGACTGTTCCTCGTTCACCAACAAGCAGAGTTTTAGTGTCCACCAGGTGCCAGGCTGGCGACAGGGTACCACACTTCACAGTATAGAAAACATTTTGCAGCCATCACCTATGACCTTCACCACAACCGTCAAGAGTTGGCTGGGCAGGCTCAGAGGGGGCAAGCAATTTGCCTAAGCTCACACAGCAAGTGCAGGGCTCAGACATACACTGAATCTTCTGACTCAGCTATCTAGTCTAGCAAACATTTTTACTCTAACAAATGTTTTCTAAAAAAGGGCAAAGCAGCAAATATTGTAGGTTTTGCAGGTCACAGTCTGCCACAACTACTCAACAGTGAAAAGCAGCCACAGACAATATGTGAATGAATGAATGGGGCTTTGTTTCAATAAAATTTTATCTAGAAAAACAGCTCATTGATTCTGGGGCTGTAATCTGCCAACCCCTGAGCTCATGCAGCATTTAGAGGTAGGGTTTTTGCAGTTAGAAAGACAGAGATTCAAAATATGAAACCATCGCACCTTCTTGCATCTGTAATACGGGGAGATTTTTAGAAGGTGGAGTTGATGTGAAAACCCCTGGAAAATACTGAATGCAGGGCTGGCCCCTTGCAGGCATTCAATAAATGAAGTCCCTTTGGCCTGGATGGGGGGCCCTCACAGCCTGGGCTCATCCCTCCACTTGGGCGTTACCTTGCACTCCCATAGTGCTTTGCTGCTATGCTGCACACATCCTCACCCACCCAGTGAGGACAGCCTGACACCTCCCAAACTCCTCTGGGCCCTCAGAGCTTGGGAGTAGTGCATCTCCTTCCAGGATATTCCCTGCCCTCCGAGCTCCCCTACCTCAGCTCACAGCAGTCTCTGTGAACAGCTACCATTCAAGGTGTACTTTATGCACACCCAGCGCATGCCAAGTACTTGAAATATTTTATTTCTAAATCCCCACCATGTCACCACAAAATCAAGATTACACCACTCTGTACTACCACACTGATGCTTTTAAGTGCAGTTAGAACCCTGCCTCCCCCACAAGTCTATAAAAACCTTCGGGACAAGAGTTGTGGAGCCCCAGAGATGCTAAATGTCAATGCCTCCTGAGACATGATTTTGTCCAACTTACTTCACATACAGAAAACATGAACCTAGATGAAGGACAGGCTTATCTTGGTCACACAGTAAGGTTCTTTAGACACCAAGGCCCCCTTGGAGATATTCCCCTCATTCCTAGCACACGGCTGGACCCGCAGGAGGTGCCTGGAAACCCTGGGAAGGTGGGTGGCTGGAAGGACTGTCACTGTCACTTGTTTTTGTGACACATCCACCCAGATTGAAGCCCTGGCCCTACCCTGAATTTTCTGGTTATGTGACCCTAGATGACCTACCTCACCCTTCCGAGCCCCAGTTTCTTCATACGTAAAACAGGGATAAGAATCCCAGCTCCAGAAAAAGGCAGTGAGGAGTAAATGAGTTAATGTATTTAGAGGCACGGTGGGTGCAGCACCCTAGAAAAGGTCCCTCTGTTTTACTTTCTTGACGGGCTGAGGAGACAGAGTAATCGCCTTCCAGGGTGACCTGTGTCTCTTGGGACAGAAATGCGTGTTCCCAAGTAGTGAGCACTAATGGCCAAAGAAGGGTAACTTCAGGCTAATGGGGTCCTGAGTCTGAGCCTGGGCTCTGCAGGCTCGGTCAGGGTAGAGCAGGGCCCTGGCCCCCTCTCTGAGCCTCAGCTTTCCCCTCTGAGTAGTGGGAGTGCCAGGCCGGGGCAGGAGGAACACTAGAGATCCCACAGAGTGGGAGACAAGAGCTCCACTTCACAGGCCCAGGAAGGGCGAGTGGTTCTCTCAGGACACACAGCAGAAGCAGGGCCCGCACTGCCACCCTGCAGGACCCCTTTGGCCTCACCAGGCTGCACCGTCCCCTCCCTCTCCTCACCAAACCCAAAGGTCTGGCAAACAGCAGGAGGTGGGGGCTTCTGAAAGAGGGGAAGCAGGAAGGCACACAGCCAGATTCGTTCTCATGTCCACAGACCAGGTGGGATGAGCTAGCCAAGGCCCACTCACCCAGGCTGGAGCCACCTTGGGGCATTCACAGCCATCAGGGGGCCTGTAACCTTGTCAGGGCTTCTGGAGCCGCAGAGCCTAATGCTCAAGGCCTCACACCGGGCTTATGGCTGCCCATCGTCTCTTATCCCACATCCCCCAAACTCTATAAACTCCCCCTTTAAAGCTAAGCTAGATTTATTTACGGGAACTCAGACTAGTGAAACCTGAGAAGTACTAGGCTCTTTCCATGCCAGAGTTACCAGTGCCATTTTCCAGAGCAAGAGTAACTGACTTGTCCAAGGTCACGCAGCTGGCAGAGGGTGGAGTCGGGAGATGCAAGCCCAGCTCTCTCGGACTTGGAAGGCAGGATTGGCCTGATGTTGTTGCCCATCATGAAGGGATTTAGAGGCAATGCAGTGATTGCTTCCCCAGTGTGTTAGTCCACTTGGGCTGCCATAACAAAACACCCCAGCCCGGCTGGCTTCAACGATAGACATTTATTTTCTCACAGTTCTGGAGGCAGGAAGTCTAAGATCAAGATTCCTGCTGATTTGGTATCTGGTGAGAGCTCTCTCCCTGGCTTGTAGATGGTGGTCTTCTCGCTATGTCTTCCGTATGGCCTTTCCTCAGTGTATGCAGAAAGAAAAGAGAAAGAGAAAGAAAAGAGAGAGGGAGGAGGAGAGGGCATGAAGGAGGGAGGGAGTGAATGCACATACCCTCTGGTATCTCTTCGTTTAAGGACACTAATTGTATTGGATCAGGCCCTACCCTTATGACCTCATTTACCCTGAATTACTTCCTTAGAGGCCCCATCTCCAATTACAGTCATACTGGGGGTTAGGCTTTCAACATATGGATTGGGGAAGCACAAACATCCAGTCCATTACACATAGTATTCATTCCTTAACACAGTCCCATATTTCCTATATCTATGGGGCTTGAGAAGGAGACTCAGTATAGATAGCATGTGGGATGCAGATTCTGGGGCCTAACTAGGTTTGAATCCTGGTTTTTCCATTTACTAGCTGTGACCTTGTCTGGGTCAAACTATTTAACATCTCTGTGCCGGTTTATGAAGTTGAAATGGGTTCCTATACCACACGTAAAATGCCTACGATAGATAGTACCCCTGGCACACAGTAGACGCCATGTGAGTGTTTGCCTCATTGTTTTCTCATTAACCCACTCCAGAGGGGGCAGTGGAAGCCTGAACCAATCAGCATGACGTTCTCTTGCCAGCCACAGTGCCACAGTGATTGGCACATAATACAAGTTGGTTTAACTAGAGTCCTGGAACTTCTGTTGACAACTGGGGAAAGAGCAGCCTCTCCTCCCTTACATGCAAGTGAGGAGGCGTGAGGCCCTGACAGCTAGGGGGAGCCATCTTGTCTTCCCACGGGAAGTTGGTTGGAAGGCAAGAACAATAAACCAAGAGACACTAAATCATAGCATTGGTGGCGCTAAGAACGTTTTGTGTGAAGAGTGAAGTTCCTATACAATTTTAAGCCTATCTCAAATGGGTTTTCTGTTACTTAAAACAAAAAGCATCCTTACTAATACAATATTCTTCTAGAAAATAATTCTTATCTACTGTGACTTTTGTTGTTGGGTAGTTCATTTATACCATTTACATTTAATGTAAGTAACTTATATTTTGCTTTAAATCTACAATCTTACTACTTGTGTTTTATTTGTCCCACCTACTCTATATTCTTTTTCTCTCTTGCATTCTTTCAGATCAGGGATTTTTTTTTATCATACCAGTTTCTTATCTCTATTAACTTGCTAAACACATTCTTTTATTATTAGTGGTTTTCTAGCAATTATAGTCTCCATCGTAGACTTATTGCATGCAGTCTAATACAGACTAGTATATTTACTATCTCCTGTAAAGTGCAAGAACCTCAGGACTCTACACACACACACACACACACACACACACACACACACACACACACTTTCTTTCTCTTGCTCTCTCGCTGAGTTATTCTTGTGTGTATTTTAATTCTACATATATTTTTAAACCTCACCAGATATTATCAATGTTTTATATAGTCTATATTTATTCAAATATTTTACCTTCTACTGATTCCATATGGGAGTCATTTTCTTTCTACATGAAGGTATTTAAAAAATTGTTAAGTCTGCTGACAAAGAATTCTCTCAACTTTTGTTTGTCTAAAAATATTCTTTTTTCCCCTTTACTTCTGAGTGATACTTTTGCTGGGTATAGAATTCTAGGTTGGCGGTCACCTTCTTTCAGTACATTACAGATTCATTCCACTGTCTTCTCGAGTTCATCATTTTTGCTGAAAAGTCATCTTTAAGTCTTTCAAGATACTACATTGCCCCCCATCTCTATTTTTAAAGTTTTCTCTTCATGTTTCATTCTCAACAGTTTGACTATGACTAAGATGTGCCTAGATGTGATTTTCTTTTATTTTAAGTTTATTTATTTATTTTGAGAGAGTGAGTTGGGGGGGGGGGCAAAGAGAGAGGACAGAGAGAATCCCAAGAAGGTTCTGCACTCTCAGCATGGAGCTTGTGTGGGGCTCCAACTCACAAACAGTGAGATCATTACCTGAGTCAAAATCAAAAGTCAGACGCTTAACCAACTGAGCCACCCAGGCACCCCTAGATGTGAATTTCTTTGTATTTATTCTGCTTGAAGTTCATAGGGCTTCTTAAATATGTGGCTTGATGTCTTCTGTCAGTTTTGGTAAATTGCTGGCCATTATCACTGTGGATATTACTTCTGTCCATTATCTTTCCTCTACATTCCTGGGGAAACAATGTATGTTAGACCTTCTCATCATGTTCTATAAACCTCTTATGCTCTCTTCTGTATTCCATCTTTTTAAACGCAAGCTTCAGTCTAGATATTGTCTACTAATCTATTTTCCAATCCATTAATCTTCTCTTTAGCCATATCTAATCTATTAAATCCACCTTTGAGTCCTTAAGCTTATTGTATCTTTTAATTTTCCAATTCATTGATTTTTACAGCTTTCAGATATATTGAAATTCTCCATTTCTCTATTTTCTCAAACATATTCATGACAGTTATTTTAAATGCTATGTCTGATAACCCCAAAATGTGGACTACCTGTGAATCTGTTTTTATCATGATTCTCCCCCTCTTGCTCCTGTTTCCTTGTATCCCAGATAATTTTTGACTAAATTCCCAATGTTGTGTATGAAATTTTTACAGGCCTCAGATGATGTTATCTTCCTAAGAGAGAATTTCCTTTTGTTTCTTAAAAAAAAATGTTTATTTATTTTGAGAGAGAGAGAGCGGGTAGGGAGGGAGTCTGTGTGAGCCAGGGGAGGGACAGAGAGAGAAGAGAGAGAAAGAATCCTAAGCAGGCTCCACACTGCCACAGAGCCTGACATAGGGCTCAATCTCATGAATCATAAGATCATGACCTGAGCCCAAATCAAGAGTCAGACACTTAAACAGCTAAGCACCGAGGTGCCCCTCTTTTGCTTTTTATAAGTAGTTAAAAGAGGGGAAGATCGTCTTTATCCACTTTAGGTTTTAGCTGCTTTAAAGCTGGGCTTAAGTCTTTGTAAAAGTAGCTCTATGTCTTACTCATCCTTTCTCCTAGGATGCTGCCCTTCAGGGGTCCCAATTAAAAGCTTGGGAGGCCAGGGCTCCTCTTCCTTGGTTGACACTAAACTTCAGTATGTGTCTTCCTAGAACTTGAAGCTGTTGAAAGCTCTGCTTAGCTTCTCAACCTCTTAACTGCCATACTCTGTTGATTTCTCAGCCACTTAGCCTGAGCCACTTAAGAACCAACAAATATTTTGAAAGGAAAAGCAACACACTGAATGTTAGGCTTGCATTTTGCCACTTCCTGTCTCCATGGAATCTTGGCCCTTCCAGAACTGCCTATCTTGGTAACCCTAAACTCCAATTTTTGTCTCTCCAGCAAAGTAAGGTTGTAGAAAGCTGTTCAGCTCTCTCTTAGTCCTACACTACTTGCAAATTGGCAAATACCTGAAAGGAAGAAGTGGTACAGAGTGTCAAATCCACATCAGTGCGTTTCTTTTCTCTTCAGAATGTTGGTTTCTCAAGCCCTGGATGTCTTGGTAGTCCTCTGATGTCTTTAAACAGTTGGTTTTTATATTTTATACAAACTTACTTGGTATAGCCAAATGTAAAAAGCCCCTTCCAGCAAATAATTTTAATGACTGTCTAGTATTCCATCATATGGTTGTACATACTTTATTTAACCTAGCCTCCAGAATTGGGATTAAGACTGTTTAGAAAAGTTTAAAGCTAGAAACCATCATGTAATGAATGTCCTTATAGACCTGTCTTCATGTCCGTCCATATTTACAGCCTTAAGATAAATTCCTAGATGTGGGATGGCTGAATCAAAAGACATGCAAAATTTTAAGAATTTAGCTACCTGCAATTCAAATTGCTCTCCAAAAGGAATATGAATATATCATTTGATACCATCAGCAGTATAGGAAAATACCTGTTTCCCTGTACCCTCGCCAGTCTGGTATTCTTGTTAAAACAAACAAACAAATCTCTTAATTTACCAGTTCAGGGTTGTTTATAACAGAAAAGAGTAGGAGACAGCCTGTATATCTAATAATACAACAATTATTAGGTAAACTACAGTAAGGTTCTTCAGAAATTTCACGTGGCCATTAAATCTGATACAGTAAAATCTCACCATAATGCAATAGCGTGGCGCAAAAACTATAATTAATTAGAAGTACAGAGTTATATTATTACATAATTTAAAAATTATACTTTTGGTGGTTTTCCAGCTAATATGTGGGAAAAAAGTTCTTAGTTATTAGATATGTTGGGAATAGCCCATTTACCACAAAATACACAGCACACAAGGAACTGAGAAAGTCTCATGTGGTTGTGAGGCGGTCAGTTCCTAAGACCAGCATGCCTTGCAAGCGCCAGAGAAATGAACAATCTCACAGCCCCATTTGTGAAGAGAAGGGATGGAGGGCAGAGGCAATGGCCAATCATGTTTTATATGAATTTGCCTCATCACGAGGCATCTGATAGGTTTTGCTGGATTTATCAAAGGCTTTAATTAGAAGGGAAAATATTTATGAGAAGTATATTCAATGGAAAGGGCAGGATTCAAAATTCCATAGACATGAAAATAACCTGGGTTGTAAAAAAAATGCAAAATTTCCTTTAATATCAAATGCAAAATGTACATCAAATGCTATTAATTCCTTCACCCACTTAACACATGTACACTAAATGCCTATGTGCCAGGACCAGGCACTAGGCACCAGAAATGCAGTGTTCTAGGTACCAGTCACCAGGAATGCAGGGATGAATGAGGAAGATAAATCCCTATTCTCACAGTGTTTTCATTCTGCTAAGAGAGAAGAAGACAATTTCAAATGCAAACACACAAATATATCCTACGATATCAGGTAGAGATAAACGTTGTGAATTAAAATAGGGGTAAGAAGCTAGAAAGTAGAGATGGAGATGGTCAGGACAGGTGTCTCTGAGGGGTCTGCACAGAAACTTAAGAGAAGGAAAGAGCCAGGTGGAACCAGGAGGAAGAGCATTCCCACAGAGAGAGCAGCAAGTACAAAGGCCCTGAGGTAGGAGTGTTCTCCAGAGTAGGAACACAAGAAGTCCAGGGGTGGCTGTAGCCCATCGAGCAGGGGTGAAAGGGGCAGGTGATGAGCAAGCTGGACCTGACTGGCAGGGTCTTGGGAAGGTCCTGGTGAGGATCTGGGTTCTACCCTGATGCATCAGGAAGCCATCAGAGGGGGAAAGCAGGAGCAACCAGATCTCACCTATGGCGTGGGATCACATCTGAGTTTTGTGTTGAAAATAGACCTTAGAAGGAAAAGAGTAGATGATGCAGGGAGAGCGGTGGCTTCATCATAGGAATGTTTTCTAAACTCGCCATTCCTTTGGGAGGTGAGGGAACTGTCCCAATTGCTGACTGTAATGGTGTTGCACTCCTGACGTAATGACTATGCATTTGTCAAAACTCATGGAACTGTTCACACTCACACGTGATGTGAATTTTATCTTACACAAATTTTAAAATAATGTCTTTTGAAAATCTCTGTATTACACATTCCAAAATATTTTCTATTATTTTAATAAAAATCTCTGCCAAAATCCATCCTTGAGTATAGACCCAAGATGGAGTTGGCTGTCCCTAACATGGCACAGACCATCTTCCAGCATACCCTTCCCTCCCAGCCCACCACAAGCACTTCCGGGGCAGGGTACATGTGAGCACGCCCAGACATCAGCCTGGGGGACCTCTGGGTACCTGTCCTTTTAATGGCTTACAGAAGAGAACAGCCCTAAAGGACATAGGCATGTTCACATGAGGTAAGGGAACTGATTCGAAAGATGCGCTGCCCAGTACGTCCTCAGGACTCAGGGCTTCCTCTCCTCAAGAGGAGCCTCTGCCCTCCCCCTGCTGTCTCACAGCCCCCTAGCCTGTCCTCCTCCCCACCCCCTCCTCCTACTCCTCCCCTCCCCCTCCCAGCTCCATCCTTGGGAAAGGCTGAAAGGCTGCACCCACATTGGTTGTAAATGACTGCTAGTGTGCTCCCCCCACTCCCCAGGAGTGACTGAGATTCCAGGCTGAGTGGGGAGGGAACCCAGGGGCTGGCTGAAGAAAGCATTATGTGTATTTAGCGTATGTAAATATATTGGGGGGGGGCGGCGGAGGGCTAATAAACTGGTCTCTCTTAAAATTCTGTTTCTACACTTTCTCATGCTGAGCCATCAAGATTCCAAAATTTAAAATGAGAAATTTCCATGCATCTGGGATTCTAAAATTCCACAGTTCTCTCCTTCTGAGATGATGCATTTTTAGAAAGCTAAGCATTTCAATTACTACGGTTCTAAGATTCTGTGATGTCACAGATGAGACATGAGGAGATTCTCTGGTTCTGGGATTGTAAAATCCCACATGTCTCTAATCAGAAGTCCTGCCACTACCTAGAGTGCCCGAGCCCACGCACGACCCTGGCTGGTCCAAATCATCAGGGAGCAAAAGTGATGATCACCAAGAACCACTTTTTATCCAAGCCCCAAACAGCCCAAGAGTCATAGGATGACAAGAAATTCAGAGGAAATGACTGTTGAATCTATAAAAACTTCTCAAAGACAAACATATTCCATCTGTCTTTTTTTTTTTCAGTAAATACAGGACCATAAATGTTTATGTGAGGCATATATTTATTATTTCATGCTTGACTTAAAAAAAGAAAAAAACCTCTTTCCCTTTAAATCAGGCTAATTAACCTCTATGTTCATGCTGGCTCTTCCCCCTAACGGATGAAATATTCCCCCAAAGTGCTCAAAAGTATATGAAACAAGAAGAAAGACATAACAATAGGGAGAAATGCCCAGCTCCAGGCAGCTGGCGGAATGTGGGGTAGGATGTGAGATGCCAGCTAGTTAAAATCCCCATCCTCCCTCTCCGGTCTCCCTGGGAAGGATCAGTTGTTTTGACTGAGAAAATACCACCACCTGCAGGAAGACACCTCGACCTCCAGGAAAGGGTGCATCTTGGGATGCAGCCCAGAGCAGGCAGAGGGAACCTTTCCTCATCCCTCAGAGAGAATCAGACTTTCAGACTCTGGAAAAGATGGTTTGTTTCGTATTAAGGCCACAAAAGGCTGGCAAAGCCTACTGAAGAAGTCATAGAAGTTGCTTTGGCTTCTGAAAAAAATCCCGACCTTGGTACCCCAGATCTGAATCCACACAGCTCCCAGGGCCTCTCCTCCAGGAAGCCTTTCTGCTCTCCTCCTCTGCCCTCGTCGAGGAACTACAGCCAGTGTTCCAGTCTGCACTGTCACCCACCAGGCCCAAGGGGCATCACTGCAACAGGGACTCTCCAGGGTGTATGTTCTACCCCAGGGAGCATGCTGAAAATCACTGGGGGAATTTCTGTTGGTCACAAGGACTGGAAGTCACTGTCATTTAGTGGGGAGGAGTCAGGGATGGGCCCCAAGGAGGGTCAGCTCTCCACTAACTTTTGTATATCTTTCCAGATACTTAAAAGAACTGTAAATGAGCCACCTCGTCACCTATGCCTAGAACATAGCTCCATCTTACATATAAACAGCTTTTTCATGGTCTTAACATATACTGAATTTTCCAGGAATGGAACTACCATGTACATTGAGGAAAGACTGGCTTGTGTTTTGTTTGGAACTTGCCCAGGAGTTGTTCACCATTTCAGAAAATCACGTCACCCTCGGTCACTCAGCTTGTGATGTCTGTGTGTCTGTAGCTGGCCGGTTCGGGGATGCCGCACGCAGGTGCAGGCAGCTGACTACTTCATCCCGTCTCCTGGCGCGGTTGTGCCTCAGCTTACGCGGGGAAATGCACGTTACTTGGGAGTTCCTTCCCTTTCGTTTCTTTTTTATAATACAATTGAAACATTATATGGAATTTTTAAGAATTATGGTGTAGGCGGGTTACATTATCTGTGAATTTCATTTTAGGAGAGTAAAGGAGGCAGGACAAGAAGGGCCCTGTTAGGAAAAGGAAGCGCTGATGTGAACCCCCGACCGCAGCCAACTCATTTTTCAGATGGGGAAAGCAAGGCCTCCTCCACAGTCGCATAGTGAGGGGAGTACCGGAGAGCCTTTTGGCCAAGTGTGTCTGATTCTACAGTGCTCAGACACACAGAGGGAGGGCCCATGTCTTGAGGTCTTTGAATCTCATGGTCCGTTTCTGGATTCAGGGACACAGAGAGAGCCCTGAACCCAGAAGGACCGTCAAGAAGGCAGGTGCATGGTTCCCAGGTGGGTCCCCAGGGAAGGGGCCTGGGGACACAAGGTGGGCTGTGCCACGTTGACTCTGGGAAGCCCCCAGAGAGGCAGGCCACAGAAGGGGCTCCGGCAGGTGCAGTCCCCGGCACTGGCTGATCAGCAGCGGCTGGGGGGTTGAGACTGAGCTCACCTCTGCACCCCTTTCCTCCCCCACCCCAAACCTTCCCCACTCTCCTGCAATGTTCCCCAACTCAGCTCTCTTCTCTCCCTCAGCCCCCCATTCCCGCACTTAACCACTCTCAATCTCTGCCTCAGTTCAAACTGACACCTCTTTCACCTGGACGACAGTCTCCCCTCTTCCCCGAATGCAATCCCTGCACCCCACAGCAGCCAGGTGGTCTTTCCAAAGCACGAGAGTCTGACCAGTCCCCCCCTGCTCCTCACCCTCCAAGGCCCCCACAACCCATGAGATAGCTTCTGAATGTCTAAGCCAGGAAAACAAGACGGAGCACCTTCTGTTGGCCCCAGCCCCTCTCCTGCCGTTCCCAACATGCTCCCTGCTGCAGCTGAGGCCAGCTGCTCACAGACCTGGCCTGTTCTTTGTTCCTCTGAGTCCCTGCCATTCCCCCCACACCACGCATGCCCTCTGTGCCGCCACCCGCCCCGGCCCTGGGTCCCCGTCAGAGCTCCCCGTGCACCATGCAGTGTGGCTCAGGTGGAAACTTGAAGAAGAAATGTGGAAGCGAACACATCCACGAACGAGGCCTTGGATGACTCGTGAACCCCTGCTGCCAGGAAAGGCAGATCTAGAAAGGCAAGAGAGACAAGAAGCCTTTTCTCTAAGATTCAGCCCCTGGGGGTGGGCCGGCCAGGCGCAGACTCCGCTCCAGCCATTACAGCTTTACTGACCGAAACCCACGGATTCCCCTGAGAAGTGGGGGATGGAAACGCAGCGAACATATCCACAAACGTGTCTGAGGGTCTGGGAAGCAGCACCTAGCAGTGTTTTCATTCCAAACAGCAGCAGGCCTCTGTGAGGTGGTGGAAGTGTGGGTGGACACTGCCCTGGCCCAGCCCGGGCTCTGCTCCCAGCTGCACCGCCCGGACTTTGCAGGCTGCAAGGAAGAGGTTTCTAGGAAACGCAGCTGATGAGGGACAGCCCATTCGAGGATGCTCGTGGCTGCTGTGATTGCAGAAAAGTCTGCCCACGAGGTCACATTTCACCTCCGTGGGGAGGCAGGCAGGTTCTCATTAAAAGTAAACGCATCAATGGTGTATTTTGGTCCAGTGGCCCTCACGTTCAGTGCTGACCCCATATCTCACACTTGGGGTCAAGAGTCCGAGGAAAGGCCCCCTGGGCAGGGACGCCGAGCCTGGCATTCTAGGCTTCCCTGAAGACTCACTGCATGTCTTGAGCAGCTCCCAGCCCCTGGGCCTGTTTCCTTTCCTATAAAATAAAGGAAGTGCACTGGAGGTGCCCCTAAATGTTCGTGTTCTTTCTAGACCCACACAGCCATACTGAATTCCCTGTCAAAAGGCCTCACGACCCAGAGGAGGGGCTGGTCTTGGATAGGCCCCAGCCTCCCCTGCCCCAACCCAGGCCCTAGCACTTGGGGCTCCTCACTACCCAGGGGCCTGCCACCTCCCAAAGGAACCCAAGGCTTTCTCTGGAATGTGCTAAGAACAGCACCTATCCCTCCCCGACACTCCTACTCTGAGCCAGGCCTGGGTACTGGACGCTGAGATGAACCAGACTCTGGTGATGCCCTCAGGAGCCAGTCAGTGGTGAGTGACATGGACCTTTAAATACAGAAGAACATCAGGACGGATCAGTACCAGTACTGAAGTGCCCCCCATCCCCAAGGATGAGGTGGCATACCTGCGTACTCATCCTTTCTTCAGCGTCGTGGCCACTTCCTCCTGACCCTGCCTTGTGACTGGCTGCTCCCAGGAATGATGGGAGTCCCACTCCTGAGCCCTTACTGCGTGACATAAGTTATGTCCGCACCCGGTAGGGCAGAGTACTATGCTAAGTGGGTCACATGAGCCTCTCAATAGTCTTGCTAGATAGATCAGTTAGCCCATTTTATAGGTGAGGAAACCAAGGCCCGGAAAGGTGAAATGACTTCTCCCGAGTAACACACCTAGAAACAAGCCGACCTGGGACTTGATTCTAGACTTGGAATAACCCCTTAGCCAGGGTTATAGTGTTCATCCCATGCCCCACCCACAGGACAACCCACAGGCCCAGGGAGGCCATTCCCAGTGGGACCACAAACACACATCCTAAGAAGCATTACCTCAGTCATTCTGATGTTAAGATGCCAGGGCTAAAACAGGTTAAAAACTCTATTACAATGATCATCTAATCTCAGCCTTCTGTTTTACAGAAAAGAGAAACTGAGGCCCACAGAGAGCAAGGGGGCTTGTCCACGTTCACACAGACAGTGGCCAAGTCAGGATCAGACCCAGTTCTCTGCAGTCCCCATGAGGCACTCACTCCATGGTGCCTCACTTCTACCTCTTAATGGCGGCTGGAGGGGGTAACACTCTCCTTAGCCTCCTGGAAGAGATAAGATATTCATAGGCACAACTTGGTTTATGAGTGCGTCTCAAGGATTCTCCCATCAGTTCTGAAGGCAGAGGTCATCGTTAACCCTACTGGAGAGATGAAGAAACTAAGTCTGGGAGGCAATGAGGACCATGCCGGTAAACTGCCTGGGGTCACGCCCAGGCTCTCTCTAGGATGCCAGGCTGCTAGGCTGCTGGCTTTGACCATACGGCACCTCACGGTAACCTGTATGGCCCCACTGGGCCTCACCGAAGCCTATGGCTATCACTGACCTGTGCTTCTGATGCCAGCTCAGTGTCAGGGCATCATTTCTTCAGGCCAACCCTGACATTGCAGGGTACCACCTTATCGCAGGCAACTGTCTAGAGAAGAGTGGGGACAGAAAGGGGCAGGAGGGCCTGGGCTCAGGACGTGAGGTCCCCAAAGCCTGCCCGCTTCCTCCTCACCCTGCTTGGCTGCCAGGTTTTGCCGGGTGAGCCGTGGCAGCTCACTGCCAAGCACGGGGACCCTGTCAGCGGGCCGGCCATGAATGAGTGCAGTGTTTGGGAGCAGAGTCAACAAGATGGATGTTGTTTCGTTCCGGCTCCACGCACCGTAAACATTCTGTGGCAGACGCAGCGCCAGGTGGCTCGCTGGCTCACACCCGGCAGCTGGACCAGCCTGCAAAGGCCCATTAACATGGACATAAACAAGGAGGGCTGGGGGGGTGGAAGGCAGGGAGGCCTCTGGGGTCTGTCCCACTTTCAGAGACAACACAAAGGACACAAAGGAGCAGAAATCCAGGAGCCGGGCTGGAGGTGGAGGTGGCCGAGCGAGGAGGAATGAGGCCCCGCCTGGTTCTAATCCCAGCTCTGACGCTGATCCTCTGTGCAACCTTCCAGAAATCTCACACCTTATCCAGGCCTCGGTTTCCTCATCTGGAGAAACAGGAAAGGGCTTCACTGTCAGGTTGCAATGAGGCCCACAGAAATTCTTTCTGAATGAGCTGACTGCACCAGCAATTGCTTAAAAACAAGGACTGTATCTGATTCATTCTGACCAAGTGGTTAACAGCATGGGCTTTAGAGGCAGACAGACAACCTACCTGGTCTGGAATCCCCACTCTGCCACTCATCTGCCGGTGTGGTCATGGCCAGGTAACCCAAACTCTCTGAACCTCCCCCTCCCTTCACTGTAAAATGCAGACGATCATGCTTGTTGCACAGGTTTGCTGTAGGGGTCAAATGCCACAGGCACTTAGCCCAGGGCCCAGCACACAGTCAATGAAAGGTCACTCTCATTCTGTTAATTATTTGTAGCTCCCAAATCTCCTGGAGGAGGGTCTCACGATGAAGCGGGGCTGGCCAGGTCTTCTGGGATTCTCCCCTCCTGATCTAAGATGATCTTTGGATCCTGGACCAGGCGCTCAGCCTGCCAGGCGCCCGTGTGGGCCTCACAGCCTGGCCCCAGACATCAAGCCCCAGGCCCATGTGGGAGGCAGTCCAACTTGACGAACATCACTTCTCCAAGAGCCAGTTGGCCAAAAATCAACATGTCAAATGACCAATTTATCAAAAGCCAATTAGCCACAAATTACTTTGCCAAATGGCAATAATCCCAAATTACCCAAACAGTTACCCAAAACTTGTTTATTTTAACCATTTGTAACGATGACAATTTGTGTTGGAGGAGACGGTTTTAGTTTTAGTAAGTTTTCATTCTGTGTTCAGAGTAGCATTTTAAAAAGTATTAAATTGGTCAAAATCAAGGATCATAGATTGATTTAGTCTTCTTATTTAGTATTTATTCAGTTTATTTCATTATCAGAAATCAAGTACCATTGTTTGCTACAGGAAATCTTAAAGTTACACTGTGTAATAGGCTGAAGAGTGGCCCCCGAAAAGATAAGCCCACATCAAATCCCTGGAATGTGTGAACGTGATCTTGTTTGGAAATACCGTCTTTGCGGATGTAATGAAGTTAAGGGTCTTAAGATGGGAAGATCTTCCTGGATTATCCTGGGGGCCCTAAAGCCAATGGGAAGCATCCTCATGAGAGACACACGCAGGAGAGGAGACAATGTGTCCCCAAAGGCAGAGACTAGAGCAGTGCAACTACAGGTCAAGGAACGCCAACAGCCACAAGAAGCTGGAGGAGGCGAAGATCAGATTCTATCCGTTAGCCTCCAAAGCCAGCACCTTGATGCCAGACTCTTCCCGAAGGGTAAGAGAATAAATGTCTGTTGTTTTTAAGCTACAAAGTTTATGGTAATTTGCTACAGCAGCCTCAAGAATCTAATATACATATTTCTAAATCATTATTTTATGCCATTTCCTATTTTGCCAACTCTTTTCTTTTTAAGGGATTCTTTTGCTAACTTCTCAAGAAACCTAGTGACTTGAGTTTGTTTATCTCTGGCAATTAACACACAGCTGTGACAGGGCTGCGTACATGACTTCTTAGTTTATTTATTACTTTACCCATCGTTTAGGACTTTTTATGGCTTATAAATAACTTCTTACTTTTTTCTTTAAAATTTCATATTTATGGGTCACCTAGGTGGCTCGGTCGGTTGACTGTCTGACTCCTGATTTCGGCTCAGGTCATGACTTCAGGGTCATGGAATCCAGCCCTGCATCAGGCTCTGTGCTGAGCATGGAGCCTGCTTGAGATTCTCTCTCTCTCTCCCTCCCTCCCTCCCTTCCTCCCTCCCTCTCCCCCTCTCCCCCATCTGAATGCTCTCTCAAAAAAAAGAATAAATAAAATAAAATTTCATATTTATGGTTAAAGATATCAAGTTTGTTATCTATTATTTTAAAAAATCAGTGAATCAAATCCAGCGATATATAAAAAAGATAATTCATCATGACCAAGTAAAGTTTATCCTCAGAATGCAAGGTTTTAGATCAATCAACATAATTCACTAAATTAAAAAAATAAAGAAAAGCCATATGATCAGCTCAACAGATGCAAAAAAAAAAAAGCAATAAAGCAATACTTATTCATGATAAAAACTCTCAGCTTACTAGGAATAGAAAAGAATTTCCTCAATACAATAAAATAAAATCAATGATAAACTATAGCTAACATTATGCTTTATGGCAAAAAACAACAACAACAACAACACAAAAAACTGAATGTTTTTCCCTAAGATTGGAAACAAAGTAAGGATGTCCACATTCACTACTTCTCTTCAATATTTTATCAGAGGTCGTAGCTGGTGCAATTAGGCAAGGCATGAAAATAAGAAAATAAAGAGTCATAACTCTTTATTCCCAGATGACATGACTGTTTACATGGAAAGTCCTAAGTAATCTCCAAAATCAAAAACAGAGAAATAATAAATTAATTTAGCAATGTCACAGGACACAAGGCCAACATATAAAAATAAATTATAATTCTATATACTAGAGAAAATGAGGCAAAAATGGAATTTAAGGAATAATACCATATATAATAACATCAAAAAACATAAAATGCTTAGGAATAAGGTTAAAAAAAGTTGCATAAGACCCTTTACCCTGAAAATTACTAAATACTCCTGACAGAAAGTAAAAAAAGACCTAAATAGGGGAGCCTGGGTGGCGCAGTTGGCTAAGTGTCTGGCTTTGGCTCAGGTCATGATCTCACATTTCGTGAGCTTGAGCCCCGGGTCAGGCTCTGTGCTGACAGCTCAGAGTCTGGAGGCTGCTTTGGATTCTGTGTCTTCTTTTCTTTCTGCCCCTCTCCCGACTGCGCTTGGTCTCTCTCTCTCTCTCAAAAATAAATAAACATTAAAAAAAAAGAAGACCTAAATAAATGGGGAGAGATACCATGTTCATGGATGGAGGATTCAACATGGTTAAGATGTCAATTCTATCCAAATGGACTATAAACTTAATGCCATCTTAATAAAAATTCCCACAGGCTTTTTGGCAAAATTTGTCAAGTTGATTCCAAAATACTTCTGAAAATATTAAGGACCTAGAATAGCCAACAAATACTAAAAATGAAGAACAAAGTGAGAGAATTTAGACTATCTGATTTCAAGGTTTTTTATAAAACTACAGTAATCAAGACAGTGTGGTGGTGGTAGAAGAATAGACATATAGATCAATGGAACAAATAGAAAAGTCTATAGATAAACCCACACTACTATGAACAATTGATTTTTTTACCAAGGTGCCAAGACAAACCAATGAGAAAGAAGTCTTTTCAGTAAATGCTTCTGGAACAACTAAATAACTGCATGGAAAAGACAACCTTGACTCTTATCTGACATCATACCCAAAAATCAACTCACAGTACACCATCAATCTAAACATAAAGCTAAAGCCATAAAACTTTTAGAAGAGAGCATGACTTGGGACAGGCAAAGGTTTCTCAGAACACAAAAAGCAGAAAATATCTCAAAGAAAAAGTTGATACGTTGGACTGCTTCCAAGTTAAGAATCTTTGTTCTTAAAAGACACCACTGAGAAAATGAAAAGGCAAGACAGAAAATGTGAGAAAATATTCCCAACACATATATCTAACAAGACTTGTATCCAGAAGATACAAAGAACTTTTACAACTCAGTAACAGGACAGACAGTGCAACTGAAAAATGGACAAAGGACTTGAATAGACTCTGAAAGAAGATATGCACATGCCAATATGCACACGAGAAGGTGTAAAGATGCTCCACATTTTTAGTCACCAGGGAAATTAAAACGGGGAGACAGCCAGTGCTAGCAACCTTGGCTTGTTGGAAGGTTGGACCTGCACACCTACTGCTGGACTGTCTTCTTGTTGAACAGTTCTGAACAGAAAGCAAAATGTAAGCCCAGCTTCTGGCAGCTTCAGGTCTGCATCACATACCTGGTATTAAGCTTCTTTTTTTTTTTTTTTTAATATTTATTTATTTTTGAGAGAGAAAGAAGAGACAGAGCATGAACGGGAGAGGGGCAGAGAAAGAGGGAGACACAGAATCCGAAGCAGGCTCCAGGCTCCGAGCTATGAGCACAGAGCCCGAAGCGGGGCTCAAACTCATGAGCCGTGAGATCATGACCTGAGCTGAAGTCGGACGCTCAACCGACTGAGCCACCCCAGGCGCCCCTTAAGCTTCTTTTCCTGCTTCTGAGCAGGAAGGAGTCAGAAAAACCTTCCAGAGGAGATGACTCTCGAGCTAAATCCTGAAAGATTATTTTCCAGAAAGGGCAAGAAGACCATCAAAAGTGCATGGACCACCAACTAGCCAGAGATATGCAACGGCAGGAGGCATGTGGGGGTTTTGAGTGTTCAGAACTAGGACCAAGAAGCCCAGGAAGTAAGACGAGCAGGGCTGGGGCAGGTGGGGCCTGGTGGGCCACTCCAGTAACCTTGGACTTTATCCTCTATTATGACAGAGTCATAGATTTATCACTTGGCCCAGGTCTGGACCAAATCCCAATATGCACGCCACATTATTAGCCATTCATTCTTCATTTATTTAAGTATTCATTCAACAGACATTAACTGTGCACCTACTGTTAACATTCCTGTCTCCCTCATTCCCAGCCCACACTCTTTCTCTGGGAAATGCAGCCCCTACAGAGTAAGCTCCTACTATACGCCAGGAGCTGGGCCTGATGCTATTTAAGCAAAATCTTATTTAATCCTCGTGTTTTCTCCATTTTGTAGATGAAGAAATGAGAAGCTCAGATCAGAAACTGATTTAAACCTAGGCCTATCTGACTCCCAAACCCCTATTCAGATCAATCCATCCATCTGTGCAGAAATAGTGCCCAAGTGCATGCTGTAGGCCAGGGAGACGGGTGGGGGACACAGGTGGCCACAATGCTGCCTCTGAAGAGCTCACGCCTGCCTGCCCACGACTGCCTCACCTATCAGAGGTGGAGCCACCTTCCCTCACAGGGATCTAGGTGGGCCCCCAGATGCCCGGGCTGAGTGACCTTGGAGCTGTAATGAGGACACTGACCCAGTCTCCCTGGCTCTCCTCTCTAGCCACTCACAACAGTGGATGCACTATCCCTTCGCCTCCTGGTAGAACTACCAGGCCCAGAGTTGGGGACTGCTCTTGGGAATGGTATGGGGGGCAGGGCATGGTGCCAAGGTCTAGCCTCCTCTGCTCCGAGCCCACACCTCTGGTATGACCAGACCCTGGCCAAATACTGAAGCTCCCATTACTGCAGCTAGTGGGGTCACGAATCCAATCACAGGCAAGTCACATAAACAAATAACAGACAACCCATTACTTCCCTAGGAGGCAGCCTCCCCTACCTCCCCTCTGGAGCTCTTGCCAAGTCTGACCTCGATAGCCCAGTAGTCACAGGCTCTACATACTGCCACCTCACTCCGGGAAGCCCCAACTTTGCTCCAAACCTTCTTCAGGGACCCCCCATTCCCCAAGTCTGATGGTCCCCCACCTGTATCAGGAACCCCTGAACTAGCTGGGGGCTAAGTTCTCTGCCTCCTTATTAGCCCCTCACTGTTATGAGATGAATGTTCATGTCCTCCCCAAACCCACACGTTGAATATCCCCAGGGTGATGGTATATTTGGAGATGGAGTCTGCGAATTCCCAGCCTCCACCGCTGTGAGAGAGAAATGCCCGTTGTATCTTTGTTATAGCAGCCTGGACCAACTAAGATGCCTGCCTCGTCCTCAAACACACCTCAGGAGCTTTGCATTTTCTAGCCTCTCTTCTCCCAGGTCTACGCAGCAGTTTCTTATCACCACTCCAGTCTCAACACAAACGTCGCCTCATCCAGGAAGCCTTCCCTTGCTTCCTGGGAGCCTCACGGTCATGCCGTCCTGTTTGACCTTTACGGCCTTTTGTGTTCTTGAACAGCATCTTGTTTCTTTGTTCACATCTTTGATTTTCTACACTCTGCGGGCATGGACTTGGTCTGTGTTGATCACTTCCCAGGTTAGAGAACACAGCCTGGCTCACGATAGGAATTCACAAATACCTGTCACACGCATGAATCCCAGAAGGCCCAGCTTTCAATGATGCCTCCTCAGTGAAATCTGCCTGGACACCCTTGCTCAGCTCCCTCAGAGGTGTAGAACTCGCAGTCTCTCCCCCAGGTGCCCGAGGGCACGGCTGTGGCTGATTCACTTCCACATCCGGCACCTTACACAAGGACTGGCCTGCCACAGGGGCTGAATACAATTTCACTGAATAAATAAATGAATGCAATTCAGCTTCACCACCTGTGATATATGTGGAAGGACTCTGCAAACTGTGGAGTGCCATGTGCACATGCATACGAGCATTCATACACACACCACACACACACACACACACACACACACACACACACACACACACACACACTTTCCAGGGCCTGACGGTCACAGGGCCTTACCGTACATCTGCTGAACTGAATTCTGGGCAGTTTCTGCCTGTGCCCTAACTCCAGGTCCCATAATCACAGCCACGCATTGGAACTGCGCAGCCACTACCACGGTTGGCATGAGTCTTGAACAATTACCTGAGCAGCCTGGGAGGCAGAGGTTAAGAAAACCCCAGCGCTGAGCGCTCTGCAAGCCTGGGAGGGGGAGGCGCAAAGGGCCGCCTGCACATGTGAGCAGCAGATGGTCAGCCTGGCCAGTCGGAGAGTTCTATTTCAGTGACAATTCATTTTCAGTAATTATCCCTCTCTCCTTTAAAGTCACCTAAGGCAGCCCTCGTGGGCACAGCGGACCTCTTCCCTGGGCGAACTTTCAAGTTATTTGCACTTTTGGAGATGCGTGGAATTAAAAGCAGATGTGCCAAATTGAGCCTCCTACTTGCCTCTCCATCTCAGATTTTTTTTTTCCTGCCGGCCCACTGTAATGTTTCTAAAATGGGACCCCGGCACTAGCCATGTCAAACAGCTGAGTTCAAGGTAGAGGAGGCTGCCAGCAGGGAAGACGGATGAAATTTAAAATCCCTTTCGACAGATTAACTAGAGACACTTTGAAGCCATAAATCATGCAGACAGTCTAGAAGAAGCTAATAATGGATTTCGGTTTTGTTCGTATTTATTATCTTGAAGAGATAGCAGAACGCAGGGCCAATGTGCCTGGCTGGGAAATCCACCGGGGACTTCCCAAGGCTGATTATCAACCAGAGGAGAGGTGGGACAGGGAGGGAGGAGGGACGTAGGAACCAGCATTAATTATGTACCTGCCGTGTGCCAGGCACTGGGCTTGGCATGACTTGTTTTATCTAAGCCACGATGCCAACCACGTGAAGAACACGATACTGTCCCCACGTTACAGAAGAGGACTCTAAGATGCTCCAAGATAACTTGTTCCAAGCCACACAGCCTGGCCTCCCTGCCTCAAAAGCTCTGCTCTTTCTACTTAACAGGATATAGGAAAAGAGATGGCCCAAAACGACAGCACAGATCTCCGAAGAGAGAAGCAGACAGTAAGAGCATGAGCTCCGGCACCCTGAGGGGCCATCTCCCCAAGTGACTCCTGTACTTGTCCACCACCGGTCCTTTTAGCCTTCCTGTGCTCTCTACCTGGGCTGTGTTCTTCAGTCATTTCCTGAGCTCATAATCAGGCCAGGACCTGGTCTGGGTCTCTGCCCTCAAGAGAGTGTGCTCAATTACAGCATTTTTGTGTTTGCCTTGTTGATCCCCAGAGGGCTTGCCTCAAATAAATATAACCCTATCCATCCCTGCATCTTCCCACGGCCACCTAGGAGATGGTCGATGCTGTTTCTACTGAATTCTCTGTTGCCCCAGCACCTGAACACCAGGATCACATCCACCAAGGGCAGGGGAATGGCCAGGGGAGGAAGCTGATATTTTAGAGCACCTCACTGACTCATTCAACACACCGTTTTGATGCCCACTCTGTACCAGTACCAGTGATAGAACCACGAACTGGACATGGTGCCCACTTACAGCCTACCCAGAGCTTAAGTACCAGACACTTTATATACTAATTTAACCCTATCAACCTAGGGGAAGGGATAACTACCCCCACCTGAGGCTCAGAAGGTGCGGCAGCTCAGCCATGATCAAGTGGGATGTGCACCCAGGCCACCCGTCAGGTCCCCCTTACCCCCCCCCCTCACCAACGTAGTGGGTCTAAGTGCAGTCTACTATGTGCTGAGCATCAGGCAGCCAGGGGTGCAAAATGCAGGGACCAGGATGGACTTAATGACCAAAGGCTCAAATACAGGAACAGGAAACACCACCCTGAGAGGTCAGAAGGGGCAACCATCAGGGAGGACTTCCAGGGCAGAGGGCAGAGTCCTGACTCTCCGTCTACACTTCTCAGCCACTCCTCATCCATGGCAGTGGGCTCCAAACTTCTGCTTCACATCAGAATCACCCTGGGGGACCTGAAAAATATATCTGGGTCCTGCCCTTGATAAATCAGATCGGAACCTCAGGGGTTATGGGCTAGGAAACTGTACTTTTATGAGGGCTACAGAGGATCCTGCTACAGCCAGCCTAGTGCCAGCCCTACCTAGTGTTTGGCCACCACCAAACCTCAAGAGTAGCGAGTCTCACCTCTGGCCTGGCACGTTCAAGGTCCTTGGCTCCGAACCACCTCTCCGGTCTGATATTCCGGGATTCTCTGCACCTACACTCACATACCCCCAGTCATAGCCTAACAGCTATTTCCCACTCCCCTGTTATGTCCTGATTCGTGCCCTTCTCTCTCCTGAAATGCCTTTCTATCCACTTCAACGTGGCGAAATCATTCCTGCTTATGCCCTCCCAGATCTCCTCTGTGCCTCAGAGCCCCATAAACATGCACCCCCAGATCCCAGCTGCCCCCCTGAGGTTGGCGCCTCAGGTCCTCTCTCTAGTTCTCCCGCTAGCCTCACTTCCTGGCCCAGTGCCTGGCTCAGAATGGTGCTCTGGAAACAAATGAGGCATGAGGTGGTCTTGGGAGAGAAGGCCTCCCCCCAAAGGTAAGAGGAGAAGGAGAAGCGTCACTGGGAGCCTTACTCCACTCTCCCCACTACGGTGCAGACACGCTGGCCCCATCCCACACCAGCAGCTTGCTTTTCCTTCTGGGCCTTTGCACTAGCTGTTTCCTCTGCCTGATGTGCGCTGCCCTAGACAGTTCACGGATGGCTGCTTCTTGTCACTCAGAGCTCGCTTCCCCAGAGAGGCCTTCCCTGCCCTCCTCACCACTCACTATTCCCTCACCTGCTTCGATCTTCTTCTTAGCACATGCCGCTACCTACATATCATCTATTTGCTGTCTGTCTGCCCCACTCGAACACAAGCTCCATGAGGACAGGGAGTTTCTCTGGCCTCAGTACGTATTTTTGCTACACCAAGTGAACTCTAGAAAAGCCTGGAGGGCCTTCTTGTTCTTTCCCGCACACACACAGCCTTGAGAAAGCCATCACAGACCGTGCAGTGTGTGAGCCTTGGGCTTTCCCTCCTGAGACGCATTCATGGCTAACTGTGCATGTTCATTTATGGTGAACCTTCAGAGGAAAATCTCCCCAAATTAAAAATAATTCCATAATCTCATCTCTCAGACTGCTTAGCTTTTGACACACTCCTTTTTTTTCACTACACCTACGTGTGTGAATGTGTCTGTGTTTATAGGTACCCACACATACAAATATATATACAAATATTCAGCATCTTATTACATACTGACATTTATTTAGTATTTGTTACACAAACCATGAGCATTTTCCCCTTGTCATGAAGGATTCTTCAAAAACTCCCTTCTGAAAGGCTGCATAGTACTCCATCATGGGATCACACCATAATTTATTTATCTATTCCCTGTTGTTAGACATTTAGGTTGTTTCCAATTTTTTACTGTTATAAATAATGCCGTGATGAGCACCCCTGGACATAAATGACTGTCTGCATCTCTGAATGCTTCCTCAGGAGAATTTCCCAAAGGAGGAACTCCTGAGTCAAAGGGACTGAATACTTTCCAGGTTCCTGGAAAATATGGTCAGATTGCCCTCCAGAAAGATCGTCCCAATTTATACTCACACCAGTGACTTCACTGCACATCGCAGCAAGGAGTGGCAGGATTTCCTTTGCGTTTGCTACTTTGCAAGACCGAAGCGATAGTTCATTTTTATTTGGAGCTGAATACCAAAGGGGGCAAATAACTGCATACACTTTTTGGCTCTCTGTATTTCTTCTTCAGTCAACTGCCGGCTCCTGTCCTTCCTCCATTGTTCTCATTGCTTTGGGGTGGCTTTCTTATGTGCTCAAGACATCAGGCTTGCTCTCTGTAGCAAATGCTTTTCTCAACTTGTTGACTGCCTTTTATTGTTGTTTATCCATTTCTACACCGGAAAGTCTTCTAAATTTTCACACAGTCCGATGTAACAGGGCTTTGGTCGAGATCGTTTCCACGGGCTTTATGTAAAGCTAGCCCTTTTCCAACCAGACATAAGATAAATATTTCCCTATAATACCTTCTAATTTTTTGTGCGGCTTCATTTTTCACACTTAGCTCCTTAATCCATCTGGAATGTATTTTGCAGGATAATGTAGGTGAGGATTTAACTTTATTTTTTTCCCTGAATAGTTAACCAATTGTCCCCATCTGTGTTCTTTTTTTTCAAGACCTTATGGCAGAGTTTCTACCATCTCCCTTAGTAGCGACCACAGTGTAATAATAATCATCACAGATATCACATGTATGTACTTACGCTTTACAAAACGTTATCCATCATTCATTCATTCATCACATTTTTGTCGAGCGCCTGCTATGCACTGGGGACTATTCTAAGTGCTAGGAATAGAGCCGGGAATAATACAGATACGTGCTCTCACGGAGCACACCTTCTAATAGGGGATGTAAAATAAGCGAGTAAATTATACAGAATGTTAGTGATAAGGAGAAAAATAAAACAGGAGGGGGATGGAAAGTATTTGAGGGGAACATGTACTTCTGCATAGGACGTTCAAGGAAGGCCTCACGGAGAAGTGTCACTTGGCTAAAACCTTGAAGCAGGTGAGGGATTGAGCCATGAGATGTTGGGGCTTGCGGGAGGACATTCCAGCAGAGGAAACAGCCAGTTCCAAGGTCCGGAGGCAGCGGGAGACCTAACATGTTCCAGGATCAGCAGCAAACCAGTGTGGTTAGAGAGGAGTAAGTAAGCCTGAAGGCACAAAGGAGGAGCTGAGACCAGAGTTACAAGAGAGGTGTGTGTGTGTGTGTGTGTGTGTGTGTGTGTGTGTATCACGTAGAGCCTCACAGGGCTTTGTACAGATCTTGCTTTACTTCCACATCTGGATGGGATGATTGATTTGGATGTGTTTTAAGCAGAGGAACAACATTACTAATGTTTTCACACAGGGTTTTTGAACCCCAGCACTACTGACATTCGGGCCAAATAATTCTTCGTTCTGAGGGGCTGTCTCTACATTGCAGGATGTTTAACAGCATCCTCAGCAGCATGAGCGTGCATGTGTGTGCACGTGCACACACACAGTTGTGACAATTGTCTTTAGACGTAGCCAAATGTTGTCTACGGGACAAAATGGCCCTGGTTGAGAACCACTGCTTTAACAAGACCACTCTGGCCGCTGTGCTGATGGGGCAAAGGCGGAGACAGAGAAACCAGCTAAGGGGCCACTGCAATCAATCAGTGAGATGACGGCAGCTGCAGCCAAGGCAGTGAGAAGTGGCTCGATTGAGGATATGCTGTGAGTGCAGAGGCATCAGGATCTATTGACAGATCACCTTTGGGGAATGAAGGAAAAAGACGAGTCTGTTTTATATCCTCAAGACCTATGAGGACGGAGCTGCTGTTTACTGAGATGAGAAACATAGGAGAAGGACCAGGTTTGGGGGAGATCATTGGGAGCTCAGTCTTAGTCTGTTTGAGAGACTTTCTAAAACAAATGTTGTTGTTGTTGTCGTCGTTGAGTTCAGAGAGAGAGGGAAACAGAGAATCCTAAGTAGGATCCTTGCTGTTAGCGCAGAGCCCAAGATGGGGCTCGATCTCACAAACCATGAGATCTGTGACCCGAGCCAAAATCAAGAGGAATCCAGAGTGGGACAAGAGGACGCTTAAGCCACTGAGCCACCCAGGCGCCCCCTAGAGACTTTTTTGACATGTAAATGAAGACACTGAATAGCAACTAGATTGACAAGTGTGGAGTCTGGGGGCGAGATCAGGGCCGGAGACATAACTTTAGACCAAGAGCAGATGGATGGTGTTTGAAATGCAGTGATACAGGATGAGACCACCAAGGGAGTGAGTTAAGAAACAGAAAAGAAAGCAGTCCAAGGACTAAGCCTGGGCACATCAATGTGTAGAGGTCAGAGAGCTGATGGGGGCGGCCAGAGGCGCAGAAGGAAAGCCACGTCTGAGCAGAGTCCTGATGCTGAGAGAAAGAAGTGTTTCCAGGAGCAGAGAGTGATCTACCGTGTCCAAGGCTGCTGAGAGGACAACCAAAATGAGGACTGAGAGTTATCCCCTGGATTTGGCCACGTGGAAGCCGCTAGAAACCGTGAACAGAGCTGCTTGGGGGTAAACAGGGAGTGAAGGGGTGGTTGGAGTTCATTCATGAAGGAACGGGAGGAGAGAAACTCGAGATGCTGAGCGTAGGCAGCTCTTTCAGTTTGCTACAATGCATCCTCGGACTTCTCTTATGCTCCTCTGCCATCCTCCCGGCTGCCTCTCACTGCTGCGGGGGCCAGGTGCAGGCAGGCTTCGGGCTTCGGGCTTCAGGCAGGGGCAGCCTGCCAGCGCCTCCTACAGAACAAGTGTGTGCGGTGCAACTCCACACACCCAACCCTAACGTGGGAAGGGGTTAATGCTTTGGAGCACCCTTGGCCAGCAGGCTTGGGCACCCATGAGTAAGTACTTCCTCCCTGACAGACAGCGCTCCGCTAGGCATGTGAAAGACTCTCTTGACAGGCTCTCCCCGCTGCCTTGTTTGACTCCTACGTCTCTCAATCGGGATCCCTGGAATCACCTCTCAAGAAAACTACCTGTACCAGAGCATGAAAATCTCTGCCTCAGGGGAAGACAGGGTAAGACAGATGGGAAGGATAAGAGAAGGGGACTGGAGATGGATATGCAGTCAGGAGAGGATTTTGCTTTTGTTTTTTTAAAGATGTCAGAAATAACAGCAGGCTTGTGTGCCGATGGCAATGATCCAGGAGGGATGCAAAAACTGATGCAGGAAAGGGGAGAAACACTGGAGCAGAGGTGTCCTTGAGTGAGTGAGAGGAGGGTCCAAAAACTGGGCCACAAAGCAACCCTCAGTAAATTTCAAAGGACTGAAATGAACAGAACGTGTTCTCCGGCCACAATGTAAAAGGGAATTAGAAATCTCCTAGGTTTAGAAGAAACATGCCCCTTTAGCTACAGCTCAAAGACACAATGGAAACTACCAAATATTTTGGATGATTGATAATGAAACATCTACATAGCAAGACGTGTGGGATGCTGCTAAAGCAGTGCTTCAGAAAAAAATTATGGCTTTTAATGCCTTTAGTGCGTTTTTTAGAAAAGAAGTGTTGAGATTTCGTGAGTTAAATATCCATTTCAAGAACAGGGGTGCCTGGTTGTCTCAGTCAGTTGAGTGGCTGACTCTTGATTTTGGTTGGCTCGGGTCATGATCCCAGGATCGTGGGATCAAGCCCCGTGTTGGGCTCTGTGCTGAACATGGAGACTGCTTGGGATTCTCTCTCCCCCTCTACCTCTCTCTCCTTCACTCTCTCTCTCAAATAAAAATAAAAATTAACATTAACATTAAAAAGAACAAAATAAAGCAGAAAGAAATGATAAAGATACGAGTAGAAATCATGAAGATAGAAAATATATTCACACATGTGCACACACATAATAGAGATCAGTAAATTAGTCTAAAGTCGGTTCTTTGAATAGATGAGTAACGTCAACAAACAACTGACAAGACAGATCACCAGAGAGAAGAAGTGGAATGAATAACTAATATCAAGAATGAAAAATGAGACAACGCTTGATGTTACAGGCAATTTAAAAATGTTTAGAGGATATTCTGAATATCTTTATGCCAACATTTTGAAAAGTAGTCAAAATGGACAAATTCCCAGGAATATGTAATTTACCAAAACTGATTAAAGAAGAAATAGAAAACCTGAATAGTCCTATAGGCACTAAAGTAACGGAGTAAATGGTCTAAAATCTCCCTACCATGAAAATGCCAGGTCCAGATGCCTTTTCCAGTGACTTACACCCAACATTCAAGGAAGAAACAATCCTAATCTAACTCTCACTCTTCTGGAAACTAGAAAAGGGAATAATGCACATTCATTTGGCTAAGGAAACCCTGCTATTAAATCTCAAAAAAGACAGTATGGGGAAGGAAAATCACAAGTCAATTCCATTTGTGAACATAAATGGGAAATTTTTAAATAAAACATTAACAAATTTAATCCAGCAGTATGTCAATGGAAAAAAATATATAATGACCAGATTGGGTATATCCAAGGAATTCAAAATTGGTTTAACATTAGAAAGTCACGTAACGTTATTCACCACATCAGTAGATTTAAAAACAAAAAATAATAAAAGCATCTCAATAACTGCAGAAAACGCATTTGATGAAATACAATATCCATTTGTGATTTAAAAAGAAAACGATTAGCCAATCTGGAAAATAAGGGAACTTTCTTTATATGATAAGGAGTATGTTACAAAAAGCCACAAGTAAATTTCAGACAGTGGTAAAATGTTGAAAGCTTTCCCTTTGATACTGAAAGCAGACCAGGATGTTCATCTTTGTCTTTCATCCCTCATCCTCCACTCCTATTGCATTCTATACCATACTCTATATAATAATGTCAGAAGGAGGTCCTAGCCAGAATGGAAAGGCAAGAAAAAGAAAGGACAAGATTTAGAATGTATGAATACAGCTGACAGCCACGCCCAGGCTTCTCTGTTTCTAGCCCACACTGAGGGCTCCCATCTCTGGTTCCAACTTGAGTTTTACCTGTTTTTTTCTTTGTTCTGATTTTGTTTCTGTTTTCCTTTATCAGTCTTTGATCCTGCCCCTACTCCCTCACTCAGTCATTCAGCAAATGTTTGCTGGGCTATCTGTGAACCCACTCATCACCTGATATTTTCTGCCTACCGCTGCTCTGGACCTATGGTGTGTTTGACTTCCCTTCCTCATAGACTGCATTCTGGGGGCCGGGACCCCTCTTG
The DNA here is from genome assembly GCF_018350175.1 of Felis catus. NCBI lineage: Eukaryota > Metazoa > Chordata > Mammalia > Carnivora > Felidae > Felis > Felis catus. Next base: position 43,374,384 of record NC_058375.1, read on the forward strand.
TATTGTTCTCCAGGCTGGACAGTCCTTCCCTCTGCTTCTTTAGCTCCTTGTGGGCAGGACCAGGTCTGCTTCACCTGTGCCCCTAGCCCTGCACATGCAGCAGGTCCCAGCTAGTGCTTGCTGAACGATGAATGAATAAAGGGACTGTGACTGCAGCTGCAGAATTCTGTCTCCCAGGCAGGGCCTTTCTACTTTACCAACATACATCAGCTTCTGCCTTTCTTCCTTAAGAGACTATTCCTGCTGCTATGCACTGAGCAGCTACCCTATACTGGCCCTACACTGGGTGGCTACTAGGGACACAAAGAGGGCACACTGAGACCAGCCCCTCTCCAGTCCGGAGAGCTGACAGTGGCCACATGTGATGGTGGGGACAAGAAGGTGACTGACCCAGCCTGTAAGGTCAGGAGAGTCTCCCAGGAGGAGGAGGTACAGGTAGGTTCTTGAGGGTAAAGCGCCATGAGCATCAATGAGGAATAAGGGGGCACTGAGACCAGAGAGGTCACTCCTATAATGTATGAAACCGTGGACCCTCCCCCCGCCCCCAGAAAAATGCATGGACACAGTCACCAGATTGTGCACATACGTTAAAGCCCATCCTGGACCCTTAGGTTCTAAGAATCTGGACGGTCTCCTGAGGATGGCAAAACCAAACTGGTCCAGACCTAGGGAAGAAGAGTACAACTGAGTTTTACTTGCTGATCATGTTAGCCCGTGACGTGGGCCAAGATTCAAAATAATGCCTCCAAGGCTAAGGCTGACCTCCCAGCTGGAACAGACACTCTACTTCCAGTTTGCAAAGGTCCTGCAAGCCTTGGCCCATGGCACTGAGCAGAGTGTGTCCAGCACAGGCCTTGCAGTGGCTCCATCACTGCGAGGGAAATGTCACCATCTGCCTCGTGAGCACCATCACAGTTACCAAAATTGCCCAGCACCTACCACGTGCCAAGCAATAATGGATAAGCATATGTCAAACAGGCAGGGGAGAGAAGGCTGTTCCTGAAACAGGACACATGTGAGTAGAGGATGTGCACCTGAAAGAGCCTGGTGTCTCAGGGGGTCTGGCTGAAGGATCCGATGCCAGGACACTGACTGAACATCCTGGCCCATGTGGGCCAGATCCCAGAACCTGGGTGCTCTCCCGAAGGCAGAGGGTAGCCAGAATCCAATTTGGGCTTAGAGCGATCACTCTGGTTGGGTGTGAAGAGGGATCCAACATGATGGAGGTAACTGTCATGTTCAAGGCAGGGCCTGACTTGAGAGAGACAGTGCATATGGAAGGGGTCTGGGGAGACCAGGAAAGTATCTCTAGGGAAAGGAAGTTTCCCCTCCCCCCCCCCTTTTCTTTCATTTTGACAGATAATAACTACAGGCCTGTTTGGTGCCGCACACCAGAAATCCAAAGGCAAGGGTGCCCGCCGACTCATTACGATCACAGCGACTATAATGGGTGTCAGCTGCAGGAAGGAAAGACTGAGCAAAACAGATACTGGCTCAAAAGGACAGGCTTCCTCCAGGTCATCTCAGGCCCAGCTGGTCAGGAGTCCAGGTCCCTCCCTCAGCTGACAGATGAGGCCAAGACCCACAGGGGGTTAACCAGAGGCCACCGCAGAGTCAGAGTGTAGAAATGGCCAAGCCAGTCCTGAACGTGATCCGAGCTCTCTCTTTCGCCAGCCCAGCAGCTTCCCAACCTCAGCAGAGCCACCAAGGCAACAGGGAGCAACAGCAAGGCCTCAGGAGCCTGGGAGCAGGGAGTCCCGTGTCCACGTCCTAGCTGCACACCCCTGTGTGTCCCTGGCCAGCTCCTGTCACGGCCAGTCTGGGCCAGACGGCTGTCAATAAGCCCCTTTCCAACACTAAAAATTCACTTACCCAGAGGCCAAAGGAGGGATGTGGAGAAGGAGCCAACGGACATAAAACCAGCAGTGACCCTGAAGGGGCGTGGTTAGGGAGGTCACAGGAAGAAGGAAGTGGGACCTGACCGGGTGACCGGGAAACACAGGAAGCAGAACCAGTGGGAAGAGGGCCACTGGGCTCTGGGGTCTGGACTTCCTCATCCACAAATGGGGGTCAGGGGGTAGAGGGCAGAAGGAGAAAGTTGGACCAGATGCTTCCAAAGCCCTTCAGCTTCATAGTGACAGCACAAGCCTCAATATCAGGATCTGCCTCTGGTAGCCGTGCAACTTGGAACAAGTCCTTATTCATCTGTAAACTGGGTATAATAACACCACCTCATAAGGCTGTTCTAGAGATTGAACCATACCAGGAGACACAGAGCAGCCATGTGACAACGCTCACACTCTCCAGATCTACACCAAGAGAGCCTGGTAAGGCTGGGGGGTCCAGCAGCCTCCACCAGGCCCCTGCGCTCCTCCCAGCTCCTCCCAGCTGCGCCAAGTCAGTGCCTGGCTGCCGGGGAAACCTCTTCGGCTTCCCCGCTTCAGTCAGAGTTTTCCTTGGCCCCCAGGGCCACTCGCCTTCCCTCTCCACTCGTCCCACAGGGTAGGAGCTCTGAGAGGGCCTGTCCATCTCCTCAGGGCTGGCAGGAGGCGCCCTATAAATCAATCAATAAATTCCAAGCAGATGCGCACAAGTTGTTTGAGTTGGAACCCTGGCCCTTCTCTGCGGTTGCCGTGAAACCAGACTCTCTCAGGTGATTCAGAATTTGACAGGGCCGGGCCTGGATCCACCAGCGGGTGACGATAATATTTTCTTTCCTGTCTTACCTCGGAGACAGGGTGGGGTTTTTTTTTCCAGCCCTCTCTCCTGGGCCGACAGCAAACCCAGGTTTACTCAGTGCATATTTATAGACCCCTGGGCTTGGGGAAGCCAGTAACCAGGACAGCCAGCACCGCTGTGGGGCTTCCCAGCGTGCGAACACCTTCTCCCATGGGACTCCATTTTCCTCACAGCCACCCATGGGGCTCTGCCTGAGGAAACCAACAGCGAAAGCTGTGGCTTTCCTGCCCGTGGTCTTGGGTTCTAACCCCAGGTCTGACACTTCCCTGAGGCTCAGTTTATACTTCCGTTTTGTTCTGTAAACAGGGATGATAACACTTAACACATCATAGTGAGGCGAGGGCTAAAGGAAAACAATACACAGGAATAGCTTACACAGAGTCCAGCACATTTTATATATTTGATAAACTGTCACTATATGATGATGAGTGCTCAGAAAGGAACACAGCTCAACACCTGTGACAAGGTCACGGCACAAAGTTCAGCGGGCTAGCTCCAGAGTCCAAGCCGTCCTCAACTTCCTCTGCAGCCGACTGGACGGACCGGTCCCTCCCTCAACACAGGGGGCACGGGGCAGCCGGTCAAGGAGAAGAAAAGGAAAGGAAAATACGCCACAATGGGTGCGCCTGTGTGCTGGGCCCCTGCCCCACGAAGCAGGGATGGGACACCCGGAAGACAGAGTCCGTGCCCAGCACCACTCGGCCGGGTCCCAGGCAGCCAGGCTTCAGGCAGGGCAAACACCGACTCCCCCTTCCACGGTCCCACAGACACGCTGTATGAAGAATGCCCAGAAAGAAGGAAAAATACCTGAGCACCAGTTAATGATTCAACTACTTTTTGTTGTAACCAAATAGGAGGAATATAAAATTTAGGCCACGAGTCTTGGTTTAAAAGCAGGCCAGTGATTCCACACCTTTTTTGGCTAAAATCTTGACCTGCCCCTCCCTGGGTCTCGGTTTTTCATTGGATGGCAGGGCGTCTGCGGTCCCCGGCACTCTGCCCTTCTGTGGGGTCTGGATCGGCAGCCGCCCGCCGGCTGGGTGTGTGGAATCTAACAACCACGGCCATTTGCTGAGCGTGTACCATGCTGAGCACCCAGACCACCCCACGCCTCACCCCAGCCCTGCGAGGTAGGAGCGCCATCACTGTGCCCACCGTACAGAGGAGCGTTATCGTGCAGAAAGGTTAAATAACTGGCCCAAAATCATTAAAGATGTAAAGGCAGGATTTGAAACCCAGGCACTCTGAGCCATTCTACTGGCCCTACCCCTACCCTGTTCCCCTACACACACACACACACACACACACACACACACACACACACACACACACACTTTCTCTCATGTACATGCTGATGCAGCTGTCAGAGTCTAGGCTCAGCTGAGAGTCACAGCAGGACTATGACCTTATTATCCCTGAGCCTCAGTCTCCTCATCTGTAAAAAGGGAATAACAACACGTACCTCAGAGGGTTGTTTTAGAGAATAAACAACACCAGATGACATACAGTTTCAGAGGTCAGGCTGACACGGCCTCCCTGCCCTTATAATGGAACAGCCAAGAACAGAGAATTATGACACGATGCACACGGCACAGGTCTCAACCTGGCTCCCGAGGCCCCCGCAGCCTGGCCTCGGCCAACCTCTCCCCATGACCTGCTCTTAGGGTACAGCTATACCCAACATCTTTCAGAGCAATCTGGCTCTTCGCCACCTCTGGGCCTATGCTCTCGGAATCACTCTGCCCATAATGTCTTCCATCACCCCTTTCCTTGGCAAAGTCCTACTCATCCTTCAGGACTCAGTTCAGCAGCCGCCTCCTCCAGGAAGCCTTTTCTGACTACTATAAGCTAGGCTAGAGCCTTTTCTGGCTCTGGCTGCTCCTGGCCTCTCTCCACCCCAGCCATGCTCACTCTGGGTTACACAGCTTTACATACTCCCCTCTCCTAGACTCTGGGCTCTTCCAGGGCTAATGCTGTGTCTATTCACCTGGGGCCCCCAGCCAAGGGCCTGGCCCAGAACAGGTGTTCAGTGCACATTTGTGGCATGAATGAGTTAGTAATTCAACAGCTGGATGAGGCAGGGATGGGGAGCCAGAACACCTTCCTGAAGACCAGGCTCTGTGCTTCCCCCACCGTGTCTTCTCTGTGCCCTGAAAGCATTTTGTCCATCCACCTCCCCTTACACCTCTCCTTTAGGGCACCCATACTGACTCCTTTTCTGGGATGGGCCCAGGGAACATGGAGGTGAACCCGAGGGACTCAGAAGGGACCGTAAATCACAGGCAATACAGTCCCATTAGGTTCTCCTGCCAAGCACCAGCTCTGGAAAGGGAGAGGCTGTGACAGTCCGACGGCCACCTGCTCAGCACCACGGTGTGGCCAGGCCAGGCAGGCCAGGCTGCCAAAGCTGACTCTGCAAAGAGATAAAAAAGCCTGAGAAACAAGAGTGCACAAGGGAGGGAAGGGAAAAGGGGAGAAGGAAAAAATAATAAAAAAGGGTTCTTTTGGTATTTGTTTTCAAAGCCACTGACGAAAACCAGATTTGAAGTTTTGGGGAAAAAAGGGATTTGGGCCTTTCAAATTCCACTCTCCACTAATTGACTGCAGTTTCCTTTGAAAGAGCCCCCAGCTCTTCTGAACAATCAGCAGCCCAGCTGGTCCTCCACAACCAGCAGCTTCCAGGCCTCCCGGCTCCAAAGGGTCGCCCTGGTTGTGTGAGCTCTGGATGGACAAACAGATGGATGGAAAATGGGGCACTGGGACCCGCAAAATGAACAACACTTGGAGCCGGACCCGGTGTGAAGTGCTTTCCATGGAAAGAGGTCGGGCCAAGGCTCAAACCCGGGTATGTCTGACCTCAGTGCTTGTCATTTTGCCATGTTTCTGCCTGCCTCTCAAGGTGCTTGTGGCTTTCAGAGGCAGTAGGGAACCACAGCAGGTTCAAGCACCAAATTCCAGGAGTGTGCTCCACCACTGTGGGCTCTGAGAGTAGAAATCCTGATGGGGTTAGGTACCCACTGTCTCACACATCCTGCCCAATGTCCCTCCCTACTCTGCCAGTGACAGTGCTTCTGTTCCTGTTCTCCTCCCAACACAGTCAGAAATGCCTCCCCATCAAGCCCCGTGAATCCTCCCGCCTCTTCCCGTGCCTGACCTCAGAGCATTTGGCCGATGGCTTCTCTCTGCGGCAGCTCAGAAACAAATATCCCTTCTCCCACTTTTTACTCAGAGACACCTAACCAAAGGCCCAAGAATCCCAGCAACCCAGCTCGAGGGAAATCCAGGGGCCTCACCTGATGACAGCTCAGACCATTAGCCCTCCTCCTATAGGAGGCTTTTCTACCTCATGTCTCACGCTGAGGTCCAGAGGGGCAGAGGGACCTGCCTGAAGACACACGTCAGCCCTAGAGTTAGCAGAGTCTAAACCCAGACCTGACTGTGAGTCCTGCCCCCATTTCCCTGGACCAACCCATCCGTCCAGACAAAGAGCCTTACTTGCCTTCCTGAGCATTACCCCAAAGGGATCTATGAGCAGCAAAACCAGAAAGTCCTGGAAATGTCAGCTGTCCTTCCACAAATGAAAAGGACCAGCATCCTTCAACAAAAGCTGGCCTCCTGGCTTTTGCACATGCTGGTCCCTCAGCCTGGAACGCCCTTCCCCTTGGAGAACTCATACTCCAACAAGCTTTGCTCCAGTGTTCACCTCCTCCAGGGCATGCTCCTTGACGCCTCTGGGCTCCTGTGCTGTCCCCTCTTGTGTCCTGCTTGGCACAGTGCAGAACCACTCCGCCCATCTGCTGACTCCCACAGACGAGCTCCCCCAGAGCAGGAACAGCTTTCCTATCGCGACCTCCTGGTGCCCACAGTAGGAGCTCCAGTAGTGCCTGAGGAAGGAGGAAGGCAGGGGGAGCCAGAGGAGTCCCAGCACTCCAGGTAAAGCCCTGGGTGCAGGTCCTGACTCTGCGTGACCTTGGGGAACTCACTTCCCCCCTGGGCCTTGGGCTCCTCACCTGAAAAAACTGTGGGTGCCTTAACTCTGCCCTGTGTGGTTGTCACACAGATCAAATGAGACTGAGGATATGGAGGCACTTTGTGAATTATGTAGCTTTGAGTTGATAAGGACAGTGGAGGGGTGGTGATGATAATTGGATGCTGGGGACAGGCAACCTCGCTGGTGGAGTGAGGGTGAGATCCCTAACACGTCTTCCTGACATGTGGCCACCTCTCCTCTCGGGAAGGAAGAGCCAGTCTGCCCATCTGTGCTGGGAAAAAGTAGAGGAGTTAATGACCGCTGCGCACTTGTTCTGCGCAACTGAGAATTGCCTCGGCCAGCACCGCAGTTAATTCCCCAGCCCTGAGGAGGGGTGGGTGCGTATTACCTCTCTTTCACAAGGTAGTCACTGATGCCAAGGGTGAGGTACTTGGCCCAGGTCTCATGGTCAGGGCAGCCCCACCCCAGAGCCTGTCCTTTGCATACCGCCCTCCCTAGGCTGAGTGCAAAGCTCTCCTTCACACGGCGTCTACCCCACCCTCAGGCGCCGCCAGGCCTTGAGCCTCACAGGCTGTTCCTGGGGCCAGCTGGCCAGGGCCAAGACGCCTCAGTGGCCCAGCAGGACCAGAGCCCCTCGGGCCAGGGCACACCCACCCTGATGAATCCCCAGGCAGCCTGCTGCCCTGCTTCTGTTCCCCATTATGAGCAAGGACCAGTGCCCGTCAAATAAATCAAGCCTATGAAGTCTGATGAACAAAGATTGTGACGGTAGGAGCTGAAATTATAAACATCAGCTGCCTGGCAATCTGGGATCAGGGCTGCCGCCTTTCTTTGATGGGGGAACGAGTGGCAGAGCAGCTCGACTTAAGATTATTCGGGACACTGCAGGCCGGAGGAGTCTGGGTCCTTTTGCCCTGTCTTCCCGGCACACCGCTAGAGTTTCAAGTCGCTGCACGACACATGAGGCCTTGCTCCGTGGGGTCTTGCCAACCCCTCCGGTCCCCACCTCTGTAATACCCTGCTGGCACTGCTTATTGCGCTCCATACTCACCACAGCACTTCACATTTCCAGGCCTCTGCAAAGGTCATTCTACGTGCCGATCCATCCTGCAATATCCAGCTCAAATGCCACCTCCTCCAGGAAGCCTTCTGAGCATGCCACCAGTAAAGCATTCCTCCCTCCTGCTATAGGGGTTTCTTCCAGTCTCACACAGAGCTAAGCTCCATCTTTTCTCATGTCAATCGTTCTCTCTGCCTTACCCCTGCAGCTGTAACTCCAGCTCCCCTTTCATGTCTCAGATTAGGTGTCTTCCTTCTCCTCTGGGAAACTCTGCCTGATCTGCCACCAGGCTGCCATGGATGCTGCCCCATCCCTCCCAGATCCCTGCTCTTGCCCCCCCCGTACTATAATTGGCAGTTTGCGTGTTTGCAAACTAGAAAGTCTCTGTTCCCAATGCCCAGCACAGGCCTGGCACCCAGTAAGTTCAATCATTCTCAAACAGCCAAGGGGCAGGGCAATCCGAGGCCCACAGACTCTGTCTTGAGTCCTCTCTATTGCATCTAAGACTGATCAGAAGACCCAGCTTCTAGTAACTGAACAAATGAAACCACCAAGGGCTGCCATGACCCAAATGCAGAGGGCTTCATATGGAAGGAATCAAGGGGACTGAGGAATAAAATATCAGTTGGAATAGACACTTTATTATCCAGGCCATAAACCTGATTTACACTCAGGTTTCTTCTTTCCAGAAGCTCTATAAAGCTTTACCTTTGCCCCTGCAAGCCTTGAGAACAAACCTTTAGAGCAACAGGAAACTGCCCATTATGACTAGGAGAGGGGAAGGGGGCTCTCTGATGCTCCTGCCCTCTGGGCAACCCTGTGGGTCAAAATCACCTGAAGAAGGCACAGAGGATGGGGCCTGGAGAGAACCACAGGCAGGAGGCCTAGACACCTGGGTTTAGTACAGGTTCTGCTATGTACATGGTATGGCCTCAGTCTCCCCTTCTGTACAGTGCCATGGGGAAGGAGTTTAGGTCCCAGCCAGCATTAATGTTGAAGGCACAGCAGCTGTGGGTTTGAATCTCGCCAACTGTGACTTAGGTTATGGAAGTTCTGCCCCGCTTTGTACACCTCTACCATGGGGCAACTGCCTCCCAGGGCTAGTGTGAGCACTAAGGGGGTTAATGCTGGAGAGGGGTCTAGACTAGCACTTGGCACACAGCGGAGCCTCTCCACTATGCCCCTGGGTCTTCTCCTACCCCCCTCGGCCATCAGATGCTGACAAGTGGAAATAAGACCCTTCTAAATCCATTGTCCAAAGTCATCCCTTAGACAAGCTAAGAGGTACATGTCACCCCCCATTAGAGATGAGAGAAATGAGGCTTGGAGAGGGCCCTTACCTTGCCTGTAATTCAGCCAGCTGGGAGCCTGGCCCTGGACTCTCAATGCCAAGCCCAGTGTTCTTTCTTTCCCTGACAGAGGATGGTCTGGGCCAACTTGTTTTAAAAAGAAGGGGCAGTGTAGAGGGGGGCATAGTGTAGAGCTAGGGTTAGCTCACAGATACCAGAAGATCTGTCTGAAAGACACCACTTAGGGTCAGCTGATTTGCCTCTGTTTCTTTCTGTTTACCTCAGCCCCAGTCACTAGCTCCCACTGTGGTCAGAAGCATGGACCCCCTTCCCTGCAGAGCGCTGGGCTCCCTCCTTCACTCCACCAGGCCTGTGTTTGGATGCCACTGCGTCAGAGAGTCCTTCCCTGCCCAGCCATAATAGCAGCCCCACCCCGCCAGCCTCTTACCCTTTCTTTTGTTAAATCACCATATAGCATACTACTGGACACAGTATGAATTTTTTTCTTTAAACAAATATTAACTGAGCACCTATTACCAGAAGCTGTTATAGACATCTGGGAAATGACAGTGAACAAAACAGACGCAAGTCCCTGACTTCGTGGAACTTACATACCAAAGGAAGATAAATCATAAGTAATAAACCTGATAAATATGGTCAATATAGCAAACGTTAGACTGTGAGAAGTTATTTGAAAAAAATTGAGCGGGGTGATGGGAATGCGTGTGCCAGGGTCAGGAGAGGGGCTGTACTCTTGATTAGGTCGTTGAGGTGGGCACCATAGAGAAGGGGGGGTAGTTAGCCCAGCAGCTATCAGAGGGAAGGGCATTCAGGCAGAGGGAACAGGTAACTCAAGGGCCCAGAGGAAGGAGTGTACTTGGCTGGAGTGGGGGAAGTAAGTAGGGAGGGAAATAAATGATGCTGTGGTCAGAGGGACCCCGGGCCTCCCTGTAGGCCGCCGTGAGGACTCAGGTGCTGGTTCTGAGTGAAAAGGGTATCATTTCATAATAGCAAGTATTAATGGCAAAGAAGTGAGAGTATAAAAGGATCACTCGGACTGTTGTGTTAAGAGCAAACTGTCTCGGGGTACCTGGGTGGCTCAGTCAGTTAAGCATCCAACTTCAGCTCAGGTCATGATCTCATGGTTCATGAGCTTGAGCCCCACGTCTGGCTCTGTGCTGACAGCTCAGAGCCTGGAGCCTGCTTTGGATTCTGTGTCTCCCTCACTCTCTGCCGCTCCCCCACTTGTGCTAGGTCTCTCTCAAAAATAAACAAACATTAAAAAAATTTTTTTAAAAAGAAGAGCTGTCTCAGTTGTCAGTTGGTTTATTGTTTGTCTCCTCCACAAAACTGTGAGATCCACCAGGGTAGCACTTGATCTGAGTTGATCTTCATTATCCTCAGGGCCTAGAACAAGGCTTGGCACATTCAGGTGCTCTGACAATGTCTGTGAAATGAATGACTGGGTAAACAAACAAATAGACAAACATGCACTCCAGCCACACCAGCCTCTTGGCTATTTCTCACACATGCCAAACATACTCTGGCCCCAGGGCCTTTGCACTTACTGTGTGTTCTATCTGGAATGCTCTTCCCCCAGAGATCTACAGGGTTTATTCCTACACTTCAGATCTTTTTTTTTTTTTTAATGTTTATTTATTTTTGAGACAATGTGAGAGACAGAGTGCAAACAGTGGAGGGGCAGAGAGAGGGAGACACAGAATCTGAAGCAGGCTCCAGGCTCTGAGCTGTCAGCCCAGAGACCAACGTGGGGCTCGAACTCACAAATCGTGAGATCATGACCTGAGCCGAAGTCGGACGCTTAACCGACTGAGCCACTCAGGCGCCCCCCCTACACTTCAGATCTCTACTCAAATGTCACATGAACACTGAGGCCTTTCCTAGACATACTGTTTAAGAGGGGCATGCCACATATCCCCCTCCAACACATCCTACATTTTTTTCCTGCTCATTTTTTTCTCTGTTGCACTGGTACCAAATGACATACTCTACATTCTCCTTTCTTACTATCTGTCTCCATCCACTTTTCTCTTATATTCACTGATTAAATCCTACATCTAGGGCAGTTGCTGACACACACCAGGACTCCAGTAAATGCTTGCTGAATGACCGAGTGACTCTTTCTGCCTGCTGTTTTGTCCAACCTCGGTGAGCAGTATGGCAACACGGGCTGGCTGTGGCCTCCCTGCCAAACAGCAAGACCCCCTGCAAACCACAGCCTTGGATACAGAGGCCAGAGCAAAAGGTAGGGCGTCGCCACCCACGCTAAGCTGTTTCATGGCGAGTTAGCACAGGGTAACCACACAAACCGTTATCATCTACGTTTTACTCGAGAGGGAAACCTATCAAAGCTCAGAGAAGCTAAGCACCTTTCCCAAGATCACAGACTTTACGAGGCTGCGGCACTGGGATCTGAACGCTGGCCTACTGGGCTCCTTCCAGTTTTTTTTTTTCAATCAAAAGCTACTGACCTGCCAGGCCATGCCCGCCCTGTGCTGAGGAAGTAAACAGGAGGCAGCAGCGAACAAGAGGCTGGAGGCTGAGGTAAGGAGGATCATTTGGCAGAAGGAACAGCACATGCAAATGCCTGGAGGTGAGCGGTATGGTCTGGATAGACAGCTGTAAGAGGAGGCGGAAAGGGGAGGGGGCGCGGGAGTCAGGTCACAGAAGGCCTTCTTCGTGAGATGCCTTAGGAAGTTGGCACCGCAGGGAAACGTGAGTCAAGACCAAATGAGGTGCCGTTTTACACCTGTCTGACAGGCAACATTAGTGAGTCTGACAGGAGAAGCTATGGGCGCCGCGTCCTTCGTGCTCTGCTCGTGGGGTGCACACTGGTGCATTACTCTGGAGACCAGCTGGGCATTATCTTGTAAAGGTGAATCCACATGCCCTTCAGCCCAGAGATTCCGTACCTCAGTGATACTTAAGAATGCTGTTTATCAAAGTGCAGTCTGCAGACCACAGAAATCAGTAAACACTACAATCAGGGTTTCCCACCCCGCGCCCCCCCCCCCCCAGAGAGCCAGTTGGTAAACATTTACTAGCAAATTATTGGACATAACCCATGTATGCAAAAGGGCCCTGGGTGTCCTTAATGATTTTTATGACTATAAAGGGATCCTCAGACCAAAATGTTTGAACTACCACCCTAGAGAAACCTTTGCATATGTGCACCAGAAAATGCATACAGTCCATGTAGCAGCCCCACTTGCAATAGCAAAAAGAAAAAAAAAAACTGGAAACAATCCAAATATCTACCAACTGGAGTGAATAACAACAACTGTGTTCTGTTCCTAAGATGGAATGTTACACAGCAGTGGAAATAAATGAACCAAAGGCACCTGCAATGACCAGTAACATAATGTTGAAGTTAAAAAGTGAGTTCCTGAATTCCCTAAATTAACTAAAACTAAACAATACATTGTTTAAGTCCATGCACACAAGCATACACACACACACACACACACACACACACACACACACGATAAAAACTTTTTGATAAAAGCTGTTTTAAAGAAATAGAATGACAAAGAAGACATCCAGATGGCCAACAGACACATGAAAAGATGCTCATCATCACTTATCATCAGGGAAATGCAGATCAGAACTACAATGAGATATCACCTCAAACCTGTCAGAATAGCTAAAATTAACAACACAGGAAATAACAGGTGTTGGCGGGGATGTGGAGAAAGGGGAACCTTCTCGCACTGCTGGTCTGGTCGGAATGCAAACTGGTGCAGCCACTCTGGAAAACGATACAGCGGTTCCTCAAAAAATTAAAAACAGAACTATCCTATGATCTAGCAATCGCACTGCTGGGTATTTACCCAAAGAATATAACACTAATTCAAAGAGATACATACAGCCCTGTGTTTATAGTAGCATTATGTACAACAGCCAAGATATGAAAACAACCCAAATGTCCATCCGTTAAATGATAAAGAAGATGTGAGATACACACACACACACACACACACACACACACACACACACACACACGGAATATTACTCAGCCATAAAAAAGAAAGAAATCTTGACATTTCCAACAAATGGATGGAGCTAGAGAGTATCATAATAAGTGAAATAAGGGGCACCTGGGTGGCTCAGTTGGTTAACTGTCCAACTTCAGCTCAGGTAATGATCTCACAGTTCGTGGGTTCGAGCCCCATGTCAGGCTCTGTGCTGACAGCTCGGAGCCTGGAGCCCGCTTTGGATTCTGTGTCTCCCTCTCTCTGCCCCTTCCCCCTCACGCTCTGTCTCTCTCTGTCTCTCAGAAATGAATAAACATTAAAAAAATTTTTTTAAATAAGTGATGTTAAGTCAGAGAAATACATATACCATATGATTTCACTCATAGGTGAATTTAAGAAATAAAACAAATGAACAAAGGGAAAAAAGAGAGAGGCCTAACAGACTCTTAACTATAGAGAAGAAACTAACGGTTACCAGAGGGGAGGTGGGGGGGATAGGGGAATAGGTGATGAGTATTAAGGGGAGCACTTGTTGTGATGAGCCTGGGTGTTGTGAGTGTTATAAGTGTATAATGGACACCTGAAATGAATATTACACTGTATGTTAACTAGAATTTAAATAAAAACTTAAAATGAAAAATAGGTAATTAAAAAAACTTTTTAATGTTTATTTTTTTTTGAGAGAGAGAGAGAGAGGGAGGGAGGGAGGGAGAGAGAGAAAGCACAAACGGGGGAGGGACAGAGAGAGAGGGAGACACAGAATCCGAAGCAGGCTCCAGGCTCTGAGCTGTCAGCACAGAGCCCGATGCGGGGCTCGAACCCACAAGCTGTGAGAGCATGACCTGAGCTGAAGCTGGATGCTTAACTGACTGAGCCACCCAGGTGCCCCACCACCAAATAAATAATTTTTAAAAGAAAATAATAGAATGACAAACATAAAATTATCTCTGATGGGTAGGCAGACATGAAAGAAATATATAAGAATTGAAAAGAAAGAAAGAAAACTTACTATTCACTGATGACAATCAGATGTCAAAAATGATCTAGAAACATGATTGCCATTAATAACTGAATTTCACAAGACATGCACATAGGGTGCATACTCAAAAATCAATTGCATGTCCATCTCCAGTAAACAGAAAAGGAAGTTTTTATTTTATTTTATTTTTTTTTTTATTTAAAAAAATTTTTTTTCAACGTTTATTTATTTTTGGGACAGAGAGAGACAGAGCACGAACGGGGGAGGGGCAGAGAGAGAGGGAGACACAGAATGGGAAACAGGCTCCAGGCTCCAAGCCATCAGACCAGAGCCTGACGCGGGGCTCGAACTCACGGACCGTGAGATCGTGACCTGGCTGAAGTCGGACGCTTAACCGACTGCGCCACCCAGGTGCCCCCAGAAAAGGAAGTTTTTTAGCCATTTATAACAGTATCCAAAAACATTAAATACGTAGGGATGAATCTAACAAAAGATGTGCAAGACCACACAGAAAATTACAGAACATTATGAGAAAAACAAGATTTAAATGAATTGAGAGATACGTATATTCACGGGTCAAAAAATTCTAAATGTGGATTTGGAAATTCCGAATTCATCTTCCCAAATTTACCCTGAGATTTAACAGCAATCCAGCTCAAAATCCCAGCAGGCTCTTTCTGTGTGAGGAAATCACCAAGCGAACCCTAAAATTTACATGAAAATTCAAAAAGCCAAGAAGAGCCAGGGTCATCCTGAAGAAGAACAAAGTAGAAGGGCCTCCACAACTAGACAGCAAGGCTTACTGTAAAATTGCAGACTGTGAAATCAGCACAAAGACAAACAAATAAACCAGTGGAACAGAACAGAGAATTCAGAAATCGACCCCCTTGCTTAATTGATTTATGACAAGGGAGAGTGGAGAAAGGACAGTGTGTTCAATAAAAGTTGCTGGCTCAATCAGATTTCTATATGACAAAAATGAAACCTGACCCCTACCACACACCGTACACAAAAATCAAATCCAGATGGATTATAGAGCTAAATAGGAGGCGTAAAACGACCAAGCTTCAAGAAGAAAATACAAGAGACTATTTTCACAATTTGAGGCAGGCAAAGATTTCTTACCTAGGACGCAAGACCTCACTAACCACAAAAGTAACGATTACTAAAGTAGACTGTTTTGAAATTAAGAGCGTCTACTCATCAAAGGTCACCATGAAGACGCCTGGGGAAAGCTATCTGTATGGCACCTGACGGAGAGCTTAGATCCCGAATAAACATCTTCCCTACACAAAAAGGCAAATCATCCCCCCTAAAGAACATTTTAAAGGACTTGAATAGTCACTTCACAAAAGAATATTCAAATGGCCAAGAAAACATGTGAAATAGTGCTCAGTATAACAGGTCAACAGGAAAAATGCAAACCAAAACCACAGTAAGATACCACCACACATCCATCAGAAAAGGTTAAAATGAAAAAAAAAGGTTTTTATGATGTTTATTTATTTTTGAGAGAGAGAGAGAGAGAGCACACGTGGGCAGGGGGAGGGGCTGAGACAGAGGGAAACACAGAATCCAAGGCAGGCTCCAGGCTCTGAGCTGTCAACACAGAGCCCGACACGGAGCTTGAACTCACGAACCATGAGATCATGACCTGAGCCGAAGTCAGATGCTTAACTGACTGAGTCACCCAGGCGCCCCAGAAAAGGCTAAAATTTTTAAAACAAGCAACACCAAGTGTTGCAAGGATGCTGAGCAGCAGGAACTCTGCTCTCCTGCAGGTGGGAGTTTTAAAACAGCGCAGTCGCTTTGGAAAACTGTATGGCATTACATACTACAAGTGAACATACCTGTCCCTTCATATACAGCCAACCGTCAGTGCAAATATACGTACGTGATAGGACACGTACACTTGTATTCATAGTAATATCACCGCTAATGGTCAAAACCCGGAAACAAGCCAAATGTTTACCAGCAGTGGAAAAAGATCAATAAACTTGTAATACTACCTATCAATGGAAATGAAAAAACCACAGCTCCACAAAAATACGACCACATTTCAGAAACATGATGTTGAGAGAAAAAGCTAGACACAGACAGCAGGTACTGTATGCCCCCAGCTATATTAAGTCCAAAGCAAGCAAAACCGACTCGCCCTGGAAGGCAGGCCTGGGTACCTGGGGAAGGAGGCAGGGAGTAGTGCCTGGGAGGAAGTGTGAGCACGACTTTCTGGGGTGAAGGTAATATTCCATTTCTTGACCTGAGTTTTGATTTCACAGTTACATTCATATTGTAACACTCACCGAACTGTGTGCTTAGAATTTATGTAATTTTATATATATAAGATTTACTTCAATAAAAAGTGTAATTAAGATAGAATAACAGGAATAAAATTCAGTGATGTGATTAACCTGCAGACTGGAGGCAGCGAGACCAGGTTGGGGAGAATACACAAGTAAACGTATTTTCTTGTTCGTTAGTGTTCAAACGGGGAAGAGGGAGAGGAGAAGGGAGAGAGAGAGAGGTGGGCACATTAACGGGCCAAAGAAGACAGTGACACAAATGACACTGCTTAATCCAATTCTAAGCATGTAAGATTAAAAACAAGCACATAAAAAGGACCCACGCTCCAGGAAGAAATCACAGGAACCAGGACACCACCACCCACGTCATAGGGTCATGAGACAAGTGAGTGGTATAGTGCCCTGTCAAAGACAGAATAAAATAAATATTATTGTCTTGATATGTATTCAGCATCTAGAACAAGGCAGATTTCTGATAAATAAGTCCCGGGGATATAAGATACAGCACGGTGACTAGAGTTAATACTGTATCGTGTATTTGCAAGTTGCTGAGAGAGTAGATCTTAAAAGTTCTCACCACTAAAAAAAAAAAGCCTAACTATATGAGGCGATGGGTGTTATCTAAATTTATCGTGGTGATCATTTTGTAATACATTCATGTATCAAATCGGTATGTTGTATACCTTAAAAGTAATACACTGTTATGTCAATCATATCTCAATAAAACTTGGGGGGGAAAAAGAGCTGGAGGGACAAATGAATACAGGAAGCAGGACATGCCCCCACCCCCGCCCCACCAGGGCTCATCTCACCCCACCCATCCACCAGCAACCTCTCCCGGTGCTTACGTTCTTTTTGGCTGGCACTGGCCTAATTAGCGCAGCCTCTATTAAACCCCCTCACCACCCTCTCTCCGGCAATGCACTCTGGCCCAGGGAGTCCTGGTCATTGGGCCAAATAAGTTAACAATTTCCTTTCAGCCCTATGGCGTTTCTCAAATGTTAGTCCATTTTTTCACAGCCTGAAAGAGCCAGAGTCTTTTTAACAGTCCAGTCCTGGGCTGGATCTGTCACCACGACAGTAAAAAACAAAAATTAAAAAAAAAGTTTAAGTGCATCGTGTGCTTATAATAAATAGTTTGCACAAAATTATTCCTTCCACATATGGGCAGAGCGATGCCTTTAATGTGCACATTGTTTGCGGACAGCCTGTAACTGAGGCTGTTACTAGGCAGAATGTGGAAGTCGCTTTCTACTATTAAATAAGGGAAACAAGGTTCTCATTTTAAAATTAATTCAATGAAAACTATTAAGCAGTTGGCCGTGAATGCGTCAGTATTTTTTCCAAACTGATACTAATAAGGGCTCCCACTCCCAGTCCTGCCTAAACAAAAACACAGGGTCAACCACAGAATTTCCAAGAACCTTTTCCCAGTGTTGTAGTTCTGAAACACGTAACCAGGAGGGGTGTGCAGACCCAACCCAAACCACGACCCGAGTCCCTGTGACACTGTCTTTGGGTGGGTTTGGGTGGGGTGGCCGCCTTCTGGTGCCACAGGGGCTGGTGCAGGGAGTGCTGGTCTCCCTTTGCCATACCACCCGTTGACTGGGGAAGGGGGCAGTGCTCCGTTCAAGTACTAAAAGGTGGGAGGGACTCAGGGGTGCATTAAAGTCCCCGATCTTCTCCAGACCAGCGTGGTCAGCAAGTGCTGACAGGGCTCCCACTGTGGGGCAGCTGATGAAGGGCAAAGACGGCAGGGCTGTCTCAGACATGCCACCCCCTAGCTTCATGGTCTCAGTGTCTTCGTCTGCAGCGTGGGGCTGTTCTCTGAATTCCATGTGTCCTTGGACACAGAGACCACAGCAGGTGGCCATCTGATGTCGGGCCCCCTTCTCCCATTCCGTGCCAGCTCTGGGCTCAGGACGCAGAGACGGCCACTGCTCCTGGTGGAAAGCCAGCTCATTAGAGCAGGAGGTGCGGCATGCTGTGGGAGCTCAGGTGCAGAGGAGGCTGGGATCTGAGTCCCCATGGGGAGTCTCTTCTATGCCGTTCCTGAAGGGGTATCTCTCGGCTGCTGGCCACTCAGACCAGTGCCAAGCAGGAAAGGGGGTGTCAGGGACAGGCTAGAGGGGAAGCCAGACTGGAGCGACATGGCCAAGGACTCTCTGGGAGCCCCAGACCACGTCCCCCAGGCCCTGTGACCATCGGCCCTCTGAGGGCAAGGATAGCATCTGACTCATTTCTGAGTCCTCAGTGCCCAGTCTGGGTGGCAACAGATTAAAACTCAGTGAAGGTTATTGATAAGCAAGTGAGTCCTCAATCACATCTTCCATATGGTTCCTACGGTTCAGGAGGAAGCTCATCCTGGGTGGAAGCCTGGATCCCTGTGCAATACAGCCTCCTGGGTCACCCCTCTTAAAATTGATGTTCATGGGGTCACGGAAGGTGATGCAAGGACAGCACAAGGCCACCAAAAAAAGAGGAGAAGGCAGCACCCCCAAGCTCCCACGTCTGCATCCGCAGGTGGGGATAATGAAGCAGTAACTCTGTCTCCCAGCGCTGCCCACGGGACCCAACGACATTACAAGGGGACGAGAGGTGCTGGACACACATGAGGCTCACCATTCCTCTCTCTCTGTTCTGTCTCTGTTTCTCAGCAGATTCTGACTGTGCACCTGCTGTGGGCCACGCTCTGTGGCCTGCAGGGATGAGCCCAGGCTAGAGGTCAGCCTGGGGGTGAGAATGCAGGTCCTGGGCATCAGCTGGGCTGGAAGAGGCAGAGGGAAAAGAAAAGGTGGCTGTGAACCCGATGCCTGGTTCAAATGGAAGCTTAATAAATGTTGGACTGACAGACGGATGGTTGGACATACGGATGGGGACAAAGGAATGATCAACAGAGCGGGCAAGATTCAAACCTCTAGTTCTCCGTTCTTCCTTCTCCCACAGAGGTGGTTTGCTGCGCTCTGCCCCCAAAACACCCAGACCCAGAACCACACTCTTGCCGTGACTCCCATGGAAGTGCCTGTGAACAGCGCTCGGCCCTCCCATTGTGTCTGCTGTCTCTTCCTGGAAGGCACCATTCTGTCTTTTGGCCTCTCTCTCCAAGTCTCTGACTTTCTCTGTCCCATTCTGGCTTTCTCAGGAAATGGGTATCCTCTGTTTCTCTTGTTGTCTCTGCTTCTGTTTTTTGGCCTCTCTTCTCCTTTCTTCCTTCTCCTTCCCCTTGCCCAATCACCGGGCTGCCTTCCCAATCCTGCTGTGAAAGCCTCAGTTCAGCCGGCGCAGGTGTGCCTACAGGGGCTTTGACCAGGGACACACTGCTTGTAAGCGGTGAGAGAGGATCAGGGTGAAGTACACATCCCATCAAAAGGGGAAGCCCAGCTGAGAGGCAGGTCACAGGCAGAGGAGACCGGAGTCCCTGCCGTGCCCACCCACCTGGTACCTCACGTCTTGGCTGGTACCGAGCCCTAGCTCTCCCGTGGCCGAGACCTTCTGGATGCCAGCAGGGGCGAGGAGGAAGAAGCGTACACAAGGGAGGTCCCCACCCGGCTCAGACCTAATGAACAGGTGCCAAGAGACCACTGCGCTGGTTGCACCAAGGGTCTCCCAGCCACAGTACTGCCACCTCTGCCCCAGGACAGAAGCAGGGTGATCCTCTGTGAGGGACATCACCAAATTCCAACTGGCTGTGGGCTGAGACCAAGACGCCTCAGCACAACAGCAACGTGGGTTGCGTGTCCACGTGGGCCCGGCACGTCACAATTTCCAAGGTCCTGACACCGCATCCATCCATTCAACAGATACTTAGGGAGCACCCCCTGTGCCAGGCACAGTTCTAGCTCCCGCACCTCGATGGGGCGGAAACAAGGTGGGTACGCAGAGCTGCCACTCTGGAGGGGGAGACGGACCACATACATAACCTGAACACTGAGGACAGTGCCGACAGAGCTTCCATCCCTGTGACAGCAGTCTGGAGGCCAGAGTATCCCCAGCCTGGTTTTGAACACATTAAATCTGGGGCACTGCCCACACATCCACGGGGAGATGACATTTCGGAAATGTCACCCACACATCCACAGGGAGATGCAGGGAAGGCAGCTAGGTACATGTACAAGTCTGAGCTCCAGGGGAGGGGCTGGGCTGGGCACATAAATGAGAGGGTCAGCAATGGACCTTCCTCAAAGCCACAACCAACACAAAATCAGAATGCAAGAGAAAGCTCCCTGAGATGAGGGGGACCAGGGAAGGGGGCTGGAAGCAGCAGAGGGCCACGAGATCTGGGGAGTGTGGTGTTGGTCAGGAGGCCAGCGAGCCCGGGCTAACGCTGCTGACGGGCACGGGGACTGAGAGATGGCGGTGGTGGCCTGGGTGACACAGAGGCCCCGGGGGCCACTATAGGAGCTGCATCCGTGCAGCTGGGATGTGAAAGCCTAGCGTGGGCTCGGAAGGGAGTGGAAGAGAAACAAAAAGCACAGCCCACTCTTTCAAGGAGCTTTGCTCTAAAGGGAGGGAAAGAATCGAGGCGGGATCTGGAGGCTGAAGTGGGTCGAGAGGTTTGTTTTGTTTTGCACTATGGTAGAAAGAACAGCTTGCTTATGCAGAGACAGGAATGACTCAGCAGAAAGCAAAAGCAGCTGCCCAGGGCCAGCCAGACTGCTGGGGCTCGTCCTTGAGCAGGTGAGGGGCATCTGGTGCATTGGTGCCACCCCCCCCCCCCCCCCCCCCGCTGGCAGGTAGGACAGCCTGCCCTCATTTTTCAGATGAGGGTCCTAAGGCTGAATACCACTGACCCGCATCTCCAGGACAGTCACCGGGAGTTTCCTTCCTCACCTGCCCCCTCAAAAACCTCCCATGCCCCTCAAGGAGGGGCCGGAGGCCACACTCAGCCTTTTCCTTAAATATTTTTCAGGCACGCTCAAGTCTGACAATCCCTGCTCCACACCAGGAGTCTCCAAATGTTTTTGATCTCATATCCCTATCGGGAGAAAACGTATTCATTTATCAATCACAGACATAAACTACTATTCTACCACATGCTAGGTATACAGCCTCGGCCGAGTGGCCCCCCCACAAAAAAAAAACCAAAAAAAAAAAAAAAAAACAAACCTCTCTGTGCCTCAGTTTCCCCATCCATAAAATGGAAGATAATAAGAGCACCCACCTCATATGGTCATTGTGAGGACCACAGGCGCTAAAAATGCATTCAGCGCTCAGAACAGTGCCTGACACATATGACCGTCATTACTTTTACTTCACCCAAAACGAGATATGTCATAAACATCAACCCCATTCTGGTGTTTCTCCCCTACTCATAGATGGTCTTGGTGGCCACCTTAGCGATCCTGGTCCTCAAGGACAAGGACCACGTGTTTCTTACTCATCCCTTCATTCCTGATGTCTAGCAGAGGGCCTGGCACGAAGCAGGTGGGCAAGAATCTGCTGCTGGAATCAAGAACCATCATTTGTTGAGGCCCAACTGTGAGCCGCACATCACTTCGTCCCTGCAACAACCACTGAAGTGGGGGAATCAGTATTCCATTTTACAGTGGGAGAAACTGAGGCTCCAAGGGGTAAAGTGAGTCGCTGAAGGTCATAGAGCAAGCTACAGCAGAGCTGGGGTCCACGTTGAGGCATCTGGATCCTTAGTCCCACAGCTAGTGGCCTCATCACCAGAGGTGTAGCCAGAAGATACTGCTGGGGTCTATGGGGCAGGGACTGGCTCTTAGCCTGACTGTTGACCCTGCCCCCAGCAGAAAAGGAAGGATTAGCTGGGCAAACACACACACACACACACACACACACACACACACACACACACCCCTCATAATTAGCAGAAGCACAGGGGAAACCAGAGCTGGGCGTAGGCAGGAAAGGCAGGAGAGGCGGAGACCCTAACCTGGAGGCCCCGCCCACCCCAGCCCCCCAGAGCTGAGCCTGGCCTGAGCCAGAGAAGCATCACTGCCATTTGGGAATCTGCACCTTCCTTTCACCTCACGCCTCCCTGCAGGCCAGGCTGCACATCGGCTGGCGAGGCTGCATTAACGGATTTCTGAAATGTCACCAAGAACAAAGCTCCCCTTTCTGCCAGCCCCTAGTATTTACAAGCAAGCACAAATCTGTGAGAAAATTCAATTGAACGCAGATGGCAGGAAATTCCTCTAAAATGACAGTGGCCAAATTCAAACCACAAGACATGAAAATAACCCAACATACTAGACGTGAAGAACACATCTATAGACTTCTCCTCGTGCGATTTGCAATCTGTGATTGATTACCAGGAAGACAGACTGCAGATTTATTGGACTTCTGTAGAACACGGATTCCATTTGCAACAATTAAACCTTCCGTGGTTGAGAAAGGGCTTGGAGGGGCTGGAGGGAGATGGTGAAGTTAAGGAATGTGGTGTGAGACTGATAAAGGCTGGTGTTAGCACCCAAAGAGCTGGGCGTCTGCTTGGCTCAGGTACTGGCTGGCAGGAGATGGTCCTGGTGTGCCGGGGCATCTGCAACTCATGCCATTGGGTCGGAGGTCCAATCTGCGGCAAAGGGTTGGGGGCAAGACGCATGCTGACGGGCTTCTGAAGGGACAGGTATACGCAAATCTGCTGACCCGTTGGGTATATACGGCTAGACGCGAGCAGGGGAGGGACCCTCATAATGGCAACGGTCCTGGTGGTGCTAAGGGGAAAGAGGAAGCAGAATCAGGGAACCAAGGGATAGTGGCAATGGCCTTCCCCAGGCAGACAAGGCAGACGTCACTAATAGATCACACCATCTCTTTTCTGCTAAGCTCAGAATCCTTTTCCACACCATTCTCCAGGCAGTACTAGTAAGTGGCCAAAGCCACCAATCATGGGCTCCCGCGCCGGGTGGCCTTCTGGTGTGTGCTGAGGGCCGGGGTGCCAATGGTGTGCTCCGGGACTGAAGGAAGCAGGTGTGTGTTAAACTCTTAATGATCTCGAAGGAAGCCAGAGGCTCAGCTGTGTGTCACGGGGCAGCGGTTGAGGTGTGTGCTAACAGGTGAGAGATTCAAATCTGTGCTCCAGAGTTCTGTTTCTCTACCAAGTGGCTGAGACCCAGCATCTGTAAGATTCCACCTCCCAGTCCTCAGAGGGGCTCAGATCTCTCTGTAGGAGATGGTGGGGGCTGCATGTGGACGGACGGGCCTCTCATTAGGAAGCGGGTCTGTGTCCTCTTTGAATCCGAGCTGGCCTATGACTGCCTTGACGAATGCCGTATGGGGGAAGTGATGCTGTGCCTGGTTGTGAGCCTGCCTTTCTAAGGACTGGCCACTTGCCTCTTGGTCTCCTGGAGCCCTGAGCTCCCACAGAAGAAGTCTGACTACCTTGCAGGAGGCAGCCCATGGAGACCACATGAGAGGGAGCAGGACCCAGTTGAGCCCAGTCTTCCAGCCATCTTCAGCCATGTGCCAGCATACAATCAATCTGTCCTGGACTCTCCAGTCAGACCTGAGGCCAACTGAATAGCACCAAAGGGCCCCCCCCCCCCCCGCTGATGCACGTGGGGCAGAAGGATCACCCAGAAGAGCCCTGCCTCAAATTCCTGACCCACAAAGTTGCAGAACATAGTGAAATGTTTGGTGATTTGAACCACTGAGTTTTGGGGTAGTTGTTATGTAGGTCATCCGTCCTTGCCCCCTGCCTCCCCATCCTCACTGTTCCCTCCCTTTTAGCCTCATCATCTCTGCCTGAAGGGCCACCCTGGACTGGGTTCCCAGCCTCCCATCAGGTCCCTTACCAGCCATACTCTTGCTGGTCTCCGGTGACCTTGCTACACCGAGGCTCTGATCACACCCAAACTCAAAGCCCTGTGGGGTCCTGACCACCTCTCCAATCACCTTGCCACCCCTCCCATTCCCCACCCCTATGCTCTCCATTCCTCAGATGGAGTACAATCCTGAAAGGCCTCCATGCTGTTGTATGTGCTGTTCTCTTTGCCTAATGCCCTGGACAAACTCCTACGCATCCTCCGGTGCCCAGCTCAAATCCGGGATATTCATCGGCTCCTTCCTCTGGGCCTTTTTAGTGTTCACCATCCTGCACCGTCATATACAAGGCTGGGAAGCAGCTGGAGGAGAGCATAAAAGCTCCTGGGCTCTCATCAACCCAGCACTAACATGGTACCTGGCACAGAGTCCAACAGAGTTTGACTGAATAAGTTAGTACAATAACAAATGCATGACACAGGAAGTCCAGTGCAGGTCCTGGCCCCAGGCTGTCAAGTGGGAAGGAAAACATGAAAAGTTGAATTCCAACAAAGAGTTCTGACAAGCAGCACGGCAGTGACCACTGGCTCAAGGTCAGAGAAGGGAGAAGCCACTAGGGCCTGGGTAGTCAGAGAGGACTTCCTAGAGGAGGAGGACCATACTGGTGTCAGCATGAGCTCCTCCAGGAGCTCCCAGAGAGTCCCCTGGGTCGAGGCAGCCCCTCAGACCCCCACTAGCTGCACTCCCCTGACTGCATCACAGGTGCTGGTCATGTGCCCCACTCCCCACTCACTGCCGCATCCACAGTGCCCAGCCAGGGGCTCCGAGACAAGCTGATCTCTCCCAGGGCATCATAACCGGGCTGTCTCTCCTCCATCTGAGAGAAAGGGACCAGCACAGCACCCCACCCAGAGCACACACACAAAGGCCGGTTGTCGAAATGAGTGAGGGGGAGGTTAAGGAGGCATTGTGGGCAGGATGACGCTCAGAGCAGCCCAAAGAATGCCCCAAGGAGCCATGGAGCAGGCACTGCACCGCTGTCCTGGCCACGAGACCCCACGGCTTCCCCTCTGTAAATGGGGATCGTGGCAGGGTGAACGCAAGAAGTTTCTGGCACGGGGTAGTGTGTGCTGATGTGTGGTAAACAGGAATCCGGGCACCAGGGAGTTGCTGGGGGATGACCTCAGGCCCTGACGGCCTTTTGGTGCTCTAACACTGGAGAAGGCGTCTGGAAGGGCCCAGGAAAGGGAAGGAAGCATTTCCAAAGCAGCAGCCAAGGGCCAGGCTTGGCTGCCACATTCACTGAGGGAGCACTAGAGCAGGGGAACCAAGAAGAGGCAGCAGAGAAACTCTTGGGCCCTCAGAGAGTTTGGCTCCTTGCAGAGGAGAGCTGTCCAGCACACGGACAGGCTGACTAGACAGGTAGTGAGCTGCCCATCACAAGGTGATCAGTAATAGGGTAACCCCTTAGAACAGAGAATGTCAGGGCTGGAGGGTCTCTCACACTTCCTCACCGCACACACACAGGGAAACTGAGGCTCAGAGAGTGTAGAGCAAGACGCCACTCTACACACACCCTTCTCAGCTGACG
Source organism: Felis catus (assembly GCF_018350175.1). Lineage (NCBI taxonomy): Eukaryota > Metazoa > Chordata > Mammalia > Carnivora > Felidae > Felis > Felis catus. The sequence continues at coordinate 43,400,056 of NC_058375.1, forward strand.
CAGAGCCAGGGGCATCTGTGCGGGATCCTACAGGCAAACTCCACCCAGACACCCCCCACCAAGCCCCTCCCGCTGATGAACCCTAACCCCACGGCCCTGCAGCACCAGGAAGGTTGTGCCACCCTGGGAAAGTCGCTCAGCTACTTTGAGCCTCAGTTTGCCCATCTGTAAAATGTAAATAATAGGGCCTACCTCAAAGGCTTTAGGTGAGGATTAACGAGATTAAATACGAAAAGCACTCACGACAGGCCTGGTATATTGCAAGCTGTGGTAAATGTCAGCTGTTGACTTTTTTCGACCATTTGAGGCACTGAAACACATAGGACCCAGCTCTGCTGCCTTCTGGCTCGGTGGCCTCGGGGAGGCCTCTTTCGCTCTCTGAGTCCCTGTGTCTCTGAAGTGACAGAGACTCAGTTTGGCTGAGTGACGGCAAACGTCCTGGGCGGCTCCAAAGATCTCCCAACTACTTTAGGTTTTCTCAGGTGTTCCCAGTGTTGGCCAGCCATCTCATTAGCATACAGGAAGCCTCACCCCTTTTCCAGACACCTCAGGTGGGGGAGCATCCAAAAGGCACTAGGGCCTTCCTCAGGAGACCAGGGATCCCCTGCCTCTTCCTTCTTCCAGATCTCTGGCAAGGTCTTTCTTGGCTCACTTCATCCCACCCCACGCCTCAGTCTGCCCTAGCCATCCTCCCTTCTCAGCAAGGAAGGGGCTGGTTTCTCACGGATGGAGTAAGGAAAACTAACATCTAGTCAGCATCTCCTGTGTGCCAGGTAGGGCACCAGGCCCTCCACGTATGTAATTGCACCTGTCTCAGCAACTCAGGGGCAGGGACAGCATACCGCATTTGTGCCAAGGAAGCCCAGAAAGGGGAAGCGACTGGCCCCTGGTCACATGGGGACATGACAGAAAAGACACCAGAGTTCCAGCACACAGTCCATCCTCAGGTGCCTTCCAGGGGCGCTAGGCCGAGGAAGGGTAGAAGAGGGAGAGAGCGTGGACCAACGTCCCTGCACCTGACTGCTGGCCTGGCATGGGGAGAGGGGAGAGCCTGGGCCGGCCTGGAGCAGGGCAGGAAGAGGGGGGGAAGCAGTCCCAGGGGACCCCTGAGCCCAGGCCAGCCTAGACATTCCTCCCTCTCCTCTTCTCATCTGGCCAGACAGAGGAGGCGGGAGCTCTCTCCTGCTCAGGTTTATAGGAATGTGTCCCCCCAGGGTCCACTGGAGAGGAAGGACTACGAAGAGAGGAGTGGGTCACTGCAAACCAAAGCACATCCACCAGTGAGCTCCTCTCCCAGCAGGCCAGGGAGGACCACAGCCGACAGTCACAGCAGGATACACTGGGGAGGTGACTGCGTGGGGTGGAATGTGTGCTGGCAGACCCACGTTTGAATTGTGGGTCTACGACGGGGTGGCCTTGGGCAGTGCCCACTCCACAGGGTTGTAGGGCTGAGCAAGAAGATATACGTGCGTGTACATACGTGTGCGTGTATTTCGGTGTCGTCCAACTCCTGGGACACAATCGGGAGAGGTGCAAAATGGGAAATGCTAGCACCTCCTTGGCATTAGGGACAAGGCTGGGTCCCTGCCTTTTGGGAAGACAAGAAAGCAAATGCTTGGTAAAAGAGAGATGCCTGAGGACTGCAGGAGCATTAGGTAAGGCCCCTTACCTAGTCAAGAAATTCAGAGAAGACTTCCTAGAGGAGGGGGTATTTGAGCTGGGCAGCAGGATGGGGAGTAGGGTGGGGAGACTGAGGGCAGCACATCTGGGGCAGACAGGCAAAGGAAAAGGGGGGTCCACCATGGATGGCTTGTTTGCTCAGATACACATCTGAGCCTTGTCCTGGAATAAAATTCCTCCAAAAGCTTAATTTGCTTTCATCAAAAACAATCCCCAAACATCAACTCTTGCATCAACCCCCCGAATGTCTGGTCTAAAATCTCCTAGACTATTCCACACAGGCCCACACAGTTGGAAGAACCTTAAAGGGAAGGGGCTGGTAAGGGCATGATTGAGTTTTTCGATTACTGGGGGACCTTAAAGACTTTCTAATTCAAGGAGGCCTAAAAGGTGCTGACTTCTCAGGGTCAAGTGGAGCCCAGAACCCCAGATGCTCAGCCCAAGGCTCCTGCTCACCAACACTCCCTGTGTGATCTCTATTCTGCCCCCTCTCTGGGGTAGGTTCAGGATGTGCCCTAACGGGGGGTCAAGATAGAGGCAGTAGGATAGATACAACACAGAGATGAGGACTCAGTCGGTACAGGGGCTGGAAACCACCTGGCCATTTGAAAGGTCATTTAAAAGGTCATTTGAAGGGCTGTACATCAGGAGACAAATCTCCTGTCCTGATGGCTTAGCCAGGCTGTGCATCACCAGACCACACAGCTAGGACCATGGATTGGGGGACAGACCTCTGTTCAACTTAGGTAGTGAGCTTCCTGACCCTGGAGGTATGTAATCAAGTGGCTGAGCTGCTACTACAGAAGAGAGGCCTGCCTTGTATGGAAAGCTAAGCTGAAAAAAGAAGACCCCATTAGCCCCCCATTCTACCACTCAAGTCCCAGCCTCATAAGCTGGGACATCTCAAGCGAGTCACTGAAACTCTCAGGGCCTCAGATTTTCTTGTCAAATGGGATGTTCATTCCCGGTTGATGAGCCTTGTGAAGAGCCACAGCGAGGGCCAAATGCAAGCATGGACGTGAGGGCACTTTGCGAAGTACAAAGCACTATAAAAATGCACCGCATTATTATCATTTGAAACAGACTTTCAGAGGAGTGGGCCCCACAGGACCCGAGAGAAATGCATCCTTTGCCTTCTATTGGAACCATGTGTTCCCAATGAGGTAATGGATGAGAAAGCACTTTGTAAAATGTAAATCCCCACACAAATGGTAGTTGTTATCATTGCCATTATCATGATGATGATGATGGTGATGATGACCATTGCTATTCTCCCATCTCCTGCCGCGGGGATCCCAAGCGGCCCAAAATAATCAAGCCGTAGATCCTGAAGGCAGACCTGTCACCTGTGGGGCCATCAGCCTCCCGGTTTGGAGGCGGCTGGGAAGCAGTTTCTGACAGGCCTGGTCAACCCCAGAAAGGCCTCCCCATCTCCATGGGATGCCTCACAGGTACCCAGATTCAGCCGAGCTCCCTCCCACCCCAACCCCATACCTGCTCCTCCTTTCCACCTCCAGATACCCAGGGCATCATCCTACATGCCTCCCTTTGTCCCAGGCCCCCAGCTGACCAGTCACCAATAATAACAATGACAGCTAATGTTTACTGAGCCCCACATACACGCTGAGATCGTTCTAAGCCCTTTTAAGGTTATCCCCCTAGAAAACACTGTTTTATAGATGAGGAAGCTGAGGCACAGAAAAGGTAAGTAACCTGCCCAAGGTCACACAGTTGGTAAATACTGGAGCCAGAGTGTGAACCTGGACAACCTATAGCCAATGAACTGCCTCTTCCATGTGCTGAACGTCTCACAGCTCCCCACCCTTCTCCGTGACACCTGCCACCACCCTAGTTCAGGCCACCAGCACCTCCTCTATTCCCACCTGCCTACCACACCAAGTGCGAGTAACTCAAGGGCGCGGACCTGTCTGGTTCTTTCTGAGGCTTCTAAATTCTGGCACAAGGCTGGGCCCAAAGCAGACAGACATCAGTAAGCACCGAATACACTGACCCAAACCAAACCCACTCAGAAGGCCTGGGGGCTGCTGAAGCTGATGCTGGGGCCATGAGCAGCAAATGGATGGCCCCTGGGTGCCAGGCACAGGCGGAGCACTCTCATGCATGACCCCATTTCATCCACACCAGGACCCTTCCAGGTATAACTGTGCCACTCGATGGATCAAGGCTCCTTCTGCTCCACCAGCTGGAGATTCCCCCTTTAGACCACGGAGCTGACCGATGGGCACGGTTCAAGATGAGAGGTGAGGCTGACCTCTGTGCTCCCACCTCACTGCTCTTCACTGCTCCATGCCTCAGTTTCCTTGTCTGTTCTGTGGGGTGAGCCACCCCTTCCTGGCAGGGTGGTTGGGGCAGCCAGAGGAGTGACACTATCAGGGAACTGGTGGCCTAGCTCTGGCATGTAGCTGGAGTTCAAGAAACGCTGGCTGCCCATGCTCCATGGCGGTCTCTCTCAGGGGGAGCCAGGGGTCAGGAAGACAAAACGTTCTGAGGCTGAGCTGTGGCTCCCTCTGGGCCAGCAGCTGGGTGGCCCCAAGCCCTGGCCTTTACAAGGAGCCACAATTTATGGGCTCATGTCGCCGGAAAAGCCTCCTCTGATGTGGCTCCAGACACCTCTTAAAGGAGCCGGACTGCAGCACAAGATGGGCCCGGGGAGCCCCGTCCCAGGCTGGCCCTCCCCTCCCCTCCCCGACAGCCTCATCCCGGGCTGGCCCTCACCTCCCCGGAGAACCCCCTCCCAGGCTGGCCCTCCCCTTCCCAGAGAGCCCCATCCCAGGCTGGCCCTCCCCTATCAATTCCCTTTTGCTTTTTGTGCCCAGCTGACTGGGAAGGTGGCAGGGAACTCAGTTCAGAAAAAGAAGGGCAACCCAGAACATGTTCTGCACCAAGTTGAACCCCTGTTAGCTAGAAGGTCTGAAATAACCCTGACAGAGTCTGTACAGTCCCCAGTCCAGCAGACAGCCCAGGTCCACCAAAGTCCTGGTGTGCAACCACTGGAGAGTTCTGAGCCGCAAAGTGACATCGCTGGGTTTGTGTCAGAATAGGACACCGGCTGTAGGGAGGCCAGGGTAGGAGCAGGGAGCCGGACCGAAGGTGACTGCAACAACCCAAGGAAGAACGATTGAGGGAGGTGTGGACCAGGCTAACAGCAGGGAAAGGATGGAAAGGGGTCGGATTCTGCCTCTGTGGTGAAGGTACAACAACAAGATTTGGAAATGGGTTTGCCGAAGGATTTGGGAGAGAGAGAAGAGAGGAGGGGACTCCAAGGCTTTGGACCTAAGCAACTAGTAGGGAAATGGGGGTGAAAGGGGTTGCTGCAGGGGTGTTTCTAGTTCAGCTCTGGATATGCCAAGGTAGAGCTAGCTATTAGACATGCAGCTGCAGAGGGGGGCAGCATGGAGTGCAGAGGTGAGGGCCAAGCTGGAAGTATAAATTGGGACTCCCTGACGTGATTTAAAGGCACAAAGCGGAGGAGATCACCAAGGGAGTGAATGCGGGCAGCGATGAGAACCCCAGGCACACAGACATTTTGACGTGGGGAGGAGGAGGCACGTAAGAAGGAGCTGCCAGGGATACAGGAAGAGAACCAAGACGTGTCTTCAGAGCAAACGAAGAACATGTTTCAAGGAGGGAGTGAACAATCGTGTGTCAGACAGTGCCGAAAGGCCAAGGACACTGAGACCTAAGAACCCAGTCCTGGTTCCAGCAACCCGGAGGGCACTGGTGACTCCACGATGGGGTGAGAGTGTGCGTGAGAGTAGATCCAGGAGAGAATGGAAGACAGAAAGTGAGTATTAACTCATGTCCTACTCACAACAATCCTAGGAGGTCAATATGACTTTTTTCAAATAGTTTCAAATTTAAAACGACAAAACTAGAGAAACACGGAGAGGGCTAACCGGAGTGCCCAAGGTAGCAGAGCCAGCAAGCGTGAAGCCAAACGTTGAACCTGGGCAGGCTGGCTCTAGGGCCGCTGGTCCCAACCACTTTGCTCTGCTGTGGCTGACTCTGATAGACACACAGCCACCTGTTTACGGAGCACCTGCTGTGTGCCAGGGCTAGCCCCTCACAAACACCACCCAACAGCATTATCTCCCCTTCACCTACTACACAGGTCTGTTACTTCCCTACCTGGCACATGAGGAAACCTGGGCTCGGAGTTAGCAAGAGGTGAGACCAGCATTTGGGCCCTGGTCAGGATGACCCTGATGCCTGCGCCCTTCATTGATAGCTTCCAGGATGGCATCCTGGGTCCCACTGGATCAGGTACTCTGTTCAGGCAGGGACCAGGCCAACCACCCTGACTTGGGGTCCCCAAATCCCACCAGTTGACAGAGAGCTCAAGCACCGTGGACAGCTCTTGGGTCCTTGAAGGTCTGGCCTACCTCCCCTCCAGCCTCCTCCTCAGCCCACCTCCCACCCCACAGCAGTCAGCCACTCCTGTGGGCCCAAACCCTGGGTCCAGCACACTTGAAGTCCAGCACAGAGAGGCACAGAGCCCAGGCACACCCCTGAATGGAGGAAATAATCAGGCACAGTCCCCACGACCTCTACAGCACTTTACCAAACCCCTTCCCCTCTGCTGGTTTTGAGCCAGGATGGGGAGCCACAGGGCAAGAGTGAGGAAGTCAGACTCTGCCTCGCTCTCAACGCCTCTATCCTAGCAACGCTGCCTCTCCCTGCAGACTCATCCTGCCCCAGAGCCAGGGACTAGTCCTCTCCCAAGATGTGGCTCGCTCTGGCCTTTGTCCTCAGAGCATATTCGCCTCCTTTCATGAACCTTTCCTGTGCTGCCCTATCCCTGTACTACTTCATCCATCCATTCTCTTCCTAGAAACCTCTGAGGCTCGGTTTCTCAATGGACAGTGAATGCAGATAATAATGTATACTTCTCAGTGTTATAATGAGGATAAAAGAGATTCAAAGGGCTAAAGCACTGTGGGAACCATGTCAAGTACGTGTGCCACCCTGGGCCTCCCCCATAAGCCCAGTGGCATCTGCCCCACCCACAGTAATACACGGTCCACTCCAGGTATGATGCTTATCAACCCACACCCTCCTCCTCTGAACATAAGCCCCCCCCTCCCCCCGATGGCCAAGATCCCATGCAAACCACCTTTCATAGCTCCTGAGGTTGGCCTCATTATTCCCATGCTATAGATGAAGAAACTGAGGCCCAGATCAGGGCAGTATATCCCCGGGGGCCCCTAGCCAGTTGGTGGGGGAGACCTGCCATGGTTCAGGACCCTCCAGCTCCAGCCTGGCCCCATGGTCCATTCTCAACCCTGATACCCAAGCGAGGCTTCAAAATAACATTCTCACTTGTCTCTTCCAGGCTCACATGACTTCAGTGGATCCCAGCAGGTGCTCAGTGAGGGACAGATGAAGGAAAGATGAAGGAGGGAACACAGATTACTTTCTACCAGGTAAGACTAGGTGATGACTGGTCCCCTCTACTCGCATACCTAGGCTGGGTTAGGTACTACCCAGTCATTCATTTCACAGATATTTACTGAGCATCTATTCTGTCCAAGGCAGCGTGCTACAGGTAGTATGGAGAACAAGCCAGATACAACCCAGCCCCCATGTACCCTATGGGCTGGCAGGATGTCCAAGCTTTACAGCCCCCGTGTTCCCTTGGTCTAAGCCCCTCCCACAACATAGTCACTGCCTGGTATGTATCTGTCCCACAAAGACTGAGCACACCCCAAAAGTAGAGTCCAGATCTAACTCCTCCGTGTCCCCACACCCTGCCCCCAGCATGAGCTTGGCCCGGAGTAGACCATTTACTGGTTGAACTGAGAGATGGGGCATCCAAGGACTGGGGTGAGGGATATCTGGAGAGTGCTTCCTGACCAGGGCTTGCAGCCCAGCATTGCTTTGTCAGGCTGGCAGCAGGCACTGGAAATGGAACAGCCTGCATGACAACAAATGGAGATTATTGGTCTGGCTTTTTATCCGCTTTTATCTAAGTGACCCAAAGCATAAAACAAAAGTGGCCCAGCAGCCCCAGCCCAGGCAGGAATCCTATTTCTGGACTGGCTCTCTCTCTGGATTCAACCAGAATCTGGTATGAATGGCTCAGCTGACGGGAACTGAGCGTTCCCCCAGCCTGAACCCACATCTCCCGTGTGCAAAGATGGCTTCCTGAGTCACACAGCACCTGGCCGAGCACAGACAGAATAGCTCAGGCGGTGCCACGTTTTGCAAGTGAGGCAACAACTCCCCCAAATCCCCAAAAGTGAGGGTACCCCCAACCTCCAACCTGATCCCTCTTCTAAGCCCTCTAACTTCTGAACACGTCTTCTGGGATGTCCACCTGTTTTACCAGTAAGACTGTTATTGGTTCAAAGACAAGGACGAGCCCCACTCATTTCTTCTCTGCCCCAGACCCCAGTACACAGAGGCCCTTAACAAAAACTTACGGTTTCTACATCTTAACAATTCGCTAAAGGGAAGACACCTTCCATTCAAATCCTGGGACACAAGCCAGATGAAATCCTGAAGGGATACATATCAAGTCCCATAATGAGGTTCAAATTACATGCTGGGTCCTCCAGGCTGAACTCCAGCCTCTGTGTAAACTCCCGGCAGAGAACTAGCCAGACTTTGGTCTAATCATTTGTTCATACCTCCATCTCCCTGACCAACCGTGCTCCTCCAAGGTGCCTTGCTCATCTCTGCCCTCCAGCACCCTGCACGTCCCCTGGCCTGCAGGAGGAGCTTACTGGTTCTTTGTTAAATGAAGATGTCCCTCACATTATTATTTACAATAGTGAGAGAAAAGCAGAAAACAACCAAAAAGTCCAGCAACAGAGCAAAGAGTCCATGGATCCAGGTAGTGTCCAGGTAATGAGACACCATGTGGCCATTACTCTGAGAAGATATGGCTCATGAAGAAAAACTTCAAAGTAGAATATAAAAGCAAGGGGCACTGGGGTGGCTTAGTCGGTTAAGCGTCTGACTTCAGCTCAGGTCATGATCTCACGGCTCATGAGTTCGAACCCTATGTCGGGCTCTGTGCTGACAGCTCAGAGCCTGGAGCCTGCTTCGGATTCTGTGTCTCCCTCTCTCTCTGCCCTTCCCCCTCTTGCACTCTGTCTCTCTCTCAAAGATAAATAAACATTAAAAAATTTAAAAAAAATTAAAGCATCTATGCCATGATTCAAACTATTTTTAGTGTATTTTCTTTATTATTGAGCTACAGCTGATAAACAATCCAAAGTATTTTTATTTTTATTTATTTATTTTTTTTTTAAATTTTTTTTTAACGTTTATTTATTTTTGGGACAGAGAGAGACAGAGCATGAACGGGGGAGGGGCAGAGAGAGAGGGAGACACAGAATCGGAAGCAGGCTCCAGGCTCTGAGCCATCAGCCCAGAGCCTGACGCGGGACTCGAACTCACGGACCGTGAGATCGTGACCTGAGCCGAAGTCGGACGCTCAACCGACTGAGCCACCCAGGCGCCCCGATCCAAAGTATTTTTAAACCATGCATGTGAACAGAAAGGATCAATGAGCAGGGGAAATGTGATTTTTTGTGGGGAGGGGGCGGGTTTGTGAAAGTGCATCTCATTTTGATTTAGTTAAGTAAAGAATTCTTTCAAAATAATTTACAAAGAACAGGAGATGGAAGCCTGTCTTAATAGCAGAGGATGTTTTTAAAGGACAGAGAGGGCTTCGAAGCATGGAGATGTCTGTATACCGTGAGTCAACAAGTTGGTAAACTCGAGCTGCATTTGCCAGAAACCTTCAGGTGTGAAAACTCTCCTCCCAGACCCAGCTGGGGAGTACCCTGGGGGACTCAGCTCCTGGCACCAAATTTTGAAAGGAGCTTGGGTACCCTACCTTCTGAGAAGGGTTCCCACGGCTATGGCCCAGGGAAGTGGCTCTTGAATAAGGGGAAGGCTCACTGGCCTCCAGTGCCTGAGGCCTCATGGAACAAAACCAGGATCAATGGGGGAAGCAACAAGGGACCAGATTTCATGTAATAGAAGGACTGTCTTGAAAGCAGAGAGCTCACAGGGCGCCTGGGTGGCTCAGTCGGTTAAGCATCCAACTTCAGCTCAGGTCATGATCTCACGATTTGTAGGTTCGAGCCCTGTGTCGGGCTCCGTGCTGACAGCTCAGAGCCTGGAGCCTGCTTCAGATTCTGTTGTGTCTCTCTCTCTCTCTGCCCCTTCCCTGCTCACACCCCCCCCAAAAAATAAACTTTTTTAAAAAATTAAAAAAGAAACTAGAGAGCTCCCTATCACTAGGAGTAATTGGGGACAGACTGCGGACCTTCCACTGGGAATATTTTGAGGAGATAGGCAGTTTAATCTCATGTATGCTGTGGGAAATGGAACGCATAGTTACTGAGCATCTATATACACTGGAATGTACTTTCAATACATATTATTTCATTAAACTTTCATAGAATTTTTTTTTTTTTTTACAGAGAAAGAAACTGAGACTTAGGAAGGTGAAACGGTATGCTCAAGCTTTCAAAGCCAGCCAAGGCAGAGCAGGAATTCAAACCCAGATCTGCCCAACTCCAAAGCTCCTTTCCCTCACCCCCTACTTTTATCTTAAATATTTCATCCGTGAGCAAGAAGGGACTCTGAATTCTAATTCAGACTTCCTCCCACTGTAGAATGCGGAAATTCTCAGCTTCTCCACCCGTGAGCTATGGTGTGGCCTGGAGAATGCAGCAAACCCCAGTCAAACTGGCAGTGGCCCATCTGCAGGGCTGGAGGGCCAAGGCCAATGGCGTCAAGTCCTGCCTCCAGGCAGCCCTGAAGCCACCCTACCAAGCCAGTCCCACTAGTCCAGGTGCTGAAATGGCACAGGAGTCCAGGGCATATTCTAAGCCTTCCCAAGGTTCCTGCTGGGTGCCTGAGAGTGGACTTAGGAAGCAGTGTGGGGCAGTGGACAGAACAGCAGATGAGGAACCAGGAGGTCTGGCCTCCACCTATGGTAAGCCTCTCCACCTTCCTGAGCCCTGCTTACTTTTGTGTAAAATGGAACCATTCCATCCACCTGGTCCAGCTGAGAGCTGCATGGAGTTTCACCTAGAATGCCCTCTCATCAGCCTATCAGGGAACTCCTACACACCCTTCGAGGCCCAGCTCCAATATCACTTGCTCTATGAAGGCTTCCTTGATCACCTCCTGCCCTTGGGCCGAGAGTGAGTTACTCTGCTTCACTAGTACCCAGAACATCCCCTATCCTTGGACTATTTATTTGACCGTGGATCTTGAACCAGGTTCCATGCGTCTCCAGGCGCACAGACTGCTGAGTTGGATGGACAAGACCTCTGTGCCAACCCGAAACCAGCGTGGCCTTTAGGGGCTTACATTTGCAGATCTCTGTCAAGTCTGCCTACAGCCTCTGAGAGCAGCTCTTCTACCTGTTCCTCTCACCCACCTCCCTCTAGAAGACTCCGTTTCTCTTTCCTTCCTATGCCCCACAGTACCCAGCTCAGGGCTAGGCACGTAAGAGGACAGCACCTCCGCGAATCTCTCCTCGCATGACATGGAGAGTGTCCTGGAGCGGCTACAGCCCCACCCTACTCTGCTGGGACCGGCCGTGCTGCCTGGCCCTCGGCCACTCCTTACCCCACCCGCCAGGCTAAGGCCGTGCAGGGCTCTCCCCCAAGCCCAGTCTTGCCAGACTGTCCCCGGGTCTCTGCCCTGCCAGATCACTCCAGTGTTGGGTACATTATTCCCTGAGCTGGCAAGCACGCCATGTTCTCCACAATCTCACGTCTATAAAGGCAGAATGGCGCCAGCGGTCACGGAAGCCTCGTTGCAGTCTGTGTCCCCCTGAGGCCTCCTCTGTCTCCTGGAGCCCACGCTCAGTTTGGGACCATAAGCGTTGTATCTTTAACCTCCTGTCCGCACCATCCCCACAGATTTTTTTTTTTTTATTAGTGAACATTGGAGTGGTTTAGAGAGATAGCAGTGATAAAGGGCCTCTGAAAGGGCCTGGATCAGCACTGGGGCCCTCTGCCCAGGGAAAACCCAACCCCAGAGACACGGGAAAAACAATGCAAATCCATACCTCCAGTCAGACCACGTGGAGAAAATGAGCCAGAGGGTTTTATAGAGACAGCACAGTGCAGGGGAGACCTCCCTCAAGCCCTGACGCTATGCTGACCAGCCCATGTGGTTCTGGGCAATTCACCTCCTCCGGGGAGCATTCCCTGACTTCCCTGCACTGGCCCCGTTCCTCCTTGAGCTTCTCATGCATGTCCTGCCACACTGGGATTTCTTCCCAGTCAGGGATACCCAGCTCAGCCTACACAGAGGCGCACCAATGGGTATTTATTGGCTGGACGGATGGACAGAAAAACAAAAGAACAAATAAAGTTCGATTCTTTGGGCCTACTGTTCACCTTTAGAATAAGACTCAAGCCTCCTGCCGCTATAACCCTAATGCCAGTACCACGCCTGGTGTCAGGCAGACGCTAACAGCTCTACCCAAAGTCTGGGTCACAGTCAGGTGGCATCAGCATCTCCTCAGAACTTGCTGGAAATGCAAATTCCCAGGCCTCACCCCAGACCTATTCAAACAGGTTCTCTGGGCAGTGGGGCCCAGGAATTTGGATTTTAGCGAGGCTGTCAGGTGATTTTTCTGCACCGGAGAAAGTTTGAGAAACTCTGATTTTAATCATAGGTCTGAGTTCTTTATGTTTTCTACGCCCCTGTTTCCACCTGTGCAAAATGGAGACAATGCCCATAAACGTGCTCTGGAGGGTCGCAGGCGTGTTGTTGTTACTAAATGCCTACACCAGGGGCCCGGCAGGAGAGAGGGGCAGGGAGGGATGCAGATGTAGCAGGTACAGCCCCATTCTGCTCTCCAGAGTTCTGTTCCCTCCATGGCTTACGCTCGGGATAAAAGCCCAGTACACCTGAGGGGATATGATGACGTGTTTGGTGGTGTGGCTGGGCCACGTGAGTGAATCTCTTGGCTGATCCAGAGGCCCTTGGGATTGAGCTGAAGCTGCCCCCATAAGGGATGCTAGGAAACTACTGGAACCTACAAGTTCCATTTTACACAGGACGAAACGAAGGCCAGAGAGGGACAAGACTGGCCGGAGGTCACCCTGGCAGTGTGGATGATCCAAGCCTGGGATTTAGGGAGATTTCGAGTAGATTCAAGCAGAAGTGCCCACTGCAGGACCCCGCACTCACCTCAGCCCAAGAGCAGCGGGGACAGGCTGCCTGCATACAATAGGGGCCAACTCAGTACTCCCAACATGCTCTGGGCCAGGAGCCTCATGTGGGCTGACATTCACAGTGAGGAGCCAAAGTGTCTCCAAGGTGAAGGTTGGTTCTCTTGGGCCCCCTGCTTTGTTGGACTGAGATTAAAGGTGGGGGGTCTGGATCACTCCAGCAACCTAGGGTCCCTCAAAACAGCTTCTTCCCAGTCCTGACTCTTAAACTCACATTCATTCACTTACTTATTCGACAATTACTCTCTGAGTGCCTCCTGTGTGCCAGGCTCTGCTCAGATGGCTTTAATCCCAGCAAGGACAAGAAAATCATTCATCTGGGTTATTATTCTGCTTTTAGAAACAAGGCTCAGAGACGTTATGTGAACTGCTTGTGGTCACACAGCTCAAGAGTAGAGTAGTCTGACACCGAAACTCACGCTCCACCTGTACTCTTATCACTCCCTTGAATTAGAAGCTTGGGTTTGTGCCTGGCTCCCCCTAAAATTAGGTCCCAGATCAGGCAAGTCACAGCCCCACTCTGAGTGAACCCAGATGTCCCAAAGTCAGCAGGGAAAATATCACCTATCTCCCAGGCCTGACTAGAGAAATCTAAAGAGAAGATGGAAACAAGGAGATGTGCAAACATGCGGCGTCATTGTCTGCTCACCTCTCACTGCTGGCTGCAAGGCACAGACATCTGCAAGGGTTATCTCCCCATAGCCCTGCAGGCAATGTTTTAACAGAGGTTTAGAGACGGGTAGCTCTCACAGAGCATACAGAAGCCAAGTCCGAACTTGAACCCAGGTCTTCCGGCTCCTAGACAGGGTCCCTTCCATCAGGGCTCTCATGGTCCTGCCACCTCCTTCAGCAAACCTCCTCCTCCAACCACTCCCGGGAACAGGGGCCCTCCCCACGCCACCCGACTCCACCTCCTCTCTCTACCTGGCCCAGAGTCCAACCTGGAGCCAGCAGCCACCAGGACCCTGTCCAAGAATCCCCAGGCAAAAGCAGAAGGGGAATAAGAGGCACTACTAAGATTTAAAACTTCTTGAACAGAACCTTCTTTTATTTTGAGGAAGAAATCGTAGACTTGGTTCACAGTTCAGGAAAAAAAAAAAAATTAATCCTCAGGTTTGGTTTGGGATTCAGCAAATTAGCACCGTTTGCTCTGGTTTGGGGTTTGAGGTTTTGGTCAAGTCCGTGGGAAGCGAAAAACTGGGGACACCTCATTCCTCAGGCCCCGAAGGCTTCAGCCTCAATGGCTTTGAAGAACAGGGAACAAGAAAAGACAGTCAGGCAGGAATCAGTCCTGGCCTGGATTGAAAACCATCCATTCTTGCCCAGGGCCATCTCCTCCTCCAGCCCGGCTGAGTGCTGGACCAGCCCCCAGCCTGCCAGGAGGGAACCAGCATGGCCCCCTCCCCGACACCCTGGCACAGCCGCCCAATTTAGATCCTCTGAGCCTGAGAGTTCCAACCACACTTCCCTCAGACTGCCCTGGTCTTCCTGATGATCCTTCCACCTCCCCCCCCCCCCAAATCACCCCCCCCCCGCCCCCGGCACTGGGACCCTGCGGGTAGGTCCCCATGCCAGTCCCAGGCCCGTCCACAGCAAGTCCTCAGTCCAAAATCCCCCACCCACTGGGCCTGTCACAGTTCCTTAAGGAAAGGCTGAAAGAAGCAAGGCCCCTGCCCATTCCTTCCCCAACCCTTGGGTTGAGTCTTTCGGTTTTTGATGTTTGTGTCCTGGGGCCAGAAGCACCATCCTTCCCAAGTCCCAAGGAGGGTCTCGCAGCCTAGGGCTGAGCCATGGCTGTATCCCCCTCCTCGGCCTCATTCGGGGGCTGGGAACTTTAATAACCACTTGAAGGTATTAAAATTTCTCCCTCACTCTTGCCTCATACCCAAAGGAGCATGGGCTTTGGACAAACAAGCCTTCAAATCGCACCTACCTCTCGTGCAACACTGATAAGGCTGCTCTGCGACTTATCCACAAAATAGGAGTATCAATGATACCTATTTTGTTGGGTCTCAAGGATTAAGTGATATGATACCACTTAATGATTGCATCTAGTGAAACAACCCAAGGTCTCCTTCCTCCCGTCCCCACTCCCAGGGTGCAGTTCCCGTGAGGTCAGTGCACCCCACTAGCTACAGCTCATAATCACAAATGCATGGCAGCAGAACAGGCTTCATGCTGGGGTCCACAGCTCCATCAACAGGGTGCGGTCTGCAGGGTAGTTAGTATGGAAAGTCAGGGATCACTGAAGCTGCTTTTCCCCCACAAACGAGCTTGGTGGAACCAGATGGGCTCCCTCCATGCAGGACGCACAGTCACCCCCTCTTCCAGGTAAGAAAAGGAGCAGCCAGGAGGACTTGCCAAAGCCGGTGACAGAGCTGGGCTGGAATTCAGGTCTGCTGGCTCTAGAGCCCAACACCCTGCAAGTGACACAGCTGCCTCCCCAACACCTCAGCGTGTTCCCAAAAGTTCTGCTCCCCAGCCTGGCCGTTCAAGGCACGCCGGCCGGCCAGAGGAAAAACAGCCCTGTTTGGAAGGCAATAAAAATGTGTTTTTTCTTGCTAAACAAATTAGTTTACATCTGGTGATGTACAAATAAATAGAGGGGCCTCAGCCAGGCCCAGACCAGACGTCTCCCAGGGCCTGGGCTCCATTCCGACTGGATCTGGCCCCAGGCGCTGTGTGGAGCACCCTCACTTCTCACTTGCTCTCACGCCATCTCTGGGGTCTGTTGTGCCTCCTCACCTCCTCTCCCTCTTCTCTGTCATCACCCGGAGGACTGCCCATCTAGTGGGGATCCCCCAGTCCTCTTCCCCCAGGCCAGGGGCGGAGCAAGGTCTCTGGCATTTGCTGCCCACCTCCCTGCTGTGAGGGCCTCAGGCATTACTTTCCCCTCAGAGCTTCAGTCTCCTCATACATAAAATAGGGATAATGAGGTCTTCCTGCCAGAGCTGTTGTAAAAATAAAAATACCTGGGGGCACCGGGTGGCTCAGCCAGTTAAGTGTCCGACTTCAGCTCAGGTCACGATCCCACAGTTGGTGGGTTCGAGCCCGACGTCAGGCTCTGTGCTGACAGCTCGGAGCCTGGAGCCTCCTTCGGATTCTGCGTCTCCCTCTCTCCCTGTCCTCCCGCACTCACGTTCTGTCTCTCTCTCTCAAAAATAAATAAACATTAACAAAATCCATTAAAAAAAAAACAACCTGAAGTCCCTACCATCGTGCCTGGCACTGAGAAAATGGCCCCCAAATGTGGGATTCCTTTACTGTTCCCTGGCACCATCAGGCTCCTTGGGAAACACACGGGCTGAGTCTAGTCCTCCCATACTCCTGAGGCAGTGAGCACCCCCACCAGTCCCAACTCTGTTCCCCACCAGGCCATTCCCTGAAGATACCCCAATACCCCTTCCTGGAGACCCACACCACATACCAGCACCTTATACCCTCTGAGGGAGCCTGTCATCCAAAGCCTTGCTCCAGAGTCGTCTTAGACAGCTTAGGAGGTGCTGCCTTGAAGTGGGCTGAGGCTGTTTCGCTCCACTACATACATGAAGAAACCAAGGCCCAGAGATCAGATCACTTGCCTGGCGTCACGCAGCAAACCAAGTCCCCAGACTCCCTGCAAAGCTGGTACCTTCCACCCGAGGCCACGACGAGAAGGTTACTGCAGTGATGCAGTAACGGCACAGTCCACGGCCTGTCCAAGTACTAACACCCACTGCAAGTGCCCGATTCCCTTCAGACTTAAAGGCTTCTGACTTCCGCAGCCACTGACTTAAAAGGCACATCACAGGGGCACCTGGGTGGCTCAGTCGGTTAAGCGTCTGACTTCAGCTCAGGTCATGATCTCACGGTCCGTGGGTTCGAGCCCTGTGCTGGGCTCTGTGCTGATAGCTCAGAGCCTGGAGCCTGCTTCGGATTCTTTGTCTCCCTCTCTTTCTGCCCCTCCCCTGCTTGCGCTCTGTGTCTCTCTCGAAAATAAATAAACGTTAAAAAAAAGTATTTTTTAAAAAATAAATGGCACATCATGAAGGTGTGCATGTTGGCGGGGGGGGGAGGTCATACCTCCTGGAACTGTCAGCCAGGACACAAGGTGAGCTGAGAGCAGAGCAAGGGTGATACCTCTGAGTCTAGGGGAGGTGAGGAGGGGAAGCGAGCCCCTCCCTCTCTGGACCTCAGTTTCCTTTAACTGCAAGAGGAAAGCGCTGGACAAGACCCCCAAGGTTCACTTCCTAGCCAGAAAATCTGGCTTATCTGGACCCAACTTTCAACCCATTTTGGCTATAAAGTGAGGTGTATCTGTGACCCTGGTAATCAGAGTGTGAACCTATGACCAGCCCTGGCTGCTCCTTCCCTAGCGACCCCTCCTCGGCCTGGAAGGTTGCCCCCTCACCTCCATGTCCTTCTCCCACCAGGCCCGGATCCGAAGCTGGTCTCTTGGACACCACAGCCTCACAGCGGGTGGACACGGGAGGGAGTGGCCTCATACCTCACTTCATCACCCTCCACTACCTCTGGGCCACCCTGGGCCTCTGCTGGAAGGGGACGGGGTCCACAGGGCAGGGAGGGAGGCGGCGGCCACATTCATCCTAGCAGCAGTTGGATGACTGTGGGACCTGGGCCCACAATTAAAATAAACCCCCAAACAGCCTTAAAATAACTACAAGCCATTTCAGAAAGATTGTATTGTTGAATTTACTGTTTGTTTACTGAGAATCCGACTTGGGTTTCAGATGAAAGGAGGAGGGAGGCCAGATGGGAGGCTGAACGTCTGACCTGCACATCTGCTGCTTCGGCAGGAGTCCCTGCATGCTTGGAGGGGAGGGGCTGCCCAGAGACCCAGATTCCTGCCCCAAACCGGTACTCAAGGTATTCGGGACCCAGAAAGCCAGCATTCCACCTCCACGCTTCCTGCTTTTACGTGGAGGGCTACTCGGAGGCAAGGAGTCCCAGAAAGAGGTCTCGGCCGCAGAATCACAGACACGAAAATCCACATGCTGGCTGTGCAACCCAGGACAAGTCACTGTGCTGGTCTGAGTCCATTCTTCAGCACACACCAGCCTCCTGCGCTGCTGTGAGCAGAGAACGGGCCGTGGTCCGGAAAGCCCCGGGCACAGCGCCGGCCTCAGGGGCCTCTGTGATGGCAGTGCCAGCCCCACATCCCCACTTCCCCCTCCAGCTCATTGGGTTTCTAGAAATGAGTGACAGCCGAAAGAGTGCTTCAGCTCTGTGAACTCCTCAAGGTCAGGTACCAAGTTGGAATTCTCTGGGTCCTCGGTGCCCATCCTGGCGCTGGGCACAGAGCAGGGGTTTCCAGCCACGTGTTGCATGAAGGAGGGAGGTGACAGGGCGGGAGGGAGGCCTCAGGAAGGGTCTGACAGCACAAACTGTCCATCACATGTTAGCAACTAATAGTTTTAAAACCTTTTCATATCAAATATGGTGGCTGTCCTTAATGTCCTCATAAGGAGGGGCAAGGGGGGAGATTTCCATCCCATCCATTTAATGGATGGGAACATCAAGACCCAAATCGACTCAGAAATCCCTGCTCTATCCATGTCACAAGCATGGGGCCTGCCACCGGATGGCACCAGCACCAGACTAGGACATGGAGGGGAGAGCAGACGGCCAGAGACCTCTAGAGCTGTGTCACCTGGGGCAAGATTCTTAACCTCTCTTAGCCTGTTTCCTTCTCCTACAAAATAGAAATAAAGAAACACCCTCACCTCATGAACATTAAATGGAACAATGGTAGGGAAAGTGTTCTGTAAACTGTAAACAACATGGAGATGTGAGGATTATCATTCTCTTATGATCACAGAAGGTTTTAAAACTCACAGGGTCAGAAACAAATCAGCCCTATCTGGGGAGGGGTTAGGTCCAGGCAAATGTGTGTCTGTGATGCTCCAGATACCTGTTGAACAGGTGAGTGCGTGAATGAACGAATGGCGTTTCAAAAGCTGTTCAGGTCACCTGAATGTATTCTAAGACTGATCCACCCCAATAACTAAGCAGTAGGAATAAGATATCTGATCCACTGCTGTCCTGGGATCTACACTTGCATCAGAAGAGCAGGGTTCTCTTCTGAGCCCATGGCTGTGTGACGATGTGTGCCCAGCTGTGAGTCACTGGACGGGGTGAGGGACACGTGGCACACTCTTCCCCAGAACCGGGAACGCAGCCCGTGGTGGGCAAAGCCCATCAGGGCGGGGCTTCAGGGCCTTGTCGCCTCTCGCCTGGGCTGTTACAACAGACCCTCATAGGCCTCACTGTTCAAGGGATGATGCCAAGTGGGGTGGAATATGCTGGTCAGAGCCAGGAGAGGGGCCTGGATCCGAGAAGAGATTTGGGAGAATTCATGTAAAACTGTGAGCAAACTGAGAGAAATGGATGCTGCAGGCCAGGGCTTATGTCTCCAAAGGCGGCCAAGAAAGAGAACATGCGCATTCTCTCTAGGCTGACCAAGTGAGGGACTGGACTTCCTTCCACAGCTCCGGCGGTGGGGGGGGGGGAGGGGGTTGCTTTTCAAGGACCACTAAGGACAGGCAGGTAAAGTGGCCCCTCAGTGACCACCCATTCCACAAGCAGGTGTGGGCGCCTGGAACAGACAGGCCCCAGACATGGCCAGACATGGGCCTTCTCCCAAATAGCTCAGAGGCTAAGTGATACACTCAAGGTCACATAGCAGATAGGCAGCAGGGCTGGGTCTCAAACCCCTGTTTTCTGATCTTCCATTATCTCCTTCCATAGAGTCACATGCACCCAGCCAGCCACTTGCTCCTTGTCTTGGGACCTTCCCTGTCCCCACCCGCCGCCCCCCCCCCACCACACACACACACACATACACTCCTGTGCTGAGTTTATACTACACTAACTTAAACCACTTTGTCGGCTACTTTGCAAGTGTTCTTAATCTTTCAGCTAATTCATCGGCTCTTGGAGAATAAAGGAAATTTGAAATTGCTGTGTTGCATGCAATAAACTCTTGGCATCTGGCCAGCCGGGGCCATTCCAGGCGGATTCAGCACCAACCCTGCACAGATGCTTCCTGTTGTAAAGGTGAGGAGCCTCTCTCCCTTTCTGCAACCCCTTCAACAACCCCAACCCCACGACCCACTCTGCAACTGTCCCCACTCTGCAACCATTCCTTTTCTCCTTTGGCCATCCAGCAGTCACTGACAGGGCTGACACCTGGCGGCGGGCCCTGGGCCAGGCCAGGGGATGAGGCGAATCAGGCATGGTCCCTGCATCCCCATGTGAGGAGCTCACTCACAGTCTGGGCAGGCCAATGGTCACTCACCTCTCACCCCATACATGTGACTGAAATAAACTGAACATAATCAGAACAGGGACTTCCTCTGTGGGTTACCTTTTAACATGTGTCCCCAGAAAGAATGCAGGGGCACAAGCAGATGCCAAAGGCCCTGGCAGTGACCCCATGTGCTGGTGTCGCAGGTTGGTAACTTTTTACCTGGGTGGATCTGGCATCACTCATTAGGATACCTCTACGCTCCTGTCTGAATGGATTCTGTGTGTGTGTGTGTGTGTGTGTGTGTGTGTGTGTGTGTGTGTGTGAGAGAGAGAGAGAGAGAGAGAGAGAGAGAGAGAGCAGTAACCACAGAGCCAGGGAGGTCAGGCAAGGAGGAAAAGGATTAGGAGAGGCCCTTTTACCACTGGTTAATCTATGAGGATTTTCACCCAAAAAAAAAAAAAAAAAAAAAAAAACCAAAACCAAAAACAAAAGAGCAGCAGTAATTCATTAAATCATACTACCAGAGAGTACAAAGGGACCTCAAAGATCATCTCAGACAACCCTGCCATATTACAGATGAGGAGACTGAGGCCCAAAAAAAGAGAAGAAGCTACCACAGGCCTCCACAAAGGCTGGAACAGGGCCTGCTCAGAAAGGTGGGATGCCCAGCAGAAAGGTCGATGCTGGCTTCATCAGTCCAAACTCCTCCTGCCTCCCCGAGAGAGGTCCTGGTGGCTCAAGGAGGATACTGGCCCACCCGAAGAAATCCACAATCGGTGAGCTTCCCAGTAAAGTGTCACAATGCGGTAGAGTTGTTGCAGAGAAGGTCCCCAGAGATGCTGACCACCTGTGAGGCCCAGGCTCACTCCACTGGATTCTCCTCCTCTCCTCCTAAAGGTCCCCGGGTACCTTCCCCTTCTTTCCTTTGAACTTTCATTCAACAAGCATTTGTTGCAGACCACTATATGCCAGACACTGTGGACATAATGATGAGCTAAACAGATGTCCCTGCCTTGAGCTTAGCACCTAGCGAGAGGGTCAGAGAGCAAGAATCACCCGGATAAACGCAAAATGAACTCTGCAGGTGGCGCAAAGGGCCTGCACAGGGCGCTATGAGGGCCCAGGAGAGAAGTCGGGGAAGGCTTCTGAACTGCAGGGGCAGCATCTGAACAGAGACATGCAGAGCAGTAAAGATTATGTGGGCAAAGGCTGCAGCAGAGGAAGGGAAAGCAGTCCAAGTCAGGGAACGACCCGTACACAGGCCACAAGGCAGAGGGAACAGCTCCCTGGAAGGGAGGGAAAGAAGGCTAGTGTGGCTAGCATACGCAGACTGCAGGGAGGCCACTGAAGAATGAAGCCACAGAGGCGGTCACAGGCCAGAGCGCCCAGGACCCTGCGGGCTAAGGTGCAAAACGCGAGTGCTGTTCCGAAAACAGGAGCAACCCAGCAGAGCCGTGAGCAAGGTGAGGGTGTGTGGCGTGACCAGATCTGTGTTATACAGGGTCACCCCCCAACTGCAGGGTGGGAAACAGCCTGTGGGGAAGCAGGGAGACCAGATGGGAGGTCACTGCAGTTGGCCAGGCTCTCCCTGGGGTGGCGACAGTGGAGATGCATGGAAGTGGACACGCTCAAGAGAGATTCAGGAAGTCAAAACGACAGGGCTGGCAGAGGGACTGGAGGTGGCAAGTCAGGGGGCTGCATCGAGAACAATGATCAGACAAGCTCGGTCCTGGCATGTGGAATCTGGGGGTCCGTGTCCTCACTCCCCGACCTGCACTGCCGGCAGACCTCGCTAACACCTCCTCAGCATTTACCAAGAGCCAGGCCCTCTTCTGAGCACTGATACCCACTAAGTCCCCTATCATGGAAGGGAAATGGTAGCTGTGACTTTGAACCCCTGAGGGCAGTCTCCAGAGCCTGAGAGCCACACCAAAGGCCCCCTCTCGACGAGCCACAGAGCACGGTGACTGAGCGCAGAGGTGGGTGACGCTGGGTGAGTTATTCTACCTCTGAGGGTCCCATCTGTGAAATGGGGGTATGATAGTGCCAGCTACCAAGGACAGTCCTCACATGGATCAAATAAGAGCATCAAACAAATCCGTCAGCAACGTGCCCGGCTCCCGGTAAGAACAACAACTGTGTCCCCAGCACTGGCAGAAGGCTCGGCATGGGGCAGGTTTGTGGAATGGAGGAACCACCCAGGTGCCCAGTAAGTGCCCAGTAAGTGAGTGTCACACCCTGAAGGGGTATACGGCGAGGGAGGGTGGGTAGCAGGGACACTCAAACACATGCGGGGTGGGGTGGTCACTTGCTGGGGACGCCGCACAAGGGATCGGGGCCCGGGGAGGGCCTGGCCTGGAGGGACGAGAAGCTTTGGACAGTCCTTCCCAAACCTGAGGTTCAGCGACTCTCTCAACTCACCGGCCTGCCAGAGCACGGACAATTTTATGGAGCTCAGTTCCTTAATCAACCTTACTCTGCCGGGGCTTAGAGCTGAATCCTTTCCCCAAATTGGACATTTATGGGGCTGGAGGAGGGGCGCGAGAGCAGGATGGATGAAGTGTCCACATTCCAGCTGGGAGGTTACAGGCTTTCGTGTTCCTTCTTTCTAAACCCCAAACGTTCCCAGCCAGCCCTGGGAGTGTCCGTGTCTCCTCAGATGGGCAGCCCCCTCCCGGACCTCTGGATTCCAGCTCCTCCTCCTGTCTCTGGAGGGAGCCAGGCTGCTAGAACCTCAGAGGACCCCCAGGCCTCAACACAGAGCTGCCACATGGTAGGTGAAGGTTTGTGGAGGGTGTAAAGCAAATTTGGCCTGATTTCAGGCTAGCCCTGCTCCCTCTCACTCCTGGGCGGACGTGGGCTCTCCGTGGTCAACACCAGCCCGGGTCCCTCAGGGCTGTGCATGGGGACCAGTGCACGTGTGCCTCGCTTTATAGTGCAAGCTGAAACAGCCCATGGGAGCTCAATCTACCTGGGCAGCTGGCTCAGAGGGACCCCATTCTCACGAAGAAGCAGCTCAGGTGTCTTCTGAAGCACAGCTCTGTTTGTGTCACTGCCCCAGATCAAACCTTCAGCAGCACCCCATTGCTCTGAGCGTCAAATCCAGGCTCTTCAGCCTGGACTCCTTCCCATCTTCCCTTCTAATGAATCTCCGTGGACTCCAGGCTGGGGGAGCCACCTGCCTTTCCTCATTTGGGCAGCAGGAGAGTGAGACACTCAGGGACTTCTGACCCTGGCCAGCGGGCTCCCAGCACCACCCCCCTGCCCCCATGAGCACCTCTCAGCCAAAGTCCTGGGGTTACTCCTAAGGCAGGTAAACAGGGCTTGACCCTGCTTTGCTCTTTTCCTGTGGTTTCAGGGACTTGGTTCTGCCCAGATGAGTGAACGGACATCTACTCGGTGTCTGGCACTGAGCGGGACACACAGGTCATGGAGAGGCATGCTGCCATCAAGGGACTCAAGGTGTGTGGGGGGGCGGGGGGGCAGGAGTGGGGAGGAGACACACACACACAGATGATGACAACCCAGAATGACAGAGCTGTGGGGATCCAGGGGGTGACACCTCACCCAGGCTAGGGGGTCGGGGAAGACTTCCTGGAGGAGGTCCTGAAGGGAAGGCTTAAAAGAGGAAAAGGGTAAAGGAGGCTCTCCACCCAGCAGGAAGGGCATGAGCAAGCACTCAAAGGTAGACAACAGCAAGGCGCACGCTCTGGCCGACCTCTGCCAATGCCCGGCTCCCAGGAGCAGTCCCCATCCACAGAGGCCACAGACGGGGGACCAGACTTCCACACGCACCCCCTGCCACCTTCGTGCCCATCGGAGCCCGCGGACATACCATTCCTTGTGGCCACCCCGCCGTGGAGCACTGCGTCCCCAGAGCGCCGTGGTGTCTGCGCTGCCGGGTACGATCTGTTATTATCCCCCGTCAGTGCTGCCGGCCTGTGTACATTCCTCGGTAATGAGTCTGACCCTCCTCGGCAATGTTTAATCAGAGCCTAATCGACCCTGGCTTTGATCTGCTTCATTTTCTGCAAAAACCCCGGTACCTGATTTTTACAATCTGATTAGCAGGGCTAGCTCTCCGAAGCCAAAATTACCCTGAGTTGCAGAGATCCCTGCTGAGCCCTTTGTGTTTTTCCCCTCTCTACCAACAAGTTATTTCCTGAGACAACTGTCACTTCCCCACTTGCCTGCGACAGTCTCCCTCACCCTCATCTTTCACATGCAGCCAGTCGCCAAGTCTCAAACAGCGGCCCTGACCCATTCCTCCCCTCCCTGCCAGCCTTGGCCCTGGCCGCCAGCCTCCTCGGCCCTCCAATCCACATCTGATCAGAAGCAAGGCGTCCCCGACCATCTGGCCTCAGGAACTGCTCCCTGACCCCTCCAGCCTGACCTGCAACCCCACCCCCACCCCACCCCCACCCTACCCCCACCGGTGACATGCCAACTCTCATCCACAGGTTGTGTGAGACACAGGCCCTCCCCTCCGCCAGACCCTTTAGCTATTTCACGTCTCCCCAAAGTTCACACCAGGCTGCTGGGCTGACTCCTCAGCGTCACCGTCCTGAGGGCTTCCCTGCATTGTCCCAGTCCTGCCTATGGTCACTGCTTCCTCCATCTCTCCCACCAGACCGTGAGCTCCTGCAGGCAGGGGCTCTTTTATTCTCCACTGTTTCCCTGGGAACCAGACAGAGTTGGACATGCACCTGTGTACTCACTAAATGCTCACTGGATGAATGAATGAATGAATGAATGAATGAAGATTGCCCTGCAGCCCATTGTGGAGGCCGCACACCGGCAGGTCAGATAATGGCCCCTTCTTATCTTTCAGTGCCTCAAAGCACAACTCTCCCCTCCCTGCCTCAGCCCCACCCCTCTTCCTGCCAGCTCCTATGCCTCTGCCACAGAGGACACTGCTTTGTTCTCACTCACAGTACTGTCTCTTCCCTCCAAAGGGGAGAAGAAGAGCAGGTGGGAAATGGAGCAAAACTCACAAGCGAAGGAAACTGGTCTTTGCTTGGTCTGTGCCAGACCCTGAGCCGGGCACTGAAGGCACAGATGAATCGGGCCTTTTCCTTTCCTTTGGGAAGCTCAAAGCCTATCAGGAACCAAAGAACGGAGCCAAAATACTAGGACACAGGGTAAATGGTGCTTGTATTTAGTCAGGATAATGGACTCTGCTTGCAAAAGATGGAAGATGTTCAAAGAGGGGATATTTGAGCTGAGTTTTGAGAAATAAGTAAGAGTTCTCCAGCCAAGGAAAGAGCAACTATCCAGAGGCGCGGAAGCATGAGAACACATGGTGTGTCCAGGGGATGAAAACGTTCGGCGTGGCCCAGATGAAGGACGGAGGGGTATGTTTGTAGGGCCAGATCCTGAAGGGCCCTGTCCACCATGCTAGGGAGGTCAGACCACGTCCTACAGGGTCGCCCAGTCTGTCATCTGACTGAACTTCCAGACAGTGTTGAGCCCTTCCCTTGCCTTGGCATGCAAAGGAATCCAGAGCTGTGTGTAGGATTCTGTTAAGTTCTCGAGAGCGATCCCAATGCCAGGACTTTGGCTGTGAGAACACAAGCTAAGAGAGACCAAGTGACTTAGCTAAGGTCACACAGCCTATGAGGAGCACAGCCTGGGCTGGAACCTAGCAGGTCCAGAGTTAAGGGAAGATGTTCACAGGATGGAGGCAGATGAGCAAGGGGAGGTGAGAGCTGGAACCGAAACCAGGCAGGTGAGCCAGACGTGGAAGGGGGCCACTCGCCTCTTCTGTGGAAGCTGGGAGGGAAGTGGGCCCAGCTCCTAACACCTTTCACACCCTTCGTGGTGCTGCCTGCCTGGATCTCTCAGATACCGTCTTGGGCGAGGGGTAACAGGAAGGAGGAAAAAAAGGATCTCCTAACAGTTTCCCGTGGGGTTCTTTTACAAATTATTTCTTCCCCGCCATTCCAAGGAAACTTTGGATGCAACACCTAGCACCTGGTCCAACCATCGAACTCAGCTTTTGCCAAATCTGAAGCGCTGAGCCCCCGTGTCAGGGCTTGTCCAGTTTGATCCCCACAATAACACCTCATGGCAGATACTATCATATCCCTGTCACCCTCACCTGGAGGAGAGGCCAAGGAGCTTCCTAAAGGTCACCCAGCTGGAGAGTGGGTTTGCTTATTCTCTTCCTCAACCCCTGAAACTTGCTCAACAAATGATGGGTCCACCCTGGGCCAAAGTCGCTGCCTCCTGTCAACCAGCCCAGGGGTCTCTCCTACACCTTCTTGCCACCTGCTCTCCAAGGTGAGGATGGTGAGGCAGGAGCTCTGGCTAATGGGGGTTCCAGTTAACGGGGGTTGGCAGCCCCATGTCACCAGGTGACGGTGACAACTGCCCCCACCTGTGGAAGCTCACGGGTGCAGGCACTGGGGCAGCTGCTCGCCTCCCCTGTATCTGACTCTCACTCTGGCTCGGGAAAGCCACAGATCCTTCGCGTCTCAGGTGAGGAAGCGGCTGCAAAGGTAAACCAGGCTGCCAGAGGCCACACAGTGATCTCAAGCCTGTGGGACCCCAGCTTCCCTGCCCTCCCTGGGGGCCGCCCCACTGGGGGCCATATAAGCAGTGTTTCCTGCACAGCCAGCTCGGCCCTGTGTGTGGCAGGCGACGCCTGCTCAGTCCCTGGTTCATGGCGAGCACCTCATCAGACTCTCATTAGGCTCTGTTTTCTCTGCAAACATCTCCACGGGCCCGCCGCCCCTCCTGTGCCCAGGAATGCGACCATGGGCTCACGGGGGATAAATCTGTCTGAGTCTCTATTTTGACTAGTCCCTACAACATGTGCTCTGAGCACTTCGCAAGGGAAAGGTGGGGAAGAGGGAAGACATGGGAGCGGAGAAGGATCCCCTTCCTTCCTCGTGCAGATGTGTGAGCTCCTGCTCAGGCAGTGAGCTGAGCACTCCCGACCGCCCTGCCATCCCCAGGCCGCCCCCCGCTTCTGTGCCGGCCTTTCCAACCACTCTTTCTGCTCTCCCTCCCATTAACCGCTAAAACCCTTCCATTCGTTAAGGCCCAGAACAAAGACCCTTCTTCCAGGAAGTTTTCCTTGGTTTACCCCTACTGGGAAAGATGCCTTCCTTCCCTGAGCCGCCACAGCATGTGCTTCCTCCCTTGTCTGACACGTGCTTTCCCCACTAGACCACCAGCTCCCCAAGGGCAGCCCCATAGCACCTAGAAAGTGTCATGAACCACAGTAGGTGCTCAGCAAAAATCTGCTAAACGTGTCCATGAGTAAGTCAATGTTCTCACTTGGAGAGTTTTCAAGTTTTTACTGAATGGTGGAGAATTCATTTGGCAAGTACCTTGAGAACTCTAGGGGGACAGGCACCTGTTGGCAGAGCCTTGGAGGCCCAGGTGTTGGGAGATCTTGCACTAGCCACATGCCCCCGGCCCAGGGGCCAACTCCATGCCAGGCATCGATACGGAGATAAAACAGTCATCGTAATTGGTATGGTAATCTCACTTTTGCCTTTAATAGTACTTTGTGGAAAACTGAGTACTTCCTCTCAAATTACTTGATTGTCCATAGACACCACCCCCATGGGAGGGGGAGGTTGACAGCAGCCCAAAGTCACGGATTGCCCAGGCTTAATCATGCATTCAACAGACTTCGGGAAGACAAACACAGGAACAAGGAGGGGGGCGTGGAGCACACAGGGCCACAGCCCCTTAGAGGGAAGTCAGTCTCGGGGACGGCTTCACAGAGGTGACACCTGAGCCAAACGGTGTAAATCAGGGAGGAAATGGGCAAAAATATAAAGAAGGGCAGCCCAGGCTGAGGGAAAGGTGGAGGAAAGGCACAGTGCCGTGGGGAAGGAGCATGTGGTTCAGAGTAAAGGCAGCAAGACAGATGTGGTAGCATGCCGGGGGCAGTCACTGTGTGCGGGGCCGGGTCCTGACCTCAAGGGGAGGGAGTAGAGGGAGTGCCCAGCAGAGGCACGCCCTGCCAGGGAGGTACAGACATCAGCAGGAGGGAGGGAGGAAGGAGGGTTTCTGGATCTTGGGGCAGCCCATCTACTCAGGAATGAAGCTCCCTTGGGCTCCGTGCTCCCTCTGGACTCCGGACCCGAAGTCACTCTGTGTGGTCATTATCTCATACCCAGCTGCCCAACCCCTCCGCTGTGAGCTCCTCCAGACAGGCTTGGACCTGATTTATCTCTGGGTCCCCACCATCCAGCACAGACCAGAAGGAGCAAAGAACAGGAATCAAACAGCGACAGGTCCAGCTGTCGCCTGAACCTCTTTCTAGAATGAAGGCATTCGCTCAGCACCGTCGTGGAGCACCTTCAGGGCCCCAGGCAGAGATGGGCCCTGTCTACCATCTTGCCACTCCAGCCCCACATGACGGAGAAGGGGTGATCTTCAAGGCTCTGAAGGTCCGTGCTGCAGGGCACAGCGGGGACCACTTCAGCCGGCCTCGTGCGGGACACGGCAGTCAGGCTCTGGCCTGAACTGACCTGCCAAGCCCCCAGACGGAGGAAGGACCCTTAATTGTTTTTTATTTTTTTTTAACGTTTATTTATTTTTGAGACAGAGAGAGAGAGAGAGACAGAGCATGAACGGGGGAGGGGCAGAGAGAGAGGGAGACACAGAACCGGAAGCAGGCTCCAGGCTCCGAGCCATCAGCCCAGAGCCCGACGCGGGGCTCGAACCTAGGGACCATGAGATCGTGACCTGAGCCGAAGTCAGACGCTTAACCGACTGAGCCACCCAGGCACCCCAAGGAAGGACCCTTTAATGCAACAAGCACCTCTCAGTTCCAGTTTCCACATCTAGTAGATGAACCAAGGACGAGACGGCAGAGCGGCTTACGTGGCACGGCCTGGTCCAGCACGCCCAGGCTGTCTCTTCTCCCTGGGTCACCCATGAGGCGGGCAGGGCAGAAAGGATTAACTCCTATTCTCAGCTAAGAAAGTGAGACTGAGAGGCGGCACATCCGAACCGGGCCTTTAGAAGGCAAAGACAGGAGGAAAGGGCATTTTGGCAGAGGGACTGGCGTCGGCACGAACACACGCTGGCCACGCTGCATGGACTGTCCAAGGTGGGGCTGAAGCGGGGATAACAAAAGCCAGGTGCCACTCTAGCCACTCTGCAGGTACTTAAACTGCAAGTACTTATGACGACCCCCTGAAGCGGGTGCAGTTATCCCCCCCCCCTTTTTACAGATGAGGCGACTGAAACACAAAGATTAAGTACCTTTCCCAAGGTTGCTCGGCCAGCAGGTGAAGGAGCAGGGGTGATGCACACTCAGGCTCCAGGGGCATGTTCTTTCCTAACCACCAGGCATCACCGCCTCTCAAAAAGGAAGGGAGCATGTGACAGCACCCTATTCAGAGCCTGGCCCTTAATTCATATTTGATGAGCAAACAAGTGGATGAATGAATGGAGAGCCTCGGCATCTCTCCCCGTCTGTAATACTAGCTCCCTGATCCTCACCACTGGCTGGGACCACCTACCCCACACAGGAGAGCACGCTCGTCCCCCGCCCAGGCTCTGGGACCCAAACAGCTTCCAGCTGGAAGATCTGTGAGGGTTTTCAAGGAACCCAGAGCGAGGCACTCAGGGCGGCTACTGGTCCTGCTCTGACTTCGGCCCTATCTCCATGGGCAAGGCCACCATGCCCTCAACCCCCACACCATCGTCACGTTTGCTCTGGCCCTCCTTTGTCTCCCTAGCTGTGGACCTCCGCTTCTGACCCTTCAGTCTGATTCCCTGGACAACCCCCTCTCCAGTCCCCACCCGGATCTTGGATCCCCACATACCCTCTATTTGTGTCATCTCTTGTGACCAGCCTCTAACCAAAGCTCTCCAAAACATTTGCTCCCACCCCCTTAAGCTAGGCCCACCCCTCCTTCTGTCCCGCCAGTGGGAGTCCCTTGGGCCTAGGCCCAGCCAGCCCTTTCACCTCCTGCTGCCTGTCACATCATCCCCTCTACCCACTATGGGAAGCAAAGTTGGGCCTAAATCAGTACTCCTCAGAGCCTGTGACTTTGCCTTTTGCCCACAGACTCTTGTTTAAAATGCAGATTCTGGGTCTACCCAGGACTCTACGAGTCAGAGTCACTAGGTATGAAGCCTGGGAAGGCCCCTGGGCCCAGGGTCCCATGCACACACATTCAGAGTTGCCGAGGGCCTTGCTCCCCCCCAGCTCCCTGAACTTCCCTCCTTCCTCAGTTCCCCCTTCCTCCCTGCCTCCCCTCAGCTTTTCCACTGGCCGCTCCCAGCAGCCACTCAGCCAGCATCAAATCATACACTGGCTGAGCTCCGGATTTGCTAAGAAAGGGTCCTTCATCTCCACACAGCTCTCCTTATCGAACTTCCAGTTTCTCTGAGTGGCCTCTGTATTCCTTTCGAGGTCAGTTCCAACCTCCCTCCTACGCCCACCCCAATCCAGCTGCACCCACCAGTGCCACCAGTTCCACCAGACCAGATCCACCCAATGTCTGCATCCCTGAAGGCACAGAGATCATGTATATTAGAATTCTTCCTAAGTGCCACATGTATGAGGCCGATGGGGCAGGGGGATTTCTTTCCACACTCACAACCTGACTTGGGGCCATCGTTTATTTAAATTTTTTTTAATGTTTATTTATCTTTGAGAGAGACAGAGACAGAGCTTGAGTGGGGGAGGAGCAGAGAGAGAGAGGGAGACACAGAATCAGAAGCAGGCTCCAGGCTCTGAGCTGTCAGCAAAGAGCCTGATGAGGGGCTTGAACTCACAGACCATGAGATCATGACCTGAGCCGAAGTCGGACACGCAACCGACTGAGCCACCCAGGCGCCCCTGTCTCAGTTTTTCTTAACACAAGCTTTCTTTTCCTTCCCATCCAAACTCTCTTTTCCCCCCAACTAAAAGAGAATGATTTGAAAAGTCATTTTTTTTTTAATGTTTATTTTTGAGAGAGAGAGACAGAACGCTGGCTGGAGAGAGGCAGAGAAAGAGAGGGAGACAGAATCCGAAGCAGGCTTTGAGCTATCAGCACAGAGCCCAATGCAGGGCTTGAACCCATGAACTGAGAGATCATGACCTGAACTGAAGTCCGAATGAGCCACCCAGGAGCCCCAAGAAGTCATTTTTAAAAAGTCCATAAAATAAGAAATCCTTTTTTTTGAACTATCCAAATCTCACAATGAGGCTTAAGCCCACTGCTAGATTAATCATCTAAAAGCCGAGCTCTATGCCATACCCTTGCTCAAGAGCCCCGCATGGCTCCCCATTGCCTAAAGAATAAAAGTACTCAGCACAACCATAAAACAACAAGACATATCCAATGTACTTGGGACCTATGTGGAAAGAATGGCATAATAATGTGAAGAATGTAACGATAAAAACATGTAACAGTTAATGAGCATTTGCCATGTACTTCATACATATTAACACATACTACTTACCTTATCTCACAGGGTTATATTAACCCTCACAATAACCTGCAAGGTGGGTGCTTCTATTATCCCTGATTTAGCATTAGGGGTTGCAGTGAGGAAAGGGCTGGGAAGGCAAGTTAGGGAAATCCAGGCCACCCCAGCTCTACCTTCTTTCTCCCCACTGGGCTGAAACCACTGGCATTGCCATCAGATAAACCCCACGGTCTTCCTGGAACACGCCTTCTGCTTGCCTGCACTCTGGATGAAGATGCCCATTCTTTGCTGGCTGGACTGGCCCATTTGTCAGCCTGCCTCCCAGTGGCCTAGCCACCCCAGAAAGGTGGCCTAGCCTTCCAAAGAAGCTGCTCAACAGCCAGGGTCTCTCCTCTATGTCCACCTCCCTTCTGAGGAAACACGAGCGTATGGCACTTTATAGTATGTATACAGCTTCGTCTGGACTTCACATCAACCCAAGGAGATAGGTAGGGCAGCATACGTATCCGCTTCACAGAGAAGGAAGTAATCGTGGCACTCAGTATGTTTCAGACACTGTGTAATGACGTAATCCTCTCGGGGCGCCTGGGTGGCTCAGTCAGTTGAGCATCTGACTCTTGATTTCAGCTGAGGTCATGATCTCACAGTTTGTGGGTTTGAGCCCCACATTGGGGTCTGTGCTGACAGCACAGAGTCTGCTTGGGATTCTCTCTCTCTCTCCCTCTCTCTCTCTGCCCCTCCCCAGCTTGTGCATGCACGCTCTCTCTCAAAATGGATGAACATTTAAAAATAAATAAATTAAAATTTAAAAAAGAATGTAATCCTCTCTACAGTCCTCTATGAGAATGCTATTATTCCCCTTTCACAGTTGAGAAAACTGAGGCACAGAGAAGGCAAGCGACTCACATGCCCCTATGTCAACTCAGCAGCATTCATGACCAGGGAGAACTTGAACCCAGGTCTCCCTGGGAGCAGTCAGTGCCCAGAAGCCACCATCATGGCCAGCTTCACCTCAAAAGGCCAGAGAAGTCTGATCCATCTCCCTGCTGCTACTGACCATCCCAAACCTTCAGGACACTCAGACATGTGTGTAGGCATCTGGCCAATCACTTGGGATGGTGTTCAGCAGGCCTCAGGCCCAGAGGCCAGAACCACTAAGTCTGGTCCTGGTGTGTCCATCCAGCACCCCCATCCCGTCCAGGTCTCCCGGCACCCCAGCCAGAGCCGCCCCCAACCCAGCCTCTCACCCCCACCCACTGATACAAATTTCCATTCTCTCAGCAGCATGAGCTCAGTGGGGAGGAAGGCAATCTGATTACAAGCAGTCCTGGTCTCGGGGTCGCCAAGGGTGTGGGCATCATAAGCAGGCGCCATCTATGGCATGGCGCAGGCAGGGGGAGAGCGCAGCAGGCCTCGGACTTGGAGCTCAGTCCCAGAGCAAATTCCTGAGCCTCAGTTTCCTCACCTTATCACCACGGCCTTACCAAACTCTGACAGCTGTGAGACGCAAAGTGACAATGGATGTGAACATGCTTCGGAATATGGACAATACAGGGGGTTCTATCATTACTCATCAAATTGGACAAGACTTCCCTGAGCCAAGCTGGATGGGGGACACTGGGGACAGAGAAGAATGAACATGATCCTAGACCTCAAGACCTACCGCTTGGTGGGGGAGACAGTGAACAGGCGACCAGCACACAGGTGGTCAGTGCTGTGGGGAGGGGTGCTCAGGGGGCCTGAGAAGGGGGTCCTAACCCAGCCTGGGGGTCAGGGCAGGTCTTCTAGGCTGGTTCTGAAATGAGTCTTAAAAGACCAGCAGGAGTTAGCCAAATACAGAAGGAAAGGAGGGCACTCTAGGCAGAGGGAACATGGGAGAAGCAAAGAGACAGAGGGAGCATGTGCTTTCAGGGTAAGGGTAGTTGAGCGCTGGCGGGGAGGGGTGACTAGGAGAGGCAACATGGCACATGGCACACAGTAGGTGGGCAGAACATGGCCATTTTCTTCCTGTCCCCACACATCCCCATGGATTCAGGTCCAAGCTCAGGACTCCATACTCCCTTTCGGCAAGCTGGCTGACCCTGGTCTGGATGGGCCCTTTCTGCCTTCCTTCTCAAGGGCTGGGACCTAGTGTTCCAGGAGAGCTCCGCTGACCTGATCTTCTGGACCGGCCCATTAAGGTCAAGCCACAGGGAGACATCAGGAGGCAGGAGTGCCATACAGGAAGAAAGCCCAGGCTGGAGAGACACTGTGGGGACCCCAGTTTTGCCTCTTAATAGCTGTGTGACCAAGTCACTCCAGGGCTCAGACCCTGGACCTGCAGTAAAAGGGTTTTTGTAGACCAGGTTATGCAAGGCTCTCAACATCATCCTGCACGCACCATTAAGTATCGAACGGCGGGAACTAAATTCTATCATACTAAATGAAGGCTATCTTGGAAGATCCTAGGCCATAGGGCCACTCGATGAGCAGGAAATGTGCAGGCGACACCTCTGACACAGAGAGCAGCCAAGGTTATGGGGTGGTAGGGAGGAGGAGTGGGTAGCCTCAGTGCAGTGCTACAAGGGCCACTCTGAAAACAAGGGTTCACTGCCTCCCCAGAGGGATGCGATGGACCAGGGCCAAGTGGCAAATGGTTCCTAGTAGGTCAGGGAAGGTAAGTCAGTGAAAACGTGACAGTGCACAGTAGGCCCCCATCTGTTGCAAAAGCCTTCTGTGTGGTCTGCCAGGGCAGGTAGGGCCCAGGGAAGCCCCCTGCTCGGCTGCACTCTACCAGTCCTTGGCCAGGTTCCCCAGCTGGGTGACCTTTCACCTGTAAAAGGGAGTGACAAGTCTCCAAGGCCGTGGTGCAAGTCCACCAAGAAGATGGGTGCAAAAAAGCATGAGCTGTAGGGAAAGAGTGAAGGAACAGAGTGAGGGAGGATATAGAGATCAAAAAGAGACACTGCAGAGCTGGGTGAGTGGAGACCTTCCAACCAGGAGAAGGTGTGTGTCACGGCAGGACACACACCCGTGTGACAGGGAATGAAGACAGTCCCCACCCCCACCCCGACGCAGTGAGCCCATTCTTCCCGGTCCCTCAGAACTACCCCTGGCGCATGCATAGGAAGCCTCCCCCAGGCCCCCAGGGAGGACGAGGTCCCACGCTGGCCACGTTACACCATCACAATTCACGCATCTGTCTTCACCCATCCTGCTGGGAGCTCTCAGAGGGCCCAGGCCTGCCTAAGGCATGGCTCTCAGGTGCTGACACACGGCCAGCACAGAGCTGGCAACACCGTGGAAGAGTCAGGCTGAGCTGGAGCCTCTCTCTCTCTCTCTCTCCCCAGTGCATAGGGAGTGAGGTGGGGCTAGCCCTTCAAGCAGGGCTCCAGTAGGCCAGAGCTTGGAGCCTGGAGTCAAAACAAAGAAAGGGCAATGGCCAGAAGTGTTCTGCACTGGGACCCATTAACCAGCATTTATCAAGCACTTACTGAATACCAGGGTATCCAGTTTACATACAGTCTCATTTAGGCCTAGCAACTACCCCTAGAAACCCCCGCGTATAAAACCAGAGCGATACAGCCAAGTTCACACATCTGAGGAGAGACTCGGGCCTGACCCAGGCGCTGGCCGGGGACCCTTCCTCAGCCCTCCTTGGCCTCTGTCTCAGTGCCAGGGACAGAATGGGGACTAAACCTGCCATCACAAGGCTGTGCTCCAGCTACAGAGATGCCAGAAATGCAAGAATCCCAGGCTGCTCAGATCCCAGCAGTAACTCCCTGCTTTACAAGGTGGGACCATTCTGAGGGTTTTCCTTCCCTCGGGGCACTGGAGCGCTCCAAGCGGCTAATGCTGCACTCGGCAGAGGGTTGAGTTTAATAAAACTAGAAGCAGCTAATGGCTAACAATAAAAAATAATATTTTTCCTTCAAGCAATTAAATTGTAATATAGAGCTCACTAATTCCTTCCTGTTCTTTCCCATGGGATCTCAGATCAAGCACCAGGAGAAATAAATTATGTGTTGCTATTCCCTGCTTGAAACCCAAGTATTAAAGAATCTGTGGGAGAAAAAACTGCCTTCTTCATTAAGGCAGAAATTTCTGAGGATTTTTATAATGGTTTCCTAACAAGTTACCTTTCTGCAAACAAAGGATCCACACTACCCATCCCCACCTTAAAGACTGATAAATTCACTTCTTGCCCCTTCCCCAAAGAACTATACTGTGTAACAAGAACACAGCTAAATGCTCTCCATGGCTCCCTGTGTCTACAGGGAAACGAAACTCCCCTCTCCATCCACACCCCGCCTCACTTGGCCCGGCGCTCAAGACCCTGCAAGCTAATATATTTCTCTGTTCCCGCCACAGACCCTTTGCTCAAGCCAAGCAGAGCTCATGGCTGCTCCTCACACACGCCCTCTGCCTTCCCTGTCCTGTGCCTCTGCCCACGCTGATGGTGCTGCCTGGCATCTCCTTCCCGCCAGTGCTCCAAGCCCCGCCTCCCCGCCCCCCTACAGCCTTGCCCAACACCCCCAGCTGGAACAGGCCATCTGCTCGTGGAACTCCTAGGATACTCTCGGTCTCGTGAAGACCTTTCCTTTTGATCCTGGATGATAGCCTCATGAGAGAAGCACCTTAGACTAGGAACAGAAGGCCTCTGATGTGCTATCCCACCATGCACACGCATCTTTGTACACCATGCTGCCCCACCCCCCGTGTTGTGCCTAGCATGGTGCCCAGGATTTTATAGGAGGTGCCTCCAGATTTACGGGGTGAACTAATAAATTGTCTCAGTAACTACTGAGGCTGCTTCCCTCAAGACCGGGGAAGGGAGCCGGGAGAAGGCAGGACAAGGAACCTCTGGACACTAACCAGGTAGTGGGGAAGGCAGTCACATGGCATACGACTCCGAGAATGATGCAGTGACTGGCCCTCTAAGCAAGGTGAGTGGAAAGACAACGTCTGAAATCCTTCAGTGGCTCCCCTGCCTACTGGGCAGAGTTGACTTCCTTAGCTTGGCATTCAAGGTCCTTGTGAGCCGGTCACCAGCCTCGTCACCCCATTCTCCATTTCTACCTCCTAATCTAGTCACCTGACACATGCAATTGCTCCCCACCAAGGAACCCCTATTCATCCTTCAAACCACAATTTACTGTTACCTCCCTGATCCTTGCCTCTTGGGCGGGGGGCAGGGGGGTGGTGAGGGGCTGTCTGTTCTTGAGCCTCCCCTTGCCCAGTCTGTGAGCACCCCTGGATGGATGGGCTCAGAGAACAGGCTCCACTCTCAGTGGAGGGCGTGGCCCCACTAAGGGCTCAGTGAGTGTCAGTGAAGCCGAACTAAACAGGAACTCGGAAGAAGGAGACACGGTTCTACTGGAAGGACCTCCCCGTCCTCATGCCTCTTGCACAGTCCAACTAACGTTTATTTAGCACTAATTCTGTGCCAGACACTGTTCTCAATGCTTTTGTATACATCACCTCACTTCAGCCTAACGATAACCTATGAGGTAGGTGCTACTATTAATTCACAGACAAGGGAATGGAGGCACAGAGAGGTTAAGAAACTTGCTGACGTCACAGAGCCCATCAGAGGTAGAACTGGGCACAGAGCCAGTGGTTCTAACCACTGCAGCCAACGCCTCTCTGAAATACAAGGATCCATGGGGTGGGGCGAGACCAGTTATTCCAGCAACCTTACCCCTTACGTTTGAAAACCTCCCGTCTCTGTTTTCTGACGTCTGCCCTCCTCTGCCCCAAAGAGGCCTTCTGTGCTGCCCAGGCCAACATTCCGAGGACTCCCCACCCCACCCACCCCATCAGCCCAGACCAGACAGCAAACAAACAGGACTTCCATTAAAGAACCAACCAGAAAATCCCATAAACTCCCTCGGGAACACACCCCTCCCGCCACTCCAGTTTGGGATGTCTGAGCTGGAGGACAACTCAGCCCGCAGCTCTGCAGATAAATGTGACCGGCAAGGGCCCCTCGGGACACACTCCAGGGTGACGTGGAAGAAGCTCCAGACGGTGCTTTTCCATCCAAAGACTTCCGAGTCCCTGATGTCACAGAACAGAAACAGGAGCCAACTCAGCCAGCCCTTCCAGGTCTACTCATGTCCTTAAAGGCAGCTTTTGGCTGCCGACGGCAAGGCTTGTCTGCAAGCCAAGGTTCCCCCCCACTTGGGTTCAGGCAATGCCTAGTGGCAAGGTCACGAGCTGTCTGTGGGTTGTCCCTGCCCCATCCTGCCTCTGGGCATGGGCCCTGCTTCCCCTCCGCCTGGCTCCCTGTTCAGCGACAAGATGCTTGTGAGCCCAGAACACCCGCAGGCGGGGCCGAGCCCAGGGATCTCTATTCAGTGCTGCCACCTGGGTACAGGTAGACAGACAGATGTGCTGCTACGACACGGTCACTTCCTAAAAGGACCACGTTGAGAGCACCTTTCAGACCTGCCACCAGTACAGCACTGCTCACATTTCCTCCCACACGTTCCTGTCGGCTTTCCCATCGTCTCTACTCCATAAACACCCAGCCCCTTCCACAGGCAAGCCATTGCACAGTTTACAAGCCCCTCGACCTAGATTATCTGGCCTGAGCCTTGCCACAGCCCTGCGTGGGCAGCATCTTGACCTCATTCTATAGAAGAGAAGACAGCTCAGCGAGGCAAGGGACTCGTCCAGGGTCCCACAGCTATGAATGACCATCACAGTCATACACGGAGCCACCTAACAGTGACAGCAGGTTTGCTGACCACATGCCAAGCACCAGGCTCTGCATTTTACATCCACTGTTGTTGTTAATGCCTTGTCTTAGTCTGCCCGGACCACCATAACAAAACATCGCAGACTGGGGGGCTGTGACAACAGACATTTATTTCTCACAGTTCTGGAGGCTGAAAGTTCAAGATCAGATGGTTCAAGACAGATGGTTGGCTTCTGGTAAGAACTCTCTTCCTGGCTTGTGGATGGCCACCTCCTTGATGTGTCCTCACATTGTAGAGAAAGAGAGAAAAGAGAAAGCTCTCTGGTGTCTCTTCTAATCGCATCATGAGGACCCGTAGCCTAATTCAGAGGAGGCCCCATCTCCAAATACCAGCACACTGGGGAGTAGGGCTTCAACGTATGAATTGAGAGGTGGGGGCCTTGGGGACACACAATGTAGTCCAGAGCATACCTACCACAACCTGTGTCTACTAAAGAGGACACCGAAGCACAGAGAGGTTGAGTGATATGCAATAGGATGCTCAGCTAGAAGAAGAGTGGGGATTCAAATCCAGGCCTCCCTGACCCACAGAAGGGACTCTGAGGAGCCAGGGTGCTTCTATTGGGTGATGGCAGAGCCCAGCTACCTGCTCAGCCAGGGCCTCGGCCCCACCATTGTCCTACACTACCCCAAACATTCTGGAATATTGACAATGTACTCAGTACCCGGCGTGGCAGAACAAATGAACAATGAAGTACCCAGATGCTCTGCTCTTCATGCCCATTCCGGGCTGCTGCCTGCCCTTATGTCCCCTCCCAATGATCCTACACCATGTTTTCCAGTAAGGAAATGGAGACCCAGAAGAAGGGGCAAGAGTGCCAGGTTCAGTGGCTCCAAAGCTCCAGATTTCTTGCCGTGAGATCATCTATGACATGTTTACTTCTTGGCCCTGGACAGCCTGCCAGAGAGGAACGGGACAGAGCAGCACATAAGCACAGATCTGGCTATTCCAGGTACTTCTGCCCAGAGCACACAGTGAGATGCATGTCCCCGGGGGAGGTAGAGAGGGCTTTTGTTATTCGTATTTGTTTTTCTTAAATCAAGATATAATTCATATACCACAGACTCGCCTGTTTAGAGTGTTATTTAGTGGATTTTAGTATGTTCACCGAGTTGTACACCCATCACCACTATCTAATTTTCTAGACATTTTCATCAGCCCCAAAACAAACTCCATACCTCTCAGAAGTCACTCTCCATTCCCCCTCCCCGCCAGCCTCCAGTAACCACTAATCTACTTTCTGTCTCCACAGATTTGCCTATTCTGGGCATTTCAGATAAACGGAGTCATGTAATACGTGGCCCTTTGTGTCTAGTTTCTTTTACTTAGCACAACGCTCTCACATGCTGTAACACGTATCAGTATCTCATCTTTTTTGAGGGCTGAACAATATTCCACTGCATAGATAATTACATTTTGTTTATCCATTCATCAGCTGATGGACATCTGGGTTGATAAATCTGGAGTATGATGAATAATACTGCTACTAACACTTGTGTGCAAGCTTTGTAAAGAGGTAGGTTTTCAATTCTCTTAGGTATATACCTAGGAGTGAAATTGCTGGGTCATGTGTTAACTCTACGTTTAACCTTTTGAGAAACTGCCAGACTGTTTTCTACAGCAGCTGCACCATTTTGTATTCCCACCAACAGTGTGGGAGGGTTCTAGTTTTTCTACCTCCTCTCCAACACTTGTTATCGTCTGTCATTTTGATTCTAGCCATCCTGGTGGATGTGCTGTGGCGTCTCATTGCGGTTTGGGCCGGATTTTTAACTCTTCCTTA
The DNA here is from genome assembly GCF_018350175.1 of Felis catus. Lineage (NCBI taxonomy): Eukaryota > Metazoa > Chordata > Mammalia > Carnivora > Felidae > Felis > Felis catus. Next base: position 43,440,142 of record NC_058375.1, read on the forward strand.
AAGAAGAACTTTGGGATTCAGAGCCTCCCAGAGTCTGCTCCATCTCATCTCCCTCCCATCCCACACCCTCTTCGCCTGCCCAAAGGAACACTTACTGAGAGTACTCATGATGCACCAGGTACTGGTCTAAGCCCTACTATTGTCCCCCATTTTACGGATGCAGAAACTGAGGCATAGAAAGAAGTGATTGCCTAAGCTGGTAGAGCAGGGATTCAAACCTCAGAGCCTGGCTCCAGAGCCCTGGCTCTTAACTACCAGGATCTTCTGCCTCTCAAGTCAATAAAGACAATACCAGGAAACACACTTTGCTTGTCAACTTAAGGACCACAGCACCATTAGCTCTCAGTGCTATCAGAAAGTCCAGCCTCCTCCACGGTCAGCTCAGTGCCCCGGCCCCTGGCACAATGCCCAGAAAACAGCAGGCATTTAATAAATGTTTAGAGGAGGCAGGCAGATAGCCTTCATGTTATTTCTCCTTCCCTGCATTTGCTCATATAGGTGACTTATACTTCTGACCCCTTTCTACTCTATTTCAGCAGGTGGACCCTTCCACCCACTAAAGGATGAAGATGGGGCCAGGGCAATAAAAACTAGCAGGAAGAGAAATTAAGAAAACAGTCCCATTTACAATTGCATCGAAAAGAATAAAATACCCAGGAATAAATTTAACAAGAAGGTAAAAGATCTGTACTCTGAAAACCATAAAACACTGATGAAAGAAATTGAAGAAGACCCAAAGAAATGGAAAGCTATTCTGTGCTTATGGATCAGAAGAATTAATATTTTGAAATGTGCATACTACCCAAGGCAATCTATAGATTCAATGCAATCCTTATCAGAACACCAATGGCATTTGTCACAGAACTAGAATTAACACTTCTAAAAGTTGTACGGAACCACAGAAGACCCTGAAGAGGCAAAGTAATCTTGAGCTTACTGGAGGTATCACAATCCCAGATTTCAAGATACATTACAAAACTATAGTAATCAAACAGCATGGCACTGGAATATAGATCAAAGGAACAGAATACAGAGACCAGAAATAAATTCACACTTATATGGTCAATTAATCTTTGACAAAGGAGACAAGAATGTACACTGGGGAAAAGACAGTCTCTTCAATAAATGGTGTGGGGAAAACTGGACAGCTACATGTAAGAAAAAATGAAACTAGACTGCTTTCTTTTACCATACACAAAAATCAACTCAAGATGGATTAAAGACCTAAATGTCAGACCTGAAACCATAAAACTCCTAAAAGAAAACACAGGCAGTAAACTCTTGTACATTAATCTTAGCAATATTTTTCTGGATCTGTCTCCTCAGGCAAGGGAAACAAACACAAAAGTAAACTATTGGAACTACACCAATATATAAAGCTTTTGCACGGGACAGAAATCATCAATAAGACAAAAAAGGCAACCTACTGAATGGGAGAAGATATTTACAAATGATATATACAATGAAAGGTTAATATCGAAAATATATAAAGAATTCATACAACTCAACACCCAAAAGACCCCTAAATAATTGGACTAAAAGTGGGCAAAGGACCTGAAAAGAGATTTTTCCAAAGAAGCCATACAGATGGCCAACAGACACATGAAAAGATGCTCAACATCACTCATCATCAAGGAAATGCAGATCAAAACCACAATGAGACATCACTTTATACCCATCAGAATGGCTAGTATCAAAGAGACAAGAAATAACAAGTGCTGACGAGGATGTAGAGGAAAGGAAACCTTGTGCACTGTTGGTGGGAATGTAAATTGGTGCAGCTACTATGGAAACAGTATGGAGGTTCCTCAAAAAAGTAAAAGCAGAAATACCATATGATCCAGCAATCCCACTTCTGGGTATTTACCTGAAGAAATGAAAACACTAATTTGAAAAGATACATGCACTTCTTTGTTCTTTGCAGCATTATTTATCTCAGCCAAGATAGGGAAGCAACTCAAGTATCCATTAATAGATGAATGGGCAAAGATGATATGGTATCTCTCTCTCTCTCTCTCTCTCTCTCTCTCTCTCTCTCTCTCACACACACACACACACACACACACACACACACACACACCCCAGAATATTATTCAGCCATGAAAAACAAGGATATCCTGCCATTTGCAACAACATGGATGGACCTAGAGAGTGTTACGCTAAGTGAATAGGTGAGACAGAGAAAGAACAATACCGTATGATTTCACTTATATGTGGAACCTGAAAAACAAACAAAAAGACAGAAAGAGACTCATAAATACAGAGAACAAAGTGGTGGTTGCCAGAGGGAAGGGGGTGAGGAGATGGGTGAAACAGGCAAAGAGGATTAAGAGGTACAAACTTCAAGTTATAAAATAAGTCTTGGAGATGAAAAGCACAGCATAGGGAATGTCGTCAATAACATAGTAATAACTTTGTGTGGTGACAGATGTGACTACAAAAAAAGGGGGGGGGTGGGAGATGGAAGAGAAGGGGGAGGAGGAGAGGCTGGCGCAAGAAGTCCAGTCCCGGCTCCAAGATCAATGCTCCCCCACCCCTTCCCCAAGCTGCCTCTCCAGAAGGATACCAAGGCTCTCTCCTCACCTGTAAACTGGGGATAATATGAGTACCTACTGTATAAGGTTATGGTGAAGATTAAGTGAGTTAATATAAAGAAAGCACTTAGAACAGTGCCAGGTGCAGGGTAAACGTACAGTAAACGTCAGCTCCCATAGGGAGCCTTCCCTTTGCATCTGCCCCCTTGCCGAAATGTGGGGAGCACAGATTTGTGGTGTGTGGGGTGGGAGGGCAAGGCCTCCCGGCTGGAATAGGACCAGGGGAGAAAGAGGTGGCTGACCCCGAGCCCCTGGCTGTGGGCCAGAGCTTCCTTCTCACCCTCAAGTCACATTCATTGCCCAGAACCAGGGCACCCCTCATGGCACCCCCAGGTGGCAGGGGTGCAAGGCTAGGGGCCACTCTCCAGAGCTGGGGTTACTGCCACTTTGCAGTCGGCTCTGAAACTTGACCTGCCCAATTAACGAGGAGCAACTGTGTCATTCTCTGCATGGTCATAAAACTCTAAGCAAAGACTCAGCACTAACCAGTCTGATAAGCCCCTCCCACAGGGCTCAGAAGCCAAGCCTGCCCACAGGGCTTACGGGGGGGGGGGGGAAGTGGCACTGGAGACCACTGCAGACTGTCCCCTTGCAGGGGTGCCCCCGCTGCCTGGAAAGCATTGTGGCATAGCAGCTCTCATCTTCCAAGACGTTCTCTGGCTTTAAAGTCAACTGGACTCAAACTCAAACCCCTGCTCTGCCGCTCACCAGCGTGGGCAAATGACTTCACCTCTGTAAGCTTCAGCCACAGCCAGCATAAAAAGCAATTCCATCCCTTTCTGGCAGAGTCCACAAGGGAGCTGCCATTTACTGTGCATTTACCCTGTGCCTGGTAATGTTCTAAGCTCTTTCCATGTATTAATTCACTTTACCTTCACCATCACCCTAGGAAATAAATACTATTATTACCCACATTTCAGAGAAAGAAACATGACAGACAGATGGGCAGGAGACACACATACAGGGACCTAGTACAGGCCCTGGCACCCAACGCTGCTCTAAAGCATGAGTCCTCCTTCCCCTGAGTAGGTGGGAACAGGTCTTGGGGTTTTTGAGAGTGTTAGGATGGCCCTTGTTCCAAAGAATCCATGGAGCAACCTGGTCCCCATGCGGCGCTCAACACAAACCTGCCACCCCAAGGCAGTCAGAGCCCAGAAGGTTTTCCAGCTCTCTGCTGGTAAACTGGGGTCCCGGATGGGCCGCTCACCACCGCAGACCCTCTGTGGCCTCACAACTCTATAACCATGGCCAGGGAGACCCAGGGCAGGGCAAAGCACTCCAGATCCCTCCACAACCCAAACCGCACACATTTAAGCCTCTTAGATTTTCCGATTTTAATCAAGCCTAGCCCGGAGCAACATTCTTCAATAAGGGGGGGATTTGTTTGGCTTGTTGAGAATCAGTGTTACCCACTAAAGAAACAAAACCCTCTCCCTCGGTCCCACTTGTGCATTTAAGACCATACGTGGCCTTTAAAAATCCTTCTCACTTGGAAGAAACGTTTGCACGCAGCCGAAGATGCAGAACATGGGGTATTCTCCCAGGACCGCTGTGCTCATTCCCAGCGCCTTGCCTAACAGCACTTTTCACCGGGTCCCACCTGCTCACTGTCAGACTGCTATTACCCCCTTGTAACAAATTTGTGGCAGGATTAAGCGGGTATTATCTAGCCTGTCTTATCGGTGGAGAAATCCAGCCATGGAGAGGAAAAGTAACTTGCCTGCAGACACACAAAGTCAGTAGCGGGGTCATTCACTTGTTCATAGAGCTTTCCATTCGATGGGCACCCCCATCCTGTACCCCTGAGCCACATATCACCCTCAGTGTGGGCGAGCAGATGGACTGCGGTAAAGAAGGAGGAGAAGATAGGGGGAAGAGAAGAGGGCGAGGAGGAAAGTATGTTTAGGACAGAGAGCTAGAGGAGCCACCTGCTTAGGAGCCATTCCAACTCCAGGAGTCCAGGGTCTAAGAGCGGACATCAGAACAGGGACAGAGCAGGCCTGACCTACAGGGAGACAGACTTCAGGTTAGCCTGGCTCTGGAGGACCCAGTAGTTCCCAAATCTTGAGCAAATCACCTCCCCCTCCCAACGTTGCCTCACGATGAGAAAGATGACACCACCACCCCGCCCCCCAGAGGAATGCTAGGAGTTTCAAGGAGGCAATGCCCCTTCGTAATCTTCCACGGGAAGCATGAAGCATCATTACTGTTACTTGTATGGTCTGCAAGTTTTCAGGTGCTTTCATATGCCTCCTATGAGGCCGACAAAGGATTCTTCTCCCCATTCCACAGATGAGCAAAGAGAGGCCAGGGAAGGGAAATGAGCAGGGTGAGCATGAACTCACACCTGCTCCCAACACACAACCTAACAGGATACTGGGCAATGAAGGAAGGAGGCCTTTTGCTTGTTAGGGCTTTTCCTAGGCCCCGTGGTGCCTCCTGGGAAGATACGGCAGATGTCGTATTGGTGTCAACCCTGGTCCAGAACCTTCACATCAACTAAGGAGACTACTTATCATCTGAGGACACTGAGGCTCAGAGGGAGAGAGCAACCTGCCCAAGGTACCCAGCTGGCACGTGGCAAATCTAGAGGGTAAATCCAGGCTAGCCAACTCCAAAGCCATATTCCCCAGGATGCCTCAGATTACTCCCATACCCCTGCAGCTGGATGGAAATCAGAAGGCCCATGTCCTGGAAAATGGCAGGTGATGGTTATTCTTATAAAGGCTTTTGAGTAGAGAAGAAGTCAGTGTTTCCAAAAGCAAGCTTTTTCATTATGCCATGTGTGGGTGGGGGGACAGTTGGTATCATTCCTCCTCTTTGTCGACTGCTACTCCTATAAAGCAGTAAAACTACTCAGAGGTCATAAAAAGAAATTTTAAGCATAAAAAAAAAAAAATCCAACCTGTTCTCATTAGTTCTCTCACCTGCCACCAGGTGTCCAGATAAGGGAAAAAAGGTGAGTCTTCAGGCAATACTCAGTCCCATGGGTCAGCAGCATCCCCAGACCCCTTCTGAGACAACAGGGGGCAGAAGAAGGGAGAGAGAGGGGGGAGGGTAAAGGAGAGAGAAGGAAGGGTGGGAGGGAGAGAGAAGGCAGGAGGTAGGGATGAGGGAAGCCTTCTATCCCAAGCTGTTTCCACTTTTTGTATTTACCCAAATCCTTTAATTGACCTCCATGGAAAGACTCCCGATTAGGCTAATCCTGCCTACCGAGCTTTCCCATTAATGCTCCGGGGAAGTCTGGGGAAGGCTGAGGGAATACCCCATGTCCTGGTGAAGGCTGCCCTCCCTGGTCATCTGCTGCCCCACACAGCCCCACCCACCGAAGCACCCTCAGCACGACTGGAGAGGCTCTGGAACCTGACGCCTGGGTTCTAGCTACAACCCCCTACTGGCAGTGATCCTGGCTACTCAGCCTCTCCGTGCCTCCATTTAATGATAGTGACATTGGCTAATGTATGGAGCACAGATAGTAATGGATACTATCATTGTCCCCATTTTGCTGGTGAAGAAACCAAGGCCTAGTGAGATTAAGGAATTTGCCCAGACTCACAGAAAGTGGATGACAGAGCCATCCGGGACCTGAAAAGCCATCCTGTGGGCTGAGTCAACATTCTTTTTTTTTTTTTTTTTTAATTTTTTTTTTTAACGTTTATTTATTTTTGAGACAGAGAGAGACAGAGCATGAACAGGGGAGGGGCAGAGAGAGAAGGAGACACAGAATCCGAAACAGGCTCCAGGCTCTGAGCTGTCAGCATAGAGCCCGACACGGGGCTCAAACGCACGGACTGTGAGATCATGACCTGAGCCGAAGTCGGATGCTTAACCGACCAAGCCACCCAGGCGCCCCTCAACACTCTTAACCCATGCCATACTGACTCCCCTTCAAGAAGGTAATAACCTCAGAGCTGTTGTGAGGTTCGGCTAGACTCTCCAGGAAAGCACTCATGTGACAGAGCCTGGCACACAGTAGGTGCTCTAAAAAGGAGTGTTCTTTTCTCTTCTCTCTTCCCCAGACCGTTGAGAGAAAGAGGGGTTCTTCGTGTCCATGTTTTCAGACCTCTATGCAGCCTTGGTCCCCAGCTGGGAAGTGGCGACAAACGGGTCCCATTCAAGCAAAAGGACTGCCTGCCACCTTCCGCATTTCCTACAGTCACAGCTGAGGGGGTGACTCCACTGTCAAGGCTCCACCAGGGACTGCCTCCTTCTCTCTGAACCTGGCCTTTCAAAGGGGCTTTCATTTATCGGGCTTTAATGTCTCACATGATTTAATCGGAAACACGTGCCTTGTAAATATCGTCTGTCATGTTCCATTAGGTTCACAGGGAAAAGTACAAGTCAATAAACAAAGGTTGTAGCATAAATCTACCTTGAACACATAATACCTCAAATAAGAAAATCAAAACATGTGTGGCCTCTGACCTGTGGAGTTTCACGAGAGGGAACTCTGGGTATAGTCAGGAACATTTCTAAATGTTCATAATTAATAGAGAGGCCGGAGCTAGTCCCGTTTGCAGAGTGTGAGTGCACACAGCCCTTCAACAAAAGAATCTGCCTATACAGCACCTGCTAAATCACAAAGCATTCCTAGCTGGACCAAAACCTGGGTATTTCCACTGCAAAAAGACTCTAAGAGCCCAAGAAGCTTCCTTCTTTCTTTCTTTTTTTTTTAAAGAGAGCATTTCCTGTATGTTAACTAAAACTTAAATTAAAAAAAAAAAAAGAGGGGTACCCGGGGGGCTCAGTCAGTTAAGCATCCAACTTCAGCTCAGGTCATGATCTCACAGTCTGTAGGTTCAAGCCCCATGTCAGGCTCTATGCTGACAGCTCAGAGCCTGGAGCCTGCTTCAGATTCTGTGTCTCCCTCTCTGTCTGCCCCTCCCTCGCTGTCTCTCCCTCCCTCTCAAAAATAAACATTAAAACAAATTTTTTTAGGGGCGCCTGGGTGGTCGGTTAAGCGTCCGACTTCGGCTCAGGTCATGATCTCACGATCCGTGAGTTCGAGCCCCGCGTCAGGCTCTGTGCTGACAGCTCAGAGCCTGGAGCCTGTTTCGGATTCTGTGTCTCCCTCTCTCTCAGCCCCTCCCCTGTTCATGCTCTGTCTCTCTCTCTCTCAAAAATAAATAAACATTTGGGGCGCCTGGGTGGCGCAGTCGGTTAAGCGTCCGACTTCAGCCAGGTCACGATCTCGCGGTCCGTGAGTTCGAGCCCCGCGTCCGGCTCTGGGCTGATGGCTCAGAGCCTGGAGCCTGTTTCCAATTCTGTGTCTCCCTCTCTCTCTGCCCCTTCCCCGTTCATGCTCTGTCTCTCTCTGTCCCCAAAAAAATAAATAAACGTTGAAAAAAAAAATTTAAATAAATAAATAAATAAACATTTAAAAAAAATTTTTTTTAATTAAAAAAAGACTTTTTTAAAAAAGAGCTTTCCCCCCAACTTTCTCATATAGAGGATGTAGGAGAAGATGGTATGATAAAAGCCTTCCCTCTTCCCTTTCAATCTCCTTCTTCCCTGGCACTCTTCCAGACTGTATAGAGAGCTCTGAAATGGAGATGGGGGAAAGAGGATGAGGATTGCGGAGTCAAAGAACCCTGGGTTCGAGTCCCAACTTTGCCAATTTTTTTTTTAATTTATTTATTTTGAGAGAGAGAGAGAGAAAGAGAGAGCAAACATGAGTGGGGGAGATGCAGAGAGGGGGAGGGAGAGAAAGAATCCCAAGCAGGCTCCAGCACAGATCCCAAGCAGGCTCTGGGCTTTCAGCACAGAGCCCGACGTAGGGCTCGATCTCAGGAACCATGAGATTATGACTAAAATCAAGAGTCAGATACTTAACCAACTGAGCCACCTGGGTGCCCCCCCCCCCCAGCTATGTCATTTAAGACCAAGTGGCTGCTGCCAAGGTCTTGTCTGATAGGAAAGCAGTTAATTATAACACCTTCTGTGGCAGTGTTCCTGCAATTGAAGACATCAAAACCAGGGTGCCTGGGTGGGTCAGTCGGTTAAGGATCTGACTCTCGGTTTCAGCTCAGGTCATGATCTCACAGTTTACGAGTTCGAGCCCCACAGCAGGCTCTGTGCTGATGGTGCAGAGCCTGCTTGGGATTCTCTCTCTCCCTTCCTCTCTTGCTCTCTGCCCCTCCCCCACTCGTGTGCGCGCACATGAGCTCTCTAAATAAATAAATAAAACAAAAAAAGACATCAAAACTCTTTACTGATTTTTTTCCCCTCAAACAAATGAAAATAGCATTTGCCATCTTAGATGAGGTACTGGACAAAGACGGGCTCGGGTACCCCTTTAGACACACACACATCCACCCACCCCTGGAAAAGCTTTTCCCAAATCTTCGAAAGGAAAGTAACGACTGAAGGTAGCTTGACAGAGTGGGAAAAGTCCATTTTCTCATCTGTGAAATGCAGGTAGCAACCTCCTCCCTCACAAGAATGTTACAAAGATTATTACTCAAAATGCATATTCAAGGCGTGCCTGGGTGGCTCAGTCAGTTAAGTGGCCAACCCTTGATTTTGGCTCAGGTCACGGTCTCATGGTTTGTGAGTTCGAGCCCTTCATCGCTGATAGTACAGAGCCTACAGAACCTGCTTGGGATTCTCCCTCTCTCTCTCTCTTTCTGCCCCTCCCTTCCTCTCCCTCCTTCTCAAAACAAATAAACAAGTAAATAAAATGGTATATTCAAGAATGCCATCATAAAACATAATATAAATACGTCTCCCTTTTAATTAAATTCATAGATCTTAGAGTCATGCTCCAGGAGATTTTACAGCTTGTCTAATACAACCCCTTCATTTCATGGTTCTAGACAGGGGTTCAGTGCGGGCAAGGGACTAGTTTCACCCAGCAAGTTGGTATAGACGCCAGCACTGGTACCGGGGCACTGGGATGGCCCTCAGGGTCAAGGGGCACTTGGTCTCATGTTTTAGCAGGTTTTCCAGTACTGTGACCTCCTAGGCTTAACTCTCGTCTCCCATCCTGGGGCGGTCCTCACTGACTGCCCCTCTGGCCACGCTGTTTAAGCGCACTCCAGTTTAGAACGCAGCCCACGTGCACAGAGCCTGGGAATCCCAGACCTGCCTCACTTCCAACTCCCTCAGGGAGCCTAGCCCACACCCGGCACACAGGAACACATACACCAATCTTTATTTTTTTTGTTTACTTGCTCCCCTACTAGAATGTAAACTCCATGAGGTCAACAATTGTCTGTCTTGCTCACCACAGGATTCCAAGTGTCTAGCAAGTGTCTAGCAGTGGGCACTCAGTAGCTGCTGTGTATATGAATCTGTTGAATAAATGAGAGTAGGGCCCCTATCTTGGGCTTCCATGTACAGTATTCCGGAATACCAGAGCTTTAAAAGCAAGTCCCAGTAACTCAACTGACACAGGTCATATATCAGGCTACTATTCCAGAATCTAATACGATGCTTCTTACATGTTGAAATCTTAAAAATGTGTTTGCTGATGGTATGCAGGTGAATGAGTTGAGAGGCAGCAGGGTAGCTAAGTGGGTAGTAGGGTAGTTGGGTGGTCTCTGGCAGTTAGAGGCCTTCATGGTTGGTTATACAGATGGGTGGGTAGGTGGGTGGGTGGATGGAGAGGTGGTTAGATGGATGGATACATGAATGGAAAGATGAGTGAATGAGAGAACGGACAAGTAGGCAGGAGGGAAAGGAAAGCTGGGAAGGAAAGACTCCTTCAGATTCACTCTCTGATCTGATTCATCTCTGAAGCAGAGTCAAGAAATTTACAGCCTTCTTTGATGTCGAAAACAGAAAGCCACACCCACCTCCAATGAATCCTCACCAGAGGTAGTTCTGATTCATCTGAGGGTGATCTAGTACAGCGCAAGAAAAGGGGACATGATGAGGCTTGGTAAACGTTGGCGGATGGGTGACTGGGTAGAGGTATGAAAACACCGATGACGTTCATGCAAACGGGCACGAAGATGGTTGTGGGGCTGGATGGGTGAAGGCCTTATTGGGAGCAGATGCAGAGGCACATGTAAATAGCCACTGATATACACAAGAGTGGAGTACGGGGACAGAACAGGAAGGTTGGGCAGGAGAAGTTCAAGGCACAAGAGACCTTCACTTATGTCCCGATTTTCCCGAGGAGAGCCTGCTGCCCACACCCCCTCACGCAGGCCTACCGTAGTGGGGAAACACTGACAGTCCCCCAGCTGCAGACCCCTGCCGGGACTGCCCATGCAGCTCGGAGAGGGGCTGGGTGTTGCCCGACGCTCAGCCAGGCCCCTAAATGCCTTCCCTCTCCATCTCCAGGGGCACTCTGAATCGTACCCAGCCGAGCCGTCTCCCCCACACGACTGTAAGTGAAATAAACAGCCCCACGGCCTCGTACATGTCAACCGTGAGGAATTGTGTGTGGCACAGGGGCTGTGCTCACAGCGAGTGGCGCGGTGCCACACGGCGGCCCGGGCCGCACATTTCAAGTCCCCTCACGTGACGCTGATTTCATTTTACCTTCACGATGAGCCCGCGAGGCAGGCGCTCTTAGACAGATGGGGAACCTGAGGCTCCAAGAGGCAAAGGGACCTGTGAGAGGATCGGGCTGACTGACTCGGAATCCGAATCTGTGCTGTGTAGCTGATAACGCTCCCCGAGACTCTGAATCAGTCCCCGTGGGGACAATACCCCCTACTTCACAGGAAGGACAAGAGCCTCGAAACAAGCCCTCCTCTGCAACCAAGTGCCGAGAGGAAATGCTCTCACCCGACTGCCTGCCAGGCCCCCGGGAAGAACCCCCTGAGCTCGTCCTGCAGGAGCCCCTGAGCCCGGGTGGCTGCGAAGCTCCGACACGGTGCCTGTCACGCTCGTGCAAACGTGGTACTCCCCGCAGACCCCCAGCACATGTGGGAAGCCAGTGCCAGGCACCCTCCCACGCATGTGAATGTTCCTAAACAGAGTAATTAGAGTGGTGTTTAGGTAACTTTTACACAGGCCGCCTAATCAGAATCACATGTGGGATGGAGTCAGCCATGGTGGCCGAGCTGGAGGGGCCGGTCCGGCTCCTCCCCTGACAAAGCTGCCACCCATTCTGTCTTCCTGAAGCCCTGTTTCAATACCTCCCACCCTAGGACGGCAACTACCCGCACCCTAATACAGGTCGACGGGAAAACCCTCACGGGATCAGGGCCAAGCCACCCTCCAACAGCTCTGTCATACGCATCGCAGCACGACATACACAAAGCCAGACTCAGAGGGGACCTTCAAGACCCTCTACTCGAAGCGCCGCATAAACCCCGCGGGTGAGGAAACCGAGAACAAGGAACGTGCTCACCCGAGGCCACCCAAAGAGCCGAGTGCTCCCTGCCCTAGTGCAATCTTCCCCAAAACCAGATCCTACCTGTTCAAAAGCCTCCTGTGGCCTCCCACTGCCTCTAGAAGAAAGCCCGAGTTTCTTGGCCTGTCGTCCAGGGGGGCAGGCCACAGCAAGCCCTGGAGTCTGCCAAACGTACATTCAGAGTCCAGCTCTGTTCTTAGTCACTTGTCCTCAGGCAAGTGACTTTATTTCACAGAGCCTTAACTTCCCCACGGGTTAAACGCAGATCACAAAAGGGAAAAGACCTAGATCATTCGCCCAATGGCCAGCACCCGATTCCATACCTGGCCTAGAGTGTGAACTCACTAAGTAACCGTCATTCTTATCACAAACAAATACATTCCCAGACAGCGCCAGCTGTCCCATCCCTCCTATTTGCTATGTGACCTTAAGCAAGTCACCTGAGGTCTCTGGGCTTCAGTTTCCCCCATACAACTCAGGGGAAGATAGGACCTCCTGACCCTGAAAGTTCTTCACTGACACGGTGAAGTCTGTCGGTCTGTGGGTCTGGCAGGTCTGGGAAGCAGCAGACATGGCCTCAGCTCCCTTCTCATCCTTAGTGGGTCATTCAAGGCCCCCTACAGTTTGAGTCCAACCTTCTTTTCTTGCCTCATTCCAGCCACTTTCAGCCACTTCTCTGCTCCTGAAACACTAAATTCCTCCCCGCTGCCCAGCACACAGGCTCTCCCTGCAACCAGGCATTTGCACAGTCTTGGCCTAGAGCAGTCCTTCTCCAGCTTTGGTGTGCACACGAATCATGCAGGAATCTTGTTAAAAGGCAGATTCTGGGGCACCTGGGTGGCTCAGTTAAGCGTCCAACTTTGGCTCACGTCACGATCTCCCAGTTCGTGAGTTCGAGCCCCGCATTTGGCCCTGTGCCGACGGCTCAGAGCGTGGAGCCTGCTTCAGATTCTGTGTCTCCTTCACTCTCTGCTCCTCCCCCACTCGTGCTCTGTCTCTCTCTTGCACGGTCTCAAAAATAAATAAACATTAAAATATTTTTTTTTAAAAAGGTAGATTCTGATACAGCAGGCCTGGGGTGGGACTGGGATTCTTGCATTTCTAAGAGGCTCCCAGGTGATGCCCATGCTGCTGGGCTGCAACCCGCACTTCGAACAGGAAAGCCTAGAATGCCTCATCCTTGTTCACCACCCAGTAAAATGTCTCCTCATCCTTCCAAGCCTAGCTCAAACAACCCCTCCGCTGAGAAGCCTGCACCCGCAGCAGGATTCATAAAGCCCCTGCAGGCCTCCTGTGTGTATAACTGATAATCACCCACCCAGCGCTCCCCACGATAAACCGTTTCTGACTCCGTGTGCCTGCCAAAAGCCCCTTGAGGGCAGGGCAGTATTTCAGTGCCGGGCACAGAACTTGCACAGAGGGAGGGTCAGTGAGCCTCCCCTAACTGAATAGGGTCGCGGGCAGTGGGGTCATTCTCAGACCTGCCCCCGGGGGTCAGGAGCCAAAGTGACCTACAGAGGTCTACCCTCCTCCCACCTTGTCCCCAGGACTGGACCGCATGAGGCCTTGTCCCGTTCTACCAGACCTCTGTTTCTAGGCACTTCAGGTGCAGGGAAGAGCCGCCATGGGTCACCACACAGATGATTCTTCATTAACACAACCGCAAAAGTAGTACTTGCCAGAAACAGCAGGTAGCAGGAACCTAAGTGTGAATATGGACCTAGAAAGGCAGAGACAGAGAGAAGGAAGGAAAAAACACAGGAAGTGAGGCAGAGAGAAGCCTAGATAAAAAAGACATGGAGAGCTGCAGAGGAGAAAAAGGGACAGAAACAGAAGCAGTGTAAAGAGAGACACCAAAAAGGAAGAATCAGAAATGCCAACAGAAAAAAGGAACCAAGTATAAAGGCAGACAGAGTACACGCCAGAGTGTGAGAGAGAAGGAAAGGAGAGAGAGGGAGAAGAAGAGATGTTTTTACAAGTGGAGAGGGGGTAGCGTCTACGACCGCAGCTAACTATTGGGAGAGCCACTAATCCACAAGGTATCAGGCAGCCTCCCCACCAAAGGGCGCTGTGGCCCCTGAGGGCTTCAGCCTCTTCATGCTGTGCCTGCCACCTACATACACCCCTGGCTTCGGGACTGTGGCTGGGCCGGGCGAGTCCTAAGACCTTGTCTTCATGTCCCCTACCTTCCCCAATCCTCCCTGCCCCCCCAAAGTTAGAAAATGAAGAAAGAAGAGAAAGAAACTGAGGAAAAACCCAGCAGTTTGGATTTTTGTTTTGTTTTGTTCGTTTTTCAGTCTAAAGATCTAAAACTAGTAGGAGACTGAGCTGAGCCTAAGAAAACAGAGCCATGACCAGCTCCCCGAGGTACCAGCAAGTCAATCACCTCCTCCAAGCCTCAGCTGCTTCAGGGGCAAAATCACCAGGAGCCTCACAAGACTGTTGGAAAGATTTGATGAGTTATGGTAACATGAGAACAGCAGCTCATTCTAGCCCCAGTAGGTGCCTCATAAATGGTCACTGCATCTGAACGGCAGAGTGGGTTCCATAAATACCCTCTTTATTAGCTCTTTTAAAGTCCTTTCCTATCCTGTGTCTCCCGTGAGCCTCACAGGAACCCAGGCTTGGATTATCATCCCGTTTTACAGAAGAGAAAACTGGGACATTTTATGTGGCAGCCCTCATCCTCAGGATCGTGTGGAAATCCAGGACCACCGTGGGCCCCCACTGTTTCTCCTAGACAGGCTGCAGGCAGCATCAGAACTAAGGCCTACACAAGAATAACAAGAAATGCACTTTTTTCCTACAGTGACCCAGCCTCCGCTGATGCTGTGCCAGGCCCTGTGCAGAGATGGGCACAGACATGGACGAAGAGCAGTCCTGCCTGCCTGGGAGACAGACGACCCAGTGTGACCGCTGCGGAGACGGGCAGTGGCAACGGGAGAGCGCTTGGCCCACCCGGGGTCAGGAGCCTACTCTTTGCAAACACTGTTCTAGGCCCCGGCGAGGTGCCTGCTGCTCCCAGTTTCCGTTCTTGACAGTGAAGGATGACTGACCTTGAACGAGAGAATAGGCAATAATGACAAGTGCTCTGGGGAAAATGCAACCGAGTAAAATCAGACAAAAGAACCTGGTGGTCAGGGAGGGGGCGTTTAAGCAGACACCCTAGGCCACCACGAGAGGATGAGCTGGAAAAGCACACCAGGCAGAGGGAACAAGCTGTGCAAAGGCCCTAAAAAAAGGACAAGCTTACTGAGTTCCGAGGACAGAAAGGTCAGCATGGCTGACGTGCCAGGAGGGACGCAGAGAGTGATGTGGTACCTGAGGGCGGACATCACCTCAGCCTGGCAAGGCCAGGGCAGGAGCACAGAAAACCAAAGGAGGGCTTTAAACGGTGTCATGGTATGATTTACACTTGAAATCATACCTACACCAGCTGCTGGGGACAGCATGAGCTACAGCAAGGCAAGGGTGGGGAGGGAGGCCAGGAGGCTGACTCCTGCAGCTACCACAAGAGAGGCACCAGGAAGCGGCCTGGGCCAGGTGGCAGTAGACACGTGTGGAACAGGGTCTGGAGGCCGAGGGAAGTGGCGGCCAGTGCAGGGCAGCAGGCAGAGAGAGCCCGGAGTGGTTCCTGTGCCCAACACTGCCTCACCGGCCGTGGCATGGAGGCAGGCAGGATGGCTAGATGGGGCCTCGTGAAGGCCACAGGGGACCCTGACAAGCAAATGTGGGCGGGGTGGGCACGGACATGAACTTGAGAGAAGAGAGACTGCAAACCAAGGCAACTCCCTTAGGAAGCTTCATTCACCCTCAGCAGAAGCAGAGGTGGAGCAGGCGGGGGACGGGAGTGCCATCGAGGCAGGGATGTTGGCCATAGGTTCTGCAGCACATCTGGACGCCGATGGCACGGACCACTGGGGCAGGCGAAACTCACCCTGCAGGAGAGGAAACCCCCAAATGGGTTGGCCTGTGAAAAAAGCAGGGCACCGGGAGCACCTGGGGTGGGGTTGGGGGGGCAGGTAGGTCTCCACCACGGCTGGGGCCTGACGGTGCAAAGAACAGCTTTGTGGAAACGGTAATTATAAAATGATGGCCTCTGAGCAGGTGAGTTGGGCAGTAGTGATGGCAGCGAAAAGTGGGAAGGTTAGTGTAATGGGATGTCTTCACGAGGTCAGACAATTGTCACACCATGGGAGGAAAGCCGTCGACCTGGAAGTGTGAACCCGGTCAATCAAATGGATGACAGGAACACAAGGCACAGGAGAGGAGATGGTTTAAAATCCTAACCATCAAAAAAATAATAATAATAAAAAATTAAAAATAAATTTAAAAAATTTCTAAATCCTAACAACGTCACCTCCTAAAAAATCCCACCTCCTTAGAGAGGCACGGTAAGATATTACATCCATAAACAGAGACAGAATGCATGAAAAGGAATCACTGGAGATCAAGAAAGTGCTTTTGCAAACTAAAAATACTAAAATAAAAAATAAAATGGGAGATAAAGTAAATTCTCAGAAAACAGATCAAAAGCACAAAGACAAAAAAGATAAGAAAATTAGAGGATCGATACGGAAAGTAAACCAGAAAAAAACAGAGAAGTGGTACGGAAAAAAATCCTGAATCTCCACAAAGTGCCCACCAAGCACCCAGTCTAATTAATGGGAAAAACTCCACATCAAGGCCCATCACTAGAAACTTTCACAACATCAGGGATGGAGGGTATATCTAGAAGTCTTCTAGAAAACAGATGGTAGGAGCTGGGGGCGGGGAGGGGGGATCAGGCAGAACCTATCTATACAAAGCCTGCAGAATCAGCATGGCACCAGACTTCTCAACAGCAAGGAGGGAAGCCGAAAGACAGAAAATGGGACAGTATTGTCAAAATTCTTTTTGTTTTTAATTTTTTTTAATGTTTATTTATTTTTGAAAGAGACAGAGACAGAATGCAAGTGGGTTAGGGGCAGAGAGAGAGGGAGACACAGAATCCGAAGCAGGCTCCAGGCTCCGAGCTGTCAGCACAGAGCCCAACGCGGGGCTTGAACTCACAAGCTGTGAGATCATGACCTGAGCCAAAGTCGGACGCTCAACCGACTGAGCCACCCAGACGCCCCGTATTGTCAAAATTCTTAACAGGATCAGCTCCGAAGACAAGACGCCTGAGTTCTGATCCTGGCCCTGCTACTCGCTAGCTGTGTGACCATAGCCACATTACTTAACCTCATTGGATCTCAGTTTCCTCATCCATAAAACGAGCACAATAATAGTCTCTCCCACCTACTTTAATGCATTGTTGTAAGGATGAATGGATCCACGTCAAGCATGCAGAACTATGCCTAACACACAGTAATAAACACTTCAGTGTTAGTTCTTACTCTTATCAAAATTCCCCAGCGAAACAATCAGGAATGAGAGACTTTTCAGACAAACATCTTTACTGACCTTGCCTACAAAGTCATTGGAGGATGTGCTCCAGCAAATCATAGGGTTAAACCAAGAAAAAAAAGGAAACACAATGCAAAGGGCATTTGCCTTTCTTTTGGAGTGCCCAGCATCTGAATGCCTTTCTTCTACTGGGAAAATTGCTCAGCTTATAAGGCAACCCCACCCCCCACTCCACTTCAACACATACACACAAACACACACAATGAAAATACATACAGAAGCTGGAAATATCTGATCCCTTACATCCTTTGCTTTTGCTTTACGTCACCCTATCATGAGCACATTGTGAAACAGCCGTCCCCCGCGCCCTTCTTTTTCTCCATACCATGTATCATCATTTAGCAAACTTTACATTTAACCAGTTTACTTGATAATTTGTCTTCCCCTCTCTAGAATGTAAGTTTCATGAGGGCAGAAATGTTTGCCTGTTTGCTTATTTTCCTAGCATCTAGGAGAGTGCCTAGCTCATAGCAGGTGCTCAATGAAAACTTGTCGAATGAAGAAAAGACATGCTTTCCCAGCCTCCCTTGTGGCCTCCATCTGCACAGATAAAAACAAGGAGTCAGTGATAGCCAGTGACCAGGGGTCATGACTCTGCTATCAATGTCTGCCACCCACTCTTTTCACTGCACGGCCCTGTGGCAGGATTTGGAGTAAGGCTCTCCAGCCTTAGTAGGAAATAATGAGAGCCACCCAGCACCCTCTTAATAAAATCTCTTTTCTGCTTAAATCAGCTGTGGTGTATGATATAGGTGTGAGCCAAGAAATGGGGAATCCAGCATAGGAGAGCTTCAAAGGGGGAATCCCAGAGGTCAGCTGTACAGCACAAATACCTCCTACTTTGTTGGGGTGCTTGGCATGGAGCCAAGACAACCCGATGCGTTTGAGCATTTAGGAAAGTATGATTGACAGGCGCTTGACAAAACTGATGCAATATTTAGGGAGAAATGGTAACAGATACATAAATATAAAACTAAGTAAATGAAGAAAGAGGTGATATTTAACCCCAGGAAAACAAGATGCTGTACTCCAAGGTTAAAGTTCCCATAGTACAGGACTTGTGTTCCAAATGTAACCACTATGCTGACAAAGCAGACCCCAGAGAGAGCTATTGAAACAATTTATCATTACCTCCCCCTTCCCCGAGACTCACCTCCCAGAGAAGGTCCCTTTTAAATTTTTTTTTAATGTTTATTCATTTTTGGAAAACAGAGAGAGACAGAGCACAAGCAGGGATGGGCGGAGAGAGAGGGAGACACAGAAGCCAAAGCAGGCTCCAGGCTCTGAGCTGTCAGCACAGAGCCGGATGCGGGGCTCGAATCCTTGAACCGTGAGATCATGACCTGAGCCGAAGTCAGACGCTTCACTGACTGAGCCACCCAGGCGCCCCCCCAACGGTCCCTTTTAAAACCCAACCTGCTGACCTGCTCCCCACCACTCCCACCTCCTCCCCTGTGACGTCTCTGGAAGTCCCCTTAACTCGCTGGATCATTCTTCGATCATAAAACGTCTTTCAGACACATCAGTCCCCGAAACAGTCTCAGAGTTGTAATTAAGATGCCCCATCCAGATTAGTAATCTCAACCCTGAGCTTCATTTACAGTGAAGCTCCTCCCCTCCCCCAGTGTGGGCTGTGGGCTCTGGGCAGGGTGAGGGGCCATGTCTCCAGTCCTCTTACTCTATCGCGGTGGCAGGAAGGGGCTGACTTGCCCAGTACCGTGGGAGCTCTGTGGACTCAGACATTCAGTGGGAGAGTTCCCCTGGTTGGCAGACACCCCCTACCCCACTGCGTGCCACAGGACACCTCCAGTGTCTCTCGCCTCTGCCTGGCAAAAAGCCATCTTGGACAGAGAGGGTAGGTGGGAGAACAATCATCAGGCAGGTCCCCCGGAACACAACCCTCTGCTCCGTCACAGGCGCAACAGCAGCCACCCCTCTTCACTCCGCCACTGCTTTCCTCTTCTACACTGTCAGGCACAGAGAAACACAATTGTTAAGCTTCAGGGGCTGTGCCTGTTTGTCTGAGGGGGTCTCTCCCTGAGTGGCAGAGAGGAGAGAGCAACCCCACCCCGGCTGGCCTGACACAGGGGAAGAAAACGTCACAGCTTTCTCAACAACTGCCTCCAAAGAAATCCCCTCTTTGGAGGATTTGAAGAAATCCACCCCAACCCACGTGTATGCCAGGTAAGGATCTCAAAACCCAAGTTTAGTTTAGGCACCTAAAGCCCCCACTTTAGAACATAGTAAAGTCCCGCTTTAGAAGGTAGCCGCCAGTGCCCATCGTATCTCTTGTCGGGGCTCAGCCACAACCAAGAGAGCAAAATCCCCACGGGGCATCCTGTTATGCACAGTCCCCCCCCCCCCCCCCCCCCCCCGTGCACAGGCTCACACAAAGACTGTGCTGCAGCCCAGGGACAGGAGCGGGAAGGCGGGTGTGCAAGTGGGAAAGACCTGGGCTGGAGGCAGGGCTCTAAGAGATGGGAGTCCTCATCTCTCATAACAAGGTGCCAGGAGACAACTGGGTACAGCTGATACGGAAATAGCCGCACAAATCTTACTTAGAGGCCGCAGCGCACAGCGGTGAAGGCTTCGCCACTCACCAGCTGTGTAACCCAGGACAAGCCAGTCACTTTCCTCCTCTGGGTCTATCTCTTCATCTGCAAATCAGGGGAAATAGTAGTAACGCCTTCACAGGGTTGTTGGGAGAATTACAGGAATTATGTTTGAAATGTGCTTAGAGCAGGACTGGACCATAGTACCCTGTTTAGCCACTGTTTTTGTTTTTGTGACTAGACATACGGAAGAAAATACTAGAAAAAGATAAGCAAGTAAGTTGAAGGCAGGGCCACCACTGTGTTGCACAACCTGGGGAGCATCATTCACATAGACGGGGGACAAGTGGCGCCCCCTGGAGGTGCACTTCCCAGCAGCCCTGTCTACAGGCAGCTGCCTCCTGGGTGTAGGAACACGAAGGAAAGGAAACCCACTCTCTTTGAAGTCTTACAGGGGGCGCCTGGGTGGCGCAGTCGGTTAAGCGTCCGACTTCAGTCAGGTCACGATCTTGCGGTACGTGGGTTTGAGCCCCGTGTCAGGCTCTGGGCTGATGGCTCAGAGCCTGGAGCCTGTTTCCGATTCTGTGTCTCCCTCTCTCTCTGCCCCTCCCCCGTTCATGCTCTGTCTCTCTGTCCCACAAATAATTAAACGTTGAAAAAAAAAATTAAAAAAAAAAGTCTTATAGTATTAGGTGATTTTAAAAACTGCTTAGCATTATTTTGCTAAAAATAAATATTTATTTTTAGAATGCTAATAAAACAAGCTCCCTAAAATAGTAATAACAGCAAACAACAGCACTTGGCGAATGACAAAAAGGAAAGCAATGAAGGAAATGAGAAAGGAATGTCTTGGAAATAGGACTATACAAAAAATTTCAAATTTTTGTTTTAAAATCATCGCTGAAAACTTGTTTAAGCAGCAGACTCATAAAAATATCAGCAACAAATATGATGCACGAAGCATTAATTAACATGCTTAGCTTACTTTCTATGTATATGAAGAGTAAATGTTTCAATTTTACAAGTAAAATATTCAGACCCCAACCTAAATACCAACTTGCAGGGCATCTGGGTGGCTCAGTCGGGTAAGCATTCGACTCTTGATTTCAGCTCAGGTCATGATCTCACAGTTCGTGAGTTCGAGCCCCACACTGAGCTCTGCACTGACAGTGTGGAGCCTGCTTGGGAATCAGTCTCTCTCTCTCTCTCTCTCTCTCTCTCTCTCTCTCTGCCCCTCCCTCGCTTGCACACTCTCTCTCAAAATTAATAAACTTCAAAAAAAATAATAATAAAGCCCAGCCAATTCAGTGTTGGGGATCTATCCTAAGAAAATAATCAGAGATGCAAATAGGGATTATTACATAAAGCTATCCACTGCAGCATGATCTATACTGGGGGAAGCGGTGAAAAATTCTGAGCATTATGCAGTATACGAGTAATACACATACAGATTGTTTGTATGGACATAAACTCTCTCTGAGCAGCCAGGCATCACTGGTCATTGCCAGCAATGGGAATGGGGCAGAGGAAGTAAAAGAAGAAGGCTTTTCCTAAGAACCCTTTTTGGATCTTCTGAATTTTATTTTTTTTTAAATTTTTTTTAACATTTATTGATTTTTGAGAGTGAAAGAGATGAGCAGGGGAGGGGGAGAGAGAGAGAGGGAGACACAGAATCGAAAGCAGGCTCCAGGCTCCGAGCTGCCTGCACAGAGCCTGACGTGGGGCTCGAACTCACGGAGTACAAGGTCATGACCTGAGCCGAAGTCAGCCGCTCAACCGACTGAGCCACCCAGGTGCCCCTGGATCTTCTGAATTTTAAACTATTTTAATGTATCACCTATTTAAAATGATTTGACAGATTTAATAAAATGCATGTATTTTTGAATGTTTACAAAGAATGTTAACAGCATGGAAGGGGCTTATTATGTCATAATGTTACGTTTAAAAATAAGTACACAAGACATTCAGAAGGATCTCAATGATACAAAAAATACATTAATATACAATAAGTATAAAAAAAGACAAATGAAATATACCAACATGTAAATGGTGGCCGTTGTGTGGGAGGGGTGAGATTTTAAGCAAATATTATTTCCATCTTTATATGTTTCTATAGTTTCCAATGTTTCTAAAGTATGCACTACTGATGTAAGTGAAAAAATAAAGAAAAAAATTAAAAATTAAGAATAAAAATAAGCCAAATTATCTTTAAAGGGTAATCCACCTCCCAAAGAAGGATGATAACGAACATCAAGCAATGGGTCGTAAGTCAAGAACCCACTGCTATCTAAGAGGCTGTGCAGAGAGCCCTGAGGAAGCCCTGGGCTGATTCCACCAGCAGAGACACACTTGCATGAACCACCTGCCCTCTCCGGGCTGCTTCTCTGCAGAACCAGCAGAAACCAGCCACTCAGCCACTGCTTCTCAAGAGAGCCTGCTCTGATATCTCTCCTATCAGTGCTGACGCGTAAGCTCTCTGAGATCAGGACAGACCCTAGGACTCACATCTCATCCCCAACAGGAGCAGGCCTAGTAACAAGCATGCTGGCCCTACCTCCAAGCTGGTATGTCCACCTGCCTGCCCTCTCGACTAGCTGCTCCCCAAGGCAGAGCCTGAGCCTGGGTTACATCTACTTATCCAGGGCTGGATACAGAGCCTGGCATACGATAGGGCTCCAGAAAGTGTTTGCTGAACAAATGAATAAATTAAAGAATGATACTCTAGAACTAGTGCTGCCCAACTGAACGTTCTGTGGTGATAGAAATGTTCTATCTTTGCTCTACCCAGTATGGGTAGCCACTAGCCACATCTGTCTCCTGAGCACTTGAAATGTGGCTAGTATGACTGAGGGATTGGATTTTTAATGTCACTGAATTGTAATTAGTTGAAATTTTCATCTTAAGAGTATTCCACAAAAACACTTACATCATAGGGTAGTTTAAGATTACACAAGATAATCCTTTAAAAAAGGGGGGGGGGCCTGTATCCAAAGGATACACGAGTGCTTATTAAAAGGGGCACATGCACCCTGATGTTGTAGCAGCACTATTGACAATAGCCAAAGTATGGAAAGAGCCCAAATGTCCATCCACAGATGAACAGATAAAGATGTGGTTTTTATATAGAATGGAATATTACTCAGCCATCAAAAAGAATGAAATCTTGCCATTTGCAATGACGCGGATGAAACTAGAATGTATTATGCTAAGCAAAATAAGTCAATCAGAGAAAGTCAATAGCATATGATTTCACTCATATGTGGAATTTAAGATACAAAACAGATGAACATAAGGGAAGGGAAGCAAAAATAATATAAAAACAGGGAGGGAGACAAACCATAAGAGATTCTTAAATACAAACAACAAACTGAGGATTGCTGGAGGGGAGGTGGGTGGAGGGATGGGTTAAATGGGTGATGGGCATTAAGGAGGGCACTTTGTTGGGATGAGCACTGGGTGTTATATGTAAGTGATGAATCACTGGATTCTATTCCTGAAATAATTATTACACCATATGTTAACTAACTTGGATTTAAATTAAATATATATATGTAATATATACTATATGTATATATACTGTATGTATGTAAATTGTAACATACACACACACACAAAAGGGGTACTTGGGTGGCTCAGTTAGTTAAGCGTCCAACTTCAGCTCAGGTCACGATCTCACAGTTTGTGGGTTGGAGCCCCGTGTTGGGCTCTGTGCTGACAGCTCAGAGCATGGAACCTGCTTCAGAGTCTGTGTCTCCCTCTCTCTGTCTCTCTGCCCCTCTCTTGCTTGTGCGCACTCTCTCTCTCTCCCTCTCTCTCTCTCTCTCCCTCCCTCAAAAATAAATAAACATTTGAAAAATAAAGAAAAAGAGAAAGGAATGCCTGGCTTGCTCAGTAGATGGAGCATGTGACTCAACCTCGGGGTTGTGGGTTTGAGCCCCATGTTGGGTATAGAGACTACTTAAAAAATAAAATCTTTAAAAAAAAAAAAGAATTAAGAGGAGAAAGAAAACTCCAAAGACTTAGTAAAATGAAAAGGCAAACCCCAGGCTGGGTAAAATATTCACAATAAACATATCTGACAAAGGCCTTCTATCCAGAACATATGAAGAACATTTAAAACTCCCCTAATATCCCATGAAGGAGGAGAAGGGTAAAAAAAAAAAAAAAAAAAAAAAAAAAAAAGGTACAAAGAGAGAAAGACAAACCATAAGAGACTCTTAAATACTGGGAACAAAGTGAGGGTTAATGGAGGGTGGGGGAGAGGGGAAAGTGGGTGATGGCATTGAGGAGGGCACTTGTTGGAATGAGCACTGGGTGTTGTATGTAAGCCTATTTGACAATAAATTATATTTTAAAAAATCAATTCATAAAAGAAAAAACTCAGTAATAAAACAATTCAACAAAAAAATAGGTAAATGACTTGAACAGGCATGTCACAAAAGAGGTACGGTAGTGGCCAGTCAGCACATTTGAAAAATGCTCAACATCACTGGTCATTAGGGAGATGCAAGTTAAAATGGCAGTAAGATTCCACCACCCATCCACCAATCAGAATGGCTACCTTTAAAAAGAATTACAATACCAAGTGTTGGCAAAGATGTGGGAATGCAAAATGGCGGGGGGGGGGGGGGCGGAGAATTTTATTAAGGTAGTCGATTCAAAAAGATAATCCAGTGTCTGGCAGGACTCAATAAATGGGTACTTCGGCACACTGAAAATGAGGAGGGGAGGGAGGGGAGAAGGGCCCCTAATAGCCCCAGTGCCCCCATCTATGTGCCCAATATCACACAGTAGGAATTTACATGCCTCCAGGTCTCCCTAGCAAAGAGCTCTCCTATATGAGTAGCCAGAGTCACTGAGAGACTGAAAGGAGTGGGGAAGGAGGGGTGTGAGCTGGGACAGGAGGGACTGAAGATTTTGCAAAAGGAAAGTTCTTGGCCTATACTGCCAGAGACAATGAGAAAGGGCATCCCCTCCAGGAGGAAAGCTTAAGCAAGCAAAACTGGCTACTGGTACAAGGAAAGGGCTGGCAAAGGGACTGACTATCCCCCTCCAACAGCGTCCAGCCCCTTCCCACGGACCTCACTGATTCGCTCACTAGCCTTGCAAGGGGAGCTAGCTAGCAAATATTTCTGTTTCATAAGCCTGTAAACCAAGGCTCAGAGAGACTGTCCGAGGTCATGAGGCTTAGACTGGCTGGAGCCCAGGAGTCTGCTGAGGACGGTAAACAGGTGATAAGGCGGTGAAGCTGCACAGAGGAGGACTGGGAGGGGTCCTGCACACACTCGCCCACTGTCCGCTGCCCTCGAGACTGCAAGCTCCATGCAAGTGAAGGTTCCATCTGTTAGACCACCATGGCGTCCCAGGGCTCAACACAATACCTGAGACACAGCAGCCATTCAGTACACATTGACGAACAAACGAACCAACAAGCAAACCCAGGTACAGTCCTTCCCGTTTTCAGGACACTTTCATACACTGTATCCCATATGCTCATGACAATTGCCTGGGCAGGGATCACTGTCCCCATTTTACAAATAGGAAATCTGCCTGAGGAACTCCCCTCGGAAACCTGGACTGGAAAGGGGCAGATTAATTCTCTTGGGGTTCCGCGCTCACTCTGTTCTCTGCCACACTCCCTCTACAAGGCAGAGATGCGTTTGGTCTCAGAGATGTGATGGTCTCATCACAGAGGAAAACACAGACCCAAGCATCTATAACACCTGTTTAGAGAAAGAAAAATGACAAAGGGCAGTCAGGAGCCGAAGCAGGGAAATGGTAATTCTGGCCAGAAGAGGCAGCCTCTCAACCCTGATGAACAGATAAGACTGGACCCGAAGCAGCAAGGAGGTCCAGAGGACCTGAAGGGGGGACCCAGAGAGGTAGCAAGGTGTAAGAAAGGTTGGGTCCTGGAGCCAGACAGGCCTGCGGCCACCAGCTGCAGAATTTTGGGCAGGTCACTCTCTGGGCCTCAGTTTCCCCCTCACACGGAGTAAATGTAGAAAGCATTAAATGGCTTCACAGGCTATCTACTCACAACAGGGCTCAACAAATGGAAGCCACTACAGTAATGCACAGACCTGCACGCATGGGGAAGCAGGGAGCAGAGCAGTAATGGCATCACAAGTTCGGGAAGCAGAATGGAAGTAATTCACCTGGGCGTTGTTCAGAAGGCGAATCCCAACCCAATCAACAGGGGGCGGGTGGCTCTGCCTCCTGACCCGGCCCACAGACACCCTCCCGCTCCAGCTGGACGCCAGAGCCACCACAGGCCGAGTGAGGGTTTGGGACTGACCCAGAGCCAGGACCTGTCAGACAGCTGTACTGAGGCAGCCCACACCCACTT
This sequence comes from Felis catus, assembly GCF_018350175.1. Classification (NCBI taxonomy): domain Eukaryota; kingdom Metazoa; phylum Chordata; class Mammalia; order Carnivora; family Felidae; genus Felis; species Felis catus. The sequence goes on from NC_058375.1 coordinate 43,466,392, forward strand.
CGGCAAGGACAACAGCTCCTCACCTACCGCCAGCTCGAAGCGAAGCCCAGATGCCAGCCGATCAGATCTGTGTCCCACAGGGCTCCGATGAGAACCTCAGTCCTTAGACTCCGAAGTGCTTACTCTTCTAACTTCACCAAAAAAGTAAAACAAGAATCAGAGTAAGGGGATAGGCTACCATGCCACAGAGGAGCGTCAGATGAAGTCAGGACTGGGAACCTGTCCCAGTTCTGCACTCAGTAAGACAAACAGCAGGGGCGCCTCGGGTGGCTCAGCTGGTTGAGTGTCTTGATTTTGGCTCGAGTCGTGATCTTGAGGTTTGTGGGTTTCAAGCCCCACGTGGGGCTTCACCCTGACAGTGCAGAGCCTGCTTGGGATTCTCTCTCTCTTCCTCGCTTTCCAAATCTCCCTGCCCCTTCCTCACTCACATGTGCTCTCTCTCACTTGCGCTCTCTCAAAATAAACAAACTTGAGAAAAAACAAAAAATTGGGGCACCTGGGTGGCTCAAGTCGGTTGAGCGCCCGACTTTGGCTCAGGTCATAATCTCATGGTTCATGGGTTTGAGCCCTGCATCGGGCTCTGTGCTGACAGCTCGGAGCCTGGAGCCTGCTTGGGATTCTGTGTCTCCCTCTCTCTGCTCCTCCCCCACTCGTGTTCTGTCTCTCTCTCAAAAATAAATAAAAATATTAAAAAAAAAAATAACAGCAACAAGACCAACAGCATCAGCTCACCTTTGTTTCACGCCTACTATGTGCTAGCCCCTGAGCTAGGTACTCTACAGACTTCTCATCTTCATCCCCACATCAACCCGGTGAGACAAATTATCTCCATTGTACAAATGAGGAAAACTCGGGTTCACAGCTCGAGGAACTTGCCCAAGGTCCAGCAAGTGCTATACTAGGAATCTGAACCCAGTTCTGACTCCAAAAGCCACGTGGCCACATTTGCACAAGTAACAACATGGCCTCTTTGAACTTAGTCTTCCCCTCTGTTCAAAGGCAGATTGAACAAACGGTAATGATTTGGGCAGAGCTTTCCAGTTTACAGGGCTGAAACCACAACAATGCCTGGAGAGAAGCTGGTAGGCCAGTACAATGCCCCCAGGGGACTCTGTCTAAGCCTGACCTCGAGTGGAGATTCAGCGTATGTACATCAATTTCCACCCCCCAGCAGGACTACGGAGAGCCATCGTCTGGTTCCTGGCCCTCAGTTCCAATACTTGGTCCGAGGTTCTTCTTCATCGTAGAGAAATCTGGGTGTTACAACCACCACCATCTGCTCTTTAAACCACATGATGGGACACATTTGACAATGTCTGATTTTTCCCAGGAGGGAGGGAAGGTGTGCAGCAGGAGGTGCCTCCAATTCTGGGCCAGTCACTCTGGCACAGCCATCAGGCCCCTAGCTCCTCCACGTGGTCCGTGGCCCGGCAACTCCATAGGCTTGCAACCTAGAAGAGTCTGTGATCACCAAAGCCAACTCTTCCCAGAAAAGAGAGGAAGGGGAGACCCACACAGGTCAGAGGCCATGCCCAAGGTCACCTAGCAAGCTAGGGGCAGACTTCATTATGAAGAGCCCCAAATAGGTGCTGGAAAGAGAATGTGACTGTGTGTGCATGTGAAAACTCCTTGTACATTTAATCAGACTCTCATATGCACCGAGAGCTTACCGTGGGCTCAACCTTGTGGGAAAAACAAGAACATACAACTTGGCTCCTCCTTTGTAGGTTACAAGCTCCCGGAGGGCAGAGATTGCATTGGACTCCATTCCCAACCTTCCTAGACACCCACTCTGAGCCAGACCCTGAGCTGTGCAGGGATAAGGAGGCTCTGCCCCTGTCCTCAAGAACACACAAGTAAATAGAAAATCACACAGACTAGTGCTATAGCAGAAGGAAGGAGAAGGGCTGTGTATGCCAGAGCTCTAGCAAAACCCAGCCTAGGGAGAAGGGGAAGCCTTCTGGGAGAAGGTGGCTCTTGAGCTGGGTCTTAAAGAACAAGTAGGAGTCAGTCTGGTGAAAAGGAAGGGAAGGAAAGCCCTTCTAAGAGGTTCTGTTTACCAAACGTTTACATTAGCAATAACAATAACAATAATAATAATCCCAACATTTATTGAGCATTCTACCATGGTCCAATCCCCATATTTAAGCACCCATACATGTATTAACTCGTTTCATCCTCATAACAGCCTTTTGAGATCATCGATATTATTATCCCCATTTTGTAGATAAGGACACCAAGGCCCAGAAAGCTCCACAGCATGCCCCACATTCCCCACATTAGTACCCAGTGCTAGGATTCGAACCTGAGGGCCTAGTTCCATGCGCACAACCTCAATCAGAATCACCCTATCTTTCTCGGATATGCACTTTGTACCAGACTTGGAACCGGACACGAAGGTGCAAAGATGAATAAAAAGACGTTCACAGTGTATAAGGACAGAAGGACAAGTAAAGAGGAAATCCTGGGTCTGAAGCTACATAAGGAAAAGTTCGACACCGCTAGAGAACAAGCAAAGCTGGCATCAGCAAGAGATGAGGCGGACTGGTGGTGAAGGCCTTGAAGATCACATCAAAGGGCCTGGATGTTTCCCATTGGCCAAACAGCTGCCAATCTATAAGCCAAGTTGTAATATCAGAGGCCACCTGTAAAGCATGTACCAAAGACTGGAGAATATGGAGACCTCTACAGATAGGTAAGTGAATGATAAAATACAAATCTGTTTAAAAGAGCTCTTAAAACTAATAACCTCTTTAGGCATCTTATCCATCAACAGACACTAAATATATAACTGCTGTCATGTGAACCGGGGAAAGATTTTTTTTGTCCTTGTATTTAGAAAACTTGGATACCCCTGTTGTCAGGGATGGGAAGTAACAGAAAGTTTCTAAGCAAGGAGTTCTTAGATGGCAAGGTCTGGGGTTTCTGCTCCCCACCCACCCCTGCACTCCCACTTCTCCGAGCCCCTCAGTCTGCTGGAAGTCAACCATCTAAAGGCCCGAAGAAGAGCCGACCCGGCCGAGAAGCTCCAATGCAGAGATAGTCTCACAAAGAGCGCTACGTAAGTACAAATGACTGTTTGATCAATCATTTGGCCTCGGCGTGGGATTTGGTTAGAATTAAAGCCATCTGGCTGGTTGGGGGGGGGGGGGGGGTTGATGGGGGAGGAGACAAGCAGGCGGGAAAATGACCCACCCCCTCCCCCAGAAAGCATTGTTAAAATATAAGGGGAAAAACAGTAAAGTCCCTGCTGTTATTTCAGCCTAAGCCACTTAATCCTTCAGCACATAAAGCAACTTATTTTATGACCTTTTCCCTTTAAAAAGTAAATCAGAAGACGCTGCCTTGAATTCAGATATCTCTGAAACACACAACTCATCCCTCCCAGTGAAATATCCTGTTTCATAAACCTTCTTCGAGATACTTGAAACTGCAGATCACTAAATGCCTAGCTTTAGGCATCTGACATTCCAGAGAATTAATATTTAAACTTATTATAGGAAAAAAGAATTGCGTTTGGTTGAAGCATGAAATATTTAATAGCGTCTCCAAATTAGAAACCCTATATTGTTTCGTGCTGGAAATGCCAACGTTATTACCTGGGCTTTGCACTCAAATAAGATAAAATGCACAGGCGGTCTTGAGATTAAACACATAATTACGGCCGTTTTCTCCAGAGAGAAGGGGAGCGAGGCAGGTTTGGGAGTGGAAGCGATTGAGTTTCATTTTTACGATACACTTAAAATTATACTATCATCCTCTGCCTGGAGGGTTGGGTTTGAGAGCGTTGAAGCTACTTAATCACAGAAAACTGTGTCAAGATCGGTGAATCCACGGAGGCCTATTCACGGTCTCGCAAAGCTGTCTCTGTCTTGGAATGGGCCCGCTGCTGGACAAGACGGGGTAACTTTCCCTACTCGCTAGGACAAAAGTATTAAGTGGTTTGGGATAAAAATTAAGCTTCAATTGACACAGTGGATCCTGGCAGCCTCTGCCGGCACATGTAATTTATTTACAGGGTTGGAAAGTCGGCAAAATACATCATCAGCTCTTATACAAACTTCTACTAGGTATTAAATACCCAAGCCTCAGAGAAGTAATTCATATAGTCCAGCAACGTTCCAAAACAAACCCACTCTCCAGCCCTCCGGAGAGCTTAAAACAGCAAATGGGATCTGTATTTTTAAAGTCAGGTTTAGAATTCTCCCTGGTTTCTTGCGAAAGCTCTATTTTCCATCAAACCTGTTATTTAAAAACAAAAGCAACAACATCTAAAAGAGTAATGTAGTGGTTAAAAAGACACAAGTAGGAAGGGGCTGGGCCACATCACAACCAGCACCATCCTGGTACTGCTTCCTCCTCTCCCTTTCAGACTCAGGGTCAACATCCGAAGGCAAAGAAGCCTGGGGCAACAAGGTTTCCTGCAAATCCATCCTCAGGATAAGTAGGATTCTTTGAGAATGTCCACCTTCTCGTGAACGCAGGCACCCTCGTGCAAGGCCACAGACAAACCAGCAGCGGGAAGTTTTCCTTCCGTGAGGGTCATTTGGTGTGTTCATCATCTGATACAAAAGACCCGCTTCCCACAAGCAAACTCTCAAGTTGACCCTGATCCCGGGTTGCTCTCCCCACCAAGCCCTTCTCTGTCCCATCACTGAATAAGAAATAGCTTAAAAGATCTTAAGCCATCGTGCCCAGTGAAGCATGCATTCTACACCCTAGGCATGGAGGGGCTTATGAGGAATTCTCTTCAAACATCAACAGATGCCTTCAGAAGCAGGGGAAGGAAGACCACAACCAGGGTCTGGGCAAGAAAATCTCCCCAAACTGTGTGAAAGGCTCAAAAAGGGACTAGAACCCGCCATAATGCGTGTGCCGCTGCTTCTGAGGAGGAGCTGCTTCTAGAGGATCCCTCCGCAGCCTCAGAGAGGCCTGGCCTGAGGACCCCGTGTCACAGCTGGGAACCACTGTCTTTCCCCCATTTGTGCATCAGGGAGGTGGATGGATGCAGGGAGTCTCCCCATAAAGTCACACCTCTGCTTGTTAGCCAGGACTCGGAAAGGGCCGCTCCCGGGAATGGCTGTCTGGCCCAGCCTGCAGCCTTCCGCTACGTTCCCCCCGGGAATGGGGGCACATTCTGCAGCCACAGCAACTCCGTGCCACTGCCTGGGTTTTAAAGCCTGTCCTTGAGAGTGCTGTGCTTTAGGGGGAAAGCATTGGCTTTGCTGTAAGACAGAGCTGAGTTCAAATCCCAGGCTTTACTAACTTACTACCTGTACAGCAAGTCGCTGTGAACTAAATAGTGAGCTTATTATTGGGGCAAATGACTTAACCTTTCCAACCCTCAGCTGCCCCATCTGTAAAACCAAAATAATGCCTCCTTTCCTCACAGGGTTATTGGGCATCATTAACTGCAATCACAACTATAATGTACCCAGCCTGTCACAGAGTAGTTGCTCAGTAAAGATTAGTTGATTCTCCTCTTCTGTTTTCTTCTGTGGTCAGCTTCAGGAATCAAGTGTTCATAGGAGAAATCAAGTCTAAACCTGACCTGAGACAAAAGTGCCTTCTTCCCATACCCTAGATCCTTCCCAAACTTCCCAGTCCAGTTCATGGGGAATCCCGGAGCATCAGAGCAGGAAGGGACTATGTATAGATCATCCAGTCCCCACTGCTTCCCATTTTACAGATGGGGAAACAGACTCAAAGCCAAGAGCATGGCCTGCATGCATTGAGGCTGTACAATGGTGCATGTGTTTGCTCCAGACAGGCCCAACCATAACCACCAAATAAATTCAGGCCATACAGGAAATGCATTATTCAGTTAGCGGACTGAAGGTCTCCTCTCAGTGCATCTGACTCAAATGCTGACTTTAAAAACACAGCTCGTAATGCTAACACAATCCGCCTCAATCCGCCGGAAACCCTCTGAAGGAATAACCCTTTGGAGTTTAGGGGAAGACGGGGAAAAGAAGAAAACAGATGCTTTCAGTGACTTTAAACTAGAAGATCACTGGGTTAGGGATGTATTCTCCCCACCCCCACCCACCCCAGGTCTCTGTTTCCTTTCAGTTTCTTATAAATAAGGCCTAGGGAGACCAAATCAGCTACCACCACCCTCCCCCTTTTCTGTTTTCCTTACTAACTCAGCTATCAGCCCGGACTTTGCTTCGAATGCTGAAAGCACTTTTTTTTTTTTTTCATTGTAAACTATTAATTCGGGCAGCCACTGTTGATAAACAAGAAGTCCGTTTTTAAACTGCTAGAATCATTAGCACAGTGAAGGCGCTCGGCACAAATATTTCAGGAGTTTGCTCTTTTTTTCCTGGCCCTGGTATTACAGCTGTGCTTTCTGCATAATGCACTTGAATTTTTCAAAGCCCACTGCAAAATTTGTTTCATTTCTTCTCCCCCTTGAACTGAATGTCTTTGTTTCTTTAGGCACAAAAATAAACTACCCCCTACCAAAAGAAACAACACAAGTCTCTAGGTCCAAACTAATTGCAACTAAAATCTGCATTAGGAAAGTAAATTACCAAACCACATAATTTAATTTTAAATACAATCGTGGATATATAAGGTGAGATTGTTGAAATACTACCACATCGGCTTCAAAAAAAAAAAGGGAATTTTTTCCCAAGAAAACTGAGACAAGGAATGGAAATGACCCTCTCTAGGCAAAAGCCACAGTTAGCCATAGTCTGGTCAACTTACAAATAAAGTTGGTATTTGTTTGTTTGTTTGTTGTTGTTGTTGTTGTTTCCTAATCCTATCCAAAAAAGGACTGAAAACTTTTTCTCCCCTTTTCTAGGATGCTGGCCAAACTCCACAAAATAAAACCGAAGAAAATGATGATAATTATGCAACATTCAGAACAAAGAACATAAGAATATATTTTTTTAAATGATTCATTGTGCACTTATGCCTGTAATGAGATTTTAACGCACTGTAAAAATAAGTGTGCTGGCTCATTTAGCTTCTCACGCAAATGTAACGCAGGGAGATGAATAACTCAAAGACAGGGTGGGTTTTTTTTGTTGTTGCTTTTTTTTTTTTCTCAGAAGGAGGAGAAGTGTGAAGGAAAACCACAGCATATAAAGAAACTTATGTTTTCAAATCACAGATGGAGCAAGACAGCCTATCGATAGGATTCAACAGCTAGAAGAGTCCTGAGACCTCGGCCCAGCCAAGTATGGCAGGTAAACTGCTCAGAGGCAGCTAGGCCTAAATTAAGTTACGATCGCATGTGATGGTCCCCTCTCCATTTGTACACCAAGTCCTAGCAGCTTCTGGAGAGCTTGGGAGGCAGGAAGGGAAGAGAAATTCTAGCCGCACAAGATTCTTAGGGAATCTTTGGGAATTATATTTCCGCTACACGTCTATAAAAGATTTGTCGGATACATAACTCTCATGCCTGTAGACGCAACATGTTCCTATCGTATTTGTGTACCCACACACATACACGGTTCTCTCTTTGTCTCACTGAGCCTGACATTTGGCCAGCAGGTTTCCCTCCCCTCCTTATTTGAAACCTCAAGCACCGAAAAAATTTGGATCTGATTATTTCCGGATCGCAGGACCAGCACTTTAAAATGGATGAAATGCAAGCAAATTGCCCACCAGAGCCGGAGGGGGTAAATGCTTTCAAAATAACTCATACCTTTCTATTATGGATGCGCTAGCCCCTGCAAGGCCTCCCCAGGACATCTCTGTGGCTTCTGATTCAGATGAAGAAATTCTACCAGGTAAGGCCACTAAAACCATCATGTTTACTCTCCACTGTCACCAGCCCCTAATGCCCATGCGGACAAACTAGAATGGCATTTTGTTTTCCTTCTTCAAGAAAAAAAAAGAAAAAAAGAAAAAAGAAAAAAAAAAAATATATATATATACACACACATACATACACACACATACTAACTATTATTTTAAGTTACAAGATTGACTTCTTTTTGGCATTTACAGCCATGTTATGATGGCTGTTTACTAATGGCAGTGTCCACATTTGTCATGATCATCAGCCTTCTTTTTAGTGCTAGGACGTGTCCAGTCTCAGTACGTGGTGAAAGGGCCCAGAGAATCGTTGTGAATTAAATAGTGAGCTCATTATCTGGTTCAGTCTGGGAACAGCAACTCTGGAAAAACAGTAAACTAGCAAGTTTTCTAACTATGGCACAGATACTACTTCCAAAAATTCAAGACAGAAGAAATACCAAAAGCAAAAATATTTTAAGTTCCCCGGGCACGTTCAGAAGCCATCTAGTACGCCAGCCCTCAGCCGCCGCCACACACATGTAGAAGGTACAACCCGTGTCACCGGGATCTGCTACTTGGCAGTGGAAGGCTAAGAAACTGCCACTTTCTGTCTGTAGCTTTGAGCACATCCTTGAAACTCAACGTCTTCATCTATAAAATGGGAACCATAGTAATAAGAGCCAGTATCTGCCCAGCACTTAAAAACTGCAAAGTGCTCTCCATCTGTTCCGTCCGAACAGCCCACGAGGTAGGCAGAGCACAGCTGGCGGGAGGGCAGATGAGAGAATGTGTGGGAACGTACGTTGAAAACCGTAAAACGCTGTGCACGGGGAACAAGCGTCATCGGGCCATCGCCACAAAGCTGTCTGCCTCCATAAAGCCCAGATGTTTACCTTCTTTCCTTGTCAGGATTTCCAAAAGCAGAGCGTTGGGTGTTTAATAAGAAGAAAGAAAAATGCAGCATCTGGTAATTTGGCCTTTCCAGCTGCTTGGAATCTGGATAAACGGGACTCTGCCATAAACAGATCGTGATTCTTATTGTAAATGATGACAATGTTAGTCCATGACGTCGCATCATCCCAGTGCCTCCTGACTCCAGATCTGGAAACACAGAGGACCCTAGCATTTGCGGATAAGCTGCTGGACTAAAGGGCTCGCTCCCTTTCTCGGCTTAGGGTCTGTCTGAAGCAGAAGGCAGGTCATCTGAAACCTGACCCCAGACCAAGCAATACTGTCTTCTCTCCGGTCACTGGGCAGCCGTGGCCACAAAAGACCTGAAGCTTCGCTCCTCTCAGCTTCCTCTGGCTAGCGTACCAGTGAGTACGCTTCACATCCAACATTTTAAAAATCAAACCTTTCTCCCTCTTTTCCCTGCACCCTTTATCTCAAGGATCACTTACCCCAGCATGGTGCCTGGCATGAATTAGTAAAAGTGACCCCTTCTAGCTTTTTAGTTTATAAAGCATTCTTACAACCATTGTTTGATTTACCCTGAGAGGAAGACATTATTATCTCTCATGCAAATGAAAAACCAGAGGTTGAGAACATTAAACACATTACAAGAGTAATCCCCCCAGTAACCAGGCACTGAGGCTTTCTAAGTCAGTGTCACAGGAAATTTACAAATGGGGGAACTAAAGCGCTCAGAGAGGGAAATAACTTCCCCCAAACTCCCACAAATCATAGATGGCAGGGCATAGTCAATAAATATTTTTCAATTGGTATTATGCCTGTTTCCAATAAACCTAAGATTTGAAGCTAGACACCAAACATTCAAAGGGTTACGTGGTCTGGGGAATATTTGGGTGGGAGTAGGGGTAAGAGGTGCCGGTTCCTTACGCATTTACAGGAGGACTGCTGACACTCTGCTGGAAGTTGGTTTTGTCTCAGGCCACTGAAGGGCTTGACTTGAAGAAGAACTTGCATAGAAAGACAGAAACCAGGATGGAAACCTCTTCAAGCCCAGGTCAGCAAGCAAAGGCTGACCAGAGAACTCCCACCCACACCTGCTGGGTGGGTGCCCTTTTACATGGGAGACACTTTCTCCACTCTCAGGCCTCAGTTTCCTCATCTTTCAAATGGGTGTGATAAATCCTACCCCACCAGCCTTGCTGAAGGCTGTGAAGAAAACAGTTCAGAAGGATCTTACAAACACTTAACCAGAACAACCACCTTAGGGTACAAAGAAAAAACTTGTTCCTCCCATCCCTTTATCCTCCTCTGTCCTTTCCAAATATAATCCTGACTTAAACATCTCATACATAAGACACTGGTGGGGGCAGGGGAGTATGGATAAAAATAATTGGGGGTTGGGAGAATGGAAGTAGGAAGATCGTAGGCAAAGCATCCAGATGAAAGGTCTCTAACCAAGGCTCGGGACAAAGACTATGTTTAGGAGAGCCATGCACCAGGTCTGCCGAGAACTCGATCTTCAGTTGACAGCTATGATTTTTTAAAACTTAAAATGTTGCAGGAGGGTATCTGTTTAAGAGAGGATTATGCGTGGAGCCGGGCAAGGCAGGGAGTTCAGGGCAGCAAATATTACTCATGTCTTGCACACCACTTCTCTCTCCCTAGCAAAAGAGAACTTTATATGTGTATCCCTGTAATAATACTCTAAAGCCATTTTTTTTTCTATATCTACCTTTTCAAACAGGACCCCTAACTGCTGGAGAAGAGACTGACATTGAAAATGAGACAAGAAATAGCACTCTTCTAACAAACTCTGGTGTTTTTGTTAAAAAGAAAAACAGTTTGCGTTCATTTCGTTTTACCAGTCCCTGAATTAGGAAGTTGGATATTTTCTACCCTGAAGAAGCTCTCATCTCTAAAAGCAAGACACCCTACCTAAGTTGCTGGGGTTGATGCTAAAGAAGTGATGTCTATAGAGCCAAATAAACTTTTTGTCTTCCTTGAGAAGCACCTGGATAGAACCAAGAGGTTCCAAATGCTGAAATAATGAAATCCCAAGCCTTGGTTTCTCTCAGGGAGGAAAAAAAAAAGGGCAGGGGGAGAGGAGCACACAGCGTCTTAACAATTTCCTCAATTTCTGGTTAATTATCTGTCAGCATGAAACTTATAAATAATGGCTCAATAATAATTAACTGTGATGAGAAGAACAGATTCATGAGAATCCCCACATCATCGCTGACTTTGAGCCCATAAACCTTCCTTGGGCCTGCACCTTATACCCACCAGCTTCACTGGGTGGAGGAAAGGTATTGCAAAGGAACTTCTGACCAAAGATTATGCTTCTGAAGCTTCAAATTGAGAAAAGCCATTTTCTAAGTCAGAACTTGACTCAGGACAGATCATAGATTCATAAAATTTTCTAACAGGAATCCAGAAATCATCTGATGTAATTAATTCCTTACTTGAAAGATGGGGAAACTGAGGTTCCAAGAGGGGAGAGGTCTTGCTGAAGGCTTCTGGTTTTTGTTACTTAGGGAGATTGGAATAACTCAAAATATGCCTGCAACTGGTTCAGAGATCCTCGAGTTGCTATTCACCCTAATTTATAAGATTCTGATAAGTTTCACACAACTTTTATCAGAAATACACAGAAGTAAAATTATGTAATCTGAACTCTCTATACACACACTTCTCCAAAATAGGCTTACTGATTTTAAATGAGATGCTTCCTAAACAGGCATCATTTTATAATGACAACCGAGTCCCAAACAACTAGAAAGAAACTGAGGAGCACTGTTGAAAGTTCCACCAAGTTCTCCGGAGAATTCCCACCAAGGTGTGCGGTATCCAGGCCAGGCAGCCCGAATTTCTCCACACCTCCGGCCAGACACGTTGGCGAGGGCAGACTTACCCTTCCCGGCGGTGGCCTTGGACGGACCGTAGTCTCTGGGGCTCCGTGGTCGGAGGAGGTCGTGGGCGCACGGAGGCTGCACGGGCGGCCGGGGCAACAGGTCACGCGGGCCCCCATCCACGCAGCCGCCGCCGCTCACGGTGACCCTAAAGGCCATGTGCGTGCCGCCGAGGCCAGTGGGCCCGCGGCCTGAACCCGGGGCGCCGAGGGCCTCCTTTGGCCTCTTGTCTGAGTGCGCATCTGCCACCTCGCAGTGCATGGCGCCAGGGCAGGGCGCGCCGCTGGGGGTCGCGCCGGGCTCCTGGGGAGGGGAGAAAGCATCAGCGCATTAGTAGGAACGGACGGAACAGCCCCTACGGTGTCCCGGGGGAGGTTTGGGCAGGTCACCACTCCTCGGTTTATTTCTTGTCTCTAAAATGAGTTAGCTCCACCACACTTACCTTAACCTGACGCACCCACCTGATCCCGCAAAAGCCCCTTCCAGGCACAAGAGTGGCTCATACTTCCTTCTCTGGTGCGTCCAGGGCCCCCGCCACCCGCTGCCACAGCGCTTTCCGAGGGGCCCGTGTATCCTCCCGCTCAAATCCCCTCCACCAGTACCAGCCCGCTTTAAAAGGGAAACTGAGGCCTGGAGAAGGGAGAGTGGCTGTGCGGTGACACCCAGTGAGGCAGGAGCGGGAGGCAACTAGTATTCCTGGGCAGGGCTCCGGCGAAGCCACGGAGGCTACTCCAGGTGGGTCAGAGGCTGCGCGCCTTCTGAGCGCTCCGGGGACCCGGCTGCACGTAGGGACTACAGACTGTGCACCCACCAGCCTGGGGCGCAAACCCTCTGAGACTTACCAAGACCCCCCCCTCCCCGCTAAGCCAGGAGAATGCGAGTCCGACGATGGGCGCTCACTCCCGCGACACAAACCCATCACGAGCACACAGAGACACGCACACTCCCACGCGCAGCAGAGAAAATGAACCCATCGCACGCGCAAACCCGCACAAAGTCTGTAACGCCCATGGACGCTGGCTCCAACGCATACCATACACCCTCGCAAATGCACGCCGGGGACACAGTGTGCCACACGTCCTGCTCTCACTCACCCGCTCACTCAGCAACACTAGCAGCGTCACTGGCTCACACTCCACAAACACGCGGGCTGCGTCCTCCTCCACAGAGTCTCAGCCCCTCCATCATCCCTCCTGGAGCAAGGGCCCGGGGCCCCCAAACTCTCCTTTCCTCTCTGCACTCCCCGCGCCATTCCAAAGCTCCCGGGATTCGAGCGTCGCTGGGACCCCAGCCTCGGATCTCAGGCCCTGGCGCCCGCCCCCTCCCCGGGTCACGGGCCGCGCCCCCTCTCACCTCGCCGCTGCGGCTGCAGCTCGCGGCGCGCACCGCTCCGCGCGCCTCCACTGGCGCCGCAGCCCCCGCAGCCGCCGCTGCCGCCGCGTCCTGCGGGGCGGCATCCCGGGAGGGGGCGGGGCCCCGACCTGCCAGACAGCCGCTCCAGCCACTGGCTAGCTGCGGCTGCCTCGCGGAGACCAATCGCGGCGCGAGGGCGGGGCCTCCTTGCCTGGGGGGCCTGGGCAGGGCCCGGCGCGGGGCTGGGCGGAGGGTTTGACAGGCGGCGGCTGCCGGAGCCCTGCGCTGCCCGCTGCCCTCCGGCCGCCTCGCCGGGCAGGGCGGCGCCGCAGGCGGGAGAGGCTGGGCTCTGTCGTCCGAGCTGGACTGGCCGGGCGGCGGAGTGCACTGGGCGTCAGGAGAGCCAGGCTGTGTCCCCGCCTGTCCCAGCGACTGAGGCAGGACCCTTCCCTCCTCCGAGGTCAGTTTTCTCCTCACCAAATGGGACCGGCGAAACCTACACGCGGAGGTAACAGATGTGAAAAGTGCTTTGAAAGTTTTCTTGCAGGATCCAAGCGGCTCGCTTGCACGCATTTCATAAGCCAGTCAGCGGCAACGTTGGGACGCAAACTCAGGGATCTCAGACCACTTTTCTTACGTTTTCGTTTCTGTGGTGTTTTTCACCCTAGAGTCCAGGCTAGAGGGTCTCAAACTCCAAAGTTAAAAGACAAACAAAAACAGGGGCGCCTGGCTGGCACGGTCAGTACAGCATGTGACTCTTGATCTCAGGATGGTGAGTTCCAGCCCCACTTTGGGCGTAGAGCTTACTTAAAAAAATTAGAAAGGTAAAGATGTTTGTTTAAAAAAAAAAAAAAGACAAACAGAAACAGATGCCCAGGTCAATATTTTATTTTTCAAAACACAATGTTTATTTATTTGTTTTGAGAGAGAGAGAGCAGGAACAGGGAGAATCCCAAGCAGGCTCTGTGCAGTCAGCACAGACCTGGAGGCAGGACTCAGTCCCACTAACCTCCAGATCATGACCTAAACCAAAATCAAGAGTGGGTGGCTCAACCGACTAAGCCACTCAGGTGCCCCAATATTTTCTAATTAAATCTGTAAATCTGTCTGGGGACAGAGCCCCAGCGCCCAGATTTTTAGCAAGCTCCCAGATCTTCACAGACTTGTAAAGGCTTAGATGCATTCCTCTAAGTCCCTTCCGGGCCTGGAACCCGGTTCGCCTGCATTCCGGACTCCTCACAGACAGTAGTGTCTCAGGGATCCCTGTCCAATGTATAGAAAGAACACCGCACAAACAGGACTTCAGGGTGACCGGTAGCAGTGGTTCAGTCCCCTTCTCTGAATTTGTTTCCTCCTGTACAAAACCGGGCTGTTCAGCTGGAATGGACTATTTGCCAGGGCTACTGGAAGGGCCCGGTGGGGCCCCTGAGGTGGTCTCTGCATTTCATCTCAGTCCACCCCCTCTGCACTGTTTGCTAGGGACCTGGGCAGGCTCCAAGGGACCTGTCTGGCTTCACACTCTCTGAAGGGAGCGGTCTGACCTCTTTGGCCCTGCTCTCAAGTTGAAAAATGTATATGGAACCCCTCCCTATGACACAAGTCAGGTCTCACAATAGAGGATTCTGCACAGAGTAAGAGACCTCAAGCAGCATCCCTGGAATCTTGGGAAACCAGGATTTTAGAATCCTAGAATTCCAAAATCTGATTTCCTGTAATTGACTAAATATAGCATCTTACAATTAGAGAGCAATAGCGCTAAGAAGGACCTTGGAGATTTAGTTAGACCCACCCCCACATTCAAAGGAGAGAGGATGTGACTGGGTGTGGCACCAGCATCCAGCCTTCCTCACTTCGATGCCAGCCAGTTGCCTCTATTAGGTATGGGATGTCAACCAACCTGTCTGTGACACATAGGTCAAGGGCCAAGGGTTGTATAGGGCATCTCAAGGTGTTGCCTCTGTCCAGGGATTTGGAGCCAGGGATTGTTGCTACTTTTTTGGTAGGAGGGGAAGGGGTAGAAAGGAGCAAGAGTAGCTCAGTAAGCCCTCCCGACACACCACTAGGTGCTACTCCACACACCCTCCTTCGGAAGTGCTGCCAATAGGCCACGTGGCTTTAGCAAATCACAATCTCACTCTGGACCTCAAAATCAAGACAGGTGGAAGAAGATGGCTGGCCTTTCCAGTTCTGCCCTTCAGCCGAGCCCTCTGCCTTCCCTCCTCACCACACACACACACACACACACACACACACACACACACACACGCACACTCACATACAGCATCGCACACTTAGGACGATGAAAACATTTGCTGAATAAGTCACTGAATCAACTGGAACTTCAGGCAAAGGCTCTTCCAATTTCCAAGGTGCACCAACAGCTCATTCACTTATTCTTTATTGGGAACCTACCCTGAGCCAGCCCCCACACCTGAAGTAGAGAAATGGAGATCCTGCCCTTCCTCCAGTGAGCTCACAGCTCCACCCCACCAGGACAGATGGGTTTGTAAAGCCTGACAAAGCAATGAGAAGGTTAATCTGCTCAATAAAATAGGCCTCTTAAACACTTGTATACTGCAGGAGCCCTTTGGGGATATACAGAATCCAGTGGGTGCATGCGGTTTTTTTCCTAGAAGGAAATACAAGGCAGTGTTAACAGTGGTTAAGAGAATGGAGGACGGGGGGGGGGGAAGGGGGGGGTGGAATCCTGTACTTTTCATTTTTTACTCTTCTGAACTGTTAGTATTTTCTAACAGTATATATTGTCCTCCCTCTCTTTCAGTAGGGGTTATTTGAGTATTAAGAGTATGAGCTATATTTCTTTTCTTTATAGTTTTGGTACAAAAATAAAACTCATTCATATTTTAATTGTCAAGAACAAAACCAAGCAAAACAAATAAAACCCACTTCTCCTTTTAGCAGGCCAGACAATAATGTGTGTTTTTTATACTCACCAGTGTTCCAGCTCAAACCCACTTTTGCCCTTCTAGTCCCACATACAGCCTGTCTACTAGATATCTCCATCAGGGTCCATCTGCAAAAGCAAACATCATGTTTTCTTCTCTGACTTAAGTCTTCATTCCTGTAACTACCTAGATGAATGTCCCCATGATCAAGTCTCCCATGTTAGAAGTCTGAGACCCAGCCTAGGTCCCTCTTCTCCCACACTCCCATATTTGATTCGCCATTAATCCACTTAACAATCCCACCCTTCCTGCCCCCTCCCACACACACACCAACATTTCTTCCCAACTCTTCTTCCTGCCTCAGCCTCATCTTCTTCCCTAGCATCCATTTTCCCTACAGGTCTCTCTGTCTGTCTCTGAGGCACAGATTTGATCACATCATTTCCCTATTTAGGGCAATGATTATTAATAGATCCCAACAGCCATCTAAATAAAGTCAAACCATTTTCTCACTGTACCATTTGGCCCTATCCTATGTTCCAGGAACCCTAGAATATTTTTCATCACCTAGAACCCAGAACATATACTCATGTCTTCATGGTTTTGTATATGATGCTTACTATGCTAACATTTTTCCCTCCTGTCCTTCTTCATACTCCTTCCTGTGAATTGTTTGATACACAGCTCAAGTGTCACTTTTACCAGAAGCCTTGTTGGAATCCTCTGGCTACAATTATTTTCTTCCCATACACTCTTACAGAAATCTCTACTTCATTCCATCTCAGAACTTATACTGTTTTAAAACTACCTATTTAACAGCCTCTCTCTTCATCTAGAGTGAGACCTCTCTGAGAGCAGGGGCAGCCTTTTGCCTTTGTAACTCCAGAACCTAGAACAGATTCTAGCACAAAGTCAGTACTAGATAAATGTTTATGGAATGCTGATTGAATTATTAAAGACTGACCACTACTCCATTCGCTTAACTGCATTTCTAGCTAAGTGCTTCTTCAACCTATCATGACTT
Organism: Felis catus; assembly: GCF_018350175.1. Lineage (NCBI taxonomy): Eukaryota > Metazoa > Chordata > Mammalia > Carnivora > Felidae > Felis > Felis catus. Next base: position 43,483,251 of record NC_058375.1, read on the forward strand.
CCCCACTCACCATCTTTGTCCACGGTCTTAAGAATATACTCAGCAAATGGTTGAGGCAAAAATAGACATTTCTGGGTATCTAAGGGTCTCCTGTGTCCTGGAGATATGCAAAAGGAGAAGGAATAGAGGTGATGAATGCTGCACTGCTTACCCTGCCTCTATTTCTTGCAGCAAGAGAAGAATTAACATTCACTGGGGAACCTACTATGTGCCAGATAGTATGGCTGACACTCTTCATATGTGATCTCATTTTATCCTGAAAACTCTGAGAGAGAGATTCTCTTTCCCATTTTGTAGGTAGTTCCAAATTAAGTGATTTACTAAAGTTCTCAGTCAAGAGTCCCAAGACGAATCATTTGAGAAAAACATAGTCTCTTCAACAAATGGTCCTGGGACAACTGGATATCCATATGCAAAAGAATAAGTTGAATCCCCATCTCGTACCATCTACAAAAAGTAACTCAAATGTTCCTAAATGCAAGAGCTAAAAACCATAAAATGCTTAGAAGAAAATGTAGGGGTAATCTTTGTGACCTTGGATTTGGGCAATAGATTCTTAGATGTGAAACCAAAAACAGAAGCAACAAAATTTAAAAAAGAAAAAAAGGACTTCAACACAATTAAAAGCTTTTGTGCATCAAAGGGACATTATGAAGATAGTGAAAAGACAACGTACAGAATGGGAGAAAATATTTGCAAATCATACATTTGATAAGTGTTTGGTATCCAGAGTATATAAAGAACTCATATAACCCAACAGCAAAAAGACAATCCAGTTAAAACACGGGCAAAGGACTTGAACAGACATTTCTCCAAAGAAGATGTACAAATGGTCAACAAGTACATGAAAAGATGCTCACCCTTACTAGTCATTAGGGAAATGCAAATCAAAACTACAATGAGGTATCACTTCACACCCACTAGGATGGCTATAATTAAAAAAAAAAAACAAAAAAAAAACAAGTGTTGGTGAGGATGTAGAGGAATTGGAACCTTCATATATTTCTAGTAGGAATGTAAAATGGTTCAGCCATTGTGGAAAATAGTTTGATGGTTCCTCAAAAATTTTAACATAGAATTACCATATGACCCAGCAAGTCCACTCCTAACTATCTACCCAAAAGAACACTGCTGTGGAAACAATCCAAATGTTCACCAGGATGAATGAACAAACTGTACACACACACACACACAAATGGCATACTATTCAGCCTTAAAAAGGAATGAAGTACTGTTACATGTTACAACCTGGATGAACCTCAAGACACAAAAGGATTCCACTTATATGATATCTTTTTTTTAGTGTTTATTTGTTTTTGACAGAGAGAAACAGAGAGAGACTGGCCGTGAATGAGGGAGGGGCAGAGAGAGAGGGGGACAAAAGATCTGAGGCGGGCTCTGTGCTGACGGCAGACAGATCCAATGCCAGGCTCAAACTCACGAACTGTGAGATGGTGACCTGAGCCAAAGTCGGACACTCAACTGACTGAGCCACCCAGGTGCCCCATAGGACATATTCTTTTTTTTTTTTTTTTAACATTTATTCATTTTTGAGAGACAGAATGTGAGTGGGGGAGAGGCAGAGAGAGAGGGAGACACAGAATCAGAAGCAGGCTCCAGGCTCTGAGCTGTCAGCCCCTAGCCCAATGCGAGACTCGAACTCATGGACTGCAAGATCATGACCTGAGCCGAGGTCGGACACTTAACTGACTGAACCACCCAGGCGTCCCCTGTACGATATATTCTTAGTAGGTAAATCCGTAGAGACAGAAAGCAGATTGGTGGTAGCCAGGGGCTAATGGGGATTATCTGCTTAATGGCTACAGGTTTTCTTTTAGGCTAAGGAAAAATTTTTGGAATTAGATAAAGATGATGGTTGCACAGCACTGTGAATGTACTAAATGCCACTGAATTACTCACTTTTAAGTAGTTAATTTTATGTTACATGAATTTTACTGCAATAAAAATTTTTGACTTAATTAAAATTAAAGATTGTGTGCCTGAGTACAAAGCTTGGGTTTCCTTCACTGCACTTAGAGAGAGAGCACGCACACATGGATGGGGGAAAGGGGCAGAGGGAAAGAGAGAGAAAGAATCCCAAGTAAGCTCCATGCTTGTGTGGAGCCTGACGCGGAGCTCGATCTCACCACCTTGGGATCATGACCTGTGCCGAAATCAAGAGTTGGACGCTCAACTGACTGAGCCACCCAGGAGTCCCAAAGATGCTCTATTTTAGAACAAAGAAAAACCCCTGAAGAATCCTAATATGGAACACAGTCATAAAGGACCAATAAAGATGTTCTGGATAAAATCTCAAATATGATTAGGGAGAATAAGAACCAACTGAAAGTAGGAATAGGAAGGAACTTTCTTAACTAGAAAAAGGGCATCTACAAAAACAAAACCTACCATCACACATTTACACTATACTTAGTGGTAAAAGATGAATGATTTTCCCCTAAGATTAAGAACAAATAAGGATATCTGCTTTCACTATTCCTATTCAGCAATCACACTAGAGGTCCTAAGCAAGTGCAGTAAGGCAAGGGGGAAAAAAATTGACACACGCAAGTTGGAAAGTAAGAACTAATATTCTCTATTGGCAGGCAACATTATCATCAATGTATAAAATCCCATGGAAACTATCCCAAAAACCCTCCTAGAGCTAATAAATGATGAGTTTATCAAGGTTGCAGGATACAAGGTTAATACAGAAAAATCCATCACGTTTATATATACTAGCAATAAACCACTAGAAATTTTTTTTTTTAATTTTGCCCATTCTCTTTTCCCCATCTTCCGATGTCACCATAACAGTGAGCATGAACATCCTGGCAGATGCTCTCAAGAGCATTAACGTGACAGGAGAGACAAACGCCAGGGCCTTATTAGGCCATGCTCCAAAGTCATCATCCGGTTTCTAACTGTGATGATGGAGCACAGTTACATTGGCAAATTGGAAATCACTGATATTCACAGAGCTGGGAAAATTGTTGTGAACCTCACAGGCAGGTTAAACAAGTGTGGAGTGATCAGCCCCAGGTTTGCTGTACAACTTAAAGATCTAGAAAAATGGCAGAATAATCTGTTTCCGTGTCACCAGCTTGGTTTCATTGTACTGACAACCTCAGCTGGCATCATGAACCATGAAGAAGCAAGATGAAAACACACAGGAGGGGGAAAAAATCCTGGGATTTTTTTCCTAGGGATGGAATACATACATGCAAATAAAATGCCTCAATGGACAAAAAAAAAAAAAAAAAAAACTTGGTTGAGCGTCCAGCTTCAGCTCAGGTCATGATCTCAGTTGGTGAGTTCAAGCCCTGCGTCGGGCTCTGTGCTGACAACTCAGAGCCTGGAGCATACTTCAGATTCTGTGTGTGTGTGGGTGTGTGTGTGTGTGTGTGTGTGTGTCTGCCCCTTACAGGCTCATGCTCTGTCTCTCTCTCCTTCAAAAATAAGTAAACAGTAAAAAAAATTTTTTAAAAAGATATAGTTAGATATAAATCTAACAAATAAGTGCAGAATATATATGCTGAAAACTACAAAACTCTGATTAAAGAAATCAAAGTAGATCTAAGTAAACAAAAGAGGTATACTTTATTCATCATTTGGAAGATTAAATATTATTAAGATGTCCATTCTCCCCAGATTAATGTATAAATTCAGCACAACTTCAATCAAAATGCCAGCAGGAGTTTGTTGTTGTTGTTGTTGTTGTTGTTGTTTTTTAAATTTTTTTTTTCAACATTTATTTATTTTTGGGACAGAGAGAGACAGAGCATGAACGGGGGAGGGGCAGAGAGAGAGGGAGACACAGAATCGGAAACAGGCTCCAGGCTCTGAGCCATCAGCCCAGAGCCCGACACGGGGCTTGAACTCACGGACCGTGAGATCGTGACCTGGCTGAAGTCGGACGCTTAACCAACTGCGCCACCCAGGCGCCCCTGTTGTTGTTGTTGTTTTTAATAGAAAGCAACAAGCTGGTTTGAAAAACCTATTTGGAAAGCCAAAGGAATTAGAATGGCCACAGTTATGAAAAAGAAAAAGATGGAGGACTCACTACCTGATTTTAAAACTCAACATAAAGCTATAATAATCAAGACAGTGTGACAATAAATTATATTTTAAAAAATCAAGGCAGTGTGATACTGGCAAAAGGATATTCACATAGATTAATGGAACAGAATATTCCATATTCTATGGAACCCACATATGGCGAAGAGATTTTGTCAAAAGTACAAAACAATTCAGTGGAGAAAGGACAGTCTTTCAACAAATAGTGCTGGAGTACCTGAATATACATATACAAAAAAACAAACCTCAGCCTATACATCACACGCTATAAAAAATTAACTCAAAATGGATCAAAATGCAAAGCTGCGACTTCTGGAAGAAAATAGAGAAGAAAATACTTGTGACTTCAGATTAGGTGAAGAGTAATTAGATATGATGCCAAAAGCACAATCCATAAAGAAAAAAAGTGTTAAATTGGACTTGATAAAAAATTAAAATTTTTGCTCTTCAAAAGCCACTATTAAGAGAATGAAAGGACAAGCCACAAACAGGGAGAAAATATTTGCAAATCATATATCCAACTAATGACTTGCATTCAGAATTTCTGAAGAACTCTCACAACTTAAGAAAAAGAAAACAACCAACGGTTTTAAATGGGCAAAAGATCTGAACAGATACTTCACCAAAGAAAATATGCAAAATAAGTACATAAAAAGATGTTCATCATCATTAGTCATGAGGGAATGCAAATGATAAACACACTGCAATACCATTACACATCTATTAGAATGGTTATAATTTTAAATTTAAAAATAAAATTTTAAAAATATCAAATGCTGGCAAGGATGTGAAGCAAGTGAAACTCACATAAATTGCTGGTAGAAATGCAAAAAGGCACAACCACTTTGGAAAAGTTTGATATTTTCTTACAAAGTTAAACATAATACTTGCCATACAACCCATACAAGCCAGCAACCTCCTTCCCAGTTTGAAATGAAAATCTAGGTTTACACAAAAACCTGTACACAAAGATTTTTTAGGAACATTGTTTGTAATCTTCAAAAATAGAAAACCAAATGTTCCTCAACTGCAGAGCAGATAAACCATGGTAAATGCACAGAATGAAATACTATTCAACAGTAACATAAAGTTGATTATTGACATACATAACAACATGGATGAATCAGATGTATCATGCTGAGTAAAAGAAGCCAGACTCAGCGTGCCTAGGGTGGCTCAGTAGGTTGAATCTGACTCTTGATTTTGGCTCAGGTCATGATCCAGACTCACGGTTCATGAGTTCCAGCCCTGCATCAGGCTCTGCACTGACAGTGAGGAGTCTGCTTGGGATTCTCTCTCTCTCTCCTCCCTCTCTCTGCCTCTCCCCCACTCATTCCTGCCCCACACTCTCAAAATGAATAAATAAATCTTAAAAAAAAAAAAAAAAAAAAAAAAAGAAGAAGCCAGACTCAAAAAACTACATACTGTATGATTCCATTGATGTAACATTCTGGAAAGGCAAAATTATAAAGAACAGATCAACAATTGCCAGGAGTTAAGGGTTAGAAAAGATCTGACTACAAGAAATGAGGCAATTTGGGGGAGGAAGGGCCACGATAGAACTGTTCTGTATCTTGATTGTGGCAGTGTTTACACGACTCTATGCATTTATCAAAGCCCTTAGATCTGTACACAGTGAATTTTACTGTATGTAAATTAAAAACAGAGTCAAGTTGGTTATTCCTAAAAGTGGAGTCTCTTCTAAATGACGCCTTAGGCTCATCAAACTCTCTCTACAAATAAAAACTGATAAATGGCTTGAGAAGTCAAGTTTCTCCCCACCCCCTCCTTCTCCTTTCTCCTCTCCTCCTGTTTTCTCTTACATGAATGATGGCACCATCAAGCTGGGATCCTAGGGGTTATCCCAGGCTCCTTCTCTCCCTCCACCCACATCTAGACTCCAAGGCCTGTAATTCCTACCTCCCGTGTACTTCCTGTAAGTGCTCCTTCTCTCCATCTCTACACTGTGGCCTTCACCAGGCCTCATCATCTCTAGTCTGTATCACTGGACCAGCTTCCCATCTGGGTCTGCTGCCTGGCCCCTGCAATCCAACCTCCTCCCTGCAGCCAGAGTGGTCTTTCTAAATTACTAATCCCACCATGTTGCTCTCCTAGCTGAAAGCCTTCTGAGTGCCCCCAGCTCTTTGGGGGCAGGAATTGTGCCACTCTAGCCCTGGTACTGAGCACCTGGTATGTGCCTGGTGTCCATGCACACTCAGTGAATTATGGTTGAATAGATGCATAAGTTAATAGAGTGAATTAAGGAGTTGCCAAAGGATGTGAAGACCCTCCAGAAACTCATTCTGAGAGATCAGAGGTAGTGTATGCACATTCCCATCCATCTTGATCCAACAATATTGACTGAGCACCTACCATGCCCAGGATCTGTTCTAAGGAGCCAGAGACTTATGGAGCTTCCAAGTGGTAGTGGACAGAAAGTATTCAACTAATCATACAAATCCATGCACGTACGTGAATCATACAATTGAACAAAGATATAAGGTCCTGAAGGATAAACGCCCCATGTGATGAGAGGCTGTGAAGTAGGCAGGGGTGTTGGGGGCTTGATGAAGTCTAAAGGGTCACAGAAGGCTTCCCTGAGGAGGTGATGATTCAGATGGAATCTTGGAGGAAACAAAGTCGCTGGTCTCAGAGCTGAGGAAGAGCTTTCCAGCAGATGGCTGAGCATGTGCAAAAAGCCCTGAGATGAGAGGAACGAAGATCCCTTCCAGGCAGCAAAAGAAGGGCAGTGTGAATGGAAGCCGGTGAGTGAGGGGAGGGGAGGCCCCAGATGAGGCCAGGGAAGGGAAAGGGCTGGATCCAAAACTGATGAAGAATTTTAGGCTGGAGACTGACATAATCAGATCTGTTCTGAAAATACCATTCTACCTGTTGTGTAGAAAGTTGATTGAGAAAGAGGCAAGTGCAGATGCTGTCAGAATCATCAGGCCTAGTCCCAAAGAGCAACGCTGGGGAGCCTGGACTCAGGTGGCCAGGGTTGGTGGGGATGGACAGAAGTGGCTAAATGCAGCTTTATTTAGGAAGTTAACCTGACAGGCCCGGGTGATGGGGGCGACAGAGATGGAAGGGAAGGGAGAGGTCAAGCATTTGGAAGTTGCAGTTTTCAACTTTGGAACTTCCCCTGGGTGGCCCAAGGCATCCCTCATCCTTAATGGTGGTTTCTGGAAGCCACGTTGCCGCAATTACCAGGCCACTAAGTTATACCCCTTCCTCACTCTCATTACTGGGCAACTGCTCTCCCATAAAAACTTTAGTTGGCTTTCAGCACATCACTGTATTTGTCAGGAAACAGAACCAGACAATATAGTAGCCTCTTAAGTAGTCTCCCTGCTTTCATTCTTACCAGCCACCCCCTCTCCCCCGTCTACTTTCCACAGAACAGATTGAATTTTGAAAAAACATACGTGGGCCCAAGTTACTCCTTTGCTCAGAACTTTCCAATGGTTGCCTCTGACTCAGAGTAAAAGCAAAGTCCTTACTGTAGCCTACCAGTCCGGACGTGGATTGGTCCTCTCCTACATCGCTGACCTCACCTCTGCCACCCCCCACTGTGCCCAGCCACTCTGCCCTCTTTGCTATCCCTTGAACTTATCAAGCGCACTCTGGTATTGGGGTCCTGCTTTCTGGGACTTTTCTCCCAGTTATCTGGCCAAACATCACTTTACCAGGAAGGCCTTCCCTGACCTCCCCACCTAAAATGGACGACTCTGCTAGTTACTACCTACTTGCTGTATCTACTTGCTTTTCAGAATACTCACCATCACGTGACGTTGGTTTATATTCATTGCCTATCTCCTCCAACTACAGCCTTAGTTTGCCTACTCTGAGCTACTTGCTATCCATATGAAAACGTGTCAAATATTTGCTGACAAAGAGAATAAGCCAGTTCCATCTTATTATTTAAGAAGATCTAAAAGGGTAATATGGTCTTCTGTCCTAATAATAACAATAATTGTTATTATTATCATAGTTAATAGCAACCACGAAAACATTACAATTTTTGAAATAAGAATGATGGACTTCAGTATACCAGGCCAATTTGTAAGGCTGACTCCAGAACCCAGTGTCCTTTTATAGCAGCCCAAAAGATACAAAGCTTTTCTTACTGTTCTCACATGACCTCTTCAGTGAGAACGAGGCGGGGCAAACTGACCACTCGTTATCTGGTGATGGACACAGCTGTCCTCTCATAACTGTCTAGCTTTGTGGAAAATCCTGGTGACTTATTCATGTTTTAAAACACGAATAAATAAAAGTCCACTAAAACAGATTTATCTTTTCATTCACAAACAGTACTTCTGTCCAAAGTTAGGAGGTTTTCCATTGGACTTGTACATTGAAATAAGAATTCTCTTTACTAAACTTGATTCAACTAAATAAGTCTTAAGCTTGAGACATATTTGGAGACGATGTTCCATTTTCACGAGGAGAAGGAGCAAAGCCTGACAGAGCATCACAGTTCCGTTTCAAAGAAGACAAGGAGTAAAGTCTAGATTCTGCAAGAAAATCACAGGCTGAAATTTGCAAAGGAAAAATAGCAAGCTATTTCTAAGGTTTTGCTTCAAAAATACATACTCCTCTCACACATTCTTGGGGATTGTTTCTTCAAGATGATAAAATATTCCTTCCTGGGGCGGGGGGGGGGGGGAGTGGAGGGGTTGGGATGGGAAGTACAGCTCCCAAGAAAATTAAGAGCCTGGCTTTGAAGACAGATCTCCATGCATCTGAATCCCATCTCTATTAGTTGTGTGCCCTTGGGCAAATCGTGTCATTTCTCGCCTCAGCCTCCTCTCCTAGAAAACTGAGGTAAACGACATAACCCTGACAGATAAATGGCTATTAAAGATAATGTGTATGGAGTACGGAACCTGTTGTCCAGCACCCAGCAGGTGCTCAATAAACGGTAGCAGTTATTGCTCTATGAGCATCTATCTACAGAATCCCACTCAAGCCATCAGCACTTTCAAATGTAAGATACTAAAACAATCGATTTTAAAAGAACACTTAGAAAATACAGAAAAAAATAAATCTCCACCAGTACTATGAATAAAATCCCCCCCCTAAACAAATGAGAAGTGGTGTGGACTGCAGACATCTCTCCTTTAACAACTTTGAAATAGTGACCTCTGCTGGTCAGTGGAAAACCAGAGCTTTCCAGCCAACTCTTTCATGATTGAGCAAGGGTTGAGTCAGCGAGGCTTGGTCCCTGTCCCTGGAACAAAAACCAGGTGTTGCATTACAAGGGACAGAAATCGTCACAAGGGTTACCACGATGTAATTGGGATGTTAACAAAATTAAAGGCCGGCCTTTCCATTTGCTCATCTGCCCAGAAGAATCTTTTTTTCAAACCCCGTGGTCTCCTATTTTTAAAATGTCATAATTGCATGCAAATGTTACAGCTGAAAAACAACGCAAGGGGCATTAAAAATCAATCTTCCATGTAAGCCTCAGATTTTCCAGCATGAAGATCCAAAAGCAGAAGTGGTGACAAATGTGTAGAAAACAGAGTGAAAAAGTCAGAATGCATCATTAAGAATATTACAACAAAAGGAGGGAAAAAAAATCTTTGGGAATGAATACACGTCTGATTCAGCTGGGGTAAACAGCCAACTACAAAGAAGGCTTTAAAGAACCCTGCAAACTTCTTACAGATATGACCCAGAAATCCAATTAGGAAGCCGCCATGTCCCTTCTGTTCAGTCAGAAATACACTTGATGGAAGAGGCTACTTAAGAGTCTGTGGGCTGGGACATTTAGACATGAAACACATTCCTACTGCTTAAGGTGTGAAATAAAATAGAGGTTGAAAACTGGCAGCCAAAGGGCCATGTCGTTTGGTTTGGCACTTGCCCTATTTTTTAAATTAGTTTCCAACACTTTAGAAATGGAGATTTCACATCAAAATCTGAATTTCTGCCTTCTTATAAACAACAAATGGAGAGATCTAGTCCTCTCAGGCCAACATTCTCCCACAGCGACAACCAACTAGGGCCAAGCAGTCGCGGTCCTCCCTCCAGATGGGGCGCGTGCTCTCTGGTCTGCCTCGCTCATCACATCACCTGTCTGGCTTTTCCAAGTGCTTGAGTCTGAGACTCTGGATTTCTAAAAGCCCAAAGGCACTGATGATGAACCCAGTTCAGTTCAAACAAGTATCAACCACATGCCAGGCACTTAACATAGGCACTGGGGTTATAAAAAATGAGATATCACCCCTGAACCCAAGGAACTCACAGATTTCAGTTTCCAGTGAGAGCTAGTAAATTGGAAATTATAATACATTTCCACACATGCACTGAAAAGGCATAGGAATGGTAAAGACTAACGTGATTAAGTTCACTTTCTAGCTTCTTGAGATGGTACTTAACTCACTCATTTCAGTCTTTCTTCTTTTCTGCTATATGCATTTAAGGGTATACGTTTCCCTCCAAGCATAGCATTAGCTGTATCTCATAAGTTCAACATGTATTTTTATTATTGCCCATTTAAAATAATTTTTCCCACCCATGTGGTTTCTTCTTTGACCTGTGGGCTATTTAAAAGTGTAGTTCTTATTTTCCAAACATATGGAGTGTTCTAATTATCACTTTTAACTGATCTCTACCTTAATTGTCCTATGGCCAACATACTCTACATGATTTTAATCCGTTGAAATTTGTTGAGACTTGCTTTATGGACCCACATATGGCCAGCTTTGTAAATGTTCAGTGTAAGCCTGAAGAGAATGTGTGTTCTTCAGTTGTTAGGTGCCATGTTCCCTATGTGTCCATTGGGTCAGATTTGCTGCTCATGTCATTTAAATATTCTACATCCTTACTGATTTCTAAAACCCACTTGTCCTATCAGTCACTAAGAGAGGTATGTAAAATACCTTGTTATACTGTGGACTGGTCTATCCCTCCTTGTAAGTGGTTCTGTCCATTATAATGGATATTTTTTGAATTCATAATATTTTTAATTCATATTTTAATTCAAGCGTAACATACATAAAGGACAGAAATCTTATATAGTTCATTGAATTTCCATATGTATACACCCACATAACTCAAATCAAGACAGAGAACATTTCCAGCACTTTAGGATTGCTCACGACTCTCCCATGTCAATATACCGCCCCTCTCCCCATTATTCATAGGGTGAAAACATAGGGCGCTGTGCTTGAAATGTATATAAATATAATCACAGTATATATTCCTTTCTGTCTGGCTTCTTTTGCTTAATATTATGTCTATGAACTTCACTCACATTGTTTAACACAGCAGTAGTTCATTCTTTTGATTGCTCTGTAAAATTGTATTGTGAAAGTACAGCACATTTATCCATTCTACCGTAGTGATGGACATTTGAATTGTCTCCAATCTGGGGCTACTGTGAAAAATCCTAAGACTCCTACAAGCATCCTTAGTAAATGAATTTTGGAGGGGGAGATGCACTAATCTCTCTTACATATCTTGGGATATGCACTAATACCAATTAGTGGAACTGGTAGATTCTGGGGTAGGCATATGCTTAGCTTTAGTAGTTACTGCCCATTTGTTCACTCCTTCCAGCAAGTCTATGGGAGTTTTAGTTGCTCCACATCCTCATCAACACCTGTCATTGTCTTTTTTTTTTTTTTTTTTAAGCCCTTCTGATGGGTGAGTAGTGAGATGTCAGTATAGTTGAAATTTTTATTTCTGGGGATACCTGGGGGGCTCAGTCTGTTAAGCGGCCAGCTCTTGATCTCAGCTCAGGTCATGATCTCGCAGTTGTGGAATCAAGCCATGCGTTGGGCTCTGTGCTGTCAGCATGGAGCCAGCTTGGGGCTCTCTCTCTCCCTCTCTCTCTGCTCCTCCCCTGCTTGCTCTCTATCTTCTAAAACAAATAAGTTTTTAAAATAGTTTAAATTTGGGGGCACCTAGGTGGCTCAGCTAAGCGTCTGACTTTGGTTCATGTCATAAACGCAGTTTGTGGGTTTGAGCCCCGCGTCAGGCTTTGCGCTGACAGCTCAGAGCCTGGAGCCTGCTTTGGATTCTGTCTCCCTCGCTCTCTGCCCCTCCCCCGCTCATGCTCTGTCTTTCTCAAAAATAAATATTGAAAAAAAAAAAAAAAAGAGTCCACGTATCTTTAAAAGACTGTCAAGGTAAAGGTCTGTGATTTAGAGGTCACCTTTTAATGTTTGCCTGCCAGGGAACATCCCATAGATCTTCCAGGACTGCTTTACCACCAGGATCACTTGCAAGGCACACTCAACAGAATCTGATAAGACGTGTGTGCAGAGAGAACATGAGAAGTTGAGAGCAAGGCAGAGTCACACAGCTCCTGCAAAATAATACAAGTGACAAAGCAAGCTAGCACCAGGACACCTAAGGAGATGCTGCATTTAGTGCTGAAAGGGTCCGTAAAGGAAGTGGGCACAAATGCAAGCAACAGCTATTGCTTGGAGTAGGCTAGAGCCAGAATAGATGCTCAATCAGCAAACAGCAACAGCAAGACAGATCAATTTTGACTTCTTTTGTCTTTTGTTTTTAATGTTTATTTCTGAAAGAGCATGAGCAGGGGAAGGGCAGAGAGACAGGGAGACAGAAGATCTGAAGCAGGCTCTGCACTGACAGCACAGGGCCCAATGAGGGGCTCAAACTCATGAACCATGAGATCATGACATGAGCTGAAGTTGGAGGCTTAACTGACTGAGCCGCCCGGGCGCCCCAGGACACGTCAATTTTGTAAATAAATAGGGAAAGGTTCTGTGGGTACATGCGGTGCCTCCATTTACTTCTCTCACACAGGGTGGAGAACCCTTTGAGGACAAGGTCTATGACCTTGTACGATCAGAGCCTATCACAGGGTCTGGTATACAGTAGGCAGTGAGTGAATGCTGGATGAGTGAATGGAAGAATTAACAGCATTTTACAAAAATGCTACAACACCTTGTCTTAAATGCCCAAGGCCAGATGTTTCAGAATACAGTTTTTCAGGTGTTAGGTAATCACGATGTGTATTACATAACACTCTCATGGGGTCTGGGACAGCACCTCATAAGCAAACATACTACAGCAAACGTAAGCATAGTCTCACTATGTGGAATAAATTAAGTCTACAAAGAGCCTCACATCAGGTCAGGTTTTGCTGCCAAATAAATTTTGTCACAAAACTTACCAACAAAAAAACGCTCTAGATTTCAGACTTTGTAGACAAAGCTCTGCTAAAGATGAAAACTAAAGTAACCATAGAAAGGACTACTAACTTTCACTTATTTATTGGGAAACCGTGGTTAGTGGAGCACATAGTCTCCATGGGTTCACAGATAAATTTAACCGCTGATTAGACTTACTGGAAGAAAATGATAGGTCAGAAGAAACTATCCAAAATAAAGCATAGAAAGTCAAAAATATTAAAATAGAGAAGACGAATTAAGACACATATGGTATATTAAGAAAGTGTAACTGGAATCCTGGAAAGAGAGAGAGCTCATAGTCTAAAAGGAGATACATATTATAATCAGTTAAATTACAAATCAATGTGATAAGTACAAAGAGGGAATGACAACACGTTGAAAAAAACACATCGAATTCTATCTGGGAGTATGTAGAAAGGCTAAGCTCATCCTGAAGACCAGGAAGTATGCCAAGACACAAACCCAGGCAAAGGGAACATGAACATGAGTATATAATGACATGGAAGGGCAGTTCATGTTCTATCACTTGCTGCAATTTCAAAGTAAGTATATGAACACCTATTTCTCAGCCTTTGGGGTCTAACCATATTCTTCACGCTTTCCAATAAGTGCATCAGAAGTATGCCTTATAGCAAATGATGGTTCACATGCTTCAGACACTCATCTGAGAGCACCACATAGAAGACCATCCGCTAGGGCCATGGTTCTCAAAGTGAGGTCTCCTAACTAGCAGCATCGGCACCACCTGACCCTTGCCAGAAATACAAACTCTTGGGCCCCACCCCAAACTTACTGAATCAGAAAACTCTGGAGGTGGGGCCTAGCCATCTGTTTTAACAAGCTTTCCAAGGGATTCCAACGTATGCTAAGTTTGAGAACTCCTGATCTAAAATAAACTCTTCTCACAGTGTGATTCTCAGACCACTGCTTAGAATTTGTTACAAACTACATCTCTTGGGAACCAGCACACAGGCATCATCTGTACCAAAGTGGAGCCTGGACTCTACACCTCTAATAAGCACTCTCTGAGAGGCTCATGTTTCTGATTCCAAGTTTCAAATGCCACTGCATTAGATTATAAACTTCTCAAGGGCAAGCAAGAACTGTCTTGTTCACAGTTCAATTTGTTTCCAATAGCTGGGCTGTAACAGACATTCAGTGAATGTTTTTGAATGATTAGCTAGCTCTGGATCAACCTGCACATCAGTACAGCAACTGCCAAGGTTGCTTAGGACCATGACTGAGAACTACAGGCCTATGTGCTTGTCCTACCTTGTCTTATACCCCTTAAAACAAGAACAATTTTGTCTATTTTAAAACGGTGGTCAGCAGCTTGCTAATAACAGCTGGATTATTAACTGAGGAATTAAAGCCATCTTTGTTTTAAGCTATTTGGTTTTAAAGAAAGAGAACTATGGGTTGGGAGAGCATAAGAGGGAGTTGAGGGCCTTAGTGTAGTGCCTCAACAACCTCGAGGTGACGTTCAGACTGAGACTAATTTAAGTAAAGTTGACAGACATAACCGTGAGCCTGGGGAATATGAGCCATTCAGAAACAGTATACTGGCAAGAAAAGAAAATTCTATTAAGAGATGGCTTTCAGCACCTACATCCTTTGCTTAGTTCTGGAAGAAAGGCAGCCAAGACAAGGAAGAAAGAGACCTTCAGAATTCAGGTTCCTTGGTTATCGTTGAACACAGATATCCACCAAATTAGTTCAGTTAGGGGCAATAGCTAATTTATCAAGAAGTTAAACCTTTTCAAGTTTTGTAAGCAACTGAGGCTTGATTGACAGGGCTAAAAGAACACACACACACCAGATATTAAATAAATGACCTTAAGGATACACATATTTTAACAGTCCCATTTAGCAAAACTGTCGATTTATTTTTCTACCCAATTCAGTATCAGTGATATACAAAAGGATAAAATAGATTACCACATTTACAGGAAGATACACAAACCAACTATCAAGGAACAATCCAGCAAAGTAACAAATTGTTGCTTACACACATCTACTCAAGGGTATATACACGGTTCATTCTAGGACAGTTTCCCGGTTCCCCAGGAAAGAAGCTACCTGAATTTATACCCCCCATAAGGTGAAGCAAACATTACAAGTGCTGAAAAGAACCATGTTTTGTACTGACAGAGAAACACTTTTAAAGAACACTCTCTAATTTTCAGGTCAATGTTATAGAGCACCTGTGGGCTCACAGGCAGGATAGGACTTCGTCAAAGGAAATGCTTCCCTCCTCTTAGCCTTTCTAAGACCCTCCTCCTTGTACACAGGAGAGGGAGCTCCCTTTAATAACAGGTGGCCGAGCAATACCCTACCTCAGCGGATGGTGTGTAGGTTATCAACACATAATGGGGAAAAGGAACTACCTCTCTTATCTACTAAATACAATCCACATTTGGGCGGAGTTTCCAAATCTCCACCAGGCGGACATTATGTGACCTGTATTTTGTACACAACACATTCCCTTGAGAGAAAATAGGGATGAACACCTCTCAAATTTTCACATTGTTCATCACATGTACCTTTTCCCAAAGCATATGAGAAATGGCAAAAACCTAAGCCTGGCCAGATACTTTACCCAAGTCACTGAAAGCTTACAGGAACCATCTCTTCGTCAATCTCCAGGATCCAGTGGGTGAAGTGCCACAATTCTTTAAGGGAAGCAGAAGGTTAAGAGTCCTTTTCTCCCAAAATGCCTCAGCCAGAGACAGCACAGACAGTGCAACAGAAAAAGCTCAACGGCTCCAAAACATGGAATTCAACAGTCTTCAGTCAACCTCGCCACACTCTTCTGGCCATCTCCAAGGAATTACCACATTCGAAATTCAATTTTCATATTCAAAAAAGAGATCACTCCACTTCAGATGAGAAAAAATAAAGCAATGGCAATTAGCCTAAATACTCCAAACACTTGACAACTGGGGAACTGTCTCCTAAAGACGCTCAAAAGGCCAGCAGGATTCATTTATAATTTGGCATGCGCTGGTTGATGGGGCAACAAATAAAAGGAATAAAGATATAATACATCAAGTAATCAGACAAATGGCAGACATACATACCACATTAAAGATTCATATACAATACTGTGCTGACTTTAAAGAAAAAACTGGGAAAGGGTGGAAGGAAAAGATAATAGGGAAAGAATTACAAGGGAGCATTTCAGTCTAACGCTAGTCCAGTGAATACTACCAGTGGGATTTCCAATCTTCCATCTCCAAAGAAGCTGATCTAATAAATTGTAAAATTACTTTGCTCATTTTGGGGGCATACAACATACTCCCAAGTACAGTAAGCCCTCTGACATTTTGGTTTCACTTGCTATTTGATGACTAAGTTGTTTCTGGTTGTAAAGATTTTCCTAATATATTTTTATTAGCCAGTTAACACAGCAAAGGCTGCTCCCTCTGTGAGGCCAAACGAGCTTCACCAAATAATTTGATCTAATGAAGATGAAGGGGGGGGGGGGCGGGGGGAAAGGGAAAGTTTCCTGGTTTTTGTTGCAAAACTTCTTCTCTCACTTAAAAAGCTCTGCAATCGCTTAATGTTTTGTTCCAGAAAAAGAAAGCAAAACTAGTTAGGGAAAATACCCATACACTTATTGTTTACTAGCATGATACAAAACAAATTCATAGTTGTCAGTCAATCGTCTTTCAAAAATCAAATATGAATGTTTGATCTTGTAACTTAAGAACTGAATTTTTCCACATTCCTTTATAGAGAGTTAGCATCTGTAAATTGAGACCTTTTTTTTTGGACAATCATGCAAATTTAATTTGTCCCTGGAAAGAAAAACACAACCTACCAGATTAACAAAATATGTCCTTTAAACAATAATTTTTCTGTGAATTTTTCTCCACTATTACCATTTCATCCTTCAGTAAGCAGAAACCACTCTTAAAAAGTTTACGTATTTCGAGTGCACAGAGAGTTAAACTCACAGCAATCAGGAAGACCGAATCAAGTCAATCTATTTTACCTTCTGAACTGGTTCTACTCAGCTCAAAAGTAAATTCTAAACATTTTCCAGTTATTATTATTAAGCTATAGAAGCTAAAGACATTTCTACTGCCAGAGAGGCTTCTGTAAAATTGAATAAAGATTTTATTATACCACACACACAAAAAGCCATCGGTACAGAAAAGGCAGTTTTCGGTTATTCTGTTGAGAATTTCTTTCCATGATTTCTCCCATTAAAGTATAGTTTTCAAAGCAACCACCACGACAAAGGAAGCATCTAATTAGTCCATTTTCTTCTGATCCAAGAATGCTGAACATTTACTGTCCCATCTGTAGCTGTATCAGCAGTGTAATGAACACAGTTTATATTACTGAGCTATTCTTTGAACTCCAAGAACTGTTGAAGTCTTTTCTGATGTTCTGCAGATGCTTGCACAGCACTAAATGAAACATAAATTCAAAGCATAAGCTTTATTTTACATTAAGCATATTAAGTGAACCACAGAGCACAGAGTCAATATTTTTCAAAACAATTAAAAATGAATAGAAATCTTCACTTATTTAGTACTTCTGAGAAAGCTGGATGAAAACCCTCCTTAATCTAATGAGGAGGAGGGCTTGCATTCAGTAACAGCATGCTTCTACCTTCTAAGAGACCAAAGCAAATTAAGACTGACAAGTGAAAGCATCGATTTTAACCTGCTCTGCTGTGGAACCTGCTGTGCAGAGTTCCAGGCCTTGCAGTAGATTTTCTGGATTTTATTATTTTATTTAAACCAGATTCCAACATTATCTTTGAGTTGTGGAGTATTTGAATTGCCTTTAATATAAAATCCTTTAAACTAAAATGTTTGGTTAAAACACAATAGACTCCACTAATCGTTTTCAAAGGTAACAGCTTGGTGGTTTAGATTTAGTTTTCCCTTTGAACATAAGTTATGTCTTGGATGGGGAAATAGAGTTCTCTCCCTACCCTTGCCTCCCACAAAAATACATTACCTTGATAAAAGCGGAGTAAATATATTCTGTAATTAGTATAAAACTTCTTTTCAAATTTTTGGGTAAAAAATGAATAAAGATTCTGGTCTTCTAGTTGAAGATGGTATTATTAAATGATTTAAAAAATCCAGGTTATAAAAGTTACCACTTTTAAAAGTGCCAAAAAAGTCTTCTTACAATAATTCTGCTTCAAATCATCCCAAATCGCCTTATAAATACGCATCTCTGCTTGCTGAAACCAGAGTACTGAAACCAGTTCAGTTAGGGGCAATAGCTAATTTATCAAATGAACCATTTCAAGTACTTTACTGTGTGGACTCCCTCCGGGTGCTAGTGAGGCCAGATAACATACCCATTTCACAGGAGGGTAAACAGTATCACAAAGGTCAGAGATTAGGGGAGACAACTCAGCCTACTGGTTAAGATTATAGACACCATTAAATAGAACACTAGGTCAGAGAGACTGGAGTCTGAATTCTGGTTCTACATAATCGTGGGCAAGTTAAATCATTAGGTAACTTGACTGCAACCACAGATAGTCAATGATGTAACCAGACATAAATCCAAATGTTTTAATTCCAAATCTTTTTTCCCCACCATACCATTCTGTCCTGGACATACAACAGTCTACTGACCTCATCATATATAAAAGATGGCTCTTCTCAGAGAAAAGAAACTAAGGCAGAATTTCAGTGTCATAATTTATCAGTCATGCATCCCCCATTCTTATCTAAAACTATTTCCCCCTTTCTCCCTGCTTTTGCTCTATCATCATATACATATTTCATGTTCCACATTCATCAAGCATCCTCCATGGTGGTTTATATCTCAGAGGCAGTCTATGATATAGGGAGAAATGGTGGGATTTTAAGAGTAAGTAAGACCAGATTTCAGATTCATGTTCTAAACCCAACTAGACTGTGCTATTAGGCAAGTCCTTAATCTCCTTGAGCCTCAGTTTCCATATCTGTACAGTTATGATAACCTCTATACCTCATAGATGCTTTGAGAGAAGGAAATGAAAAAATGTATTTAAAGTGCTAAGTGTATTGTCTAGAACAGTGCTGTCTTGATAAACTTTCTGCAATGACACAAATGTTTTTCTTTTTTAATTTTTTTTTTTTAACGTTTATTTATTTTTGGGACAGAGAGAGACAGAGCATGAACGGGGGAGGGGCAGAGAGAGAGGGAGACACAGAATCGGAAGCAGGCTCCAGGCTCTGAGCCATCAGCCCAGAGCCCGACACGGGGCTCGAACTCACGGACCGCGAGATCGTGACCTGAGCTGAAGTCGACGCTTAACCGACTAAGCCACCCAGGCGCCCCAACAAATGTTTTAGACCTAAGATGTCCAATACAGTAGCCACTAGCCACATGTAGTTACTGGGGACTTAAAATGTGGCCAGTTTGACTGACAAACTGAATTTTTAGTTAATTTAAATTTGAACAGTAATATGGAGTTATCATATTGGAGAGCACAGAGGTAGAAGGCACTCCATAAATTGTGTTTTTTTTTTGTTTTTAAACAAGTGAATAAGCCTCTGAAAAGAGAGAGGATTATCTAGTGCTCTTTACATTGCCACAGAGCCAAGTGTCCCATAAAAACCTGCTGTGCATTGTGGAAACAATGCTGTGCATTGTGGAAGTAAAAGGAAATATACTACTCTTTCTAAAAGTAGGCAGCATGCAGAAGTTCTAAACTACTCATTGACCGCATACAGAAAAAGCAATCTTTTGTGCCTTCTAAAGTTCATTTATAATTGTGATAAACATAGTTTAGTTAATAAACTAGCATCCCTTATCCTGCCGAGCTGGATTATTTCATGAGAAGAAAGCAGTAAACATCAATGAAACTAAATATAAACAGGCTTGGCATTTGTGGTTTTCTTTCTGGTTCTGTTTCCAAAGGTGTCATGATCTGTCATTGTTTTTCTAGCATGATTCACAAAGCACCAAGGACTCATTTATGGAACACTCTGCTCACCTAAAGTCTTAGCTGACTAAGATGTAATATCAGAATTATTTTTAATATGCTTTTCTGGAAAGGTACTCAATTTTTTGCTTTTTATCTCATTAGGATGTTTGCTGCTTTTATAACTTTCTATCCTTTTTTGTCTGTTTGAAAGAAGGCCCCAAAGCTTATATGATAGGCCCAATTTTAAAATATAACGTCGATATCAAAGCTGTTAATTCCCAGTAGGAATCATGAAAGTCACATGTTGAACATGTGAGCCTTTATAATTCTCATACCTGTTCCTCATGGGAACTCCTGAAAGTAGATTATCATCATGGGTTAAAACAGGTAAACTTACTTCAGATGTTCACCAAATGTAGTAGTTATTCGATAGATGGCAGTTTTTAATGATGCTCTAAATGCAAATCTTAATGTTTTATAAGAAGTGTCCACAAGGCTTCCTGAAATCCGAGGTGGTTTACTGGAAGCATGAGGAAGCTTGAAGTACTTGTCAACTGCCTAGATCAAGAAAGAAAGAAGGCACATTAGTTCAGAATATCAATAAAGCCATATTAGTCCAAAGAATCAAGGAGATTTTATTTCAAATAAATTAAGAGAGAGAGATACACACATCATACAGGCATTCTAGAAAACATTTATTTTGGATCGCAGTCAAAAGTTTGAAAGACAATGCAGTGGATGTTTAGCCACTACAGCAGTTAGCAGAGAAAAGTTCAGACCTGCCGTCTGAAGAGGAGCCATTCTGCAATGGTCTTGAAAATGCAAAGCTGGGAAGTGAAATACAGATATCCTACTTTGCTTATGGTGTGTGACAGCTAAGAGTACTTTTATTATAAATCTCAGAAAAAAAAAAAAAAAGACCAAAACTTTATGCTTTACATAAATAAAGTTATTTACTATAAGCTAGCTTATCTTCCTTTCTAGATGATAAAACATCTATGAGCAAGAATAGGTAGAGAGAGAGAGAATCCATAAATGAAAGTGACTTCATTTATACTTGATAGAAAAAGAAATATAGATTTAAGTGTATTTTTTGAAGGCCAAAGGTAAATAATATAATTTTTAAATGATATAACTACATTAAGAAAAGGAAGAACTAAAGATACAGAAGTATAAGTGTATTAAACTATTACAGAAAGATAATACTATAGTGACAAGAAATAATACTTTAAGATTATTGTTCATAGTTATGGAAAGAACCACCAAAAGAACTAAATACAGTTAAAATGATTTCTGCCATCATGTTTTTAATTTCAAGAGCTCTTTTATATCATCTGAGTGATCCCTTTTATTTTAGCATCCTATTTTTGTTTCAAGGATGCAATATCCTCTCCTATTTCTGGGGATTTTGATGATTGTTGTGGTTTTGGTTTTTGGTTTTATAGTTTCTTCCAAGCTACTTTCCCCATCTTTGTTTCTTTGGTCTCTATTTTCTGCATTAGAGACTGTGCTCGGAAATCTAGTGATCCCTGGCTCATGAATGCGAGAGGGACCTCCTAAAAAGCTGACCAAAAGCACTGAATACATAGAGATTACTGACAACAGGCTTCACAAGAGGTGACCTGCATGGATTTTTTAGGGTTGCCCAACTCAGTAACTTTGTTTTTCTTCTTGGATTAGTCAGAGTTCCCAGAGAAGAGTTTTCCAGTACTCTGTCTGGTGGGCCTGTATTCAGGGGAGTATACCCCTATCTATTTAATACAGAAGCCACAAGCGTGTCTGTCGTGTCCACTCACAACTCTGCCAGCCCAGAGAGCCCAGTGCTCTACCCTCTCTAAAGGACAAACCTCAGCTGCTGGAGACGGGGGCACCAGCAGCAGAGAATCTACAGATCTAATTTTCGAACAGCTCTCAGCCATCGTTCTTATTTTGGTACCTATCCCTTCATCCTTAGTTCCAGAGGTACTGGGGGCCTGTCTCATTACCAACTTCAGATTTGCTTCTGGGGTCTGCCAAGTTAGTTATCTCAACCATCTCCTCTCCAGCTTTGAAGACTCTGTTGCTGTTGTCTCCTCTCCTGTTTGTGGATTTATGTCTTTTTAAAAGTCCTTTTACTGTGGTTTAGCAGAGTGTGGGGGAAGGAACAAGATTTAGTGTGTGTGTTCGGTCTGCCATGACAAGTTCAAGTCCAATCATTTATTCTTTCAACAGTAACTTATAAGAGTGTTTCCTGAGACCAGGACATACCTGAAATAATTTTAGGCAGAATGGGAGGTGGTATTCAGTGACGTACCTAAGCAACATTAGATAACACCGAATCATAATGGAAAAGTTACTTCCTTTTCAATTTTCTTGCAAACTTTGATTAACCCTCATTAGACCAGGAAAAATAGCTATCATCATTTACCGCCTGGGTCCAATGGTCCCTTTTTATAATTTAAAGTCACCTTACAAAAAATCTACAGAAGAATGATACCATCAAAATGCAATTATTTTTAAAAATTTTTGACAGCTCATAATTTTGAAGAGAGTTTATCAATTTTCCTTGCACCATAATGGTAAAATATTTTCATTCTTAGGTTTATAAAGAAAAATTCAAATGATGAATCTAGTGAGTTTTTTCATTTCAACATCATCTATTTCTTTCCAATCACCTCTGTATACACCTTTATATCCCTTCAGCATTTATCCACTTATAAGCCATATAAAGTGTAAAATATCACAGAAAATGATGTAAAATCATTGGTGTAAAATATCACAGAAAATGAAAGAATACTGTCACATATACTCTCAACAAAATGGGATGATCCACAGGTTCTTATTATAAAATATTTTGGGACAAAGTCCTTCCTCTTGAATGACTTACTGAATGAGAATATCACATATATTTCCTTTTTCCTTAAAAATACATCATTCTGTCATCAATTCTTGAGTTTGAAAAAATATATCTAGAATATTATCATCTGAAGATTTACGGTTTAAAATTTCTCTTCTATGATCCTCATTAAAATCTAGAGCTGTGCGATCCAATACGGTAACCACTAAGATACATGGAAATGTGGCAGGTTTGAACTGAGATTTGCCTAAGTGAAAAGTACACATCAGATTTTGAGGACTTAGTGTTAAAAAATATATAAAATATCTAAGGGTTCCTGGGTGGCTCAGTCAGTTGAGCGACCAAACTCTTGATTTCGGCTCAGGTCATGATCCCAGGGTCGTAGGCTCAAGCCAAACGTCAGGCTCTGTACTGAGTGTGGAGCCTGCTGAACTCCGCCCCTTTCCCTGACCCGCAAATGCTCTCTCTAAAATAAAAAATAAATACGTATAAAATATCTCCTTAATAATTTTGTATTGATTACATAATAAAATTACATTTTAGATAAACTGTGTTAAATAAAATATATCCTTAAAATTAACCTCACCTGTATTTTTTTAATGTAACTATTAGAAAATGTAAAATTATATTGCATTATATTTCTATCTGACAAAGCTGGTCTAGAGTGCTATTTGCATTCATCTTCTGATTTATCTAAATAATATTGCACATACTGGCAATTTTCTTCCAATTGCCAAAGTGAGTAAAAAAATTTTTTAATTCTGAATTAGCAACTATATTCAATGAAAGTTTTAAAAAAAAAGACTATAAAAACGTATGCCCATATTGCTTATATACTTTTCTTGAAAGATGATGGAATACTATGTGATTCCATCATTCTCCTGTTTCTTATTGGGCTTTTTTACCACAATTGGGAATAAATAATGAGTAATGATGAAATAATTCCTAGGATGCTCAAACAGCAAATCTTGAAATCTTTACATTTCAAGATACCGGAAACATCAAATCACTAAGATTCCAAAATACATCTTGGATTTTATTTATTTACTTATTTATTTTAAATGGTTAGCTTACTTTTCTTTAGACTGCTGATTTTTTTTAAATGTTTATTTACTTTTTCTGAAAGGCAGAGAG
Source organism: Felis catus (assembly GCF_018350175.1). Taxonomy (NCBI): domain Eukaryota; kingdom Metazoa; phylum Chordata; class Mammalia; order Carnivora; family Felidae; genus Felis; species Felis catus. The sequence goes on from NC_058375.1 coordinate 43,507,366, forward strand.
AGAGAGAGAGAGAGAAAACGCAAACACACAAGTGGGGGAGAAGCAGAGAGACAGGGAGACTCAGAATCAGAAGCAGGCTCCAGGCTCTGAGCTGTCAGCACACAGCCCTATGTAGGGCTTGAACCCACAAACTGCAAGATCATGACCTGAGCTGAAATCGAACACTTAACCGACTGAGCCACCCAAGCACCCACATCTTAGATTTTAAAGGGGTCTGAAGGGTAAATGCAAAAGAATGAATTTTGTTAAATTGTTTTTTATCTGTTCTCTGAAAGACCTCTAAGAATAAAAGTCATAAAATATCAGCTCTTAAAAAATAAGGAACGACAGACCCTAATGAGATAAGGGTTAAACAAGGGAGGAAAGTCTGGGTTTGGAGCTAATGTGTCCCTAACACATCTTGAATCCTCATTAATCTCTTTCTATGACAAAGGACAAATAGGTTTCAGGTTCAGGGACTTCAGCAAACAACAGTATCTACAGCTAGAGCTTTCAATTATTATCTTTTCTCACTTTGACTGTCTTACCCTTAATACTGAAATCCAAAAAGCCCTGAAAACAAAAACTTTTCTAACTGTTGGTGGCAAAAGCTGACCTGACTTCATCTGGCAGTAAAACCTGACCTGAGCTGACACAGGCTATTTACAGTCTTTATTTACTTAATATGAAGACCCAGATATTTCACTGCAGAAAAGTATTAATGTATCTGATTAAGGGGATTCTGCCTCAGATTCCAATAGGAGTATTTTGTAATCTAGGATATATATACAATGTTATATTTTTAAGATCCAAAAAAATCTGAATTTTGAAATATATCCTAAGGTTTGAGATAAGGAACTGTGCACCTATGTTCTATTTGTAGCAATTCAAGCTAGTTTTCCTTTTACAAAAGTGATATAAAATGTCCTTTTAAGTAAATTTAAGTTAGGGGTACCTGGCTGACTTAGTTGGGAGAGCGTGAGACTCTTGATCTCAGGGTTGTGAGTTCAAGCCCCATGTTAGGTATAGAAATCACTTAAAAATAAAATCCAAATTAATGAATTAATTAAGCTTATAATGAACGACTTAAAATACTAAATAAGTAATAGTTCAGGTGGCAAATAGGACTAAAATTATGGCAATAACATGTGGTAATAAACAATGACAGCAAAAACTATGGAAGTAGTACATGAATAACTTCACTCTAGGAAACACCAGTTTGCAGTATTTAGTGATGTATGCCATAGTTAGAACCGAAGTACTTAATCAGCTGTGAGGTTAAACAAGTATCTATTGAGCACTCATTTTATGCACTACACATGGTTTCTGGCCTGAAGATTGATATTACACAACTGGGATCTCAAATATCCAGTTAAGAATTATCCCAAACAACGAAAAGGGTAAACAGTGAGTAGAGTACACCACTAAACAATATACTCTTCAGTAAAAATGAAAAATCCCCAAAAGGCCTTACATTAGCCCTTATAGAAGCCTGAAAAAGGGCTATACTATGAAAATAGGCACTTTTGGCCCATTTATATTTATATGCACTGTATATGCACAAAAGCCGAATAAAGAGAAAACTCTCGTTGCTCTCCTGTGACTATTTATCTGTCAGTGTCATTAACAAATTCTCCACCGTGCAGAGCTTTGAAAGCGCCTCGTCTCAAGGATCTTACTTACAACCTAGTTAAAATAGAGGTTTATTCCACGAAAGCCAGAGTCCCAAACAAATGGCAAGGAGAACACCAGACTCTGTTAAATGTAATCATGACTACAGAGTTTCTCAACCTCAGCACTACTGACATCTTGGACTGGGTAATACACAGTTGTGGGGGCCGCTTTGCGCATTATGGGCTGTTTAGCAGCATCCCTGGCCTCCACAAAGGATGCCAGTAGCATTCCCCTCTATCTGTGACAATCAAAATGTCTCCAGACATTGCCCAAAGTTTCCTGGGAAACAAAACTGCCCCTGGCAAAAACCACAGCTACAAAATGATACTCTTAGATGATGCTGATAGCTAAATTTACTGATGGCAGTTATTGTGCGCCAGGCACGGAGTTTAACTGCTTTATATATGTTACCTCATTTAAATATAAAATAATTTGCTAACAAAGACACCATGCTGACATCACAAGCATTTCATTTAATGTTCATTTAATTGTTATTTATTGCATACCTGTTTTATGTTCTCTGATCATTCTACATTTCTGTACATTGTGGCACTTATTACAATTGTAGTTAATTATTCATAGATTATCGGTTTTATACTCTGTAAACTAGAGGGCTGGAACCATGTCTGTCTTTCTCTATTCTGTATCTTAGCACATGGTAACTGTTAGATTATTGTCAGGCAATTGATAACTTAGGACACCACTCTAGACTCTGTATACAGATTTTATCTCGAACCCTCATAATAACCCTGCAAGGTACTATTTCTGTTTTAAAGATGAAGACTCTAACCTGACAGATGTTTAATAAATTACCCTTGATCGTTCAGAAAGTACAAGAGCCTGGACTTGAACTGGGCATCTGTCTGACACTATGTCTCTTAGACTGCTTGCTTACAGTAGTGATAGCAATACTTTTTTTTAATCTTGAAAGATGTTTTCTCCTGTACACTGTAAGAATTCTGTCATACAACATGGAAATAATAACGAAGTAATAAAAGCTTACATTTGTTGGATACTTAATATGGGACAGGCATCCTGAGTACTGATCTCATTCATCGTTCACATCCCCATGAGGTAAGTACTACTATTACTATCTCCATTTTCCAGATACAGAAACTGATGTTTAGAGATTACTATTTTCACTGGTTATACAATGCACTCCCCCGCCCCGCCATTTTAAAATTCCTGAAATGGAGATGTATCTTCTAATTAATGATATCTTAGACTCAATGAAATATGGTAAATGTATTTCTAAGGTTGCACAGCTAGGAAGTAGTAGGAGCTAGGACTCAGACACAAGTGGGATTGATTCTAGATCTCGCACTTTGGTCCATCTAACATACTGCCATTCTATCTCAGGAAAGGTTAGGAGATGCATAACCCTCCAAGCCCTCACAGAGGCAAAGGACTAGGAGTCCGAAAGCCTGGTTTTCAAATCTGACTTGACCATTTACTGAGCATAATCTTAAGTCATACCAAAAGATAGTAGCCTTTTTGAGACAGATACAATCATGTACAACAGCCCTTATTCCAACCTTAGTTGTTAAAATTTTATTTTTTTTTTTATTTTATTTTTTTTTTAATATTCTTTTTAACCGTCGACTTAAAAAAAATTTTTTTTTCAACGTTTATTTACTTTTTGGGACAGAGAGAGAGACAGAGCATGAACAGGCGAGGGGCAGAGAGAGAGGGAGACACAGAATCAGAAACAGGCTCCAGGCTCTGAGCCATCAGCCCAAAGCCCGACGCGGGGCTCGAACTCACGGACCGCGAGATCGTGACCTGGCTGAAGTCGGACGCTTAACCGACTGCGCCACCCAGGCGCCCCAGTTGTTAAAATTTTAAAGAAAAATCATTTCTTTGGAATACCACACAAACATTAGGTAGAGCAGCAGAGGATTCTAGAGGAACAAAAAATGAACTGCGACTTATAAAAGAATATTGGTCAAGTGTCTCTGAGCCTTCAAACCCACAGTTCTACACTGCTAATGCCCTGCAAACAGCTCAGGTTCAAGTTCCAGCTCTGCCACCTGAGACTTGTGAGCGAGACCTGAAGCTAGCCTCCCTCATCTCTAAAATAGGCCTGATACCTCCATCCTACTTCCTTCACAAGATAGTTATGAGGACCAAAAAATATAAAAATAATAATAATAATAATAATAATAATAATAATAATGGTATGAGTGAAATTGTATGGTATTTGTCTTTTTCTAACTTATTTCTCTTTTCTTACTTTTTAAGAGAGAGAGTGTGTGAGTGAGCTGGGGAGAGGAGCAGAGAGAGAGGGAGAGAGAATCCCAAGCAGGTACCACACTCAGCATGGAGCCCGATGTGGGGCTCAGTCCCACCACCCTGGAATCATAACCTGAGCTGAAATCAAGAGTCGGACGCTCAACTGACTAAGCCACCCAGGTGCCCCTAATCGACTTATTTCACTTAGCATAATACCCTCTGGATCTATCCATGTTGTTGCAAATAGCAAGATCTCATTCTTCTTTATGGCTGAGTAATATTTCATTGTGTGTGTGTCCCCCCCGCACATCTTCTTTATCCATTCATCTATGGATGGACACACTTGGGTTGCTTCCATTATCTTGGCTGTTGTAAGTAATGCTGCAATAAGCACAGGGGTGCATGTATCTTTCCAAGTTACTGTTTTCATTTTCTGTGAGTAAACACCTGGTAGTGGAATTATTAGATCATAGGGTAGTTCTATTTTTAATTTTTTGAGGAACCTCCATACTGTCTTCCGCAGTTTGTAGCAGTTTGCATTCCCACCAGTAATGCATGAGGGAGGGTTCCTTTTCTCCACATCCGCACCAACACTTACTTCTTGGTGTTTTTTTACTTTAGCCATTCTGATGGGTGTAAGGTTAGGTGTAAGAAACAAACAAAGAAAAAAGAGACAGACAAAAACACCCAGACTCTTAACTGTAGTGAACAAACTGGTGGTTACCAAAGGGGAGATGGGTGGGGGAAGGGTGAAATAGGTGAGGGGGGTTAAAAGTACACTTACCGCATGAGCACTAAGCAACAAACAGAACTGCTGAATCATTATGTTGTACACCTTAAACTAATAACACTGTATGGTAATTATACTTGAATAATAACTATTTTAAATAAAAAATATACTTTAACAACCCCAGAAGTTTGGTAGTTAGAGAATCTAAAACTAAGTCTTCCTAAATGAAACAAAACAAAACATGGTAAGTAATCGCTCTGTAGACTACAAAGCACTGTACTGTTATTGTTATTTTATTGTAAACTACACCGCCCGAGTGATAAAAAACAAACAATGCTATGTGTGTTAAAGATACGCCCACATTAAAAAAAAAAAAAAATTAAAAAAAATTTTTTTTTAATTTAAAAAAAAAAGGGGGTGCCTGGGCGGCTCAGTCGGTTGAGCATCTGACTTCAGCTCAGGTCATGATCTCGTGGTTTGTGAGTTCGAGCTCCATGTCAGGCTCTGTGCTGACAGCTCAGAGCCTGGAACCTGCTTGGGATTCTGTGTCTCCCTCTCTCTCTGCCCCTCCCCTGCTCATGCTGTGTCTCTCTCTCTCTCTGTCAAAAATAAATAAACATTTAAAAAAAAAAAAAATACACGCCCAAATCCTGGGTATCCTACTGTGTTGTCAGGCAAGCCAAATACTAGAAGTTGTGGGGAAATACTAGGAAATGATTTCTTTAGAGAAAGGTATCTGGGAAAAGAGCACAAATAATAAAACTATACACATGTACATACATCTCAAAACACATTCGTGAGAAAGTGGGCACAAAAAGAACTCAAAGGAAAAAAAAAAGAATCATTGGCTCTGATGCCTAAGACTTTGTAACAGGCAAAATAAATTGAGAGTGGAAGAAAAGAACGGCAAAGCATGTTTTCTTCTCGTATTTTACATTCCCTCCCAAGACGTTCTTGCACAGATGCACCAATCGTTCTTTGAGCCTACTTCAACACCACTCCTCCGGAACACCTACTGCACAACCCAGCTCCCACCTGGAAATGCTTTTGGCACTCAGTGTTTGCATCTATCACCTGGCGTACAATGACAATGCCAAGACAGCGTAAAACACACCACCCAACATGAAATGAGGAAAGGAAGCCTATTCAGAAGCAAGAAGCATATGTTTTATCTTTCTGTCTTTAAGTCTAGGACTAAAAAGTCCTACTACTTTGAAACTGTTCACCCAGACTGGCAGCAAGAGATCTGGCCAATAGGTAACATTTATCTGCAAGGATAATTTAACTACAGGTTATTTTTAGTAGCTACAAGATGTGTAAGGATCCAAATTTATATCACTGAACAGAATTCTAATACTCTAAGTAATCTGATTAATACCAGAAGTTTAGTGACTTCCTTTTTCTGTTTCTATAAAATTATTATTTACAAACGAATTAGAAGTTTCTCTTCCTGGTCTCTCTTAGATTAGAATTTCCCATGAGTGAGAACAGTACGACATTTTAACTTCCAACATATGTTTTGTTACTCAATAAATGTGATACGTGAGAAACAAACTGAAAAACCTGGGAGGAAGGGAAAAACATGACCGTCTACCTCCCCGCAACCCACACACTGCCTACCTCTTGCAGCGTCAACAAAGTGTTAAGAATAGCTGGTAGTGTAGTCTGGACAACTCCAAATCTATCTTCGGTGAATGATGCTGCTACTAAGTGAGACAGACCTCAAGAAGAAAAGAGAAAAAAAAATTAGGCAAATCTACTGACGATACATCTATCGAGAAGGGATTAATATCCTGAGTATCTAAAGAACTTGAAATAGAGGAGGAGGGTATTACGCTAGAAAAATGCGCAAAAGATTGGAACATGCACTGAAAAGGTCCTCACTACACCAGTCCTGAAAAAGAGGAGTCTCTACATTCTAGTAGGAAGAAAAGTTTTTAAATGATATTGTTTCTGGTAGTGATGACTGGTAGAAAGAAAACCAAAGCAGGATAAAGGAAAAGAGTGACCGCTATTGAGGGCACTTTCATTAGGGTGCTCAGGAAAGGGCTCTCTGAGGAAGTATTATTTAAGCATTGAGAAGGCAGTATGTAGGAGATAAAAACAAAAAAACAAAAAACAGTTCTTTAACAACTAAATTTTCATATTCAAGCTAAATATGAAATTCAAGTTAAATACGTTAAAATGTTAAATGTTAGGTTAGGTCAACATAAGTTGACAGTTGAAAACAATCTATTAATTGTTGCAGTTTTTTGAAGCAGAAAAAGATAGGTAAGAATCCCAGGCTCAGTTTCTCTGCTTCTATATAAGGAAATTTTCTGCCCAAATTAAAGCACACCTAAGTATCTAAGAAAGAAAAATGATCCATATAAAACAAAGATATAAAAATGTATCTAAAAATTCAAAGACTGATATCAGAGTCTAGAACTGACCTTTCATGGATTATACTTCAGTATTTAACTGATAATGAAAATCAGAATCGTAGTTCACTGAGGTTGCTTACCTTCTAATGCCCAAATATGCATTTGGGCATCTGAAAAAACAGCCTGAATAGATGCCTCTGGGTGCTACAAATACAACAAAAACATTTCAATAAGTTCCCCTGGGCAATAACTCTTATGTCATCTATCAACTACGTAGCTGTAACAGTACAAAATTCACAGCTGGCTCTCAAGAATTAAAATCTGAAATTCTTACACAATATGATTTCACTGCAATAAAGCAGTCTATCACCAACTTATTGTGTGACTCTTGCCCAATCTCTAAATCTCTATGTGTCTCAGTTTCCCACTTAAAATAAGAGTTACATACACTCAACCCACCTCAGATTGGTATACAGATCACCTGAGAGACAATGGTTACAAATGCTCAGAACACCTAATGCTCAGGCGTCAAAACCTCAGAACGCCTAAATACATATTACCCACTCTTAAATTGTCTACCCTTAGCCCCACTCCAAAGAAACACCATCCAACCTTCTTTAATACAGCAAGGTCAAATAGTATGGAGCATTTTAACAAATGCTGGCTTTGGTAATGCCCAACAAAGCCTATTAAATACACCAGCACGTTACATTTTTCAACATCCAACGGCAGTGTCTACAACTCCTCATCTTAAAAGAGATCCACTTGCAAAATCAAAATCAAAAGTAGACGTTCACTTCCAAGGGAAAAGGAGATCTCGTTCAGCATCTGCTCTGCCACTTACTGGCTATATGCCCTTAGACTAGCTACTTGACCCCCCCCCCCCACCCCCCTGAGCCTCAGGTTTCCTTATCTGTAAAATGAGGACAGAAAGACATCTGACAGGAATGCTGTTAGAATTAAATGAGGGAACTTAAGAGAAAAGAACATGGCATACATAAGACACAAAGGTGAGTTCTCTTCCCATCCTTCTGAAGTAAAACTTCGGACAACCCCTCTTCCTCTTGGTGGAAGACAGGACACCTTCCTCGGGGGGGCTGATAGTTTTCCCAAAGCTCTAATGGAGAGCCTGAGGTAGATTCTTTTTGGTAAAGGTAATTGCTAGTTGGGTGGATCTTCCCTGCCACCAAAGCGAGAAAAAAGTTTCAAGCACTTGAAATGATTCTTTTCTTGTGTGTGCCTATGTTCCATCAGAGTTACTCAGATCTCTCTCCCCACAGAATGAAAATGAATAACGTATGCCAGTGCAAACTTTTCACTTTAACAAAGTACAACATTAGCTAATACTGCAGTATCTTCAGAATGAAAGAAGTTAGATTTAAATAGCTTACACAAAACAAAAATTCTTTCCCCTACATATGGGCAGAAGTTTTGCTTATCAAAGGATTAACATGCAACAGCTGTAGTCAGTGAAACAGGATCGACTCTTTCGCTTCTGCAATTCAGAGTTACTCTCCTGCGGCAGCTGGGCGGCGGACGGACAAGGTGGAACGTCATTTCATTTGTGGCCTGAATCACAACTTTTTATCCCACGCAAGCGTAACATGTATAATCTAATCCAGTCATCTCTCTTCTGAATACCAAACTGGCCACAAAGATTTTGGCAGGACAATGAGCCATGAAGGATCGCCATGGATTTGATCACTCCGCAGGAAGAGGCTGACTATGAGCACAAAGCTGTCCTCAGCCAGGAGACTCGGGAGGCCAACTGCAGTCAAGCCTCGGGAAGCCACTGAGGTGAGGTGGGGGTCTAGGGCAACTACTAACATGGAGGTTTAGCAGAGCACTACGCCAAGCTTCCTAGGATCGAACTAAATATTTAGAAGTCAAATCTAGTCTGGTACTTCACTTCGTTTCATTTCCTCTCCCCCCATTCCCAATGCTGTAACTACATATTCTTACCTTACTGAAAAAATACATTATCAGCACCCGTTTTGATAAGAAATTCTTAACCTGAGTTGGAAAGAAGGAAGAATTAACACATGTAAGTTTTCAGATCTATTCAAACATAATGTTAACACATCCCCAGTTTCTCCCTGACACTACATTAAATGAAACACTTCATATCTTACAGAGAATAGTTATAGTAAACCACATAAGTAAACACCTTCATATTATAAACTGGAAAACGAAGATGGGCCATCTCACCTAAACTGCATTCTCAAGTACACATGTCTAACCCCACAATAAAAGGAATCTGGATTGGTTCTGGTGATATTTTCTTACTCATTTCTTGAAAACTGTCTTGCCCTTTAACTTCTTAATGCCAAAAAAGAGTGTTTCCTTCGACAACAACAAAAAAAATCTTAAGACATGAAATGGTTTTCTATTAGTTGATATTTACATGGGAAACAATTTTCTTAGTATTAAGCTCAAAGCTATATACCCCAACTGACTTGAAAGGGAATTCACGATACGGTGGTACTTACGACAGGTAGGGCAAATGGGATCCTGAAGTTTGTATAATGCCTACAGTCCCTCTCTATTAATCAATCATTCCGTCAAAATAGATGTTACTCCTCTCATCTTAAAATATAAAACCCTTCCTTGACCCCTCAACTCCTTCCCGCTATTAATTACCCCATTTCTCTGTACCACTTATAGGAAAACTCCTTGAAAGATCCAGCTTTTCTTGTGGCCGGCAATTCCTCCCATCTCTCCTGGACCCATCCAATCAGGCATTCATCCCCAAGGCTCCACCCAATAGCTGGACAAGGACTCAATGACCTCCACATTTCTAGCACAATAGTTCATTCAATAGTGTGGATCTCAGGCTACATATCGGCAGCAGGTGGCATTTACTTCCCCTTTTCTTGGTTTTCTTCTCACCTCAATAGTTACTTGGTCTCCTTTGCTATTCCTCCTCATCTCTCAGACCTCTTTAGTCATTGCAGAGTCTGGTTTTTACATGTCTTTTCTTCTGTATCCACTCCCAAAGCATTTTTTCATGGGAGTCTCATGGTTTTAAATACTGTCTATATTCTGATGACTTCCAAATTTGTATTTCTAGCCCAGAACTTACCCCTACACTTTGGATATACGTCTCAGTTCTTACTCAGTATTTTCAATTGGTTGTCTAATAAATACCTCAAAATGGACGTAAATAAAATTCATAATTTCCCTACCTCATCTCTACCAAATCTCTTCAAATCAGTTAAATTTACTCCATAAATTGTAACTACATTACTTCAGATCCTCAAGCCAAAAACTTGAAAGTCAACACTGTCTCTTTCACACACAACCAAACAGTAAGCAAATCCTATCCCACCTACTTTCAAAATACATCCAGACCTTGATCACATCTAACATCTCCACCACAAGTACCCTGATCACAGATACCATCCTCTCCCACTACGTTACTTCAACAGCTTTACAACTGTCTCTCTGCTTCTACTCCTGCCATCTGAGAACATAGTCTCAACACAACAGCTAAAGCAGCACTTTCAAAATGTAAGGTTACATCACGTCATTCTTGTGGACAAAATCATCCTGTGGCTTTCCATCTCACTCAGAGAAAATGTCAGTTTTCACAATAACTAATGTGCCTGATGAGCTCTGGGTGCCTGCTGCCTCTCCGACTTCATCACCACCTCCTAGTGTCCATGCTGTTCCTCACACAAATCAAGCACACCCCCACCTGAGGACCTTTGCATTTGTCTGTTCACTGCCTTTCCTTCAAGGTCTCTAATCAAGTATCAACTTATCAAGGAGACTTCCTTTAATGGCTCTATTTTCCTATACAGCACTTAAGACATCAAATTTCTTCCCCTTTAAGACACATATTTTTCATATTTTGAGTATAACATATTGGGACACGTCTTAACAATTGACAGCATGTCATGGCAACTTTTTTTCTTAATAGCATATGAAATAACTCTCACAATACTTTTTTTTTTTTTTTTATTCAGAGAGACATGGTTTAATACATTTGCTTGCTCATCTATTTCCCCTCACTAGAATATAAACATATGGTCAGGGACTTTTGTTTGCTGTTTTCCCAGTGCCTAAAACCACACCCAGCATATATAAAGAACTTTGTAAATATTCATTAAACGAAAGAATTCACAGATCAAAGGCATTGTATTAGTCTCAGTCATATGAAATTACAATTTATATAGCTCAAAGCCCGTCAAATACTGGCAATTTCATTTGGGTCAACTTAATACATGAAGCATCAAAAAAAGTCCTATTTATCCCTGATGGGTTACTCTTGTGAGATTCCTGATGCTCTCAATGTTATGTGCAAATATAAATCCTATAACCATATCATCCTACCTGTTCACGTTTATTCTGAATCCATGAATAAATCATGCTAGGCTGTCTTGCTGTCTTACCCTCCGCACCAACACAGGTAGATGGAGAAGGATTAGAAAATTCAGGCATTTGCTGATCTAAATAAAAAAACAAAAAACAAAACAAAATCAAGAAAGTGAAAACTTAGGATATCAGATTCTCTACAACTATGACATTTCAAACTTTAGAAAACAATCCTCACCAGAAGTCCATAATCTTGGCCCTCTTCTTATCAGCTGAGAACTCTGAGGTGACCCATAGCAGGTATTTACATCAAAAATTCCAGCCATCCGATTCACTACACTAGAACCAAATGGGGTTCCGAGGGGACTTGCCACATCAGGAGTAGACAATTTTGAGGAAAACAGTGACGTCTTAACTAATGGTGGCACTGACGGCCGAGGCATCTGGCTAGATCTCAGGGTCTGAAAAGCAGTTTCTTCTGTAAAAGAACAGAGCCAGTGCTGAACAGGCAGCCTGAACAAATTTTACACATCTCAGTTTTTGGGTTAATGCATTTACCCAAAGTTCAGTAGCTTGTTTCCATGTATGTTTACACTCTCAACATCCAGCTTTTACGACAGCAACTCAGCGACCACTCACGGGGGTGTTCTACATCTTCGGTCAGACTGGTGCAGCTTCCCTTGTTTTCTACCCCCAGAGAAGATCTTCACCTTCAAGGTCAGTTTCTCTAAACCTACGCTATTTTGAACGAACCTATCAATTTCTATTTTATTTTTAAATGGCAACAATCTCAGTTACTGCGCTAGAATGTGTCCAATGTTACTGCAAGCTCCTACTACAGCTATTACTTGGCTAAAACAAATTTGTATTGTGAAATGTACTGATAAATGCACACTTACCCATTTTCCACAGAATTTTTTCAAGTTAACAGAAGTCACACCAGAGATGAATTTGCCCAGGGTTATCTACAAATATGATCTATAAACACTTTCTTCAAAATTCATCTTATAATCACCAATTTATAAATTCCGTTGTACAAAAACAAAGGAATATTTTTCCAGCCACTCCAGTGCAAGGCACAAAGACAAATAGATTACATTGGTGTTCTAGCTTCTTAATAAAACCACCATAAAACATCAAACATTTAAAGTGCCAAACTTTTTTGAATGACTTTTTTAAGGTTAGTGCTAATTGGAAATATTTGAAGAATCAATTTAAAAATTGAGACTGGGGTTTTTAAGTTCTACAAAATGTGAAATACTGACTGAGCAATGGGATGTGACAACAATTTAAAATAATGAATAATTCCTATTTGGTCACCCCCATGATTCCCTCCTAACCTGGGACTGCACTGATCTAACATGCTAATTTGATATAATTAGCCTATTCAAAATTCTCTAATGGTTCCATATTGCTACAAAACATAAACTATATATGCCAGGCCTCCTTTTGTTATCAACAATCATCCTACCCATTCAGAATCTGTGACAGACTTCTTTTTTTACCAATTCCATTGTCTTGTAATTATTTGTGGGCCTCCCACTAAAAGGTCAGTTCCAAGAGTGTTTCATCTTTGATTCTCTGGTTTCTAGCACATTGCCTGGCATATACTAAGCATTCAATAAATATTTATTGAATAAATAAATGCTAATCTGAACGTGGAGAACAAGTGAAACACTAGAATCTTTTAAAATCTGACATTCACGATCTTACCTAAATTGTTTTCCATTTGTAATCTCTCATTTTGGTCTATGACCCCCTCAGAATCATGATGTTTACTGTGACCCATGTAGTGATTTTGTAAATATCAAAATTAGTTACCAACATTTAAAAAGTGGAAAATTTCAGGGCACCTGTGGTAGCTCAGTTGGTTAAGCATCCAACTCTTGATTTCAGCTCAGGTCACCATCTCATGGTTTGTTAGATCGAGCCCTGATCCAGGCTCTGTGCTCACAGCATGGAGTCTGCTTGGAATTCTCTGTCTCCCTCTCACTCTGTCCCTCCCCCCAGCCCCTGTTCACAACAATGCACTCTCTCTCTCAAAATAAATAAACTCAAAATAAAAAAAGTGGAAAATTTCACCCAAAATATTTTCAGATTTCAGGCTTCTCTTAAAAGTAGGGATGGGTGGGGAGGCACACAGAAGTTCAGATACTGGGTCCAAATTCCCACATGGGAACAATGAACCGAAGCTAACCCACAGCTTCCCCTACAGATGAAGCCAGTGCTCTCAGGTTTACCACAGTCCTCACCCAGCCAGTTTTGCCCATTTTCATTAAAGGCCTGGCTCCAGAAGGCAGGTGAACATTAAGTCCGTTCGTTAGTCTTACATTCCTTGGCATTTTTTGACATAAGGAATTCGGTCAAATAGCCTAGGTTCCTCCACTGTACTTCTTCCCCTCGGCTTTCATCTTTCAAACATTCTATCAACCTCTCTGAAAACCATGAATGCGATGCCCCCACCATGAAATCACTCAGTCGCGCAATTACTCTTCTCTGGGCACTGGCCAGCGACTTTTTGTGTCTGGGATACTGCACCAGTACTATATGTAAAGCTTCACCTGGCTTTGTACCTGAGGAAGCTGACGCTTCCTTCTATTTGATGAGCCACAGTTAACCTTTTTAACACCATCAGCACACCAGACTTAATTTCTTCAATCTACAATGATACTCAGGCCTTCTTCTTGGTTCAGTACAATATCCCACTTATGAGATCAATTTTCCCTAAAAATTTAGGATTTCCCTATAACTCCTTCACACTCACGTATACGTATCCTGAGATTAACTACCGTCATCTTTCTTAGGAAACAAAATGTATGTACTTTGCCCTCTCTCACTAGTACAGGCATTACCTGGAAAATTCGATTTCTTAGGCTCCACAGAATACGAGGACACCATTCTCCCATTCGTAGCAGCTGCTTCTTGATACAGAACCAGTTTCTGAGTCATATCATTTAAAAGACTCAAACACTCCCTTGAAATGGCTGTCCAATTGTGGGGATGTCCACCTAAGGGGTCAAAAAGCCAGCTTTTAAAATGTACATAATCTTAGAGTCTCCTCTCAAAGTGAGGAGAAAACTCTGCAAGAAACACTACATTACACTTTGCATGAAGGTCCACTTGCCACGGCTAAGCTACTATTTACACCACTGCCATCTACACAGAAGGAGTTCAATAAATATTTGTATGAAATAATTTTCCAAAAAGTCTACAAGCGAAAACTTGCCATCTTACCATTAAAAAAGAAAAAACAAAAAACCTGCCAAATTGGTTGCTAAAATAAAGCCAAATACTAGAGGATGGTGTGAGTGAAAAAGACTAGAGTTACTTCCCTACCAGCACTGAACAGACTGAAGACGAAGACAATGAATACAGGCATGTCTCATGAGATGCGCCCCACGGCCCCCAGTGACCCATAAATTTGTGTCTGGCCCACTAAGCTTCCTTACATTTTCATTTACAATGGCCCCTATTTCTTATTATGTCTGTAGGAATGACATGTTATTCCTAACGATCATATTTTATACACATATCTGTTATTATTTAACTGAAACTACTACGATCCACAATTTTGTAAAAAATTCCCTTACTCTCATTATCTTTTCATTTCCTAAGACCTTTCTCTCCCACAGCTGCCACATAAAAATCAACCATGCTACTTTCTATGTTGAGAATAGCCAAGGAGTCCACTGAAAATTTGTTTCCCATTCTGGGTGCCAAATAACCTTTCTGTCTTCATTTAGAGCCCCCCTTAAACATTTCCCCCACCTACAGCTCAAGAGGAATACCACTTAACCTCCAAGCAAACAAAATACTTCATCAGTAGGTCCCAGAATGTTTTATACTGCTGTAACTCAGAACCACTAAGCAACTATGTGATTGTCCAGGGAAATTTTAATAATATGCCCTAGAATATAAGTTCTCTAGCAGAGAACATGTCACCTTGTTACAGTTCACTGGAATATCTGGTGAAAATATTTAATGCATACAGAATTCCTAAGTGAACCTAAGTCTGACAAAAAAGAATTGCTAGTTAATTTTCTACAGCATCAGCTCTGGATTTTTCATGCTACTAAAAGGAGAGTGTGGCTCCAATCATTTATATTTTTATGTAACTGAATTTCATTTCCATGTAACATTTAACCATAGAAAGTTTCTTTTATAATGTGGGAATTGGCAAGTTTAGCAAAATAATGAAGAGCTGATTACAGAGATGAAAAGCTACCTAGGTTAGGTTGTTCTCCATTGCTGGCTAGGCTGGAATGCTTTCCATCCAGGAACAGGCAGAGCACTGGCATAGTTGCAGTCTTGATGAGTTTGTAACAACTGACAGTGGAAAAGTGTTTCAGAGTTGCCAAGGGCATCCTCCGGTCACCATCAAATCTAGTTATTTTTTACTTTTTTTTAAAGGGAGGCAAAGTAACATGACAGAAGGAGGGAGCTCTGCACTTGGGAGTCAGATGACAGAATTTCTTATTCCAACTCTGACATTAACTGTATATAAACCACTTAATCTCTCTGAGACTTAGATGCCCCATCTAGGGAATTAGACCACCTGATTTTCAAGACACTTTGTAACATGAAAACTCTGAGGATACTTAAACTGTACTCTTCTGCTCTAAAACTGTCAATCTACCTCATCATTTCTTCAGGGTAAAGGAATGAGGATGCTGAAGAAAGTTTTAAAATACCTTTCCTGGAAATATAACCTCTAACCACAGCAATGCAAACATTTAGGTGCATTAAAATCAATACTTCATTTAATGGACTCAACAGTTGTGTATTTTATTAAATACATCTCTGTCACCAAAAATTTTAAGTGGAACACCTTCTGCACACATATGCCTATTATCTGTTACTTTTGGCAATACCTGGTTGGCTAAGGCTAAAAACTTCTTGTCTTCGTGAGGGAGAATACTGAGAAAGCAACATCAGGTCCTGCAAGGCCAAATACTAAAAGGGAAAAAAATAAACATTATTTAATTGTTTTAACTTTTTTTTTTTAATGTTTATTTTTGAGAGAGCGCATGCATGCACACGCATGCACAAGCAGGAAAGGGACAGAGAGAGACAGGGGGGAGAGAGAATCTGAAGCAGGCTCTGGACTGACAATAGGCCCATGTGGGGCGTGAACTCACAAACCGCGAGATCATGACCTGAGCCAAAGTCAGACGTTTAATGAAGTGAGCCACCTAGGTGCCCCTAATTGTTTTAACTTCTATATGAAATCTTAGTTATGAATTGGGCTCAGTATTACATGTAAGGGGAAATCGCTGAAATTTTTCATGAAGGAAATTCAGTTTGTCAATCAAGCTGGCCATAACCTTCCTTTCCAGACTCCCAGAATTGTCTTGCCTCTACCCTCTGTAAGCTACCCTACCCACTGTAGGCCCCAGCTACAAGAAACTCTCTGTGTTCTCTCCCATCTCTATGGTGAGACACTTAAAACATCACTTCCTTCTAGAACTTCCCAGGCCTCCCCCACATCAACATATACTTACACAGCTCTCAACCATGACACTTAACATAATTTATTGTAACTGCCTGTTTACTTGTCTCATCTGGTTCCACCCACTAAACTCTGAGGCAGGGACAGCATCTTACTTGCTACCACATCCAAAGGCAGTGCCTGGCACACAGCAGACACACAACATATGTTGAACTTTTTTTACTGAAAATCTTCATTTTGTTTCCTGGCAAAATCGTTCACTCATCATTCAAGACACCATCACTTCTATGAAGCTTTCCTATTTTGGTTCCAAGCAGAAAAAGTGGCTCCCACTGCACTTATCACAATAAATTTTCATTATTTTGTGTATCTGCCTTTTCCATTAGGCTTGCTACATCTTACTCGTTATTATGCCTTAAGCAACTAGCAATGACTGACACCTACCCAGTAAATAAAGATATGTTAAATAACCAAATGAGTAGCTGATATTTTTGTATATCTAATAAATTAGTCATAATTGATGTTTAACGGTAATCAGAACCTCACTGGTTCATTTTCTTATTCGTTTACAACTTTTCGGAATGTATTCCAAACTCTGGGTTCCATTTTCTTTGAATTATTTTTTAAGTACTAGGACTTCTTAACAGGATCACACATATTATGTATAGATCTACTTTAAAATTTCAAAATGCAATTTGAATCAAAACAATTTATTCTTAGTTTAATTTGTAAATTTGTTAGAACTTCTTTAAACTCTTTTGATTAAAATTTAATTTAGGATCATTATCATTATTCATCTTTTTTTTTTTTTTTTAATGTTTTATTTATTTTTGAGACAGAGAGAGACAGAGCATGAGCAGGGGAGGGGCGGAGAGAGAGGGAGACACAGAATTCGAAGCAGGCTCCAGGCTGAGCTGTCAGCACAGAGCCCGATGCGGGGCTCGAACTCACAAACCACGAGATCATGACCTGAGCCGAACTTGGTTGCTCAACCGACTGAGCCACCCAGGTGCCCCTCATTATTCATCTTTTAAGACAGCTCATTGTATGTGTATACCTACCAAGCACTACCTTTGATCATAACAACCAACAATACTACATGAGTAGGGGCCCTTGGGTGGCTCAGTCGTTTGAGCGTCCAACTTTGGCTCAGGTCACGATCTCGCGGTCTGTGAGTTCAAGCCCCGTGTCGGGCTCTGTGCTGACAGCTCAGAGCCTGGAGCCTGCTTCTGCTTCTGTCTCCCTCTCTCTCTGCCTCTCCTCCACTCAACACTGTCTCTCTCTCTCAAAAATAAACAAACATTAAAAAAAAATTTTTTTTAAATAGTACATGAGTAAAAACATGTCGACTCCATAATAAATAAAACAGTATTTTGTTTTGCTATAATTATAAGTTTATGAAAAGCTAATGCACACATACGGTTGTATATCATAGTATTTTGTGCCAGGAAATATTTTTATGTCTAATCTAAGTATAGTTTAGTTTGCACAAATTAGCTTAGCTTGCACATACACACTGCAACATATCCTTGCATTTTAGTCACTTGGAATGAAAACTAAGAAAGTGAATGGCATTCCATGCAGTGTGTAGTTGATTTTTTACAATACTGGTGCTAGAATATTGTAGGCCCTCAAAAAATAGATCTAAATACGCTAAATATTAAGTCCGTTTCATAAATAGGTTCGAGATTACTGCGTGAAGACACAAAACACATAGCTCAGGCACCTTTATGATGAGGGGAGGATTGCTGTTTAAGACCTTCGGGAGGCATTCGTCCGACTCTTCTGAAAATGGTGGCTGAACAGGGAACAGATGAGCCTATCAAGTATAATCAAATATAAAGACTATGAAAATGATTATTTTCTTGACTCTATTCAGTAAGTTAGCACTAATTGAAATTTATTACAACAGGAAACAATACAACCAAATTAACATCTTCAGTGTTTTAATAATGGATTGCATCAAAATTACATATACCTAAACACACTACTTTCTGAAATGTTACTCTCCCCATTTTATTAAATCTCTGGCTTCCAGTAACAAAGATTCTCTGAAGCCACTGAAGGACACAAACCTACAAAGATGGTAAACTGAAAAACAAACACTCATTTCCTAAGATAAACACCTGGATGATAAAGACAATGTAATTCCCATTCATTTAAAATAATTTCTATACAAATTTTAAGACTTTCCTTCAAAGAACAAATATTTTATTGCTTTATATTGAATATTTTCAGAGTAGCTATACCGATAGCATGTAAAACTAATTTAAAATTCAGGCATTTAGTATGTGCTCACTAGAGGAATGAGAATTACACTACAGATAAAGCACAATTAAGTTCCACTAGCAGTTCATGCAGTTTAGTTTCCAAAGATCAAGAACACTAACACTGTTCCTTACACACACACACACACACACGCACACACACACACACACACACACACAGCAAATTATGGTTACAAATGATACATCCCTAGTAAAGCCTCAGAAAAGAGACCAAAACCCAATTTATCAGAATGGCTTTAGGCACAATAGCATACTGCTTAGTGCTCTGCTAAAAATACCCATGCCCTCTAAAACACAAATGTATTAACAAAAAACTCAATACTAACCTCTGTGGCAAAGATTTTGAAGAGTATCCATGAGATATACCAAGTCATCAGAAGAAAGACACCACATAGCCAGACATGGTAGAGTAATGAGAGATTCAAGAGGCCACTCAGAGTGTCAAGAGGCCTATGAAACTGCCTATGAAAGCAGAAATTACTGTTTAATCCAACGGGGAAAATACAATCTCAGCATTCAACAGCTTCACAATGACAAATCAATCTTATTTATTAATAATAATGGTGATATGGGGGTGCCTGGGTGCCTCAGTCGGTTAAGTGTCTGACTTCGGCTCAGGTCATGATGTCAGTTTGTGAGTTCGAGCCCCACATCAGGCTCTGTGCTGACAGCTCAGAACCTGGAGCCTGCTTCACATTCTGTGTCTCCCTCGCTTTCTGCCCCTCCCCCACTCATGCTCTGTGTCTCTCTCTCAAAAATTAAAAAAAAATTTTTGTAATGAATAAATAAATAATGGTGCTATAGACTCCCCTCCTTTTGCACCCTATACAATTCTTTCCCTAATACCTACTTACGAACTACATAAGGGAGCCTTAAACGAAGAAGAGACCTAAACTTATGCTCAGTTTCTTGTGCTCCAAATCTTCACTGTCATTTCCTATGGAGAAAGAATGAGCCAAGCCTGTAAGCCAACCCTTAGCAGCTGGGTAAAATTTTACTGTTACTTTGTAGCTTGACACATAATCATTCAATAGGACTAGCACCTCCCCTGGGCCAAATTTCAGCTCTATCTGTATACCCTAAAAAAACAGTTCCACAATAGTTGGGAGCACATAGCACTATCAGAAAATCACAATCTTTACTTTTAAAATAATTTAAGGGGCACCTGGGTGGCTCAGTTGGTTAAATGACTGACTCTTGATCTTGGCTTAGGTCATGTGTGAGATTGAGCCCTGCATTGGGGCTCTGAGTTGAGCACAAGGAATCTGCTTGGATTCTCTCTCTCTCTCGCTCTATCTGCCCCTCCCCAGCTGGTGCTTTCTCTCTCTCTCTCTCAAAAATAAATAAACTTAAAAAAAAATAATAATTTAAGAAACTCTGTTAGAAGGCTAAATAAAGGGAACACTACTTTACCAAAACCTTGAGTAGATCAATTAGCAAAGTCATCATAATCCTACAATCACACAACTCGTAATTTTAAAACAGGATTAGAACCTCTGGCTCTGCCATCTAGGTGTGTTGTGATTACCTTTAACTGCTTGACCTAACCCACACTCAATTTCTTCATCCATACAATGGTGCCATAATCTCTTCTTTTTTTTTTATTTAAAAAAAGGTGTGTTTTTTTGTTTTGTTTTTTTTAATGTTTATTTTTGAGAGAGAGTGAGACAGAACGTGAGCAGGGCAGGGGCAGAGAGAGGGAGACACAAAATCCAAAGCAGGCTCCAGGCTCTGAGCTTTCAGCAGAGCCTGACACGGGGCTCGAACCTATGAACTGTGAGATCATGACCTGAGCCAAAGTTGGACGCTCAACTGACTGAGCCACCCAGACACCCCTCTTCTTTCTTAGGGCTATTTTGACATTTAAAACACCTGATGTCAGGTGTGTCTAGCATAGTGCTTTACAGTTTCTAGAATAAAGTTATTTTCAGATTTTAAGTATCTGCCATATATTAAGAACAGGATATTTGACACTGCCATACAAATAAAATGTATTTCAAGTGAAAGAGGGAAAAAAATACTATGTTCAATTACAGTCAAATGTCATTATCATTTTTCTCTTTCCATTAGACCCAATGTAAAATCCGGACTAACGTAATAAATGACCCATGCATGTGGTTTCATTATCTAGCAATTAAACCGAGGACAAAACTAAATTTACCTAGAAACTTTTAAAAGTTAGAAACTGAGAGGTGTCTGGGTGGCTCAGACTCTTGATTTCGGCTTAAGTCATGATCTCACGGTTCGTGTGTTCAAGCCCGGCATGAGGCTCCATGCTGACAGTGCAGAGCCTGCTTGGGATTCTCTGTCTCCCTCTCTCTCTGCCCCCTCCCCTGCTCGCTCTCTATCTCTCTCTCTCTCTAAATAAATACATAAACATTAAAAAAAAAAGTTAGAAATTGAAATACACAATGTAGAAACCATAATATCTCAAACACCTACAAATGTCAACATCCCCACCCCCCCAAAATGCTATTAGTTAAATCTACATGATATAAAAAGTCTCACAGTAGAATAATAAAAATTAAAAGAACAAATACTGATAGAGAAATTTACATTTTTTTCCAAATAAAGATTAAAGCCTTATCTATGTGCAAAGTACATGGGAAAGAACCAGAGTAAGACACCCTAGTGCTGCCACTCGATTATCACTTATTGACCTTCAACTGGTCACATGACCCTGCTTAATTTTGGTTTCTTTAGTGGTAAAGTTAAAACAATACCATAGCACTGTGCTTACCTACCACAATAGCAGAGAATGATTACTGAGGAGAAAAACAAGAGAGGTATGCCCATACCACTCAAGAAGTCCACTTTTCTATAATATAAAAGCTATATCTAACAAAAAACAAATTATCACTGCTAATTTCCAGGGAGAAGAACCTTGGTGACTAGAGACAGGAGCAAAAGGATTATTCTTAACTGTATACTCTTTTATATGACACTGGAATTTTGAGTTATATGAACTAGGTATATTCCAAAATGAATACAATTGGTTTTCAACTTTAAAAATTTAAAGGCTGGGGCGCCTGGGTGGCGCAGTCGGTTAAGCGTCCGACTTCAGCCAGGTCACGATCTCGCGGTCTGTGAGTTCGAGCCCCGCGTCAGGCTCTGGGCTGATGGTTCAGAGCCTGGAGCCTGTTTCTGATTCTGTGTCTCCCTCTCTCTCTGCCCCTCCCCCGTTCATGCTCTGTCTCTCTCTGTCCCAAAAATAAATAAACGTTGAAAAAAAAAATTAAAAAAAAATTTAAAGGCTAAATCTAAACAAAATACCTGGAAAGTGGTAAACACCTACAATGATGGAAACAACTAACAGATTTAAAAATCAGACTTTTCATATATCACTTACTCATCTATCTGAAGGTCCATTGCAGTGCTAATCCAAGCTTTGGGAATATGGCCTGACAGGAAAAAAATACAATGCTATAAACATAAAAAGTTAATAAATCTTAATCGTACTTTGTAACATGAGGTTGATGAGATGACCAAGTAGACACTAAGACCTGGGTCAAAACGCTAGGTTGTTTGATCAGGAATGGGCAGGAAAAGAGAATAATTTCTAAATACAGGAAGTCCTTGCTTTGCACAGGTCTGATTATGCATATATTTCAGTCATATTTCAGTGGTGGTTTAGTTAAATCACACTAGTCCCCCAACAGCATAATTCAAATTTCAGTTGCCAATGGTATATTTACAGTGAGCAACTGAATATATTTCCAGCTTCTCAGTACACAAATCAGTATGTAGATAATGGAAACACATCACAATCTGTGACTAATCACATCCCTTTTTTCTAAGTCTGTTTGTGATTGGTCACTGACATCTGTTATTCAGTTCAGGCGCAGACAGCAAAGCATAACATTGTGTCGCCTCCTTGTTTCCTATGAAAAGCCCACATGACATTTTATAAAAATGAATAACTGAAAGAAACTGGCCAAAAAGACCCAAGTGCAACAAAGAAATGAAAAGTGCTAACATCTGAAATGAAATCTGAATGGAACATGTACAGAGTTCTAGAAGAAATGGTTGACCACGGAAATAGTCACACGGCTGCTATGTCAGCCCAAATGTACAATGGTGGGGAAACATCCAGGCTGAAGATAGTAAGTTAATAAAAAAACAACAAGGTGTTAACATCAGAATGACAGTTGTAAGAGCTATGTAAAACAATGGGTTATATAAACTAAGGATGAAAGAAGTAGACAACAGAACAGCCCATACCCAGTAAAAACAATTCTATAAAATGATTCCATAGAAAAAAGTAGGATCAGAAAGTTATGCAGATATCCCCTGCTTTTTGAAAGTTCATGTTATGCCACTTCGCTTTTATGAAAGGCCTACGCTATCACTTGTTCTAACTGAAAGAAATCCGAATTTATGAAAAAGGCAGAAAAGTGAAAACAACATTCAGCATTTGTTCTGCACCAAGCCGAACAGCTGCTGTATAAAGACAGCACACCCTGAGCAGCAAGAGCAGCCCCACCAGGCTCCTTCCTGCAGCTCAGCATCAAGCCTCCAAAGCTCTGAACTGTGTCTGTGAGCATCTGTGCTTTATCTCAATTTGTTTTGTGCATCCATTAGCAAGATGCGTCCTAAAGTATCAGAAAAGCCTAAGAGAGGTTATTTTGGGATACTCAAAAATCTTTCCATATCAGGGTGCCTGAATGGCTCAATCAGGTGAGCATCTGACTTCAGCTCAGGTCATGATCTCAGGGTTCCTGAGTTCGAGCCCTGAATCGGGCTCTGCGCTGACAGCTCAGAGCCTAGAGCCTGCTTTGGATTCTGGGTTTCCCCCCTCTGCCCCCTCCCCGGCTCACACTCTGACTCTGTCTTCTCAAAAATAAACATTTAAAAAAATTTTTTTAATCTTTCTATATAAATCAACAGTAATTGCTTCTTCACTTTGTGATATTTCAGCTTACAAAAAGTTTCCCAGGAACACTCCACTTTCAGATAATGTGGGAAACCTGTAGTCTGAAAACAGTATTTTAGGATGCTGAATTTTGTTTATACTATTATATGTTGCTATTGAGATTAATGTTTTCCATTCATCTTAATCTGCCTCATTATATTAAATAAGCTATATTTCTATGCTTAAAATTCATGTTAATAAATTCTATGTTTCCCTTAGCAGCAGGATATTCTAGTATATTAGTACCAAGTTACAAAAGGTTATTAAAAAAAGAGTATGTTATTTATAGAATGACAAAATGACATATATTTTCTTTTTTTATCATGGTAAAAACCACACAACAAAATTAACCAGCTTAACCATGAAGTGTACAGACACTATATGCACCTTGTGCAACAGATCTCCCGAACTTTTTCACCTTGCAGACTGAAACTCTCTACCCACTTAGCAACAACTCTCCTTTTTCCTTCCCCCACACAGCCCCTGGCAACCACAATTATACTTTCTATTTCTAAGAGTGTGACTGCTTCAAGTAACACCTCATGTAAATGGAAGCATGCAGTATTTGTCTTTTGGCAACTGGCTTATTTCACTTAGTATGTTGTCCTCAAGTTTTACCCATGTTGTAACATATAACAGGATTTCCTTCTCTTTTAAGGTTGAATAATATTCCATTGTTTGTACATACATTTTCTTTAACAATATTTTCCCTTAACTTAATAAATACTCTTTAACAATCTAAACATTGAATCAGGCTAGTCACATACCTACAATTGAGAAACAAACAAAACCAAAAATGATTTGGTTAATTGACATTTTCTGAACTGTGAGCTAACACATACACTGTATCAAAAAGCAGAAATTCTTACCAAGAAAATAATACACAATGCAGAAATTTCTAATCAGGAACAGTGATTCCACACAACTATGCTTAACTAACAAGAGCAGAGATCTCCTGAAGCGCAAGAACTTGTATTGCTGAGAAAAAAAAGAAAAACAGAATCAAAGGACACTTCCAAGTAGAGGTTCTAGTTCATTCTAAAGCAAACACTAAAACAGTCCACGCAATAAAAAAAAAATAATAATCATTGCATAAAAAGATGGAAGTTTATTCCAGAGGTAAAAAATCAACAATTTCTGATGTTAAAATATTTAATATTTACATATACAACATCTCATTGATAGGAGATCAGAAATGACAAAATTAACAGTATCTATAGTTATACTAAAGACTATGGGAATACAGTGTGTACATACAAAAAACATGATAATCACAGCAGCAGCAGCTGACATTCTTTGGCCACTTAGCATGTACCAGGTACTACTCTAAGTACAACACTATGAAGGAGGTTCCATTATTATCCTCAGCTTACCAATGAGGAAGCTGAGGTGCGACTTAACCAATTTAACAGCTAGCAAAAGGAAAATCTGAGATTTTAAACCAGGCAGGCTGGTTTCAGAGACTACAATCTTCTGCATACTGCCTCTACACTCAATGTTTTCAAATGCTGTCTACAAGAAAAATAGGCAGAAGACACGAGACTGAGTCGGCAGACCTGAGTTTCAGTACCTCTCTCTGTGTAGCACTGAGCAAGTCATGTCTCCTAATTATCTGTAAGATAAAAAGGCCAAACAGTGCCAAACAGTGCAAACAGTGCATTAATGGGTATCTTCTATTCTAATCATCTAAGAGAGAAAAATCAATTAAGAAAAAATATGAAATGCTTTTTTCCTGGAAAAAAAAAAAACTACACTTCTTATAAAATAAGGCTTGTTTGCTTCTTTCCTCTCCCCTCCCTGCCCCAAAAATGCCAATGAAAAAATATTTTTAAATTATTGGACAGAATCTAAAGGAAATTTAATGAAGCAAAGATGAATTTCCCAAATTCTGGTCTTCTTTTCTGCTTCTATTATGGCTGATCCTTCTTTAAGGAATTTCAGGAGCTAAAGAAGAGCAAATAATTATATTACTCAGGTGGAAATTACAGCTTCATACAATGTCTGTGAACTCCTACAGTATCTTTCAAAAAGCATCCCATATGAATACTTGGTCACTAACCACACAGTTCTAAGTGTCCTGGTTTATTTGGATATATTCAAAGTCCAAGATACAGAGGGGCACAATTATGCACAGCCACTGAGTGCTACTACCTTCTTACCTCGATCTCCCAATAGAAAGGCTATAGTTCCTATACTGTTCCTACTGAAGCTCTCACCTCAAGCACTACTCACAACTATCCAAAGAGGTTAGGCAAAGAGGTAGGCATATCAGTAAATATGCAGAGAATAACTGACAGAACCTCTTCGTGCTCCCCAATTCCCTAGTGGGTTTCTTCTGTGATGTGGCTATAAACTACCCTTCACTGAGTATTAACTATGTGCCAGGCTCTATAAATCTTATCTTACTTAATACTTTCAGTCTTGTTGGCCTAGAGCTTGCCAAGCCCTGTCCTGATGTTCATCCACTTCTTCGTCTCCTACTCCATGCTGATGTTGTTTTTCCCCATCAGTCTATCATTAAGAACTCAATAAGGACAATGGAACTGGTTGTAGTTCTATAGGCTAGTTTAGAGAAAAACTAATAGGCTAATGGTAAATTGCTTAGAATTAGATTTTTAAAAAGAGCTAATTTTTCATACTGTTACATGAAAACAGTAGTTAGTGAATAATATGTACCATATAAAACTTTATGGAAACTCCATCCTACAAAATATATATGGAAGCTCCATCCTACATATATATAATATATATGTAACTATACAGTAAAGGGTTTAGCAGAACATACACTAAACTGGTCACAGTGATCTCTGAGGCAAAGATTGAGATTGGCAGCAGAATGACTAAAGGAAACTTTTGTTTTATCTACGGTATTGGAATATTTTATAATAAAAATAGTGTTACCACTCTACTCTTAGGACGTAAGCTGACAGGCAGCACCAAAAATAATGATGATGGTGATGCTAATAATAATGCCGTTATGCTTATAGAAAAAAAAAAATTTAAGGTCTAACATTCTCTGGTCAGCTTGGCCAGTTAAAGAAAAAAAGTAAACAGCTATTACCATCATCTCATTTTATGGAGGTTCAGAAGAACAAATGGGCCTGATCTCACTTTAAGCTTGCAAGTTCCTATCAATATTGCTTTCCTTAGCAACTGAAGTGCATAAGGAAAGGTCATACGATGTGCACCATGCTCTTAGGGCTAATCAAAGAAGGCTAAGCTATTGTATGTTCCTTCCCCGTCCATCTTCTGAAGAGGCAAATCTATCCAGCCAGGCAAAGACAGTTACAAACTTGGTGGATGAGAAACTATGATCCATCCATGTAATCCATGGTTACAAAGATCCATCATTTCAACTACTCTTGCCAAAAACCAGTACCTCCCTTACTCCACTGCATCCACCCATAAAACCCCTGTTCCAACCATCCCCGGGGCTGGAGAATAACACCCACCTGGGCAGACCAAACAACACTGTTCCTGTACACTCATGGTTACGAGAGATGCCCCCAAAATAGATTTTGGCCAAACACAGAATGGCCCAATGTTAAAAGTCAACGTTCTGCCAAAGTTGAATCTGAAGCCAAAGCTGAATATTACCGTTAGAAAAGAAACTTCAGGGCGCCTGGGTAGCTCAGTCGGTTGAGCATCTGACCTCAGCCCAGGTCATAAACTTGTGGTTCACAAGTTTGAGCCCTGCATTGGGCTCCCTGGAGCCTGCTTCGGATTCTGTGTCTCCCTGTCTCTCTGCTCCTCCCCTGCTCACACCCTGTCTCTCCCAAAAATAAATAAAAACACTAAAAAAAAAACAAAACAAAAAAAAGAAAGAAAAGAAACTTCATGGGCATAAAAATAAATCTAAATTTTTATCAAAGGACGGGGCGCCTGGGTGGCTCAGTCAGTTAAGCGTCTGACTTTGGCTTAGGTCATGATCTCACAGTTCTGGAGTTCGAGCCCTGCATCGGGCTCTGTGCTGACAGCTCGGAGCCTGGAGCCTGCTTCAGATTCTGTGTCTCCCTCTCTCTGCCCCTCCCCTGCTCATACTCTGTCTCTATTTCTAATAAAATAAAATTTTATCAAAAGAAATTACAAAAACTTTAGTAGTAAAATTTTACAAATGTGACATTACTGGGGCACCTGGGTGGCTCAGTCAGGTAAGCGTCCAACTTCGGCTCAGGTCATGACCTCACAGCTCATGAGTTCGAGCCCCACGTCCGACTCTGTGCTGACAGCTCAGAGCCTGCTTAGGATTCTCTCTCTCTCTCTTTCTTTCTCTGCCCCTCCCCCACTTACACTCTGTCTCTCTCAAAAATAAACATTAAAAAAAAAAACAAAAAAACAAATGTGACTTTACACAGCAGGAACCCTCTACCGGCAGGCACCGTCAGTTACCTGACCGTTCCTACTTGTACTCTTTTGCCATCAACTGAGGTTCATGGAGGAGAAAGTGATTTCGGGGTATCTCGTTTTTCTCTAACACTTTTATTCTTTATATTCTTAATTACATTTGGATCAAATATGATTTAGCATGGATATTTCTGTACAGAATTTGGGGTTTTTTCCTCCTAAAATTTTAAGGTGGCAAAGCTGACACTCTGCTTTTAATTCATCTTCTCCAGATGTGAAGAATTTCTAACCAGGACTCTTCCTTCATACACTCACAGACTGCAGGGAGGTAAGGGCCAGCTCCTGTTCTTTTTTTTTTTTTTTTTTCATGTTTATGTATTTTTGAGAGAGAGAAGCAGAGCATGAGCAAGGGAGGGGCAGACAGAGAGGGAGAGAGAGAGAATCCCAAGCAGGCTCTGCACTGTCAGTGCAAAGCCCAATGTGGGGCTTGAACACACAAACTGTGAGATCATGACCGGAGCCAAAACCGAGTCAGACGCTTAACCGACTAAGCCACCCAGGTGCCCTCTCCAGCTCTTTTTCTGTGAGCGCTATCTCCTTGCAATAGGTCTATTTTTAACAGATCGTTCTCATGGAAGCAACAGGCATATGGGACCTTCAGTGAAATCAGGAGAACCCTAATCTACATTCTCACACTCTCACGATACATCATTTGTTTGCACATCCCTCCCTCCCCACCAGACTGGGTCTCAGTGGGAAAGGGCTGGTTCTAATAGTTTTGCTCCAAAGCCCAGTCCTTAGCCTGCCACAGCACAGGAATGAAGCGAGTAAGAGCACAGTCAGGAAGAGTGGGAACAGTCTGGAGACAGCCTTCACGCCACAGGAGAAATCTCAACCGATCTTTCTCTCTCCTGCCAAAGGAGGTGGTTCTGAGTTCCACCAAAGACTCCTACCAGATTAGATTTTTAAAAACCTAACTGAAAGATAGTTTAAACTATTCAGTCAAACCAGTCAAACTGTTTGATTTATTTACATACACCATGCCTCATTCTGGAAAAGATCTGAGACAGTAACTGGCATTCTGTACTTACGTGAACATCCTCAAGCCCATGAGTTCTCAGGTGCAAAAGGAAGCTGGCAGCTGCACAGAAGTACACTGCATGAATGTCATCCTCCTCCTCCCCCAGCCCTGCTAGGTCACAGCAACTGCCACTACCTAGCAGCAGGGGAAAGAGTGGGGCAAAGCAGTATCCTCAGAGTGGCAGTGTGAAGGGCAGCTACAGCTCTCAAACATATGCTAAAGTCTCATGAAAACAAATCACTCTCCTCCAAATGGCATTTTGATGATCTCAGTCCTAAGTTTTGTTGATCAAATCTTGAATCAATCAGATAAGGCCAGTTATATACACATATACGAAGGCAATTTTAACTCTGCTAAATTCTGACATAACGTAATGCTCAAATGATATCTTACCTGTATGATAGGAAATGGAAGATAGTTCATGTTGTTAATAAAATACAGGAGACTGTAGCTATAGCCCATAAATGCACCAGCCAGGAGAAAAAACAGGTGATACTCATTTAAGCAGGTTTGTGCAGCAGGGCTATTTAAACTGGAGAGAAAAGGGTTATTAATTCAACAGTCAAGGACACAAATCACTGTTTTAGAAAGCTCAAACTCTGACATAATCACTTAAGACATGCCCCAAATGCTAACTAAATGGTTCATTTTGGGTTAAGTGTGGGCAAAAGATTGATAAAACCCTTTCCCGGATGCATGAGAATTTGACCTCTCTAAAGGTTAACTCCTTAGCTCTTCCTGTGGAAGTATGCCAACGGGAAGAACATGCCCTGTGATAGCACGCAACACTGCTTACAAGCAGGTACGCTGCATTTGGACTGAGAGGAGCTAGAACTGAAGGGTGCGTGCCTGCTAGAGAGGTCATGCCTTTGGCAATGACCTCTCTAAATGCCTCTAAAGGGGCAATCCCTCAAGAGGACCCTTCTCACTAAAGAAAATTTATCACATTAGGGAAAAAAAAAAAAGCCCTATGTAATAGTAACTGGGGGGGGGGGGGGGGGGGGAGGGCAAAAGGAAATCAAGTATTAAGTAGTACTTGTGAACCCTAGATTTTAAAGGCGGTAAAAAATAGGGAACTTAAGACTACCGTAATCTTTTTTTATTTTTAAGCTCAGAATAGCAACCTGAAATTTTTATCAGGGCCATGTGTTCAAGAAATGTATCAGTTTCAAAGTGATAAAACGACTACTGAAGAAGGTGGTTGTAATTATTTTAAAGTTTTTTCTTCATTCTCCCCACACAATCCTTCCTTAAACTCCAACCTAAATGCCACCTCCTCCAAGAAGCCAATGATCTTCCCTGCTTTCTGAACTGCCACAGGTTTAATGTGTACACATTACTTTCTTATTCCCTCCCACTTCACATAAATTCCTATTTCTCTTCTATCACATCCATTTGTGTCCATGTCTTAATTCCCTTACTGTTCTTAACTCTCAAAGACCTTATAGCGTATGTGTGAATCACTCCCACAAATCCAACAGCACCTAGCATAGCACCTTGCACAGAAAACGGTTTTAAAAAAACTACTGAAATTCAACAAGCACAAATATCAAAAACATCTGATGTTATGTATAAAAGCACCTTCCGTGTAAGTCTAGAACAAACAAAGAATGCCCACAAACTATTAACCTATACAGGTCACCTTTGGATTAGTAACTAAACAAGTTCCATAGAGAAAACATATTTCATATTACCTCTCAGTACCAGTGCAGGAAACCACAAGAAAACCGTATCGACCCTTGGTTATCACTGCAGCACACCAAGCCACCATCATCCCCATTGCAGCATGAACAAATGAGTGCATGAGCTGCTGAGGGTGAATGATCTTCCCGATCAGTGCCAGTCTGGAGCAGGGAATGGAAGGCACAACTGCAAATAAAGCACGTTACTGTGGCTTTATAACCTGTAGCATATGAGGTCAGGGGACACGAACCGTATTGTTCCCTCTCGTCCTTGCACAGATATTCCAAAGGCACAAGGAAACCCAGAATCAATGTGAAGTAAAGAAAAACTCTACATTAAGAATTCTAAGTTAAAATAATTAAAATAGTTTAATTAAAATAGTTCAAATACTGTCTACCCTGCCAACCTTGTAGGTGCCATAAAAGAATAATGATCATTTTTGAAAGATAGTGCTTGCCCTCTGACAAGTTACCTTTACTTCAGCATTTGAACTTGTCAATATATAGCCCAATTGTAAAAAGTAACCCACAAACTAGGTAAATGATGACAACACTGAATACTAAAATAAATTCTTGTACAGGAATTTCTAATACTTGTGATAATCAAAAACAGTTTTCAGGAAGTGTGCTAGGGCAGGTGAGTGTGGGTAGGAGGGATATTGACTTTGACTTTTGAAAACAGCTAGCAGAGGGTTTCCTGACCTACTCATACACACATTCTTTTCTTTTTTTAATGTTTATTTATTATTTTTGATAGAGTAAGCTGGAGAGAGGCAGAGAGAGGGAGGGACAAAGGATCCAAAGCAGGTTCCATGTTGACAGCAGAGAGCCTGACAAGGGCTCAAACTCACGAACTGTGAGATCATGACCTGAGCCAAAGTCAGATGCTCAACTGACTGAGCCACCCAGGCGCCCCTATACATTCTTCTTTCAACAGACTCCAAGTAAAGAGAGAGTAGAGAGATGAAAAATTCCTGTGAAAAGAGAGGGCTTAGGTGTTTTACATTTGGAAAAAGAGATTGCTATTCCCTCTCCCTGCCCCCCAGAAATGCCCATGAGACCCACTTGCGTGCAATTGACTTATAATGCTCTGAACATACCAAAGCTTCTGTCTCTAAGCCTTTTTTTAAAGAGAGCACACGAGTGAGGGAGAGGGGCCTAGGGAGATGGAGATAGAGTGAGCAAGCAAGAATCTTAAGCAGGCTCCACACTCAGCATGGAGCCCATCACAGGGCTCGATCCCATGATGCTGGGATCATGACCTGAGTTGAAACCAAGAGTCAGGAGCTCAACCAAGCCACCCAGGTGCCCCTAAGCCTTTCTATGTGCTATATCTTTTCCCTGGAACATCATTTTCCTTCTCCCAATTAACACAACTCATCCTTCAAGGCTTGGTTTAAGCATCATCTCCTCCACGAAGCTTCCCATGCTGGGTAAATGTGTTCCTATATATTCCCATACTATCCAGTGTATTGTAATTGAATATGTTTGATTAACTGAGATCCTCTGGGGACAAGTGGGACCATAATACTTATCTCTTATCCCCATACAATGTATGGCACATAGAATGCTTTTGAAGGAATGATTCAAAGTGACTAATCAGGCTTTAAGAATGACAAGTTGGACAGCCCTAGTGTGGCATCTACATCAAGATGACCTGAGAATGTGGGACTGCGTAAAAGAGCACAATGCTATAAGCTAGGGAGAGTTGTGTATGGCTTGAACAGAAAAAGAGATCCATCAGCCAGGCGTGAGGGATTAAGAAAGCAAGGGAAAAGGGTATATATTATAACATCCAGAGTAGGACTTGAAATTTTATCCCATCTCTAAGAAGCAACTACTGAAGAGCTAAGAGAGGGATGATGGTATAGTCAAAAAAAAAGAAGTGTCAGAAAAAGCTTCTTACAGTACCATAAGGACAGATGCAGGAATCAGAAAAGACATAAAGAGTAAAAAGAGAAACCAAAAAAAATACAAAGCTCTGGAATCTAGCAGGTGATTTTCCCAAGGCAAAACATACAATTGTTGTTGTTTTTTTAACTATAGAATTATAGACTTTTATATTTGAAAAGGACCTTAGAAATCATCTGGTCCTGATCTCCTACCCTATAAAGGAGTTATTTTTATAATGCATCTGCTGAGTCACAGCTTTAACAGCAGCTGTAAACTATTAAAAGGTCTAAATTTTGTTATTGTGGTAAAATATACAGAAGTTGACCATTTTAACCATTTTTTCCCATTTTAACCATTTTTAAGCATGTAGCTCTGCAGCATAAGTTCACTCACACTGTTGTATACCCACCACCACCATCCACCTCAAGACTTTCCCATCCTGCCCAACTGAAACTCTGTGTCCATCAAAGAACAGCTTCTCATTCCCTCCTCTCCCAGCCCCTGCCACCATTATTCTTTCTGTTTTTATGAATTTGATGACTCTAGGAATCTACTATATAAGTGAAATCATATAATATTTGTCCTAAGAGCTCTAAATATTTTAAATAGGCTTCACACCCAACATGGGGCTTGAACTCATGACCCTGAGATCTAGACCTGAGCTGAGATCGGGAGTCAGATGCTTAACTGACTGAGCCACCCACGTGTCCCAAACCTCTAAATATTTTTAAACACAGAGAAACTGGCATTCAAATAAATTTTTAGTTAAAACATTCAAAGCAGATGATTCTGTATAGATATCTTAAACTGACTCAAAAATCTTAAACTGACTCAAACTGACTCAAAACAAGCCTGTTATATACACCTACATACAAAATGCACTGAGTATGCCCTTAATAATATAAAGTCACATATTTTTAAGACAATTAACATTTGAAAACTCACCTGCATAGAACTCCACGTTAAAAATACTTATTATTACTACTACCACTGACAGCAGCAGGAGGTAAAAAATTACATAGGAACTATATAGATCATTGAAAGAATCTAAAACACAAGAGAGATGAATTAGTAAATTCATTCAGTCATGTAGTCACGATCAATACACTGCAATAGAAAAGGGGTTTGAACCACAGCTGCAAGTTTCATTGTAAAAGTGATCTTTTCTTTAAGAATTTACTCATACCCTGCTGACAGGTCCTACAGAACATCAACTCAAGAACTACAGTGTGAGTTACTTATACCAAGCTCTGGGTCCTTTAAAATTATACTAGAATTTCCTTTAGATGATCCAGATGTTAACATCAGACAAAATACTACCATATGCAAATGTATTTCATCGTGTGAAAGAGAAGTACCACATTTAGTAATATACCAACAAGGTTTCTTTTTAAAATGTATAAATAGTATTTTTCATATCTCTTCTTAATAAATGCAATTAGCTCCTACAGCAAAAAAATGTAACATTTCTGGAAACAGCATAATCCATAAATCATCTAAGTGAGCTGAATTAAAAAAATTTTTAAATCACGATACTCCTGTAAAATACTAACATTCACATTTTAGAGTAGTCCGAACAAGCAAATATTCCATTTCAAAAATATGGCCAAGTTTAAAATATGTATGTGTATATAAAACACCTAAAAACATAAATAAGAGAAATAACAAGGAAATATATTTGGTATACAGGCTGAGACTTAATAATAAAACCTATAATTTTTAGGAGTATAATTTATTGACCAAGATTAGTAAAGAATATTTGTTAAGTATTCACAATTAAAGCCAAACATTATACTGACCTAAAAGAATGAAAGAACGGATTCATGTGACTAGAAATAAGAAAGGGAAGAGCACAGTTTCTCTGAAAAGACTTTGTGAGCAAAAGTTGAAAGAGATGAGAAACATTTGATGAGAAAAATGGCACAAATCAAATCCCATTTGGAGGGAAGGTGTTACTAGGATTAAAAAACCCTTGCCCGTGAAATGGCAAAAAGTTTTTCTTAAGTGCCAATTCAGAACAACTGGTAACGGTTCTCGATTTCAGTGCTCAATACTCGGAGGTTGGGCCCAGACAGCCAAGATCAATGAGCGATGCAGACTCAGGCAAGGTGGTTACAGAAATACCTGCCATCCCTGTGCTGGCTTAAGGCTTAATTTTATCTGCCTTGTAGAACCCCTGCAAGAAGGGACTGACGTGTCTCAACAAAAAACTTAACACGACTATAATTCTTTAGCAGCAATGTCTCCAAAGACCACAAGGTAAAGCTTCTGACTCCCTGAAAATCGGCATTTTCTTCTGAAAGTTAAATCAACAACACACTTTCCACTTCCCAAAGCAAAAGAAATTTGTTGTTCTTGTTGGGGAGAGGGAAATAAAAAGAATTAAGAGTATTTGTGCTTCTTAGCCTTAGGCAAGAAGCTTTAAACTTTAAAGAGTTCAAAACCTATCCTGGCAACATTTCTCTTTTTAATT
The DNA here is from genome assembly GCF_018350175.1 of Felis catus. Taxonomy (NCBI): domain Eukaryota; kingdom Metazoa; phylum Chordata; class Mammalia; order Carnivora; family Felidae; genus Felis; species Felis catus. Next base: position 43,542,783 of record NC_058375.1, read on the forward strand.
CTAGTGTAGCATAGTGGAAAAACGCAGGCTTTGAAGTCAGAGCCCAATGTTCAAATTCTGGTTCAGTTACTCGCTGTGTGTCTCTGCACAGACTTATACAACCAAGTCTCAGCTTCTTCATTTATAAAGTAGGGATAATACCTCTTTATTATATAGGGTTGCAGGAAGGATAACAGCTAATATACTTAAGGTGCCTAGTACAGTGTGTGGCACACAGTAGATGGCAATAATTGGTCGTATTATTAACATAATCATATTGTAATAAATGTAGTGACTTTTTTGTCTCCACGGAGAAACATTTAGTCTGCTCCAATCTTTTCCTCCTCATCACTCTTTGCATTTAACTCTATGTTTCTTAGTCTTTAACTCTTTCCCCCTTTTCTCTCTTCTCATCTTTTTCTTATTAATCACAATATAGAAATGAAGTAGTCTCAATTTTAGACAGGCTTTTTTAAAGAGATAGATGTCATGTTTTCTATTCCAAATTTTTAAATAGATAAAAGGAACAGTTCTGGTCCTTAAAAAGACAATGTCAAAAAAAAAAAAAAAGCAGTAAAAAAGACAAACAAACAAAAATTAAGGTACGTTTTCATTTATGTGATCTTCTAATTACCTTTTTGCTTATGTGATAATACAGTCTGACAGGTTTACTAATATTACTATATAGTGAAAAGGTGATTCATAAAGGGAGTGCCTTAAGATTACCTCAAGGTGAATGTTTTGCCATATCAATATGGGCAGTGATGAAAAACAAATTATTTGATAACACAATTTTTATGCTGAGAAGTAGGTCCTGTAAATTTGATTTCCCCAAACTGAGTACCACTTACCAGACAGCCACTGAATAGGATGAAATAAATCAATGCTGCTGAAGATTATAAATACTGTGGTACAGATGGGTAGAAGCAGCACTGACCAGACAATACTCGCAACTATCCTCCAGCCCAAAACCTATAATTAAACAAAATCCCTCAATCATGAAGTCAAACTATTTCAGTTACTCCAGTTATGCAAATCCTATCTTTTCATACAGGACGTTAAACACTAATATTTACACCCACATCATAACGGTTACTCCTATGAATAACACTGCATACGACTACAGAATCTTGTAATTATCATTGAACTGATTCTTGTATTAGTCCAGAGTCCAATGCCACATTAAATATCACACTTTGGGGAAGGGCAGGAATTGTCTTATCTAGTTTTACAACTGCATTTTACAGCAACTTGTACTTGTCTCTCTAGGTTTAACTGATAGATATGTTAGTATCTAAAAGATGTATACACTGTATGGGAATCATCTGCATATCGTAATTGCGTTTCCATTATTAGCTACAGCAATTATCAGGCAGTTACTGCATTGTATTCATGTGTGATCACCAGAGCCTGCCACTTAAGAGACACAAGACAGAATGCCGAATAAGTCAATAGAAGAAGAGATACTGAGGGGTCTGAAGAAAGAAAATGACAATCGGATTTACATTTTGGAAGGTAAAAACACTCTCGTGTTTGTAAAGTGGCTATAATGAAGATGGATCAGAAGGAAAAGACCCACAAGAGGCAATTAGGGGGCAGTCTACCACAACTGCCCACAGCCAAAGTTTACAGCCTGTGCCTGAAGGGAGGCAGTGGCAATGGGAACGTTTTGAAAAGAAGAACTGCAGCCATGTTTTCTGTCTACTGAACACCAGTCATGGATAACATAGGTGATAAAGAACAAGTAAAACTTAAGGACTCAAAGCGTTTAGCTTGGAATACAGCCTCTGCTAAGACCACACCACAGTCTTTCCAATTCTGGACATTCCTTCCCACTTCTTAACCCTAGTAATCAATAAGCTATTTATTTTGCACCTACTAGGTAGACCACACCTGCATGAAACTCTTGCCCATTCCCTGCCCCAATTCCCACGCAGGTCATCCCTCTCATTCCAACCAGCTTCCTCTTGGGACTCCTCTCCCACCCCATAACAAGTCACTCAGGACGTCCCGCTCGCACACACTAATCAGCCTTCCTCAGCCCGCTCCGCCCACCCTATAACCAGATTCCACTCGGGATGCCCCCAGCACATTCCCGTAATCGGCTCCTCGGGTCGCCCCCTCCCCACGCGCTCCCCACGCTACGCTGGAGCCGCCCTCCACCCACCCGCTCACCGCGCACGCGCGTTTAGCACCCGCCCGCCAGGCCCGACTGCAGCGGCGGGCCGAGCGCGCGCCATAGCGCGCGCAGCACTCACGCGCCACAAAATGTCCCGCGACCCGCCGGCGGAGGGCCGACTCGCAGCCGTGGCCATGGTGATGGCGGCCCCGACTCTGAGGGGTGCAGGAGACAGTGTGCCCGCCCGCCACAGCAGTTCAAAGGGAGAAAGGCCCCACGAGGACCCTGTTGGGGCTGCCTCAAACGCTGCCTGAGTGAAGCCCGGCCCGGGCCCCAACCAATCCCTTCGAGGCTTCTTCTGGACAGGCGCAACGCGCCAGAACTGCCCCACGGACACGTTCCCCAAAGGGAGCTGGGACTTCAGGACCCGCCCCCTGGCGTCCAAAAGGTCTCCCCGAAGCAGGGACCAGCGGGGCGCCAGAGACTGGGGGCGGCGCTGCATGCTGGGAACTGTAGTCTCGACCGCAGTCTAGGAGCAAGGGGAGCGTTGCATTCTGGGACTCAGTTCCATAGTGTGGCATGCCGGGAGTGGAAGTCTTCCCAGAAGTACCTTGTGGCATGCTGGGAATCGTAGTCTTTTATAAAGCCGATAATATGAACAGTGACAATTGGTCGGAATTTTACAGTTACATCTGGCAAAATGATCGGCCCTTATTTCTCCCAGTTTTCTTTATCGACTGCCTGAAAGTGAAATTAAAGGATGGTGTGGCCTTCTCCACAGAGGTACTTACTAATTTTACTGATGGAAAAAATTTTCTTTCCATAAAGGTGAATTTGGTTTCCTAAGATCTAGTTCCTAGTTCCAGCTCTGCCACTTGCTAAGTGGAATGTCTTGACCCTCTCTTAGCCTCCATTTCTTCACCTATAAAATAAAGATAAAAATAAAAGCATCCAGTGATGTTGCCAAGATATGATAAAATGCTATACAAATATTAATTTCCTGCCAGTAAGGAAAAAGATTTTTACCAACCCAAGTCCCACTTCATGAAATCTTCTCTGATTGCAGCAGCCCTCAGTGAGATCCCTGGAGGCATACTGCTAACACCTTTTAATACCCAATTACATACCACGGTCAATGTTCAGTACTCTAGTAACAGAGATTCAGTGATTTACTGACTGGAGAAAGTCCCAGTCTAGTGAGAGAGATTGAGATCACACATAGTGCTTTGTAATGTTTGCTAGTAATGGTTTCCTGAGTTGCTTTAAGATTATATTCACTTCCAAAAACATGTTAATATCAATCATGTCTGAAGCACTGAAGAACAAACTGGGAATACAAAGGTAGATCAGGTATCTGACAACCTTCTATCTGGTGGTAGAGAAAGATTATAAAGAATCAGTCTAGGGGCGCCTGGGTGGCGCAGTCGGTTGAGCGTCCGACTTCAGCCAGGTCATGATCTTGCGGTCTGTGAGTTCGAGCCCCGCGTCGGGCTCTGGGTTGATGGCTCAGAGCCTGGAGCCTGTTTCCGATTCTGTGTCTCCCTCTCTCTCTCTGCCCCTTCCCCGTTCATGCTCTCTCTCTGTCCCAAAAATAAATAAACGTTGAAAAAAAAATTTTTTTTTTAAAAAAGAATCAGTCTAAATGAGTGTCCTTAAACACACCCCAGGAGGTACGCCTGGGTGGCTCTGTCGGTTAAGTGTCCTACTTTGGCTCAGGTCATGATCTCACGGTTCGGTTCATGAGTTTGAGCCCCACGTCGGGCTGCCTGGAGCCTGCTTAGGATTCTGTCTCCCTCTCTCTCTGCCCCTCCCTACTCACACTCTCTCTCTCTCTCTCACTCTCAAAAATAAACAAACATTAAAAAAAAATTAAACAGGGGCGCCGGGGTGGCGCAGTCGGTTAAGCGTCCGACTTCGGCCAGGTCACGATCTCGCGGTCCGTGAGTTCGAGCCCCGCGTCAGGCTCTGGGCTGATGGCTCAGAGCCTGGAGCCTGTTTCCGATTCTGTGTCTCCCTCTCTCTCTGCCCCTCCCCCGTTCATGCTCTGTCTCTTTCTGTCCCAAAAATAAATAAACGTTGAAAAAAAAATAAAATAAAATAAAATAAAAATTAAACACTCCAGGTTACTTGCGATCAGATTACCTTGTTTAGTTCCTTTAGTATCTTGTTCAGACTACTGGTTGTCCACCCTATCTATTCTTCCCTTACTTCTTAGAAGTAGAATCCCCAATTTTTAGCTAGGCATGTGGCTACATTTCCTAGTCTCACTTGCCGCTAGATGGAGCCAGGTGACTAATGAGTTCAGGTCAATAAAAATGTATTCAAACTGTTACGTGGTAGCTTCCCAGAAACTCCCCTTGAAGGAGAGGTATCCAAGGTCTTTGCCCCTTCTTAAACCCTTCCTCCATCCAGCTGCATGGAATATGGATAAAAGGAGACTTGATTATTTGGAGCAACTAAACCAATCCTTAGGCTACCTGCCCTTACCTCCTGACTTCATTTATACAAGAGACAATTATTTATTGTTTACACCACATTTATTTTTAGAGCACTTACCACAATGTGAAATCATCATGTGTAACTACTTATTTATTGTCTGAGTTCCTCACTAGCATATAAGCTTCACATGGGCAGGGGCTTTGTCTATCCTGTTTATCACTGTTTTGAAATGTCATAACATTCAAAAGTAGTCAATAAATGTTTGTTAAATGAACAGAAGAATGAATGGAAGTAACTACATCAGAAAGCGTCTGTTCAGGACAACAAACTTTGTTATCCAAATCAAAGAGGGACTGAATGCAGAGAATTGATAACAAAAGTATTAGAAGGGCTGAACAACATAGGGGAGAAAGAATAGGGTTGCAGTAGCAAAAGGGAGGAGGGAGTCCTTATCCAAACATTATGAAGGTGCTACTCCTGTATTAGAGCCATAAGCACGCACGCACGCATGCACACGCGCACACACGCATACACACACACGAAGGGAGCGCCAGTATTGCTGTTAGAACTACCCCATGGCTGTTGAGCAGGAACTTGCACTATTTCCTTAACTTACTTTAGCTTGTTTTGAAATACTAAGTTAGCCTTTTCATGTGATTTTGTGGGTGTGTCTTCTGGAATGTTTTCATATCATTAGGGATATCATTCTGCTCTGTATTTTCATTTTTCTAATAATAACTTCACGATGAGATATGACTGCGGTCCTTTCTGTTGCTCATTTTTCTATGAAATTAGTTCTCCTGCACACTTAGGAAGGATGGGTGACTTAGGTTGGCTTCGCTAAATTCAAGATTCTACAGATTCTTTTTCTGTTTTCACAAAGCGTTCAAACACATGGCTTCACACTTTCTGAGACCTCCTGGCTGTGTGCCCTTCCCCCACTCTCCTCTGACTTCCCTTTTCTGTGCCCCAAATATCTCTGGCCTACTCTATCTGTATCCCATTCCTTGCAGTTTCTGCTCTGATGTCCTGGAAAGAGCCTTCGGCTGGTTTTGAGAGTCCACAGGACCTGGACTGCTCCAACTTCTTCAGACCTTACTTCAGACCCCCTGCGCTCATCAGCTGCAAACTGGGTTGCACAAAACTGCCCTCGAATCCAGCTGCTGTTCTCCCACTGGCCTACTGTCCTCTCTAGGGAGTACCTCTTGGCTATTTTGAGGTTCTCTCATTTTTAGATTTCTCAGAAGCTGAGCTGCTTCCCTTTGCTTCTTTCCACAAAAGTGCTAATACCATGTGAGTCTTTGAGTTGCTAGTGGTTTCCACCAGCTTGATTTTTGGGGTTTGATGTCTTGTCACCCAGGTTTGTTGTAGATGTTGTCCATAGGTTTTGGTTTTGCTATCCCAGATGTTCTGTTTTTAATGGAGGAATTTGGGGAGATTCAAAAATGCCACTGCCATCTTCTCAGAATTCTTTTCTCTTAAATCTTCATATGATGCCAACCAGTGAAATCAAACTGACAATGGAAAAACCACCATCCATTAACTTTTCTAAAATTCCAAGATGTAATAGCTATCTGTCTAAAACTCATTCTGGTTTCATTCAGGGTGGCAGTGTGTCCAGCTAAAGAGCATTTCCCAGCCTCCCTTGCAGCTAGGGATGAGCATGTGATACAGTTCTGACCAATGAGATATAAGCATAAGACATTAAATGCAGTTTTGGAGAAAGCTTATTCAAAGGTGGGTCCAACTGGTCAACCCCTTTTGCCCTTTCCCTTCTTCCTGTCAAAAGCTGAGCTGAGCTGAGCTGGAGAGCTGAGCTGCCAGGTGTCTGAGTAGTAAACATGAATAGTTACAGTCAAGTCTTAATCATTCACTGCGATGGTATAAGCAAGACACTAAATAGGAGAAAGCACTGACTCCCCTAATGTTCCATTTTTCCGCATGGAACAGTGACAGGCAAGGGTCAGGTGGATTGGTACAGATGTGGCGCGGTCTTACTGCCAAAGGATCCCTAAACAAAAGTCGCCTGCCATTTTACAGCCCTGAAGGGTAGGAGGAGGGAGAGGGCTATGGGTAGAAGGGGTCTGAATACTGGGTCAGAGTGGAGAAAACATCTTCAAGACCCCAACCTCACCCCAACCCCCGAGTATGTTGGTCTAGCAGAGGCACCTGAGGGAGGCCATGGCTAGGGCCCTCATCCATCAGGAGGCCTCCAAAGGAAGGAAGCTGCGCTAGAAATGCAGATTTGCAAAAGAACAAGGCTGGGGTGGTGGTAGGGTGAGCCCAGAGCCCCTGACTGCAACTCCCCTCAGAGAGCACAGTGCTAAGGCCATGCACCTAGTCTGGTGTGCAGTGGGCAGCTTTCCCAGAGCCTGTCAGGTAAAGGCCTTTAGGTACATAGCCCCTAACTGTCTATGGTCAAGCCTGAAAGATATAGGGTTCTGGCTTGGAGCTGGACTCCTTACGGCCTACACTTTGCTGGAAGACAGCAGACATCTTGGGATCAGATGATGGCAAATTCATGCTAAAGACTGTTGAACCAAAGAAAAATGAAAAAAAGTCAGACTCCCTAGGGGCATCATGGAGCAGCTATATTAACCTGGGTGGGGCTATCTCTCAACTTCTATTTGCGTGAGAAAAGTAAAACTACTAATTTGTTTAAGCTATTGCTTTTCAGAATT